>NC_090445.1:359296483-360532108 GCF_031143425.1 Pleurodeles waltl
GATACTACAGTAATACCGTTATTTACACAATTCGGGATAGGCTAAATTAGTCGACCTCATTCAACAGAATGATGTGAAACCATTTAACAGCTTTCATTAGGAGCCTTGGTGGCTGATATATCGAAACATTAAAATATCTTATAGTGGTAAGGGTATACTGGCTCTTTTTTGTGTGGCCCTTATATGGCGTCTTTATGTAGACAGGAAATTAAATGAAGACGATGCTCTAATGCGAAGAGCACTGCTTGATATGAAGTATGCCACCTCTGTGGTCGTTGTCTGCTATGAACCATGCATTTACTCATGTGTACCTCACCTATTATAAAGCTTGTACCTGTTATGCTTTGAAGTGCTTCTGGCCCTTTTTCAGTCGTGTCCACTGGAGGTCCCTGAAAGCCAGAACTATGCCAATTTTTTAGGACAACCACTACTTCTTTATATTCATTCTATTGAGATCCATTACGCATACTTTCATCTTATCTTAATATGCAGCATAGGTGGCCCTCGGGCACTATCCTACACACATGCCTTAATGTACCTCTTCTACACCTGGTAAAAAAAAGCAATGGCTAATGTGAACTCTGCTTTAGGGGAATAGAGGGGTTATTGAGTCCATATTGTAAAACATCTCCAAGACTAGAATTATATTCTGGTCTTCTAGGAAGCATTTTACAAATGTAGCTAGTAAATGAGAAGTCTTTGAAGACAACATTGCCATTTATTTTTCAGGCTCAATACACAGAATTGTGAAATCCTGTAGCAATGTTTCAATGTTTACATTTTCAATTTGAGCCATCTGTGATTTGGCTGGTCATGGATACCTGATGGTATCAGAAGCTCTGAGAGCCTCTGTCACCAATGCTCCAGGTAAGATGAGACTATTTGACAATGATCGTTTTTTTATCAAGCTTCACTGACTTTTCTGGAAAAGTTATTAGGTCTCTTTTGGAAACTTATGCTGTCTAAATGAAAAATTAAGAAATGAGAACAGTTAGTATGCTACCTCAGTTGATATTTGGTTCAAAGTACATGTTTTGCTTTGAAGAGTTGAAAAGCTCTTGCCATAAAGTGGGATATATATTGTTGGACAGTTGTCCTAATTTCATGAGCTCATATGATTAATAATGTAACAAAAGTAATCCTTTTTTCAATACTGAGAAGGTGCATTTAATGATAGGAGTAGCGTTTATTGTTTTGCTAATAACTTTGTCATCTTTGAATGAATCTTAATGAAAATTTAAAAAACAATGAACCCACCCAACAAAACATTCACCTCAGCTCCTTCTTGGAATGTTCAGGGGTGATCTGTCCATTCGGGTCAGAGAAACAAATTGGTCCCAAAATGCAATTTCACCATGCAATTTCAATAGGACAAATTAGGTTATGATGCAAAAAAAGACTGAACAGAATTGCACAAAATTTGACAGACAGCTAGATCTTTTCTGAGAAAGCATGATAATTGTGTTTTGGTGTAATTCTGTTCAGTAGATTGTGAGAAATTTGGGTTAAAAGTGTATAGATATATAGACAATGGTGACCCCAGAGACAAAAAATTAAAAATTAAAATGATCCCAATTACCAAGAGAGCTTTTTTCCCATCAGCCTCTATCTCCCACTGGAGCAAACCAGTCATCTCGATGCCTTCGCTCATATTGGTTGACTGGAACACTATCAGAGGCTCAGTCCCTGTGTCTTGAATATTGAAATAAATGTCATAAGGGGGTACAGGAGGGGTGCTCTGCCCCCCTTAACTTTATAGGGAGGTCCAAAAGGTCATCCGTCCCCTTGGGTAAAAAAAAAAAAAAAAAACTGGGTTACTGCAACCCTAGCAGGAGTCCTACTGGACTGAGAAACACCCTCGGGAAAAAAGTAAAACGCTTCCTTCAAGCTTGCATATGCTTATCAAAAGTAGACTCCCAACATAATAGTGAAACCTTGTTACATGGGCACTATAAAGAGGTGAGTTGGGTGATAGAATAGCTTGCTAATTTTGCAATGAGGGTTAATTTTATATTCTCTAACTTGGCTTTTGCAGCAGTGATTCCCTTTCCTTCTCCTGTTCTGTTCTACAGGGGCTGGCACTACTGCTACTGGCACAGGACTTCCTCTCTCCTGCCTCTCGAGCTCCATTAAGTACATGATGTATTGGCAGACTCAAGATGGTAGGACATGTGCTTCCTTGCAGCAGGCACGTATCGGGCAAGCTTCTGTGCATTCACCTGGGATTGGAGACACCCAGCCACCGTAAAACTTGGTATTCAACTTTTTCAACAAATATTGGAAATCATAGCAATTTTCTTAGTATTAAAGACCTGTAAGACATTTTTATCCCACTATTCTGTGATCTGCTACAAAACAGTAAGTGCTGTCACCTGCTCAACAATCCACAGAACCATACAAGCAAAATCGCCAACCAATATTTTGTTTACAGAAAAACAGGTACATTGCCTTTGTCAATGCTTCTTTTTTTAACAGACCATGGAACGTCATGGATTTTCTCAAGGGGCACATTCATTGTCCACATTCTTTCCCTGACAGTTATCAGCCCATTTTCAAAACAGTTCTGGGAAAGGTGTGTGGAGAAACACCTGCTTGTTTGCAATTGAAGACAGACACAACCGCCCTTATGGATTTACATTTGCTCTGACTCCTCCTCTGAATGTGATAACATATCCCACTTTTGGAAATAAAAGTGGAAGATCAGGTCAGAATGCAGCATGTGAGACAGCTAGTGAGTGAGAGAGAGAGCATTAGAACCAGAGGGCGTGAGAATCGGGGATGGTCTGGCAAACCATAGCAGCTCTAGCAAACCTTGTCAGACCAGCCCTCATGCAGTGCATAGAGGTTGCAGCAAGTGATCTTGAACACTGAAAAGATGAGTTTTGGGTGAGTTCTTGCCCTATGAAATTTGGGAAAAAATGGAGCATTCTGTAACATATTTCTCATTATATGCTTTTAAAGCATAACAAATGTTGACCTTAGAGTGCACCAGGGAACGACAATCTTTGTTGGGGCTCTTCAATGATTCCCTCGCTATCATCCTCAAATGGTGCAGCTCGTCTCTCTATAGTCCCTCTCTCACATATATTTTATTTGTTTTATAACGTCTCTTATACCAGTGTGGGTTGTTGGAACACTCTACATCACACACAGAGACAATGAATCATACATGTGTGAATCCGTGTATGGAAAATGTGACACAAGCCAAAGGGAACCACAATCTGTAGGATTCACACAGGCCCATAGCCAGACGTATATTTTTAGGGGGGGGCATGGACCTCATCTGCAAGCAAACATTAATGATGTGCTCTGTAGAAGCATTCCTTCACAAATACTGGTTGTACCACTAAATATCAACACCCAGAATAGTGTGATAGAAGAATATTGAGGACAGATTATCAAAACGTAAGTTCATAAAATAGGGAAGTATAGATACGTATAGATTTATTCTTAATAACTCCGCATCTACACACCATGAAATATACATATATATATATATATATATATATATATATATATATATATATATATATATATATGTATAATTTGCATAGATACATATATGTGGAATATGTTATCGAAAAACTACATTTACTTACCTCTTCATATTTTGGATTTAATATACTGTGCTAACAATGTTATTGTTTCAATATTCTGAGTGTACACTGTGCCATTCAATGTAAAGAAATATGTGGATTTTTGTAAGATACATATTAAAGCACACTCAATCAATTTTACACAATCCAACTTTATATTTTATCAATTAGGCATGATTTAAAGTAGAGGGGTGTAAAGTTGTAAAGAAGGCTGACACACAACTTTGTATATTTTCTAATTGTTCAAGCTTTGTGAAATGCAAAGCATAAGAATTTATGTTTTTGTTTTTTAAATTAATAAATAAGCTGACCTCAGTTCAGGGCCCTACCTCCTACAAGCCTTAACTCGGGTGGTGGGATAGGAAACTTCATCTACTTCATAAAGTATGGAGTGAAGTTTTTATTTATCTTATCCCTATTTAAAATACATTTATAGAGAGTTTGGAGCATGTCTATCAAGACCATTTTGAGGACTTAGTGGTGTAAAGTTTGTGTTTTAAACATTTTCAGGCAACAACAATAGTGGAAATTAAATTGAATGTAGATGTCATTTTACAAGGGGAAGATCCCACAATGAATTGCACTATAAGGTAGTGACAAAAGATGGATAGTTCAATTACCTTTGATCAAAACTACCAGTCAAAACTGCATGGACTCGAAGAAGGCTTCAACACTGGCATACACCCCTCATAGTTATAGGATTGCTGTGCGAAAGATGTTGAACTAAAGGAACTTTTTGTTAAATATCATAGCAAAGGATCGATGATTGTGTGAACCTGGGATGGGTCCATCTGAGGCATTGGGTGACCTAACTGAGGATACCAATTTTATCTCCAGTTTCAGATGTACAGGTACCAGCACTTTCGCTAAAGCTCTGAGTTTATTTCAAAATTTGTATCTAGGATACTGCTCTGTGATAACATCTCTCATTGATGCTGTTTGTATTGTACCCCCTCTTTGGATGCTACAAACTCCTCCTCTTCCAGAATTGACATTCTCAGCTCTTTCACATGCAGTAGACAATTAGCATAGAAGCCTCAAGGTCTCTATGTGACTAATATTGCCTGGATGAGCATGCACCTTTCAGAGTGGTGAATGTAGAAGGCATTGAAGCCTGACATGTTTACTAGAAATGAAAATGTTTGCCTGCAGAGAGATTGTTTTAGCATTACTACAGATGAAGATGAATGCCAAATTTCATTTTATGAAACAGTTAATAGACTGTCTCATTTAAATGTGCACTAGAAAGCCAAATCACCTCCTTAATAAAATTTGAACTTCTCACCAACTAGGTGGTACTTTTCAGTGACTATACCAGCAAATATTGACATGGTTGATATGCATTAAAAGAGAAGGCGTCAGCACAGTTCACTAATAGCATATAGGAACAAATAACAAGTGGGTGCAATTATTAAGCAACATGTGGATCAATGTAACAATGGTTAGACTGCAAAATTGTGCATTGAAATGACATTACACCAGGTGTACTTGCTAAAACACAATAAACTATAAATTCTGCTTAAAATCTGCAAGCACCTTTTCTCTGCAGGTATCTAGCTCTCATTTTGCTCTTTTAATCTCTCTCGTACTTTCTTCAATCGCTCCCCATACAACTCCTAAGCTCTGTCCCCACTTCCTCTCTCATCCTTTTCCCAAGTACCCCTTTCTGTTTGCTGCTCCATCTATATTCCCATTCTTGACTCTCTTGCTCCTTTTCTTTTTCCATTTACTCTTCTTTTTTCTTTCAGCAGTCTCAGCTTTTCTAGAACCTTTTTTCTCTCTCATTTCTCCTATTTTCTCTGTACTTCTCAATATATTTTATTCTCCCTCTATCCCTATTCTCCATAGACAGTGTATAGCAATTACAATTTCTATTGTCTGTTATTGGCCCTTACAGCACCTGCCACATTTATTTGCCAACTGTGCTTTTCTCTATTCCCAGTACCTGAAGACTACCATCCTGGAAGCCTTCTGAAACTGGAAAAGTTCCCCATGATCCTGAAACAAAGACGTTAGTGCAATATGGCCATCATATCCCTGAAGCTTGTGGTTATTTCTTGTTAGACAGGACATCAGGCTGAATGGATTTGGTGAGTTTTAACTGCTTTAAGGCAGATGACCCTTTGACTCCCACCACACTACCTTCACAGAGCGGTGTTCTTCAACAGGTTTTCCACAGTACTGGAAAATAATATTTTTCTGGTAAAAATACCAGAACAAAATTGTTTTCCAAAATCAAAGTTGGGAAGAGAAGGAAATGCTTCTCAGAACCAGATTTTTTCTTTTGGTGTATTGAGCAGCATGCTGTGCATACAGAGCAAAACAAAAGTGAGAGGAAGTCACGCTAATGGGATCTGCCGGGCTCCACGAATGTCCTACCGCAAGCATTCCTACACTTCTTTCTATTACAATAGTGCGCCGCTTGTGTGACCGGGCTATGGCCCGTGAAAGAAAAAGACTCCCTAAGCCCTCTAAAGACACATGGAAGTATCAGGATTTTTGCCTTGCAAGTTGACCCATTCTGGCGTTATGGGTATCTGCTGTATTTAGGCCGGGGCTTGTTCCGCACCCAAGGATACCTGCCAGACCCAGACATTTCTGAAAATAAGGCATCTAGGGTAGTCTGGTGTGGTGTCACGTGCATAGATCCCAATCTCTCTTCATGCCCTGAGAAAGACTTGCAGTTCAGGTTCGATGACGGCCGGGTACTCATCTGTGTCCCTTGAGGTGAGTGTCTCCTTTAATATGATGTGTTTCTGCCAGGCTTTTGGTGGTGTTGCTACCGCCCCAGAAATCCTGGTGGTATGCTATGTCATAATGTGGTGGGAGAGTTCTTTTTTTCCACCTGCCCGTAGGTGGCTACCGCCATGTTCAGTGGTCGTTCCACGCTGGCGGTTGGTGTGGTACGTTGGCTGTGCAGGGGAGAGATCACAACCATGGTCATTATTTGTCGGTCATCACAGCCTGCATGGTGACGGTACTACTGCCAGCGTGGCGGTCACCTGGGCACCAATATCATAATGAGGACCTTCATCTCTTCAGGAAACTACTTGTGCGTCAAAAATCGATGCAACACCTGCCGAAAAAAACACACAAAGCCAGCATTGCGACTGAGAAATTGCCGCACAGCAAACCGAAACAACGCAGCCCGACTTCCCAACTGGAATTTTGACGCAGCATCTGCATTGCGATGGAAAAACTTGACGCATCACTTATCGGATCGATGCCATGCCCATGCCTTCTTCTAGCATGTCAAGGATTTCCATGCATTGTCCCTGGGCATCAAAATATCCCTGAATCACAGTGAGGAACCAAGACTGCATGCAGTAAAATGATGCAAACCTCTTGCAGCATGGAAAGAAAAGGTGCATCTGTGTTGCACTGGAAAATTTGATGCAACACTCTATTTTTCCATTCATCTCCCCCTCAGAAGTCTCCCTGTGGCATTTCTTTGGGACGGATACCAGGTACTGTGTGTAACAAAGAGACAACTGGTTGTTTCTAAGGGTTAAGACTCTTTTAAAAGTGATATTTCAAATTGTGCTTATTGGATCTTTGTCATTTTGACCTTATTTTATTTAGATAAATATTGTTTCTTTTTCTAAACCTGTGTGGTGCATTTTTGTGTTGTTGTCAATGTGTTACTGTATGATTGTTGCACAAATAATTTACACATTGCCTTCTAAGTTAAGCCTGACTGCTCAGTACCAAGCTACCAGAGGGTGGGCACAGGATAATTTGGATTGTGTGTGACTTGTGCTGACTAGGATTTGTGGTCCCTACTTGGACAAGGGTGTATAGCTCTGCCAACTAGAGACCCTATTTCTAACATTGTTGATCAGCCGTGAGAAAAGGACTTGTGATTGTGCAGTACCATACAATAGCTACGTGTGCATTTCCTACCCACAGTTGAAGTTCAATTTGAATTGTTCTCTTTTTGCTACAAATTTTCTTACTTGACATTTTATAATCTAATCCTATACAACATTTCTCAGGCTGGGTCCACAAGTGGAGCTTGAGAGTTTGACCTAATCAAGCTGGAGACATATACTGTCAACCAGCTGAAGGGTTTCTGCAAAGGGATGGGGTACCTACCTGTGGAGCCTCCAGGAAGAAGAAGTGCCAAAAAGTACTGAGGGCCTGGGCAGAAGCCCCCTCACAACAGCAAGTTGAGTTATGAGAGCAAGTGGATGGCTCCCCAGAGGATTTAACAGCAGTAGTGGGGGATGGCACCTCTGATTTTGTTCCTCCTGTGATACCTGGGAGCAGTGTCTCAAATCATCACCTGACCGCAGAGGAAAAGTGAGAGGATGGAGAATTCCAGCTGCAGTTGGCAAGATTGAAAATACAGGCAAAGGAGAGGAGACCTGAGAGGCATGCTGAGGCTGAAAGAGCCTTAGCAGCGAAGAAACATTTCTTGGCTCATGAACTGAGTCTGAAAGAGCTGGTGCTCCAGTCTAGGGAGTCTGAGTCCAGCAGTGATGGTGGCAGCATACATACAGGACCTGCTGGAGACAAGAAGGTTTGTATACCCAAGGATGTGGTGCCAAGTTATGTGGTGGGAGATGACATTGATAAGTGGTTTGCTGCATATGAAGTTGCACTGAGGGCTCATGGATTCCTGAAGAGCAATGGGGGGTAGGATTGTGGAAACACATGCTTGAGAGGGACATGCTTCTGACATTAGAGGATGGGGACCAGAACAAGTATCCTCTCATGAAAGCCGTTTTGATTGTCAAATTTTGACTGACCCATGAAAAGTATTGCCAAATGTTCAGGGACAGTAGCAAACTCACCAACCAAAGCTGGGAAGACTTTATTGATTTCTCCAGTAATACACTGAATGGCTGGGTGCGGGCAGAAAAGTAAATGATTACATGTGTTTGTACAATTTGATCATGAGAGAACATATGCTCAGTATTTGCTGTGCAGAGTTGCACCAGCACCCAGTTTACAGTAAGCTGACTGATTCCAGGAAGCTTGCTGAGGAGCCAGACCTCTGAGCTAGCGCCAGAGTATCCAAAAAGGTATTTGTGGGGACACTCACAAAAGTGGTCAGGGTTCCTAACAGAGGAAAGATGGGGGAGAAAAACTTAACAATAAGGAGTTTTCTAAAGGACCCCAAAATAAATCCCAAAGGAATAGTGGTAACCAGTCCCAGTCCCAGTCTGATTCTAAAAAGAAAGGTTTCATTGCCCATAAAACAGGGAGGTTTGTACCCCAATGCATAAGTATGGTCACTTTAAGGGTGACTCGAGATGTCCAGAGCCCCCCACTGGAGGCAGTCACCTAGGTTAGCTAGTGAGGCACTTGGGGAGGAGGTAGTCCCAGTTAGTTTTGGGGGAACAGACAAAGGTAACCCTAGTGTTCCTGGAGGATGCAGAAATGGTGCCAAAAGCCCACATGCCTGCCAATACTTCTTGGAGTCTCTGGTACTCTGAAAGTAGCTGTGAGTCCTGCCATGCCTGTAGATTGTCCGTTAGGCAATGATCTTGAGCACACTACCTGCAGGGAGGTAGAGCTAAGGTTTCACTTGGGGATTATGAGGTTGACTGAGTGGGTCTGCATGACCACAAGGTCCATGGCTGCCCGGGAGGGGACTCAAGTGCGTCTGTAGCAGAAGGCTATTACCATGGGAACAGAGGTGGAGTGCCATTGAAAGAGAAGAATTTGCTGTGGTCTGGGCAGTGAAAAAGCTGAGCCCATACCTGTTTGGGACTCACTTCCGGGTTCAGACAGACAACATGCCCCTCAAATGGCTCATGCAGATGAGGGGTGAAAATCCTAATCTCTTGAGGTGGTCCAACTCCCTACAGGGAATGTACTTTACGGTGGAGCACCGCCCAGGAACTGACCATGCCAATTCTGATGGTCTCTCCAGATTCTTTTGCCTTAGTGATGAGAGCTACCAGGGAGTTAGGAAGCTTTCCCAACTTTCAGCTGGGGGGACACATGTTAGACCTGACAGCCTTAGGGTGGTCATCCCCCAACTTTTTGCCTGCCTCCCTCCACTTTTCTGACACTTTTTTTCTGGTTTTGGGACTCTGCGCACTTTGCCACTGCAAACCAGTTCTAAAGTTAATTTCCTCGCTGTTAGAAATGGGGTTTTTGGTTGGCAGTCAGGTTACCCTCTGTCCAAGCAAGAACCCTCACTCTAGTCAGGGTAAGTCACACACAATCCAAATTATCCTGTGCCCGCTCTCTGGTAGCTTGGTACGAGCAGACAGGCTTAACTTAGAAGGCAATGTGAAAAGTATTTGTGCAATAAATCATACAATAACACAACATAGCACCACAAAAATACACCACACAGTGTTTAGAAAAATATATAATATTTATCTGGATATTTGCAGGTCAAAACGAATAAAGATGCAATATGAAATTGTAGAGATATCACTGAAAAGTGATATAAAGTGTCTTAAGTCTTTAAAAAGCAAACAAAGTCTCTTTCAAGCTCAAAGTACCTGTTTTAAAGTGGAAAATCTCCGCAAAGGGTCGCAGAGGAGGAGATACGTGGAAAAAGGGTGTGTGCGTCGGTTTCTCCCCTTCACACACGGACATGTGTCGTTATTTTTCACACGGGGAAGTTGTGTGTCGTTTTCCGGCGCGCGGACAGTCTCCTTCTGTGGTTTGCGGGATTACCAGATGTCCCGGGGTCTGTGCATGGAATCCTAGGCTTGTTTTCCAGCTGCGCGTCGTTCCGGTGGGCTGTGTGTGGAATCTTCTCCCTCATGGCAGGCGTTGCGTCAATTTCCTTTCTGAAGTCGGGCGGCGTTGTCCAGGCGAGGCCGTGCTTCGAAGTTCCGCTCACACCGCAGGCGTCGTGTCGAGCGGCGTCTTTCCGGATTGGCGTGCAGTGAATTTTTTACCGCGGAGCAAGCTGTGCGTCAAATTTTTCGCTGCACAAGGCGTCCAAATGAAAAAGAGAAGTCTTTTTGGTCCTGAGACTTCAGGGAACAGCAGGCAAGCTCTATCCAAGCCCTTCAAGAGCACTTCAGCAGCAAGGCAAGAGTTCAGCAAGGCAGCAGGGCAACAGCAAGGCAGCAGTCCTTTGTAGAAAGCAGTCATGTGAGTCCTTTAGGCAGCCAGGCAGTTCTTATTGGCAGGATGCAGGTTCTGGTTCAGGTTTCTTCTCCAGCAAGTGTCTGATGAGGTAGGGCAGAGGCCCTGTTTTATACCCAAATGTCCCTTTGAAGTGGGGGAGACTTCAAAGAGTGGCTAAGAAGCGCACCAGGTCCCCTTTCAGTTCAATCCAGTCTGCCAGGGTCCCAGTAGGGGGGGTGGCAGTCCTTTGTGTGAGAGCAGGCCCTCCACCCTCCCAGCCCAGGAAGACCCATTCAAAATGCAGATGTATGCAAGTGAGGCTGAGTACCCTGTGTTTGGGGTGTGTCTGAGTGAATGCACAAGGAGCTGTAAACTAAACCCAGCCAGACGTGGATTGTAAGGCACAGAAAGTTTTAAGTGCAAAGAAAAGCTCACTTTCTAAAAGTGGAATTTCTAGAATAGAAATATTAAATCCAACTTCACCAGTCAGCAGGATTTTGTATTACCATTCTAGCCATACTAAATATGACCTTCCTACTCCTTTCAGATCAGCAGCTACCACTTCAATACTGTATGAGGGGCAGCCCCAATGTTAGCCTATGAAGGGAGCAGGCCTCACAGTAGTGTAACAACGAATTTAGGAGTTTTACACTACCAGGACATGTAAACTACACTGGTACATGTCCTGCCTTTCACCCACACCGCACCTTGCTCTAGGGGTTACCTAGGACACACATTAGAGGTGACTTATATGTAGAGAAAAGGGAGGTTTAGGCTTGGCAAGTACTTTTAAATGCCAAGTCGAGGTGACAGTGAAACTGCACACACAGGCCTTGCAATGGCAGGCCTGAGACAAGGTAAAGGGGCTATTTAAGTGGGTGGCACAACCAGTGCTGCAGGCCCACCAGTAGCATTTAATCTACAGGCCCTGGGCACACATAGTGCACATTACTAGGGACTTATAAGTAGATTAAATAGTCCAATCAGGTATGATCCAAGGTTACCATGTTTAAAGGGAGAGAGCATATGCACTTTAGCACTGGTTAGCAGTGGTAAAGTGTGCAGAGTCTAAAAGCCAGCGAAAACAGTGTCCAAAAAGTGGAGGGAGGCAGGCAAAAAGTTAGGGGTGACTACCCTAAGGCTGTCAGGTCTAACACTCGCTTATTTAGAAAAGTCACCTTTAGAAAGTGAGCATTTCGCTGTACTTAAAACTATCTGTTCTTTACAGCCTGTCTCCAATCAATGTCTGGTCTGTGCTGGTTGACAGCTCCCTTGTGCATTTCACCCAGACAACCACAAACACAGGACACTCAGTCACACTTGCATTCATCTGCATATGGAATGGGTCTTCCTGGGCTGAAGGGTAGGGAGCTTGGCACTTACATTTCAAAGGTCCGTGGCCTGCTCTCACACAATGGACTGCTGAACCCCTTACTGGGACCCTGGCATACCGGACTGATTTGAAATAGGAATGTATGCACTTCAGAACCACTCTTTAATGTCTCCCCACTTCAGAGGCATTTTATGGTATATCAACTGGGTCTCTGGCCCCACCAACTCAGACACTTCTGGATTTACACCTGTGTCCTGTCTAGAGGAACTGCCTGGCTGCACAAAGGACTCATCTGGACTGCTTTGCTGAGAAGGACTGCTGCCCTTCTGTTGCCCTGCTGCCCTCCTGCCCTGTGACTTTGCTGAGAAGGACTCTGCTTTCCCCAAAAGTGATCTCCTAGGGTTTGGATTGAACTTATATCCTGTTTTCTGAAGCCTCAGGACCACAAAGGCTTCATCTCTTCAGGAAACTCCTTGTGCGTCGAAAAGCAACGCAACGCCTGCAAAAAATGACATGAAGCCGGCCTTGCAACCGAGAACTCGCCGCACAGCCGACCGGAATGACGCAGCATGACTTCCCAAATGGAAATGTGACGCAGCGCCTGCCTTACGATGGAAAAATGTGATGCATCACCTACTGGATTGATGCAACATCCATCTCTTCTTCCTGCACATCAACAATTCCCAAACATCGCCCGAGCATCAAAATATCCCTGCATTGTAGTGAAAAGCTATCATGGCTCTTTTGGAAGCTTATGCTATCTAAATAGAAAATTAAGAAATGAGAATCGTTAGTATGCTCCGTCAAATTATATTTGGTTTAAAGTACGTTTTATTTGAACAGTTGAAAAACTGATGTCCATTAAGTGGTGCATATATTGTTAGACAGTTGTCCTAATTTCAAGAACTCTTATGAATAATAATGTAACAAAGGTAATCATTTTTTTAATACTGAAAAGGTGCATTTTATGACAGGAGAAGCATTTATTGTTTTGCTAATACCTTTGTATTCTTCGGATGAATCTTAACGAAATCTTCCAAAAACAATTCAATCACCCAACAAATCATTCACCTCAGCTCCTTCTGGAAAGTTTTGGGGTGATCTGTCTATCCAGGGCAAAGAGAAAGAGGGGTCCCAAAATGCAATTTCACCATGAAATTTCCATAGGAAAAATTAAGTAATGATGCTAAAAAAGACTAAACAGAATTACACTAAATTTGGCAGACAGCTAGATCTTTACTCAGAAAGCATGGATTTTGTGTTTTGGTGTAATTCTGTTCAGTAGTTTTTGAAAAATCTGGGTTAAAAGTGCATAGATATATTGACAATGTTGACTTCACAGACAACAAATTAAAAAAATAAAACGTTACGATTTGCCAAGAGCGCTTTTTTATCCCATCAGCCTCTATCTCCCACTGGAGCAAACTGGTCCTCTGGATGCTTCCGCTCATAATGGTTGACTGCAACACTTTCAGAGATGTTGCCACACCCATAACAGGACATAGAGACTCAGTCCCTGTGTCTAGAATATTTAAAAACAATGTGATAAGGGAGCACAGTATGGTGCCTTTGCCCCCCTTGACTTTGTAGGGGATCCAAATGGTATGTCCCCTGAGATCAAATAAAAAAAAAAAAATCTTGGGTTTCTGCAATCTAGCGAGAGTCCTGCTGGACTGAGAAAGACTCAGGAAATAAATGTAAAACGCATCCTTTAAACTTGCATAACTTTATCTAAAGTAGACTCCCAAAATAATAGTGAAATCTTGTTATACGGGCACTATAAAGGTGTGAATTGAGTGATAGAATGGCTTGAAAATGTAGCAATGAGGGTTAATTCTGTTTGCTAGTTTGAATTAGCAGCAGTGATTTCCTTTCCCTGTCCTGCTGTTTCCTCCTGGGGCCTGCCACTGCTTACTCTGGCCGTGGACTTCCTCTCTCCTACCTCTTGAACTCTGTCAAGTACAAGATGTATTGGAAGACACAACGTGGTAGCACAAGTGCTTCTTTACAGCAGGCACGTATTGGCAAAGCTTCTGTGCATCCACATGAGACTGGAGGCAACCAGCCACTGTACAGCTTCGTATTCAGCAAAAACGGGAAAACAAAGCATTTTTCTTAGTATTAAAGACTTGTTAGACATTTTTATCTAGTGATTCTGGGATCTGCTACAAAACGTGAAGCCCATCTTGTCACTCTTTTTTTCATTTTTTGCAACAATCCACTGAACCTTACAAGCAAAATTCCCAACCAATATTTTACGAACAGAAAAAACAGGAACATTGTCAATGCTTCTTTTTTAACAGACCATGGAACCTAATGGATAATCCCAAGGAGCACATTCATTGTCAACATCCTTTCCCTGACAGTCATCTTCCAGTTTTCAAAACAGTTGAGGGCAAGGTGTGCAGGGAAACACCTGTTTGTTTGCCAGTTGAAGACAGACACAACAGCCCTTGTGGATTTACCTTTGCCCTGACTCCTCCTGTGAATGTGACATCTCCCACTTTTGGAAAAAAAATGGAATTTCAGTGCAATCAGGTGAGAACATAGCATGCGGGACAGCCACTGAGTGAGAGAGAGCGTTAGAGCCAGAGGAAGATAGAATTGAGGCCGGACAGGCAAACCAAAGCAGACCTGGCAAGCTTTGTCACACCAGCCCACGTACGGTGCATAGAGTGTGCAGCAAGTGAGCCTGGCCACTACGAAAAGAGGCTTTTGGTGGTTGTCATCCCCAAGAAAACTTGGGGAAAAATGGTGCATTCTACAACACATTTCTCAAAATATGTTCAATTGTATTAGCTTTTAGAGAATAGTAAATGCTCACCTTACAGTCGAACAGGATACAACACATTTTCTTGGGGGCTCCTCAATGATTCCCTCACTATCATTCGCCAGCAATACTTCTCGTCTCTCCATGACCCCTCTCTCAGTTGCATTTTATTTGTTTTATAGTACATCTCATACTAGTGTAGGGTTTTGGAGCACTTTATATCACACACACATACGGAGACCATGAATCATACATCTGTGAGTCATCTGTGAGAAAATGTTACGCAAGGCAAAGGGGAGAACAAGGTGTGGGATTCACATGCCATCCATACTGGTTGACACATTTAAGAGTGCTTGATCTGGAGAATCACAATTCAGTATTCAGAACATAACACCGTGGTTAGGGTTGCCTTTAATAATATGAATTTATTTCTGACCAAACAAAACTTTATTAGCAACATCAGGCTAATGAAAGACTGGAAAAAAGCCATAATTTTTAAACCTGTACCATGTCAGATGATAACTCACTGTGCTAGATTACAATTGTAACCTATGAACTGAACAGTAACAAAAGAATATCTTTGGCAAAAGCAGCAACCCACTGAGCTATGTACATAGAACATTGACATGCATGGTACACATTCTTTGTAGCGCGTGTAATAACCCTCTGCAATAACTTAGATGAGTCAAAACTGGCAATAGACAAAATTCCCATCTCTCTCCAGCAACTACAATAATCACCAGAGTGCAATTGACTTATTTATTGTTGCCCAAAAACTGCTTGTAGGAGGCTGGCCTGGCTTATAGTGGGTACCCTGCAGTACTTACACCCTGTGCCAGGTCCAGTTATCCCTTATTAGTAGAATAGAGGTGTTTCTAGCAGCTTAGGCTGATAGAAGGTTGCTATGGCAAAGCATAGGCTGAAGTAGGAGACATGCAAAGCTCTTACTATACCACTTATATCATATGCACAATATCATAAGAAAACACAATGCTCAGAGTTACTAAAAATAAAGGTACTTTATTTTTATGACAATATGCCACAAGTATCTCAGTGAGTACCCTCAGTAAGAAGGTAAGAAATATACACAAGTTATATGTACATAAACCCAAAACTGGTAAGTAAGAGTAGGAAAAGTAATGCAAACAGTGCATAAGTACAATAGGATGCAATAGGCAAACATAGGTCTAGGGGCAAAACAAACCATATACTCCAAAAGTGGAATGCGAATCACGAATGGACCCCAGACCTATGGGAGCTTGTAGAGAGTCACTGGGGCTATAAGAAAACAGTCAGGGTGTCCAAGATACCCCACCCCAAGACCCTGAAAAGTAGGAGTAAAGTACACCTACTACCCCAAAAGGACACAAAAGTCGTGATAGGGGGATTCTGACAGAACCACAAACATCAACAAAGCACTGAAGATGGATTCCTAGACCTGAGGACCTGCAAGGCAAGGGGACCAAGTCCAAGAGTTGCGATAGTGTCCAGGGGGGGAAGGAGCCCAGGAAACCCCGGATGAAGGTGCAAGGAAGCTGCCTCTGGATGGAAGAAGCTTAGGATTCTGCAACAACGAATAGAGCTAGGAACTTCTCCTTTGGGTGGAAGATGTTCCACAGCGTGTTGAAGGATGCAGACATGTTTCAACGCAGAATTACCGCAAACAAGCCTTGTTAGCTGCAAGGGTTGAGGTAGAGGTTTTTGGGTGCTGCTGGAGACCAGGAAGGACCAGGATGCCGCCCCTTGGAGGAGGAGACAGAGGGAGCGCTCAGCAACTCAGAAAGCCATCACAGAAGCAGGTAGCACCCGCAGAAGTACCAGAGCAGGCACTTTGAAGATTTGTGAACCGGAGCTGGCTCAGAGTCACAAAGGATGGTCCCACAACGTCAGAGGTCAACTCAGCAGGTTGAGCACTGCAGGACGGAGTACTGGGGACCCAGGCTAGGCTGTGCACGAAGGAAATCCTGGAAGAGTGCACAGGAGCTGGTGCAGCTGCAAATAACGCACTAGACAGGTTTGCAGTCTAGCGTGGGGAGGCAAGGACTTACCTCCACCAAACTTGGACTGAAGGATCACTGGACTGTGGGAGTCACTTGGATAGAGTTCCTGTGTTCCAGGGACCACGCTCGTCAGGATGAGAGGGGTCCCAGAGGACCAGTGATGCAGTCTTTTGGTACCTGCTTTAGCAGGGGGAAGATTCCATCGACCGACTGGAAATTTCTTCTTGGCTTCCAGTGCAGGGTGAAGACAGACAGCCCTCAGAGCATGCACCACCACGAAACAGTCAAGAAAGCCGGCAGGATGAGGCGCTACAATGTTGCTGGTAGTCGTCTTGCTACTTTGTTGTGGATTTGCAAGCGTCCTGGAGCAATCAGCGGTCGATCCTTGGCAGAAGTTAAAGAGGGAAGTGCAGAGGAACTCTGGTGAGCTCTTGCATTCGTTATCTGAAGAATACCCAAGAGGAGAGACCCTAAATAGCCAGAAAAGGAGGTTTGGCTACCAAGAGAGGTAAGCGGCTATCAGAGGGAGTCTCTGACATCACCTGCTGGCACTGGCCACTCAGAGCAGTCCAGTGTGCTCCCAACACCTCTGTTTTCAAGATGGCAGAGGACTGGGACACACTGGAGGAGCTCTGGGCACCTCCCCTGGGAGGTACTGGTCAGGGAAGTGGTCACTCCCCTTTCCTTTGTCCAGTTTTGCACCAGAGCAGGGCTGGGGGATCCCTGCACCGGTGTAGACTTGGTTATGCAGAGATGGGCACCATCTGTGCCCATCAAAGCATTTCCAGAGGCTGGCGGAGGCTACTCCTCCCCAGCCCTTCAAACCTATTTCCAAAGGGAGAGGGTGTAACACCCTCTCTCAGAGGAAATCCTTTGTTCTGCCTTCCTGGGCTGGGGCTGCCCAGACCCCAGGGGGACAGAATACTGTCTGAGGCGTTGGTAGCAGCAGCTGCAGTGGAAACCCTGGAAAGGCAGTTTGGCAGTACCCGGGTTCTGTGCTAGAGACCGGGGGGATCATGGAATTGTCCCCCCAATACCAGAATGGCCATGTTCGGAGTTACCTCTGCATAGTGCACACGTGTAATGGTGTCCCCGCATTCACAAAGTCTGGGGAAATTGCCTTAAACGATGTGGGGGCACCTTGGCTAGTGCCAGGGTGCCCACACTCTAAGTAACTTTGCACCCAACCTTCACCAAGTGAGGGCTAGACATATAGGTGACTTATAAGTTACTTATGTGCAGTGAAAAATGGCTGTGAAATAACGTGGACGTTATTTCACTCAGGCTGCAGTGGCAGGCCTGTGTAAGAATTGCCTGAGTGGCAAAAGAAATGCTGCAGCCCATAGGGATCTCCTGGAACCCCAATACCCTGGGTACCTAAGTACCATATGCAAGGGAATAATATGGGTGTATCAGTGTGCCAATGAGAATTGGTAAATTTAGTCACTAGCCTGCAGTGACAAATTTAGAAAGCAGAGAGAGCATAAACACTGAGGTTCTGGTTAGCAGAGCCTCAGTGATACAGTTAGGCACCACACAAGGAACACATATAGGCCACAAACCTATGCACACTGGGGTCCTGGCTAGCAGGATCCCAGTGACACATAACAAACACACTGACAACATAGGGTTTTCACTATGAGCACTGGGCCCTGGCTAGCAGGATCCCAGTGAGACAGTGGAAACTCCCTGACATATACTCACAAACAGGCGAAACGTGGGGGTACCAAGGCTAGAAAGAGGCTACCTTCCTAAACTGCTAAATTTACAAGTAACTTTGCAGGGCTATTAAAACTGCTACACTGTTAGAAAACTTCTCCTCCAACTACAAAACCATCCCAATACCTTTCCAGCCTTCTGGGGAAATGACGGATGCCTGGTATGGCCAGTCCGGCCTTACATCATGCTAGTGCTTAATTTGTGCTTGTTGTTTCCAGTGCGGGGCATCAGCACTTATTTTTGAGGGTCGGCACTCATTTTTCTGCCTCAAGCATTTACTGCGAGCAAAAGACACATATGGCAAAGATGGAGGAAGAGAAAAACGAAAAAAGCGTCACAATGAGAGAAAGCAGAAAGCTAGAAGAGTGACCTGAAGGGGCAGGGAGTGATTGTAAATGGAGTAAAGTGCCCTGAGATGGCTTTAGGATTACACTGCCTCAGTATTCCTTGCCCGCACATTTAATTGCAGCAGCCGTGTGCTTAGGAGGAGGGCTTTGGGCACCGGCACATTTTTATTAACAAATTAAGTACTGCAACAAGCCCTTAGCAGTCTAGCTAATGAAAAAAACTCCCCGTTCTCTTCCCAGCGTTGATCATGCCACGGTCATGTTGAAAGGAGCTTGGAAATATTTAGCATTTTCTTTTGGTGAGATCCGTGTTCTGACACTGAGATGATTTAGCACAGGCATGTGTGGGGCACATGTAAAATTTCAAATTTGTATACAAGGCTATGGTCTGGAAGAGGTGTCCAGTCTCTGTTCTCTAAGCTTATGGGCACAGCAGTTGCCCAACAACTGCAAATGAAATATTGTGCAACTCTGTCAAAGGCGAATTGTGAGTGTTTTTAATTTTATGTAGAAGTTAACTTGCAGCAGGTGCTATTTTAAAGAAATGGAATGTAAATATCGATCCGAAAATGCAGCGAGCAATGACAGTTTAGAAAAATGGACTAAGTACTGCATTTACAGGGGTTTCTACATACATTTGCTAACACGCATTTACAATGCATCGGGTCTCACGTTTGCTCATGTTAGAGCTGATCGCGTTGTAAACTCCTAACCCGACTTTTCACCTATCGGGCAAAAGCGCATTTATGTACATAACCTGAAAAAGTGAAATCAAGTATGTAAAGTGCTCGACTTCTGCCAAGCGAGATCGGGCTCGTAAATTAGAGAAAAAAAAGTCCACGAACCCGATAGAAAACAGCGAGCCTCACATGTTTTCTGTACTTGGTCCCTGCGCTCGAGGAGGGCTAGCCACCAGAAAAGGCATGACATATGCGTGCCTTCGACTAATGAAAGCAAGCAGATTTTATTAGGAAAGCCCACCAACCAATAAAAAACACTGACGTGAAGTTGACAGGGCTCCGAGCCCTTTTCTAAATACAAAAGAGTCTCCCTGCTAAACGCATGCGTGAGCGCATGCAACCCAGGCTCGACCCTAAAAATGCACAGACTCTGAAAGGGCACTTATAAAATATTCAAGTGCTTTCACGGTTTTCCAAAGAAACCTAACCGTTCTCAGGATTGTTGGCGGAGCACAAACAAAACTAAACATAAACATTGGAGAAAATGGTCCCACGATGATGCATTTATCAGCACAATTTCTCTAAAAAAATCTAAAAGTCTGCAGCTGGTACAGTTGGTGCGAATAATGCAGTTTTACATGGCCAATTAATTTTCAAAGCGTCTATCTAAACTACATTACATGTCCTTTCATTTTTTGGGTTGAGCGCACAAGCGCTTTGGCCCCTGTTGTAAAATTTCTCCTTGGGCTTTTAACCACGCCCATGTCACCCCCTCACTTTCATTGGTTCGTGGGCTTAGCTTTTAAAAATCGCTTGATTTCATTGTGAAGGGCATGCATACGTTATGCCTTTTCCGGTGTTGAGCCCTCCTCAAGAGCACCTATAAGCTACTGAAAACATACGAGGCTCCATTTTTCGCATGGCTTCTGAACTACTTTTTCTTATTATTTCCTACGCAGCATAATCTCGCTGGGCAGTAATCGAGCGCTTTGCATGACATCAATGCTGTTAAATGGATAATTGCATAAGTCCGATACATTTGACTGCGAGCAACATTCTTTTCCCTTTTGTGTGCTCTTTCACGCTCATTTCGTGGCACTTTGAATCGACTCCCTTATGTAATTGTATTATTTTTCATTTTCAATTTATGTAGCAAGAAAAGTCTGGTTAGGACTTTACTGCGCCAATAGCTCCAAATTGAACTAATGCAAGACCAATTGCATTGCACATGCTTATGTTCTTCTGTTGTTTCCTTTAGCATGAGTTCTCTGTGAAAACATCGCCCTTAAGCTAAATCACATTTTCAGAACGTATCTCACCTTTTGCTGGCGCACGCCCTTGAAGTGGCCTCATGTCATAGACACAATGCCATGTGTACCATTTTAGTCTCTAGTATGTTACCTGATGGGATGTATGAGTCCACGTTTGCAAGTATAAAAGCAAAACTACAAGTCCCAAAAAACAGTTTCCGATTTGGACAGACAAGGTATGGCAGATGATGCCAAGCTCTTTTCCTTCTAAAATATGTTAGCGATAGGAAGCAATTAAGTGGGTAACATCTAATATTTAGCTGTTAATTCTTTTTTTTTATGTCCAGGCAGTTGGAGAACCTCTGCACTAACTGCTTTGTATTAAAAAGTACCTTTTTTTTTTAGAAAATGCCCATAAGGTCGTTTTTTTGTCAGAGCGTTCATTATTCCAACAATGCCTCCTTTGCAAAAGCTTACTCCTCCAATACACTTCATGCCTGCTGGACTAAGCATTATTAGGCATTATAATAGTATGGATTGTCCAGTTCCTCCACCTATGTTTGGGACAGTGGTTATGGTTGGGACGGTAGCTGGAGTTTGAGTTTTCAAAGGAGACAAAAAAGAATCAAATGGGCCTGCCTTTGCAATCTATTTTTGTCCTGATCAAAAATAATTGTCGAAATTATGTTGGTGAACGTTTCCGTTTTGAGTAGTCTAGCTTTATCAGTTTCATTTTTCATTAGTACATTTCTAAATGCATGTGTTCTTGTCTGTGTAAGATTGCTATATCCAAATTGCTGCTGGAGTAATGGGGGGAGGCAGCCTATTACTTTGCCCAACTTTAGGCAATTGGAAACATTTTTATTTTGTTTGCTGCAGTTAGAGGTAAATGAAAGTGCTTTGGGTATATGCCGGGCCACTGCAATTCTATGGCAGAAAAAGACAAAATTATGAAGCAGGGTTGACCAATTTATGTGGCAAGAAAAGTCCAGTTATGAATTTACAATGCCAATAGCTCTAACTGGAGCAAATGCGAGACCCATTGCATTGCAAATGCTTGTTCTATCCTGCTTCTTCAAAGTAGATATTCGTTGATATGATATGCCTAAAACAAACTGGGTAGGAAAAGCATAGAAAAACAAAAAAACTGTACTCTTTAGAGATAGACAGTTTTTTAGGTTTATACATAATTAATTGATGTATGTCACAATATTTCTTATATATAACTATGTCTAACATACAAATCATGTCTAAATATTGTTTAAATAAGTAACATCCCATTAAGTCTAGATTTCCTATTACTAAACTGCGGGATGCATTTTGTGGCCCCTCTCTGTACGTTAGCACTCTGAATCCACACTAACTACACTTTCCGTTGGTCCAGCAGATATGCAGAGATTGTATTTTTCCCCCATCCCTCCATTGGTCTAGAACTGAACTCTAGAGACAGACAGCTTTGTTCAGACAGACCGTCTGAGTAATAATCGACACGTTGCATAAAAAATTCATAACGGGCAACTTGGTACGATATTGCCTTTTCCAGTTCTGGTGCCATTTAAACATAGACCCAAGGCAGATTAGTTTGTAACTATCAGCAGAACCCTGACATGGCGATAGAGGCTCATATTACACGTTGCTCATGAAGTTATTATATTACATGTTTGTTTTGGGGTAGTAAATTTGAAAAACCTATTTTCTTCAAAATGCAGCTAAGAATTGGCCCTGATAAAAATTCGAATGTAAAGGTTCTTTTTGAATTAGAAATTGTTAATACAACGATGGAAAATTGTGTAGATGAGTGGATTTATGACATTCTACAGTGCCCCATCTGCAGCTCTTACTGCATAAACAGAGATTGACTGCATTTGCAACATATTTTTCAGATAAAAAAAAAAAAAATGTTGCTAGGGCAAAATGGCTAAGATTATACTGCCAGGGAATGTGGCACCTGACTTGCATTTTTTGCCTCATAGTTTACATGACCTTGCCACATAATTTGATCTCAGTCGTCACATTGTGTACATTTTACTATTAACATTATGAATGGTCAGACAATGGATGCAGTGCGATCTTTTCTTTGTGTATTTGGTGTAAAGACATGGTATGAAGTCCTCATATTTATTGTGCTAAATATTGTGAGGTCATAAACATTGTATTTGGTGTTTTCTCTTTGAGATGCAGTGTTGTAAACAGTTTCTGTGTTACTTATTGCATTTTATGCTCCGAACCCTCTATTGCGGTCGTGCTGCCTTCATTTATAATTAGATTATATGTTACATACATGCTCAAATGACAGAATGTTAGATGCACATCGATCAGATACTAACTCTGTTTAATACACTGGCTGTCATATTTTCTCTCACAGTTGAAGTCGGTGCCGTGTTTTCTATTTCCTTCCCTGACATTCTACAGTGCCCCATCTGCAGCTCTTACTGCATAAACAGAGATTGACTGCATTTGCAACATATTTTGCAGATTAAAAAATAAAAATAAATGTTGCTAGGGCAAAACGGCTAAAATTATACTGCCAGGGAAAGTGGCACCTGACTCGCATTTTTTGCCTCATAGTTTACATGACCTTGCACATAATTTGATCTCAGTCGTCACATTGTGTACATTTCACTATTAACATTATGAATGGCCAGACAATGGATGCAGTGCGATCTTTTCGTTGTGTATTTGGTGTAAAGACATGGTGTGAAGTCCTCATATTTATTGTGATAAATATTGTGCGGTCATAAACATTGTATTTGGTGTTTTCTCTTTGAGATGCAGTGTTGTAAACAGTTTCTGTGTTACTTATTGCATTTTATGCTGCGACCCCTCTATTGCGGTCGTGCTGCCTTCATTTGTAATTAGATTATATGTTACATACATGCTCAAATGACAGATTGTTAGATGCACATAGATCAGATACTAACTCTGTTTAATACACTGGCTGTCGTATTTACTCTCACAGTTGAAGTCGGTGCCCTGTTTTCTATTTCCTTCCCTGTCAGCACTTGTGGTTTTTGTACAGAGCAGGTCTGTTTTCTCCTGCTGTGTATCTTGCACAGTAATACTTGGCGGTGTCTTCCGTCTTCAGGTTACTCATGTGTAAGGACGCAGTGCTGCCGGGGTTATCTCTGGAGATAGTGAACCTGCCCTGCACTGAGGCGGAGTAATACTTCTGGCTGCCATCGTTCCATATAACTGCAACCCACTCTAGTCCTTTCCCAGGAGCCTGTCGAATCCAGTTCATTGCATAGCCCCCAAAGCTGAACCCCGACCCCCGACAGGACAGCTCATGAGACCCTCCAGGCTTTGTAACAACGTCACCGGACTGGGTCAGGATAACTTCAGTAAGGACACCTGAAATGTAAAATAATATTGTTTTAAATTATGAGATTAAAACGTTATGTAATTCCATGTAACTAAAGAAGATAAATATTTTGAAATATTCCTTACCGGTTGTCAAAATGAGTCCACAGAGACCGGTCACGAATATCTTCATAGTGCTGCGGGCCTGAGACATTTAATACCAGAAAGAATATCTGCAGGTTTTGAGACCAAGTTGTAATAATACCATAACAGATTCACGAGGAGTTAAATTGAATCTCCACTCCTAGCTTTGCATGACAGTTAAAGATGGAAGAGTTTATGCAAATGCCTCTAAGGGCAATAACTTTGTGGTGAGGTGAGTTATATGTGGCAGCCACACGACTGAGAACTGCCTGACGCCGGTATCCTGGCTGTTCCTCTCAGAAACACCTTCTCATAGTGGGGGAAACAGCACAAACAGCACACGTTTCAAAATGTAGCAGTATTGTTGATTGGAAGGTGTTTATTTAAGAGTGTACAAGGAAGGCGATGCGATAAGTATAAATGCAGACACCCAACAGGCAAAATAAAAAGAAGACATTATCAGAGGTGCTCGTAGTCGTAAGTAAAAATATAAGCAAGTCTGCACAATCCATGCTGAGAGACTGGTCTTGGTCACCAACATATTGATGCTGAGAACTCTAGCTGCCCTGCCCACATATTGTAGGAAGAATTAATAATTACAAAATAGCTGAAATGTAAGATCATGTCATTTGGTGGCCTCAGGGGCATGAACTCCTGGAAACCGTGGAGTAATAGTTAATAAGGGATTACAGCACAATTCATGAGAACCTCAATTAGTCGACCTTGTTCAACAGAATGATGTGAAACCATTTAGGAGCTTTCATTAGGAGCGTTGGTGGTAACTGATATATCGAAACATTAAAAAAATCTTATAGTGGTAAGGGTATACTGGCTCTTTTTTGTGTTGCCCTTATATGGTGCCCTTATGTCGACAGGAAATAGGATGAAGAAGATGCTCTAATGCGGAGAGCAGTGTTTGACATGAACTATGTCACCTGGGAAGCATCCTCAACAACGACTCCTGAACAACGAAGTTGTGGAAAACGAAAGTGGAACAACGCTTTCGTTAACCACAACTTCCTTGTTCAGGGCCTTAACCACGCATGTGCTAAACCATCCACATGCGTGGTTAAGGCACAGAAGACGGGAGTCGGCTGAGGAGGACAACGCGATCAAGGAGGAGGAAGTGGGGGTCATGGAATTTTTAGTTTTAGGGGGTGGGGGTGGTTTAGGGGCAGGGTAGGGGGGCTGGGCATTTTTAATTTTAGAGGCGGGGTCGGGTATTTTTAGTTTTTGGGGGTGATTAAGGTTTAGGGGCGGGGAGGAGTCAGGGCATTTTTAGTTTTTGGGACGAGAGTGGGGGGGTTGGGTATTTTTAGTTCTTGGGGGTGGGGGGTTAGGGTGGTTTAGGTTTAGGAGCATGGGGAGGTTAGGGCATTTTTAGTTTTATGGGCTGGGCAGGGGGGGTCGGGGTATTTTTAGTTTTAGGGGAGGGGGTGGGTGGTCTGGGGTATTTTTACTTTTTGGGAGTGGGGGTTGGGGTAGTTTAGGTTTTAGGGGCGGGGATGGAGGGTCAGGTATTTTTACTTTTTGGGAGTGGGGGTTGGGGTAGTTTAGGTTTTAGGGGACGGGGTGGGTGTCGGGTAATTTTACTTTTTGGGAGTGGTGGGTTGGGGTAGTTTAGGTTTTACAGGCGGGGTGGGGGGTCAGGGTATTTTGACTTTTTGGGAGTGGGGGTTGGGGTAGTTTGTGTTTTAGGGCCGGGGTATTTTTACTTTTTGGGAGTGGGGGTTGGGGTAGTTTAGGTTTTAGGGTGCGGGGTGGGGGGATGGGGTATTTTTAGTTTTGGGGGGGTCGGGTGGTTTAGGGGAGGGGGTTGGGTTATTTTTAGTTTTAGAGGTGGTTTAGGTTTAGGGGTGGGAGAAGGGGGTCGGGGTATTCTTAGTTTTAGGGGTGGGGGGTCGTGCGGTTTAGGTTTGGGGAGGGGTATTTTTAGCTTTAGGGGCAGGGTGGGGGGTTGAGGTATTTTTAGGGGTGGGGGGTCGGAGTGATTTAGGTTTCGGGGAGGTGGGTCGGGTATTTTTAGTTTTAGGGGCGGGGGTAGGGGGGCGGGGTATTTTTAGTCGTTTGGAGTGGGGTGTTGGGGTGGTTTAGGTTTGTGGGGTGGGGGGTTGAGTATTTTTAGTTTTAGGGGCATGGGTGGGAGGACGGGGTATTTTTAGTATTTGGGTTTGGAAGTTGGGGTGGTTTAGGTTTTAGGGGCGGGGTGTTGGGGTGGTTTTAGGTTTTAGGGGTGGGGTGAGGGGTTGAAGTAATTTTAGGGATGGAGGTTGGGGTGGTTTTAGGGGTGGGGGTGTCGCTGTAATTTTTAGGGGTGGCGGTGGGGGGCCAGGAGGGACCGATGCTGGAACCATGCATGCTGTTCACTAATGCCTTTACCAGGAATGCCTTTACAACGAAAAATCATTGTTAAGGTACTCGTGGTAAAGGCAGTAGTGGTAACAATGAGGTCGTTGTTCCGACCTCGTTGTTCAGGCATGCGTTGTTCCAGCATGCGTTGTTCTGACGTGTATTCATGCCACCTATGCGGTCGTTGTCTGGTATGAATCATGCATTTGCTCATGTGTACCTCACACATTATAAAGCTTGTACTTTGTTGAGCTTTGAAGTGCTTCTGTCTCTTTTTCAGTAGTGTCAGCCAGAGGTCCCTGAAAGCCAGAACTATGCCAATTTCTTAGGACAACCACAAATTATTTAAATTTATTCTATAGAGATTAATTTTGCATATCTACATTTTACCTGAATATGCAGCATATGCAACCCTCGGGCACTACCCTGCACACATGCCTTAATGTACCCCTTCTACACCTGGTAAAAAAATCAATGGATAACATGAACTTTGCGTTAGGGGAATACAGGGGTTATTGATGCCTCATTGTAAAACATTTCCAAGACTAAAATTATATTCTGGGCTTCTAGGAAGCATTTTACAAATGCAGCTAGTAAATAAGAAGTCTTTGAAGGCAACACTGCCATTTTTTCTTCAGGCTTAATGGAAAGAATTATGAAATCCCATAGCACTGTGTCAATGTATATATTTCATGGGTACCTGATGGTATCAGAAGCTCTGAGAGCCCCTGTCACCGATGCTCCAGGGAAGTTGAGACAAAGGATGGATAGTTCAATTACATTTGATCAAAACCATTAGTCAAAACTGCATGGACTTGAAGAAGGCTCCGACATTGGCATACACCCCTCATAGGCTTGTAGTGCAAAAGATGTTGCACCAAAGGAAACATTTGTTAGATATCAACCAGTAACAGTGGTAAGCATGGCAAAGGATAGGTGATTGTGTGAACTTGGGATGGGTCCATCTGAGGTATTTGACCTAACTGAAGATACTAGATTTATCTCAAGTTTCAAATGGGCAGGTAGCAGCACTTCCGCTAAAGCTCTGATTTTATTTCAAGGCTGTACCTAGGATACTACTCTGTGATTACATCTCTCATTAATACTGCTTGGATGGTACCTCCTGTTTGGATGCTACAAATTCCTCCACTTATGGACATTCTCAACTCTTTCACTTGCAGTAGAGTCTTGGCATAGAAGCCTCAAGATGGCTGTTGTGCGGGGCAAGATGGAGGCGGCGTAGGTGACGCCGGCAAGCCTCGCCCACCCGGACCCCGGCAGAGCATCGATGGAGGAGGAGCAGTAATGCCGGCCGCCTCCTTCCCTTTAGGGTTTTTTCTTTTCCGCATCAGGAGAACCATGTTCTGAGAAGCGCGAGCCATGGAAATCACGGCGGTCGCACCGCCTCAGTTTTTTGACTAAGTAGAGTTGGTTGGAGAGCTGGTTTACGGGTAATGGCTTCTGGGAAGCAGAAGCTGTGGAGTTACGGCACCCGATCAACAGGATTTCGATGGGTGCATGCTGCATGCTAGAGATACGCCACCACGCTCCGCAGGAGACACGAAGGTTGGAGGGACGCCTCAGATTTTGTCTATAGAGAAAAAAAAAGGGAGGGGGTTGGTGGGAACCAGAATTTACCTTAATTCAAATGCTGGCTGGGCTCGGTTTTAAGGCTGGTCCAGGTGAAAGCAGGTGGCATAATACCGGTGTTGGCGCAGTGTGGGCAGTGAGGAGGCTGCTGAAAAGGGACTTTTATACAGGGAGTGCAGAGGATTGGCTTTAGAGAGTTGCCAAAATTATTGCTCAGCCTGGGACCCAAGAAGTGGACATGGCACCTAAAGCTGCACGGAACTTCGGGGATAAAGGAGAGGGGGCTCTGGTAACACGTGCGGGGAAAGACAGTGGGGACGCAGGCTTTACCGGTAGGTGGGCAGTCTCCGGAGTGATTCAAATACTGGTGGCGCAGCCAAGGAGAGCAAGGATGCCACCAGCGCACCCCCATTAGATTCTAGGGGGAAGGACAAAACTCAGCCTGCTATCACAAGCTTTTTGACTTGCGGCTTGCTTGAGAACGGTTTTGAGAGCTCTTTACCTCCCTCCACAGAGACTCTAGTCTATGCAAAGGAAACCTTTGAAACAAGCAGTGAGGAGACTGTGAAAACTAGAGAAAGCAAGGAAAGATTTTTGGAGAGTAACCCCTCTTTGATTAGAATACAGGGAGCTGAGGTGAGGCCAAAAAAGGCTTCAGATAATGCTGACCAGGCTAAGGCACGTAATAGTGGCAGCATGCACACACCATCGTTGGAGTCTAACGGGGCTACCTAGGCCTCCCAAGATGGAGCTGAGTAAGAAGAGTAAGAAGGGCTCAGACTGGTCCAAGGACGGTGGCGATAAATTCTATTCACTAACTGAGGACTATGAATCCACTAGTAGCGGCTGCAATCAGAGTGCAACCATAGGCAGCACTTTGTCTGGGTCCAAGAGCGCATCATCAGCGGCAGAGTCCACGGTGAGACAACAAAGACGACAACGCAGAGGCACAAAAATACAGACCGGTCTCACTGAGGGAGCGGAGCCCGCAGGACAGAGTACCAAGGCACTTAAGTGGGATTATTTAGGAATCAGATTGACAGGATCGGAAAATTTTCCCACGTCTGACTCTCCACCCAATGTTGATGGAAATGTTGATGGAAATGTGGATGGCCAGACTCCCAACACTAGCGCAACCAGTACAGACACAAGAATGCTACAGATAATATATGATACAATAAAAGAAGTACAGAGACAAGGGCTGAGAGATGGCGGGCTCGAATTGCCACTAAGCACCTACAAGGGGCAGTCCGGAAAATTGCGAAGTCCTGTACAGAAATCGAAGAAAAACTGAGTACAATAGAAGACAGGAAAACGGCGATAGAGGCAGATGTCGAGGCCCTAAAGGAACAGTCAGAGATACATGGAAGCCAACTTACTGATATTATGTGGAAATTGGAAGACTATGAGAATTGGCAGAGGAGAAATAATTTGTGCTTTTTAGGCATAGAAAAAGGGGTGGAGGGCAATGATATCAGGGCATGTATGATTAAGACCTTGCAGGACGCATTTCCAGAGCTCACTAAATGGGATTGGGAGACCGAGATTCAGAGAGTACACAGATTTCCAATAATTAGACGAGAGGGAGGCCGCAATGCAGAATCTAAATACCCTAGAGCTGTATGGGTTTTTTTGGTAATCATTTATTAAGACAGGCTATCTTTGAGAAAGCTCGCCCAGATGCTCCCCGTCAAGTGGATAATGTTATTTTTTTCACCAGACCAGATTACTGACACTTTACTGTGGAGCGGAGATGGCATCTGTGGCAGTTGATTAAACCCTTTCAGGATAGGGGAGGGGAGGCGTATTTATTGGCTCCTGCTCGGCTGAAGACAGTGGTGCATGGGAAACTTTAAATATTTACTTCAGAAATACAAGCAAAAGAATACTTGATGGAGCTGAAAGCCCCATAAACAACAGAGTGGAGATGTCTAGTGCCTCAGTGGCATAGATTACAGGGGTATTAAGCAAGCTGGAGCCGGGTAGGAGTCTGGCAATCCAGGGTGGGCCCCCGACTGGCATTTGTGGGTCACCATCATTCAGGCCATTGGTGGTCTCATTGCTCTTAGGGATGGGGGAGGTGGGGAGAGGGAAGCTGGCATCAGCAAGGGATGCGGGGTAGAGGGGGAGGAGTAGGAATAAGAGGAGGGGGCGACAGGTGGGAGGGGGTGCAGGGGTGTTGAGGGGGTGATGGGGAAGGGGGTTTAGATGGGATTAAAAAAGAAAATCAGTTTCCCAAGGGAAGGCATATAAGGTGCAGCAATGAATGGCAGGTAGACTTAGGGCTAGGAGGGTGTAGGAAGAGACATGAGGTAATGGATTACAGGGGCAGCTTTAATATCAATCATGGTGGCATCAGGAGGGACCAGCTTAAGGCATATGTATGGCTACATTGCGGATAGTATCTGTCAATATATGTGGTTTGAATAATCACAGAAAGAGTAGGAAAGTGGCAGAAGATTTGAAAATGATGAAGGCAGATATCTATTGCCTGCAAGAAACTCACATAGAGTATTCTGATAGAGCTTTGTTGGAGTCTCTAGATTTGTGTCTGCTGTCATGCACTGAGCAAAGGACTAAAACAAGAGGGGTAGCCATTCTAGCAATTAATACTAAATGTGTAGTTATCTGGAGTAGGGTTGATCTGTTAGGAAGATGGGTAGTGATAGAATGCCTGCTGGGTAAAGAAAGGTTTACGCTATGCTCAATGTACAGCTCAGTGTATGATGATCCAACACTCCTCGACTTTATCTCAGCTGAATTAGCAGTGTGGCCAGCCCCGTATATTGTTTGTGGGGATCTGAACTTTAATGGAGCATGGGATAGATCGCAGAATCTAAAGGAAGTAAAGAATAAAAGATACTTGGGGCGCAAACCTAGAGTATTTCAGGCCCTCAGGAGTATACAAAGGGAAGTAGGATTGGTGGACGCATGGTCATCCCTGAAGTGGCCAGATCCTGGGTCTACATACTTCTCAGCTCCGCATAGGAAAATGGCCCGGTTAGATTACTTTCTTATATCGCCTGTTTATCTAAGGGAGGCAAGAATTAAGTTATACCCGCAATTTATTTCCGACCATAACCCATTATTTCTAGAGGTTAAAGTTATGGATGGGCAGAGTCATAGAAGGGGCTGGTCATTTGAGAGAGGACTGCTGAACAATCCTGCGGATCCACAGCATATGGGAATATGGTTGAAGGAGTTTTGGGAATTTAATATGGGGTCTGTCCCAGTAGAGATAGTGTGGGATACGTTAAAAGCTGGGATAAGGGGGGAAACGCTTAGTTTCAGCATTAGGCGGCAGAAACAGGCAGTAGGTCAGATTCTAGAACTATTTGGAAAACTACAAGAGGCAGAAAAACAACTTACTGTGGCAGTCGAGGGTGGCATTGATGTCAAGAGTGCCCTACATCAGATAGCGGTAGCAAAAATGGCAATAAATAACCGCTCAGCGGAGAGAGTAGCTGAGAAATACTTGGCAAAACGTAAGGAGTGCTATGAATTCAGTGAGAAAATGGGCCACTTATTGGCAGTACGGGCCTGACAAAGGGCCACTCTTGGCTCAATCTCAAAGATTCTAAACATATGGGGAAAGCTAGCTACGGATCCGGATTCAATTAGGGAAGCTTTTCGGGAGTATTATATGCAACTATACAGCGCTACTCCTATCGACGCGGAACAGGCTGATTGTGACTGGGTAAGAGAGGTAATGTGTGATAGGATCACTCCCGAGGACAAAGGTTACAATGGAGGAGATTGAAGGGGAGATTCAAGGGCTCTCAAGTGGAAAAGCTACAGGGACGGATGGTATCCCATTAGAATTATATAAGTATTTTCAGATTACACTGATACAGGTGATGTTAGAACTCTTCATCCAAGTGCAGCAAGAGGGGCAACCCTTCCCGTCTTGGGGGGAACTGTATAAACATCCTAGTGCTAGAATTCAAATGCTTGGTGACCATTCAAAAGTTATTCAGATTGAGCGAGGCACGAGACAGGGATGCCCATGCTCGCCGCTGTTATAGCATTATATATAGATCCTTTTTTGCGACAGATAGAAAAGAATACGACCATGCAGCCTGTGATACGCAACGGGTGAAGTACTAAAATGTTGGCATATGCCGATGATGTGGCAATCATTACTGCCAACCCAGATGGAAGGAAACAGAAAAGGTTGCACAAAGCTTCGGGATGGTATCTGGATATTTCCTTAATAAAGATAAGACCCAGCTAGTAGTAAATGAGTATTGTAGGACAACTGATGCTCGCAGAGTTGAACACGCAGTTTACTTAGGGATTGATATCAGACCTCAAGTGGAGCAGATAGTCCGGGTTAATTTAATGTTGATTGTTGAAAAAGCCAGATATAATTTTTGTAAATGGAATAATTTACATTTGTCAATTATGGGGCGGTGCAACATGGTAAAGATGATGTTTCTTCCCAAGGCTTTGTATCTGCCCCGCTCTATTCCGATGGAATTTGAGAAATCCTGGTTCAACATGCTAAATCAATTAGTGATGAGGTTAATCTGGTCGTACGGCAAGATTAGAAGAGCCAGTAAGTATATGACATTACCTAGGGACAAGGGGGGCTGGTCCCTGCCTAACTTTAAATTATACCATTTGGCAGCTGCATTACAGTACATGCACCCTTTGTTTAAAATTAGAGGATCGGTGAGAGGTGAGGGGTATGTTCCAGACATTTATGAACTGCTAATCGGAACCTTGGCCAGCGGGGCATGGTTGACATTCATGGAACCTAATTATTAAAAGCTGCATTTAAATGTTGGGATCCCTGGTGGAAAAGAATGGGACTAGGTAGATATAACTTTATGGTGATCGGAAATAACCCTTCACTTCCCGAGATATTTAAAGATAATTACATGATGAGTTAGAATCGTCAGGGGGTACATAGGTTAGGGGATTTTTTTGAAGGATCCGTAATAGACACATTTGAGAACCTACGGGAAAGATTTGACTTGGGACAAAGGGGATTTTTTAAATATTTACAAGTAAGGAATTTCATCCATAGGAAAACGGGGGGACAGCGGGATTCCCAAAAAGTCCTATGATGGAGATGATGGTAACTGATAACAGGATTACAATACGCTCTGTTTATGCTATACTGAATGAAAAGCTACCAGAAGATCTGGAGAAGCGCTGTAAGAAGTGGGAAGCCCAACTGAATGTGGGAGAGTCAGAATTTTATGAGTCCCTTGGCTTGGGGTATGATGCCCTGATCTCTGCAGCACTCCAGGCCCAACATTATAAAACGATTTTTGATTTATACATTACCCCTGGGAAAATAGCGAAGTGGGGTAGGTTAGAGGGGATACATTGCCCAAGATGGCAGCTATTTGGGGCAGATTTAATACATATGTTTGCTACATGTATAAAGTTGGCAAATGTACGAAAGGAAATTGAGCAGTTCATCAGCACAGTAATTAACCAAGATGTGGAATTAACACCAGGGGTTATAATACTCTGGGTATTGGATGGAATTATTCCACGAGTTTCTAAGTTTATATTTACATCTATGGCTGTATATCGACTTTGTATTTCTTCTGTTTGGTTGGATCAACAGCCCCCAATATTCCAACAATGGCTAGATCGCCTCCTCATGACATATCAGCTTGAACGTGCACTGTATGAACAAAAGGGGAGAGCGGCGAGACAGGATGGTCAAGCTACCTGGGGGGGTTTGGGCAAACGGTTAGGTAATCAGGAAGGAGGACAGGGGTGATGGAGGCTTTAGATGTAAGACTTTGGATGATCATTTATTTGTATATTGCACCTTGATCCTCCGGATTTTTGAGGTTGTACTTGTATTCCCTTGGGACACAATAAAATATATTTAAAAAAAAGAAAATAAGCCTCAAGATGGCACCTTCTATGTGACTAATATTGCTCCCTCTAGACCTATTCTCCATAGACAATGCATGGCAACTAAAAATGTCTCTTGTCTGTGATTGTCCCTAGCAGCAACTGCCACATTTATTGGCCAACTGTCCTTTTTGCTATTCCCAGTGCCAGAAGTCTACCATCCTGTGAGCCTTCTTGAACTATAGAAGTCCCCTACGATCATGGAACAAAGACGTTAGTGCAATATGGCCAACATATCCCTGCAGCTTGTTGTCAAGTTCCTGTTGGACAGGACATCAGGCTGCATGGATTTAGTGAGTTTTAACTGCTTTAAGGCAGATGACCTGTTGACTTCCACCACACTACCTTAACAAATCTTCCACAGTACTGGAAAAGCCAATTTTTCTGGTTAAAAACACCAGAAAACATTTGCTTTCCAAAATCAAAGTTGGGAAGAGAGGGAAATGCTTCCCAGAATCCGATATTTGTTTTTTGTCTGCATTGCGCAGCACAGTGTCTGACATTACAGAGCAAAACAAAAGTGAAAGGAGACCAAGCTAATGGAATTTGCAGGGATCCACAAATGTCTTACCACAAGCATTCATACACTTCTCTTGATAACAATAGTACCCCACTTTTGTGACCGGGCTATGGCCCACGAAAGAAAAAGGCTCCCTAAGCCCCCTAAGACACATGGAAGCATCAGGATTTTTTCCCTGCAAGTTGACAAATTCTGGCAATATGGGTATCTGCAGTATTTAGGCCAGGGCTTGGTCGGGACCCAGGGAAACCTACCAGGCCCAGACATTTCTAAACAAAAGACATCTAGGGTAGTCTGGTGTGGTGTCGCTTGCATGGATCCCAATATCTCTTCTTTCCCAGAATACCCTGCAAATACCAAACGTTTGCAAATCAAAATTCTTCATCATATTTCTGTGAGGGCAAATTGCAGAATCTATGAGGATCCATTAAATTCCCACCACCTAGTTTTCCCATCCATTTCACAATAAAAACACTAATAAGAAATGTTCATCAGGTACTATGCATTTAGGGCATTAATTACATAGGACCTCATAAAAACAATTTATTTGCAATGATCATAAATTAGAGCAACATAAAGCAGAATTTCAAAAGTCCCATTATATTTCAAAAAGCAAATTCACAGTACACAGATGTTAGTCGTTGTTCTGTAAGAATGTCTTGAGAGGTCAATTATAATATAAATACTTTTAGCCTCAGATGCCTTGATTATGGTTTCCACAATATTTGGCTCAAGCAGATAAATCTTCAGCAGGGTTATTTAGATATTAATCTACTTTTGAAAGATAGCTAGTCTGTTATAGCAGCACTTTGTGACAAGACAGGCTATGTTGAGTCATTTCCGATTCACACTATTTCTAGTTATGGTATTTGCTTTCCTCTGCAGTAGGCACATTAACCTAACAAACTATCTGACTCCTGCAAACAAAATAAAGATCTCAGGAGCAGATATATTATCTCATATTATATTTTAAAACAGTCAGAGTAGGCTGTAGCGATGCCAATCAAATGTATGTCATGTCTGACTTTTGATGATTCGTCTCCTGCTCAATAGGCTAATCAAAACACTATGCAATATTGTAATTTGGAATTTCCTCATTGGACATTGCTTCTGAATGGTTTGTAGGTTAAAATACTGACAACCACGCGTGTATCAGGAATAGGAAAGGTTGTGAAAGTTGCTGGCTGAAGAATAACACGACTCAATGTCCTGTCCAGTTCAGTCTTTTCACACAGCAAATTCTTGTTTGACATACCATATCTGAGAGGTTAGATGGAGTTCAGCTAATGCCCAATGAATTTTTCACCTCTCAGCCGTGAGTTTGAACTAGTGTTAGTACTACCATTCACATCAGCTACTCACACACAACTCTGTGGCTTGCCGCAGGTATCCATAATATCACCTCTGTTATTCAACATCTACCTAGACCCCTTACCAACCTTGATTGAATCATTCAGCTTCACCTGTTACAACTGTGCAGATGACAGCTAAATCAATTGCAAAATGGATGGTCTGAAAGACCTCCACAATTTAAAACGTGATTGACTGCCTTTGGACAATAAACACATGGATGATTAATAACCACCTTAAACTAAGTATCATAAAGACAGAGATTTTGACCAGAGGATAATGGCAAAAATGCCAGCCTACCACAATATGGTGTAAGGAAGATGAGGCCCCTTCAGCAATATCAAAAGAATTTAGAAACCTATGAGTAACCATGGATTCAGACCTAAGTATGATGCCACATGTTAATAACGTCAAACAGATTACCTTCTACGCAATGAAAATATTAGGATTCATCCTTCCATACCTTGAATACCAACTGAAACTGCAAGCCATCCTGACACGTGTAATATCCAAGCCTGACTATGCCAAAACAATAACCTGCTGCATCCGTGTTTATCATACACAAACTATAATTCTTCCAAAATGCTGCTGCAGGACTTTTCTCCTTCACCCAAGAGAAGCCATGACTCCAGTGGCTACCTGTAGCAAGAAGGGCAACATTCAGGGCACTTTGCATTGCCCACAGACCCTCCAAGGAAAAGGACCGCCATGCCTACAAGTTAAATTCAAACAATTCAAACAAAACAGGATACTCTGCTTCAGACTTACACCACTTATCATTATACCACCTTACCACAACAATAAGGAGAAGGCACTGCTTTCTCTGAACAATATGCCAAGCTGTAGAACTCACTATCAGCCAACATTCAAACCATTCAGGAGCATATACACTTCAGAATACAGTTGAGAACATGACTATTTCCAAGACAACTACTGTACAATACATTCCACAATCTGACAGACATCTACATCCTGAAGCTCTATCTTCAAATTACAATCCATAGATTGGAAACAACCCAACTAGAAAACTACTTTTGAAAGACAGGTAAGTTGAGGATAGGGGTCACCTATGGGGCGCCGGGGTATTATATAGTTATGTATTTCCATATATTCCATTTCTGGCCCACTCTAATATTAATACTATAACACTCAGAGGTTGGCAGCCCACTGTAACTTACACCTCTTACATTGACATACAACATATCTGATATGAGGGTTGTTTATTACCAGTACCGTGCAGCCAACAAACCAGACATCACTAAACGACCAGGAGTGGAATAACTGAAGGAGTAGTCATACACTGCAGATCAATCATAAGACTTTTGTGAGTAGACATCCACAGGTCCCAAATCCCCATACGTTATGGCAACTTCTTTACATCTCACAATGACAAACAGATATGAGATGATAGTAACAATGCATATCCCAGCAGATCTCTTGACTTCTCTATACAATCAAGCCAGCTAAGGCCCATAACTACACAAAAAAGATAGGATTAAACAACCCAGTACTGCAACTATCTAGGCAGACTATAATCATAAGAAATAAATTAAAGGGACCTGCAGAGCTGTTCAAAGCTGCCTGCATACTGAAAAACCATAAACTATGCATCTGTGTCTCTCACACCTCATCATCCACCATACTGCTACGCACTGCACCCCATAACACAATAATCACACCTCAGTGGTCAATACAGACATAATGGAAATACTTCTCACATGAGATCACAAAAACAAAGACAACATCCTCCCAACCACAAACCCTCCGAGATGGCATAGCTTGCTGACCATGCATGTAAGAGCTTCAGTGCTATAGAGGGTGTACTACGTGCTATTAAATACTAGCGTGGGATAACTGAGCAAAGGCCCTGTGCTCTCACCCACAGAAGTCAGTATATCCCCATGACTAAATATTACACTACGCCACAGAGTTGTGGGAAAAAGAACTAAATACTAAAAACATTTGCACAGAAACAAAATATGTATGCCACAAGCAACAGATCATTGAAAAATAATTATTATGTTATTCATTAACTACAAGTCTATCACGTCATGAAGAAAATACAAGTCACTGTGCATATCAACTGATCATGAAAGTCATTTCCCATAGATAAATTAAAACCATAAAATACACCTATAGGATTCATAGCATATACATCATATAGTAATTGGAGTGGCCGGAATTTTCCATCCATTTGAAATTAATGCAGTCGCCAAACATTTAAAGTTGCCAAGGTTAAGGTGTAGTATGTGCTATACAAATGTTGCAATACAATAAAATCACTGTTTCCATCACACTTCGGATTTACAAACAAAATGTGCTTTATTGGCACTTTCATAACTGCTGATATATGTTGCAATATCTGTGCAGTTCATTTACAGGTAATCACATTTTTGTGTAAGCAAATGCACATCCTACAGTTTTTCTTTCTATAGGTAGGATCACGGGAATTATGCCATTCTGCTGCTTTTTCTGCATATATATCTATTTTCCACGTAATCTGCAGATTTTAACAAAAATATCTAGTTTCTTGCTCAAACTGATTCAAAGGTTCTAAAAATGCTGTAAAGTGCTGCTGCACAGTTGGGAAGTCCTTCACATAGATTGACTGATCACCTTTCTGTTATAGCTGTATTTGTATATGGAATTGATACTAATGAAGTGAAACTTCAGTCCAGACAGTGCTAATATGCAAACAATTAACAAAAAATGAAAGAATACTATAAAACAATGTGCTGCATTGAACTGCATAATTTGTGTTTTCTTGATGCATGATTTAGTCAACCTTGCTGAATAATTTGGGTCTCCCCTGCCACAAATTCCAGTGGCCCTCCCTGCACCCCAAATATTGTCACAAGGTTCACTTTACAAAATTCCCTCACTCAGCTGTGACAGAAAGAAAGGTAAACAACACCTCCACGTTTAAATGTAGAAGAATGCATAGCCTGGCATTTACATTTGTCTGCGAATATGTAGCAAATGTAACAAGATAAAAAAGGCATTTTTATTGTGCCTTCACCTTCTCAACATCAGCAGTTTTTTTTTTTTTTACAAATAAACTGAATCCATTCAACTGTTAATGCAGTTTGTTTTGTTTTATAAATAACGTGCCAGCTGCCTTGGTCATTTGGGGGGCCAAAGATTAATATGGGCTGGCCTGTCCCTTAAATGCCCCTTACCCCCACCCCGTGGCTGAGGCCCTGGATTCACATGCCATCAACACTCAACACTGTTTAAGAGTGCTTGGTCTGGAGAAGCACAACTCAGGATTCAGAACATAAGGAAGTGGTTAGGGTTGACTTTAATAATAAGAATTTCTTTCTACCAAAACAAACTTTTTTTAGCAACATCAGGATAATGAAAGACTGGGGGGAAAACATAACTTTCTAACCTGTGCCACACAGCTTGCATACTGCTCTTTGATGGCAGTTAATACCTCACTGACATAGATAACAATTGTAATTTATGAGCTGCATAGTAACAAAAGAATCTCTGTGGCAAAAGTAGTAACCCACTGAGCTATGCACATTAAATATTGTTTCTTGATCTGCATGGTACAAATTCTTTACAGCAGGCATAGTAACCCTCTGCACTACCTTAGATGAGTCAAAACTGCCACAAGACAAAACTCTCAACTCTCTCCAGCAGGTCCATTGATCACCAGAGTTAATGCGTCACGTTTATTGTTGCCCAAAAACTGCTGAATACACAAGGGACTTTACAGTGTTTTTAAAACTTCTGCTGCTACAAATCTGCCCCCACTAACAAAACCAGCCCCCCACCCCTCCAGCCTCCTTGGGAAACACCTGGCCAGTCTGACCTTGAATCCAGATCTGAGCAGGCTAGTTAATGAAAAAAAAACTGTCTCTTCCCAGCATTGCTCATGCTTCATTCAAGTTGAAAGGAGCATGGAAATATTGTGCATTCTCTTCTGCTGAGATTGTTGTTCTGACTCTGAGATGAATTGGCACAGGAGGCGTGTGTATGGCACCTGTCGAATTTCACATTTTTACATACCACTATGGTCTGGAAGAGGAGTCCAGTCTCTGTTCTCTAAGCATATGGGTACAGCAGTTTCCCAAGAACTGTAACTGAAATATCTAGCAACGCTGCCAAATGAGAATTGCAAGTGTTTTTTAAATTTGCTGTAGAATTGAATAATTACAGCACTGACAGCTGGTGCTATTTCAACGCAATGGAATATAAATATCCATACCAAAATGCAGTGAGCAATGACAGATGGAAAACAATGGGCTAAGTAGTTGTTAAAAAGGGGGTTTCTGGTTGGCTAGGGTATGCACCTAAGCCAGGCAGAACCCACCCACTCTAGTCAGGGCGAGGGAGTTGCACTCCCAAGATAACCCCTGCTGACCCCCTTGGTAGCTTGGCACGAGCAGTCAGGCCTAACCCAGAGGTAATGTGTAAAGCGATTGCACAACACACAACACACTACATAGACCACAAAGGAAACACAACACTAAGTTATATAAAAATAAACTGTATTGCCTAAAACATAATTAGACCAAACACAACAGGTCAGTAATACCCTCCTACACAAGCAGTTGTCAGAACATTAGTAAGGGACTAGTACTCTGCAAAAGCCAGCAGTAGTCACATAAAATACACAGGTTACTGGTTATTCTGCAACATAGGCAGGAGTCAGGTAAACATTGTCATTAGAATGCATGCATTATGGTAAAACATATGATTATAACTGCCATAACATTATCATGGATGAGCAGACCATGACACCTCACCAAGAATGCACATGGCACAATAGGCATATAATCACAGGCCAAGACAGTATACTAAAAGGTACTAAAAAGGCATTTGAATACCATTATACACTTTTCATACCTGAACTGGTGCGTATGATCTGCCGCCCACCCCAGCCTATTAAATGCAGTGCTCTCCAGCGCTGCGAGGCAGGGAAAAGCTGCATGGGAATGAGGGGCACACAACCCAGCCCCTAGAGACAACAAATGGGCACAGGGCAGCAGGGTGCAAGCTAGCAGGCCAGCACAAGGGGTTTCAGTAAGTGGCAGCTCCTCCTAGTGACCCACCAGGTCACAGGGTAGCACAACCGCAGCAGTCCAAGGCAGTTCCTGGCAAGGCCCTCCAGCAGCATCCAGTGTCCAGTTCAGTACTCCATTGGTGTCTGAAAATGCAGGGGGAAACTTCCTGTAGTTATACTCATTTTGCACAGTCTCCACAAAAGGAGGCGAAGGGGATCCAACTGGTCCTAACTGGTTCTCGGGGTTTCCCCTCTCTCCTCCATCACATTCTCCAGACATCAGTGGGGGGAATTAACCCTTTGTGTGAGGCCAGGGAATGGCCTCTACAAATGCTGGTGTGCCCACCTCTCCTTTGCAGTTGTGCCCCGCCTCTCCTTCTCTCAGCCCAAGAAGCCCATTCAATATGCAGATGCACCTCTGTGACACCTCCACCCTCCCTGTGTACAGGCTGTCTGAAAATGATGCACAAGCCCGGCTGTCACTCTGCCCCAGACGTGGATTGGAGTCAAGCTGCAAAACACCAGAGTCATAAGCACAGAGAAATGCCCATTTTCTAGAAGTGGCATTTCTACAATGGTAATAATAAATCCACCTGCACTACTAAGCAGCATTTCTCACTACCATTACAACCATACTAAACATGCCCACGCTACCCCTCATAGATCAGACAATTCCACCCAGACATAAAGAAGGGCATTTCCAAATCAATCCTATATGAAAGGCAGCACTCACAGCAATGAGAAACCAAATTGGCTTTTTGTCACTACCAGTACAGGCCACACAACCAGGCGCATGTCCTGCCTTTTACATACATAACACCATGCCAATACGGTAGCTAGGGCCTACTGTAGGGGTGACGTATATGTAGTAAAAGGGGAGTTCCAGGCCTGGCAAGTAAATTTAGATGCAGTAAACTGCTCATGCAAGCTCTGCGGTAGCAGGCCTGAGACAGGTTTGAAGGCTACTACTGTTGATGGCACAAGCTGCGCTGCAGGCCCACTAGTAGCATTTAATTTACAGGCCCTGGGTATAGGAATACTACTGTACATGGGACTTACTAGTAAATTAAATGTGCCAATCAGGTGTAAGTCAATCATACCAAGTTTAAAAGTGAAAGCACCTGCATTTTAGCACTGAACAGCAGTGGTAAAGTGCCCAGAGTCCTAACGTCAACAAAAAGGGTTAAAAAAATAGGGGGAGGAAGACAAAACATTTGGGAATGACACCGTAAAAAGGGCCAGGTCCAACAGTAGTTCATTTACAAGACAGTTTCTACATACACTAGCTAAAAATTCACAGTCTCTGAAAGGGCACTTTTGATATATTCTAGTGCTTTCACAGTTTACCAACTAAGCCCAACACTTCTCAGGATTGTTGGAGGTACACAAACCAATACTGCCAAAGAATGTGCATTTTTTTGCTGTATAGTGTAGATGACTTTGCCACATAACTTGATCTCAGCAGCCACATTAAGGGGGTAATTTCAACCTTGGCGGATCCATACTGGCGGTCGGCGGGGAAGTGGAGGTTGCTGCACCTCCACCGTCAACAGAACACCTCCCACCAAATCAAGTTACGTGATTCAGCGTGGCGGTGATCCGTTGACGGGGTGCTGGTGGTGGAACAGCCCTCATGGATCCCGTCCCCTCCCAGAGGATCAACGGACCATGTAAGTTGATCATCTGTTAGGGGAGTGGGGTGAGGGGTGTTGTGTGTTGTGTGCGTGCATGTTGGTGTGCGTGTGAGTATGAAGAGGAGGTGTTTGAGTGTGTGTATGCATGCGGGGGTGTAGTGTGTTTGGAAATGTGTGCGTATCTGCCTGTATGTATGTCTGTGTGGATGTGTGCGTGTATGTCTGAACGTGGGTGTGTGTGTATGACTGTGTGTGTCTGTTTGCATGTTTGTTTGTGTGTGTGTGGGTATGTGTGTTGGTGGTGTCTGCATGCGTGTCGGGTGTGTGTCTGTATAGTGAAGTCGGGAGTCGGGTGGGGAGGGGTGTCCTGCCACCTTTGGGGGTGGCAGGGGGGTGGGGGGTGTCGGGGAAGGACTCGGGGTGGGGGTGGGGGGTGGGGGAGACCCCTATCAGTGCCAGGGAAGGGATTCCCTGGCACTGATAGTCCTTACCGCCATGGATTTAATGGCGGTGCCCAACCCCATGAAATCCATGGCGGTCAGCCAGGTCATGATACCACCGGCGGCCTTGTGACTGCCGACGGGCTGGAGACCCAAGTCTCCAGCTCAGCGGTCATCTGCGCCATGGCGGTCGGTTCAGAGAAGTGGCGGATGACCATGGCGGTAACCGCTTCTCCGCCAACCGCCAGGGTTGTAATGAGGGCCTATATGTCATTTTACTATTAACATTCTGAATGGCTGGACATTGGATACGGTATGATCACTTTCTTTGTGTATTTGTTGTAAAGACATGGTGTGAAGTCCTCATATTTATTGTTATAAATATTGTGAGGTCATAAATATTGTATTTGGTGTTTTCTCTTAGAGATGCAGTGTTGTAAACAATTTCTGTGTTTTTTATTGTACTTGTGCTTCGGCCCCTCTATTGCTGTTGTGTTGTCTTCATTTGAAATTGCATTATATGTTACATACATTATCCAGTGACAGATTATTAAATACACATAGATCAGATATTAACTCTGTTTAATTCTCTGGCTGTTGTATTTTATCCCACATTTGAAGTCACTGCCCTGATTTCTATTTCCTTCTCTGTCAGCACTTGTGGGTTTTGTACAGAACAGGGACTGTTTTCTCCTGATATGTCTCTTGCACAATAATACTTGGCGGTGTATTCGGTCTTCAGGTTACTCATGTGAAAGGACACCGTGCTCCTGGGGTTATCTCTAGAGATAGTAAACCTGCCCTGTCTGAGGGGTAGTAATATGTATCGCTGCTATCGTACCATGTAATTGCAACCCACTCTAGTCTTTTCCCAGGAGCCTGTCGAATCCAGACGATATGGTAGCTGGCAAAGCTGAACCCCGACGCCCGACAGGACAGCTTATGAGTCCCTCCAGGCTTCCTAAGACTGGTTCAGGATAACGACAGCAAAGACATCTGTAAAGTAAAATACAATTGTTTTAATAATACATGTACAATGTTGTGTAATCCAATGTGACTAAAGAAGATATTCTGAAATATTCTTTACCAGTTGCCAAAATGAGTCCAAAGAGACCGGTCATAGATATCTGCATAGTCCTGAGGGCCTGAGATAATATTATTCTATAATACCAGAAATAGTATCTGCAGGTTTTGAGAATAAGTTGCAAAAATTCCATAACAGATTCACCTGGAGTTAAATTGAATCTCCCCTCCTAGCTGTGCATGGCAGTTCCATAGGGGAGGAGTCCCTAGTTTATGCAAATGCCTGTAAGGACATTACCTCTGTGATGAACACAGATATTTAAACTATGGCGGCTTCAAGACTGAGAACTGACTGACGCCCGCTGTCCTCCCTGCTCTTCCCAAACACACCTTCTCCTAGCGGGGGAAATAGCTTACAGCTAAAAGTATCACATGTTCTAAAATGTAAAAATATTGTTTATTGAAAGGTGTTTATTAAAGAGGGCACTGACAATATTCAAAATAAAAAGAAGACATTATCAGAGGTGCTCATAGTCATACGTGAAAATATAATCAAGTCTGCACAATCCATGCTGTGCTTCCTGCTGAGACACTGTTCTTGGTCACCAACATATTGATGCTGAGAACTCTAGCTGCCCTGCCCACATATTGTAGGAAGAATAAATAATTATAAAATAATCATAAAAAAGCTGAAATGTAAGCTCATGCCATGTGGTGGCCTCAGGAGTATGAACTCCTGGAAACAGTGTAGTAATACTGTTATTTAGGGACTACAACACAATTCATGAGGAGCTCCATTAGTCGACCTTGTCCAACAGAATGATGTGACACCATTTCAGAGCTTTCACTAAGAGCCCTGATCGTTGATATATCAAAACATTAAAATATCTTATAGTGGTAAGGATATACTGGCTCTTTTTTGTGGTGCCCTTATATGGTGCCCTCATGTAGACAGGAAATGGGATAAAGAAGATGCTCTGATGCGGAGAGCAGAGTTTGATATGAACTATGTCACCTCTGTGGTTGTTGTCTGCTATGAACCATGCATTTACTCAAGTGTAACTCACCTATTATAAAGCTTGTACCTGTTATGCTTTGAGGCGCTTCTGGCCCTTTGTCAGTAGTTCCCACCGGATTTCTATGAAAGCCTAAACTATGCCAATTGTTTTTACGACTAGCACAAATTCTTTAAAGTCATTCTATTGAGATCCATTACACATACCTTCATCTCTTCTGAGTTTGTGATATATGAGGCCCTCGGGCACTACGCCATACACACGCCTTACTGTACCTCTTCTACACCTGGTAAACAAAGTGGTGGCTAACACGAACTCCTGTTTAGGGGAACACAACTGTTATTGGTGCAGCCAGTAAATAAGAAGTATTTAAAGGCAACATTGCCCTTTATTCCTCTGGCTAAAACAAAGAATTATGAAATCCCATAGCATTGTGTCTATACATTTTCAATTGGAGTCATCTGTGATTTGGCAGGTCATGGGTACATAATGGTATCAGAAGCTCTGATAGCCTCTGTCACTGATGCTCCAGGGAAGATGACACTGTTTGACATTGATTGTTTCTTTATCAAGCCTCACTGACTTTTCGTGAAAAGCAATCGGGCATCTACCGAAAGATTATGCTATCTAAATAGAAAATTAAGATTTCAAAAACTCTTCAGCATTAAGTGGTACATATATTGTTGGATAGTTGTCCTAATTTCATGAGCTCACATGATTAATAATGTAACAAAAGTAAACATTGTTTTTAATACTGAGAAGGCACATTTTATGATAGGAGATGTGTTTATTGTTTTGCTAATAACTTTGTCTTCTTCAGATAAATCTTAATGAAATTTTCCAAAAGCAATTCACCAACCCAACAAATCATCCTCCTTAGCTCCTTCTTGAACAGTTTTGGGGTGATCTGTCCATCTGCGGAAGAGAAAAAGAGGAGTCCCAAAATGCAATTTCACCATGCAATTACCATAGGAAAAAGTCAGGAATGATACAGAAAAAAAACAGCTGAACAGAATTACACTAAATTTGGCAGACAGCTGGATCTATACTCAGAAAGCATGATTTTTGTGTTTTGGTGTAATTATGTTCAGTAGTTTTTGCGAAGTTAGAGATTTAAAGTATATAGATATATTGGCAATAATGACACCAGAGAAAACAAATTCATAAAAATAAAATGTTCAGATTTACCAAGAGCCCTTTTTTCCCCATCATCCTCTAGTTCCCACTGGAACAAAATGGTCCTCTGAATGTCTTCGCTCATGTTGGCTGACTGCAACACTTTCAGAGGTGTTGTCACCCCCATAACACAGGAGAGAGACTGCAGCAAGACTGGTTATATATGAACCCAGACAGACATCATAAACCAATAAACATATAACTGATTCTTCGAAAAGAACCCAATGTAAGCCACCATTCTTGCGTTAGAGAATATACCATTCACAGGCTGTATATATCACACCTCATAAACACGACTAATTTTAGTTTCCATATAAAGTTACAATGTGTACAGAAACAACATTGTGATTATCACATGGACAGAACTAATAACATTACAGTTCCTAGCCAATACTCCATAACAGATATTTTGTATTATTTAATTTATTAATTACTTAATTTCCTAGAAAATACTCCAAAGGAGTCATGGTTTAACACCCCTCAGGCCCTTCAGCCATTGACTGATTCAATTGACTTGGACCCAGGACAAATCCCCGCTGGTCCCTCCATAAGGTATATTTTAAAAGACAAACTCACCTGCCCCCTTAAGAGAGAGGGAGCTTGGGCCAGCATAAATGCAGGTCCCCCAAACAACCATGCCAGAGCCAACTCAATACAGGGAATCCCCCCTGGCACACATTGGGAGATGGGCCTTGGCAACCAGGCCATGCCATGGTCCCCTGGCACAGCCACAATCCCCCGGTATCCCCAGGGAAGTGTAATGGAGTACCCTGGCCAGCTATGGACAATCGCTGTAACAGGAGTGCTCAGTTTCCAGTAGAAGCCATAGTACCCCTGCTCCAGCTCAAGTTAAAGGCTTAAAATCCAATTCTGTCTTGAATTGGCCTGAATGTATATTCTTGATTCCAAAGTTGTCTACCTGTTTGTGGCAAAACATGACTCCTCTCCTGCTGCCACCAATGATGTTCAAGACACCCCTCTCAGTGAAATTAATACATGGATGGGAGGGTGGGTAAAAGAACACAGATGCTGAAAGGGCAAGGGTCGCATCGGCCTTCATCAGGGGCAATTGGGCAGTGATGTGTGACCAGGTAGCCCTGCCGATTATTTAACCTGACCTGCTGCCCAGGTGACTCAGTCGATTTTGTAGCAAACAATGGTTGCTCACTGTGTGGGACTGCAAAATTCAATATGTGGCCACCGCTGGCCATTGCCCTTGACTGGTCTGGTCCGGCCTGCACCTCCCTACAGTGCCTGCAATCTTGCACCTTGGCCACTTGTCCAGTACACAAAGACTCAGTTGAGAATTGAAAAAAAATATGTGATAAGGGGGCACTGAATGGTTGCTCTGCCCCCGTGGACTTTGTAGGGGGTCCAAAACGTAAGTACCCTTGGATCAAATAAAAATAAAAAAAACATAGTGGACTGCTGGAATCTAGCGGGAGGCCTGGTGGACTGAGAAAGACCCTGGAAAAAAAGTAGAGCACATCCTTCAAGCTTGCATAACTCTTTACCGAACATAGACTCCCATCATAATAATGAAACCTGATTACACGGGCAGTATAAAGAGGTGAATTGGGTGATAGAATAGCTTGCTAATGTTGCAATGAGGGTTAATTCTAATAGCTAATTTGGCTTTTGCAGGAGTGATTCCCTTTTCTTCTCTTGTTCTTTCCTCCAGGGGCTGGCACTTCTGCTTATGGCACAGGACTTCCTGTCTCCTGCCTCTGAGGCTCCGTTAAGTCCATGATTTATTGCCAGACACAATATGGTAGAACAGGTGCTTCCTCAGCGTTTTTCAGCACACAAATGGAAAGCATAGCAATATTCTTGTAATTAAAAACCTGGTAAGGATTTTCCTCCCACGGTTCTGTGATTGAGTGCCAAACTTTAAACCGTTTGCCATCGTGTCACTCATTTCCCAGTTTTCACCCATTCAACAACCCACAGAACCAGACAAACAAAATCGACAACCAATATTTTATCAACACAAAAAACAGGTACATTGCGATTGCCAATGCTTGCTTTGTTACAGTCCATAGAAATTAATAGTTATTCTCAAAGGGCACATCAGTTGACCACATCTTTACTTCGAAAGTCATCAGTCTGTCTTCAAAACAGATGCGGGTAACATGTGCAGGGAAACAGCTGTTTGTTTGCCCGTTGCAGACAGACAAAATCGGTCCTTGTGTATTTAACTTTTCGCTGACTCTTCCTGTGAATGTTACAACATCTACTCCTTTTGGAACAAGCATTGGCAAAGCAAATAGGTTTCACCTTTGTTTATTATTACTAATAATAAATCATAAATCCATCTAAGTGGATTATAAATAATTAGAAAATGTCATAATAATTTTTGTTTTACGTTTGATAAATTGTTTGAAACAAACAAGATAGAACGATTAAACAAAGGCGAAACCCATGGAAAACCAGCTGTATTGTTTTACCGCCTGGACACGAGAGAGAGAGAAAAAAAAGAGAGAGAGAGAGAGAGAGTGAAATCGAGTTTTGGAAGTAGAGAGAAAAAGATGTGTAGGTACAGTTAGACATAGGTGTACCTAGGTGTATGTAGAGGTAGGTGTAAGTAGAGGTAGGTAGAGGTAGGTGTAGGTAGATGTGTATGAAGAGGTAGGTGGAGGTAGTGGTAGGTGTTGGTGTATTTAGAGATAGGTGTAGGTTTAGGAAGGTGTAGGTAGAGGCCGGTGTAGTTAGAGGTAGATGTACGTAGAGGCAGGTGTAGATAAAGGTAGGAAGAGGTAGAGGTAGGAAGGTGTAGGTAGAGGTAGGTAGAAGTAGGTGAAGGTAGAGGTAGGTGTAGGTAGAGGTAGGCGTAGGTAGAGGTAGAGGGAGGTGTAGGTAGAGGGAGGTGTAGGCAAAGGTAGGAAGAGGTAGAGGTAGGTAGGTGTAGGTGTAGGTAGAAGTATGTGTAGGTAGAAGTATGTGTAGGTAGGTGTAGGTAGAGGTAGGTGTAGGTAGAGATAGGTGTCAGTAGGGGTAAGTGTAGGTAGGTGCAGGCAGAGGTAGGTATAGGTAGAGGTAGGTAGAGCTTGGTGTAAGTAGAGATAGAAGTGGAGAGAGGTAGATACAGGTGTAGAGGTGGAGGTAAGTAGAGGTAGAGATATGTAAAGGTGTAGAGAGAGAGAGGTGTGTAGGTACAGGTAGAGACAGGTCAAGGTAGGTAGTGGTAGAGGTAGGTGGAGGTAGAGGTAGGTTTAGATGTAGGTATATGTATTTAGAGGTAGAGGTAGGCAGGTGTAGAGGTGGAGGTAGGTATTGGAAGAGATAGGTGCAGGAAGAGGTAGGAAGAGGTAGGTTTAGGTAGAGAGATGTAGGTAGAGGTATGTAGAGGTAGGTGTAGGTTGAGGTAGAGGTAGGTGTAGGTAGAGATAGGTGTAGGTAGAGGTAGGTGTAGATAGAGGTGGATAAAGATAAAGGTATAGATAGGTGTAGGTAGAGGTAAGTGTAGGTGTAGGTAAGGGTAGAGGCAGGTGTAGGTAGAGGTAGGTGTAAGTTTAGGTAGAGGTAGGTGTAAATGTAGGTAAAGGTAGGTTTACATAGGGTTAGAGGTAGGCAGAGGTAGGTGTAGGTAAAGGTAGGTGTAGGTGCAGATAGAGGTAGGTGTAGGTAGCAGTAGGTGTAGGTGTAGTTAGAGGTCAGTGTACGTAGAGGTAGGTGTAGTTGTGGGTATAGGTAGAGGTAGGTGTAGGTAGAAGTAGAGGCAGGTGTAGGTAGAGTTAGGTGTAGGTAGAGGTATAGATAAAGGTAGGTGTAGGTACAGGTAGTTGTAGGTAGAGGTACGTAGAGGTAGGTAAAGGTAGGCATAGGTAGAGGTGGAGGTAGGTAGAGTTAGAGGTAGGTGTAGGTATAGGTAGGTATAGGTAGGTGTAGGTAGAGGTAGAGATAGGTGTAGCGATAGAGGTAGGTGTGGTTAGAGGTAGGTAGGTATAGATAGAGGCAGGTAGAGGTAGGTGTAGGTAGAGGTAGGTGTAGGTCGAGGTAGGTATTGGTATGTAGAGGTATGTGTAGGAAAAAGTAGGTCTAGGTAGAGGTAGGTGTAGGTAGATGTAGGTAGAGTTAAAGGTAGGTAGAGGTAGGTGGAGGTGGAGGTAGAGGTAGGTGTAGGTAGAGGTAAAGGAAGGGGTAGGTAGAGGTAGATGTATGTAGGTGTAGGTAGAGGTAGATGTATGTAGGTGTAGATAGAGGTTGATGTAGAGGTAAAGAGTGGTAGAGCTAGACCTAGCGAGAGACTCGCAGGAAGTCATATGGAGTGCTAGGCATCTAATAAAAGTGAAAAATATGCAATGGGGGAGTATATTTAAACAACAAAAACTACCACAGAAACTGCCAGTGGAAGGAGATGGATGCCGGAAGCAGTACTTGGGCCCGAGGACAGTCTCCACAATGTCTAAGGAGAGAAGGCGGAGTTGACCAGCAAAGAGCCTTGAGGGAACAAGCCAACGGTAAGTAGAGGGGTGTGTAGACCATGTAGGAGCCAGCCAATGGTAAGTAGAGCAATGTAGAGACTACGTGGGAGCCAGCCAATGGTAAGTCAAGGTAAGTAATGGGTGGACTCTAATCCGCCTTTAAAAAAAATGTCTTAAACATAAACGATTTCATATGCGTTGTTCTGGCCAAACCTAAAAACTGGAGTTTTGTGAGATCAGATCAGAATGCAGAATACCAGGCTTCCATTGAATGAAAGAGAGACCAAGAAAAGCGGAAGGGGGGGAATGGGAGGGGGGGTGAAGGTTTGTTTTTATTACCTAGGGCTCCTGAGAGTACAGCCAGTATGAAACATGGAACCAGAGTATGGTGTCTGACACAGATTTGTGTACTTTTAAGTATGAAGACAAAATCAGATTTTATTTATATAACGTTGTTGTCTAGTGCGTAAGCATCGCAATGCCTTTGAAATACATTACTCCCACGATGAACATATTTGAGGGACATTGACCTAATATTATTTTAGCTAAACTAATACAAGAAACATGGTCAACACCCCCCCCTTATCCCCACACAACGTTGCGATGGTATCCCTCACCCCGGTATTTAATTTGTAAATGAAAAGGTGCCGGTGCTCAAAGCCCTCCTCTTAAACACGCGGCTGCTGCAATTAAATGTTTGAACATGGAATACTGAGGCTGCGTAATCCTGAAGCCATCTCGGCCTTTTCAATCCATATATAGCCACTCCCCGCCCCTTCAGCTCACTCTTGCAGCTTTCTGCTTTCTCCCTTTGTGACGCTTTTGCGTTTTTCCCTTCATCCATCTTTCCCATATGTGTCTTTTGCTCGCAGCAAATGCTTGAGGCAGAAGAATAAGCGCCGGCCCTTAAAAGTAAGGGCCAGATGTAGCAAAGTGTTTGCGCCTTGCAAACAGCGAAATACGCCGTTTGCGGATCCGACTCGCAAAATGCATTTCCGACTCTCAAATAGGAAGGGGTGTTCCCTTCCTATTTGCGACTCGCAATGCTATTCAATTTCATTTGCGACAGTGAAAGCGGTCGCAAATGAAATCGCAGTTACCATCCACTTGAAGTGGATGGTAACCCATTCGTAAACGGGAAGGGGTCCCCATGGGACCCCTTCCCCTTTGTGAATGGAAACAAAAATAATTTTTCAGAGCAGGCAGTGGTCCTATGGACCACTGCCTGCTCTGAAAAATACCGAAACAAAAGGTTTTGGTTTTTTTTCTAAGTGCAGCTTGTTTTACTTTAAGGAAAACGGGCTTCAGATAGAAAAAAAAAACTGCTTTATTAAAAAGCAGTCACGGACATGGTGGTCTGCTGTCTCCAGCAGGCCACCATCCTCGGGAGTTCCCATACACGCAATGGGGTCGCAAACTGCGACCCACCTCATTAATATTAATGAGGTGGGTCTTTGCGACCCCATTGCGAGTTGCAGGTGTCTGAGACACCTTTCTGCATACCAAATTGCGACTTGCAATTTGCGAGTCGCACAGACTCGCAAATTGCAAGTCGCAATTTGTTTTTTTTGCTACATCTGGCCCTAAGTGCCGGTGCTCAGCACCGGACACAACAAGCACAAATTAAGCACTGTCTCACCCCATCCCCCAGATTCTGAGGCTCTGTGCCTCACAGATCCTGTAGGCTAGGGTTGAAAGGAGGCATCCTTAACGGTGTAGGGCTGAGTCAGATTGACCTATAGCCTACTAAGACAGTACTCGACGGGCTGGTCTGACCAACCAGTGTGTGGGCCGGTATTTTAGGAGTTTGTGGGCCTATTTTATGGGCAGATTTCTTTTATATTTCCACAAGCATTGCCGGTAGCCAATACAAAAGCATGTAATTTCCCATGTCTCGAAAAATATCCATACAGCGTCGGTTTACAATTTCTAAACTGACCTGAATTGTAAATGTGGGATACTTTTTTACCCATCTAATTCGCTAATGGGGGACACTTTTAGGGCCAGATGTAGGAAGGAAGCAATTTGCGAGTTGCAAATTGCGAGTCCTTCCGACTCGCAATTTGCAACTCGCAAATTGCTATGCAGTACGGTGTCTCAGACACCGACTGCAACTCGCTATGGGGTCGCAATGACCCACCTCATGAGTATTCATGAGGTGGGTCGCAAATTGCGGCCCCATAGCGAGTATAGGCACTCGCTAACATGGAGGCCTGCTGTAGTCAGCAGGCCTCCATGTTAGCGACCTGCTTTTCAATAAAGCAGTTTTTTTTTTTTTTTTAATGTAGCCTGTTTTCCCTAATGGAAAACGAGCTGCATTTAAAAAAATTCGAAACCTTTTGTTTCGGTTTTTTCAGGGCAGGGAGTGGTCCCTTGGACCACTCCCTGCCCTGAAAAAATATTTTGGGGTCCATTCACAAAGGGGAAGGGGTCCCCTGGGGACCCCTTCCCGTTTGCGAATGGGTTACCATCCACTTCAAGTGGATGGTAACTGCGACTCCATTTGCGACCGCATAAGCGGTCACAAATGGAATTGCATACCATTGCGAATCGCAAATAGGAAGGGAACACCCCTTCCTATTTGCGATTCGGAAATGCATTTTGCGAGTCGGTAACGACTCGCAAAATGCATTTCTGCATAGGAAACACGCATTTGCGAGTCGCAAACGGCAAATTTTGCCGTTTGCGACTCGCAAAGTGCTTCCTACATCTGGCCCTTATTTCGGTATCTTGGCCTAATTTTTGTCCCAGTCGGACGGTGGTTTAGGCGCGGTATGGCGCGGTCCTCCTGCGGTTATGCCTCAGCTACAGTGCATACCACTTCGTTTTATATGGTATTACTTTTGGCAACTGATTGAAGTGTTTTTATGTCAATTTGAAACCGAAGCCAGATATAATAATAAACGCAAATTAAAATGATGTGCTTGCTTTGGATAGGTTTCAGCTATTACCCTTCAAAAGGACCTATTATGAGTTCCCCAGACTTTTATGAGGAGATACCAGTGAGCCGAAACTTTCAAAAAGTTGGGTTTCTCGACAGCAAAGTCCCGCCATTACAAACTGCTCGGACCCGGATTGACGGGTGCTTTATTGGACAATTTTCTCCATTTCAGAAATGAAAAAAAACATACTGACATTTTCCACCTCCTCTGAGCAGGTGGGAAGTGTGAACGGCAGCAACAGTGCGGGTGTGAGTTGGGGAGCATGGATGAAGAGCACAGGCTGCTCCACCAGATGGCTGGAAGGGAAATCCAGGGTCCAGGCAATGCTGCTGCCCTCAGCCCCTATCCTGCAGAATCTTATACAGGCCTAGAATTATTCGGTCCTTGTGATGGGGATGGTATTATCACTCTGGGTTAATTAATCCACTTCATAATAAGGCCCTTTGTAAGGCTTATTTTATTAGCATTTGTAATGGGAAACGTTAACCATGTCTGAATTTCAACTTGTGATAAAGGTCTTTTATACTGCCCTCATTTGTGGAGTGTAAATTTTAGCCAGCCCTGGTTTTAGCACCAAACATATTGGAACCTTTGGACCCACATTTATAAGGAGAAACGTCAATCTAGTACCCCAGCATTATCAGTTTGGGAGCTTGATGAACCAGGGCTTGTTTAAAGTCACTGTCACTCTCATATCATGCGACAGGGACTAAGAAAGAATACATGACATTTCTAAAGAGAGCTGTTACCCCCAACAAGGGGCATCCTGGAACGAGGCTACGTTCATTAAGAGTGTACATTATAGCCATCAATTGCTTATCAATAGGGCGTATTATAGCTGCTGAAACAGGCAAAGTTTTAGAGACTTTCTGAAATAGAAGAAATTTGACGCTATACTCAATGAGATGGGCAGGAGATTCCAGAATTTAGCAGTGTGGTTGAAAAAATAATGTTTTCCCTTGTGGTAATGTCTTAATTTGGCGATCTGAAGGAGTCTGACCCCTGATGAGCAGAGGGTGCATGCAAGCAAATAAAGACAGATCTTTCTGGACAGATGTGGTGGGACTGGACAGATATGTAGGGCCCTTGCCTGCTATGGCTTTGAAGACACATCTGCCAGATGAGAAGCCAGCGTAACGACAGAAGAAGTTACTTCTCCGAGGCCCTCTAAGAATGTTTTAAAATGACATGTGCCACCACATTCTGTACTATTTTCAGGCTATCCAGGAGGGCACCTGGCAACCTGGCAAAACTAGGTAAAGAGCATTTGCATAGTCTATGCTAGAGCATATAAGGTCCCGGGCCGTGGTTTTACGAGCAAAAACGGGCAGATATAGAGTATTTTACAAATGGCCAACAGCATCGCAAAGCACTTAGCAGCTACCGTAATGATATGTGATGCAAATAGATCAGTGTCAAAAAGTGCACCAATTTATCTTGCACAAAGAGTGTGAAACGGTGTGGGACCAAGTTCTTTCATCCACTTCCTGTGTTGCACTTCTCATCTCTCACTTGTTATTTGGCCACCTCACCTCAGCCCGTAGCCAGAAGAATATTTTTAGGGTTGCACGGACCTCATCTCTGAGCAAACATTAACGCTGTTCCCAAATACTGGTTGTATTACTAACTATCCACCCCAGATACTGTGATATAAGAATATCATGGACAGATTATCGAAAGGTAAATTAATAATATAGGGAAGTATAGATTTATTCTTAATAACTCTACATATTAATCCACATCTGTATACTGCAGAGATACATATATGCGTAATAAATTATCGAAAATCTTTATTTACTTACCTGTTTATTTTTGGGATTTGATATTATGTGCTGGCAATGTTCTTGTTTCAATATTCTGGGTGCACACTGTGTGATTGAATTTAAAGAAATATGTGTATTTTTGTAAGATACATATTAAAGCACACTCAATCAGTCCTGCCCATTTTATCAATAGGGCAGGATTTAAAGTAGAGGGGTGTATAGTTGTAAAGTAGATTGACTCACAACTGTGTGTATTTTCTAACTGTTCAAGCTTTGTGAAATGTAATGCTTATGAATTTCCGTTTTTTTATTTCTTTTTACAAAATGAATAAATAAGCTGACCTCTGCTCAGGGCCCTCCCTCCCACAAGCCATAACTCAGGTGGTGGAAGTCCAGACACCACACTCCACATTTTTTTGCTGTAGGATGTTTTATCTGGGACAATCTGCATAAGCAAATCACCACACCTTGATGATCCAAAAGCAAAAACCTTACCTCTCATAAGGTTAGGAAACTTCATCTACCTCATAAAGTATGGAGGTTTCTAATTCTGCCCGGCTTCATAAGTGAAGTTTTCATTTAACTCACCCTAATTTAAAATAAGTTTAGAGAGATTTTGGAGCATATCCATCAAGAACATTTTGGGGAATTAGTGGTGAACAGTGTGTTTTAAACATTTTCGGGCTCCAACAATAGTGAAAAATAAATTGAATTTAGATGTAATTTTACAAGGGAAGATCACGCAATGAATTCCACTATAAGGTAGTGACAAAAGATGGATAGTTCAATTACATTTGATCAAAACCACTAGTCAAAACTGCACAGACTTGAAGAAGGCTCTGATATTGGTGAATACCCCTCCTTAGTTATAGACTTGATGTGCAAAAGATGTTGCACCAAAGGAAACTTTTGTGAGATACCAACCAGTAAGAGAGGTAAGCATGACAAAGGATAGGTGATTGTGTGAGCCTGGGATGGGTCCATCTGAGGTATGTGTCCTAACTGAGGATACTAGTTTTATCACCAGTTTCAGATGGGCAGGTAGCAGCACATTCTCTAAGGCTCTGATTTTATTTCAAGGTTGTACCTAGGATACTGTTCTGTAATAACATCTCTCATTAATGCTGCATGCATGATGCCTCCTGTTCGGATGCTATAAATTCCTCCACTTTCAGAATTAAGGACATTCTCAACTCTTTCACATGCAGTAGACTCTTAGAACAGAAGCCTCAAGAGGACACCTTCTGTGTGACTAATATTCCTCCCTCTAGCCCTATTCTCCATAGACAATGTATGGCAACTAAAACTTTCTCTTGTCTGTGATTGCCCCTAGCAGCACCTACCACATTTATTTGCCAACTGTGCTTTTTGCTATTCCCAGTGCCAGAAGTCTACCATCCTGGGAGCCTTCTGGAACTATAGAAGTCCCCTACGATCATGGAACAAAGACGTTAGTGCAAATTGCCATCATATCCCTGCAGCTTGTTGTCAAGTTCCTGTTTTGGCAGGACATCAGGCTGCATGGACTTAGTGAGCTTTAACTGCGTTAAGGCAGATGACCCGCTGACTCCCACCACACTACCTTCACAGAGTGGTGGACTTTAACAGGTCTTCCACAGTACTGGAACAGACAATTTTTCTGGTAAAACACCAGAAAACATTTGTTTTCCAAAATTAAAGTAGGGAAGAGACGGAAATGCTTCCCAGAATCAGATTTTTTTATTTTGCTGTATTGCACAGCACACTGTCTGACATTACAGAGCAAAACAAAAGTGAAAGGAGACCAAGCTAATGGAATATGCAGGGATCCACAAATGTCCTACCATAAGCATTCAGACGCTTTGCTTGATAACAATAGTACCTCACTTGTGTGACCTGGCTATGGAGCATGAAAGAAAAAGGCTCCCTAAGCCCCCTAAGACACATGGAAGCATCAGGAATTTTTCCTTGCAAGTTGGCAAATTCTGGCAATAAAGGTATCTGCAGTATTTAAGCCAGGGCTTGGTCGGGACCCAGGGAAACCTGCCAGGCCCAGACATTTCTGAAAACAGGGCATCTAGGGTAGTCTGGTTTGGTGTCGCTTGCATGGATCCCAATATCTCTTCTTTCCCAGAATGCCCTGTAAATACCAAACGTTTGCAAATCACAAATCTTCATCATTTTTTCAGAATCTATGAGGATCCATTAAATTCCCACCACCCAGTGTTCCCATCCAATTCCCAATAAAAACACTGATAAGAAATGTTCACCAGGTACTATGCATTTAGGGCATTAATTACATAGGACCTCATAAAAACAATTTATTTGCAATGATCATATATTAGAGCAACAAAAAACAGAATTTCAAAAGACTCAATATATTTCTTAAATCAAATTCACAGTACACAAATCTTAAATTACAGTATAGAAAAATCAGAAGATGATAGTCATTCTTCTATAAGAATGTCTTGATAGGTCAAATATAATATAAATGCTTTCAGACTCAGATGCCTTAATTATGGTTTCTATAATATCTGGTTCAAGCAGATGAATCTTCAGCAGGGTTATTTAGATATTAATCTATTTTTGAAAGATAGCCAGTCTGTTATAGCAACACTTTGTGACAAGACATGCTATGTTGAGTCTTTTCAGATTCAAACTACTTCTAGTTATGGTATTTGCTGGCCTCTGCAGTTGGCACATTAACCTAGCAAACTATGTGGCTCCTGCAAACTAAATAAAGATCTCTTGAGCAAATATATTATCTCACCAGGCTATATTTTACAACAGTCAGAGTAGGCTGTAGTGATGCCAGTCAAATGTAAGTCATGCCTGATTTTGATGATTCTGCCCCATCTCAATAGACTAATCGTAACACTTTGCAATATTGTAATCTGGAAGTTGCTTATTGGACATTGCTTGAGAATGGTGTGTAGGTTTTAATACTGACAACCTTGTGTGTATCAGGCATAGGAAAGGTCATGACAGTTGCTGGGTTAAGAATAACATGACTCTATGTCATGTCCAGTTTAATGTTTTCACACAGCAAATTCTTGTTTGACATACCATATGTGAGAGTTGATGTAGGAAGTTGGCTCTGTATGTGCTATTTCAAAGTAAGGAATAGCATGCACAGAGTCCAAGGGTTCCCCTTAGAGGTAAGATAGTGGCAAAAAGAGATAATACTAATGCTCTATTTTGTGGTAGTGTGGTCGAGCAGTAGGCTTATCAAAGGAGTAGTGTTAAGCATTTGTTGTACATACACACAGGCAATAAATGAGGAACACACACTCAGAGACAATTCCAGCCAATAGGTTTTGTTATAGAAAAATCTATTTTCTTAGTTTATTTTAAGAACCACAGGTTCAAATTCTACATGTAATATCTGATTTGAAAGGTATTGCAGGTAAGTACTTTAGGAACTTTGAATAATTACAGTAGCATATATACTTTTCACATAAAACACAAATAGCTGTTTTAAAAGTGGACACAGTGCAATTTTCACAGTTCCTGGGGGAGGTAAAGTATTATTAGTTTTTGCAGGTAAGTAAACCACCTACGGGGTTCAGATTTGGGTCCAAGGTAGCCCACCATTGGGGGTTCAGAGCAACCCCAAAGGTACCACACCAGCAGCTCAGGGCCGGTCAGGTGCAGAGGTCAAAGAGGTGCCCAAAACGCATAGGCTTCAATGGAGGTAAGGGGGTGCCCCGGTTCCAGTCTGCCAGCAGGTAAGTACCCGCGTCTTCGGAGGGCAGACCAGGGGGGTTTTGTAGGGCACCGGGGGACACACGAGTCAGCACAAAAAGTACACCCTCAGCAGCGCGGGGGCGCCGGGTGCAGTGTGTAAACACGAGTCCGGTTTTCAATGGTTTCCTATGAGAGACCAAGGGGTCTCTTCAGCGATGCAGGCAGGCAAGGGGGGGGCTCCTCAGGGTAGCTACCACCTGGGCAAGGGAGAGGGCCTCCTGGGGGTCACTCCTGCACTGGAGTTCCGATCCTTCAGGTGCTGGGGGCTGCGGGTGCAGGGTCTTTTCCAGCCGTCGGGAAATTAGAGTCAGGCAGTCGTGGTCAGGGGGAGCCTCGGGATTCCCTCTGCAGGCGTCGCTGTGGGGGCTCAGGGGGGACAACTTTGGTTACACACGGTCTTGGAGTCGCCGGATGGTCCTCCCTGTGGTGTTGGTTCTCCACCAGTCGAGTCGGGGTCGCCGGGTGCAGTGTTGCAAGTCTCACGCTTCTTGCGGGGAGTTGCAGGGGTCTTTAAATCTGCTCCTTTGAAACAAAGTTGCAGTCTTTTTGGAGCAGGGCCGCTGTCCTCGGGAGTTTCTTGTCTTTCTTGAAGCAGGGCAGTCCTCTGAGGATTCAGAGGTCGCTGGTCCTTTGGAAAGCGTCGCTGGAGCAGGTTTCTTTGGAAGGCAGGAGACAGGCCGGTAGGACTGGGGCCAAAGCAGTTGGTGTCTTCTGTTCTTCTTCTGCAGGGGTTTTTCAGCTCAGCAGTCCTCTTCTTCTTGTAGTTTCAGGAATCTAAATTCTTAGGTTCAGGGGAGCCCTTAAATACTCAATTTAAGGGCGTGTTTAGGTCTGGGGGGTTAGTAGCCAATGGCTACTAGCCCTGAGGGTGGGTACACCCTCTTTGTGCCTCCTCCCAAGGGGAGGGGGTCACATACCTATTCCTATTGGGGGAATCCTCCTTCTACAAGATGGAGGATTTCTAAAAGTCAGAGTCACCTCAGCTCAGGACACCTTAGGGGCTGTCCTGACTGGCCAGTGACTCCTCCTTGTTTTTCTCATTATCTCTCCTGGTCTTGCCGCCAAAAGTGGGGGCTGGGTCCAGGGGGCGGGCATCTCCACTAGCCGGAGTGCCCTGGGGCATTGTAACACGAAGCTTGAGCCTTTGAAGCTCACTGCTAGGTGTTACAGTTCCTGCAGGGGGGAGGTGTGAAGCACCTCCACCCAGAGCAGGCTTTGTTTCTGTCCTCAGAGAGCACAAAGGCTCTCACCGCATGAGGTCAGAAACTCGTCTCTCAGCAGCAGGCTGGCACAGACCAGTCAGTCCTGCACTGAACAATTGGGTAAAATACAGGGGGTATCTCTAAGATGCCCTCTGTGTGCATTTTTTAATAAATCCAACACTGGCATCAGTGTAGGTTTATTATTCTGAGAAGTTTGATACTAAACTTCCCAGTATTCATTGTAGCCATTATGGAGCTGTGGAGTTCGTTTTTGACAGACTCCCAGCCCATATACTCTTATGGCTACTCTGCACTTACAATGTCTAAGGTTTTGCTTAGACACTGTAGGGGCATAGTGCTCATGCACATATGTCCTCACCTGTGGTATAGTGCACCCTGCCTTAGGGCTGTAAGGCCTGCTAGAGGGGTGACTTACCTATGCCACAGGCAGTGTGAGGTTGGCATGGCACCCTGAGGGGAGTGCCATGTCGACTTAGTCATTTTCTCCCCACCAGCACACACAAGCTGGCAAGCAGTGTGTCTGTGCTGAGTGAGGGGTCCCTAGGGTGGCATAAGACATGCTGCAGTCCTTAGAGACCTTCCCTGGCATCAGGGCCCTTGGTACCAGGGGTACCAGTTACAAGGGACTTACCTGGGTGCCAGGGTTGTGCCAATTGTGGAGACAATGGTACATTTTAGGTGAGAGAACACTGGTGCTGGGGCCTGGTTAGCAGGGTCCCAGCACACTTATCAGTCAAGTCAGCATCAGTATCAGGCAAAAAGTGGGGGGTAACTGCAACAGGGAGCCATTTCTTTACAGTTGAGATGGGACTCAGTGAATAATTTGGCTATGAATTTGAACTAGTGTTAGTACTACCTTTCACATCAGCTCCTCACACACAACACTATGGCGTTCCTCAACTGTCACTCATATACCTCTGCTATTCAACATCTACCTAGTCCCCTTACCAACCCTGATTAAATCATTGAGTTTCACATGTTACTATTATGCAGATAGCCAAATCAATTTCAAAATGGATGGTCTGGAAGACCTCTACAATTTAAAACTTGATTGACTGCCTTTGGGCAATAAACACACGGATGATGAAAAACCATCCTAAACTAAGTATCGTAGAGACAGAGATTATGACCAGAGGACAATAGCAAACATTCCAGCCTACCACCATATGGCCTAAGGAAAATGAGGCCCCTTCAACAATATCAAGAGAAGTCAGAAACGTAGGAATAACCGTGGATTCCAAACTATGTATGATACCATATGTTAATAACGTCAAATAGAGTACCTTCTACACAATGAAAATATTATGTTTCATCCTCCCATATCATGAATACCAACAGAAACTGCAAACCATTCTCACACATGTAATATCCAAGCTTGACTATGCCCACACCAGAAATTGTGGCATCCACGTTCATCATACACAAACAACAACTCTTCCAAAATGCTGCTGCAAGACTGTTTGCCTTCACCCAAGATAAGACAGGACTCCAGTATTGCAATCACTCCAATGGCTACCTATAGCAAGAAGGGCAATGTTCAGGCACTTTGCATTGTCCAAAGAGCCTCCAAGGAAAAGGACTGCTATACCTACAAGCTAAATTCAAGCAATACAAACATAACAGGATACTCTGCTCCAGACTTACATCACTTATACAACCTTACCATAAGGAATAGGAGAAGGCACTTCTTTCTCAGTACAATCCTCTAAGCTCTAGAACTCATTATCAGCTAACATTAAAAGCATCCAGGCGCATCTACACTTCAAAATACAGTTGAAGAAATGGTTATTTCCAAGACAAATACAGCACTACACATTATGCAATCTGACAGACATCCAGGACCTGAAGCTCTATCTTCAACTTACAATCCACAGATTGGAAACAACCCAACCAGGAAACTACTTTTGATAGGCAGGTAAATTAAGGATAGGGGTCACCTATGGGGTGCCGGGGTATTACATAGTTATGTAATTCCATATATAACGTTTTGTTTCTGACCCACACTAATATTAATACTATAACACTCAGAGGTTGGAAGCCCACTGTAACTTACACCTCTAACATTGACATAAAACATATCTGATACAAGGGTTGTTTATTGCCAGTACTGTGCAGCCAATGAACCAGCCATCACTAAATGAACAGGAATGGAATAACTGAAGAATTCTGTCATACACTGTGAGTCAATCATAAGACTTTTTGAAGTTGGCAACTGCAGGTCCCATATACTTATATAATGGCAACTTCTTTACATCTCACAATGACACTCAGATATGGAATGAGAGTAACAATGCATATCCCAGCAGATCTCTCCACATCTCTCTCTCTACAGCCAAGTCAGCTAAGGCCCACAACTACACTCAAAAGTTATGATTAAATAACCCAGACATTAACTATCTAAGCAGACTATAATCATCAGAAATATAATAAAGGGACCTGCAGAGCTGTTCAAAGCTGCCTGCATACCGAAAACCCACAAACTACTCATCTGTTTCTCTCACAACTCATCATCCACTACAATGCTATGCGCTGCAGCCCATAACACAATAATCACACCTCAGTCGTCACTACTCACAAAATGGAAACACTTCCCACATGGTGTTACAAAAACAAAGACAACACCTTTCCAACCTCAAACCTTAAGAAATTGCATAGCTTGCTGACCATGTATGTAAGTGCTTCAGTGCCATAGAGGGTGTAGTAAGTGCTATACAAATGCTGCAGTACAATAAAATATAGAATTTAGTATCACCCAGAATTCTTTTGATCCTTTTAAAATCATTATTTCCATCACACTTCGGAATTACAAAACAAAGTGTACTTCATTGGCACTTTAATAACAGCTGATAAATGTTGGAGTATTTGTACAGTTCATTTACAGGTAATCAAATTTTTTGTGTATTAGAAACAAGTAGACATCCTACAGTTTTTCTTTATGCACTCTCTATATGTAGGGTCACTGGAATTGTGGTATTCTGCTGTGTTTGCTTCATAAATATCTATCTCCCACATAATCTGCAAATTTTAAAAAAACAATCTTGTTTCTTGCTCACATGGATTCAAAGTTACTAAAAAATGCTGTAACATGCTGCTGCACAGTTGGGAAGTCTTTCACAAAGATTGACTGATCACCTTTTACTTACTTACTCCAAAAGACCATCGCCGTGGCTACCTACTGTCCACCATAATATGACCGTAGCCGGAATACCGCCAGAAGGCTGGTGGAATTCCAGCTATGGTCATGGCAGCAGACGGCGGTAAGGTGGCGCTGGTGCCAGCAGCGCCATGCCAGGAGAATGCTGCCGCCCATATCATAACCCATGATACGGTCTAGCGGTGTTCCGCTGGCAGACGATGCTGCTGCAGCAGCGCCACGGCCCGTTTCCTGCCGGAGGACCCCCTGCAAGCAGGTAAGTCGGGTTCTCCAACAGGTGAAGGGGGTATTGTGTGTGTGTGTGGGGGGGTGTGTCTGTTTTTGTTTGTGTGCATGAGGGTGTGAGTCGTGTGGAAGGCGTGTGTGAATGAATGGGTACGAGTGTACATGTATGTTGTTTCTTGTGGATGCGTGTGTGCTATAATGTATGTTAGTGTGTGTTGCGGTGTGTATGTATGTATGTATTCATGCGTGGGTAGATGTGGGTATGTGTGTGTGTATGAGTGTGTGTGTTTGAGCGTGTAGGTGTGTGAAGGGGGGGTTGGAAGGGGGAGGGGGGAAGGCTCTGGGAAGGGGGATAGGGAGACCCAGATCAGTGCCAGGGAAGGAGTTCCCTGGCACTGATAGTGCCTACCCCCATGGTTTTCCTGGTGGTAAGATTGCCACGAAAACCATGGCATTAGGCAGGGTCATGATCTTGATGGTGGGATTGTGACGGCCGCCTGGCTGGAGACCAAAGCTGTTGTACGGAGTGATACATTGGCAGTTTGGCTTGAGCCAAACTGCCAATGTCATATTTTGGGGAATGGTACCGCCAGCCTGTTGGCAGTACCTTTCACCAAAATACAGCCGTCCGCCAGGGCTGTAATGACTCCCAAAGTCACAAGTTCAGGTCAACCATGATGGAGTGTGGGTGAGCTACAGGGAACCAGTTAGGCCTGCTGAACAAAGCTTAAATCCTGGTTTTCAGAGCATTGCAAGGATCCCCGATGCAGCAGTTCTGAGATGTGGCGAGGCTGTGGTGTGAGATCCTGCGTCAATATGAGTGATCCCATCAATGAGGGCTTACATTGCGAAGTCCGGAGTTGAGGCTGCATCACGAAGTCAAGGAAATGCATCAATTATGAGGAGCTGCAAGGCTGCAGTGCGGCATTCAGCACTGTCATCAAGGCTGCCATTGATGAGGAATGCAAGGGTCAGCTCTGAGGATGTGCAGCAGTGGTTCCAATTGGCTGTGATGCGACACAGGTCTTTGCGACAGGTCCAGAAGTGGTGATATGTCAATTTTGCTCAGGTTTGCATCATGCAGCAGAGGAGATGTGAAGGTGACACTGGATCCACAGAGGCTGGCAGAGCATTGTAAGCCCACTTCCAAGGGTCTAGGACTGGGATGGCACCACTTGACAGGCTAAACTCACAGATGGCAGAATCCAGGTGCAGATGCAAGGTTGTTGGAAGTCTGTTGTATAGTTATGGCTTCAGATGAGCAGGCTAGCCAACTAGCCCTTGAAGTGACTCTGGGGTTCTGGGTTCAAGATTTGCAGGTCTAGCCCTTTTCACCCAGACAAGAGGGAAGCAGGCAGCAGGTCAGCCCAGCCGGGTAGCAGTTCCTTCAGAGCAGCAGTCCAGCAGAGTGGCAGTCCTTTCAGCGACACAATAGTCCTTCCTGGCAGAGTGTCCATTGGTCCAGAAGTGTACTTAAGGGTGGGTGTCTGAGGTCAAATATTTATACCCAGTTGAGCCTTTGAAGTGAAGAGAAGCTTCTAGAGGCATACCTTTGAAATGTACAGGTACAATGCCTTCCCTGTCCTGGCTCCGACTAATTACAGGGAGTTTACTGCCCTTTATATGGAGGCAGGATACAGTCTATTCAAGTGAATGTGCGGCTGCTTCCAGCTCCTCATTCTCATCCTGCCAGTAATGGCCCATCGTGTTACACCTAAGCTCCCTATTGTGTGTGGCTGTCTGAAGAGGCATACACAAGCCCAACTGTCAACTATCCCCTGTCAAGTAATCCAGAGGCAGGCTGTAGTCACCAAGTGGATAAGGTAGGAATTAGCCACAATTCTAAAGTGGCATTTTCAAAATTGTAATTTGAAATCCAAGTTCACCATAAGTTAGAATTTTTCATTACAATTTTAAAGACACCAACCATGAACTAAATACCTGTTCTCATTTGGAAATTACACTTATTAAATGCATTAAGATTACTCCAATCCTATCCTATTTGGAAAGGTGGGCATTGCAGCAGTGAAAAATAAATGTAAGAGTTTCACTACCAGGACATATAAAACTAAAAAGTGGTTGTCCTATGTTTTTATTACATTGCACCCTGCCCTTGGGGATGTCCAAGGCCTATTATTAAGTATTAAAGGCAAAAATGGTAAGGAGAAAGCCACACCAAGGAGGCCAGTTCTAACAAGGAGGATGACCAGTACCAGGAATACGAGGACCACGAGATAGAGGATAGTGAAGGAGAAGACTAGGGCAATGGACATGGACGTGAAGCATCAAATGTATCGAGATGAGGAAGATCCAGATCAGCACTAAGATAAGGCTAGGAGCCAGAAGTGCCCCAGTCGGTCCCAGACAAGAAGAATCAAGAGCAGGACTAAATCCCAGAAGTGGACCTGAACCAGGAAAAGTTCCACAAACATAGGATGGGTGGATCAGAAAGAGAAGGTGAGAATGACCAACCAAAGGAGGAGACAGAGGTGGGTGGGACCAGGAGGAGGCGAAGAATGTGGAGGAGGGAATGTCGGGGAGGAGTAGGCCTAAGAGGATAAACAAGGAACTGGAGAATGCAAATGTGATACCAGACCACTTATATAAGAACATGCCCTTAGGATTAGAGGTCACACCTCTAATAAATTATTGCTACTTTCTTTTCTTATGCTAAAGTACTTTTAGAGACCACCAAAATGTCTGCCTGTTTAAATTACTGCTTACCTTTCTCAGCTATGAGAATATGCAGTATGTGTGTGATAAATTTAGTAAATCCAAACAGCTTTACCATTATATTTTCCTTGTCACCAATTTCTTTGGGTGCACAGTATGTACAAATTATTGTAAAGGCTGGTTGCCTTTGGTTCCACCCTCATTAGACTGCTTTTGATGATTCCACCACCTTTCCTCTTTAACAATTTATGGAACCACCGATTTGACTTTTTCATTTATTTCTGCCACTTACTTTTACTAGTCTACTCTACATGTAATTCAAAACATTGAAGAATGTCATCAACTGCTCAGCGTCTCATAAGCATGACGGCTTTTAGAGAAAATTATAAATTGGAATATATTCTGTCTGATTACTGAAATGTAATTCCTAGATTCAGCCCTCTCTGTTGCGATTGGGCAGTTTTATCCCAGTTCTACTCCACAGTTAAATGTGTGAGTTTCTATAAATTAAACTTTTTAAATTAAGAAATTAGCTAAATTTCATGCTTCATAGCTGATGCTATGGGTGAACGTGTGTGCCCCTTGACTTCAGCAGTGACAAAAAGGGGCTAGTGCAACACAGATACTGTGGTTATCAGTGTAATATTCTTATTGACAGAGTGACTAGGTTGTGTGGTCTGACATCAGGACTCGGAAGCAAGTAGGGCACAGAGGGTGCAGGTATGCCCCTTGTTCTTGAGAATAACTGGGATGTTATCTACTGCTACACTTGAGAGACGCAGTATGATAACATTGTGGCAGGTTGTACTGTGTTGGAGAACAGACCCCATGCACAGAAGAGCTGCTCTGCACCATGTTTTGTTCATACTTTTGGGAAGGCTCAGCTCATCATGAAGATTTTAGGGGATGTGATGGCACTTGGGTCAGTGGCAGTGAATTTGAAGAAAAACGCTCAATTAAAAAACACAGCTATGCATTTTGCTGAATGTTTTATTCTTATTTTTAGTTCAAATTTGTTTATTGAAATTGCACTTAAAACAAAAGGACCATCCAAAAAAGAGCACTGAAAAGGTGCATAAGTGATTAGACACTTGAAATACAGAATATAATGAGGAATGCACCTGTAAAATTCAGGGGCGGCTCCTCTGTTAGGGCAGAGGAGCGTCGCCCCCACCAGCAGCAGAAGCTGCAAACCTTTCAGAACGAAAGGATAATAAACTATGTTTATCATCCTTTCGTTGTGAATGGGGCCGGGCCATGGGGTGACGAACAGTGAGTAGAGTACTCAGAGCATGTGTGTGTTTGGCTGGCAGTCTTGGGCCAGCCAAACACACATGCACAGTGTGCTTGCTCTCTCCAGCCTGGCACTGTGTTCCCCGATTGGAGAGAGCATGCACAGGCTCCCAGTCTGCCTGAGAGTGCCCTGGCTGAGTGCTCCCAGACAATCCTGATGCTGGGAGCCTTTGCCTGCAGCAACAATGGAAAGAGGAGTGGCGCAGCACAGGTCAGCAGATCGGGTAAGTTTTTATTTCTTTTTTGTTTATTAAATGTATCCCGCAACCCCTCTGTGTGCCACACCCACCCCACCCCTTGTGCGCGGCATGGAGCCGCGACTGGTAAAATTTAAATATATAATATACTGATGATTAAAAGAAAGAACTTAAGAACAAAGAGAGTAAAGTACAGCCACTAATCTGCAAAGAAAACATATTAAAAGTAACAAACTAACTGAGAACCTAATATTAGAAGACATTATACATGTAATACAATATAATCATCAACTGGTTTCCAAAATAGTTGGCAAACAGAAGTATTATGAACAACACCCTTAAAAGTTCATTTATTCCACATCAACTGAAAATAATCCATGATCACCAGGTGTAAACTGATAATAAAGAAGCATTTTTCCATTTAGTCGCAATTGATTTGAGAGCAGAAGACAGTAACGAATCCAATAATTTGTTATGAAATTGCTACAAACTAGAGGATAATTAGATAGATTTACAAATAAGCATATGATGAGAAAGGGAATCAGAAATGTTGAGTATTTTCTTTATTATGCCCACCTCTTTCCAAAAAATTGAGATGATAGGACAATCATACAAAGCATGTATTAAAGAGCTGTGACTCACTTTACAATGTCAGCAGTTTGGCTAATTTAGGAGATTAAAATTTAATAATTTCAACAGAGACCATAAACAATTAAATAGGATAAATTAGTTAGTTTGATTTAAAGCGAAAGGAAGCTAGCCAGAAATATTTGTCATCCATTTTTTTCCAAGTGTCTAAAGAGACAGGGTTGGTGAGTTCATTATTTCAAAAAATAATAAGAACATTTATATTGTCATTGGTTGAATTATGTAATTTTGTGTAGAATTTTAAAACAGCAAGAAGAAATACAGCCAGGGTATGAATGTAAATTTCTAAATCAGAGAAGGCAATGTCGGGTAATTTGCTAGGAAAAGAATTAAGAACCGAGTTGCATAACATTTTATATTTACAGCTGTCAGTGGAAGGTAGAGGAAATTGTTGTTGCAGTTCAGAAAAAGTTAAAAATGTATTATTGTAATAAATATCCCTTAAATAAATAATACCTGCTTCAATCCATGACTGCCAGAATTTAATGGTATGATTTAGCTTCAGCAAAGGGCTATACCATACCAAATGTTTCATGGTAGTTGACATAGTAATTAAAATAATGAGTTGAAATCTAATAAAACTATTTTGGTGGATTTAAGAATAGCAGAGAATTTTACTATGGTAGTGGAATTAGACATGGATAATAACATAGGTGAATGAAAGGGTGAAACCAGTCCTTATTAAATATGAAGTGTTGTGGGTGAGTTAGATAAATCCATGTGACTAAACTATAGATAATGTTATTTTAAAGTAGAGGTTTTATGATAGTTAAGAAAATCCAGCAAGCCAAGACCTCTAATAACTTTGCCAATTTTTTGTGTTTTATAGCTTAAACGATCTGGTTTGTTATTCCAAAAAAAATTAAATGTGTTTATCTATAATTTTATAAAACTGAAGGGGTAATTGAACTGGAAGCATAGTTAAAAAAAATTAAAAAATCATTGGGACAATAACTATCCTTATAGAGTCAATGTTACCCACCAAGATAAATGTGAGGAAGACCAATTGTGAAAATTATCTTTCATGTTAATGAGCACATGGTCCCAATTCATAGTAAATGATTGTTTAATAGAGTGAGAGAATAGAACACCTCAATATTTTATTTTTTATTTTTGCTGTATTATATCATTATCTGTGAGCTTTTCTGGCATGCACTGGACATTTAAAGGAGAAAGCTCTGTTTTATTAGTGTTTAATGTGTTCCCTGAAACCTGAAATAGTTTTGTATGAGAGTGCGCAGATGAGGAATGGAGGAATCTGGATTTCTAATATATAAAAGAATATTGTCTGCATAAGTAGAGGTTTTAATGTCTTATGTCCAAAAGAAACGGCTCATTAGCCAGTAAGAAAAGTATTAGTGATAAGGGACAACCTTGTTGAGTGCCTCTAAAAAGTTGAAAAGTATTGGAAAATTGGCCAATGATAACCTGAGAGAGTGTCAAGAGCAGAGAGCTGGTATCATGTGTATAAATGGATTGCTAAAATTGAATCCAGAAAGAGTACGGAATAAGTATTGCCAATAAACTTTATCAAAACCTTTTCAGCATCAAGCGCCAAAAGGCTGGAGGGTATATCTAAAGATGGACTAGCTTCAATTGCAAGGAACCACAATCTAGTGTTATTAACAAAGTATCTGTTTTTCGTGAAACCAGTTCAATCTGCATGAATTACACTAGAATGAAAGGAAGATAATCTTGTAGTTAGACCTTTTGCATATATCTTGGAATCTTGATTAATTAAAGGTATAAGTTGATAGTTTTAACCTTTGGTAAGATCTTTATATGGTTTTGGAGACTGTGACAGGGGCACTGTGGAAAATGTCATCATGTCCATTATGGCTACCGTGGATTACAATTGGAGGGCAGAGGTTGCACGCGTCAATGAAGAACACTGCACCATGACTTAACCACCAGAGCCGGCCACAAATGAGAGGAAGGATGAGGAGGAGAAGGCGTGCAAGGAGAAAGATGCCAAACTACTGAGGAGGACATGGAACAGGAACAGTAACTCAACAAAGCAGGAGATGCCAGGATACTAACGGAGACAGCTGAGATGAGGAGACGCCCATGGAAGAAGAAACCAAGGAGAGGTGACAAGATCACAGGAGAAGTAGGTTTAGGAGCAACTGAAATCATCCAGGGGAATCCAGGAGCTGACTGGAATTACTGCAGCAGAATGAGACAGAGAAACCAGACATAGCGCCAGCAACCTAAGGGAAGGAGCTACTGAGGTCCCTACGGGTGTGGCCCAAAGTCAGGGCATAGCACCAGGCAAGTGATTCTGTGCATATTGAATGAGTGGCACCAAATAAAGGGGGTGTTCTTGGGTTGACACTGGACACTAGGCTTCTGTATTGGGTTTGGGGTGCACAAGTGATATCTTAAAACAATCATAAATTCACCCTTCTAGTTATAGCACAGAAGTGGTGGCTGGTGAAGGGAAGGAAGAAGAGTATAGAATACCTGCTCAGAATCACTTTAATTTTCCTAAGGGTCTACTCTGCTGCTACAGAGGAGACTGGGAGAGTGAAAAACAGGAGCAGGAGAGGACACAGGAAGATCCCAGAAGAGTGAAGAAACTCTATGGAGTACCTAAATACTCAATTGTGTTTTCTTTACCTTTAGTTTATTAGCATTCAAAGCCTCCAAAATAAAACATATGAGGTGCCTAATAAAGAAACAAAGTCACAATCAATACTGTAATCAATACTGATTAACCCTGTAACAGTTAACAATGATCAACGCTTCATTAAAGGAGCCAGAAGTTGTCCCAGTTACACTAAAGTGAATACAAAATTGGAATAAATGAGGTAAAAGGTTGGGAGAGTGTGATTTGTAAAAGTCTGCCGGGATAACCATCTAGACCTGATGCTTTAAGTCATTTAAGTCATTAAATGGCTAATGTAATCTCTCCCTTTGAAATGGGCATGCCTAGTTTGTATGCATCTGATTGAGATATTACACATAAACCGCAAGACTCTATAAACAATTCTATTATATGAGTATCAATAGAAGTCAGGTTACTTTAAAGGGAGGAGTAAAATTCTAAAAATTCATGAACAATTTATGCAGGGGTATATGCATTTTTCCCAACAGGTCCATGAATAACATTTATTTTCTTTTTGTTTTGTTTAATGCAAGGGTAGTTTGCCAGAATCCTTCAAGAACTGTTAGCAGTAAAACTAAATTTATGTTTGTTATTTGAGACATGAATGCCAGTTCTTTTGCTTAAAAGTGAATTGAATTCATAGCGAAGTTTTTGTAAATGTGTTTTGTAAGTAGGATTATTAGATGTAATAAATTGGCATTCACATTTAGCTATTTGTTTTTCCAGATCTTAAGTTTAGCATTAAATGATTTATTTTCATCTGCCATCATAGGTACTGTTACACCTCTGATATAAGCTTCAAATGCTTCCCAGTGGTAAATGTGGGAACTAATGCATTCTGGGTTAAATGAAAAATAATCATTAATGGCAGATAACGTTTTTGACTGATTGTCAGCAACATCAGCATTCATAAGCCATCTTGGTTGAGATTTCTGAGTAGTAGCTAAATGTAATACCAGAGACGTGTGCAAATGGTCAGAAACATTATTGTTATTAATAATAGGGTCTTAATTTGAATTAACCAGATTATGAGAGGCTAGTAAATAATCAATTTGTGAAAAAGAATTGTTAGGATTAGAAAAAAGTATACAATCTTTATCTGTTGGGTGGTGTAAGTGCCAAATATCCACAACTCTGGTAGTTTTGAAAAACAGTTAGAGCATAAAACACTTTAGGAGTATGAAATGCAACAGAAGAAACTCTGTCTAACAGGGGATTGCATATCACATAAAAGTCGTCTCTGACAATAAGAGGGCATTACCTAACCTGACAACCTCAGAAGTGAACGTCTCTAAAAGGTTAGATCATCTGCTGTTGGCCCAGAAATATTAATTAAATGCAAGTTTTAGAAACAAAAAATGGCAAATCCATTTTTTGGTGGATAGGAGGGGAAGACAATATTCGATCTACCCATTTCTTATTCACATATGATAAAAGTTCATCATCTATATGTGTTTCTTGAAGCAAACAGCTATCAGCTTTATGACTTGCAAAGTAATCTAACATTTTCATCTATTTAACATGGTGTTGTGAGCCTTTAACCTTTAAAGAAACAGTTTCTGTTGATGTTAGCTAAAGCAAAAGTGATAGGAAAGAAAGGTAATTAAGAAATAATCATATACAGTGTGAAAAGAGAATACAAATTGTCTCAACATGGAAGAAGTACATCTAAGAGAATATGAAAGAAGGAAAAGGAACGACAAAGACAATCATATAAAAGACAGCATGAAAACATTAATAAACAAATGGAATCACACACACTCATATACAGGAATAACCAGAGGAGACAATGCCCTGGATAGTCATATCATACAGAAGGCTAGACAGAAAAATGAGGAGAAATAGGAAATATAATAATCTCAGGTGGAAGTCTCATTGGTATCTATAGACAGAGGAGAATGTTGGTCTAGGAAAGTGCAGAGGTCATACAGGCATTGGAATGATTTAGAGATTCCATCTTTCCAAATTCTCATAGTAGATGGAATCAAAAAGACCATATTTAAATCCAGAACTTTGTAGCCTTGGTCGTAGCACTGTAAATTCTTTGCAAATATTAACTGTTTCTTTGGTGAAGTCTTGATGAATGAAGATTTTGGAACCCTTGACCAGGAGAGACGGAATATCTTTTACAGCTTTCCTTATCACTAAATAGTGATGACACAGCACCTTAGAGTTAACTTGACAAGGTTTTATTTGACCTGGTTTGCGATGTGATGAAATCCAATGTGTCCTTAGGAGCACGCTCGTCGCTGTGAGAGGAGTCCAAGGGTACCGGTAGTCGTCTTAGAAGGTATCTGCGTGAGCAGGGGAGTGACTCCGTCACCTGACGGGAGATTCCTTCAGTCCTTCTGGTGCAGGGTAAAGACAGGCAGTCCACAGAGCATGCACACTGTGGAAACTGTTGCAGTTGCTGGCTGGAGCTGAAGTTGCAGAAGAAAAGTATCCCTTGTGGATACTTGGTTGCTGTTACAGAGGTTCCTGGAGCAGGCTGCGGTTGATCTAAGGTCAGAGGATGAAGTAGTTGTTGCGGGGATTCCTGAAGGAAACTTGCAATAAGAATCTGAAAAGAACCCACATGAGAGACCCTAAATAGCCCTCAGAGGGGTATTGGCTACCTTATCAGGTAAGGACCTATCAGGAGGGATCTCTGACATTACCTGCTGGCACTGGCCACTCAGAGCCCTCCAGAGTGCCCCCACACCTTACAAAGCAAGATGGTTGAAGTCTGGGACACACTGGAGGAGCTCTGGGCACCACCCATAGGGTGGTGATGGATAGGGGAGTGGTCACTCCTGTTTCCTTTGTCCAGTTTCACGCCAGAACAGGGGACAAGGTGTCCCTGAACCAGCGTAGACTGGCTTATGCAAGGCGGGCACCATCTGTGCCCTTCAAAGCATTTCCAGAGGCTGGGGGAGGCTACTCCTCCCCAGCCTGTAACACCTATTTCCAAAGGGAGAGAGTGTAACACCCTGCTCTCAGAGGAAATGCTTTGTTTTGCCTTCCTGTGACTGAGCTGCTCAGACCCTAGGAGGGCAGAACCCTGACTGTGAGGTGGCAGCAGCTGTAGCTGCAGTGCAAGCGTCAGAGAGCTGGTTTGGCAGTACTGGGAGTCCATAGTGGAGCCCCCAGGATGCATGGAATTGGCTCCCCAATACCTGATTTGGAATGGGAGGACAATTCCTTGATCTTAGACATGTTACATGGCCATATTCGGAGTTTCCATTGTGAAGCTACATATAGGTATTGCCCTATATGTAGTGCACACGTGTAATGGCGTCCTGCACTCACAAAGTCCCAGGAAATGGCCCTGAACTATGTGGGGCACCTTTGCTAGTGCAAGGGTGCCCTCACACTTAGTAACTTTGCACCTAACCTTCGGCAAGTAAAGGTTAGATACATAGATGACTTATAAGTTACTTAAGTGCAGTGTAAATGGCTGTGAAATAGTGTGTGCACTATTTTACACAAGCTGCAATGGCAGGCCTGTGGAAGGGTTTGTCTGAGCTCCTTATGGGTGGCAAAAGAAATGCTGCAGCCCATAGGGATTTCCTGGAACCCCAATGCCCTGGGTACCTAGGTACCATGTACTAGGGACTCATAAGGGGGGTCCAGTGTGCCAATTAGAACTAGTAAATGTAGTCACTAGCCTATAGTGACACATTTAAAAGCAGAGAGAGCATAAGCACTGAGGTTCTTAGCAGAGCCTCAGTGACACAGTCAAGCACTACTGACAACACATACATTGGGCCACAAACTATGAGCACTGTGGTCCTGGCTAGCAGGATCCCAGTGAGAAAGGCAAAACACACTGACATATAGGTTTTTATCTATGAGCACTGGGGTCCTGGCTAGCAGGATCCCAGTGACACAGTAAAAACACACTGACACACACTCACAAACAGGCCAAAAGTGGGGGTAACCATGTTAGAAAGAGTTTACTTTCTCAAACGTATTATGGGCCACTTCCATCAACAGGCAGGCCTGTCTTTGCGGATATTTTTAAGTTTTTGAGGCAATATTGTCAGTGTTAGAGTGCATAGCCTTTAATTCTTCCAATAATGAGGCCAAAGTAGGACAGCAGAGTCAACAATTTTTTATTTGTCCACAAGAGGAGTAATTGATTGCCTGCTTGCATTTATTAATAATGACGTAAATTTTTCCATCTATGAAAATAAAATAGCACAAAAAGCAAGGGAAATGAATACTAAGAGATATTAAAGAAATATAATGATCAATCACCAAAGTAGCTGTAGGTGCAGCAGCTGTAACCAGCAGTGGGAGTGGTCCAGGCCTCAATGGCACCCTTTCATGCAAAGACCTTTGCTCTCCTGACAGGAACTGCAGCTGTGAGTTCAAGAAGGAGCAGGTGAACAGCATAGAATGCTCTCATGTTGAGAAAATGCAGGTAAAATCACAGGAGGTGGAATTTAGGAAAAGCGCTGCAATTAGCAGCTCAATAAAGGTAAAGATTAAGCTGTTTTTACAGCCTTAATGAGAAGAAAAAAAACTTTTTTACATCAGCATCGGCGAGAGCTAGAAGGGTGGCCATCTTGTTTCGCTGGCTCACTGTATGTACCCCTTGTTTTTTTTTCTTATTAAGATTATGGAGACGGAAAGAGCAAATCAGAGACTCGACTTGTAAAAAGTTATAGTATATTCCTCAATAGTTTATCAATCTGCCCCTTGAAGTTGAGCCACAACAATGCAGGCATTATTGGTAAGATGTAGAGGTCGGCAGTGTTAAGAGGCAGATGTCTGATAAATATATCTACTTAGCCTTCAAGGTGCAGCTGATCTCAGTATGAATGTCGACGAAAACCTCTTTTATCTCCTTGCCAGTGTTTCAGAAGGACCGGAAAATATGTCAATAGATACAGGTTGGCTCATCTGATCATTAATCACCATGGAAAGGTGGGCTACCTGAAGACTGAGTTGCCTAATCCATGGCAAGATATCAAGTCCTCAAAATAGCATTCACTCATACTCCACCTGCACAGGTAGTCTGTCCAAAATCACTAAAGCTGGCCAGTTTTAGTCCATCTCGGGTTCTTCCTGGAGTCATTAGAGTAATCTAAATCAAACCAACATATTTTGGACATAATTGAGTGTGGCATGCCATCTAGTTCAGTGTTATTCTCCACAGAACTAGGTGTGATGTGAATCCTCTATCTAAGAAAAGGGATCTTTATTCCTGGCTAGAGTACTTCCATAACCAGCAGGGTTCACGTTTTTGCGGTCTGCAGAAGGTTACTAATTTGATTAATTACCTTGATGTTAAAGACAGCATCTCACAAGTTTTTTTAAGCCGACATCTAAAAGGTGGACATTCTGTCAGCATGATAGGACATGTAAAATAGGAGAAAGACCAAAATATTACCCGTCATGCCTTTATAGTAGCTCTGAATCTAAATGTTTGTAGTCAAGAAACAACAAAGTATTTCACAATCCTGCATTTTAGTAGCAAATCTGCACCGTGATTGCTTACACATTTTGGTTGTGATATTCCATGATTAGAGCATTTTTCCATTCTGAACTGTATGGTTGTTTGCTTGACCAGAGATAGTGCTCACAAAAAAAGAAAGCATTTTCTGACACATTCAGAATTTATGTTTTTCTGTTGTTCTAGGAGAAGCCTTACCTTATTTTCTCCAATCATCTGGCATTTTTTACAGCATTGCAGCCAGTAATTGGACAGCGATCTGAGTAGATAAAAAGAGCTCTCATTTGGCAAATTTGTTGCTGTTTGAGGAAGCTTGACTGGCAGTGGTTGGAGACCAGGAAAGATAGCGCAGCACCTAGTTTTTTAGTTCCCACTGCAACACTTAAACTTTCCACACTTAACAGAGAAATTGTTCCCAAACGTCTCTGATGTAGGTAACAAATTACATTTAAAGAAAGACCAAGATAGCTGACCCCAGTAAGCTTCACGGTTGATGCTATTTCGAGTACGCTGCTAAAAGTTCAGGGATGGATCAGGATAATACCTTGTGGGTGGTTGCTAGACTAGCTCTGCTTTTTGATTTTGGCCCCAGCCTCATGCTGATCTAGTGTGTGTGTGTTGGAGGCTGGCCTGGCTTGCAGTGGATAGCAATGGTACTTACACCTTATGCCAGGTCCAGTTATCCCTTATTAGTAGAGAGTAGTAGTATTTTAGCAGCTTAGGCTGATAGAGGTAGCTATAACAGAACATCCAAGGCTGAAATAGGAGACATTCAAAACTCATGCAATACCACTTGTATCATATAGGTACTATATCATAAAAAAGACAATACTCATAGTTACTAAAAATAAAGGTACTTTATTTTAGTGAAAATGTGCCAAAAATATCTCAGAGGATATACTCCCTTAGAAGGTAAGTAACATACGCAAAATATACACAATTAACCAAATCAGGTAAGTAAAACAGTCAGAAAGTAGTGCAAACACTGTAAAACACAATAGAATGCAATAGGCCTAGGGGCAACACAAACCATATCCTAAGAAAGTGGAATGTGAACCACAAATGCACCCCTAGGCAAGTGTAGTGTGTAGCGGGTCGCTGGGAGTGTGAGAAAACACTAAGGCCCTCATTACAACCCTGGCGGTCAGCAGAGAAGCGGCGGTCTTACCGCCAACAGGCTGGCGGTAAAAATTTGGGAATTATGACCATGGCGGTTACCGCCATAGCCATCCGCCACTTCTCCGATCCGCCCGCCAGGGCGGAGACGACCGCTGGGCTGGAGACCTGGGTCTCCAGCCCGGCGGTCGTCACAATACCACCGGCGGTATCATGACCCGGCTGACCGCCATGGATTTCATGGGGTTTGGAACCGCCATGAAATCCATGGCGGTAAGCACTATCAGTGCCAGGGAATTCCTTCCCCGGCACTGATAGGGGTCTCCCCCACCCCGAGTTATTCCCCTACACCCCCCACCACCCCTGCCACCCCCAAAGGTGGCAGGACCCCCCTCCCCACCCTTACCCCCAACATTACATTACACATACACGCCCGACACGCACGCAGGTACCACCAACACACATAAACGCACACACACCAACATACATGCCAACTGCCACCCACACAGTCATACGCACACACCCACATTTAGACAAACACGCACACATCCATACAGAAATACATACAGACAGACATGCACTCATTTCCAAACACACAACACCCCCGCAAAAATGCACGTACTCACACAACCCTCTACATACACAGACGCACACCCCCATGCAAGCACACAACACCTCCCCGCCCCCCTTCCCTAACGGACAATCAACTTACCTGGTCCGTTGATACTCCGGGAGGGGACGGGATCCATCGGGGCTGCTCCTCCGCCACCACACCGTCAACAGAACACCGCCACGCCGAATTACAGGATGTGATTCGTGGGCGGTGTTCTGTTGACGTGGCGGTGGAGCAACCTCCACTTCACCGCCGCCCGCCAGTATGGCGGGTGGCGGCTCTCCATCCGAAAAAGGATGGAGGGCTGCCAGCAATCATAATACGCCGAGTGGAAAACCGCCACCACTGGCGGTCTTCAGCATTGCGGTCCCTTGGTGGTCTTGTGAAAAGACCGCCGAGGTCAAAATGAGCCCCTAAGGATGTAAAGGAAACCCCACCCCAAGACCCTGGAAAGAAGGAGTAAAGTACTACTATTTCCCCCAAAACACACTAAATTCCTGATAAAGTATTTTGCAAGGACCACAACAGACTGCAAAGCACTGAAGACGGATTCCTGGACCTGAAGACATGTAAAGGAAGGGGACCAAGTCCAAGAGTCGCTAAAGTGTCCAGGGGGGGGCAGGAGCCCACTAAACCCTGGATGAAGGTGTAAAATGGCTGCCTCTGGTTGGAAGAAGCTGCAGGTTTCGCAACAACGAAAGGAGGTTCTGCTTTCTACAGAAGATGTCCCGCGGTGTGCTGGAGGAAGCAGAGTCATTTCCTTGGCAAAATACCACAAACAATCCTTGCTACCTGCAAGAGTTGCAGATGGAGAAAAAGGGTGTTGTCTGGACCCAGGAAGGACCAGGTCCTCTTAAGGGGGCAGAGGGGGCCCTCAGCAACGTAGAGAGCCCATGGACAAGAGGGAAGCACCCACAGAAGTCCTTGAACACAGGCTCAAGAAGACTGAGCACAGTGGTCGTCTCAACACTACAAAGAAAGGTCCCACGGCACCAGAGGTCAACTCAGGGAGCTGAGACTCGCAGGACGGAGTGCTGGGGACCTATGCCCAGCTGTGCGTGCAGGATATCTTGGAAATGTGCACAGAAGCCCTTGTAGCTGCTGGCCACACAGTGCACAGGATTACTGTCTGGGGAAAGGAGGCAAGGACTTACCTCCTCCAAATTCAGACAGTTGGACCACTGGACAGTCTGGGTCACTTGGGTCTACCACCTGTGTTCCAGGGGCCACGCTCATCAGGATGAGAGGGAACCCAGTGTACCGGTGAAGCTGAAGTTTGGTGCCTGCTGGAGTAGGGCAAAGATTCCATCGTCCCACAGGAGATTTCTTCGTGGCTTCCAGTGCAGGTTGAAGGCAGGGAGCCCCCAGAGCATGCACCACCAGGAAACAGTCAAGAAAGCTGGCAGAATTAGGCGCTACCATGTCGCTGGTAGTCTTCTGGCTACTTTGTTGCAGTTTTGCAGGCATCCTGGAGCAGTCAGCGGTCGCTCCTTGGCAGAAGTCGAAGAGAGAAGTGCAGAAGAACTCTGGTGAGCTCTTGCATTCGTCATCTGACTAGAAACCCACAGGAGAGACCCTAAATAGCCCTCAGAGGAGGATTGGCTACCTAGTAAGGTATGCACCTATCAGGAGGGGTCTCTGACGTCACCTATTGGCACTGGCCACTCAGAGGCCTCCAGAGTGCCCCCACACCTCTGAAAGCAAGATGGCAAAGGTCTGAGACACACTGGAGGACCTCTGAGCACCACCCCTGGGGTGATGATGGACAGGGGATTAGTCACTCCCCTTTCCTTTATCCAGTTTTGTGCCAGAGCAGAGACTGGGGGTTCCCTAAACTGGTGTAGACGCGCTTATGCAAGGAGGGCACCATCTGTGCCCTTCAAAGCATTTCCAGAGGCTAGGAGAGGCTACCCCTCCCCAGGCTTTAACACCTATTTCCAAAGGGAGAGGGTGTAACACCCTATTCCCAAAGGAAATGCTTTCTTCTGCCTTCCTGGGACTGGGTGGCCCAGGCCCCAGGAGAGCAGAACCCTGGCTGTGGGGTGGCAGCAACTGGCGCTGCAGAGAAAATCCCAGGGAGCTGGTTTGGCAGTACTGGGGGTCCATAAAGGAGCCCCCAGGATGCATGGAATTGACTCCCCAATACCAGATGTGGAATGGGGGGACAATTCCATTATCTTTGACATATTTCATGGCCATATTTAGAGTTACCATTGTGAAGCTACATATAGGTATTGACATATAGGTAGTGCACACATGTAATGGTGTCCCTGCACTCTCAAAGAGTCCGGGGAAATTGCCCTGAACTATGTAGGGGAACCTTTGCTAGTACAAGGGTGCCCTCACACTTAGTAACTTTGCACCTAACCTTCACCAAGTGAGGGTTAGACAAATAAGTGACTTATAAGTTACTTAACTGCAGTGAAAATGGCTGTGAAATAACGGGTGCGTTATTTCACGCAGGCTGCAATGGCAGTCCTGTGTAAGGGTTTGTCTGAGCTCCCTATGGGTGGCAAAAGAAATGCTGCAGCCCATATGGAGCTCCTGGAACCCCAAAGCCCTCGGTACTTAGGTACCATATACTAGGGACTTATAAGGGGGGTCCAGTATGCCAATTAGAATTGGTAAATGTAGTCTCTAACCTATAGTGACAAATGTAATGGCATAGAGAGCATGAGCACTGAGGTTCTGATTAGCAGAGCCTCAGTGATACAGTTAGGCACTACACAGGCATACACATTTAGGCCACAAACTATGAGCACTGGGGTCCTGGCTAGCAGGATCCCAGTGAGACAGGCAAAAACATGCTGACATATATGTAAAATTGAAGGTAACATGCCAAGAAAGATGGTACTTTCCTACAGTTTGTGGAAGCCTAGGTCTGTCCTTTCATATGAGAGTATACTTGGACTTGGCCAGGACCTGAATGAGCACACAAATCATGCTCTCATTGGTTAGGTAGTGGACTACTAGCCCTGTCATGGGATTAGTATACATTTGAGTGGTGGCACTGTATCGTGTTTTGTGAATCACAGAACTTATTTGCATAATACATACAATATATTGATTCAGATGTGTGGAGAAAAGACACTACAGTGTTGATGTTTTTGAACATCTAGTCCTAGAAGGACAAGAGAACACAGAAGATAATGGCGACTCCCTAGTGGTGAAACCGTGTCTTTAAAGGGAACCTGTGAATCAAGGCTAAGAGTCTCACTGCTGTCCCTCCTGTCAAGAAATTGTGACCTGACCTTTTTAGGTCGAGCCTATGAGAGCATGCGCTAATGCATGCTTCGGACTTGCAAAACACTATTGTATACAAAAAGGGCTTGGAGTCTGCTTATTGCTTGCCATTTGTTGACTTCACATCACTCTTCTTTACAGACTCCTTAGCTGGCTAATGCATGCGAAATATCATTTCCGGTCATTTCTGTGGAGCAGGGAACAAGCACAGATTGGTTTAAGTTATTCCATGTCCCTCCACTTCTCCTGATGTGATTGAGGTACTATTTCTTTCTCCATTTCACTCCCTCCACCTGCCACATTCTTCACATCGCATGCACTTTTTTCTTCCTTTAGTGGGTTAAGCAATCCATGGGCCAGCAACAAAGAAATGTTAGAATTTTAGTTCCAAAAGACTCAGGCCCTAATTACGAGTGGAAGTGGCAGACGCACTGCCGAGGCCCTGGCTATGCGGACCGCCATATCATGCGCATGGGGATGGAACCAACAGAACACAGCCAAGTCGCTGCCTGAACCACCATTGCAGATGGACCACCGCGGCCAGCGGAAGGCATCTCCAGGCTGTTTCCCACTGCCCTATTATAAGGCTGCACACCACCATGATTTCCGGGGCTGTCGCACCACCATGAGAACCCTTGCGGAAACGATGCACTGAAAAGGGAACACTCACCTTCAGGAACACAGGCACATACGCAGGCACCATGGCACGTGAATTGCAAGTCTTCCCAATGCTCCTGCTGGCCATTGAACTCCAGGCCCAGCGACGGCAATGAAGACTCCATCCGTAAGTACACCCGCCTAGCGCACACTGGAGGGAATGACATTGCTACACACACACAACACTCACGGCATGGCAAGCCACGGCCACACACACATGCAAACAAACACCTGCACCAACACACACATACACACACGTCAAATCGCATATCCATGACAGATCCATGTGGAAGGAAAGCCAGGACAAGGTTGTCTCCATCATCACCAACGGTGCAGTGGTGCAGATATAATAAATAACTTAAAACAAAGAACAACTATGTACAATGAGGCTCAAGGGCCAGTCCAAAAATGTTCATTGAGCCCAAACAACACAGGGTACAGAATGAAGCCCCATCTTGACTCCTGACTGCAAACTGCTGGCCTCCACTGGGCAGGGGCAGCAATGGAGCAAGCAGGCACCTCAAGGGTGAGAGGGGAGCCGGTGGTGGGGGTCCTTGGGTTTGGGCTTGGAAGAGGGAATTATTGGTTCTGGTATTGGAGGGGGGCTCTTGGTCCTGACCTTGGAGGGGGTCCTTGGGGGGGGGTTGACCTTTGATTTTGTGTTTGGGGGGAGTGGGTTTGGCTTTGGGAGGGGGGACCGGGGACTCAGTGGGGATGGATGGCTTACGTGGGGAGGAGAATGGCTACCACCAGGGGATGACTGGGAGGTAGAAGGCAGGGCTGTGTGGGGGGTAACAGGGGGCTTAGGGGGGCAGGGACTAGGTCACTGACAGGGAACAGGGAAAATTCTCCCAGTAAACATTTTTGGGGGGCACGGGGATGGTTATGGCAGAAAGATATGGGAGTGGAGGTAGAGGTAGTGATTGAGAGGTGTGTATGTGAAGGTGATTTGGGTGCAGGTGCATGCATGGATGTCGTGTGTGCTGTATGACATTTTGGTGGGTGGGTGTGGGTGTTTTGATATAGTGGAAGGAGAGGGGAGGAGATGCAGGGATATGGCAGGGGGGATGTGTGAGTGTATGTTGTGGTGGTGTCTGCAGGTAGGGTGAGTGTGCTGCTTGCGGGTGTGTTTACAGTAGTGCTGAGTGCACATGTGGTATATGGGGTGCATAAATGGGGATCTGATATTGTGATGACGGTGGCAGTGAGGGCACATGTGGCAGGATCTGGGAATGATGAGGTAGTGACTGCAGGTATGAATGGTGTAGTGCCTGTTTGGGGGGGCTGGGGGAGGCAGTGTGGGGAGTGGATGTTGCCATGTCTGCATCTGAATTTTGTGTGTGCATGGCAGTGGTGGTATTTGTGGTGCTTATGTTTGTCTTTGCGTACCGTGTCTGTTGATGTGGATGCATGTGTGTCAGAAAGTGTGCCTTAGGTGGGTGAGGGGAGAGGGATATGGGAATGGCAACAGATAGCTGAAGGGGAGACGGAAGAAGAAGGGACACTGGCTTCTTTCAATGAGGAGGCCAGAGCCTGAAACGATCTGTCGGCCAGTCAGGGCACTGTGAATGCCTTCCAGGAACGTATTGGTCTGTTGCATATGCGATGCCAGTCCCTGGATGGCATTCATGAGGGTTGACTGTCCCACAGAGGTGGACCTCAGGAGGTCAATAGTCTCCTCATTGAGGGCAGCAGGCCTGACTGGGGCATGGGCAGAGGTGCCTGCGGCAAAGGAGATGCCCACCCTCCTGGGTGAGCGGGCACTGGCAACTGGGTGGGGGGCTACATGGAGGGTGGTTCTGGAAAGGGGGGTGGCAGAGAAGGATGGTTGCGGTGTGGTCCCAGAGGCATCCGCCACTGCCTGGGAGCTAGCTGCCATTGGAGGAGGAAACTTAGGATGGTGTTGTTGATCCTGTCTCCCCAGTGGCACTCCCCTTGCCCTCTGTCCTACTGGTCCCTTAGGCTCTGCTGGATTCAGCCACCTGGGTCCAGTGGGCTACAGCTACCCCACCTGCCGGTGCCCCTTCTCCTTCACCACATAAAGCTGATGCACACAAAGACAGAGAAGGGAGGGATGGAGGGTGGGAGGGAGAGAAACAGGGTGCAATGGGTCAATGCCAGCAACCCAGTCACACAGAGAAACAATATCATCTGCTGCCATGCCATCACACGCCATTCCCTCACCTATACATTCTACAACAGTGGGACACCATGGGGGAAACTACAGCTATGCTGATGGTGGTGATGGTGGTACAATTGCACCCATGTACTTGACGTGAGTCAATCAATCAATCAATCAATAAAAAAAATGTATAGAGCGTGCTACTCACCCGTGAGGGTCTCAAGGTGCTTGTGGGGAGGGGGTTTGGGGGGAAGAAGAGGTTACTGTTCGAACAGCTAGGTGTTGAGGTTTTTTCTGAAGAGCAGGAGGTCCTGGGTCTTGCGGAGGTTGGTGGGGAGGGAGTTCCAGGCCTTGGGGGCGAGGTAGGAGAATGATCTGCCTCCTGTGGTGGTGTGTTGGATGCAGGGGACTGTGGCGAGTGTGAGGACGGCGGAGCAGAGGTGGCGAGTGGGAGTGTGGAAGTTCACTCTTTCATTGAGGTAGGTTGGTCCGGTGTTGTGGAGGGATTTGTGTGCATGGATGAGGAGCCAGTGAAGGGATCTGAGGTGTGACAAGATGTGTTCCTGTTGTGGGAGGTCCAGAATGAGGCGGGCAGCTGCATTCAGGATTCTCTGGAGTTTGCGTTTCAGTTTGAGTGTGGTGCCGGCGTACAGGGCGTTCCCATAGTCCAGCCTGCTGATGATAAGTGCGTGGGTGACGGTTTTTCTGGTCTCTATGGGAATCCATTTGAAGGTTTTTCGCAGCATGCGGAGTGTGTTGAAACAGGCAGAGGTGACGGCGTTAACTTGCTGGGTCATGGAGAGGGAGGAGTCCAGGATGATGCTGAGGTTGCGTGTGTGGTTTGCGGGGGTTGGTGGGTGGCCTAGTGTGGTAGGCCACCAGGAGTCATCCCATATGGTTTTGTTGGGGCCAAAAATGATGATTTTGGTTTTGTTGGAGTTGGAGTTGAGCTTAAGGTGGTTTGTTGTCATCCATCTGTTGGTTTCAACGAGTGCAGTGCGGAGGTTGGTTTTGGCAGTGGTAGGGTTACGGGTGAGGGAGATGATGAGCTGGGTGTCGTCTGCGTAGGATATGATGGTGATTCCGTGTGGTCGGAGGATGTTGGTAAGCGGGGTCATGTAAATGTTGAAAAGGGTAGGGTTGAGGAAGGACCCTTGGGGGACTCCGCAGATGATTTTGGTGGCTGTGGAGTGGAAGGGAGGGAGGCGGACCTTCTGGGTTCTTTCCGTGAGGAAGGAGGTGAGCCAGTCTAGGGCTTTGTGTCGAATCCCTGCGTTGTGGAGGCGTGTGCGGAGTGTTTGATGGCAGACAGTGTCAAAGGCAGCGTAGAGGTCCAGGAGGATGAGTAGGACGGTCTCACCCTTGTCGATTCTGGTTCTGATGTCGTCAGTACATGCGATGAGGGCGGTTTCAGTGCTGTGGTTCTTGTGGAATCCAGACTGGGAGGGGTCGAGTGTGTTGTTTTCCTCAAGGAAGTGGGACAGGCAAGTGTTCACTAGTTTCTCAGTGACCTTGGTGGGAAGGGGAGGAGTGAAATAGGGCGTTAGTTGGTGAGGTCATCAGGGTCAGCTTTGGGCTTTTTCAGGAGTGCAGTGACTTCTGCGTGCTTCCAGGGGTCTGGGAAGGTGGCGACGTAGAAAGAGCAGTTGATTATGTCGCGCAGCTTGGGGGCGATGGTTGGGCTGGCTTTGTTGTAAATGCGATGGGGGCAGGGGGCAGAGGGGGAGCCTGAGTGGATGGAATTAATTGTTTTTTCAGTTTCTTCATCGTTGGTAGGGGCCCAGGTGAGTAGTAGGTTGGGGGGGTATGGAGGGTCTTTGTTGGTCGAGTCAGAGGTGTGTGTGGCAGGTGCGTGTGTTTTGAAACTGTTGTGTATGTATAAGATGTTGCAGTGGAAATGGTTGGAGAGGGAGTCGCGTGGGGTCTATGTTGCTGGCTTTGGTTTGGAGAGCTCTTTGATGATGATAAAGAGTTCCTTGCTGTTGTGAGAGTTACTGTCTATGCGTTCCTTGTAGTATGCTCTTTTGGTGGTGCGTATGAGTTGGTGGTGTTTGTGAGTGGAGGTTTTGAGGGTGGAGAGGTTGGTGGTTGAGGGTTCCTGTCAACAAGCTTTCTCTGCTCTGCAACATTCACGCTTGGAGGCTTGGCGTTCAGTGGTGAACCAGGGGGCGTTCTTGATGTTGCGGGTGGTGATGTTTCTTCTGAAAGGGGCAAGTGAGTCTGCGCAGGTAGTGATCCATTGTGCAAGGTTATGAGCAGCAATGTTGGGGTCGTTGGTGTGGGGGGGTTCTGTGCAAGTTGGGAGTTCAGGTGTTCTGTGGGGATCTTGTCCCACATGCAGTAGGGTGTGGTGTGTTGGTGGGTTGGTGATGGTGTGTGGGAGGTTTGGAGAAGAAGAAGTGGACGCAGTGGTGATCAGTCCAGTGGAGGTCGGTGGTGTGAGTGTAGGTTATGTGGTTGCTCGAGGTGAAGATTGCGTCTAGTGTTTGTCCTGCTGAGTGGGTGGGGGCTGTGACCAGTTGTTTGAGTCCGAGGTTCGTGAGGTTATCTAGAAGGGATGAGGAGTTGTGGTCGTGCGGGTTCTCCAGGTGAAAGTTAAAGTCACCGAGGAGGATGTAGTCTGTGGAGGTGAGGGCATGAGGGTTGATGGTGTCAGTGATGGCATCACAGAATGGGGGACGAGGCCCTGGTGCTCTGTATATGAGTGTTCCTCTGAGGGTGGTGTTGTTGTTTATGTGAATTAGGAAGTGCATGTGCTCTGCGCTGTCTAGGGTGTTGTGTGTGCTGGTGGTGACCTTAATGGTGTCTTTGTGCATAATGGCGATGCCACCTCCTGGTTTGTTTAAGCGGTCTCTGCGATGGAGGTTGTAACCATCAGGGGTGGCTATGTCTGGCTCAGATGAGTGGTACGTCCAGGTTTCTGTGAGCAAGACGATGTCTGGTGAGTGTGATGTGATAAGGTCCCAGAGTTCTATGGCATGCTTGTGTAAGGAGCGAGTGTTTAGGAGTATGCAGTTAAGGTGGTTGTGGGGGCTGTTGTTGTGGTGCGCGATGGTGTTGGTGTGAGGGGGTTTTAGTGTAGCTGTGGGTTGTGGTGGTGTTGTCGTGGAGTGTGTTCGGGTTGTGGGGCTTGTTGGGGTAGGGTCTGTTGGGATGGGCGGGGGCAGTGTGGGAGTCTGCTGCGTTAAAGTTGTGGTGTTTGTTGTGGGGAGCGTTGGGGTTGGTGTGGGGCGTGTGGGTGTTTCTGGTGTTAGTGGGGGGGCAGGAGAAATGGCAGGCATAGCAGGTGAAAGGGCCCTGTGTGTGTTTGGGGTTGGCTTGGGTGCAGGCAGGGAGCAGTTCTGGGTTGAGGGAGTGGAGTGTGGTTGTAGAGTAGTGTTGTCTGGGGGGGTCTGGGTTCGGGGCACCAGGTGGACTGGCGCTGGGTGCGGTCCAGGCATGGCCTGGCACAGACGGACTTGCCTCTGGTGTGCACAGCAGCCGCCATTAGGAGGGTGGGGTGGGAGGGTGTAACAGCTGGGAGGAGGGAGGGAGGGCCAATGTGTGTGCACGGGGCGGGCCGCAGGGGAGGCAGCGGCAGGGGAACAGTGACCGGTCGGAGCCGGTGCAGAGAAAATGGGTGAGAGTTAAACTGGGGGTAAGGGGCAGAGACGCGCTGAACAACACGACAAAACTAACGGCAATAAAGATCACAAAGCAGATTATGGCAAACACTGAAGGAATTACGCGGGGAAGGGAAACACAGCAAAACTAACAGCAATAAAGATCACAAAACAGGTTATGGCAAACAGAGAAGGAATCACTCACGCGAGGGCAGCAGGAAAAGCCTACCACTAGGCACCAGGGATGAGGCGCAGGCGGGTGCCTGCGGGTGGAGGAGGGCCTCAAACTGCTGTCCAGACGGCAGTCTAACAGTATCAGGGGCACGGGGCAGGCTGGTGTAACCAAGTGAAACTCCTGGCCAGAGACGGTCAGGGAGTTTACACGTGGCTCCGCGCAGCGGCCGCCATTAAGAGGGTGTTAGCAGCTGGGAGGAGGGAGGGAGGGGCAATGGGTGTGCGCGGGGGGTAGGGCCGCAGGGAAGGGAGTGGCAGGGGAACTGTGACCGGTCGGAGCTGGTGCAGTGAAAATGGGCAAGAGTTAAACGGGGGCAGGGGGACAGAGACACGCTGAACAACATTGCAAAACTAACGGCAATAAAGATCACAAAGCAGATTATGGCAAACACAGAAGGAATTACTCTGGGAAGGGAAACACAGCAAAATTAATGGAAATAAAGATCACACAACAGGTTATGGCAAACACAGAAGGAATTACTCACACGAGGACAGCAGGAAAAGCCTATCACTAGGCCCCAGGGATGAGGCTCAGGCGTGTGCCTGCAGGTGGAGGAGGGCCTCGAATACTAATCACACTTGCTCAGGACATGGGGCCAGATGTATCATGTATCCATATAGCGATTACCTAATTGCATTTATCTGCTCCAGGAGTTTCATTTAGCGATTCCCAATGGCTCACAAATCGTCCTACCACATTAATGTTCATGAGGTAGATCGCAATTTGCGACTCATTGTGAATGGCTACAATCTGGGCTCAGCAGACCACCATGTCTGTGATTGCTTTTAAATAAATAATCATTTTTTTTTTTTTACATGCAGCCCATTTTCCTTTAAATGAAAATGGGATGCGTTTAAAAAACAAAAATGAAACGTTTTATTAAGTTTTCTTTTCATTTGTTTGGAGTAGGCAGAGGTCCGTGGGACCAATGCCTTCTCTTAAAAAAAGATTTTGCATACATTCACAAAGGGGAAGGTTGCCACCTACTTGAAGTAGATGGTAAAATGCAAATGTTTTGTGACCGCGTTTCGGTCACAAAATATTCCTACATACCTCTGCAATTTTGTATTAGGAAGGGATGCCCTTGACACGCCTCATTCTAATACTGAGTTGGTATGTAGTCGCAAATCCAATGTAAGATTCGGTAACAAGTTACTGAATCGCAAATTGGAATTCATATATACCAAAATGCATTTTTGCGATCGCAAACAGCCTGATCGGGCTGTTTGCAATTGCAAAAATGCATGATACATCTGGCCCTTGGCAACTAGACATGGGTGTTTAGGTAAACAATTCCTGTACTCCTAAAACAACTGAATCCTGCATGCGTAGGTAGCATACATACTAAGCCATGGACAATTAGCACAGTGACATCTTGGCCCACCCCACCTCACTACACATGCGGTACATGCCAGCAAATTGAGCTCTCACTGATATCCCCTGGCATAGAGGTAGGCAAATGCAGATGACAATGTCCTGACACCTCAGGTATACTGATGACGTAGCCAGGATCTGGGTCCCCATACTAGTTTGAGGGTGAGCACACATATTACATATTGGAAGTAATTGCCCTCATAATCACTGTCTGCATGGTATGGGCACACATCTGTGATACCAGTCCTGCCAGGGTGGCTGATATCCATAGTGAACAGGCATCATCCTGGTCCCTACGCTACAGCTACCCACCAGTACTCAACCCAAACCCAACTAAGCAACACAGTAACGAGGTGAGAATGTGCACCAGAAATGGACCCCCAGGGTCTGCACTTGCTTGGCAATGGCACACCAAATTCCCTTCTTCTGAAGAGTGTTGACCCTCATGGGTGACACAGACAGAAGGAGAAAATCATAAAGAATGGCATCACACCTACAGCAGTGGATTTCACACATCTCTCACATCTCATGCCCACACTCAAATGTCTTTACACCACTTACACTCAGACTCCTCACCCATCTCCATGCATCCACACTATCTGCCACGTCCCAAAGCCTTCCATCCCCATACACATCACTATCAGTCAGGATGGTGACATTCAACTCACCTTCTGCTCAGATGCCCCATACAACTGTCCATACAGGGGTAGGACCTCGTCCACTAGCTTCTCTAGCTCCTCCTGGGTGAAGGCTGGTGCCCAATCCCCTGCAGGTCACAGCATCTTGGCTACCAGAGTCAGAAAACAGCAGCACATGCAGTGGAGGTCTTGTGTGCAGGAGTGTCAGGAGTTAAATGAGCAGTACCACATGAAATGGCTGTCATAGCCACTGCAGACATCACCGTCACCACTGGTGCAGATCTCCATTGGCTCCAGTCTCCCAATGCAGCTTCTTGTGACAACTCACTCTCCTATCCCCTGTACTGCCATGGCATCTGCTATATGTGTGCTGAACATTGTGGTGTCAACAGTATTCCTACATATCCTAAGAGTCCACATTGGGAAGCAGTGACCCATTACTTTTTCTGACTGTGAACTCCCCCCCCCTTGGCCCTTAATATACTCCTTACAAGCAGAGTACGCTGGATTGGGAGGAGTAGAAAGGACTGCCCTGGGGATTGTGTTATAGTTAACTTTAAAGACCCCGGGATGGTTCAAAAGCTGCTGGCCATCACCAGGAACCCATGTGAAGGCCATACTAATATTCGACTTTCTCCCTTAGGGAATTTTTATAAACCTCCACATGATCTGGGTAGGATTGTGCAGCCTCCCCCACTAGTACAACTCTCAGCATGTTCTTGTTTCCCAAACACAAGTGCTACACAGACAGTTGGGCCATATAATGTCCTGGTGTCTAACCATTTTGATATTCTTGATGAGGTTGATTGACTAATTAATATGGTGCCCCCAGGGTACTCCAACAGTAACAAGAAAAATATGGTTGGACCCCTGTTGGTGGGTATTCAAATATGGGGGTATCAGCGGGCCCTCCTAATCAGAAGAGCTTGTTTATGTATTGGGAGCTATGGATGTCAGAACTACCTTAGAAGCCAGTAAGTGTCTAGGCCCTCTTGTAGTAACACCCATTCATACTGATAACTTGAATCTAGGGGGCCTTTGAACCCTGGTAAAAGTTCCCTCACCTCTTTCCGGGACCAATGTGACCTGTTACAAGTATTGGGCCACCATGGCAAGTGGGGTGTAGCTCTATCCCCTCATGGAGCGGAAGTGCGGACCTGGAGGCGGAGGCAATTAGAGAATCTACATCCCAGCTAAAGGGGGTGACATTAGCAACTTGGAACATTGCAGGGGCTCGCTATAAGTTAAAAAACCCAGACTGTCACAAGCTGGTCACGTCTTTTGACATTTTCTGTGTCCAAGAAACATGGATGTTAGATCCCTTCTATAAAGATGGCTATACATCCTTGTTTCAACCTGCTCTTGCTACCTTGTCAGGAAGGTCACGTGGTAGTCTTGCTACTTTTGTTGCTCTTAAAATTTCAAACATATATGTTGCTCATAAATGGTCCTCCCCACAGTTTTTGGTATCAATACTTTTATGGCCAGACGAATGGGACATTTTGTTGATAAAGTTTTATAACAGCTTTGCCCATCACTAAGTAAACAAAGGGTTGAGTGACTCTGATGATTTTATAAATACTTTCCTCGCTCACCATGGGAAAAATATCATTCTAATGTGGGTAGGGAATTTTAATATCACCTTGTGCTCGGTTGTTAATAATCATGCTTGCGGATTTTTACTGGCCGAATGCGAGGATAGGGTTAATTTTAAACATACTAAGCTGGGGGTTGTCGTGAACACACTAATGTTGAAATATGACCTTATAATTTTCGACGAGGCTCAGTCAAATAACGTTCATCAGATTCCAACATTCACAGGGGGGCTACAGGGAGTACTATTGATTTTATATTAATTTCTGCAGCTGCTGTACCCCTAACTTCTAATTTTAATATTATGGTAAATTGTCTTAGCTATCATAATCCTGTATGCCTTACCTTGGAGTCAAAAATTCTACAGTGGCGGAATTCAACACAGGCCTCTGTAAGAATAAAGGACTTCGACTCATCTAGGCAAACGTTGACCATATTATTTTTAACCAGAAAATCGTCCAGAATAACATAGAGTCCATTTTTGCATGTTTGGATGAGGATTGTATCAACAGCTCAGTCCTTACGGAATTTAAAAACTAATGTGGGGCAATTTCTGAAAGTTTAGTCATTTATAATCCCCATCCTTGGACTACTTCGCAACACTGGTTTAACACCACCTGTTCGGCGGCACACAAGCACATAAAGGCGGTACTTAAAAATATGCTGTGCAACCCTGTGGATGTTAAAAAGGCTAGGCGTGACTATGAGTCTGCTGTTGAAGAAATGAAGATGTCTATAAGAGATAAGGCCTAGGGAAGAGCACGCCCTGGCCTCATCATCAAGGGATAATGCAAGGTTTTGGACAATTATAAATCAGCCTTATTTTTGTAACAATAACACGCCCAGATTGGAAGCTATAATTCCAGAGGACCAGTGGGCGGCACATTTCAAGGATATTTTTCAACCAACTGAAAGTGGCTGGCCGCTCCAAGGGGGCTCAGTTTGTTTGTCTCACCTAGAGCCAGCCCCAGTCCCCCTAAATTTCCCCATAGAAATCAGTGAGGTTCTCTTTGCACTTGGAAAATCTACTTCTGGTAAAGCTCCAGGCCTGGATGGGGTCCCCATTGATATATTTAAATCAAACATAGATATATAGGGTCCAGTTGTGACAAATGTTTTAAGAAGTGGTGTGGTGGAGGATATTCCTGATTCGTGGAAAATGGCAATCCTTGTCCCCATTTTTAAAAAGTGAGATAAATCATGCCAGGGCTATTATAGGCCAATATCTCTAATAGACTCCACAGCAAAGATCCTGGGAAGGGTCATCCTTGCCCGGCTTGAGGCATGGGCCGAAAAGAACAAGATTTTACCTCCCGTCCAGTTTGGCTTCAGGCCGGGTATAGGAACTGTTTAGCAAATACTAAATCTAAGTGTGATTACTAGTACAGATGTAAAGGCCAAGGGTGGCGCTATCCATATGGCATTTATTGATCTGTCAAGTGCCTTTGACTTGGTTAATATGGATAAATTATGGGAGATCCTGCAGACAATGGGAGTGGAATCGGAATTGCTTATTTTATTGAGACGCTTGCATTATGATCTTAAAGTATCGGTCAGATATGGCTCACAAGGGGAATTGTTGTCTCCAATAAAGTCCATGAGAGGTGTCAGACAGGATTGTATTTTAGCACCTTTTTTTGTTCTTAAACTACATTAATGGTATTACAGATCATTTATCCTGGACAGGTGTGGACGTCCAGAAGATGGGTGATCATTCCATGCCAATACTTTTGTATGAGAATGATGCTGTTCTGATTGCTCGCACACCTACTGCACTGCAGAAGCTATTAGATCTCTTCACTGAATTTATGGAAGGCCTGGACATAAAAGTTGACCACTCAAAATCATATACCATGACATGCGAACCATTACGCATGAAAATGATGCACTTTAGAATGGGGGTACCATTTTAAAACTAACAAAGCATTTTAGTTATTTAGGTATCGTTTTTAGCTCTTTTCTAGGGTTTAAATCACACATCTGTGCAAAAGCACAATTGGAAAGAAATGTGGAGGGCATTTTCCGATTTGCTAGGCTATAAAGCCATAAACCTCTGGCAGAGATGATCACCCTTTATAAAGCCAAATCTATTGCTGCAGCTATTTAGGGGGCAGGGGTCTAGGGTTACCATAAATCAGATAATCTCCAATATATTAAGAATGTCTTTACCCATAGCTTGCTTGCAGTCCCAAAAAATACAGCAAATGTTATATGCCATGAGGAATCGGGTCTCCTTTATATAACCGATCAAATACAATTCTTGCCACTCTTATTGTGGATTAAGGCCCTCATTATGACATTGACTGTAAATCCCCCATAACACCACGCTGACTGCTGGCAACTTACCTCCTCCGCGGCGGATAACCGTTCACCATTTTATGACACACACACCAATCCGTCAGTATTTGCCACATACACAAATCCACCCACACCAATGGTCAGTGATACACTGGCGATATCAAAACCCACACCATTATGCTAACAGAACTACGCCCCCCACATTACCACCCATGAATCACCACGGCGGACATTCAACACCGGTAAACCATTGGCAGCACATACTGCCACGCTCAAAATGGACACACACAAACAAAACAACACCACATTGGATAATTAAAAGAACACACACCTGACACCTGTACACACACCATACCCACACACCCACACCACTATAAACCACACACACACAGTACCCACAACCCTTTACCATTCCAAACCATTGCCAGCAGAGAGACATCAAGACCACAGGCACAACCAGAGCCACACACTATTCACACCTATACACCACCCACTCACCCCACATCACACACCACAACACATTACCCAACACACCCTCACCTACACACCTCACACAACACACATGGCACCACAAGGACACCCCTGTTTCACAGAGGAAGACCTAAGGGTCATGGTGGAGGAAATTGTCAGGGTAGAGCCACAGCTATTTGGAGCACAGGTGCAGCAGATATTGATAGCTAGGAAGATGGAGCTATGGTGGAGAATCGTGGACAGGGTCAACACCGTGGGATAGCATCCAAGTACAAGAGGTGACATCAGGAAGAGGTGGAATGACCTACGGGGGAAGGTACGTTCCATTGCAGCAAGACACCAGCTAGCTGTACAGAAGAGTAGCAGTTGACCCCCACCTCCTCCCCCACAACTAACAGCATGGGGAGAGCAAGTCTTGACAATCCTGCATCCTGAGGGCCTGGCTGAAGTAGGAGGAGGACTGGACTCTGGTAAGTCAACTCTCTACTACTACTACCCCCTACCTGCATGCCATCACAGATCCCCACCCTTACCCTCACACCAACCACTTCCCACACGCCCCACCATCACATCTCACTCATCCCAATGCCAAGCCCTACATGCTCTAACAATGTATGGACACCATTCACAGCCCTGCATGGACACTCATCACTAAAGCATGCACACTAAAGAGAATTAACTATCCGACCATGCACGAACGTACACAAGTGAAAGCTGGCAGGGCAAATACAACCAAAGAGGGCAAGCCACAGATGCACAATATGTCGGACACTGAAACCATAACACATCATTTACATTCCCACAGGTACCTCTGGACAGCCAGTTACCCAGCCCCAGTCACACACCACCACAGAGTCTCCCCATCAGAAACACCACCACAGCACCCACCCAGCCTACCCACACCTCTGTCGCCGGGACACGTCAATCAGCAGTGTGTCTACCTCTACAGGGACCCCAAGCCACTCCTCATACCCAAGACAATCACGGACCTGGGTTCAGTGGCATTGTGCACACTGTTCAGAGGACAGAGGCACAGGCCAACAGGGAAACTGGAAGGACTGCTGTGTTCCAGGGGGAGGACAGGCGAGGGAACCAACTCTCCAGGAGGCACTTGCAGAGATCCTGGGAGCCTATCAACATTCCCAGGACACGATGGGCCAGGAGAACCGGCAGCTGCAGGAGAGGCAGTACCAGGAGATCAGGGAGGACTTGCAGGCCATCAACAACATCCTGATCTCCATTGCAGGGGTGCTGGCAGACATGGGCAATATTATGAGGGAGGCAGTCACACAACAGCGGGGCCCTTCCACTAGCCAGACATCTGAACAGCCTTCCACCTCCGCTACTGCTAGTGGACAGGAGGCCCGCCACAGGAATCACAGGCCACCAGCACCCCTCCCCCTGCAGAAGGTGAACCACCTCGCAAACGTTCCCTGTGATCCAGACAGAAGCCAGAGACACTTGCCAAGACCACCGCCAGGAAATTAGACTCTCCTGATTTTCACCCTTTTGTCCCACTCAGTCACCCTGTACACCTTGAACTGCCATTGCTCCTCTTCCTATGTCCCCTTGGACAATGCACCTGTGCTACAAACAGATTGGAACAATACCATGGACTTTCCTCCATCAACTCCCCATCCCATTGCACTTGCCCCTCTTTTTCTTACCACTACACCCTTTGAAAAAAAATAATTTGGGGTATGTCATGTATATCAATTATGTATTCATTGAAACAGGTACAAACATTGCAATTCGACTGTACAGAAAATGAGCATGGATTAATGACCTGTAGCTGGCTGCAGTGATCACACCAGGAGTATTTGTGAGGTCACCGACATCTGCAAAATGAATTGACAGAGGAAACAGTGTGTGGGCATAGAAGTGGGAAATATCAGCATGCCAGTGCCACAGAAGTTAAAACAAATGTCATTGAAATGTGAAGTAACACTGTCCTACCTGTGTGTCATTGGAAGCATTGTCTGATCACAGATGTTCTGTTGTCCTCATCCTCATCCTCTGCCTCCTTATCCTCACTGTCCACAGGGTCTACTGCTGACACACGGGCATCTCCAGCCTCCTCCTCATGAAGGAATGGGGCATGGCATCTGAGGGCCAGGTTATGCAACATGCAGCATGCCACCACTAACTGGCAGACCTTCTTGGGTGAGTAGCACAGGGATCCACCTGTCAGATGGAGGCATCTGAACCTGGTCCTCAGGAGGCCAAAGGTCCTTTCAATTATCCTTCTGGTTCACCCATGGGCCTCATTATAACGTTCTTCTGCCCTTGTCCTGGCATTCCTCACAGGGGTCATCAGCCATGATAAGTTGGGGTAACCAGGGTCACCTGAAATATTGAGGGACAACATTTAGCCCCACACTATCCCATATGGCCCACACCATACACCAACATTTACTGGGTGGGAACTAGGGCTCACCTATTAGCCACACCCTGTGCCTCTATAGTTGGCCCATCACATTTGGGGTGCTGCTATTCCTCAGGACAAAGGCATCATGCATCAACCCTAGATACTTGGCATTGACGTGGGAGATGTACTGGTCGGCAAGGCACACCATCTGTACATTCATAGAGTGGAAACTCTTCCTATTTCTGAATACCTGTTCATTCTGGCGGGGGGAGAACAAATGCAATATGTGTTCCATCAATCGCACTAAATATATGTCCCATTGCATAGAACTCGGCCTTCACTGTGGCCAAATCTTCAACCTGGGGGAAAACAATGTAGCTGCACATGTGTTTAATCAGGGCAGACAACACCGTTGTCAGCACTATTGAAAACATTGGCTGTGACATTCCTGCTGCCAAGCCCACTGTCACTTGGAGCCAGTTGCCAGGAAATGGAGCACTGATAGCACTTGCACAAGAAGGGGGATCCCAGTGGGGTGACAGATAGCAGATATCAGGTCAGGCTCCAATTGGGCACACAACTCTGTGATTGTGGCCCTGTCAAGTCTATAGGTGAGGATAATGCACCCGTCCTCCAGTGTTCCCAAGTCCACCAGGGGTCTGTACATGGGGGTATGTTTCCATGTCCTATTCATCCACAGTGGTAGGAATCTAAGGGACAAAAGAGTGAGGAGCCGGTCACAAACTGAACAATGGAGCTACAACAGAACTTTGCATTCTGTTAACTTGTAATGGGTCAGTGTGATATGTCCAGTATGTCCTAATATCACCAGTGATGCAGCAATTTTCAGGGCCTGCGCATCCCCCTGAAATGGTGTCCACCTGTCCTGTGTGGAGGGACAGGTGGAAGTGAGGTAATTCCGCTGACGTTGTGCACCGTTGCAGGAGGCGGTCTGGAACCGCCGTGCAACTCCTCATTGGTGATAATTGGGCCCTATGGGTTAGAGTGGCCAATGGTGATCTATGCTAGTAGTGACTGTATGCACTGCCGCGGACGTGACTGCCATTTTCTACCTGATTACTCACTTGCTACCTGACTTTCCATAGGAAAGGACCTACACTGCATGTGCTGCTGTGACCTGTGTCTGGAACCAACCATGGCCCATGTGACCAGGGAAAGGGCCCCAGCCTTCACATTGGAGGAGTTGGAGAGACTAGTGGATGGAGTCCTACCCCAGTACGGACTGCTGTATGGGCCTCCAGAGCAACAGGTGAGTACTCTGTGGACACGATGCATGTGCCCTGAATGCATGGAGTTGTGTGTGTGTGAAGGCCTTGCGTAGGGGGGTGGGTGGATGTCCTCTTGGCGGTGTACAGGTTGTGTGCTGGGCCATGTGTGGGTAAATGGTGATGGAAAGGGGTATGGTGAGCCATATGTGTAACAGGCAGGACTGTTTGACTTTTCCTGTGTGTATTGCCTTTGCAGGTCAGTGCCCATCAAAAGAAGGGTATATGGCATGCCATCGCCAAGGAGGTGCGGACCCTGGGGCAGAGCACCCAAGGTTGCAAACGGTGGGAGGACCTGAGAAGAAGGCAGAGGCTCAGCTGGGGATGGCCTCCCAATGAGGAAGGGGTGACCGTCGAACCCTGACCCCCCTGTTGGCCCGCATACTGGCGGTGGCCTATCCAGAGCTGGAATGGCACTTGGAGGGCCTCACAGCAGCCACAAGGGGGGTGAGTACAGTGCCCATCATTACAACGTACGCATGGTAGGGTGGTATCCGGGTGGGGGATGTGTTTCAGTGGGTGCCTCTTAGGCCAGGCCAGACATAGCAGCGTAGGTCCCCTTGTGGCTAGGGTTCTGAAGGGGTTATCCTGCTACCTAGCACATAGGTATCCACTACTGGTCAGGGCTGCGTGGGTCCCAGGTGTGCTACATTTGGCAGTGTGTGCCCCTCCCCATGCCTTGGTGGCTAACCATTTCTCAGGTAGTGCTATGTCATTTTATGTAGGCCTGTTCCCTGTGTGTGAGGGTGCTGTGTACGCTAACGGTGGTGTTTGGTACAGCCATTGACCAAGTGTATCCTTTGTCTCTTCCCTCCCCCGTTTTTGTTTTGTCATCCTGTCCTTATGTGCATTAGCATCATATGGCAGCAGAGCAGAGGCACCTGGAATGAAGGGAGCTGCATCCCACAGGACACAGGAGGCTGAGTCCACTGACGCTGAGGGCACCAGTGGGATGGAGGGCGAGGGGAGCACCACAGCGGAGACTGGAGGGGACAGTTATGACACAGATACCTCCTCCGATGGAAGCTCCCTGGTGGTGGTGGACACTTCTGTGACAACCCTAGTTACAATGTACTGCCGCCAGCCCCTGTACCAGCACTGCCTTGCCAGCAGCCCCTCATCAAGTTGCCTGTGCCTGCTCACCCAGGAGAGTGGGCATCTCCTTCGCCCCAGGCACCTCAGGCCCTGCCCAAGTGAGCCCTGCTGCCCTGAGTGAGGAGGCTATTGACCTCCTGAGATCCATCTCTGTATGGCAGGCAACCATTGTGAATGCCATCCCGGGGCTAGCAAGCAGCCCAGATGCAACCATCTAATACATTCTTGGAGGGCATTCACACTGGATTGGTGGCCCAACAGAGATCGATTCAGGCTCTGGCCTCCTCTCTGATGGCAGCCATTGTCCCTGTTTCTACCCTTCCCCCTCCAACTTCCATTGCCCAGTCCCATTCTCCTCAACCCTACCCTATCCCAAGCACACAGGCAGACGAGTATTTACACAAGACAACACCCAAGAGTGTCACAGGCAAACACAAGCACCACACTTCATCCCACAGGCACTCACACAAACACCATCCAGTTGCAGACACAATAACATCCACTATTTCCACTGTGTCCCCCTCCTTGTCCTCCTCCACCTCCCACACAGTTCCACCCACACTCACACCTGCCTGCACTACATCATCATCCACTACCAGCATCACCACACCAAGCAGAGCACACACCTCACTGGCAGACACTGCGACAACAGCCATGCACACGTCCCCTGTGTCCTCTCCCACTGTGTCTATCCCCCCTCCTTAAGTACACAAATGGAGGTACTCAGACACCCAGCAGCCATCCACCTCACAACAGCATACAGCCCATGCACATGCACCCAAGCAGCAGACAGACACTTCCAACTACCACTCCCTCATCCTCAATCAATCAATCAATGTATTTGTAGAGTGCACTACCCACCCGTAAGGGTCTCAAGGCGCTGAGGGGAGGGGGGTGCTGCTACTGCTCAAATAGCCTGGTTTTGAGGCACTTCCTGAAAGTCAGCAGGTCTTCGGTCTGTTGTAGGGGAAGAGGAATGGTGTTCCAGGTCTTGGCGGTGAGGTGGGAGAAGGACCTGCCTCCGGTAGTTGCTCTTCAGATGTGGGGGACGGTGGCGAGAGCGAGGTCAGCTGAGCAGATTTGACGGGACAGGGTGTAGAAGTTGAGTCATCTGTTGAGGTAGGCTGGATCAGTGTTGTGGAGTGCCTTGTGTGCGTGGGTGAGGAGCTTGAAGGTTATCCTTTTGTTGACAGGGAGCCAGTGTAGGTCTCTCAGATGGGGAGTGATGTGGCTGTGGTGGGGGTAATCGAGGATCAGGCATTCAGAGGCGTTTTGTATGCGTTGCAGTCGTTTGAGTGGTTTGGCCGGAGCTCCTGCGTAGAGGGCATTTCTGTAGTCAAGTTTGCTGCTGACGAGGGCTTGGGTGACTGTTTTTCTTGTATCTGTGGGGATCCATCTGTAGATTTTGTGGCGCATGCGAAGGGTGTTGAATAAGGAGACAGCGCTGACTTGCTTGGTCATGGAGAGTGTTGAGTCGAGGATGAGGCCCAGGTTACGTGTGTGGTCGGTGGGTGTCGGGGCTGTTCCCAGAGCGGTCGGCCACCATGAGTCGTCCCAGGCTGAGGGGTTGGCGCCGAGGATGAGGACCTCCGTCTTATCTGAGTTCAACTTCAGTTTGCTGCTCCTCATCCATTAGGTGACGGCCTTCATTCCTTCCTGGAGGTTGGATTTAGCAGTGAGGGGGTCCTTGGTGAGTGAGATGATCAGTTGGGTGTTGTCGGTTTAGGAAATGGTGTTGAGGTTGTGTTGCCGGGCGACGTGGGCGAGCGGGGCCTTGTAAACGTTGAATATTGTAGGGCTGAGGGAGATCCTTGGGGGATGCCGCAGATGATTTTGGAGGCTTTGGATCGGAAAGAGGGGAGGCGGACGCTCTGGGTTCTGCCAGAGAGGAAGGAGGTGGTCCACTCCAGAGCTTTGTCCCGGATCCCTGCATTGTGGAGGTGTGTACGTAGGATGTGGTGACAGACGGTGTCAAAGGCAGCCGAGAGGCCCAGGAGGATGAGGCCTGCGATTTTGCCGTTGTCAAGCAGGGCCCTAATGTCGTCGGTGGTGGCGATGAGGGCGGTTTCGGTACTGTGGTTGCTGCGGAACCCTGACTGGGATGGGTCCAGGATGTTGTTTTCTTCAAGGTAGTGGGTCAGTTGTCTGTTGACGATCTTCTCGATGACCTTGGCCGAGAATGGGAGCAGAGAGATGGGCTGGAAATTCTTGAGGTCTCTCGGGTCCTCTATGGGTTTCTTGAGTAGGGGTTTGATCTCAGCATGCTTCCAGCTCTTGGGGTAGGTTGCGGTCTCAAAGGAGATGTTGATGACTTTACGGAGGTGGGGTGCGATGGTGGTGCTTGCTTTGTTAAAGATGTGGTGTGGGCATGGGTTTGACGGAGATCCAGAGTGGATAGTGGTCATGGTTTTGATTGTGTCGTCTTCGTTCATGTTGGCCCAGACGATCAGGGAGGTCATAGTTGAAGGTGGGTGGAGAGTCCGAGGAGTCGGTGGTTGGTGGGGTGGTCTGGCTGTTGAAACTGTCATGGATGTCTGTGTTCTTGTGGTGGAAGAAGGCGGCGAGGGAGTTGCACAGGTCTTGTGATGGTGGGATGTCGTTTGTGTTGGAGCTGGGGTTAGAGAGTTCCTTCATGATGTTGAAGAGCTCCATGCTGTTTTGTGCGTTGTTGTCCAGGCAGTCTTTGAAGGAGGTTTTCTTGGCAGATCTGATGAGGTGATGATGATTGTGGATGGCGTTCTTGAAGGCAGCATGGTTGTCCGGTGTTTGTTCGTGGAGCCACTTTCTCTCCAGTTTCTGGCAGGTTTGCTTGGAGGCCCGAAGGTCCGAGGTAAACCAGCTGGCTCTCTCGTTGGCACCTCTGTTGGAAGGTTTATTGAGCGGGGCGAGAGTGTTGGAGCAGTCATCGATCCAACGCCAGAGGTTGCAGACTGCGAGGTCGGGATTGGTGGGTTCGGTGGGTGGTTTTCCTCCACTCCCATTCCTTCTCCCTCTTCTGACCCCAATGTCACTAAAAACTTTTCCTATCCACCACTGACCTCTTCCCTACCCCCCACCCCATCAAGCACGTATGGGCAGGGTAGGAAGAATCCAGCCAAGCACCTCAGCCACACAGTCCACGGGCCCAGTCGTCACCACCCACTTGTGGTGGAAAGGGATCCAGGCCACATGTCCTGAAGATGAAGGAGCCTGCACCAGGCAGCCTCAAGGGAAAGGAGCCTGCCCCAGCTGCCAGGAAGACCAAGGAACCTGCACCAGCAGGCAAGAAGGGAAAGGAGCCTGCCCCAGCTGCCAGGAAGACCAAGGGGCCTGGGGCAGGAACTGTGACCCCACCACCAACCATGGTTGTGCAGCCATCGGAGGTTGCAGCGGATGGGCATGAGCCTCCCCCCACCAGCAGCACCACAACCACTGTGCAGCCATCTGAGGTTGCAGGGGATTGGCAGGAGCTTCCCCCCACCAGCAGGCCCACCACCACTGTGCAGCCATCCGAGGATGCAGGGGATGGGCAGGAGCCTCCCCCACCAGCAGCACAAACACCACTGTGCAGCCGTCACTGCCAGAGAGAGAGACTGTGGCCTTGCACTCCCTAAGATCAAGCACAGGGCAGGTTGCCCCCTCCAGAACCAGTGGGTATGACACCCACCTGAGAGACTGTCGCCCATCACTCCCTAGGATCAAGCACAGGGCAGGTTGCCCCCTCCAGAACCAGTGGGTAAGACACCCACATGCCCATCAATCCCCAGGATCAAGCACAGGGCAGGTTGCCCTCTCCAGAACCAGTGGGTAAGGCACCCACTTGACAGGCTGTGGACTTGCACTCCCCAGGATCAAGCACAGGGCATGTTGCCCCCTCCAGAACCAGTGGTCTTGTAACATCACCCGGCTGAGGTGCCCCCCTGCCCCTCTGAGGTGCCTGCCTATTTACCAACTGATGCCCCTGCAGTGTTCTCTCCGTGTTGAAGCAGGTGACATGTGTGGCCTCTGCCCCTTTTTCTGTACATATGTATATATCTATTATCTTGCTTAACTTATTTTTCCTACTGTGTTGATCTCATTACATTCACTTTTGCGAAATCGATTTGTCCTTGCATTATTCAGCTGAGTGACGGGGTAAAATAGTTTTTACAATACATATGGTTGTGTGTATGGTGTGTGTGTGTGTGTGTGTGTGGGGTGTGTGTTGTGCTTGTGTGTGTCACTCTCTTTTTCCTTTCCCACTCCCTGGTGTGCTAGGTGGCTGTACTCACCGTCGTCATCTTCGCCGGCGTTGGTGTTCGTGGTGGAGCAGAACGTAGAAGATCATGGGGAAGACATGCAGTTCAGGTTCCATGGCAGTGTGGTTGTTCCCTGTGTCTCCAGTGGTGAGTCCTTTCCCTTCTGAGCTCTGTTTCCACCAGACTTTTGCTGTCGTTGGTACTGCCCCAGAAAAGGTGGCGGTTTGCTGGGTCATAATATGTGGTGCCTGTTGTTTCCGCCCTGACATTCGATGTGGTACATTGGCTCTCTTTCGGAGATCTTTCCACCATGGTCATAATTTGTCAGTAGTTACCACCAGCCTGTTGGCGGTATTACCGCCACTTTCTCACCGACCGCTAGGGTTATAATGAGGGCCAAAGTGTTGGCAAAACCCAGAAGCAGAACTAGTCAGAGCCTGTATATTAGATTGTCTAGCTCTAGATCATTTGAACAAGATACTGTGGTTGATGTATGTAAAATCGGGCCTTCAAGACTTAGGTTTAATTGATTGGTTTAACTCCTCCACATGTCTTCCAAGGAGCGCCAAGTTGATTGTGAAAAGACAGGTATGCAACCGTCTGTGGGGAGGAGAGGCTAAGAGGTGCTCTGGATATGAAATTGGTGGACCTTTATTGGCAGATTGTTACGGTTAAAGCCCTGGAACCATATTTGAAATGGATAGAGAATCCAAATCACCAGCTTCTTTCAACATATTTTAGACTCAATCAGATCCATTTTAAAGTAGCCTTCCCGTTACAATGTTTTTTGCTGCAGGACTTACCTTCTTGTTATTGTGATCATATCACCAAACAAAGCACTTGTCGCTTTATTTTGTTCTGACCACTTTATGCAGATTAAAGAAGGTCCTTTCTGACTCCATTGTTGCATCAAGGGGAGTTTAGACAACACCGTCCCTCAATGGAATTCTTACAGAAATTAACTGTGATTAATTTGTGCCATGCTGTGTTAATTTTTATTAAGAGTGCAATTTTAATTAGAGACAGGTATATGATTGTAAATTTAACCTGAGATTTTAATGTGAAAGAGATGTAATTTCCTCCTGATCTTTTGGAATTTTATTGATAGTGATTTTACATGTTTTCTTGCCCTCTGGTGTTATTTATATGTCCTTTTATCTTTTTTTATGTTTGTGCGTTGTACCACCTTGCTTTTTATGGCTTATTGCCGAAATAAAGTTGATTAGTTGATTGACTGACTGACTGTAGAACATGCCTTAAGTTTTGCTGTGGCTGCTGTGATGGTAGGACCATTGGGATTGGTTGTCTTGGCCATGTGGGTCTGACATGGTCATGTGGTTATGGCTAACACTTGCATCTTCACCCTAGGGACTTTGTAATTGTAGTGCATGTGTGTTGTGTGAGCATATTTTACACACATAGATGGTCATTTTGAACATGGCAGGATTGCCCGCTGCCGACTATGCTGACGGTTGACAGAAGACCGTCAGTGGCGATGGCAGGCATCCTCTCATATTCTGACACATGCAGCATCACCGCCATTGATGGCGGTGAGGCCCACCATGCGCCATGCTGACGATCGGTGGTGGGGGTGGATGCTGCTCCACCCTCACCGCCACGTCAATCCATACCCCGCCACACATATAATGATGAGGTTAAAGGCGTGGCAGTGTATGGAGACACGGCGATGCCGGCAGAGCAGCATCCAAGGTGCCCGTTCCCTAACGGAGAAGTGCCACGGAACAGGTAAGTGCTGCCTAAGAGGGAAGAGGGGAGAGGGGCGTGAGTGTTTGTGAAGGGGGGATGTGTGTCTGAGTGTATGAATGCTTGTGTGCATGTAGGTGTATGGGTGCATGAGGATGTGGAGGTTGGGGTTTGGGGGGACCTGTATGTAGGGGGGTTGGGTGGGGTTATAGTGAGGGGGGAGCTGGGAGGCCTACATGGAGATTTGGGGGGCAGTTTTCAGGGTTCGGGTGGGGGCAGTTCTAGGGGCTTTGGGGTGGTGGGTGTAGTGGCAAGGGTGGGCTGGCGTGTCACATACAGGTGACAGGAATGGGAATTCCTGTCACCCGTATGCTTTCCGCCAGGGATTACCTGGCGGGGTATCCCACCAGGAAATCCCTGGTGGAAATGGGATCATAATCCCACCGCTGGTCCGGCCTCCACCGCCGGGTCTAAAGTGCCTACCGTCGGCCCTGCGGTCGATTCTGGCCTGGCGGTGGACAGTCGTTTGTTGTGGCTGCCTCGTCCCTTGTACCAAAGGTCTCCTCCTACTATCCCTGGCCCCCTGTGGCTGTGCCCCTTGCACCGTGTCCCCACACCCAGCAGCAGCAGGGCCTTCATTGTCTTAAGTCTGTGCCCTTGAATCTCGCCCCTGTACTGTGGGGCACACTTCTGATTGATCTGTACCTAGGGCACTGGTTTGGGGACGAGGAGTTGGCTGAGGTGTAGTTTCCACATTGGGAGGGGGAGTCTGATGTGTCCAGGGTGGGGCTTCTGGGTGTGGACTGTCTAGTCATGCCAGATGGGCCAGGCATGTTGTCACTTTCCCGACATCCTCTGGGGCCTTCATCCTGGGGAGGGCTATCTGACCCTGGCATCCGCTGGGGGTTGGCAGTGGCAGCTGGACCTGTGGATGGAAAGTGAGAGAGTTCCATTTGAAAGATGTACTTGTTGGCCACATTGTGTGATGTATGCCGTGACCTGACTTGCTCCCCAGTGATTGCAATGACAGCTGTAGTAATGCAGACAAAGTTTGGGGGTTGCAGATTGTGCCATTGTTACCATGTGCCATTGAGGGTTGAGGCTAGGGGATAGCATTGCTGTCATTGCCATGTTTTGGGACGCAGTCGAGGCAACCAGTTGGTGTGGCATATGGTGTGGTTTACCATGCAGATGTTCCACTGTGAGGTGTGCAGGAGTGTGGGATGGGGTGGATTGAGGAGTGATGGGTGGTGAAGTGGCATGCTGGGCAGGAGTGGTTGATGCCTGGGGTGTGTTGTTGACTTACCAGAGTTGATACCTATGATGATTCCATTCAGGCCCTCCGGATGCATGATGTTCAGGACCTTCTCCTCCCAGGATGATAACTCAAGGTGAGTAGGTGGGGGCCCACCGCCAGTCTTGTTCAGGGGGATCTGGTGCCTGGACATCATGGACACACCTTCCCCCGTAGGTCGTTCCACCTCTTCCTGATGTCCTCCCTCATGCGTGGATGTGTACCCACTGAATTGTCAAGTCAAGATGTTAGTTTATTAGTTAATAAAAACCATAAAACCATAAAAACCATCCCTCACCATTGAATGATCCAAAACATTATAACTTTTGATAATACATAATACGTACACCCCTCATTTAGTTTACAAATATAAAACATGGTTTAAAATTATTATTGAATAGTAAGAGGACAAAGGTGGTCATTACAACCCTGGCAGTCGGTAAGACCGCCAACAGGCCGGCGGTAAAAAAATTGCAATTACGACTGTGGCGGAAACCGCCAACAAAGACAGCCACTATAACACTCCGACCGCCACGGTGGTACAAACAAACAGCGCGGCGGTCAGCGCCAACAGACAGGAGGGAGACAATGTACCGCCCACACTATTATGACAAGCCAATCCGCCACCTTTTCCGAGGCGGATTCACTGCAGATAAAAACACGGCGGAAACAGGAATTTCAAAAGGAAAACGCTCACCTCTACACACCCCATGAGGAATGAGGACACCATGGCCCCGGAACTCCAAATTCTACCTGCAATAGTCTTCTTGCTCCTCTACCAGGAGCACGAACGCCGGCGGCGAAGACCACGGTGAGTACTGCTCCTGCGACACAGGGAAGGGGAGGCAAAAAAACAGGGACACGCCACACGCAACACCCCCTCCCCACCCTCACCCACTACAACACACACAAATGCATATCAATACATCACACTTACACCCCCCAATCCCTCCGGAAGAATGCAAAGACAATAGAAAATGAGTGTAACCATTGAATATATTAAAAACAAGTAGGCAGAAATATACATATACACCATGTACAAATTATATACCAAGCATAGTAGTCCAGGTAGTACACTAAGAATGTCTGTGGAACACTGGGACCACACGGTATGGGCGAGGCCCACACAAGATCCCCGACCATGATGGAGAGAACACTGCAGGGGCATCAGATACCAATAAAACAGGCACCTCAGAGGGAGGGAAAGGGGGGGCACCTCAGCCGCTTGAGTGCACAACGCCAAATCCACGAGGGGGCCACATGCCCACTGTTCCATCCTGGGGAGTGCAAAGCCACAGTCTCACAAGTCTATAAAGTGGGTGGGTTGCCCACTGTTCCATCCTGGGGAGTGCAAAGCCACAGTCTCACAAGTCTATACAGTGGGTGGGTTGCCCACTGTTCCATCCTGGGGAGAGAAAAGCCACAGTCTCACAAGTGGATGACAGTCTCCACTGGTTCTGGAGGGGGCATGGTGCCCAGAGTGCTTCATCCTGTTAAGGACAGAGGTAGTGGATGACAGTCTCCACTGGTTCTGGAGGGGGAATGGTGCCCAGAGTGCTTTATCCTGTTAAGGACAGAGGTAGTGGATAACACTGCCCACTGGTTCTGGAGGGGGTATGATGCCCAGAGTGCATCATTCACCCTGTGACGGACTCAGTTGCTTCAGTGCCCCTGCCGCTCATGGGTAGCGGTGCTTGAGATGGCGGTGCCCTGTTCAGCGGTGCCTAAGATGGCGGTGCCCTGTCAAGCGGTGCTTGAGATGGCGGTGCCCTGTTCAGCGGTGCTTTTAATGGCGGTGCCCTGTTCAGCGGTGCTTGAGATGGCGGTCTCCATTGCAGGGTCTCAGCTGCTGGCAGTCCTTCATGGCCCAGCGGGGCTGGTGCTGGGGGTCCTTCATGGCCCAGCGGGCCTTTTGATGGCAGTCCTTCATAGCTCAGCTGGGCTGGTGCTGGCGGTGGCCTCCTGGGCAGCTGGGCTGGTGCTGGCGGTGGCCTCCTGGGCAGCTGGGCTGGTGCTGGCGGTGACCTCCTGGGCAGCTGGGCAGGTGCTGGCGGTGGCCGCCTGGGCAACGGGGATGATGGCGGTCTTCTCCACCGTGCTGCTCTTCCCAGACTTGCCGGGTTTCTTGTGGCCCTTCCCCACCTTGGAAGGTGTCACAGCTGACTCCACACTCCCAAAGGGACCCCTGGGAGCAGCTTTGGTGCTGGAGTCTTCCCCCTCTCCCGCCGGGCAACTTCTGATGCTTCACAGGTGGGGGACTGTCTGTGCTGTGGCTCTGTGCCACACTGGCTGTCCTGGTTGCCGGTGCACTCCAGATTCCGGTGACTACAGGCACCACTGGTCCCGGAGATGTTGTGTGTGAGGTGCTAGTTCGGGACCTATGAGACGGACGGGGTAAGGGAGGTGTGGGAAAGAGGTCAAGGTTGGACAGGAAAAGTTTTTGGGACACACTGGGACGGGTAGCTGGAGGGGGTTTGGGAGTGGAGGAAGAGGTGGTGGTTGTAGGAGGTGTATGTTTGGTGACTTTGGGTGAAGGTGCATGCGCTGGAGGCTGTCGTGAGGTGGATGACTGTTGGGTGGGTGTGTGCCTGCGTTTGTGTATCTTGGGAGGGGGTGTCACAGACACACTGGGAGAGGACAGAGGGGACGTGTGAATGGTAGTGGTGGTGGTGCCTGCACGTGAGCGGGCTGTGGTGGTGGGTGTCCTGGAGAGGGACGTAGTGGCTGTAGAGGTAGTGCATGCAGGTGTGAGTGTAGACGAGACTGGGAGGGAGGAGGGAGATGAGGAGGAGGGGGACACAGTGGAGGCAGTGGATGTTGGTGTGTCTGCATGTGTGTGATGCTTGCATGAGTGCCTGTGGGATGTGTGGTGCTTATGTTTGCCCGAGCTCCCCTTGGGTGTTGAGGTGTGTGCATGTTGGTCTGTAGGTGTGCTTGGGATAGGCGGAGGTACAGGGGATTGGGTCGGGGTGGAAGAAGTTGGAAGGGGGAGGCTAGAGGCAGGGACAATGGCTGCCATCAGTGCTGAGGCCAGAGTATGAAAAGCTCGCTAAAGGGCCGCCTGACAAGAATGAATGCCCTCCAGGAATGCATTGGTTTGTTGCAACTGCCTCTCTACACCCTGGATGGCATTCAAAATGGTAGACTGCCCAACAGTGAGGGACCTGAGGAGGTCAATGGCCTACTCACTGAGGGCAGCAGGGGTGACTTGGGCAGGGGCTGAGGTGCCTGGGGCGAAGGTGATGCCCACCCTCCTTGGTGAGCGGGCACGGGGCAAAGGCTGAGGGGCTGCTGGGAGGGCGGTGTTGGTAGCGGTGGTGGCGGCTGTACCTGTAGATGCAGGGGGCACAGATGTTGCCGCCACCACAAGGGAGCTCCCATCAGAGAACGAGTCTGTGTCGCTGGTGTCAGCTCCTTTCCCTGCCGTGGAGCTCCCCTCGCCCTCTGTCCCACTGGTGAATTCAGACTCCGTAGTGTCGCCCTCCAGGGCCATGTGGGATGCAGCTCCCTCATGCTCCAGTGCAACTGCTCCTCCGCCTGATGATGCTAATGCACACAAGAACAGGGAGACCACAAAAAGGAGGGGGGGAGACAGAAGAAAGACATGTTGAGAGCATGCATTACTGCTACCGTTGGCGGACACAACAGACACAGAAGCCCCCTGCACTACGCTGCACTCTTGGGCTCCACTGTTCAATTTCTGGGAAATGGCCTACAAGGCTATGGACGACATCTGCACACATAGATGACACAGGGGCATGACTAGATGTAGTTGTCACTCTACAGAGGTGGGGTGGGTTGCCACATGGCCTGCCTTACGGAGGGACCTTGCCTGCGGAACTCACCCTGGCCTAGGGAAACCCACAGCCCACCTCCCCCACCCAGATCCCTCCACTGCGCAAAGTCAGCAGAATGCGAGTGTACTCACCCCCTTGTGGCTGCTGTGATGCCCTCAAGCACCCATCCAGCTCCGGGTATGCCACCGCCAGGATCCTGAACATCAGGGGGTCATGGTGCGACGGGCACCTCTCCCACGTTGGGAGGCCATTCCCCAGCTGAGCCTCTGCCGTCTTCTTGCTCGAGCGGCAAATGTCCTCCCATCTTTTCCGGCAGTGGGTGCTCCGTCTGTGGTAGACCCCCAGGGTCCGGACGTCCTTGCCGATGGCACGCCAAATATCTTTCTTCTGGTGGGCGCTGACCTACATGAAATGTACCGGGGAAAAAGAGAAGTTATTACCAACTGCACCATCAAAGTGATTGGCCCCCATCCCTACCCTTGCCATGTGGCACATGCATTCACTGTCTTTCATGCATGCAGCACCCTCCCCCCTTCCTTCTTACATCCAGCCCTCTCCACATAGGCATAGCCCATACAACATGCTCCCTGTGTACTTACTTGTTTGTCTGGAGGACCGTAGAGTAAGGTGTACTGGGGAGGACCCCATCCACAAGCTTCTCCAACTCCTCCGATGTGAAGGCAGGGGCCCTTTCCCCAGACACTCAAGCCATTGTCTCTTCCAGACTGAGGTCACAGTAGCACTTGCAGTGTAGGTCCTCTCCTGTCGAAGATCAGGTATCGAGTGATTGAACAGATAGAAAATGGCGGCACGACTGCGGCGGTGCTAACCGTCACCGCCGGCGTACATCGCCATTGGCTCCTGGGACCCATAGGGTCCAATGTTAACCAATGCAGCACTGCACTGCGGTCTTCGACCGCCTACCGCGACAGTGTACAATGCCAGCGCAGTTACCTCACATCCCATTGTCCCACTTTACGGGTCAGGCAGCCACTATTTCAGGGGCCAAGATGGCTTCATTTCCAACTGCGTCACACAATACATAAGCCTAGACTCAACACACATACAGGCCAGCCTTTTGTGTATTATTGGTGTTCTGTGTAAACTGTGGGTATGTACCTCTGAGTTGTTTGACTCTGTGCTCACTGTTGTCCTTCATAGGCACCGTCCGCTGGGACATGTGAGGAGATGGCAGCATCCTCCGGTGTACCGACCGTTGGTGGGCCTGTCGACAATGGAGGAGCGACATTTGATTATCACATACAGGCTTGATCGTGCCACAATCCAGGAACTGTGTACCCAGTTGGAGCCAGACCTGATGTTAGCAATCCGCCATCCCACAGGAATCCCCCTCAAGTGCAGGTGCTGTCAGTGCTCCATTTCCTTGCAAGTGGGTCATTTCAAACAACAGTGGCCATAGCATCAGGGATGTCCCAGCCTATGTTTTCAAACGTATTGTCCAGAGTGTTGTCTGCCCTTCTGAAACACATGTGGAGCTACATCGTTTTCCCTCAGGTGGAGGATTTGCCTACAGTAAAAGGGGATTTCTATGGCCTGGGACACATCCCCAACATCATAGGTGCCATTGATGGGACACATGTGGCTTTGGTACCCCCCCCCACAGGAGTGAACAGGTGTACAGAAACCGGAAGAGTTATCATTCTATGAATGTACAGATGGTATGTTTGGCAGACCAGTACATCTCCCATGTGAATGCCAAGTTCCCTGGCTCAGTGCATGACGCCTACTCCCTGCGGAATAGCAGCATCCCTTATGTGATGGGTCAACTCCAGAGGCACCGTGTGTGGCTATTAGGTGAGCACCTGGAAGCAAGTCAGTGGGAATGGTTGTCTGGGTCTAGTGATATCCCTTCAGGTTAGTGCATGTCTAACAGTTGTCCCTCACCATTTGCAGGTGACTCTGGTTACCCCAACCTGTCATGGCTACTGACCCCAGTGAGGAATCCCAGGACAAGGGCAGAGGAACGCTACAATGAGGCCCATGGGCGAACTAGGGGGGTGATCGAGCGGACCTTTGGCCTCCTGAAGGCCAGGTTCCGGTGCCTCCATATGACAGGTGGATCCCTATTCTACTCACCAAAGAAGGTGTGCCAGATCATTTGTGGCCTGCTGTATGCTTCATAACTTGGTTTTGTGAGGACAGGTGCCTTTTCTGCAGGAGGATGGTCCAGATGGCTGTGTTGTTGCAGCTGTGGAGCCTGTGGACAGTGAAGACGAGGAAGCAGAGGAAGAAGACATGCACAACAGGGACTCAGTGATCCAGCAATATTTCCAGTGAAACACAGGTAAGAGTACATACCTGCCTACTACATGTACACTACTACCTCTCTACTGTCTGTCGTTTTCACCCAGTGTATGGTCACTGAGTTGTCACGTTCCCTTACGATTTCACAGATGTGGGTCCCACTGTGTGACATCTGCTTAGATTCCTCATGGACTACAGCTGTGTGACATAGGTATGTTGACATTAAACTTGAAAGAGCATTTTGTCACTGTAATTGCTAATACACTATTTCGAAATCACAGACAGACGCCATATTGTTTTGTGCTTTAAGGGTGTTTATTTAAGTGCTCAATATTGGAGGGGATAGTGAAATGGTGAAGGGTGATGGCGGAGGAATGTCCATGGCAGAGTCCAGTCTATTAGTCTCACAGGTGCATTGCCCAAATGGGCATAGGAAGTGGAGCTGGGGCAGTTTAAGTATGGACAGGGTGACAAAGTGGGACAGTAGGATGACAATCAGGGTGGTCTCATTTCTTAGCGGGGGTCTTGGCATCGTGCTCTGTCTTTGTCCTGGATCTCAGGGACTGTTTGCGGGGTGGTTCTCCCTCTGCAGGGGGTGGGGTGCTGGTGTGGTGGTCCTGTGGCAGGGCGTCCTGTCCACTAATGCCGGCGGAGGTGGTGGGCAGTTCATCGTCTATGCTAGTGTCAGGGGCCCCTTGTAGTGCCACAGTGTCCCTCCTGGTGTTGAGTACTTCCTTCAGTACCCCTACAATGGTGCCCAGGGTGGAGCTGATGGTTCTGAGTTCCTCCCTGAAGCCCATATACTGTTCCTCCTGCAGCCGCTGGGTCTCCTGAAACTTGGTCAGTACCGTTGCCATCGTCTCCTGGGAGTGGTGGTATGCTCCCATGTTGGAGGAGAGGGCCTCGTGGAGAGTGGGTTCCCTTGGCCTGTCCGCCCCCTGTCGCACAGCAGCCCTCCCAGTTGCCCTGTGTTCCTGGGCCTCCATCCCCTGTTGTTGTTGGGGTGGTGGGTTATCCTGGGTTCCCTGTAGTGGTGGACACACTGCTGATTGACGTGTCCTGGGTACGGAGGTATGGGCCCGCTGGGTGGGTGCTGTGCTGGTGTTTCCAGAGGGTGGAAGCTCCGTAGTGGCCTGCAACTGTGTGATGGGAACCAACTGTCCCGAGGTCCCCGATGGGTCGGGCTGGTCATCTAGATCCAGTTGAACAGAGCTGCTGTCATCCCTGTGGGCCTCTTCTGTTGGTGGTGTGGACATGTGTGGACCGTACTGTACGGTGACGTTGGGTAATGGTCCTGCAGGGGTATAAAAGGATGGTTATTACATCTGTGTGTGTCATGGTGTGCAATGGGTGGGTGACCGTGTACCCCAGTGTTTGCATTCCTGTGTGGGACCTTGTGTGAGGATGGTTTAGGGGGTTGTATGGGTATGTGCAGTGGGCATGCTTTAGTGATGGGTGTCCATGCTTTGTTGTTGCATGCAGGGCTTGGTGTTGGGATGGGTGGTTTGTGATGTTGGGACATATGTGAGGAGTTGGGTTGCTGGGGGTGAGAGTGAGGGTGGGGGTATGTGATAGCATGCAGGTAGGGTGGGGGTTGTAATAGTTAAGATTTGTCTTACCAGAGTCCATTCCTCCACCTACTCCTGCGAGGCCCTCAGGATGCAGAATCGCCAAGACCTGCTCCTCCCAGGTTGTAAGTTGTGGGGGAGTAGGTGGGGGTCTGCTGCCAGTCCGCTGAACCGCCAGGTGGTGTCTTGAGACCACAGAACGCACCTTCCCCCGTAGGTCATTCCACCGCTTCCTGATGTCCTCCCGATTTCTTGGGTGCTGTCCCACTGCGTTGACCCTGTCCACTATTCTTCGCCATAGCTCCATCTTCCTTGCAATTGAGGTGTGCTGCACCTGTGCTCCGAAGAGCTGTGGCTATTCCCGGACGATTTCCTCCACCATGACCCTGAGCTCCTCCTCCGAGAACCTGGGGTGTCTTTGCCGTGCCATAGGGTGGTGTAGGTTATGTGTGGGGTGGAGTGTGTGGTGATATGTAGTGGTGTGTTGTGTGAGGTGCGTGGAAGTTCTGAGGGTGATGATGTTGTGTGCCTGTGGATGCTGTTGTTCTTGCTGGTGCTCTCTCTCTGGCCTTCTTTCTGAATTTTTGGTCGTGGGGGTTTGTGGGTGATGTGGGTGTGTGTTTTATATTGTCTTGGGTGTGTGGGAGTGGTGTGTGTATGTGTATTAGGTGTGTGTATTTGGAATGGTCTAATTTGGCTGTGTTTTGTAAGAGTGTGTGTATTTTGAGCGTTGCGGTGTGGACCGCCAATGGAATACCGCGGTTGAAAGACCGCCGGGTGGATTTGTGTGTCGTGATAGTGTGGGCATATTTCTGTTGGTGTGACGGTGTCGGTTTTGTTTTCACCAGTTTATCAATGACCTTTGGTGTGGCGGACTTCTGTAGGTGTCTGAATATTGGCGGATTCCGAAATGTGTTGGACATAATAGCTGTGGCGGAATTCTGCGGCCGCGGCGGTGTGTTGGCGGTCTTCTGCACGGCGGTAAGCAGCTTTTACCACCAATGTTGCAATGAGGGCCAAAGTCTATACAATGGACACATAAACCCCTCAGACGGCTATTTATGAGTGTAAACATCATTACCATCTTGATTACAACTACATATGCGCCCCGTGAGCACCTTGTATGACTGTAGATGTACAAATGAATAACCTGTTTTATGTTTTAGGAGCATGACTGGGCACTTTTTTACATGGTTCCTCATCCCCGACCCCTCAAAGGGCCATTAATAAAATTGTATTAGCACACAATCCCTACACCGTTCCTGAGGTTCTGGGGGATACAGAGGTAAGTGAAGTAAAATTCTCCAAAAAATGAACCAGCCTAATGTTTAGAATCTCATTTCTGGGATTGAGCGCTTCAATTAAGGCGTGTCTACCTGTTCTGATCCCTAGGTTGTTAAATTAATTCTTCAACATGTTTTTTCCTTTGAGTCACCAGGGCTGGGCAGATGCAAGCCACATGCTCCAATGTCTGTATGGCAAAGTGGCATAGACGATATTCCTGATTGGCACTTTGTGTCTCGTTCTTCCATTTGGGTAGAAAATCTAACGAGGGCATGTCCCCCAACCTTAGTTTTAAAAAATGTTGTTTAATTCTCAGGATGTAGGGTGCAGCCAGTAATAATGATTCGTATTGTATACGATTTAAGGACTAACCAGCCATGCAACCCTTTGGCCAGTTCCTCCCTGTCTTCTAGCCAGCTATGAATTTGCTTGATGTATTCACCACCTTCTTAAATGCCGGACAGGACATTGACAGGTCCCAGGCATCTGACAGATCTAGCCGCTTAAGGTCTGTTTCTGGGTATTCCTTATAGTTACTGTTGCCCCTTTCTAGGTTGATTTCCTGACATACTAGTTTGGCCAGCGTCCCATCAGAGGGTTGCCACAATTTATGACAGCATTTGACAAATGCTGCTGGTCTAGCTATGGTCTGCTTTACTAGGGAGAATTCTAATCTGACCTGGGCTGGTGAAGCCACTCTGGGTAGATGGAAAACGTGATTATATGATTTAACCAGGAGTCTATCCAAGACTGTTGTCTCCATCCCCTTCATTATCTCCGTACCATAAGCCAGTGTTGGCAGTAGTTTTACTCTCATTACTGCTGTTATGGGCTTAAGGGAATGCCCACGAATGATCTTAGCTAGAGGTCCAAAATCATGAATAAGTGAGTGTGCCCTGTTCGTTATCTCTTCCCTGTGACATGAATAGTTTCCTCTCAAGTCTATTGTGACCCCTAGGTGCCTGTAGATAGCAACGTCCTCTATTGTCTTACCATTTAGGTACCATTTGCGTTGATTAGAGGGCCTGCGATTGAGGGCAATAATTTTAGTTTTGTTCTGATTTATCTCCAGCTCATTTATTTTAGTATACTCCCCTAGGCTATCCTTCAGTTTACACATTCCTACTCTGGTATAACTTAACAGGAGCAGGTTGTCCGGGTAGAGGTGAGTGGGCAGATAGACTATTTAGCCTTGTGGAGAGATCTGCAATACAAAGATTAAAAAGTATCGGAGCTAGAATGCAGCCCTGTTTCAGACCGACTGCTGTTTTAACAGCCCCGGGCAAATGTGTGCCATCCCAAGTTTTACCTTTACCCATGTATACAAGTACAATAGTTTTATAGCATTTAGAATATTTGGGGGAAGCCCCTATAGCTGTAGTTTTGTCCATAGGTTACTACGGAGCACACAGTCAAATGCTGCTTTAAAGACAAAAAGCACATAAATAGTGGAGTTCCAGTTGCCTTTGCCCTATTGATGGTCAGAGCCAGGAGGTTCGTTATTGTCCCTTGGTTTTTGACTGAGCCCATTTCATTTATAGGAAGCGTACCATTTTCGGATGCCCATGATTCTAGGTGCGCAAGCAAGCATGTAGAGAAATATTTAAGATTCACTTCTAGGAGGGCGAGTTGACCTGTCAACAATCCTCTGCCATAACTCAGTTATCCTGGCCAACAATGTTTGCTGCACCTGGGCTCCGAAAAGGTGTGGCTCTACCCTGTGGATTTTGTCTACCATGACCCTCAACTCATGGCCAGTGATTTTGGGTGCTTTTGAGGTGCCTTGGTGTGGGGGGTCATAGTGCATGTAGGGCGCAGTGTGGGGTGGTTGGTCGGGTGGGGGTGTTTGGATGTGGGTGCAGATGGGTTGTGGTGTTGGTATGTGAGTGTGATGTGTGCCTATTGCAATACGTGCAGTTGTGTAGTGTGTGCTGAGTGTGCAGTTTGCCTGAGGTGTATGGGATCTGTGTGAATGGCTTGTCACAATGAGTGGTGTTCATTGGAATCGCAAGGGATTGTGGGCATAGGGGGTGCTTTATAGTGCTGTGAGCAGGTGTGTGTGGTTTGTGTATCAGATGTGAGGTATTCGAATGTGGTGTTGCCTACTATTGGTGGTACCTTTTCGAACCGTGACGGTGTGCACCGTCAATGGTGTTCCGCTGTGCATTGACCACTGGGCAGAGAACTGACATGTAATTGGGCAGATGGACTGGTGCCGGCGTGGCAGGGCTGGTGGTAGGACAGTCAACTTTGCACCATCGCTCGGCCTGGCAGTGTTGGACTTGTGGTTTTATTTGGGCAGTTTGAACTTTGTGACTCATAATACGGTGGTCACTGTACCATCAGCACTGATGGTATGGTGGCGGTATTCTGCACGGCGGTCTTGCCCGGAAACCGCCAAACTCATAATGAGGGCCTCAGAATGCATATTGTAACTATGAAAGCAGTGAAATTGCACAATTGCTTTATACATCCTTTTGAAAAAGGGTGTTTAGGAAAACAGCTTCACAGGACAGACAGGCATTCAGAACACTTGTGCTGAAAACCCTAATAAACGTCATGGTCTAAACTCTCACTGGCTGGATTACATTTGTAAATTGAAAGACAAAAAGATATGTAAGAAAAACAAAAAAAACATTGTTTTAATTATTGCCAGAGCCCTGCACTTAACTCTAATACACATAGAAGGGCTGGGTCAGAAAGAATATTTCCACAGTAATAGTCATCGCTTGACTTCAGCTGGGGTGTGTAAGATCCCAACGCTGCTCAGTCATCACACCCATAGTGCAAGGAATGGATCTGTCCTGTCAGCAGTGAGACACTCCGGTGGCAGACTGTCATGCTTCCCAACATAATTTTCCTAATCGGAGCTAAAATACAGTTCTGGAGTCTTGCTGTTGTGCAACATCCCTGGCAAGAGCCAATGCTGTAGGAAGTGGCTGTGAAGAGTGTCAGAAATAAGGTTACCGTTTTGACCGCCATCCCAAAACCCTAATTCCTGAATGTTGAGGATTCAGCAGAGTATTTGCCTTTACCCATCCATATCTACAAACTTCCCCCATGGCCTGAAGAATGCACTGGAAGGAGATTGGTAGGGTGCCTTGCAGCTCAAGCCAGCAGACTGTAGTCCTCCTTCACTTTGCAAGGCGTTGGACATCAAAACCATTTTATGGGATACATTGCAGTTGGATACATTGAGCTGTTCTACAATATACCAAGCCGAAGTTACCTTGCCCAGTTACTTCAAAGATGTTAGCTATATTTACGATTTTGGGAACATGAGCAGTTTTTATAAAAAATGTTTGTTTTGTTTGTGGCTTTTCATAGGAATAATTAAATAGCACTCAAAAGAATGATTATAAGATTAACGTACAAAAAATACTTTGAAATAAACATTTTTTCTTCTAACTTTTTAGAAATATCTTATGTTGTGTCTATAGTAGGAGTAAGCAAAGCATTGTGGAGTTCATGGCATTTTGCCCACTTTGTGCTTTGCTTGGAGCATGGAGTTCTGTCAAAACTAGCAAACCACCCCATGGGGTGAGTTTTGCTCATGCAGCATTAATTCCTTGCCCAAATTCCATCAGCTTCAGAGTTCCACCCAAGCCTAGTCTATGGGAGCTCTACCTTTTTTAAAAAGCATTGGCAAAGCTGAAAGGTTTCACCTATATGAGAGTGATTGGCTTAGTCAGTGTTTTATTTAGCCATGTTGAACAGGAGAATAGGATTTCCCTGCCAGCTAGTGTGGCTTCTGGTCACCACAGAGCCTTCTGGTGCCATTTTGTAATGCTGGCAGCCATGAGCGGTTGTGTCACTACTTCTCAAGTATATTTTCAACTGGAGAAGCAGATAAATCAACTTAAAATACCTTTTCTAATACAAATTCCAGTAGACAGTTCAAGTTGTTTTTGGTGCAAAAAGCCTTTTTCAGTTTTACTTTTTTTTCAACAGGGAGGAAGTGTCCCAGAGACAGCAACTTCCTTTTCCTCTCCAGATAGCTCCTCCCAGTGCTTTTCTATTTCCTGGTTACTTTCCATTTGGATTTAAATGTAAAAGGGTCACTCTCTTCTTCTGCTGAACATGCTACTGGATTTCTAAGGACTTTGGTGGTCATTCTGACCTCGGCGGTAAAAGGCGCCTACCGCCGGTCAGAAATCCTCCATAATTCCGCTGCGGTCGCGGTAACCCGCCACGGTCATTCTGACCCGCAGCAGCCAAACCTCCGAAAATCCGACAGCCACAACAGACCGCCAGACCAGCGGTCGGCGGAAAAGTGGAGGTGACAAAACCTCCACCGTCACGCCAACAGAAATACGCCCATGCCATTACGACCCACGAATCCACGCGGCGGTCTTTCAAATGCGGTTTTCCATTGGCGGTACACACCGCCGCGGTCAGAATACACACAAACGAACAAAACTCAGCCACATTGGCCGATTTGAATTCCACACACCTGATACACATACACACACCACTCCCACACACACAATACAACATAAAACACACACCCACATCACCCACAAACCCCTTCGACCAAAATCCAAAAAGAAGCACTGAGAGACACAGCAGCGATCACAGAACACCATCACACAGAGGCACACTACACCATCACCCACACAATATCCACACACAAAACAACACACACCACCACACTCAACACACTTAACTACACATACTCAACCCCACACATCATACACACCACTACATGGCACCCCAAAGACACTCCCGCTTCTCAGACGAAGAACTCAGGGTCATGGTGGAGGAAATCGTTCGGGTAGAGCCCCAGCTCTTCGGCACACAGATCCAATACACCAGCATTGCCCGGAGGACGGAGCTATGGCAGAGGATTGTCGACAGGGTCAACGCTGTGGGACAGCACCCCAGAAATCGGGAAGACATCAGGAAGCGATGGAACGACCTACGGGGGAAGGTGCGTTCCATGGTATCCAGGCACAACATCGCCGTGCAGAAGACTGGCGGAGGACCCCCACCTCAACCCCCACAATTTACAACATGGGAGGAGGAAGTCTTGAACATCCTGCATCCTGACGGCCTCGCAGGAGTCGGCGGAGGAATGGATTCTGGTAAGTTGAAGCTTCAATACTGCTTCCCCCCCACCTGCATGCCAAATCATACCCCAACCCTCACCCCCATCCTCGAACCCCACCCTCACCCCCACCCCCATCCTCACCCCCACCCTCACCCCCACCACCATCCTCACCCCCACCACCATCCTCACCCCCACCACCATCCTCACCCCCACCCCGAGCACACCTATTCCCTGCCAATGTCTCACCATCACAACCCACACATCCCAAAACCTAGGCCTGCATGCGTCCACTAAGCATGGACACCCATCACCAAAGCATGCCCAATGCATATACACATCCCCCCCACAAGCCACCCTCACCAAAGCCCCCACACACGAATGCCAGCACTTGGGGACACGGGAACCCACAGATACACCCATATGGCACACATTGAAACTATAACCATACCTCTATACCCCTGCAGGACCCGACCGCCAACACACCGCCACGGAGGGCCCAGAATTCTCCACACCCCCCACCCAAGAGGCCGTCAGCGATGACAGCAGCTCTGTCGACCTGGACACTGATGACCAGCCCGGACCATCGGGGACCTCTGGACAGTCGGTTCCCCTCACACAGGCACAGGCCACTACAGACCCAAACCCCTCTGGGAACACCAGCACAGCTCCCACCCAGCGGGCCCATGCCTCTGTCTCCAGGGCGCGTCAATCTGCGGTGTGTCTACCACTACAGGGTACCCAGGATAACCCACCACCCCAACAACAACAGGGACCTTGGGGCAGTGGTAGTGGGCACACCGGCCAGGGGGCAGAGGCCCAGGGAAACAGGGCAACTCGGAGGGCAGCTGTGCGACAGGGGGGTGACGGGCCCAGGGAACCCACTCTCCACGAGGCCCTCACCACCATCATGGGAGCATACAACCGCTCCCAGGAGACGATGGCGACGGTACTGGCCCGGTTCCAGGAGATCCAGGTACTGCAGGAGGAACACTATCGGGGGTACAGGGAGGACATCAGAGCCCTCACCTCCACCCTGGTTACCATGGTAGGGCTGCTGCAGGAACTCATCAACACCAGGACGGACACTCAACAACAACAAAGGGCCCCTGCCACTAGCCTGGACCAAGAACAGCCAACCACCTCCGCCGGCGCTAGTGGACAGGAGGCCCCCGCACAACAGCAGCCCACCAGACCCCCACCTCCTGCAGGAGAAGAACCACCCCGCAAGAGGGCCCTGAGATCTCGCAAGAAGACAGAGTAGGATGTCAAGACCCCCGCCAGCAAAGGATACCACCTGATGTCATCCCACTGTCCCACATTGTCACCCTGTCCATCCTTGAACTGCCCATGCTCCATCTCTCCACAGGCCTATGGACAATGCACCTGTGTGACTGTTACTCTGGACTCTGCCATGGACATTCCTTCACCATAGCCCCCACCCACTTGAAACCACCCATCCCATTTTGAGCACTGAAATAAACACCTATTTTGCACAAAACTATCTGGAGTATGGCTGTGAATTCAAAATATTGTAATTGACATGACAGTGCAAATATGTCCTTGTACATAGTGAAGTCAACAAACAGCTGCCACAAAGCTGTAGTCCATGGGGAAACGAAGCACAGGACTCGTAGTGGGGACCCCAGATCTGAAATAGGGAGGGAAAAGCCACAACTCAGTCATCATACACTGGGGCAAATAGACAGGCAGCAGAGATGCAGGAGAGTAGTTTACATTAACATAATTATGTTTGAATTGTTACCTGTGTCCTATTGGAAGTACTGTGCAATGATTCTGTCCCTGTTGTCTGTTTCATCCCCGTCGTCTTCCTCCTCTTCACTCTCCACAGGTTCCACAGCTGCCACAACACCACCATCTGGACCATCCTCCTGCAGGAAAGGCACCTGACGGCGCAAAGCCAGGTTGTGAAGCATGCAGCAGGCCACGATGATGTGACACACCTTCTTAGGTGAGTACATTACGGATCCACCTGTCATATGCAGGCACCGAAACCTGGCCTTTAGGAGGCCGAAGGTGCGTTCGATCACCCTCCTAGTACGCCCATGGGCCTCATTGTACCGTTCCTCTGCCCTGGTCCGGGGATTCCTTACTGGGGTCAGTAGCCACAACAGGTTGGGGTACCCAGAGTCCCCCAATAGCCATACACGGTGTCTCTCTAGCTGTTCCATCACGTAAGGGATGCTGCTATTCCTTAGGATGTAGGCGTCATGCACTGACCCAGGGAATTTGGCATTTACATGCGAGATGTACTGGTCAGCCAAACACACCACCTGGATGTTCATGGAATGGTAACTTTTTCTGTTCCTGTACACCTGCTCCCTGTCTCTTGGGGGAACCAAAGCCACATGGGTCCCATCAATGGCACCAATGACGTTGGGAATATGTCCAAGGGCATAGAAATCCCCCTTCACTGCAGCCAATTCGCCCACCTCAGGGAAAAGGATGTAGCTCCTCATGTATTTCATCAGGGCCGACAACACTCTGGATAACACCTTCGAAAACATGGGCTGAGACATCCCAGAAGCAATTCCCACTGTTGTCTGAAATGACCCACTTGCCAAGAAGTGGAGTACTGACAGGACCTGCACCAGAGGGGGAATCCCTGTGGGTTGGCGGATGGGGGACATCAGGTCGGGCTCCAGCTGGGCACACAGTTCATGTACAGTGGCACGGTCAAGCCGGTAGGTCAGGATAATGTGGCGTGCTTCCATTGTCGACAGGTCCACCAGCGGCCTGTACACAGGAGGATTCATCCGTCTCCTCGCCAAACCCAGCGGACGGTGCCTAGGAAGGACAACATGGAGCACACAGTCAAGCAACCCACAGGTACATACTCACAGCTTGCACAGTAAACGATTCTCTATGCAGTGAATGGCGTGTCTGAGTGGCTATGCAAGGCCTAGGCCTGTGTGACGCAGTTGAAATTGAGCCATGTGGACCCTCGAAATGGCGGCTGCCTGACCTGTGAAGTGTGACAATGGGATGTGAGGTCAATGCGCTGGCGTGGCACACCGTGGCGGTCGGCGGTCGAAGACCGCGGCGCAAAGCCGCATTGGTTAACATTGAAGCCTATGGGTTTCAGGAGCCAATGGCGAAGGGCGCCGGCGCTGGCGGTACGCACCGCCGCGGTACGCACCGCCGCGGACGTGACCGCCATTTTCTATCTACTTATTCACTTGCGACTTGAACTTTCACAGGAGAGGACCTATACTGCAAGTGTTGCTGTGACCTCGGTCTGGAAGGGACAATGGCTGCCGCGCCTGGGGAAAGGGCCCCTGCCTTCACTGGAGAAGAGTTGGAGAAACTTGTGGATGGGGTCCTCCCCCAGTATGCGCTACTCTACGGTCCTCCAGACCAACAAGTGAGTTTAATTCAATATGGATTTGGGGCCGCTGGCTGGCTTGGGGGCCTGGCGGGGGGCCTGGCGGGGATGGGGGGCATGTTGGGCCTGGCGGGGGCCTGGCGGGGGGCCTGGCGGGGATGGGGGGCATGTTGGGCCTTGCGGGGGGCCTGGCGGGGGGCCTGGCGGGGATGGGGGTCATGTTGGGCCTGGCGGGGGGCCTGGCGGGGATGGGGGGCATGTTGGGCCTGGCGGGGGGCCTGGCGGGGATGGGGGGCATGTTGGGCCTGGCGGGGGGCCTGGCGGGGGGCCTGGCGGGGATGGGGGGCATGTTGGGCCTGGCGGGGGGGCCTGGCGGGGAGCCTGGCGGGGATGGGGGACATGTTGGGCCTGGCGGGGGCATGGCGGGGGGCTGGCGGGGATGGGGGGCATGTTGGGCCTGGCGGGGGGCATGGCGGGGGGCCTGGCGGGGATGGGGGGCGTTGGGCCACTGGCAACGAAAATGCAGACAAACTTGAACGTGGTATTTCTCCCTCCCTGTACGTGTCACATAGGTCTGCGCCCATGAGAAGATCGGGATTTGGCGTGCCATCGCCAAGGAAGTCCGGACCCTGGGGGTCCACCATCGACGGGGCACCCACTGCCGCAAGAGGTGGGAGGACATCCGCCGCGGGACCAAGAAGACCGCCGAGTCTCTGCTGGGGATGGCCTCCCAACGTAGGCGGGGTGCCTGCCGTCAACTGACCCCCCTGATGTTCTGGATCCTGGCGGTGGCCTACCCTGATTTGGATGGGCGCGTGAGGGCAGCACAGCAGACACAAGGGGGTGAGTACAAGCATAATCTACTCTGTTGTCGCGCAGTGGAGGTGTCTGGGTGGGGGAGGAGGGCTGTGGGTCCCCCTAGGCCAGGGCGATATCTGTAGTCTGGGCACCCCCATAAGCCCCTGTGTCCCCAGCCACCACCCTCAGTAGTGTGCCAGTACAGCCATCCCTGGGCCGTGTCATCCATGGGTGCAGTTGTCAACTCTAGGCGTGTAGGGCATGTTCCACGGAATGTGTAGCGGACCCCAAGTGCGCAACTTAGTGCAGGGGGCATCTGTGTCTGTCATGTCCGCTAACTGTACCGGTGATCCATGTACTCAAAATCTCTTTATTTCTCTCTCCCCCCCCCTTTTTGTTTGTCTTTCTGTGCTTGTGTGCATCAGCATCATCAGGCGGAGGAGAAGTGGCATCGGGGCAGGAGGGAGCTGCATCTCACATGGCCCAGGAGGGCCATGCCACAGAGTCTGACTGGACCAGTGAGACGGAGGGCGAGGGGAGCTCCACAACGGGGACGACTGGACCCTGCAGCGACACGGACACGTCCTCGGAAGGGAGCTCCCTTGCGGGGGGGGGGCAACATCCGTGCCCCCCGCCATTACAGGTACAGCCGCCACCCAGCGCACCATCTCTGCCCTCCCAGCAGCCCCTCAGCGTTCGCCCCGTGCCCGCTCTGCCAGGAAGCCGGGCATCTCCTTTGCCCCAGGCACCTCAGGCCCTGCCCCAGTTACCCCCGCAGCCCTCAGTGAGGAGGTCATTGACCTCCTCCGAACGCTCATTGTTGGGCAGACTACCCTTTTGAATGCCATCCAGGGGGTGGAGAGGGAGGTTCATCGCAGCAATGCGTACCTGGAGGGCATTCATTCGGGTCAGGCTGCCCATCAGCGATCGTTCCAGGCTCTGGCCTCAGCACTGACGGCAGCCATTGTCCCTGTCTCCTGCCTCCCTCTACTAACTCCCTCCTCCCAGTCTCCTGTTCCTCTGCCTGTCCCACCCACACCATCAGACCAGCCTGCACACACCTCAACACCCAAGAGCAGCTCATCCAAACATAAGCACCACAGATCACGCAGACATTCACACAAGCAACATTCCGATGCAGACATGCCAACAGTCACTACCACCTCCTCGTCTCCCTCCTCCTTCCCTGTGACGTCTACACTCACACCTTCATTCACCTCACCATCAGCCAGTGTTTCCATCACCAGCACACCCTCCAGTACAGTCCGCACACGTGCAGTCACCACCCCCACTGCCATTTACACATCCCCTGTGTCCTCTCCCACTGTGTCTGTCACCCCCTCTTCCACACCACACAAACGCAGCCACCCACCCACCCAACAGCCATCCACCTCACGACAGCCTCCCGCTCCTGCACCTGCACCCAAAGACAGCAAACTTGTTTCGCCTACAACCACATCCTCTCCCTCCACTCCCATACCCACTGCACCTACCACTCTCCATTGTCCCAAGAAAATCTATCTCTCTACTGCTACCTTCTTTCCTGACCCTGAGCCCCCCCTCCTTCTCGTCGGGGTAAGAAGAGCACCTCAGCCACCACCAGCCCTGCAGCCCCCATGACAAGGGTGCAGGGGTATTGGAGCCCACCAGCCCGCAGGTCTGGATCTTCGCCCAGCAGCAAGGGGACAGCCAGCCCACCCCCTGGGAAGAGGAGCAGAAGGCGGAAGGGGCGCCGCAGGAGCCCGGGTTCTATATCCCCCCAGGACACTAGCCAGCCACCGTCACCAGCCACAGCTCCAAAGGGAGGAAAGGGCCAGAGACTCCCGACTAAGGAGGGCAAGGGCAGCAAGGCGGAGAAGTCAGGCAGCAGGCCTGCTGCCCATGGAGGACCCGTCACAGCTGCCCAGGAGGAGCCCGCAACCCCCATAGCCGCTGCCCAGGGAGGAACCGGCACAGCTGCCCCGGGAGAGCCCACCACCCCCATAGCCGCTGCCCAGGGAGGACCCAGCCCAGCTGGCCAGGAGGGCCCCACCTCCCACAGCCCAGGTGGGCATTGAAGGAGCACCATCCCCGCTGCCCAGGAGGGCACCACCAGGCAATGAGCAGTTGGCCATAGAATGGCCGCCGTCTCCAGCACCGCTCCGCTGGGGACCGCCGTCTCAAGAACCGCTGAACTGGGCCCCGCCGTCTCCAGCACCGCTCCGCTGGGGACCGCCGTCTCAAGAACCGCTGAACTGGGCCCCGCCGTCTCCAGCACTGCTCCGCTGGGGACCGCCGTCTCAGGAACCGCTGAACTGGGCCCTTCAAGGCAAGAACCGCTGAACTTGGCCCCGCCGTCTCCAGCACCGCTCCGCTGGGGACCGCCGTCTCAGGAACCGCTGAACTGGGCCCTTCAAGGCAAGAACCGCTGAACTGGGCCCCGCCGTCTCCAGCACCGCTCCGCTGGGGACCGCCGTCTCAAGAACCACTGAACTGGGCCCCGCCGTCTCCAGCACCGCTCCGCTGGGGACCGCCGTCTCAGGAACTGCTGAACTGGGCCCTTCAAGGCAAGAACCGCTGAACTGGGCCCCGCCGTCTCCAGCACCGCTCCGCTGGGGACCACCGTCTCAAGAACCGCTGAACTGGGCCCTTCAAGGCAAGAACCGCTGAACTGGGCCCTTCAAGGCAAGAACCGCTGAACTGGGCCCCGCCGTTTCCAGCACCGCTCCGCTGGGGACCGCCGTCTCAAGAACCGCTGAACTGGGCCCTTCCAGGCAAGAACCGATGGCCCTTTGGCAGACGTGGCAGGGCAGGATCTGTCTCGGGCAGGGCTGCAGGATGTCCTCTGGCCAACATGCCTCCTCCAGTGGCAGTGGAGTCTGTTATGGACTGTTTGGAATGTGGCTTTGCACTCCCCAGGATGGCCCAGTGGGCAGGCCAACCACTGTATGGACTGTATGGACTGTGGCTTTGCACTCCCCAGGATGGCCCAGTGGGCAGGCCAACCACTGTATGGACTGTATGGACTGTGGCTTTGCACTCCCCAGGATGGCCCAGTGGGCAGGCCACCCACTGTATGGACTGTATGGACTGTGGCTTTGCTCTCCCCAGGATGGCACAGTGGGCAGGCCACCCACTGTATGGACTGTATGGACTGTGGCTTTGCTCTCCCCAGGATGGCCCAGTGGGCAGGCCACCCACTGTATGGACTGTATGGACTGTGGCTTTGCTCTCCCCAGGATGGCCCAGTGGGCAGGCCAACCACTGTATGGACTGTATGGACTGTGGCTTTGCACTCCCCAGGATGGCCCAGTGGGCAGGCCAACCACTGTATGGACTGTATGGACTGTGGCTTTGCACTCCCCAGGATGGCCCAGTGGGCAGGCCAACCACTGTATGGACTGTATGGACTGTATGGACTGTGGCTTTGCACTCCCCAGGATGGCCCAGTGGGCAGGCCACCCACTGTATGGACTGTATGGACTGTGGCTTTGCTCTCCCCAGGATGGCCCAGTGGGCAGGCCACCCACTGTATGGACTGTATGGGCTGTGGCTTTGCTCTCCCCAGGATGGCCCAGTGGGCAGGCCACCCACTGTATGGACTGTATGGGCTGTGGCTTTGCTCTCCCCAGGATGGGCCAGTGGTCATGGAGTCCCGTCGTGGGTCTGGCGTCGTGTACTCAAGTGGCTGAGGTGCCCCCCCTTCCCTTCCCCCTGAGGTGCCTGTCCTTTTTTCTTTCTGATGCCCCTGCAGTGTTCTCTCCGTGGAGTTCTTGTTGTGGGACTGGGCCTTGCCCCTTTGCTCAGGACCCCTGTGGTCCACGGACAGTGGTTGGACTACATATAGTAGATGTATATATTTTGTACATAGTTTATTTATTTATTTGGATTACTGCTGTCCATTTTTCAATATATCTGCCCGTTTAAGATCTCTTCTTTTGGTCTTTGCATTATTTCGGAGGGGGGGGTTTGTGGGTTGTGACAGTGATCTGTGGGAATGCATTGATGTGTGTGTTGTAGTGGGTGTGGGTGGGTGGGTGTGTGCCGGTAATCTTTTCCCTCCCCTGTGTCGTAGGTGCAGTACTCACCGATGTCTTCCGCGCCGCCGGGCGTGCTCCTGGTACAGGAGCAGGTATAGGAGTGCGGGGATGACCTGTAACTCGGGATCCATACTGCCGGAATCTCGCGTGGAGTATGTGGAGGTGAGCGTTTTCCCGTTCGTAGTCTGTTTCCGCCGTGTTTTTATCGGCGGTGCTCCCGCCCCGGAAAAGGTGGCGGATTGGTGGGTCGTGATAGGGTGGGTGGTACATTGTCTGCCGCCTGGCTGTTGGCGGGGACCGCCGCGCTGTTTGTTTGTTCCGCCGTGGCGGGCGGAGTGTTAATGCGGTGGGCTGTGTTGGCGGTTCCCGCCAGGGTCAGAATTGCATATTTTGGACCGCCGGCCTGTTGGCGGGTTGGCCGCCGCTTTATCACCGACCGCCAGGGTCAGAATGAGGGCCTTTGTTTTTATGACATCACAACAAGTAAGTTCAACACATTTTTGATAAGGGTGCTATTTGATAGAGGCCATGCACCAGTACTTTATTTGTACTTCTATTCAATTTTAACATTTGATTGTGGTTGTGGTGGGTGGCCTGAAGTTGCAGTAGAGACCTAGAGGGTCATAATGACCCAGGTGGTAGGTGTTAAGGTGGTGGTGGTGCCACCAACAGGCTGGCGGTACATACCGCACATTATGACATTGGCGGGTTGGCTGCAGCCAACCTGCCAATTTACCATTCATACCACCATGGCGGTATGAGCCGCCAGGCTGGTGATATGAATCCCCAGCCCGGCGGCCGCCAGAGTACCACCCCAGGCATTTGGGGCCAGCCTACTGCCATGTTTTCTGTGGCGTTAGCAACACCATGAAAACCATGGCGGTAGGTCTTACCGGTGACAGGGAATTATTTCCCTGTCACCAGTATGTGGCTCCCCCACCCCCAATACTCACCTGACACCCCCCACCCGCTGACATCCAAACTCAGCCCCCACCCACTGCTCCATACACACACTGACCCCCCCACACACCCCTGACATCCACACTCAGCCCCCACCCACGCCTCCATATACACGTTAACTCCCATCTGCCTGGCATCCAAACTCAGTGCCCCACCCCCTCCGATCCTCACATTCACCCCCATGCCCCATAAGCGCACACACCCGCAGACACGCACCACACATACACCCAATCTCTCACACTGGCATACACGCATTCATACACACACTCACAAATTCATGCACACACTCAGACACACACACACACAACACCCCCCTCCCCTGTCGGTAGCCCGACTTACCCTGTCCGAGGAGGTCTTCCTGCAGGGAACGGGAAGGGGCACTGCTACCACCAGCAGCGCCAGCCAGCAGAACACCGCCGGGCCATATCACAAGTCATGATACGGCTGGCGGCGTTCTATTGTCGCAGGAAACTGAACAAAGTGGACAACAGGAGACACATCCAACAATAGTTCTTCTAGAAGTAGGAGCAGGACAAGAGGTTGAGCTTCTTGTTCAGGAAAATGAACCTCTTCTTGAACCATTGACTTCCTGATATGCAGCAACAAAAGGAAAGGGTGCTCCACCATCTTTTCCAAGCCCTCCTCTGATGATCTGGACATGGATTAGAACCCGGTAGAATCCGAGACCCTCCACAAGGGGCAAGGCAAAAGAAAAGTTCAAGAAAGCCTTAGAATTATGAAAAGGGAGGCAGAGGCCAAGCCAGTCATTGTCATAGAAGCTGGTTCAAAAGAACGCAACATTACCCCTCCTATTCAACTTGCTCAGAGGCATGTGGCTCTGGTTCCACCACCACCGACAGCTTCCATATTTATAAGGCTCCCACTGAGACCTGCATCTACTACTACCTCAGTCGAAGTATGCACCAGAGAGAGGCAATTGTCGACACCCTACCTACCTCCAGTTCTTTAGGCATTTTACAGTGGCACCAATGGCACACTAAAAAAGTGCCCCTACCCAAGCAGGAGGATAATATTGTAATTTGTTTTATTTGCCACACAAGTGTTTTTTGAGGTAAGACTGCTTCACACTGTGATACTGGAGACCAAATGACCGATATGAAAAAACATCACAAAAACTTCTGGAGGTGGTGGTGGTGATGAAAAGAGGAATTAGCTACAATCACTTGCATGGAGATGGGGAAGAAAAATGCGACAGCTTTGCACAAAACCACACTGTCTCCAGCAGTGCACCAGCAGCATCACCCTCATCTACAACCTCAAATTGGCACAAGCCCCAGATGGAGACACCACCACATACAGTGACAACTACCCCAAGATGCACATTGAGTCTACCACCTCCCAGTCTTCTCTGGATGCAACCTGCACTAGTGGCACCACAAAAAATACAAGCTACTATGATGGGCATGTTTAGGCAGGAGGGCCCCTAAGAATGCAACCACCAACTGGACATTTGTACAATAGGAAGCTAGCTAAAATTTTATTGCTGGCCCACCTCCCTTTTTCTGTGGAAGAAGTTGTAGTTTTAGAATTTGTGATAGCCATCTGCACGAAATGCAAGGTTCCCATCTGGACCTATTTTGCCAGAGTTGTTGTTATAGTGCTGCATGGCGATATGCTGCAAATTGGGTGGACAGGTTTTGCAGCAGAGTATTGTTCACACTATCCCCCTGATGACAGACATGTGGGCCAGTTGTCAAGCAACTGATTAAATGTGTGTCACTGCACACTGGATGTCTTTTGTGTGGGTGAGGCAATGGCTTTCTGCATGTCTCAGTGCTGAATAAGGTTTTTAGGGAGTTCAGTGACATGCAGCAGTAGCTATATTCATCACAAGGTGAAAACATCTTGGAAGACTTTAACAGTAAGGTGTTTGAATGGCTCTGACCCAGAGGTCTCAGAATTGGATTTGTTGCTATGACCAATGGCAGTAATATAGTTAAGGCCATGGCAGATGGTAGATATATCAGGGTCCTGTGATGGGCTCATTGCGTTAACCTGATCATGCAGGACTTTCTCAAAAAAGAAGACATAGGGGGTCATGTTGACCCTGGCGGTACGAGACCGCCAGGACTAAAATGATGGAAGCACCGCCAACAGGCTGGCGGTGCTTCCTGGGCTATTACGATTGCGGCAGAAGCGCCGCGGTCGCACCACCGGGGCCGGCGGTATTCCGCCACATTTGCCCCGGCGGTGATAATCTCCCCTGGTATGCACTGCCAGGAAAAGGCTGGCAGTATGGGGAGTCATGGGGCCCCTGGCATGGGCAGTGCAGGGGCCCCTGACAGGGCCCCATGCGGCTTTTCACTGTTTCACAAGTTGTGGGGGAGGAGGTGGGGGTCTGCTGCCAGTCCGCTGAACTGCCAGGTGGTGTCTTGAGACCACAGAACGCACCTTCCCCCGTAGGTCGTTCCACCGCTTCCTGATGTCCTCCCGATTTCTTGGGTGCTGTCCCACTACGTTGACCCTGTCCACTATTCTTCGCCATAGCTCCATCTTCCTTGCAATTGAGGTGTGCTGCACCTGTGCTCCGAAGAGCTGTGGCTCTTCCCGGACGATTTCCTCCACCATGACCCTGAGCTCCTCCTCCGAGAACCTGGGGTGTCTTTGCCGTGCCATAGGGTGGTGTAGGTGATATGTAGTGGTGTGTTGTGTGAGGTGCGTGGAAGTTCTGAGGGTGATGATGTTGTGTGCCTGTGGATGCTGTTGTTCTTGCTGGTGCTCTCTCTCTGGCCTTCTTTCTGAATTTTTGGTCGTGGGGGTTTGTGGGTGATGTGGGTGTGTGTTTTATATTGTATTGGGTGTGTGGGAGTGGTGTGTGTATGTGTATTAGGTGTGTGTATTTGGAATGGTCCAATTTGGCTGTGTTTTGTAAGAGTGTGTGTATTTTGAGCGTTGCGGTGTGGACCGCCAATGGAATACCGCGGTTGAAAGACCGCCACGTGGATTTGTGTGTCGTGATAGTGTGGGGATATTTCTGTTGGCGTGACGGTGTCGGTTTTGTTTTCACCAGTTTATCAATGACCTTTGGTGTGGCGGACTTGTGTAGGTGTCTGAATTTTGGCGGATTCCGAAATGTGGGTCATAATAGCTGTGGCGGAATTCTGCGGCCGCGGCGGTGTGTTGGCGGTCTTCTGCACGGCGGTAAGCAGCTTTTACCACCAATGTTGTAATGAGGGCCAAAGTCTATACAATGGACACATAAACCCCTCAGATGGCTATTTATGAGTGTAAACATCATTACAATCTTGATTACAACTACATATGCGCCCCGTGAGCACCTTGTATGACTGTAGATGTACAAATGAATAACCTGTTTTATGTTTTAGGAGCATGACTGGGCACTTGTTGACATGGTTCCTCATCCCCGACCCCTCAAAGGGCCATTAATAAAATTGTATTAGCACACAATCCCTACACCGTTCCTGAGGTTCTGGGGGATACAGAGGTAAGTGAAGTAAAATTCTCCAAAAAATGAACCAGCCTAATGTTTAGAATCTCATTTATGGGATTGAGCGCTTCAATTAAGGTGTGTCTACCTGTTGTGATCCCTAGGTTGTTAAATTAATTCTTCATCATGTTTTTTCCTTTGAGTCACCAGGGCTGGGCAGATGCAAGCCACATGCTCCAATGTCTCTATGGCAAAGTGGCATAGACGATATTCCTGATTGGCACTTTGTGTCTCGTTCTTCCATTTGGGTAGAAAATCTAACGAGGGCATGTCCCCCAACCTTAGTTTAAAAAAATGTTGTTTAATTCTCAGGATGTAGGGTGCAGCCAGTAGTAATGATTCGTATTGTATATGATTTAAGGACTAACCAGCCATGCAACCCTTTGGCCAGTTCCTCCCTGTCTTCTAGCCAGCTATGAATTTGCTTGATGTATTCACCACCTTCTTAAATGCCGGACAGGACATTGACAGGTCCCAGGCATCTGACAGATCTAGCCGCTTAAGGTCTGTTTCTGGGTATTCCTTATAGTTACTGTTGCCCCTTTCTAGGTTGATTTCCTGATATACTAGTTTGGCCAGCGTCCCATCAGAGGCTTGCCACAATTTATGACAGCATTTGACAAATGCTGCTGGTCTAGCTATGGTCTGCTTTACTAGGGAGAATTCTAATCTGACCTGGGCTGGTGAAGCCACTCTGGGTAGATGGAAAATGTGCTTATATGATTTAACCAGGAGTCTATCCAAGACTGTTGTCTCCATCCCCTTCATTATCTCCGTACCATAAGCCAGTGTTGGCAGTAGTTTTACTCTCATTACTGCTGTTATGGGCTTAAGGGAATGCCCACGAATGATCTTAGCTAGAGGTCCAAAATCATGAATAAGTGAGTGTGCCCTGTTCGTTATCCCTTCCCTGTGACATGAATAGTTTCCTCTCAAGTCTATTGTGACCCCTAGGTGCCTGTAGATAGCAACGTCCTCTATTGTCTTGCCATTTAGGTACCATTTGCGTTGATTAGAGGGCCTGCGATTGAGGGCAATAATTTTAGTTTTGTTCTGATTTATCTCCAGCTCATTTATTTTAGTATACTCCCCTAGGCTATCCATCAGTTTACACATTCCTACTCTGGTATAACTTAACAGGAGCAGGTTGTCCGGGTAGAGTATGTTGGATAGCTGATATCCCCCTGGGGTGGGTGAGTGGGCAGATAGACTATTTAGCCTTGTGGAGAGATCTGCAATACAAAGATTTAAAAGTATCGGAGCTAGAATGCAGCCCTGTTTCAGACCGACTGCTGTTTTAACAGCCCCGGGCAAATGTGTGCCATCCCAAGTTTTACCTTTACCCATGTACACAAGTACAATAGTTTTATAGCATTTTGAATATTTGGGGGAAGCCCCTATAGCTGTAGTTTTGTCCATAGGTTACTACGGAGCACACAGTCAAATGCTGCTTTAAAGACAACAAAGCACATAAATAGTGGAGTTCCAGTTGCCTTTGCCCTATTGATGGTCAGAGCCAGGAGGTTCGTTATTGTCCCTTGGTTTTTGACTGAGCCCTTTTCATTTATAGGAAGCGTACCATTTTCGGATGCCCATGATTCTAGGTGCGCAAGCAAGCATGTAGAGAAATATTTAAGATTCACTTCTAGGAGGGCGAGTTGACCTGTCAACAATCCTCTGCCATAACTCAGTTTTCCTGGCCAACAATGTTTGCTGCACCTGGGCTCCGAAAAGGTGTGGCTCTACCCTGTGGATTTTGTCTACCATGAACCTCAACTCATGGCCAGTGATTTTGGGTGCTTTTGAGGTGCCTTGGTGTGGGGGGTCATAGTGCATGTAGGGCGCAGTGTGGGGTGGTTGGTCGGGTGGGGGTGTTTGGATGTGGGTGCAGATGGGTTGTGGTGTTGGTATGTGAGTGTGATGTGTGCCTATTGCAATACGTGCAGTTGTGTAGTGTGTGCTGAGTGTGCAGTTTGCCTGAGGTGTATGGGATCTGTGTGAATGGCTTATCACAATGAGTGGTGTTCATTGGAATCGCAAGGGATTGTGGGCATAGGGGGTGCTTTATAGTGCTGTGAGCAGGTGTGTGTGGTTTGTGTATCAGATGTGAGGTATTCGAATGTGGTGTTGCCTACTATTGGTGGTACCTTTTCGAACCGTGACGGTGTGCACCGTCAATGGTGTTCCGCTGTGCATTGACCACTGGGCAGAGAACTGACATGTAATTGGGCAGATGGACTGGTGCCGGCGTGGCAGGGCTGGTGGTAGGACAGTCAACTTTGCACCATCGCTCGGCCTGGCAGTGTTGGATTTGTGGTTTTATTTGGGCAGTTTGAACTTTGTGACTCATTATACGGTGGTCACTGTACCATCCGCACTGATGGTATGGTGGCGGTATTCTGCACGGCGGTCTTGCCCGGAAACCGCCAAACTCATAATGAGGGCCTCAGAATGCATATCGTAACTATGAAAGCAGTGAAATTGCACAATTGCTTTATACATCCTTTTGAAAAAGGGTGTTTAGGAAAACAGCTTCACAGGACAGACAGGCATTCAGAACACTTGTGCTGAAAACCCTAATAAACGTCATGGTCTAAACTCTCACTGGCTGGATTACATTTGTAAATTGAAAGACAAAAAGATATGTAAGAAAAACAAAAAAAACATTGTTTTAATTATTGCCAGAGCCCTGCACTTAACTCTAATACACATAGAAGGGCTGGGTCAGAAAGAATATTTCCACAGTAATAGTCATCGCTTGACTTCAGCTGGGGTGTGTAAGATCCCAACGCTGCTCAGTCATCACACCCATAGTGCAAGGAATGGATCTGTCCTGTCAGCAGTGAGACACTCCGGTGGAAGACTGTCATGCTTCCCAACATAATTTTCCTAATCGGAGCTAAAATACAGTTCTGGAGTCTTGCTGTTGTGCAACATCCCTGGCAAGAGCCAATGCTGTAGGAAGTGGCTGTGAAGAGTGTCAGAAATAAGGTTACCGTTTTGACCGCCATCCCAAAACCCTAATTCCTGAATGTTGAGGATTCAGCAGAGTATTCGCCTTTACCCATCCATATCTACAAACTTCCCCCATGGCCTGAAGAATGCACTGGAAGGAAATTGGTAGGGTGCCTTGCAGCTCAAGCCAGCAGACTGTAGTCCTCCTTCACTTTGCAAGGCGTTGGACATCAAAACCATTTTATGGGATACATTGCAGTTGGATACATTGAGCTGTTCTACAATATACCAAGCCGAAGTTACCTTGCCCAGTTACTTCAAAGATGTTAGCTATATTTACGATTTTGGGAACATGAGCAGTTTTTATAAAAAATGTTTGTTTTGTTTGTGGCTTTTCATAGGAATAATTAAATAGCACTCAAAAGAATGATTATAAGATTAATGTACAAAAAATACTTTGAAATAAGCATTTTTTCTTCTAACTTTTTAGAAATATCTTATGTTGTGGTCTATAGTAGGAGTAAGCAAAGCATTGTGGAGTTCATGGCATTTTGCCCACTTTGTGCTTTGCTTGGAGCATGGAGTTCTGTCAAAACTAGCAAACCACCCCATGGGGTGAGTTTTGCTCATGCAGCATTAATTCCTTGCCCAAATTCCATCAGCTTCAGAGTTCCACCCAAGCCTAGTCTATGGGAACTCTACCTTTTTTAAAAAGCATTGGCAAAGCTGAAAGGTTTCACCTATATGAGAGTGATTGGCTTAGTCAGTGTTTTATTTAGCCATGTTGAACAGGAGAATAGGATTTCCCTGCCAGTTTGTGTGGCTTCTGGTCACCACAGAGCCTTCTGGTGCCATTTTGTAATGCTGGCAGCCATGAGCGGTTGTGTCCCTGCTTCTCAAGTATATTTTCAACTGGAGAAGCAGATAAATCAACTTAAAATACCTTTTCTAATACAAATTCCAGTAGACAGTTCAAGTTGTTTTTGGTGCAAAAAGCATTTTTCAGTTTTACTTTTTTTTCAACAGGGAGGAAGTGTCCCAGAGACAGCAACTTCCTTTTCCTCTCCAGATAGCTCCTCCCAGTGCTTTTCTATTTCCTGGTTACTTTCCATTTGGATTTAAATATAAAAGGGTCACTCTCTTCTTCTGCTGAACATGCTACTGGATTTCGAAGGACTTTGTTTTTATGACATCACAACAAGTAAGTTCAACACATTTTTGATAAGGGTGCTATTTGATAGAGGCCATGCACCAGTACTTTATTTGTACTTCTATTCAATTTTAACATTTGATTGTGGTTGTTGTGGGTGGCCTGAAGTTGCAGTAGAGACCTAGAGGGTCATAATGACCCAGGCGGTAGGTGTTAAGGTGGTGGTGGTGCCACCAACAGGCTGGCGGTACATACCGCCACATTATGACATTGGCGGGTTGGCTGCAGCCAACCTGCCAATTTACCATTCATACCACCATGGCGGTATGAGCCGCCAGGCTGGTGATATGAATCCCCAGCCCGGCTGCCGCCAGAGTACCACCCCAGGCATTTGGGGCCCGCCTACTGCCATGTTTTCTGTGGCGTTAGCAACACCATGAAAACCATGGCGGTAGGTCTTACAGGTGACAGGGAATTATTTCCCTGTCACCAGTATGTGGCTCCCCCACCCCCAATACTCACCTGACACCCCCCACCCCCTGACATCCAAACTCAGCCCCCACCCACTGCTCCATACACACACTGACCCCCCCACACACCCCTGACATCCACACTCAGCCCCCACCCACGCCTCCATATACACGTTAACTCCCATCTGCCTGGCATCCAAACTCAGTGCCCCACCCCCTCCGATCCTCACATTCACCCCCATGCCCCATAAGCGCACACACCCGCAGACACGCACCACACATACACCCAATCTCTCACACTGGCATACACGCATTCATACACACACTCACACATTCATGCACACACTCAGACACACACACACACAACACCCCCCTCCCCTGTCGGTAGCCCGACTTACCCTGTCCGAGGAGGTCTTCCTGCAGGGAACGGGAAGGGGCACTGCTACCACCAGCAGCGCCAGCCAGCAGAACACCGCCGGGCCATATCACAAGTCATGATACGGCTGGCGGCGTTCTATTGTCGCAGGAAACTGAACAAAGTGGACAACAGGAGACACATCCAACAATAGTTCTTCTAGAAGTAGGAGCAGGACAAGAGGTTGAGCTTCTTGTTCAGGAAAATGAACCTCTTCTTGAACCATTGACTTCCTGATATGCAGCAACAAAAGGAAAGGGTGCTCCACCATCTTTTCCAAGCCCTCCTCTGATGATCTGGACATGGATTAGAACCCGGTAGAATCCGAGACCCTCCACAAGGGGCAAGGCAAAAGAAAAGTTCAAGAAAGCCTTAGAATTATGAAAAGGGAGGCAGAGGCCAAGCCAGTCATTGTCATAGAAGCTGGTTCAAAAGAACGCAACATTACCCCTCCTATTCAACTTGCTCAGAGGCATGTGGCTCTGGTTCCACCACCACTGACAGCTTCCATATTTATAAGGCTCCCACTGAGACCTGCATCTACTACTACCTCAGTCGAAGTATGCACCAGAGAGAGGCAATTGTCGACACACCCTACCTACCTCCAGTTCTTTAGGCATTTGACAGTGGCACCAATGGCACACTAAAAAAGTGCCCCTACCCAAGCAGGAGGATAACATTGTAATTTGTTTTATTTGCCACACAAGTGTTTGTTGAGGTAAGACTGCTTCACACTGTGATACTGGAGACCAAATGACCAATATGAAAAAACATCACACAAACTTCTGGAGGTGGTGGTGGTGATGAAAAGAGGAATGAGCTACAATCACTTGCATGGAGATGGGGAAGAAAAATGCGACAGCTTTGCACAAAACCACACTGTCCCCAGCAGTGCACCAGCAGCATCACCCTCATCTACAACCTCAAAATGGCACAAGCCCCAGATGGAGACACCACCACATACAGTGACAACTACCCCAAGATGCACATTGAGTCTACCACCTCCCAGTCTTCTCTGGATGCAACCTGCACTAGTGGCACCACAAAAAATACAAGCTACTATGATGGGCATGTTTAGGCAGGAGGGCCCCTAAGAATGCAACCACCAACTGGACATTTGTACAATAGGAAGCTAGCTAAAATGTTATTGCTGGCCCACCTTCCTTTTTTTGTGGAAGAAGTTGTAGTTTTAGAGTTTGTGATAGCCATCTGCACGAAATGCAAGGTTCCCATCTGGACCTAATTTGCCAGAGTTGTTGTTATAGTGCTGCATGGCGATATGCTGCAAATTGGGTGGACAGGTTTTGCAGCAGAGTATTGTTCACACTATCCCCCTGATGACAGACATGTGGGCCAGTTGTCAAGCAACTGATTAAATGTGTGTCACTGCACACTGGATGTCTTTTGTGTGGGTGAGGCAATGGCTTTCTGCATGTCTCAGTGCTGGATAAGGTTTTTAGGGGGTTCAGCGACATGCAGCAGTAGCTATATTCATCACAAGGTGAAAACATCTTGGAAGACTTTAACAGTAAGGTGTTTGAATGGCTCTGACCCAGAGGTCTCAGAATTGGATTTGTTGCTATGACCAATGGCAGTAATATAGTTAAGGCCATGGCAGATGGTAGATATATCAGGGTCCTGTGATGGGGTCATTGCGTTAACCTGATCATGCAGGACTTTCTCAAAAAAGAAGACATAGGGGGTCATGTTGACCCTGGCGGTACGAGACCGCCAGGACTAAAATGATGGAGGCACCGCCAACAGGCTGACGGTGCTTCCTGGGCTATTACGATTGCGGCAGAAGCGTTGCGGTCGCACCACCGGGGCTGGCGGTATTCCACCACATTTGCCCCGGCGGTGATAATCTGCCTGGGCAGCGCTGCTAGCAGCGCTGCCCAGGGGATTACGAGTCCCCTGGTATGCACTGCCAGGAAAAGGCTGGCAGTATGGGGAGTCATGGGGCCCCTGGCATGGGCAGTGCAGGGGCCCCCTGACAGGGCCCATGCGGCTTTTCACTGTTTCACAAGTTGTGGGGGAGGAGGTGGGGGTCTGCTGCCAGTCCGCTGAACCGCCAGGTGGTGTCTTGAGACCACAGAACGCACCTTCCCCCGTAGGTCGTTCCACCGCTTCCTGATGTCCTCACGATTTTTTGGGTGCTGTCCCACTGCGTTGACCCTGTCCACTATTCTTCGCCATAGCTCCATCTTCCTTGCAATTGAGGTGTGCTGCACCTGTGCTCCGAAGAGCTGTGGCTCTTCCCGGACGATTTCCTCCACCATGACCCTGAGCTCCTCCTCCGAGAACCTGGGGTGTCTTTGCCGTGCCATAGGGTGGTGTAGGTGATATGTAGTGGTGTATTGTGTGAGGTGCGTGGAAGTTCTGAGGGTGATGATGTTGTGTGCCTGTGGATGCTGTTGTTCTTGCTGGTGCTCTCTCTCTGGCCTTCTTTCTGAATTTTTGGTCGTGGGGGTTTGTGGGTGATGTGGGTGTGTGTTTTATATTGTATTGGGTGTGTGGGAGTGGTGTGTGTATGTGTATTAGGTGTGTGAATTTGGAATGGTCCAATTTGGCTGTGTTTTGTAAGAGTGTGTGTATTTTGAGCGTTGCGGTGTGGACCGCCAATGGAATACCGCGGTTGAAAGACCGCCACGTGGATTTGTGTGTCGTGATAGTGTGGGGATATTTCTGTTGGCGTGACGGTGTCGGTTTTGTTTTCACCAGTTTATCAATGACCTTTGGTGTGGCGGACTTGTGTAGGTGTCTGAATTTTGGCGGATTCCGAAATGTGGGTCATAATAGCTGTGGCGGAATTCTGCGGCCGCGGCGGTGTGTTGGCGGTCTTCTGCACGGCGGTAAGCAGCTTTTACCACCAATGTTATAATGAGGGCCAAAGTCTATACAATGGACACATAAACCCCTCAGACGGCTATTTATGAGTGTAAACATCATTACAATCTTGATTACAACTACATATGCGCCCCGTGAGCACCTTGTATGACTGTAGATGTACAAATGAATAACCTGTTTTATGTTTTAGGAGCATGACTGGGCACTTTTTGACATGGTTCCTCATCCCCGACCCCTCAAAGGGCCATTAATAAAATTGTATTAGCACACAATCCCTACACCGTTCCTGAGGTTCTGGGGGATACAGAGGTAAGTGAAGTAAAATTCTCCAAAAAATGAACCAGCCTAATGTTTAGAATCTCATTTCTGGGATTGAGCGCTTCAATTAAGGCGTGTCTACCTGTTCTGATCCCTAGGTTATTAAATTAATTCTTCAACATGTTTTTTCCTTTGAGTCACCAGGGCTGGGCAGATGCAAGCCACATGCTCCAATGTCTCTATGGCAAAGTGGCATAGACGATATTCCTGATTGGCACTTTGTGTCTCGTTCTTCCATTTGGGTAGAAAATCTAACGAGGGCATGTCCCCCACCCTTAGTTTTAAAAAATGTTGTTTAATTCTCAGGATGTAGGGTGCAGCCAGTAATAATGATTCGTATTGTATACGATTTAAGGACTAACCAGCCATGCAACCCTTTGGCCAGTTCCTCCCTGTCTTCTAGCCAGCTATGAATTTGCTTGATGTATTCACCACCTTCTTAAATGCCGGACAGGACATTGACAGTTCCCAGGCATCTGCCAGATCTAGCCGCTTAAGGTCTGTTTCTGTGTATTCCTTATAGTTACTGTTGCCTCTTTCTAGGTTGATTTCCTGACATACTAGTTTGGCCAGCGTCCCATCAGAGGCTTGCCACAATTTATGACAGCATTTGACAAATGCTGCTGGTCTAGCTATGGTCTGCTTTACTAGGGAGAATTCTAATCTGACCTGGGCTGGTGAAGCCACTCTGGGTAGATGGAAAACGTGCTTATATGATTTAACCAGGAGTCTATCCAAGACTGTTGTCTCCATCCCCTTCATTATCTCCGTACCATAAGCCAGTGTTGGCAGTAGTTTTACTCTCATTACTGCTGTTATGGGCTTAAGGGAATGCCCACGAATGATATTAGCTAGAGGTCCAAAATCATGAATAAGTGAGTGTGCCCTGTTCGTTATCCCTTCCCTGTGACATGAATAGTTTCCTCTCAAGTCTATTGTGACCCCTAGGTGCCTGTAGATAGCAAAGTCCTCTATTGTTTTGCCATTTAGGTACCATTTGCGTTGATTAGAGGGCCTGCGATTGAGGGCAATAATTTTATTTTTGTTCTGATTTATCTCCAGCTCATTTATTTTAGTATACTCCCCTAGGCTATCCTTCAGTTTACACATTCCTACTCTGGTATAACTTAACAGGAGCAGGTTGTCTGGGTAGAGTATGTTAGATAGCTGATATCCTCCTGGGGTGGGTGAGTGGGCAGATAGACTATTTAGCCTTGTGGAGAGATCTGCAATACAAAGATTAAAAAGTATCGGAGCTAGAATGCAGCCCTGTTTCAGACCGACTGCTGTTTTAACAGCCCCGGACAAATGTGTGCCATCCCAAGTTTTACCTTTACCCATGTATACAAGTACAATAGTTTTATAGCATTTAGGATATTTGGATAAGCCCCTATAGCTGTAGTTTTGTCCATAGGTTACTACGGAGCACACAGTCAAATGCTGCTTTAAAGACAACAAAGCACATAAATAGTGGAGTTCCAGTTGCCTTTGCCCTATTGATGGTCAGAGCCAGGAGGTTCGTTATTGTCCCTTGGTTTTTGACTGAGCCCATTTCATTTATAGGAAGCGTACCATTTTCGGATGCCCATGATTCTAGGTGCGCAAGCAAGCATGTAGAGAAATATTTAAGATTCACTTCTAGGAGGGCGAGTTGACCTGTCAACAATCCTCTGCCATAACTCAGTTTTCCTGGCCAACAATGTTTGCTGCACCTGGGCTCTGAAAAGGTGTGGCTCTACCCTGTGGATTTTGTCTACCAAGGCCCCCAACTCATGGCCAGTGATTTTGGGTGCTTTTGAGGTGCCTTGGTGTGGGGGGTCATAGTGCATGTAGGGCGCAGTGTGGGGTGGTTGGTCGGGTGGGGGTGTTTGGATGTGGGTGCAGATGGGTTGTGATGTTGGTATGTGAGTGTGATGTGTGCCTATTGCAATACGTGCAGTTGTGTAGTGTGTGCTGAGTGTGCAGTTTGCCTGAGGTGTATGGGATCTGTGTGAATGGCTTGTCACAATGAGTGGTGTTCATTGGAATCGCAAGGGATTGTGGGCATAGGGGGTGCTTTATAGTGCTGTGAGCATGTGTGTGTGGTTTGTGTATCAGATGTGAGGTATTCGAATGTGGTGTTGCCTACTATTGGTGGTACCTTTTCGAACCGTGACGGTGTGCACCGTCAATGGTAATCCGCTGTGCATTGACCACTGGGCAGAGAACTGACATGTAATTGGGCAGATGGACTGGTGCCGGCGTGGCAGGGCTGGTGGTAGGACAGTCAACTTTGCACCATCGCTCGGCCTGGCAGTGTTGGATTTGTGGTTTTATTTGGGCAGTTTGAACTTTGTGACTCATAATACGGTGGTCACTGTACCATCAGCACTGATGGTATGGTGGCGGTATTCTGCACGGCGGTCTTGCCCGGAAACCGCCAAACTCATAATGAGGGCCTCAGAATGCATATCGTAACTATGAAAGCAGTGAAATTGCACAATTGCTTTATACATCCTTTTGAAAAAGGGTGTTTAGGAAAACAGCTTCACAGGACAGACAGGCATTCAGAACACTTGTGTTGAAAACCCTAATAAACGTCATGGTCTAAACTCTCACTGGCTGGATTACATTTGTAAATTGAAAGACAAAAAGATATGTAAGAAAAACAAAAAAAACATTGTTTTAATTATTGCCAGAGCCCTGCACTTAACTCTAATACACATAGAAGGGCTGGGTCAGAAAGAATATTTCCACAGTAATAGTCATCGCTTGACTTCAGCTGGGGTGTGTAAGATCCCAACGCTGCTCAGTCATCACACTCATAGTGCAAGGAATGGATCTGTCCTGTCAGCAGTGAGACACTCCGGTGGCAGACTGTCATGCTTCCCAACATAATTTTCCTAATCGGAGCTAAAATACAGTTCTGGAGTCTTGCTGTTGTGCAACATCCCTGGCAAGAGCCAATGCTGTAGGAAGTGGCTGTGAAGAGTGTCAGAAATAAGGTTACCGTTTTGACCGCCATCCCAAAACCCTAATTCCTGAATGTTGAGGATTCAGCAGAATATTCGCCTTTACCCATCCATATCTACAAACTTCCTTCAATGGCCTGAAGAATGCACTGGAAGGAGATTGGTAGGGTGCCTTGCAGCTCAAGCCAGCAGACTGTAGTCCTCCTTCACTTTGCAAGGCGTTGGACATCAAAACCATTTTATGGGATACATTGCAGTTGGATACATTGAGCTGATCTACAATATACCAAGCCGAAGTTACCTTGCCCAGTTACTTCAAAGATGTTAGCTATATTTACGATTTTGGGAACATGAGCAGTTTTTATAAAAAATGTTTGTTTTGTTTGTGGCTTTTCATAGGAATAATTAAATAGCACTCAAAAGAATGATTATAAGATTAACGTACAAAAAATACTTTGAAATAAGCATTTTTTCTTCTAACCTTTTAGAAATATCTTATGTTGTGGTCTATAGTAGGAGTAAGCAAAGCATTGTGGAGTTCATGGCATTTTGCCCACTTTGTGCTTTGCTTGGAGCATGGAGTTCTGTCAAAACTAGCAAACCACCCCATGGGGTGAGTTTTGCTCATGCAGCATTAATTCCTTGCCCAAATTCCATCAGCTTCAGAGTTCCACCCAAGCCTAGTCTATGGGAACTCTACCTTTTTTAAAAAGCATTGGCAAAGCTGAAAGGTTTCACCTATATGAGAGTGATTGGCTTAGTCAGTGTTTTATTTAGCCATGTTGAACAGGAGAATAGGATTTCCCTGCCAGCTAGTGTGGCTTCTGGTCACCACAGAGCCTTCTGGTGCCATTTTGTAATGCTGGCAGCCATGAGCGGTTGTGTCACTGCTTCTCAAGTATATTTTCAACTGGAGAAGCAGATAAATCAACTTAAAATACCTTTCCTAATACAAATTCCAGTAGACAGTTCAAGTTGTTTTTGGTGCAAAAAGCCTTTTTCAGTTTTACTTTTTTTTCAACAGGGAGGAAGTGTCCCAGAGACAGCAACTTCCTTTTCCTCTCCAGATAGCTCCTCCCAGTGCTTTTCTATTTCCTGGTTACTTTCCATTTGGATTTAAATATAAAAGGGTCACTCTCTTCTTCTGCTGAATATGCTACTGGATTTCTAAGGACTTTGTTTTTATGACATCACAACAAGTAAGTTCAACACATTTTTGATAAGGGTGCTATTTGATAGAGGCCATGCACCAGTACTTTATTTGTACTTCTATTCAATTTTAACATTTGATTGTGGTTGTGGTGGGAGGCCTGAAGTTGCAGTAGAGACCTAGGGGGTCATAATGACCCAGGCGGTAGGTGTTAAGGTGGTGGTGGTGCCACCAACAGGCTGGTGGTACATACCGCCACATTATGACATTGGCGGGTTGGCTGCAGCCAACCTGCCAATTTACCATTTATACCACCATGGCGGTATGAGCCGCCGGGCTGGGGATATGAATCCCCAGCCCGGCGGCCGCCAGAGTACCACCCCAGGCATTTGGGGCCAGCCTACTGCCATGTTTTCTGTGGCGTTAGCAACACCATGAAAACCATGGCTGTAGGTCTTACTGGTGACAGGGAATTATTTCCCTGTCACCAGTATGTGGCTCCCCCACCCCCAATACTCACCTGACACCCCCCACCCCCTGACATCCAAACTCAGCCCCCACCCACTGCTCCATACACACACTGACCCCCCCACACACCCCTGACATCCACACTCAGCCCCCACCCACGCCTCCATATACACGTTAACCCCCATCTGCCTGTCATCCAAACTCAGTGCCCCACCCCCTCCGATCCTCACATTCACCCCCATGCCCCATAAGCGCACACACCCCCAGACACGCACCACACATACACCCAATCTCTCACACTGGCATACACCCATTCATACACACACTCACACATTCATGCACACACTCAGACACACACACACACAACAACCCCCTCCCCTGTCGGTAGCCCGACTTACCCTGTCCGAGGAGGTCTTCCTGCAGGGAACGGGAAGGGGCACTGCTACCACCAGCAGCGCCAGCCAGCAGAACACCGCCGGGCCATATCACAAGTCATGATACGGCTGGCGGCATTCTATTGTCGCAGGAAACTGAACAAAGTGGACAACAGGAGACACATCCAACAATAGTTCTTCTAGAAGTAGGAGCAGGACAAGAGGTTGAGCTTCTTGTTCAGGAAAATGAACCTCTTCTTGAACCATTGACTTCCTGATATGCAGCAACAAAAGGAAAGGGTGCTCCACCATCTTTTCCAAGCCCTCCTCTGATGATCTGGACATGGATTAGAACCCGGTAGAATCCGAGACCCTCCACAAGGGGCAAGGCAAAAGAAAAGTTCAAGAAAGCCTTAGAATTATGAAAAGGGAGGCAGAGGCCAAGCCAGTCATTGTCATAGAAGCTGGTTCAGAAGAACGCAACATTACCCCTCCTATTCAACTTGCTCAGAGGCATGTGGCTCTGGTTCCACCACCACCGACAGCTTCCATATTTATAAGGCTCCCACTGAGACCTGCATCTACTACTACCTCAGTCGAAGTATGCACCAGAGAGAGGCAATTGTCGACACACCCTACCTACCTCCAGTTCTTTAGGCATTTGACAGTGGCACCAATGGCACACTAAAAAAGTGCTCCTACCCAAGCAGGAGGATAACATTGTAATTTGTTTTATTTGCCACACAAGTGTTTGTTGAGGTAAGACTGCTTCACACTGTGATACTGGAGACCAAATGACCGATATGAAAAAACATCACACAAACTTCTGGAGGTGGTGGTGGTGATGAAAAGAGGAATTAGCTACAATCACTTGCATGGAGATGGGGAAGAAAAATGCGACAGCTTTGCACAAAACCACACTGTCCCCAGCAGTGCACCAGCAGCATCACCCTCATCTACAACCTCAAAATGGCACAAGCCCCAGATGGAGACACCACTACATACAGTGACAACTACCCCAAGATGCACATTGAGTCTACCACCTCTCAGTCTTCTCTGGATGCAACCTGCACTAGTGGCACCACAAAAAATACAAGCTACTATGATGGGCATGTTTAGGCAGGAGGGCCCCTAAGAATGCAACCACCCAACTGGACATTTGTACAATAGGAAGCTAGCTAAAATGTTATTGCTGGCCCACCTCCCTTTTTTTGTGGAAGAAGTTGTAGTTTTAGAATTTGTGATAGCCGTCTGCACGAAATGCAAGGTTCCCATCTGGACCTATTTTGCCAGAGTTGTTGTTATAGTGCTGCATGGCGATATGCTGCAAATTGGGTGGACAGGTTTTGCAGCAGAGTATTGTTCACACTATCCCCCTGATGACAGACATATGGGCCAGTTGTCAAGCAACTGATTAAATGTGTGTCACTGCACACTGGATGTCTTTTGTGTGGGTGAGGCAATGGCTTTCTGCATGTCTCAGTGCTGAATAAGGTTTTTAGGGAGTTCAGCGACATGCAGCAGTAGCTATATTCATCACAAGGTGAAAACATCTTGGAAGACTTTAACAGTAAGGTGTTTGAATGGCTCTGACCCAGAGGTCTCAGAATTGGATTTGTTGCTATGACCAATGGCAGTAATATAGTTAAGGCCATGGCAGATGGTAGATATATCAGGGTCCTGTGATGGGCTCATTGCGTTAACCTGATCATGCAGGACTTTCTCAAAAAAGAAGACATAGGGGGTCATGTTGACCCTGGCGGTACGAGACCGCCAGGACTAAAATGATGGAAGCACTGCCAACAGGCTGGCGGTGCTTCCTGGGCTATTACGATTGCGGCAGAAGCGCCACGGTCGCACCACCGGGGCCGGCGGTATTCCGCCACATTTGCCCCGGCGGTGATAATCTGCCTGGGCAGCGCTGCTAGCAGCGCTGCCCAGGGGATTATGAGTCCCCTGGTATGAACTGCCAGGAAAAGGCTGGCAGTATGGGGAGTCATGGGGCCCCTGGCATGGGCAGTGCAGGGCCCCCCTGACAGGGCCCCATGCGGCTTTTCACTGTCTGCTATGCAGACAGTGAAAAGCGCAATGGGTGCAACTGCACCCGTCGCACGGCCGCAACACCGCCGGCTCCATTTGGAGCCGGCTCCCATGTTGCTGCCCACATCCCCACTGGGCTGGCGGGCAGAAACTTGGTTTCCACCCGCCGGCCCAGCTGGGATGTCCAAATGGGCACAGCGGGAGTGCGGCCGCATTGGCGGCCGCCCGGCGGTTACAGCTAAAGTTGTAATGACCACCCTAGTCAGCAACCTAATGACCACCTGCACAAGAATCAGTACTCATTTAAGTCATTCATTAAAGCCTGGAAGCAGTTGAGGATCATTCAACATGCTAATAAACTATTGGTTAAAGCCCTCACACATGAGGAGCGAACACATTGGAACTTGACCTACTACATGTTGCAAAGTCTGCTTGAACAGTACAGATCGATCACTGACTATGTCCTAGAAAGAGAAGTGGCTACAACTGGGAAAAGCATGACCATGGAGGTGGACAAATGGACCCTAGTTAAATGCCTGACATAAATGCTACTTCCTTTTGAGGATTTCACACAGGATGTCAGCAAGGAGGACAGTGTGATGAGCCAAGCTATCCCATTGTTGCATCTGCTACAAGACAAGTTAAAAAAGTGTTGCAAAGGTTCATTGGTGAGGACAGCAATAGAGACGTGCATGAGTTGGTTGAGAGCTTAATCCTTTTCTTGGCTATTAATCCAAGGCAGCAAAATGAGATTGTGTCCTCAACAGAGTACATCTGTGCCACAATACTAGATCTATGGTGCAAAAAATATTGGCCACTTTCATTCATCTTTCAGATGGGGATGTTTCACTACACAAGATGTGGATTGCTGAGCAACTGAGAGACCTGGTTGAGGAATGGTTGGAAGTTAGAGTCATGGATAGTAGTTCTGGTGTACAACCTTCAACCTACAGAGAAGGCAGTGCTGTTGTCTCACAGTAGCCAACACCAACAACAGCACCAGCAAAAACATCAGCAACTGAAGAATCAGTCCCAACCTCAACAATGGCTTGGTTTCAAGTGTCAGGGCTTAAGTAAAGTGGAGACGTGAAGGCAACAGAGGGCCAGCAAGTGGCAGCACCAGTGACCATTCAGAGGATGGTCTAAGACTATCTGGATGGCCCAAAAGAGATCTACATGAACCAAACCTATTGGTCTATTGTTATGGGGAGATGCATCAAAGGGCAGAACCTCAGCAGGCTGACAATAAAGTACCTGGATTGTCCAGTCCCCAGGGTGTCTGCTGAGCATGTGTTCAGTGCAGCTGGCACAGTTGTCATAGAAAGACCAGTCTCTCTCCTCAAAATGTGGGGACATTGGCCATAAACCACCACTCCATAGCACACAATTGCACTGTTCCTGAAATACCACAAAAGGAGGATGAATGTGATTGGTCAAATTGGTCAGACTGAAGTGTGATAAGGACAAAATCTACTCTAGTTCCCTGACTGAGTAGCCCACAATAGAACTTTCACCCCAAACTGCTTTGCTAAAAACAAAGTGGACACAGCTCAAATCACATGATGGACGCATTCACCTTAATGCTATGGCAGTTGTGAGATTGATCAGCCAGGTACATGCAGCTACTTTTCTGCGATTAGTTGTATAATTGCTCTTACCTCTCAGTTAATCTCACATGAGTCAAAATGAATGATTGCAGCAGCATATGCTCTTGCTCTGCCTCTTGGTCCACTCCTCTTGAAGCTTACCTCCTGTACTTGTCCTTGACTCTACAATTTAATTTCTGTTTTACAATCTGCAGGCCTTCTCCTAGATGAAAGGTGAAAGCTCCATAGCACTTTTGCATACCTTACTGGACCAGTTCAGCCAGGTACCCAAAATGGACATTCCGAGAACAACGCAGATGAACCACCCAATTTGGCATTGATACATAGCATCATTTCTGAATTGTGTTGGTTCACTCCTTCCTAATTTGTATCCTTTAAACCTAGATTAAAGAACACTTGGACATAACTTGGGTCTCTGGGGCTGAAGGATTGTTTGTAATGCATTTACCTGAACAGTGTCATTACTTAATGTCCTTTTATAACAGATTTGATGATGATGTGCCTCTCATCACCGTGATGAATATTATTGTTGTATAATGTTTGTCTTGGTTGCACCTTTCCTCAACTCCCTACCTCCTTGCATTCAACAAAACTCTAACCCTCCTCCCCCTGGCTGTGATATATCTTGAGGCGTGAATTATGAATTTACACCATAAATGAATCACAGGATTGGTGGGTCAGATGTGGTGAAAGTGACAGCAACCCACCACAGGATCATCTCTTACCTAAGCAATAGCCCATGCCAGCCCCACTTACCTACCCATGCATAAAAATCATATATAACAGCATTCATCAACATCATCATTCAGGCCTTGTGTTGCTTAAACACTTAACCTTCTCCTGTCCTGAGCATACTCCCCCTGAATCAAAGATTTCATAAGTTTAGTTTTAATTGTTTTCATAAATTATTTAAATAACTCCCCATTGTTCAGAAGTTACCACTGCTAGTTTTCTAATAGGTCTTCTTTGTATCATGGTGGTAGTCCTTTATCAGTATTTGATAAGTTATGATATAATAACCCACTAGCCGTTTTCTTTTGATCTAATTGTTTGTGATAGATAATCCTTCTGATTAATTGTACAGTTGGGAACCCCACCATTTTGGGATTGGGACCCCGCTTGTAATTTCTTGTCTTCCCTGTTAGTGTGCTGGCCTGCTACTCCTACCACCACTATTAAGAAGACACTTTGGGAAACCATGCAAAGGTATTCGAAGATTGAGAGAGTTGGCAGCCATCGCTTCTTCCATTCAGGTAAAAGAAATAAGAAGTTAAATGTTGTAGTTTAGTGAGTAAATAGTAACTGCTACTGAAGATCACAGCCCAGATTTACAAGAAAGTGGCGCATGCTGTGCCACTTTTGAAATGCAGGGATATGTTGTATTTACAAAAATTCTGCAAATCCCTGTGTTTCTCCCTGCACTGGCGCTGAATTTAGTAGCCTGCGCCAATGCAGGCATCCTTGCGCCATAGTGCAAGGGTATCTGCATTGAGGGGATTGAATAGTGATCTGGCATTTCTATGTGTGCTGCAAAGCATAATTTTTGAATTATTGTTTATGTGCAGGAAGGTGTCCCTTCCTGCACATAAACAATCTACAATTGTGATATGGCATGTCAATGTGTGCTGCAGAATGCAAATCATCATTATTGAATGATTGTTTAGGTGCAAGAAGGGGCACCTTCCTGCACAGAAACAATCATTCATGGCGTTTTACTCCGTCTACGTGCGCTGCATAATGCAGCACACATGGAAAAAGCAAAAAACGAGGAGGAATAAAAGTATTCCTCCTCATTCCACCATGCTTATTCCACCTCTGGGGTGGTGTTAGTTTTTGACGCTGCCACAGATTTACGTTTTCTTGTAAATCTGGGGCAGCATCAAAAGCAATGGGTGTTGCACTAGAACACCCACAGCAACACCCATTGCACGCATCTCTGACACAAAAATAAACATCGGAGGAGCCCATATTTACAGGAGAAGCTAGTCACACAAAATAGCTTAACGCCTCTTTATAAATATGGTGCAGTGAATAGCACTGCTGAAGAGTCACTAATTGTGGTCAATATAGTTACAGAGGGTAGTAGGACAAGGCTATAACTAACAGGTACATACACTTTAATATGTAGCTTTGTGCTGCAAAAGTGACAACAATTAACATCCATAAGCAATAAGACAGACCTAGGGCCTGAGTTAGAGTTTGGCAGATGGGGTTACTCCATAACAAATGTGACAGATATTCCACCCACCATATTACAATCTCATTATATCCTATGGGAATCGTAATACGGCGGATGGGATATCCGTCACATTTGTGACAGAGTAACTGTCTACAAAACTCTAAATCAAGCCCCTAGTCTGTGTTGGTCCAAATCTGTTAGTAGGGCATTGTTTGGGTATAAGTAAAGTATGCAATTTAGCAAATAACTAATTAATTATATGTCAAAGGACTTAAGGATCAGGGATGGGGGTAGCCAACTGCCTATGGTGTTTCACGCGATTGGCGGAGCTTGCCGGCGGTTGCGATTGGCGGAGCTTGCGATTGGCGGAGCTTGCCGGCGGCACTCTGCTGTCCAGGCTGGTCTGAACACCCCAACTGCCCTCTCATAGTGCAGCTGCTGCAGACGATCGCTTGGAGCGAAGGGCAGCTTGAAGCACTGCCAGCCACTCCGCAACTGAAGAAAAAAAGCCCCTAGTGTAGCTCAAGATGGCAGCTGCGTTACTGATGGGCTCGGAGAGCACAACGGCACGTTTTGAAGCAATAAAGTGAGTGGGCGGCTACTGATTGATTGCTTGCCTGCTACAGATAGATCACCAAGCAGTGTTGCTTTGATTTCTGTCTGTCCTGAGACCTGAAGGACTACTGGAAAATGCATGGTGAGGAGCTGTGGGGCACGCACTAACACGGGGGTGAGTGAGCGGACACTGATGAGATATCCCCCCACCTCTACTCCAGCATTGAATGGCCATGGGGGCTGTGGGGTTGGAGGACTTATGCCTCCCCGGGGCTATAACACTCCTACGGGGAGAAGAGCGTAATACCGTCATATTGGTACCTGACATATGATAGGAGACTCACTGTGCTGGTGGGATCCAGGCAGCGGTGACTGATGACTGGTGGGCGAGAGGGCTCCGCTTTATTGGTTGGCAGATATCTCTCCTGGTGATAGGTGATCAATAGTGCTCTGCTCTTAGGACAGGACAATAACCCTCTGGCCCTGGTATAGCACTCCTTCCTCACTGCCACTGTGAACAATTAAATGCGCTGCAACCTCACTGTTGTGCTCTTGCAGATCTGTCTGGAGTAGATGGCCTCCCCTCCATTGCTCTAACCATGTCAACTGGATGAGCACCATTGTTGATGAGGGTGACTGAGTATTATCACCGTGCCTTCTGCGGAGAAAGGTGCAGTGAGCACTGACGAACTCTCTGCGATTACCGCCCCCCCCCCCCCAGCTGACAGATCCGCTCTTACATTAATGATGGGTCAAAGCATGAAGAAAAAGGATCCTGGACAAGATAGTGGGTCACTAGAGGAGGGTATCCTGCGGATACCTGCTGCAGAGATTAATCCAGTGTGTGCTACCCAGGTAGGCTATATGGTCACAATGCTAGACACTATCCTTCGGGCCATAGCTGCATCACGGGAAGAGTTGGAGGCCAAAATTGGTGCTGTGGCCACTGACAAGGGCCTTATGAGAGATGATCACTAATGGTTATTGGACAGGGTCAGCGCTACTGAGTGCACACTGGAAGACTTAAACCCTGGAATGGTAACTATGCAGGGAAGATTGACGACAATGGAGAATAGAGTAAAAATGCTTGATCTTTGTGATGAGGATGCTGAGAACAGGGCCCGGAGAAATAACGTTTGCATATTGGGTCTGCTGGAACGTACTTGGCTCTGGGCTTGATATGACAACCTTTTTGGAAGCCTGGCTGAGGACTGAGCTTGCACCTGAAGGTCTCTCCCCTTTCTACGCACTCAAACGACCCCACCAGGTGCCTTCCGGATCCCAGCAACCTGGAATGGGTCCTCGACCTGCAGTGGCTAGGGTCCTCCACTTTAAATATAGATCCATATCCTCTCACAAGCCCACCTTAAATGAGACATAATGGTGGACAACAAATGATGAGATTTCATGATTTTTCAAGGGAGGTTCAGCGGCAGAGAGCATTGTTTACTGAGGCTAATTGAAGACTGAGAGTCAGAGGAATACAAAATGCTATGCTGTTTCCAGCCAGACTTCGGGTGACTCGTGTTAATAATGTACAGGAGGAGGACACTAGCATTATTGATTGGCTCCCGCAATGGAAGAAGAGACCAAAGAGGCTGCCCAGTCTTGGTGGGAGAGAGACTCCTTCCTGCACCCAGGCACTGCAGGAATGTCAGAGGGTGGTGTAGATGGCAGCTGCCCTGAACCTGCCACAGACTTGCTGGCACTGAACCTGCAATAGACTTGGGGGTGAGGAGGAGGTGAATTGTGACTCGGATCATGTATCTTTGTCCTCCCGAGACTCTGATGTTTTTCTTCCACAGTTTACACTGCGCACAGTTGATGACCTGATTTAAGACTTCTGGGTACATCATGATAAGGTAGCGATGAAGGACCATGGAAACACTGGAGAGAAAAGTGGCAGTATTAACATTCAGCCTTGATAACAGTCGGAGTATAGTGAACCTCCTGGGGCTTTATTGGTTCCTACTGTATATCCTGGATGGCATGGGCTGGGAGCTCCCAATGATGAACGCCAACCCCCCAACTTTGTTGTTGAGTTTCGGAAACTGTGACTGTTTAGTTTGATTGTTTGGATGGGGGTGTTTCCACTGCTTGTCCTGGGTTTAGGGTATTGTTGGGAACATTTGGTTCTTTGTTATATGAGTTTTTGTTGGGACTTATTCCTAAATCTAGTACTACTGTATACGAGCAGGACCACAACCTGAGATACCATACCCTAATTTGTGCCCTACAGACAAGACGACCTGGGCTAACGTTCCAAGAATTCTTATGGCAACCCCATCAGCTTGAATGTTAGGGGCTTAAAGAGTATGGCTAAAAGATACACGGTGCACACTTATTTGAGGCGGGGGGAACACATATAGCCCTGTTACAATAGAACCACCATACTGTACTTGAGAGGAACTGATAGACCCTAAGGGGAAGTATGTATTAATCACTAATGGTGGGGAATACATGCTCCCAACTCGGATCAAGAAATTTTTTACGAGACCCTTTCCCAGGTTATGGCCCCATACCTAATGCAACCTGTACTTTTAGGAGTGGACTACAATAGTGTCACCAACCCCACTATGGACAGATCTGATCCACCTCTAAGGGACTCTCAGGTGAGGTGAATGGTAAGGACATTTAGGACATGGCAAACTCAGTGGGGTTTAATTGTCTCTTGGAGGCGCCTTAATCCTACTACCAGGGACTACTCATACCTCTCTGGGATATACATCCTTATGTGCGGATAGATGTGTTCCTCTTTTGACCAGAGGTGCACAGATCAGTGCATTACAGTACATGGAATACTGTTGTTCTAGAGTCAGTGAGGGGGAGAGATTCACACCTTCCACTGAACATCCTTTTCTTTGGAGACAGGACGTCAGGAAGAGGTTCACTCTCTTCCCAATAGCATTGTTACCCCTGTCCTCTCAAAATGAGGTTTGAGGCAGGTCACATGCAGGACCCTCAAAGGGTTCCTAGGAGTCCGCAGGTTGACCAGATAGGTGACATCACTCTTGCGCTCCTCCACCTCAAAAGGCCCAGTCCACTTATCTTGGAGAGCCCTATGCTCCACTGGGACCATCATCCAAACGTTTTGGCCAGGCTGGAACTCAACCAGAGTGGCATTCTGGTAATGCCAGCACTTCATATCTTCCTGGCTTACTTCCAGATTCTCTTAGGCGAGTTGACGGAAGCAGGATGTCTGGTTCCTAAAAGCCAGAATGTAACCGAATACATCCTTGGGGGGGGGGGGGGGGGGGACTTACTGTAGGCCTTCTCCAAGCCTTCCCTAACCAGACTCAAAAGTCCCCTGACAGGGTGGCCATACAGTAACTCAAAAGAGCTAAATCCAAGATCCTTTTGAGGTACCTCCCTGTAGGCAAACGGAAGGCATGGCAAGAGGATATCCCACTTACACCTCAAGGGCTCTGACAGTCCCACGATCATGCCTTTCAAGGTGCGTTTGAATTTCTCAACCAAACTGTTACTTTGAGGTTGGTAAGGAGTGGTGAACTTATATGCCACCCCACACTCTTTCCACAGAGACTTCATATAGGTTGATATGAAGTTAGTACCCCTATCAGATACCACCTCCTTGGGGAACACCACAAGGGTAAAATACCCCCATCAAAGCACGTTCCACCACAGGAGAGGTGATTGACCTAAAAGGAATGGCTTCTACACCAAGACCATGATGAACCTGTTGCCCATTGCTGTCTTGGGATCCGGAGGCCCCACAATGTCAATACCAACCCTTTCAAAAGGGGTGCTGACTACAAGAAAAGGTTGGACGGGAGCCTTACATCTCCCCCCACTCTTGCCACTTGCCTGACAAGACTTATAGTGTGCATCTGAGTGCCTGCGTATTTGGGGCCAGTAAAAGTGTGTGACAAGCCGTTCAAAGGTCTTGTCCTGCCCCACATGTCCAGCTAAAGGCACATCATGAGTAGGAAGGCTCTGAAGCACTGGGTAAAACCAGCACATGGGCTGATCCAGGCTCAGCAACCTTAGGCTCACTATACAGGAGGCCGTCTTCCCAGTAAATAAAATGTGATCTAGGCTCCTTGCCAGAGGCACGGTTTGAAACCTGCTGCTGCAAACCCTCCAGAGTAGGGCATGTCTTCTGTGCCTCACAGAATGTTTCCCTGGTGGGTCCCCCTTCCTGCTGCCACTGAGTCAGCTCAGGGACCTCCCCCAGTTCAGCCACTTTTTCCCCTTTATGCTCCAAGGCATCTCCCTCAGACTCGGCCTCTTCCTGGACCGTGGGAACTTCTGGAGCAGGTTTCCCCCGCCCTTTGCCCTTCCTTCTTCTTGCAGACACCTGGGCCACTCTTTCAGGCTCCAGGGTCTCCTGATCACCCTGACGGGCTTTCATTGACCGGGTGGACACAGACACCCACCCAAGCAGACCCAACATCTCCAAGTGAGACCTGCATTCACATCCTTCCAAAGGGAATCCTCCAGGTCATTGCCAAGCAGAAAATCTGCAGGCATGGTTGGACTCACAGCTACTCTCAAGGCACCTGAGACCCCCCCATTCAAAAGCAACCATCGCCACTCGCACAGGTGCTCTGAGTTGTCTACTGCAACTGCTTGGTGAAGTACATTAGGTCTATCTGCTCTTCAGACGCCAGGTGACTTCTCACAGTAGTCACTCTGGTTCCTGTCTCTCTCAGAGCTTCCACCCTCTGTCCATTGATAGTCACCCACTGCCTGTACTTCTTAGTGTTTTCAAGCACAAGGGTTTTCTAGACCATCTCATTGACCTCTAGTGAGACAAGGGTCATCTCAGCTGGCTCCCACCTACATGGAACCAACTCCCCCTTAGCGCTACACTGGCCAAACCCTGTGACTGAGCATCAGTGGGTGCTGGTGTCCACTTGGGACATTTAGGGTCCCCCCTCACATGACCCACCTGGTCACATGCATAACTTTTGTGGGAACCCCCCTCTGCAGGTTTCCCTTGAGAAAACCGAGGCTTCGTTTTTACTGGGGTGTAGGAATCCTCACCCTGGGAACTAGGTTGGAGCCCTTTAGAGAACTCACCCTGTTTACCCTTACCTCCCTTTTTGTTCTGAGAGGGGCCCTACCCACCCTTGGTGTGGTCTCCCCCATATCCCCTCTGGACCCTGGTGTTCTCCCAACGGTCCTCTTCCTGTGTAAGTTTCCTGGGTTCAGTCAGCTTGCTGTCAATCAGGTGCTGGCGCATCTCTGGAAAACAAAGACTATTCAAATGCTTACAAGCAATCAAATCGTACAGCCCCTCAAAAGTTGTTACCTTACTGACCTTCACCCAACCATCCAGTGATCTGCAAAAAGAGTCAACACATTCCAATCATGTTTGGGATTCCTTCTTTTTGTAGGACCTAAACTTGTCCTTGTGCTGCTCAGGGGTGAGACCATATCTTGTGAGTAGGATGTCCTTTGTGATAGAGTAAGTGAGGTCCTGAGGATCCCCTAAGGATGTTAGAGTATCCCTCCCCTCTACCTCAAAGTGCTTCCTCAGACCTGCCTCCCCAATGTGCTTTACGGACCATGTTCATGTGGAGAGCAGACTCACACCCCTTAAACCATAAGTATTTGTCATCCTTTCTCCTATAATTAGGGCTCCCGGTTTTATCGTGTTTATTTTTTCAACATTTCTATCTGTATTTTTCCATATTTATTTTGTGGCCATCTTATTGGTATTTATCCATACATATTTTGATTTCTGAGAATGAATAAAATCGTCAAGTGGCATGCCTGTCAAGTTTTAGCAAATTCAGCACCATCTATAACAAAAGCCTACACCCAGAGGTACAAATTAATGTTGAACTACGAATATATGTTAACATATGCCTACATTTAAGGAAATCTCATCCTGTTTTTAACTCCTTATGCATATTTGCTCAGCTTTTGCCTGCAATTCATGAAAGACAGCTAGAAAGGTCTCTCACAACAAGCACTATTTTCAGTATTTTTCTGCTTTTAAAAATAAATACAGACAGAAAACACTTTGTTTTCTGTCTGTATTTATCGGTGAAAATCAGTAACAAAGGAAAACCGGGAGCCTTACTTGTAATCCTTCACTATGTCTAGGAATGTATACCCTCCTCTCAGGCTGCACTGTGGTACTGCTGACACCATCTCTGCTAGACTGGCTCCTCTTGTCCAGCTCCTTTAAGCTGAGCTCATGAGCCAAGAGCATCTTTTTCTCTTCAATGGCCAGCCTCCTCTCTTCCATCTTAAGCTTCTCTAATTCAAGTAGAGGCACCCTCTCTGGCTGTCTGTTCTGCAAATCCTCAGGAGTCAGACCCTTGGATGACACACTGCTACCTGACCTGGAGACCCTCCACCTAGGCATAACAGGTATACCCACTACACCACTGCGAACACTCTGCACCTCCTCATCCTCCTCCTCTGTGTGCCCCCCAGCCTCCTTGGCTGTCACCCAGGCCCTCAGTGCCTTTTGCAGCTCCTCCTTCCTGGTGGAATTCTTAATGGGACAGGCAACATCATTACAGAACTGTTTCAGTTGAGCAACTATGTAACTTTCCAGTTTCCCTAACTCAAAAACAGCTCCAGCTAGTGCATTTCCAGATTAAGACATGATGGTGAGTCAAAAAATGCAAAGTTCAAAGGCAGAAAAAAAAGTTCCCAATGAGAAGTTCAAAAATCAAAAAAAGATCACCAAAAATATGGAAGCAGGAAACAAAAAGTCCAAAAAGACAAAAAACAAAAACAAGTAGTATGTGGTCATGTAATGGTCTACTCTGAAAACAGTAGTGTACACTTAATCACTGTATATCAAATACAAATACAAGTTCAATCCTCACTGCTGATCACCAATGTTAGAAATGGGGCCTTTGGTTGGCAGTCAGGTTACCCCCTGTCCAAGCAAGGACCCTCACTCTAGTCAGGGCAAAGGAGAAACACACCTGGTTAACCCCCGCTCACCCTCTTGGGAGCTTGACACAAGTAGGAAGGCTTATCCCAGAAGCAATGTATAAAGTATTTGTACGAACTCACACAGTAATACAGTAAAAACATAAAAAAATGGACACCACACCCGTCTAGAAAATAAAGCAATATTTATCTAAATTAAACAAGACCAAAAGTACAAATATCCACCATACACCAGTCAAGATATGAATTCTCAAAAGAATAAGAGTCTTAATCCATAGAAACAATGGAAATTTTGATTTTACACAAAGTACCTGTTTGCATCATAAATAAAGCTACAAGGGCGAGCGTGCGTCAGAAAAGTCAGCAATGTGTTGATTCCTTACTCGCTAGTGAGGCCATGCGCCATTTTCTTCTCTGGTTGGGGCAGCGGTGCATCATTTTTCTCCTTTCACAAGAGAGTGATGTGTCGATTTATGGACAGAGCACCTCAGATCCAAGCAGATTCACTATGACTTTGACGCCCAGCAATGATGCTGAGAAATCCGGTTGCACGATGTTAGAAACCATGCTGCGTGGGGTTTGCGTCTTTATCAGCAGCTGCAAGCGGGTGTTGCGTTGTTTCTCCAGCTGTGATGTGTCGATCTTCTAGCTGCAAGGCAGGTGGAGCGTTGATTTCATCCACGAAGCAGGTGGTGCATTGTTTATTAGCCGTGTTGCAGATGTTGCGTCAAATATTTCCCTGCACGGTGCTCTGTGCATGGATTTCAGTCCTTTTTCTGCCAACTTCCCCTTTGAAGGGCTCATGGACTGGATAGGGCAAACCTTGGCAGGGCAGGAGTCTCAGAAGAGAGTCCAGGTGCTGGCAGAGGAAGCCTTTGATGGCCCTGAGACTTCAAAACAGGAGACAAGCTCAGTTCAAGCCCTTGGAGATTCATCATAAGCAGTAATGCACAACGAAGTCCAGTCTTCGTCCCCTTTAGTAGGCAGAAGTAGCAACTGCAGGATAGCCAAACAAAGCACAGTCAGAGGTAGCGCTTGTCCTCAGCTCTTCAGCTCTTCTCTTTGGCAGAGGTTCCTCTTGGTTGCAGAAGTGATCTAAAGTCTGGGGTTTTGGGTCCACTACTTATACCCCTTTCTGACTTTGAAGTAGGAAAACTTCAAAGGGAAGTCTCTGTTGTACACAAGATCCTGACTTGCCCAGGCTAGTCCCCAGATACTCCAGAGGGGTTGGAGACTGCATTGTGTGAGGGCAGGCACAGCCCGTTTAGGTGTAAGTGACCACTCCCCCCTCCACTCTAGCTCAGATGGATATGCAGGCTGCCCCCCAGCTCCCTTTGTGTCACTGTCTACATTAGATTAAAAAACTGCCCAACTGTCAGTCTGACCCAGACAGAGAATATACAAACAGGCAGAGTCACAGAATGGTTAAAGCAAGAAAATGCCTACTTTCTAAAAGTGGCATTTTCAAACTAACAATCTAAAAACCATCTCCACTACACAATGTATTTTTAAATTGTGAGTTCAGAGACCCCAAACTCAACATGTCTATCTGCTTTGAAAGAGAATCTGCACTTCAAGGATATTTAAATGCAGCCCCCATGTTAACCTAGGACAGAGATAGTCCTTGCACAGTGAACACCGAATATGGCTGTATTTTGCTGTTAGGACATGTAAAACACATAAGTACATGTCCCATCTTTAACATACACTACGCCCTGCCGCTGTGGCTACCTGAGGCCTGCCTTAGGGGTACCTTACATGTATAAAAAGGGAAGGTTTAGGCCTGACAAGTGGGTACACTTGCCAGGTTGACTTGGCAGTTTACAATAGCCCACACAGACACTGCAGTGGGAGGTCTGAGCCATATCTACAGGGCTACTAATGTGCGTGGTGCAACCAGTGCTGCAGGCCCACTAGTGGCATTTCATTTACAGACCCTGGGTGCTTCTAGTGAACTTTACTAGGGACTTACTAGTAAATCAAATGTGCCAATCATGGAAAAGCCAATTACACATACACTTTACAAAGTCCAGCACACAATCAAAACATGGGAAGCAGAGGCACAAACGACAGGGGAGGCCACTCCAAGGATGCCAGGTCTAACAGTCCATGATAGCACAACATGGTTTTTCACTAATCATGCTACTTTCTCGTTTTAAAATATATTTTTGAGTCAGGACCTTTCTCTTCCTTCCTGACACTAACCTCAGTTCCTCATCCCGATTCACCTTTTTGCTTGCTGTAGTCATCTTTTCCAGTGAATTCTGCCCATCCATCTTTGTCTGCTTGCCATCAAAGTCCGTAAAAGAGAAGAATGGCTATCAGAAAACTGATATGGATCTGGCTTTTTAATGTTGTCCCCATCCCTCAAATTGTAACTGTCAGCCACACTTACAAAGGGCCACAGTGGCACACAGGGGTTACTGGGCCAAACCTTAGGGGTTGAGGCCTTTTACTCCTTACATACCAGTGTCTGACCTACTATGGATCCTGAGCAACTAGGCCAAGTACCCCTTCTGCACCTGACTCTCTGTTGTAGTTATGGTTGAGCAGTCTAGGTCGCTCTCGAAAGAGGGCGTGTGAATTGTGCATATAGATTACTGAACACGACTCTTAGTTCAAAGAGAGCACAGTAGTGTCAATAAATCAATCTCCAGTCAAATACTTATTTTTATAATAAAACAAAGTATTTTATTTCTAACGCTAAGAATTCAAAGCAATGTTACAACATATATAAACAATCACACATTACCCTTTGAGGTTGGGCCTCTAGTGTTATATGGACAAATCCCCATCCCACCCACTTTTCCTAATGTGATGGGTGTTATTGTATTGTATTGTATTGTATTGAAATGGTATTTATATAGCGCTTACTACCCCTGACAAGGCGTCAAAGCGCTTTTCGATGAGTAGCACGCTACTCCGGAACCCAACAAGAATTAGTGATGGATTAGTATAGTTTAATAATGAGTACAGTTTTAGTATTATTATGAGTTAATTTGAGCCGCGGATATGAGAGTTTGTTAGTTAGATTGACTGGAGTAATGGAGGGGTGGAGGAGGAAAGAAATCCAGAAGTGTTAATTGGGAGTATATCCTTCATTTACTCAACCCAAAGGCTTGGGATGAATAAAGGGGGGCGGAGGGGGAAGAGTATGTGGAAGGGTTAGGGAGAGCATAGTAGCAGGGTGAGATGAATGCAGGAGAATTTAGTAGGGTTGTGTGGGAGGTCACAGAGGTAGAGTGAGGTTTGGTGAGTTAGATGTGGAGGTGGAGGGAAGAGCTTAGGCAGAGATATTTAGGAGATGAAAGTGGTAGAAGGGATTTGGGATGAGTCAGAGTGAGAATGGAGGATAGTTTGATAGAGACATGACATAAGAGTGATGAGTAGATACGTGTGATAAGATGAGAGCAGGAATTCATAGATATCTAGTATAACAACCCAAAACCAGGAGCCATGCAATGATCCACGAACATGCCAAGCACAGAAACAACATATACACATACATACACATATAAATATATATATACACACACACACATGAATACACACACATATGCACATACAATACATAATTAGAATCATGGGTAAAAAATACTTAGTCAGACAGGTTTAAAGAGTGTGTGTGTATTTTATTGTTATGACAGTAGCAATACATATTTTCCAAAGAAACTATAAATAAATAGAAATATACATATAATCTGAAAAAAAACATTTATCCACATAGGCATATGCAGTTCATAGTTGTTTGAAAAAGGTGGTTATGAAGGAAAGAGCCAACTCTTGAGTAGTTTTCTGAAGACAAGAAAGTTATCTGTGGCTCTTGTAGTTGGGGGTAATGAATTCCATATTTTGGCTGCTTGGACGGAGAAGGATGTACCACCTATAGTCTTTTTCTTGTATGCTGGTGTTCTAAGGCGGGGTGCCAGTCTTGAGCGGAGGGTTCTTTGTTGGATGTATTTGGTAATTTTCTTTCTGATAAAAAGCGGTCCTGTTCCATGTATAGCTTTGTGGGTGATACAAAGCAGCTTGAAAGTGCATCTCCTGGCAACGGGTAACCAGTGTAGTGCTCTCAAGGCAGGGGAGATGTGGGCTTGCGGCTTTATATGTAGTAGTAGCCTGGCTGCGGAATTCTGGATACGTTGTAGTTTTTTCATAACAGATAGAGATGATCCATGGTAGAGGCTATTGGCATAATCCATTTTGCAAGCGAGATAGTAGCTTGCACCTTGTGTGGAAATCTGAGGTGGGGGAAGATGCGTCGTAAAGTCTTTAAGGTGATGAAGCTTGTGCGTGCTAATTTGTCTACTTGGGCATTCATAGTTAACTTGGAATCCATGGTGATTCCTAGGTTTTTAACTTCCATGGATAATTGAGGAGGTAGTCCGAGATCGTCAGGCCAGACGCACAGAGGGTCATAATTTTCCAGTCACCACATATGAGTATTTCTGTTTTGGAGGTATTTAATTTGAGATGGCTCCAGGTCATCCACTGATCAACGGCTCTGAGGCAACTGAAGATTTGGGAGTTTTCAATGTTTTTGGGGTCTTCTAATTTAAGTAGTATTTGTGTGTCATCTGCATAGTTGTAGCATGTGAGATGCAAATCATTGATCAGTTCTGGTAAAGATATCATGTAGATGTTGAAAAGCAAAGGTGAGATGATTGACCCTTGGGGGACCCCTGCTTTTGTGAGGTAGGGTTCGGACGAGAAGGGGGGCGAGTGGATGATATTCGATCTTTTTTGGAGATAGGAAGTAATCCAGTCGAAAGCAATCCCTTGTATGCCGGCTTCATGGAGTCTTTGAGTGAGGGTGTCATGGTCAACTGTATCAAAGGCAGCTGAGAGGTCCAAGAGAAGTAGTGCAGCAACTCCATTTCGGTCGACTGTGTTTTTAAAATCGTCCCAGATTGCCATGAGTGCCGATTCAGTGCTTCTTCCTGGGCAGAATCCAGTTTGGAATTCTGAAAGTATAGACTTGTCTTCAATGAATTGTGACATCTGGGCGAATGTTGATCTTTCTATCAATTTGCCCAGGAAAGGTCCATTTGTGATTGGTCTGTAGTTGTTGGGGTCTTGCGGGTCTAGGTTTGTTTTCTTTAATAATGGTCGTATGTATGCCTTTTTCAGGTCTGCAGGAAAAGTTCCTGAAGTTTAAGAGTTGTTGATGATTCTTCTTACAGGTGTGGCAGCAGAAGTAGATAGCAGGATGTTCTTGAAGATTTGTGGTGGGCAAGGGTCAGAAGGGCAACCAGAAGTTCTGCTGGCTTTGACCAAATCCATAAATTCATCCTGGGATATTTGTTTGAAGGACTGTAGAGGTTGGGATGGTTTATTCTTAAAGGGTATTTTAGTAAAGGGGTTGGTGCTGATGGTTTTCTTCTGTTTTAAAAAGAAGTCCAATGTGTCTGCCTTGGTTGTGTAGTGAGTTGCCAATTTGTTTGTGAAATCTTGAGTGGTGGGATGCCTTCCTTCCATGCATGTAGGTTTTCGAAATTCATTGAGAATTTTATAAAATTCCTTGGTTGTAGATTGAGCATTTTGAATTCTGTCTGAGTAGTATCTTTTTTAGCTTTTTTGATTGATGATTTGTATATCCTGTTAAGTTTGTGTAGCTGCAGTTTGTCTTGACTGTTGTTTGTTTTGAGCCAGGTCCGCTGCAACTTTCTGATTTGTTGCTTTATCTTTTTAAGTTCTGTGTTTTTCTAATGTGTTGGTTTTCTTTTGTTGTGTTTAGTTTTTCTGAGTGGTATTAGAACATCAAAAGCTTCATGTAGCCACTCATAAAGTTTTGGTACAGAATTAATTGCATCTGGATCTGTGTTTGCTGTTAGTTGTGTTTCTAAGTGATCCAAATTGAGTTTGCTCCATTGTCGATAGGTATATGTATGTAAATAGTTGTGGGGTGTGTTGATTTGTGGAGTTATATGTCGGAAAGTTATCATATGGTGGTCTGACCAGGTGGTTGGTGTGATGCTATGAATAGTAACGAGTTCAGGCTTAGCAAAAATGACATCTAGGATGTGACCAGCGATGTGTGTGGGGTTGTGTACAATCTGATGTAGGTTCAATGCGAGTAGGCCAGTGGTGATAGCTTTTGGATGGGGCATATTGGGTTTGTCAAACCAAATGTTTAGATCCCCAAGAATGCATAGATTGGAGAATAGTGTAATAAGGTTTGAGACTGTGTCAAGAAAAGCATCAGGGAAAGTGGAGTTGTTAGGTGGAGGTCTGTAAAGGAGGAAAAAGTTACAGGAGGAAGTTGGAGTAGGGTGGCATCTGGTAAGGAGGGCTTCACAACCTTGTATGGAGATATTGTCTGTTTTACTGAGGTTTATTGCCTGTTTTAATATAATAGCTAGTCCACCTCCTCTCTTGCCTAAACGGTTTTGTGTGATGGTTTGATAGCCCAGAGGAAGGGCTTCATGCAAGACTGGTGCCATGTCATCTCCCAACCAGGATTCTGTAATGAATAGTAAGTCAGTTTGTGTGTCTGTGAGCAGGTCGTAGATGTGGTGCTTGTTTTTTTAGAGTGATCGAGCATTTATGAGCTAGCAGTTTAGATAAGGTGTGTTATTGGTAGTGTTGTTTTGTTTAGTAGAAGTGTAAGTAGTGTAATGTGAGCTTGAAGCAGGAGTGTTGCTAGTTGTGATAACTGTTTGAGGCTCACAATAGTCTTGCTTTTCAATGTAGTGTTCCTCTTCCAGCAGGTTAAGGAGGCATTTTGTTGGGTCTGTGTGTGTGGGTGGTGGACTTGGTGGCTGAGAGAGCAATGAGGAGTGTAGTGTTTTTTGTAGGGTAGTTTTATTATGTAACAGACAAGGGGATGCGAGGTTGCTATGAGTGGCATGTTTTTTATTTTGTTTGCGTTTGTTTAGTGTGGATGGAGTATGGGTTAGGGGTGGTGGAGGAGCATGTGGATCATGATGTAAGGCTCTAAATTGTGCAATGGAGGAGAGGTGATTGAATGAAAGTTGCTGGGTTGGGGTGCTTGAGGTAAGTGTTTGTGAAGAGTGGGGGGGTAGGGGTGGAGATAGGATGGAATTTGTATCCTTTGTGTAGTCCTGGGGGTGGGAGTGGGTATGACGATGAGTGTAATGTAAGTTTGTGTTGCTCTGATGTGCTGATGTTTGTGGTCGGTATTGGTTTTGTGGAATAATGAGAGGGGATATTGGTGTAGTTGTTTTTGGTGAGGGATTTGTATGTGAGTTAGTGCTGCTAAGTGGAATTTGAGTGTTAGATGGGGTGTTGATGTGTTTTGGAGATGAATGTATGAGGTGTGTAAGAGGTGATGGGTGTGTGTCAGGGAAGTAAGTATTAGTTGAGATGACCGGAAGAAGTAATATGTGTGGTGGAGTGAAATGTGGGGATTGTATGGTTGTGTGTAATTGGTGAGGAGAGGAGAAGAGTGTTTTTAGATGATGTGTTTGAATGCAGGGTTTGGGCATTGTTATGATGAGAGGTGGTCTGTGTGGAGCGAACAGCGGATAGTGTTGTTGGTTAGTATGAGCCGAGAGTGTGTATCTTGAAGGCTGAGACTGAGGGAAATTTATACTGTAGTTTTGTGTTGTGTGGGTGATGGCAGGTTGTGTTAGTGGGAGTGGACAGAGTAGTGTTTGCTGTGAAAATGAAGGTGTTTGACTGTAGTAGTTGTGGGGGTATGTGTATATGTGTTGTATGTAGGGTATTGTGTTGGGTGATGGGGCAATGCAATTTGTCTGTGGTCAGTTTGTGATGCATGAGTTGGATGTCTTTGTAGAATATGTGGTTGCATGTTGAGGGATGTGTAGGGGTTGACACCATTCCTAGTCATGTGTGAATTGGGCAGCATTTCTGGTCCTAGTCCCTAGTCCCTACCTGTCCCGAACAGGCCCAAACAGACAACTGCCCTTATCCTCTCCGCTCTTTGCCTCAACACCCGGGCTGAGACGCCCTGAATCCTGGCCTTTTATAGCCCTACTGGCCAATAAGAAGCTGGTCCTAACCCTAGCCAATCCTATTTTAAACCCTGATTTAGCCAACTAATGGGAGACCCAGCCATAATCACCAGTCATAGCCCTATTCCTGACCACCAATCACAGCCCCAGCCCTAAAACCAGCAACCAATCAGAATCCCAGCCCTATCCACCAATCACAGCCCTAGAACCATCAGCCAATCAAAATCTCAGCCCTATCCACCAATCAGAGCCCTAGAACCAACAGCCAATCAGAATCTCAGCCCTATCCACCAATTGTAACTGCATCCCTGGAGCTAGCAACCAATAAAACACCATCTCCCAACAACCTATCAGAACAGCATATGCAACAACCATGAGGAACTTATATAAGGAGCAAGTTAACTAAACTCCAGTCCCTGTGGGCAGGGGGAAAGGCAACTGCTGCTCTATTCAGAATCTCCTTGGATACAGACAGGCTGAATCCACACTTCCAAGCTAGCAGAGTCTACTTTCCAGGTAAGGGGGAGATTGTTTAAGAGACAAACACTGCAATAGTGATGGGTGCACACTCTAAAATCGGGCTTTTTAAAGGCAAAAATACAGGGGGACAGACAGTTTTTAAGCACAATTTAAAACACACAAACAGAATAAAACAGTCTCCTAAAACCACACTCTGAAAGATGTATGGAGCCTATTTTTATTTTTTTTACCATTGACTGGTTGCCACATCCATGGTGTGCACACCAGTAGGCATTAAATCAAGAGATCACTCTGATTCTTAGGAAAGTAGTCAAATGTATATTGAGGACACAGAGCCCTAAGCAGCAAGTCTCCTGTGGAAGCTTGCAGTGTCTCATTGTGTGCCCTCACTTTAGGCACTCACACTGCTCCAGTCTGGACTGATGAGTCAGCTACATGATGGGGCATCACAGCGCTCTGTATGCAGGATCTCCTGAGCTTACACAGTAAACTCTAGCAGCAATCAGTGCTCGAGTGCTTCCCATGCATGATAAGTCTTGTGCTCCCCACGGGGGGGGGTGGATTTGATGCTCCCAATGGGGATCTGGGTGATGTAGAGGTGTACTCACAGCAGCCTCCTCAGTTCATGGGGACAACTCAGGCGCAATATTTGGTGTTAGGTGATGACCCACGGCTTACACAGATCACAGTTCTTGGGTGACAGCCTGATCCTCAGCAACTTTGGTATTGCCAGCCCTTCCTGGCATACTGGGCTGCTATAACACTACCTGTCAAGGTGTCAGACTGCACCACACGGTAGCCTGTACCACAGTGACCCCTCCTGGCACATTGGGTCAAAGCTAGACTCCACACAGATTTGGCCCTTTTAGTCCACTAATACATTTAATTGTGGACCCTCCTGTCACACAGGGTTACCGCAACTGGAACTGTACATGTTTTGCTCACCTCACATGCCACTCCGCTCATGGCTATCTTCACAGCAGACCTCTCCTTGTATATGGGGTTACATGACAAATGACCCAATCAGTTCAGCAGCCGTCTCGTCACACCTTGTACCGGGAGTCCACTTGGATGGGCTCCTAACTGGACCTTGTCTCTCCAACATTCTCCTCTTCCTCACAGGGCACACTGTCTAGGTAAGCAGGTAGGTGCTGGTGCTTCAGGCTCCAGATCAGGTGGTCTTGTTTTCTCTGGGTGAGGTCTCCCACCCAGCAAGGATACTAGCAGGCCTTTGCCCCCAGTACTGGTCACAGGCCAACGTTATGCAGAGCTTTCCAACCTTCACACAGCCTGTGTGATTGTTTTGCAGATGCCAACTTGCTGGGGTCTCTATCTCCCCTTCGTATAGTCAATCTCCGGACACCAAACATGGTTTAGGGCCTGGGACTTTAAAGTTTTATATTGGGGTTCTGCTTCTTTTGCAGTACATACTTCTGTTTTCCCTCTCTCTCTGAATCTCTGACTTTTACAGTAGGAGGGACTTTGAAGCTGATAGTCCCACAACACAGGCCAAAGGAGCGACTAGTTTACACCTGGATGTCAATGCCAGTAATATGTTAATCCTAAGATCCCAACCACACACTTTATGATTCCCCTATTAGCCCCTCACCTACCTCAAATGTGTTCAAGCCCCTCACTTGTGAACTTTGACTGAATCAAAGAGCACCCTTTGAGAGTCTCTCTCTTTGTCCCACTTCTTCAGTGTGTCCCACTCAGCTTTACAGAAATGCAGCAATACACACATTTTTCTGGGGGCATTCCTCTACTGCTCTTGTTTTCACCAGGCAGGCCCAAGTTTCTCAAAATGGAACTTAGGGGGTCATTACAACATTGGTGGTAAAAGCCGCTTACCGCTGTGCAGAAGACTGCCAAAACACCGCTGCGGCAGCGGAATTCCGCCAAAGCTATTATGACCCACATCTCGGAATCCGCCAAAATACAGACACCCACACAACTCCGCCACACCAAAGGTCAGTGCAAAACTGGCGAAAACAAAACCTCCACCTCCACGCCAACAGAAACAAGCCCATTCTATTACGACCAACGAATCCACGCGGTGGTCTTTCAAACGCGGTATTCCATTGGCGGTACACACCGCCACGGTCAAAATACACACACATCTCCAAAACACCACCACATTGGACAATTCAAAATACACATACCTGATACACATACAAACAACACTCCCACACACCCAACACAATATAAAATACACACCCACATCACCCACAAACCCCTACGACCAAAAATTTGAGAAGAAGGCCAGAGAGACAGAGAGCACAGCAACTGAGAACACCACCACACAGAGGCACACAACACCATCACCCATACAACAATACACGCACAATACACCACACAGCACTACACATTACCACACACATCAACACTGACACTACCCCACACATCACCCAAACCAACCCATGTCACGCCAAAGACACCCCCGGTTTTCCGAGGAGGAGCTCAGGGTCATGGTGGTCAAAGGAAGAAGGAAGATGGAGCTATGGCGCAGAATAGTCGACAGGGTCAACGCAGTGGGACAGCATCCAAGAAATCGGGAGGACATCAGGAAGAGGTGGAACGACCTACGGGGGAAGGTGTGTTCAGTGGTCTCCAGGCACAACATCGCGGTACAGCGGATTGGCGGCGGACCCCCACCTCCTCCCCCACAACTAACAACATGGGAAGAGCAAGTCTTGACCATCATGCATCCAGAGGGCCTCGGAGGAGTCGGTGGAGGAATGGACACTGGTAAGTCAAATCTTAACTATTATATCCCCCACCCTACCTGCATGCTCTCACACACCCCCACCCTCACCCCCTCCCCTATCACTCCAACTCCTCACTAGTGTACTAATAACTAAACCACACAACCCAACACCAAGCCCTGCATGACACAACTAAGCATGGTCAACCATCCCCAAAGCATGCTCACTGCACATACCCAGAACAACCCCCTAACCATCATCACACAAACCCACACACAGGAATGCTTGCACTGGGGTACACAAACACCCACCCAGAGCACACCATTACACACACAGATGCAATAATCATGCTCTTATATCCCTGCAGGACCACTAAGGAACGTCACCACACAGGAGGGTCCAGACATCTCCACTCCACCCACAGAAGAGGCCCACAGTGACGACAGCAGCTCTGCCCTACTGGATCCTGATGACCAGCCCGGACCATCGTGGGCCTCGGGACAGTCGGTTCCCCTTGCACAGGCACAGCACAACACTGACCTTCCACCCTCTGGTAATACCAGCACAGCACCCACCCAGCGGGCCCATACCTCCGTACCCAGGACACGTCAATCAGCGGTGTGTCCACCACTACAGGGAACCAAGGATAACCCACTACCCCAACAACAACAGGGACATGGGGGCAGTGGTAGTGGGCACACGGTCCAGGGGACAGAGGCCCAGGAACACAGGGGAACTGGGAGGGCTGCTATGCGACAGGGGGTGGACGGGCCAAAGGAACCCACTCTCATACCACCACTCCCAGGAGATGATGGTGACGGTCCTGGCCAAGTTTCAGGAGACCCAGCGCCTGCAGGAGGAGCAGTATTTGGGGTTCAGGGAGGAGCTCAGGACCATCAGCTCTGCCCTGGGAACCATCGTAGGGGTGCTGAAGGACATACAGCAGACCATGAGGGACACCGTGGCACTCCAAGGGGCCCCTGACACTAGCCTGGACGATATACTGCCCACCACCTCCGCTGGCGCTAGTGGACAGGACGCCCCACCACAGGACCACCACAGCAGCACCCCACCCCCTGCAGACGGACAGCCACCACGCAAGCGGGCCCTGAGATCCAGGAACAGGACAGAGCAAGTTGGCAAGACCCCCGCCAGGAAATAAGACCACCCTGATTGTCCCCCCACTGTCCCACTTTGTTACCCTGTCCATACTTAAACTGCCCCAGCTCCACTTCCTATGCCCAGATGGGCAGTGCACCTGTGTGACCAATGGACTGGACTCTGCCATGGACATTCCTCCACCGTCCCCCATCACCATTTTCCAACCCCCCTCCATTTTTGAGCACTTAAATAAACACCCTTGAACCACAAAACAATCTGGAGTCAATCTGTTATTTGGTAAATTTGTATTATCAATGACAGTGTCAAGATGCGTTCTCTATTGTTAAGCCAACATACCTATGTCACACATCACAAGTCCTTGAAGGATGCAAGCAGATGACACACGTTGGTAACCACACCTGTGAAACCGTAATGGGAAGGTATAACTCAGTGACCAAATACTGCTATTAAATGACAGACAGGAAAGAGGCAGAAGTGTGAAAGTGAATGTCATGGTAAAAATGTTTTTATCTCACCTGTGTGTCACTGGAAATATTGCTGTATGACTGACTCCCTGTTGTCTATGTCTTCTTCCTCAGCTTCCTCCTCATCACTGTCCACAGGCTCCACAGGCTCCACAGGCTCCACAGGCTCCACAGCTGCCACAACACCGCCATCTGGACCATCCTCCTGTAGAAAAGGCACCTGGCGTCGCAAAGCAAGATTGTGAAGCATCGAGCAGGCTATGATGATCTGGCACACCTTCTTCGGTGAGTAGAATAGGGAACCACCTGTCATATGGAGGCACCTGAACCTGGCCTTCAGGAGGCCAAAGGTGCGTTCGATCACCCTCCTAGTCTGCCCATGGGCCTCATTGTAGCATTCCTCTGCCCTGGTCCTGGGATTCCTCACTGGGGTCAATAGCCAGGACAGGTTGGGGTAACCAGAGTCCCCTAATAGCCACACACGGTGCCTCTGGAGTTGACCCATCATATAAGGGATGCTGCTATTCCGCAGGATGTAGGCATCATGCACAGAGCCAAGGAAGATAGCATTTACCTGGGAGATGTACTGGTCTGCCAAACAGACCATCTGTACATTCATCGAATGATAACTCTTCCGGTTCCTGTACACTGTTCACTCCTGTGGGGAGGGACCAGAGCTACATGGGTCCCATCAATAGCACCTATGATGTTGGGGATATGTCCAAGGGCATAGAAGTCACCTTTCACTGTGGGCAAATCCTCCACCTCAGGAAAAACGATGTAGCTCCTTACGTGTTTCAGCAGGGCAGACAACACTCTGGACAACACGTTGGAAAACATAGGCTGGGACATCCCGGATGCCATGGCCACTGTTGTCTGAAAAGACCCACTAGCAAGGAAATGGAGCACTGACAGCACCTGCACGTCAGGGGGGATTCCTGTGGGATGGCGGATTGGTGACATCAGGTCTGGCTCCAACTGGGTACATAGTTCCTGGATAGTGGCACGGTCAAACCTGTAGGTGACGATTAAATGTCGCTCCTCCATTGTCAACAGGTCCACCAGCGGTCGGTACACCGGAGGATTCCACCATCTTCTCAAATGTCCCAGCTGACGGTGCCTAGGAAGGACAACAGCGACCACAGAGTCAACAAATTCCCAGGTATGTACCCACAGATACACAGAACACGACACCAAATACAAAACCCTTCCTGTATGTGTGTTGAGTGTAGGCCTAGCTATGTGTGACGCAGTAGTAAATGAAGCCATGTGGCCCCTTAAATGGCGGCTGCCTGACCTCTAAACTGGGACAATGGGAATGTGAGGTAACTGCACTGGCGTTGTACCCCGTCGCAGTAGGCGGTGGTAGACCGCGGCGCAATGCTGCATTGGTTAACATTGAACCCTATTGGTCCCAGGAACCAATGACGAAGTGCGCCGGCGGTGATGATACGCACCGCCGCGAACGTCACCGCCGCGGACGTCACCGCCATTTTCTATCGGTTCAATCAATCGATACCTGATCTTCGACAGGAGAGGACCTACACTGCAAGTGCTGCTGTGACCTCGGTCTGGAAGAGACAATGGCTGCTGCATCTGGGGAAAGGGCCCCTGCCTTCACTGCTCTGGAGTTGGAGAAGATAGTAGACGGGGTCCTCCCCAGTACACGCTACTCTACGGTCCTCCAGACCAACAGGTAAGTACACAGGGAGCACGTTGTATGGGCTATGCCTGGGTGGAGAGTGCTGGTTGTAAGAGGGAAGGGGGCAGGGTGCAGTGAACATGAAGGACTGTGAATGCATGTGCCACATGGCAAGGGCAGGGATGGGGGCCACTCACTTCGACGGTGCTCTTGCTAATCACTTCTCTTCTTCCCCTGTGCATGTCATGTAGGTCAGCGCCCACCGGAAGAAGGACATTTGGCGTGCCATCGCTAAGGACCTACGGACCCTGGGGGTCCACCAGAGACGGGGCACCCACTGCCGGAAAAGATGGGAGGACATTCGCCGCTGGAGCAAGAAGACAGCAGAGGCTCAGCTGGGGATGGCCTCCCAACGTGGGAGGGGTGTCCATCGCACCATGACCCCCCTGATGTTCCGGATCCTGGCGGTGGCCTACCCTGAGTTGGATGGGCGCTTGAGGGCATCACAGCAGACACAAGGGGGTGAGTACACAATCATTCTGGGGACTTTGCGCGCAGTTGAGGGGTCTAGGTGTGGATGGAGGGCTGTGGGATTCCCTAGGCAAGGGCGACTTCCATAGGCTAGGCCCCTCCATAATGCAGGCCATGTGGCACCCCACTGCAGTAGAGTGCCAAGTACAGGTATTGATGCCCCTGTGGCATCCATGTGTGCAGATGTCCACCATAGCTATGTAGGCCAGATCTCAGGAATTGCATCTGTAGAGGCCAGGAGCACGGCGTAGTGCAGGGGGCTGCTGTGTCTGTATTGTCCGCCAACGGTAGCGGTATGCCATGCACTCAACCTGTCTTTCTTCTGTCCCCCCCCCTTTTTCTGCTCTCCATGTTCTTTTGTGCATCAGCAGGCAGAGGTACAGTGGCACCGGAGCACGAGGGAGCTGTATCCCACATGGCCATGAAGGGCCACACAATGGACTCAAAATGCACCAGTGGAACGGAGGGCGAGGGGAGCTTCACGTCGGGCACCGGATCCCCAAACAGCGACACGAACTCGTCCGCCGATGGGAGCTCCCTTGTGGTGGCGGCACCATCTGTGCCCCACACTTCTACAGGTACAGCCGCCACCTCCCCTACCAGCACCGTCCTCCCAGCAGCCCCTCAGCGTTCGCCCTGTGCCCGCTCACCCAGGAGGGTGGGCATCACCTTTGCCCCAGGCACCTCAGGCCCTGCCCCTGTCACCCCTGCTGCTCTCAGTGAGGAGGCCATTGACCTCCTCAGGTCACTCACTGTTGGGCAGTCTACCATTGTGAATGCCATCCAGGGTGTAGAAAGGAAGTTGCAACACGGTAATGCATTCCTGGAGAGCATTCATTGTGGTCAGGCTGCCCTTCATCGAACCCTGCAATCTCTGGCCTCAGCACTGACGGCAGCCATTGTCCCTGTGTCTAGCCTCCCCCCTCCAACTTCCTCCACCCAGACCCAATCCCCTGTAACCCAGCCTATCCCAAGCACACCAACAGACAAGCATGCACACACCTCAACACACAAAAGTAGCTCAAGCAAACATAGGCACCACACATCCCACAGGCACTCACACAAGCATCACCCACACACAGACACAGCAACATCCACTGCCTCCACTTTGTCCCCCTCCTCATCGTCTCCCTCCTCCCTCCCAGTGTCGTCTACACTCTCACCTGCATGCACTACATCTACAGGCACTAGGACCCGCACCAGAACACCCAGCACCAGACCCCGCTCACCTGCACTCACCACCCTACTCCCATTTACACATCCCCGTGTCCTCTCCCAGTGTGTCTGTGACGCCCCCTCCCAAAGTACACAAACGCGGGCACCCACACACCCAACATCCATCCACCTCACGACAGCCTCCAGTACCTGCACCTGCACCCAAAACACCTAAAGTGACACCTCCTACATCCACCTCCTCTTCCTCCACTCCCAGACCCCCTCCAGCTACCCATCCCAGTGTTCATCATAAACTCTCCCTCAGCAACGTTGACCTCTTTGCCCCCATCCCCACCCCTCCAATTCATAAGTCCTGTAGTAGCACCTCAGCCAAAAAGACTCCTGTACCAGTGGTGCGAGTTCAAGGTGTGTGGAGTGCACCGGCCACCAGGGCAGGCAGTGTGACACGGAGCCAAAGCACTGCCAGTCCACCCCCTGTAAAGCACCCAAAGTTGGAAAGTGGCCGACGGGACAGGTTGAAGACTCCTTGCAGCAAAACTGGTCACAAGGATCCCAGGGGGATTGCAGAGTCAGCTGTGACTCCTCCAAAGGTGGTGAAGGGCCGGAGTAAGTCTGAACAGTCTGGTGAGAGCAGCACGGCGGAGAAGGGCACCATCCTCCCCGGTGGCCGGAACGCCACCGCCAGCACCGTCGTCACTGGTCAGGAGACCACCGCCAGAGTCATTGCCCAGGAGGGCAGGAGTATCGTCAGTGCCCAGGAGGGCACGAGTATCGTCACTGGTCAGGAGACCACCGCCAGAGTCATTGCCCAGGAGGGCACGAGTATCGTCACTGGTCAGGAGTCATTGCCCAGGAGGGCACGAGTATCGTCACTGGTCAGGAGACCACTGCCAGAGTCAGTGCCCAGGAGGGCCCCGGCTGCCACAGCCCCGCTGGAAAATGAGGGACCATCATGCCACACACCAATGCACAGATCAGAGACCACCATGGCAAAGCCTCGCTGAACAAGGGAATCACCGCCATGGTGAAGACCGCTGAACAGGGCACAGCACCGCTGAACAGGGCAGAGAACCGCTGAACAGATCAGAGACCGCCATGGCAAAGCCCCGCTGAACAAGGGAATCACCGCCACGGTGAAGACCGCTGAACAGGGCACAGCACCGCTGAACAGGGCAGAGAACCGCTGAACAGATCAGAGACCCACATGGCAAAGCCCCGCTGAACAAGGGAATCACCGCCATGGTGAAGACTGCTGAACAGGGCACAGCACCGCTGAACAGGGCAGAGAACCGCTGAACAGATCAGAGACCGCCATGGCAAAGCCCCGCTGAACAAGGGAATCACCGCCATGGTGAAGACCACTGAACAGGGCACAGCATCACTGAACATGGCAGAGAACCGCTGAACAGATAAGAGACCGCCATGGCATAGCACCGCTGAACAAGGAAACACCGCCACATCAAGCATCGTTATCCCATGTACAGCTGGGACTGTGACGGTACAGGAACCGTCACAGGAAACTAAATGCAGTGTGGGCACCATTCCCCCTCCAGAACCGTTGGAGACTGTTATCCACTTGAGAGACTGTGGCTTTGCACTCCCCAGGATGGTACAGTGGGCAACCCACCCACTGTATAGACTTGAGAGACTGTGGCTTTGCGCTCCCTCGGATGTAACAGTGGGCAAGCCACCCACTTGAGAGACTGTGGCTTTGCACTCCCCAGGATGGTACAGTGGGCAAGCCACCCACTGTTATCGAGTTGAGAGACTGTGGCTTTGCACTCCTCAGGATGTAACAGTGGGCAAGCCACCCACTGTAGAGACTTGAGAGACTGTGGCTTTGCACTCCCCAGGATAGTAGAGTGGGCAACCCACCCAATGTAAAGACTTGAGAGACTGTGGTTTTGCACTCCCCAAGATTGTAGAGTGGGCAACCCACCCACTGTAGAGACTTGAGAGACTGTGGATTTGCACTCCCCAGGATACATCAATGGGCATGGAGCCCTGTCGTGGATCTGGCATGGTGCTGTAATCCGGCTGAGGTGCCCCCCCCTTTTTTTCCCCCTGAGGTGCCTGTTGTATTTCTATCTGATGCCCCAGCAGTGTTCTCTCCGTTTGTGGACAGGTATCGTGTGTGGGCCTCGCCCATGCATTTTTGGCCCAGTGGTGCACGGACATTGATATGTGCATGCCTGCACTGCTTCTCATAATGTATATACTTTTGAATGTGTATTTATTTACCTGTATATATTTGGTACCTGTATTTTGATACATTACAATTTTTCGACTGATTTCCTTTGGTCTTTGCATTCTTCCGGGGGGTTGTGGGTTGTTACTGTGATGTTTTGACATTGATAGCTGTGTGTGTTATAATGTGCGGGGGTGGGGGTGGGTGTTTTGTGTGTGTGTGTCCCTGACTTTTGCCTCCCCCTTCCCCTATGTCGTAGATGCAGTACTCACCGTTGTCTTCGGCGCCGCCGTTGCTGGTGTTTATAAATGAGCAGGAAGACAAGGGCAGGTAGGATTTGTAATTCTGGCTCCATGGTGTCGTCCTTCCTCGTGGGATGTGTAGAAGGTGAGCATTTTCCCATTGCAAAAGCTGTTTACGCCATGTTTTTATCCACGGTGAATCCACCCCGGGAAAGGTGGCGGATTGGCGGGTTATGATACTGTGGGCGGTACATTGTCTTCCGCCTGTCTGTTGGCGGTGACCGCCGCGCTGCTTGTCTGTACCGCCGTGGCAGTCAGAGTGTTAAAGTGGCTGTCTATGTTGGCGGTTTCCCCCATGGTCATAATTCCCTTTTTTTGTCCACCAGCCTGTTTGCGGTATTACCGCACCTTTAACACCGTCCGCCAGGGTTGTAATGACCCCCTTAATGTCCTTGATGTAATAAACTATTAAAGGCACACTTGCACTCAGTGTGTGCACACAGCACACACTAACCAGTACTCTTACCTCCATGCATTGTGTTACTTTAGGCGCGCATACATTCAGCGTACACATTCCTCCGTGCACACTGTTCAGTACTGTAGCCTTTCTGTATTGTGCTTCTTGCAAGTACACATACACCTAGTTCATGCGTTCACTGTGCACCCCCTTCACAGTACTACATCTTTCATGTCATATTTTCCTCACATGTATACATGCGCACAGTACAGGCACTCATCTTGCACACACTGCACAAAACTGCTCTAACCCTGCACTGTATCCTTCCCAGACACATATATAAGTGCAGAGTCAACACTCCTGCCCTGTGTAGCACTTCACATCTAACTGATGTAGGGCAAGGGTGAGTTAAGAACACAGCAGTGGAACATTAAAAAAGTGAAGTGAGCTGTTGGGCTAACTCCAGTGACACAGGTTAAAAAAGGACCTGTCCACTCGTACTGAAATCTACACGGTATGCTGTCACCATCATGATCGTGCTGCTTAACTCCTGGTGAAGGCAGTAGCCTTCCACCATTATGAGGATAGCACTTTGGGTGGAAATCGCAGTCCAACAAGACTGCAATCTGTGAGGCAGGCCTATGTCATGTCACACACACATGTATGTCATGGAACAAACACATGGGCTGTGTTTGCCCATGACAACAAAAATCAGTATTAGGAATCTAAACAACAGTATAGTTGGGCACTCAGGGCAAGGGTAAATGTCTATTACCATGTAGAGGACGTTTCCATCCCAACAGTAAACACCCCTACTGGACTCATGTTGCATTGGAAAGCCAGTCTGTTTTTCTGTTTCACTTTCCTCTTCTTTTTAGATTCAGATTAAATATTTTCCTTATGCGAGCCCTCAATCTCACCTTTCACTTTGAGATGCAGTACTTTGAGATGCAGTTTGGTGGCTCTAGAATCCAGAGTATCACAACCAAGGGCCATATGTACGAACACTTTTTCCCATAGAAACAGAATGGGTAAAAACCTTTGCTACATCTGGCCCCAACTTATATACAAGTTTCAATAATTATTTTTGGGAGTTCCTTTTCACTTTTCTGAACAGGAACTGCTGCCCATCTCTGGCAAAGGGCAAAAGCTGCTGCTTCACCTTGGGTATTACTCAGTCAGAATGACTGAGGAAAGAGTTTCAAAATTTACCATTAGTTTCCTCCTAGCTCTCAAGCTGGTGATACTCATGTTCTTTTCATACTTGTATTAATAAATCTGATAGTACCCCTAATGCAGGTGTACCTTGTGTAGTAGTAAACATACATGCAAAGTCACTTCCCCAGCACTTGCACTCCTCTACAAGTGTATCATTCTAAGCGGAAGCCACATAGTAAAGGTATTCTTTTCCTGGGGTGTTCCTTTTGATTGGTAAGGGACCCAGTTTGTCATTTCTGTGTGCATGGTACTTAACTACCAAACCAAATGTGGTATTTCTTGTAGCTCTTAGGAACCTTTAGGTAATTATATGTTCTGTACTGCTGAGGTACATTTTCAGCTGTGTATGTATGGCAGTGCCTTGTCGCACCGCACCATCTATAGATAAAACTCTACCCATGAGTAAAAAGTGTCAAAGGCCTAAGTAGCATGTGTAGAAACCACAGGATGGAACAAATATAACTTTTATGTCAAGATTGACAGAACCTTCAGGCAATGGGGCTTCCTATTAAACCTGAAAGATGTAATGTCAATATTACAATGGATGTCTACGTGTATTTGTATTTATACAATTTGATTTTAGCGCGTGTATTTTCAAACTACCAGAAAAGTCCAGAAAAATCTGTTGCCATGCTTCAGTCGCCAATTGATACAAATTACAGATAGTTCCTCCAGAACTACATGGAAGGGGCGTCAGACCCAGAGTGCAAATATTCAGTTCAGTACACACGATGAGATAGAGAAGCCTAGTGGACTGCATCACTACCACAAACCCACCTAGCTATTCTTTGTGTTGACGGTGCTTTCTGGTTAGTTATCGGCAGTCCCAGTAAACAGGTTCAGGGACACTGTGCAAATCATAACACTTTGTCTTGCAGACAGCACACTCAAAGCTTGTACTCAGATATAGGGAATTTAAGTTTTAAATGTTTATTTTAAAATCCTTAATCTTGTACACATACATTGTATGGTAATAACACAGAAGGAAAATAAAATTGCAGTTAAAATTGTTGTTATTAATGAAAACAATAAGAAGATTACAAACAATATTTTGCATGTTTAAACAGCATCTTAAACCCTAATGCTATTTCTAAACCCTATACTAATTTAATAGGCTAAAACATCATAGATTATTCCTGCCTGTTGAGCTTTTGGAATGGAGTGCACAGCATACATTTTGAAACTGCAAATCTGTCTTTTTATTATCAGAGATCTGCCATGGAAGAGCAGGCTTGTCTTTCAGCCAAGGACAGGTGCCCCACATGGTTGCTTCCAGCTTCTACATCTGGCAATCCGATGTATCTCTCCGATTTAGATTGAAGTCTGGATCGTCATTCAGCAAATCAGCATGACCTCTCGTGATAGGCTCTTGGGTATAGACTTGTCATAATTAGTGATGAAATCCATCGTTTTTTTAAAGTTGTTTTGAACCACGATTTTCAAAACAAATCTCTGTAGCCCAAACTATCACAGCCTAATTTATGTAAGCTTAACTCTACATCTTTACATCAATGGACAGTGCCATGTTGGTCTTGAGATTTACATGGGACTGCCGTAATGGTAAGTGTGTAATCACGTCTGTAATCACAAATAATAGCAGCCTACAATGAAGGCATCAATTATAAAAATAAGAGCCATAATACAAGATGTCACCCTACACTGGGGGCATCCAAGTTTTATCCTTAACTTGTTCATGTTTTATCAGTACTTGACATAGAAAAGAAACCTTGCACCTTGTATTACAGATAACATTTGAATTGATAACAAAGCAGGCTACAGAAAACATATGACTGGGGATGGGATCTATCATAGTGTTCACAACAATTTTTCATCTGCCCATGCAACACCCATCCATTCTTTCATCCATCACTTCACTCTGTCACCCATAAATCCTGTGACCACCCTATCCATCTTATTTTGCTTTGACTCCTCCTCCCTTTGACCTTTCTTTGTAACTTGCACCTTTTCTTCTTTCCCTTGTTCTTTTTACCTTTCTGTTCACCGACCTTCCCATGAATCCATCCATTCATGCATTCTTCCTTCCACACGCGGTGGCGGCCACCAAAAGACACCATGTTGACAGTCATACAGACCGCCGTATTAAGAGTTACACAGCCAAGCCCAGCAAAAGACAGCCAAAATCCTGACACCGCTAGGACCCTGGAAGGCAGGAAATAGACGGTCCAACCACTGGGACCACCAGCCCGACAACCAACCACTGAACCTAAAACACGTCAAAAATCACCATGGTGCTCTTGCCTTGGCGGCCCTCCAATAGTGGTGCGAATCGCTGCGGTCTCTGGTCCCCACAGTAATAAACAACACCACGTTGGATAGAATTGAATACAGCACAGCTGACACACATACACACACCTGATACACCCACCAACACAATAAAACACACAAATTATCTTCACACACCACAATCCTTTGCCTCCAGAATGCAGAACACAACAACAGAGGTGCAAGCTAGAGGATAGGCACCACTCCACCTCACATAAGCCACACATCTTACATCTTCACTGCCCCCCAACACATATCTGCACACTATCACACACTTCACTGCACACCACCTATTTATCACACAGCATATATAAATATATTTTCTCTGTCCCCCTACCCACAATTTTCTTACACCATGTCACCACAAAAACACCCATGATTCACCGATGAGGAGTTAAGGGTCATGGTGGATGATATCAGTAGAGTATGGCCACATATATTTGGAGCCCAAGTCCAGAAGACATTTAACACAGGGAAAATGGAAATGTGGCAACAGATAGTCAACAGAGTGAATTCTGTAGGCAGCTACCCACACACAAGGGACGACATGAGGAAGAGGTGGAATGACCTCAGGGGCAAGGTCCATTCCATGGCCGCCAGGCACCAGCTGGCAGTACACAAGACTGGCGGTGGGCCCCCATCTCCTCCTGACAGTTCCCATCATGGGAGGAGAAGGTGTTGGCCATCCTGCATCCTGAGGGCTTGATAGGAATACCTAGGGGAGTAGATTCGGGTAAGTCACAACAACAAATGTAGCACACCAAAATGTATTGCCATGCGTGCCCACTGCTTACCTTTACCCAGCTACAATGTCCCCACTAGAAAGCCCACTGTCCATCTGTCCATAGACCCCTTCACCCGTGCATGTATGTGTGTTACTGCCGTGCAGTGTGTGTGTGTGCTAGCTAAAGTGTGCATGTTGTGAATGTGTGGATGTGTGGGTGCCCGTGTTGCAGTATGTGAGTGTGTGTGTGACATGAATGATAGGTGTAGGTGCTGGCCTTGGCATCCATCCCTGAGGATGTGTTTGCTAGCAGGACTATAGCAAAACAAAAGGATGATGGACGGAGTGCTGAACAATGCAAACACTCACCCACAGTCACAGATCTCGGTCGTTCTTTTGCTCACCATGCCACCCCAGTTTGGACCCACCCATATGCAAATCAGTCTTGACCCTGTTCCTCATGGGAACAGTCCAGCCCGAACTGCCAAGCCAGGTCCTCCCTGGACCGGGAACAAGCATCCTGGGACCGGTTTCAGGGTTTCACCCTTCATCAGCCAGGCTAGCTTGAATCCAGTGGCACAGTGAGCAAGGGACCCACGTCTGGGCATACCCTTCCCACTTAGGGAAACTTTAGCAAAACAAAAGGATGATGGACGGAGTGCTGAAAAATGCAAACACTCAGCCCCAGTCACAGATCTGGGTTTAATCCATCGTTCTTTTGCTCACCATGCCACCCCAGTTTGGACCCAGCCATATGCAAATCGGTCTTGACCCTGTTCCTCATGCTTTGCTAGCAGGACAAATTTCATTAAAATGAGGGAAATACAGGTAGGTGTTTGTACTTATGGTTGTTGTCATCCATGTCAGTGTTTACTTTGTTGTGTTTCGGCAAGCAGGCGCAGCAGCATGACATTTAGGAATGGCTCCATGGCGGCTCCGGACATGTATTGCAGTGTGCAGGTGAGTGTCTTCATTTATACTGCTTGCTTCCACCTGGTGCTCCTTGGAGGTTGGACCGCGGTGGTCACATTTGTGGTATGCAACCTCATAAGAGGTCCGGCGGAATTAAGGTCTCCACCGGCCTGTTTGTAGCTCCTGCAGACCCTGGTGGTCTGTTATGCCTGGTGGTGGTGGCAGACCACTGGTGGTGTCCTATTTCCTATACTTCCACTCTCAGAATATGGCAGTCCTCCCCACCAACCCATTGGTGGTCAGACCGCTACTGCCAACATGGTAGTTCTCGGACCGCCAAACTCGTAATCAGCCCCTTTATGTCAGAAGCTTCATTCACATGCACTCACTTGTTCTCTTCCACACCTCACCCCGACTCTCACTCCACTCCCCTTGCCACTATTGGCTTTGCAACTGCTTCTACAATTGTAATGAGATTAGCAACATCAACAAGCAGTCTTGAAATAATATTTGCTTATACTTCTAAGGTGGTTGTCAAATTGTGTGTACAGGCAACATGGTTCTCATCTTGGAAGCATACCAAATCACATTCTAAGATGCTTGCTGCAGCTTTTGTCTTTTCCAATGAACACAAGAATATTGGAAATATACACAATAACATTCCAAGGTGACCAGAATCTCTATGGGTTTTAGCAATGCTTCTGTAGCACTGACAAAATCAATACCAGTCAAAACAAGCATTGGTAAAGCAAGACCAATTATCTTTGCAAATGCTTATTCTAACATTTAGGGGAAAAGCTCTACATTTCGAGATCACATGATTGCACTGAAAGCTAAGGACACAGTAAATTCAAGTTAATCCCTGGAGGTGTAGTTCTGGGGGTTTGGATGTACACAAGCCAGAGGAATAATATAGCTTTATGGAGCAGCCAGAGGAGACACCAAGAGTGAGATGAAGTCTTTATTGAAGAGTCACTGGAGCAGTACCTTGGAACTGGTGTATAAAGACCAGTGAGGTCTATCAGACATAGGCTAGAGAATGCAGACAGGCATCACAGGAGGCAATGAGAGATTCTGTGGAGGTGGCTCCACAGGATTCAATAGAAGTAAAATACAAGAGGCTTAGTGAAATGTGTAGGCCTGTAATAGCTGATATTAGGAAAGTGGAAACCTCAGAACGTTGGTGCCCACTGTACTGTCTGCATTCAAAGTGAACATGCAATTTTCCCAGGAAGAAAGTGCAGAAAAGTAGCTGAAAATCAAAGCCCTCAAAATCAAGAAGGGGCATGCATTGAAGGGGCAAATTTATACCAACAGAGTTGTTCAGGGAAAGGCAGTGAAGGTGCAGAAAGTCAGATAAAGGAGGAAAAGAACAGCAAGGAACAGGCGTGGGAAAGGCAGTTGGAAAGATGTAGGTAGCGGCAGCTGGAAGGAGACATGCATGTGGAGGGACATGGCAGGGTCCAGGGAACATAATAAAATTGACCGCCACTAGTTAATTAGAGACCTAAAAAATTTGACTCCTGATTGATTGATTGATGTATCCATAACTTGCTTGACTCCTTCACTCGGAAGCTTCCCAGCTGTAGCCTGTAAACAAAAACTACAGAAATCGTACTTGTTAGTGAAGAGGAAAGTCTTTAGCCTTTACCTTCATAAGCTTTATGAGCCCAACATCCTCAGTTCAGTTGAAAGAGCATTCCATAGCTTGGCGGCCAGTAACGAAATGGAACGACCGACAGGCGTACCTTGTGGAATCTACATACCTACAACAGACCCTGATTTGCAGAGTGGAAGCCGCTCGAATTATGATAAAGGCAAAATCTATTTGAAAGGTAAGCAGGATTTATTTTTGTGACCTACCCAGAACAGAATTACCAGAGCCTTATCCCTTTCGCTGCCAGGCCTTTTCCCTCTCAGGTGTCAGGCGTTGTTTTGGGCTATTCGAGGCATTTCTCACTTAGGCCCTCATAACTTTTTGTCCACATAAGCTATCCAGGCCATATTTTCGTCCTTTTTTCCAACCTCCTAGGGATTCTAGAGGTACCCAGAGTTTGTGGGTTCCCCTGAAGGAGACCAAGAAATTAGGCAAAATACAGTGAAAATCTTGTTTAAAAAAAAAAAAAAATGGGGGAAAAGGGCTGCAGAAGAAGGCTTGTGGTTTTTTCCCTGAAATGGCATCAACAAAGGGTTTGCAGTGCTAAAATCACCATCTTCCCACCTTTCAGGAACAGGCTTGAATCAGAAAACCACATTTTTCAACACAATTTGGGCATTTTACTGGGACATGCCCCATTTTTTGTGTTTTTAGCCTCCTTCCAGTTAGTGACAGAAATAGGTGTGAAACCAATGCTGGATCCTGGAAAGCTAAACATTTCCGAAAAGTAGACAAAATTCTGAATTCACCAAGTAGTCATTTGTGTAGATCCTACAAGATTTTCCTACAGAAACAGCTGAAATAAAAAAATATTGAAATTGAGGTAAGAAAAACAGCCACTGTTCTCCACATTTTACTCTGTAACTTTTTCCTGTGATGTCATATTTTTTAAAGCTATATACTGTTATATCTGATGGACAATTCTGGTTACGGGGACACATAGGCCTTGTAGGTTCATCAAGAACCTTGCAATGGGCTTTCATTCTATGCCGGGTATACAGCAATTCATATGCTGAAATATAAAGAGTGAAAAATAGGTATCAAGAAAACCTTTGTATTTCCAAAATGGGCACAAGATAAGGTGTTGAGAAGCAGTGGTTATTTGCACATCTCTGAATTCTGGGGTCCCCATATTAGCATGTGAATTACAGTGCATTTCACAAATAGACGTCTTTTTTACACACTATCTTATATTTGGAAGGAACAAATGTTGAGAAACACAAGGGGCAATAACCTTTGTTCTTCTATGCTGTTTTCCCCCAAGTCTCTCAATAACAATGGTACCTCACTTGTGTGGGTAGGCCTAGTGCCTGCAACAGGAAATGCAAGATGGACACATCACATTTTTACATTGAAATCTGATGTGTTTTTTGCAAAGTGCCCAGCTGTGGATTTTGGCCTCTAGCTCAGCTGCCACCTAGGGAAACCTACCAAACCTGTGCATTTTTGAAAACTAGACACCTAGGGGAATCCAGGATGGGGTGACTTGTGGGGATCTCACCAGGTTCTGTTACCCAGACTCCTTTGCAAATCCCGAAATGTGGCAAAAAACAACACTTTTTCCTCACATTTCGGCGACAGGAAGTTCTGGAATGTGAGAGAAGCCACAAATTTCCTTCCATCCAGCGTTTCCCCATGTCTCCTGATAAAAATGATACCTCATTTGTGTGGGTAAGCCTAGTGCCTATGACAGGAAATACCCCAAAACACAATGAGGACACTTCACATTTTCCAAAAGAAAACAGAGCTGTTTTTTGCAAAGTGCCTAGCTATGGATTTTGGCCTCTAGCTCAGCCGGCACCTGGGGAAACCTACCAAACCTGTGCATTTTTTTCAAATTAGACACATAGGGGAATCCAGGATGGGGTGACTTGTGGGGCTTTCACAAGGTTCTGTTACCCAGACTCCTTTGCAAATCCCGAAATTTGGCAAAAAAAACACTTTTTCCTCACATTTTGGTGACAGAAAGTTCTGGAATGTGACAGAAGCCACAAATTTCCTTCCACCCAGTGTTCCCCAAGGTCTCCCAATAAAAATGGTACCTCACTTGTGTGGGTAGGCCTAGTGCCCGTGACAGGAAATGATGTGGATTTTGGCCTCTAGCTCAGCCGGCACCTAGGGAAACCTACCAAACCTGTGCATTTTTTAAAGCTAGACACCCAGGGGAATCTAAGATGGGGAGACTTGTGGGGCTCTCACCAGGTTCCGTTACCCAGAATCCTTAGCAAACCTCCAAATTTGGCAAAAAAACACTTTTTCCTCACATTTTGGTGCTGCAAAGTTTTGGAATCTGAGGGGAGCCACGAACTTCCTTCTACTTAATGTTCACCCAGGTCTCCCGATAAAAATGGTACCTCACTTGTGTGGGTAGACCTTGTACCTGCGACAGGAAATGCCCCAAAACACTTTGTGGGTACATCACAATTATCAAAAACAAAACTACCTGTTTTTGCGGGGGGCACCTGCGTTTTCAGTCCTGGGCTCAGCAGCCATCTAGGGAATCCTGCCAAACCCAAAACATTTCTGAAAACTAGACTCACGAGGGAATCTAGGGAGGTGTGACTTGCATGGATCCCCTAGTGTTTTCTTACGCAGAACCCTCAGCAAACCTCAAATTTAGCTAAAAAATTACATTTATCTCATAGTTCTGTGTGGGATCACTGCACCGGCACAAATTTCCTACCACCCAACGTTCCCCTAACTGTCCCGGTAAAAATGATACCTCAGTTGTGCAGGTGGGCCAAGTGCCTGTGTCAGGGAAGAGCCAAAAACATGTAAAAAATGAGGGGGAACCAAATCGGGTCCAAAAGGGCAGTTTGAAAAAAAAGGTTTTAAGCTGACAAGTGGGACAGATTTCTTATCGATATAGATGCGAAAATGCTGGGTGGTAGGAATTTTGTGTATTCCTGCAGATTCCAGAAGGTTCCATCACAAAAATGTGGGGAAAATGTGTGATTTCCAGCAAAGTTGGAGGTTTGCAGGGCATTGTGGTTACAAAAATGGTGCTGGATACATGTGCAGCACCCAGCTGTTTAGTTTTCAGATGTGTCTAGGTCTTGTGGATTTTTCTACATGGCAGCGTCCCAAAGTCCAAAAAGTGCAGCCCTCACCATTCCAAGTGGGATGATTTTGAGGGTTAGACATGCTCTCATGACCCAAATTTAAAACCAAAACCCAAAATAATCAAATGTCCTCTTGCTTGCCATGGGATAAGATGTTTTAGAGTGCGGGGAAGAGCTGAAAGACTGTTACCCCATTCATTTGGGGTGGGGGCATAACCATGCCCATACTGGTTGGTAGCCACCACCCCACTATTTTTTTTTTATTCCCTGACATCTAGTAGGCTTTCTGCCCCCCCCCCCCGGGAGTGGATCGGGGATAATTGCCCCATCTATCCACCGGTGGGCAGAACAACTTTGGCCCCATTTATTTGTGGTGGGGGTAAAAAAATCTTCCCTGGCCTCTGGTGGGCTTTCTGCTCCCTTTGGGAGCAGATGGGCCTTCCAAAAATATGCTGGTCTGCCCCCAAGGAGGGCAGATATGGCCAACAGTAATGTGCCCCCATGGGGAGCGACCCTTGCCCAAGGGGCTGCCCCCCAAACAAAACACACACATACACACACACCAATCCCTGGTGCCTAAGTGGTTTCGGCCTAATCGAAATAGGCCGATCTGCCCCGAAGGTCCCCACGTCTAAAACAATAAAAGAAAAAAAATTATCCCTGGTGCTTATAGGTTTCTGCCCCTGCGGGGGCAGATCGACCTAATTACAATAGGATAATCTGCCTCCAAGTGGTAAGGGGGGCAGAAATGGCCTAAAACAAATCCCCCCCCCCGGGGAACGACCCTTACCTAAGGGGTTGCTCCCCTTGCATGAAATTGACCACAAAAAAAAATACCTGGTGTCTAGTGGTTTCTGCCTCCCTTGGGGGCAGATTGACCTAAAAAAAATAGGCTGATCTGCCCCCAAGGGAGGCAGAAATGGCCTAAAAATATTTTTCCCCCCAGGGGAGAGACCCTTGCCTAAGGGGTCACTCCCCACGTCAAAAAAAAAACAAAAAAAAAATGATCCCTGGTGCTTAGAGGTTTCGGATCGGCAGAATTACAATAGGCTGATCTGCCCCCGGGGGGGCAGAAATGCCCTTAAGACATTTTGCCCCCCAAGGGGAGTGACCTTTGCCTGAGGGGTCACTCCCCACATCTAAAAAAATAAAAGAACAAAAAAACAAAAAATCCCTGGTGTCTAGCGGTTTCTGCCCCCCTGGGAGCAGATCGGCCTAATTAGAATAGGCCGATCTGCCCCCCGGGGGGGGCAGAAAAGGCCTAAAAAATAATTTGCCCCCCGAGGAGCGGCCCTTGCCCAAGGTGCCCCTCCCCTTATGCATATATATCTAAAAAATAAACTCCCTGGTGTCCAGTGGGAATTTCTGCTGCCCGATCGCTTCACAATCGGGCAGCAGAAATGCTGAGAGAGACATCAAAGGAAAGGAAAGGCCTTTCCTTTCCTTTGATGCCTCTCTCGCCCCCTCCACGTGATTGGAGCTTCCAGCACGGTGGGGGCAGCCTCTAATGAGGTCAGCACGCCCAAATATGCACTGCAGCACTTACTGCACTATAGCTTCCAGCATCATGACCATATAGTTGACTCACCACCCTGCCTTTGCCTCTCATACTCTGTTTTTGCCTTCCAGACGATGCTATTGCCCCATAAATAATCCCCATTGTACTGAACACGCTAAGGCTGTCCATTCATCCACCCAAACATTAGTCTAGCCAGATATCCGTGTAACTACTTTTCCTTCAAACATTCGCTTATGCACTCACTCTTCAGCCCATTAATTCATTTTCTCACTGGTTCACTGACACTATTCCTTCTCTCTCACTAGTCTGCTTACTTCCACACCATCACCGCCTTTAACCTCTTACCTACTTTGCCACTGACCCACTCTCTCCTTTCATTCATGCACGTACCTATTCATGTGGTCATTAATTCATGCACTCACTATTCCACCTACGCACACAACTATAGACTCATTCACTGATCTATCAAAACACTGACTCTTCTGTTCATTTATTCATCAAATGAATCATTAGTACATTCATCGATGATCAAACATGACCACACATGCAAACAATGTGAAGATGCACTTATCAGCAAGACCTATTGGATTTGCCAATCCATGTACACTTATGTATGTATGTGGAAGGAAAACGCCAAAAAGCATATAATTTGTTTGACAGCATGCAAATAAAAGAACGTAAAATTATCAACTTCATCAACTGCAAATGTTAATTTTATAGAGACAAAGAAACTTGACAAGCATAATGACTACAAACTGCAATGCAATTAGAATATACAGAAATCTACTTTACAAAGCCTATTTGACAAAGCTAACTTACACTTCTGAGAAATTTTCAATTTGAATAAGATAACCAAGATTTGGCTGGTTGCAAAACTGGAGTGTAAATATGCCCCAGACGTGTAAATATCATGTGTCCAAATGTATACAAAATTGAAGGGCCTAGGGGATATACACGTTTGGATTTTAGGAATGTGAAATTTACGTTTGGCTATTCACAAAATCCGAATGTAAGGTACACTTTTAGAGTAAGTTTACAAACAGATTTTGTGAATTGTCAAAAAGTAGTAAACTTACTAAGAAGTGTAAATTATTTAAAAGTGTAAGTTATCTTTGTGAATCAAACCCTAAGTTAGCATGACATCTGTATCCACCAATACGGCATTCATTCCATCACCCATTTTCGTCTATCCTCCTTTGTGTCTGACTTTCCATTTTGTCAATTTGCGTCTGCCTTTGTCCTTCTCTGTGACTGTATGTGTGTTGTATACGTATGCGTGTGTTGTCTTTGTACCCATATGTGTTGGTGTGTACACATGTGCATGTACACCTCTTAGTCTCTGTACATAACTGCATTTCTGGAAGACTGCCTGCACAGCTACCTCTCGATCTGTGGACATCGTTAATTTTATGTCTACTGAACTCTGTGAATAGGTAGTCTCATTTTTGCTTACATCTGTGTGCCAGTAGGTGTGCTGTTCCATCTGACAATCACTGCACCTGTTTACACGCGAAAAGAGGATTGAAGATTATAAATGGACTTTGAGAATATCTCAATGCTTCAAACCAATAAGTGGGGCAGAATATTTGAAATGATCAGTTGATATTTAGGAGAGAATATTTGTCCTAAAATTAAATGGAATCTGGCTGTAGTTCGTAAAAACGAGTGATGTATGTGTGTGTAAACCAAATCCAGGTAGTAAAGTTCATACACAAAAATCTAGCTTCTGGTTAGAAAAATCAAAGATTGTAAGGCCAACTAAGAGGACTAGTGATGAGGATTTTATGTCAGAGACACAAATATTCGGGCAGGAATCTGCGTCATAGGGTTTTAGGCTAACCTTTTAAGTACAAATATTTTATAGCTAAGGGTACGTTTTACAGTAGCAATCTAAAGTGACGACAATGGTGCTGAATCATCTACCTGCAAAAAGAACAGGTGAAGGGCTGAATTCTTAACAATGTCAAACATTCACCCCCCAGTCACAGACCTGGGCCTAAATCAATTGTTTTTGTGCTGGTAACGCCATTTCAGTTTGGACACAGTCAAATGCAATTCAGCCTTGGCCCTGCTCCACGTGGGAAGAGGATCAAGACTGATTTACACATGACTGGGTCCAAACTAGGGAGGCTTTGTGGGTAAAATAACAATGAATTTGGATGGGACCCCAAAAGATTGCCAGTGGCTGAGATTAATTAGTGCATTCCATCCATCACCTTGTTGTTTTTAGTCATTTAACTGGAGTAGTAAACATTAATAGACTAAGTATGTTAATAGACTATTTTATAGTAGAGATTTCAAATGAATTCATATGATTTTGTATAGTTAATCTACATCAACCCAGTACATGTGTGCTGCTCTATTTGCACGTGTAGGTATTTACCCTATCTCAATGTTGACTTGAAAGTTGAACGTTCGTTGGAACATGCACTTTAAAACAACAAGCCCAGTGGCTTTCGGCAATGCTGTAATTCATTCTGCCTCAGTTCCTCAGCGATTTACTCGTTTTGTTGTAAATCCAAAAAGAAAATAATGTGAAGTTTTGCGTACCTCAAATAGAGTACCAACAAAATGAAAATCAGTCCAAATTTGAATCGTACTTCTAACGGCTCAAGTGAGTTAAGTGTGTGTGCCAGTACTTCCTTAGAGGACGGATTTCCTTTCATCTTTTCATCTTTCCTTTGAATCATCTACTCATTGATAAATTCCATTATCCTTGCATTCAAAAATCCATCTAAACACTATTATTTTATGCATCCAACCATTCATCCCTGCAACAAACCAAACACCCATCCCTTCATCAATACAGTTTTATATCCATCAAACAATACATTAATGTGTCCACCCATCCATCACTTTATCCTTCTGGTAATCTTTCCATCCATCCATCAAGATTTTAAACCTTCTGTCTACCCATCTTTTCACCTATTCCTTCTGACTTCCATTTATTCTTCCTTTCAACCATGGACTATTTCACCATTCCATCCGTTTTATCGCGCTTTAATCTATCCAACCAATCACCATTCTTTCTTTTTTCACCCTTCCTTCCTTCAGTTCTTAGTGTCCTCCTTGCGCCCATCTTTCTACCTCTACTTCTTTAACCTTCTCCCTCCTGGCACCCTTGCTTCGACTGTTCCTTCCTACCACCCACTCCCCTTCTCCTCCACCCATTCCTATCAACGCATCTCTGTATCTACCCTTTGTTTAAAAAACGTTTTCTGTCCTATCCTTTCCTTTCCCACTCGCTTTTTCTATTCACCAGTACATGGTCTCCGTACTCTCTAATGTCACAATATCTCTTTTGAATTCACTGTATCTGGCTCATTTTACAGCCCTGCAACCATATTTTATTTGCTCTGGTGACGTGGAGACATAAGAAACAGTCCTTAAAGAACTATTCACTGTTTAGTGGGACACAGCTAACTAGGTCATTGGGTCCTGTATATCCTAATCTAACTGTTTCTGAACTCTAATTTATATGTGTTAGTTAGTCATTGTAAACTAGAACATTGTCATCCAAGAACTTCAAGTGAGTTCTTGGAGTAAATTTACATTTTAAAAAGGACATTTTATTCTTTTTATTCCACGTCTGTCAGCTCATGGAAGATCGATTTGCTAATCGCAAATCCTCCGAGCTCTGTCTTCCTTCTTCTCACTTTGACACTCAAGTACAGTAAAATGTGTCCGTGTCCTCTGCTCTCATGTTACTCATCTGCAGATAATATTCATTTAAAGAATGGATTCCTGTGACCGATAGGCGACTCTTGAGAGACTTGGAGGAGGCTGTGTCGCCACCTGGAAAAATCCTTCCCAAGCACTCCAGCCCCTTCCCGGGAGGCTGCCGCATCCGGCTCCAGCAGCAACAGTAGCTGAGGGAAGCACCGGTGACTTTACAGGTCAGTCTGAGGGTCTCCGAGGGCTTCGCAGTCCCAGGGCCGGACTCCAGCAGCGTCACTTGGCACAAGAGACATGGAGATTTTAAAAGAATAACATAAAATACTAAAATAACCATTTTTTTTGTTTTACAATCTCGGTGAACGCCCTACCTGAAGCAAGAAGAACACACAGACGCAAGTAAACAGGACTCATGGTTTTCTGAAATGACATCAGTCCCTTTTGATTATTGTCTGAGCCGCTGAGATGTCAGCTTCAGGGCGATCTTGTCATGAGGCTTTTAAGCAAGAGGTCTCTAACCCCTTTGCACAACGTGTCCAATATTTGGAGAGACAAACGTGGAAGAGACACACTGTGCTCAGGGCCGTAGCCCCTGGTGGTGGTGGTGAGGGTGGTGGTTGGGGGGGGTGCAGTTGAGGGCCTGTCCAACCCATATTAATCTTCAAATGACCAAGGCTGCTGTCACAGTATTTATAAAACAAAACTAACTTCATTCACAGTTGAATGGATACAGTTTAATCGTAAAAGAAAACCGGTTGACGTTCAGAATGTGAATTATTCAGCAAGGTTGACTAAATCATGCTCAATAAATCACAAATTATGCGCTTCAATGTAGCACATTTTTTATAGTATTCCTTTTTTATTTATTTGTTTGCATATTAGCACTGTCTAGACAAAAGTTTCACTTCAATAGTATCAGATCCATTTACAAATGCAGCTATAAGTAACTGATAGGTGACCAGTCAATCTTTTGCTGAAGGACTTTCCAACTGTGCAACTGCACATTACATGATTTTTAGTAACTTTGAATAAGTTTGAGCAAGAAACAAGATTTTTTTGTTAAAATCTGCAGATTATGTGGGAAATAGATATTTATGCTGAAAACGCAGCAGAATCACATAATTCCAGTGGCCCTTCATATAGAGAGTGCATAAAGAAAAACTGTAGGATGTCTATTTGCTTCCAATACACAAAAAATTGTATTACCTCTAAATGAACTGTAGAATTATTTCAACATATATCAGCAGTTATAAAAGTGCCACTGAAGCACGTTTTGTTTTGTAATTCGGAAGTGTGATAGAAACAATGATTTTAATAGGATCGAAAGAAATCTGGGTGATGCTAAATACTGTATTTTATTGTATTCCAGCCTTTGTATAGCACTTACTACTCCATGTATGGCACTGAAGCTTTTACATTCATGGTCAGCAAGCAATGCCATCTCGGAGGGTTTGTGGTTAGAAGGATGTTGTCTTTGTTTTTGTGATCCCATTGTGGGAAGTGTTTCCATTTTGTGCGTATTGACCACTGAGGTGCAATTATCGTGTTATGGGCTGCGGCGCATAGCAGTGTGGTGGATGATGAGGTGTGAGATACACAGACGCGTCATTTATGATTTTTCAGTACATAGGTGTTATAAATGAGGTCTTTAGTTGACAGTCAGATTACCCCCTCTTCAAGCAAGGACCCTTACAACACTAGCGCTGCTAGATTGAAAATGTACCTGGTGCGCGTTAAAAATAACCCTGCACGGGCGGGTGTGTGTCAAAAAGGGCTTGCGATGCATCGATATTACTCACGAGCGAGACCTGTCATTTCCCCCTTCTGTCGAGCCGGCATGCATCGATTCGGTCCGCACACGGGTCCGGGGAGGCCTTGCGTTGTTTTTACACACCCAGCAATGGTTTGCGTCAGAAATTCTGCCGCACGATGATCCGAAAACCACGCAGCGTGGGTTGGGATCTCCCAACCTCTGTCTGCGATGCTGTACATCATTTCTCCAGCTCCGTGCATCGATTCTTCGGTCGCGTTGCAGGCAAGTGTCGATTTTCAGCCACGAAGCTGGCAGTGCATCGTTTTTCCAGCCGCAGATTGGAGTTGCGTCGACCTTTTCCCCTCACAGCGTCCTGTGCGTGGATTTCTTCCTCTTAGGCTGCCACCTTCTCCTTTCAGAGTCCCAGGAACTGGATGGGCACCGCAGGGCAGAGTAGAAGTCTCTCCAGGGACTCCAGGTGCTGGCAGAGTAAAGTCTTTGCTGTCCCTGAGACTTCAAACAACACGAGGCAAGCTCTAAGTCAAGCCCTTGGAGATCTTCTTCAAGCAGCAATATACCACAAGGTCCAGTCTTTGTCCCCTTGCATAGGCAGAAGCGGCAACAGCAGGGTAGCTCCACAAAGCAGAGTCACAGGCAGTGCAGCTCTTCTTCCTCAGCTCTTTAGCTCTTCTCCCGGCAGAGGTTCCTCTTGGTTTCCAGAGGTTTTCTAAAGTCTGTGGTTTTGGGTACCCTTCTTATATCTAATTTCTCCTTTGAAGTAGGCCTACTTCAAAGAAAAGTCTCTTTCAAATGTGAAACCCTGCCTTGCCCAGGCCAGGACCCAGACACTCACCAGTGGGTTGGAGACTGCATTGTGTGAGGGCAAGCACAGCCCTTTCAGGTGTGAGTGACCACCCGTCCCCTCCCTCCTAGCACAGATGGCTCATCAGGACATGCAGACTACACCCCAGCTCCCTTTGTGTCACTGTCTAGTGTGAGGTGCAACCAGCCCAACTGTCAAACTGACCCAGACAGGGAATCCACAAACAGTCAGAGTCACAGAAATGGTATGAGCATGAAAATGCTCACTTTCTAAAGTGGCATTTTCAAACACACAATCTTAAAATCAACTTTACTAAAAGATGTATTTTTAAATTGTGAGCTCAGAGACCCCAAACTTCACATGTCCATCCGCTCCCAAAGGGATTCTACACTTTAATCATATTTAAAGGTAGCCCCCATTTTAACCCATGGGAGGGGCAGGCCTTGCAACAGTGAAAAACAAATGTAGTAATATTTCACTGTCAGGACATATAAAACACATTACTATTTGTCCTACCTTAACCATACACTGCACCCTGCCCTCGGGGCTACCTAGGGTCTACCTTAGGGGTGTCTGACATGTCAGAAAAGGGTCAGTTTAGGCCTGGTAAGGAGGTACACTTGCCAAGTCGGATTTACAGTTAAAACTGCACACACAGACACTGCAATGGCAGGTCTGAGACATGATTACAGAGCTACTTATGTGGGTGGCACAACTAGTGCTTCAGGCCCACTAGTAGCATTCGATTTACAAGCCCTGGCACCTCTAGTGCACTTAACTAGGGACTTACTAGTGAATCAAATATGCCAATCATGGATAAGCCAATTACATACAATTTACACAGAGAGCAAATGCACTTTAGCACTGGTTAGCAGAGGTAAAGTGCTCAGAGTTCAAAAACCAACAGCAACAGGTCAGAAAAAATAGGAGGCAGGAGGCAAAAAGATTGGGAATGACCCTGCATAAGCAAAAAAGTCCAACAGTAGGCAATTTTGAACAGCTCTGCAGGTCCCTTTATTATATTTCTTATTATTATAGTCTGCTTAGATAATTACTGTACTGGGTTGTTCAATCATAACCTTTGTGTATAGTTGTGGGCCTTAGCTGGCTTGGTTGTATGGAAAGAGAAGTGGAGAGATCTGCTGGGATATGCATTGTTACTATCATCCCATATCTGAGTGTCATTGTGAGATGTAAAGAAGTTGCCATAATGTATATGCATGTGGGACTTGCAGTTGTGGACTAACAAAAGTCTTATGATTGCCCCACAGTGTGTGACAGACTTCTTCAGTTATTCCACTCCTGTTCGTTTAGTGATGGCTGGTTTATTGGCTGCACAGAACTGGTAATAAACAACACTTGTATCAGATATGTTTTATGTCAATGTAAGAGGTGTAAGATACAGCGGACTGCCGACCTGTGAGTGTTATTGTATTAATATTAGTGTGGGCCAGAAATGTCATATATATGGAATTACATAACTATATGATAACCCGATGCCCCATGGGTGACCCCTATCCTTAACTTACATACCTATCAAAAATAGTTTGCTGGTTGGGTTGTTTCCAATCTGTGGATTGTAAGTTAAAGATTGAGCTTCAGGTTGTGACTGTCTCTCAGAGGGCGGAATGTGTGGTGCTTTACTTGTCTTGGAAATAGCCATGTTTTCAACTGTAATCTGAAGTGTTTATGCTCCTGGATGCTCTGAATGTTTGCTGATAGTGAGTTCTAGAGCTTGGTGTATTGTATTGAGAAAGCAGTGCCTGCTCCTATTTCATATGGTAAGGTGGTATAATGATAAGTGGTGTAAGTCTGGAGCAGAGTATCCTGTTTTGTTTGTATTGCTTGGATCTAATTAATTACCATTACAAATAAATTGTTTTTATGAGGTCCTATGTAAATAATGCCCTAAGTTCATAATACCGGGTGAACATCTGGTTTAGTGTTTTTATTGGGAAATGGTAGGGAACCCTGGCTGGTAGGAATTTAATGGATTGTCATAGATTCTGGAATTTTTCTTCACAGAAAAATTATGAAGATTTGTGATTTAGCAAATGTTTGGTATTTGCAGGGCATTCTGAGAAAGAAGAGATATTGGTATCCAAGCAAGCCACACCACACGAGACTACCCTAGATGCCTTGTTTTCAGAAATGTCTGGGCCTGGCAGGTTTCCCTGGGTGCTGACCGTGCCCTGGCCTAAATACTGTAGCTACCCATATTGCCAGAATGGGTCAACTTGCAAGGCAACAATCATGATGCTTCCATGTGTCTTAGGGGGCTTAGGGAGCCTTTTACTTTCACAGGCCATAGCCTGGTCACACAAGTGGGGTACTATTGTTATCAAGAGAAGTGTAGGAATGCTTGTGGCGGAACATTTGTGGATCACTGCAGATTCCATTAGTGTGGTGTCCTTTCACTTACATACACAGCATGATGCACAATACAGCAAAAAATATGACTCTTGGAAGCATTTCCCTCGCTTCCTAACTTTGATTTTGGAGAACAAAATGTTTCTAGTGTTTTCTTTTCCAGTACTATGGAAGACCTGTTGAAGTCCATTTCTTTGGGAAGATAGTGTGGTGGAAGTGCACAGGTATTAAGACACCTAGCTTCCTGTAACACCTCGGTCTCAGTGGCAGCCTTAAGGCTCGAGTTTGGTATGAAGAATGTCTTTGTATTGGGTCTTGTGGCTGTGATTAGGAGGCCATATAGTTTAGCCCATAGTAAGGAACCTACCCTAAGAAATCTAGCTTTTATAGAAATTTTTAATAGATTGCAAGAAAAATCTAAGTTTTTAAAAATTATAATTTAGCTTTACAATTGCTTGAGCTAAATCCAGACTTAATTCAACCTGAAAAGTTTGTCCTTTGACCTTCTGTCCTGAAGTAATAAGAGGAGACTGACCAGGTTAACTGAATCAGTAACTCTCAAACAATCTCAGCCCTATCTTGCCTGAAATCTCCCTCATGGGATAAGGCGTTTGTTTCTTCTGCTGAGAGTAGATAGATTGCCTCTTGGAGACCTTACCTCTAAATGGGATGGATCTGATAATAATTGTGATCTCTGTCAACAGGGCATGCAGAATTGTAAACATGTATTATTTATTTGTCGGGCTCTAGCCCCGGCGAGGAAAAAATTGCTAAAACCCCTTTGTTTCTATTCGCTCATCAGGAGAAGCTTTGGAAGCTCTATTTAATCCTCCAAATGAATGTTATTGTTTTAGGATCTTGAAATTTGTTCAGTCTTTTCTAAATCTCTTCTGAGTGTTATGGTTTGATGATAAATATGAAAATTGAAAATATATTTCTAGGGGTAGACTGGAGAATTAGGATATGATCTCTTGATGTTTCAGTTCACTTTTTCATTGTTTAGGGTAGTTCCTTTTGGATCATACTGACTTCTCATGTTATATAATTTGTTTTGTTGCAGAAAGTGTTATGGTATGCAAGGGTTCTCTATGAGAAGTCTCCCTAGAGCTTTTGTTGCACTCTTTTGAGGCATTTTACAGTGTCTTCTTTTTTAATAATAATGTTTTGTATTTAAGAGGTTAATGTGAATAATTTGAACAATTTAATTATTTTTAGATTTGCTTCCATGCTATAATATGAGTTTTATATTTGTACAATGTTGATATTTTGTATTTCTTTGGGATTTTTTTAAATGAATGCCTTTTAGGCTGTTTTTTGCCACTTTTGGTATTGGTTTTACATGTGGACCTCTTAGGAGTTCCAACTCATGAAATAAAATATACTTGAAAATTGAACTGCACAGGTCATCTGCCTTAGACCAGTTACAACTCACCAAATCCATGCAGCCTGATGTCCTTTCCAACAAGAACTGACAACAAGCTGCAGGAAATCGATGGCCATATTGCATTAATGCCTTTGTTCCATGCTCGTAGGGGAGTTCTCCAGTTCCAGAAGGCTCGCAGGATGGTAGGCTTCTGGTACTGGGAATAGAGAAAAGCACAGTTGTCAAATAAATGTGGCAGTTGCTGCTAGGACCAATCACAGACAAGAGAAAGTTTTAGTTGCCATACATTGTCTATGGAGAATAGGGCTAGAGGGAGAATACAATATATTGAGAAATATAGAAATGATAGAAGAGAAGAGAGAGAACAAATCTTCTAGAAAACCTGAGACTATTGAGAAAAAGAAAGAAGAGTAAATAGAAAAAGCAAGAGAGCAGGGGAGGTAGGAATGGGAATATAAATGAAGCAGCAAACAGAAAGGGTTACTTGTGAAAAGGATGAGTGAGGCAGTGGGGACAGAGATTAGGAGATGCATGGGGAGCAAATGGAGTAAAATGAGAGCTAGATACATACAGAGAAAAGATGCTTGCAGATTTTAAGTGGAATTTATAGCTTATCATGTTTTAGCCAATACTCCTGGCGTAATGAGATTTCAATGCACAATTTTGCACTTTAACCATTGTTACTTGAACCACATTGTATTTTGCAAGTTGCTTAACAATGTCACCCCCTTGTTATTTGTTCCTATATGCTCTTAGTGAAATGTGCTCACACTTTCTCTTTTAATGCATATTAGCGATGTCCATATTTGCTTGTATAGTCTCTGAAAAGTACAACCTAGTTGGTGAGAAGTTCTATTAAGGAAGTATTTAGGCTTTCTAGTGTTATTTAAATATGGCAGTCTATTATGTGTTTCATAAAATAAAGTTTGACGTTTATCTTCACATGTAGTTATGCCAAGGCAATCCCTCTACAGATAAATATTTTCAATTTCTAGAAAATATGTCAGGCTTCCATGCCTTCTACATCCACCACTCTGAAAAGTAAATACTCGTCCAAGCAATATTAGTACCACCTTGAGGTTTCTATGCAAAGTGTCTACTGCATGTGAAAGAGTTGAGAATGTTCATAATTCTGGAAGTGGAGGACTGTGTAGCATCCAAATAGGAGGTACCATGCAAGCAGCATCAATGAGAGATGTTATCACAGAGCAGTATCCTAGGTACAAACCTCGAAATCCAAGTCAGAGCTTTAGAGAAAGTGCTGGTACCTCCCCATCTGAAACTGGAGATGAAACTAGTATCCTCAGTTAGGTCACATGGCTCAGATGGACCCATCCCAGGTTCATACAATCACCCATCCGTTGCCATGCCTACCTGTCTTACTGATTGATATTTAACAATGGTTTCCTTTGGTGCAACATCTTTTGCACAACAAGCTTATTACTTTGAGGGGCGTATGCCAAAGTCGAAGCCTTCTTCAAGTATATCCAGTTTTGACTGGTGGTTTTGATCAAATGTAATTGAACTATCCATCTTTTATCACTTCCTTACAGTAGAATTCATTGTGGGATCTTCCCTTGTAAAATGACATCTAAATTTAAGTTAGTTTTCATTATTTTTGTAGCCGTAAAATGTTTGAAACACACTAGCTACCACTAATTTCCCAACATGTTCTTTATGCATATGCTCCAAACTCTCTATAAAGTCATTTTAAATTAAGGGTGAGTTAAATTAAAACTTCACTTATGAAGCCGGGCGGAATTGGGAACTTCCATACTTTATGAATCAGATGAAGTTTCCTTACCTAATGGGAGGTAAGGTTTATGCTTGCGGACCTTCAAGGTGTTATGATTTGTTTATGCAGATTGTCCCAGGTAAAACATTGTACAGCAAACAAAATGTGAAGTGTGGCATCTAGACTTCCACCACCTGAGTTAAGGCTTGTGGGAGGGAGGGCCCTGAGCTGAGGCCAGCTTATTTTTATTTTTGTGTCTATTGATAAATTTTTAAGTTGGATTGTGTAAAACTGATTGTACATATCTTCCACCTATTCCTTTACATCGAATCATAAAGAACATTCATTTACATTGAATCACACAGAACATTGCTAGAACTGCTAGAACAGAATATCAAATATAAAATAGCAAGTGGAAAATAAGTATAGATTTTCAATTAGTGATTCCAAATATATGTATCTATGCTATGCTATATATATATATATATATATATATATATATATATATATATATATATATATATATTATTTTTTTCAAGGTATGTAGATATAGATGTATTAAGATAAAATCTATACTTCCCTATATTCCTACATGAACTTTCCTTTCGATAATCTGTCCTCGATATTCTTGTATCATAGTATTCTGGGGGTCGATATTTAGTAGTACAACCAGTATTTGGGAAGGAATGCTTCTATAGAGCACAGAGTTAATGTTTGGTCAGAGATGAGGCCCATGCCCCCCGGAAACTATACTTCTGGCTACGGGCCTGACTATGCTATTTTTCGGTAGTGAAATCTCAATTTGTTTAACGCAGTGTACCCATTATTTTTTAAATTCATGTCAAATCCAGCAGCTGCAGAGTATATCCCATTTGTTTGAAGTTCGAGCCTTGGCTGGTCTTGAAAACAAGATATTCTATATTCTATCTAGGACGCACCACTAAATGCATTCTGTGCATTCCCCCTTCTCCTGTCAATCATAAGTCTTAATAATGACACATATCTATAAACTTCAGGAAGCTCTTTCGGGGGATTTACACATGTAACCTGATGTTAAAGATAGATGTATGCAGCAGATGCTTGACCCTGCAGGCTTTCCTAGTTGTCAGATTCTTCCAGGAGCATTAACTTTTTTTCTAATTTTCATGCTAACTACACAATATTGCGTCACTGACTGGAGTTGACTTTTTACTGCAGATTGATCATCTCATGTTCCCTGGATGGAACCAGTGGCTCCATTCACACATAGCTTAAGCGTCCAAGACTATGCACTCACCAATCACCATTTGGTCAAACAAACGAACTGCACATGTAATGCTGTCAATAGGCTCTCATTATTCTAATGAGACTACTGGATTTGAGCGGCAGAATCGCCTGCGGTGTGGGAGACTGAGTCTAACCCACTACAGGTGCCAATTGTCGCCCCAATCTGAGTTTTGCTCCGGCCAACTAGCAGTGCCTCATCTCTACCCAAGAGCAGGGATGATTGGGCAGCGAGCACATGACACAATTGATTCCTCAGGGAAATCGTGGTTACTCATATTTCATCCGTTTGTCTCAATTACATTAGTCTTACATGTACAATGACAAGCAGAGGCAGTATATGTTTCAATAAGGTTTTAAGGAAGTGACTGCATCTTAGACAATAAAGCATGTACTGCAATAACCAGGACAAAAAGGCTTGACAGGATTAAAATTGTGACAAGGAGAGTAAAGCATAGAAATAATGCTACCATATTGTCACTAGAGTCAAGTAGACTAATTCATATCTAGGCTATATTAGAGCACAGCATGTTAAGCTCTAGTTCTGCCCTTCAGGTTCCCCTGGGAAGACATCATCCCCCATACCTGAGCAAAGTTCTGAAGTCTGCATAAGCAGCTGTAGCGAAGCGTTCAGCAATCAGCATACAGTCGTGGTCATCTGGCTGGAATCTCCCTCTAACGTGAAAGGGACAGAGAAGTGTTTTTATAATAAAACAGCTGATGTTCTGAGAAAATGTCCCTACATAAGGATTTGTTTGTTTCTATGAATACCAGAGACAAATCGCTTACCACGTCTACAGGCAACCTATCTTACTGCAGCCTTGAAGGAAGCACAGAGTGAACAAGAATGTCTTGTTTTAGAACGTATTGCTGGCCTAAGCAAGAACAGCTAGATAGAGAGAAAAAAAACAAGACCGCAAAAGTGGCTATTGTTAAAATAATAAACAAAGCTGAATAAAATATATCTAGATTAAAGTGCACAGTGGCAGGCCTAGTTTGCTAAAATAATGTGCATGGAGCTAAAACTAAAATGGTTACACAACAAGGCAAACCATTGTAGCATGCCGTCAAGCACCCAAGGTCTCATTACTATGACAGCTTGTAGTGTAAATCACAGTATGGAGTATTGTCTTCAGAATTATTGCAGCATTCCTCTTCCTGGGTACAGTTGTGTCCACATTCACTGCTGGCATCGGGCTGTCAGTGTTCACTGTCTGTTTCATAGGGATTTATAAAATGGGGGCTGTCAGCTCTTACTGAAGGATTTTTAGGCAGTGGTTTTACAAACGCTGATTCCTATGGTGCAGGAGTAGTGTCCTTGGTAAGTGACGAGTTAAGTAGCATCAGGAGCTCCTGCAGGAGACAGATATTCACAGGACTCAAGTCTGCAGGGAAATAGAAAGGGCAGCTTTTTATTAACAGAGCCATTCATTCAAATTCTTCAATGACCGTAAATTGGTCCCCATCTGACCCCGTGCAACCTCTAAGTGTTGTGGCTTCTACTTAGTTGGGAACAGGAATATATATTCCAGCATGATATGATTTAGAAACCTTATAATCATGTCCTCAAAAACCCTTCCAAATCTTGCCATAAAGTTAGTATAATGGAATTTATGATCTGGTTTTGATTTCCTCCTCTTCCTCATAGCTTGGTAGGTCACCTAAGCCTTCGGTAAACCAAGCACATACTTCCAGTGGTCTCCCTTTAGTCTTTTAGGATTCTGAGCTAGAAGACTCTTAGCCTGCACTTCAGTACCTTAAATGCTTCGTAGATGTCCTGGACGCTGTATATATTTAGCTTTCTTTGATAGTGTTCTAGGGGTAGGGAGGGATCAGTTGCAGTTGACTCCACAGGTACATTTCTCCAGTCTCTCTCTCTCTCTTTCTCTCTCTCTCTCTCTCTCTCTCTCAGAAATATCTCCCCTAAACAGTTTAGTGATATTGGCTCCATGGATTTGGAATGCGACTCTAAAGTGGATTCCCTGTTGAATCATGTTCACAAAAGCTGAAAATGAGTCTGTAACAGGTGTCCTGTAATTTGAACTAATTTATAGCTTTTCAGGTTGGGGTAAAATGTTGCAAGATCATTTTTTAACGTAAAGGAGGATCTCTTAGGGTCTTCAAGACAAATATTTTAACTACTTAAATGGCAGACATTGTTCTTTCCTTTGTAATATTTCCAATTTTTTCCATTAAACTAGTCATCTTAGAAAATGCTGACTGGATTTACATGTTTATATCAATGACTCCATGTTAGAAATGGGGTCTTTGGTTGGCAGTCAGGTTACCCCCTGTCCAAGCAAGGACCCTCAGTCTAGTCAGGGTAAAAGAGAATCATGCTCAGCTAACGCCCGCTCACCCCCTTAGTAGCTTGGCATGAGCAGGCAGGCTTAACTTCAGAGTGCTAGGTGTAAAGTATTTGTACCAACACACACAGTAACTTAATGAAAACACTACAAAATGACACAACACAGGTTTAGAAAAATAGAAAATAGTTATCAAAACAAGACCAAAACGACAAAAATCCACAATAGTCAATTAAAAAGCAAAAAGAGTCTTCATGTAGTTTTAAACAGAATGCTAACGCTGTTAACGTGAAAATGTACCTGGGTGCGTCAAAAATAACTCAGCACGGGCGAGTGTGCATCAAAAAGGGCTTGTGATGCGTCGATATCACTCACAAGTGAGACCTTGCATCATTTCTCCTTCAGTCGGATCGGCGTGCGTCGTTTCTTCTCTCCGTAGGAGAGCGATGCATCGTTCCGGTCAGCACTCTTGGGTTCGGGCAGGTCTTTCATCATTTTTACACGCCCAGCAGTGTTTGCGTTGGAAATCCAGCCGTACGATGATCCGAAAATCACGCAGCGTGGGTTGCGATCTCACCAGTCTCCGTCAGCGATGCTGCCTGTCATTTCTCCAGCTACGTGCATCGATCTTTCAGTAGTGCTGCAGGCGAGTGTCGATTTTCAGCTGAGAAGCCGGCGGCTTGTTGATTTTTCAGCCGCTGATCGGAGTTGCGTTGATCTTTTCCCCGCACGGCGGTCGGCAATTTCTCACTCTTGGCCTGCCAGCTTCTTCTTTCAGGGTCCCAGGAAATGGATGGGCACCACTTGGCAGAGTAGGAGTCTCAGCAGAGGCTCCAGGTGCTGGCGGAGAGAAGTCCTTGCTGTCCCTGAGACTTGAAACAACAGGAGGCAAGCTCTAAATCAAGCCCTTGGAGAGTTCTTCACAAGAAGGAAGGCACACAAAGTCCAGTCTTTGTCCTCTAACACAGGCAGAAGCATCAACTGCAGGATAGCTCCACAAAGCACAATCACAAGCAGAACAGCTCTTCTTCCTCAGCTCTTCTCCAGGCAAAGGTTCCTCTTGGTTTCCAGACGTGTTCTAAAGTCTGTGGTTTTGGGTGCGTCTTTTTATACCCATTTTGCCCTTTGAAGTAGGCTTACTTCAAAGAAAAGTCTCTCTTGTTGGTGAAATCCTGCCTTGCCCAGGGCAGGCCCCAGACACACACCAGGGGGTCGGAGACTGCATTGTGTGAGGGCAGGCACAGCACTTTGAGGTGTGAGTGACCACTCATCCCCTCCCTCCTAGCACATATGGCCCATCAGGAAATGCAGGCTACACCCCAGCTCCCTTTGTGTCACTGTCTAGTGAGAGGTGCAACCAGACCAACTGTCAAACTGACGCAGACAGAGAATCCACAAACAGGCAGAGTCACAGAAATGGTTTAAGCAAGAAAATGTTCACTTTCTAAAAGTGCCATTTTCAAACACACAATCCTAAAATCAACTTTAATAAAAGATGTATTTTTAAATTGTAAGCTCAGAAGCCCCCAACTCCACATGTCTATCCGCTCCCAAAGAGAATCTACACTTTAATCATATTTAAAGGTAGCCCCCGTGTTAACCTATGAGAGGGACAGGCCTTGCAACAGTGAAAAACGAATTTAGCAGTATTTCACTGTCAGAACATTTAAAACACATTCGTATATGTCCTACCTTAACCATACACTGCACCCTGCGCTTGAGGCTACCTAGGGCCTACCTTAGGGGTGTCTTATATGTATGAAAAGGGAAGGTTTAGGCCTGGCAAGTGGGTACACTTGCAAAGTTGAATTAACAGTTAAAAACTGCACACACAGACACTGCAGTGGCAGGTCTGAGCCATGTTTACTGAGCTACTATTGTGGGTGGCACAACCAGTGCTGCAGGCCCACTAGTAGCATTTGATTTACAGGCCCTGGGCACCTCTAGTGCACTGTACTAGGGACTTACCAGTAAATTAAATATGCCAATCATGGATGAACCAATTACATACACATTTGGTATAGGAGCTTTTGCACTTTAGCACTGGATAGCAGTGGTAAAGTGCCCAGAGCAACAAAACCAGCAAAAACAGAGTCCAGCACACATCAACAACTTGGGAAACAGAGGCAAAAAGTTAAGGGAGACCACGCCAAGGATGAAAAGTCTAACACTCCGCATGGGTCTTCAAGTAACTGTTTTGAACTGTTGTAGCTAAGTCTTGGTGCACTGTGATTCCATGACTCCAACCCCTACTTTTAATGATTCTAGCCAATACTTTATGTAATTGGCCCGGGCCATTTCATACAAGAAGAATGTGAAATTATCTGATAAACATTTCTTGGCGAAGCATAGTATGTCCATGTGATATTGACTTGATCGGCTAGTTAGAGACTGTGTACAACTGCTGAATTAAGAGCCTTTCTTTGATACTACTCACTAGAGGGAAACTTTGTAGTAGAAATGCTCTCTCTTTAGTGCAGCTATTGATATTTATTTGTATTTATTTATTTGAGAGTTTTACATAGAAAGTACATGACTCGAGGGTGTCAGAGTGCTCTACAATACACAAATTTATTTCACCCATATATTGATGGTTGCAGAAAATCTGAAATTGCTGGTATTATTTACAAGTAATGATGTTCTACATATATAGGCACCCACTAGTGAGCTTTTGATATTGGTGATTGCATAGGCTGTGGGAAACTATAAATGTTACAAGCTTCAGCACCTTTATGCACCCATTTTTTTTGGGTGGTTTTATATAGCGTGAACTCAACCCGAAGGTATTGGAGCACTTTACATTAGCACCAGTTGCATTACAAAAGGACTCATTCATTTTTTGGTAGGCATGGAGGATTAAGCGATTCACCCAGAATCACAGGATGTTGAGCCAAGTCCAATACTCTGACCTGGTTCACCAGCTGATGGTCAGCAGCTCTGTCCCTTACACCACATCCTCTCCCCTAAGTAAAACCCGTTAGTCAGTTGTTGATAACATGTTGCCTAATGTTCGCTGGTTAGTTAAAATTGTAAAATGGGTAGGTAGATTTTCATTCATGGTGAGATGGTGTTCTTCTGTGGTGTGCTTTATTTCTCTCTGGTTTTTGGTTGAGTTGAGTTGGATTAAGCTAGGGCGTTTGTTGTGGCCAAAGAGGGGCAAGGGATTTGTGATGGCAAGAGCCTTATTTCTCTGTATTGGCGAAGGTGTTTTTGAGCACTAATGCCTTTATGTTTCTCTTGAAGAACATTCGGGGTGCGTTTGCACATGTTTCCTGTAGGATGGAGTTCCAGATTCTGCATGCATGTCTTGTGAAGGAGCATGTTTTATGATGTCTCTTTTTTAATTCTGTGGGATGAGTAAAAGTGTGTCTGAGTACTATAGGGATCAGTGTCTTTCTGATTGTTGGACCTGGCCCTTTCTGCAGAGTCACCTCACATTTTGTCTTCCTTTTCTGAAACCATGTTCTTGGCTTTTAGGAGTCTGTACACTTTACTCCTACTAACCAGTGGTAAAGTTCCTGTGCTCTCCCTTCTAAACATGTTAAAGCTGGTATCAAACTGATCAGTCTATTTAATTCACGTCCCTAGTATATGTTAATACATGTACCCAAGGCCTGTAAAATAAATGCTACTAGTGGGATGCAATACTCATTGTGCCACCCACTAAAGTAGCACAGTAAAACAGCCCTCAGGCCTACAGCTGCAGTCTGTAGTAAGTTTACAAACTATCATTTCAACATGGCAAAATAAACTTTTTGCCAAGCCTAAGCTTTCCTTTTTGATGCTCATAAGTCCCTCCTAATGTAGGCTCTAAAAGCCTGTAGATCAGGGTGCATGGTAATTAAAAATTAGGAATTCTACTTAAGTTTTACATGTCTACCCATTGAAAATCCTCCAAAGTCGTTTTCACTGTAGAAAGGGTTGCTCTTTCATCGACTAATACTGGGTCATCCTATTGCTCTTAATCACTGATAAGTTCAGTTTGGGAGCAGATAGAAAAACACATATATCCCTCATTTGTAATGTAATCTAAAACCCTTTTTAATGGCAAAGTCAGATTTTAAGTTACTGTTCTGAAAATGCCACTTATAGAATGTTGGCGTTTTTCTGCCAAAACCAAAATTGGCTTTTTGCAAGTGTCTAGGATCACATGACTGTTAATGGCTCTCCTGTGGTGTGATGTGTAGTCCTTCCATTATGAATTTGGAACAAGCATTCACATGTAACTCATTTTTTTTAAATTACCAATAGAGGACGAGAGGAAAATCCTGTATGAAAGCAATCAGAGGCATAACATTTCTATTAGGACAGAAAGAATTCTGTCAGGAATTATTCTACAAACAAAAAATGGAAAACAACCAGTATAATTGATGTGTCTGAATTGACTTTTATTTTTATAGACATAAAAATGCAAAGACCAGCAACTGACCAGCTTACCAGCACCAACTGGATCTGCCTGGACCCTGGTGCTGGCGTCTGCTGGAATGAGTACTGAACCCCAGGAGTTGTCTCCCCAGGTCTTGGACACTTGGCTGGTGTCAGAGTGTACTCCAGCAATGTATAAACAGCAGAAACTGTACTTCAGATGAAAGTACAGTGGTCCTGAGCTCTTTGCAGTGAAAAAGAACCAAGACTTGTCTCCTCACGACCGCAAGCATACTCCACAAGGACTCATAGGTGACTTCTGTAATAACCTTTCTGTTAGAAATGGGGACTTTGGTTGGCAATCAGGATAACCCTTGTCCAAGCAAGGACCCTCACTCTAGTCAGGGTAAGTCACACACAATCCACATTATCCTGTGCCCACTCTCTGGTAGCTTGGCACTGAGCAGTCAGGCTTAACTTAGAAGGAAATGTGTAAAGTATTTGTGAAATAAATCACACAATAACACAGTAGAATATCACAAAAATACACCACACAGTGTTTCAAAAAATATATAACATTTATCTGATAAGATGCAGGTCAAAATGATTACGATGCAATAAGTATATGTTGAAATATCACTGTAAATATGATATAAAGTGTCTTTAGTCTCTTAAAAGCAACAAATGTCTCTTGCAAGCACAAAGTACCTGGTTTGCATTCAAATTCTCTGCAAGGGACCGCAGAGGAAGAGATGCATGGAAAATGGTGAGGTATGCGTCTATTTTTCCGGCGCACACATGCGATGCGTTGTAGAGTTTTCATGCAGGGCAGGCTTTGCGTCGATTTCTGGCATGTAGACTGGGATCCTCTTCAGGTTGCGGGGTTTTAGGATGCCCCAGGGACAATGCTTTGAAATCCGGAGCTTGCAGGATGAAATCACAGGGGCTGCATTGTGTGGAAGTTTCTACAGCACGGCAGGTGCTGCGTCGATTCCTCTCAGGAAGTCAGGCTGTGTCGGTCCGGCTCGGCTTTCATCAAACCAGTGGGCCTTGCGAAGTCGGGCTGCGTCGTTCCGGTTCGGCATGCAGTGATTTTCTCACCGCGATGCAGGCTGTGCATCGTTTCTTGCAGGCTGTGCTTCGATTTTCGCCGCCCACGAGTTTTTCTTGCAGGAATGAAGTCTTTTTGGTCCTGAGGCTTCAGGGAACAGGAGGCAAGCTCTATCCAAGCCCTTGGAGAGCACTTTTCAGCACAGCCAGAGAGCAGAAAGGCAGCAGGGCAACAGCAAGGCAGCAGTCCTTCTCAGAAAGTAGTCAGGTGAGTCCTTTGGGCAGCCAGGCAGTTCTTCTTAGCAGGTTGCAGGTTCTGGTCCAGGAAGTGTCTTGATGAAGTACAGTGTCTACCTCAGAAGTGTCTGAGTTGGTACGGTCAGAGACCCTGCTTAAATACCCAAATGTGTCTTTGATGTGGGGGAGACTATAAAGAGTGGCTTAGAAGTGCACAAGGTCCCCTTTCAGTTCTATCCTGTCTGCCAGGGTCCCAATAGGGGTTGTGACAGTCCTTTGTGTGAGGACAGGCTACTGTCCTTTGACATATAAGTGTCAAGCCCTCCATCCTCCCAGCCCAGGAAGACCCATTCAATATGCAGATGTATTCAAGTGTGACTGATCATCCTGAGTTTGGGGTTGTCTGAGTGAAGCGCAAGGGAGCTGTCAACTAAACCTAGCCAGACGTGGATTGTAAGTGGATTGAAGTGTAGAGAAATGCTCAATTTCTAAAATAGTAATACAAAATCCAACTTTACCATTAAGCAGGATTTTGTATCACCATTCTGGCCATACTAAATATGACCTGGCTACTCGTTTCAGATCAGGATCTACCACTCAAACAGTATATGAAGGTAGCCCTAATGCTATCCTATGAAAGGGCAGGCCTCACAGCAGTGTAAAACAAATTTAGGAGTTTTACACCACCAGGACATTTAGAACACACATGTTCATGTCCTGCCTTTTATCTACATAGCACCCTGCCCTATGGGCTACCTAGGGCCTACCTTAGGGGTGACTTAGATGTAGAAAAGTTTTGGCTTGGCAATTACTTTTAAATGCCAAGTCAAACTGGCAGTGAAACTGCACACACGGGCACTGCAGAGGCAGGCCTGAGACGTGGTTAGGGGGCTACTTATGTGGGTGGCACAACCAGTACTGCAGCCCACTAGTAGTATTTAATTTACAGACCCTGGGCACATGTAGTGCACTTGACTAGGGACTTATAAGTAAATGAAATAAGCCAAATGGGTATGAACCAATGTCACCATGTTTCAAGGAGAGAGAATATGCACTTTAGCACTGATTAGCAGTGGTAAAGTGTGCAGAGTCCTAAAGCCAGCAAAAATGAGGTCAGAAAAGGAGGAAGGCAAAACGTTTGGGGGTGACCCTGCAGAAAGGCCATTTCCAACACTTTCCTATTACAGACTCTGGACATAGGCTGCATAGTACCCTTTTTTCATCAACCATAACCACTCTGTGTTTCCTACCAGTGTGAAGCTCTGACTAGCGCCCAGCTCTTTGCGTTATCAGCTCAAAGCTCCGACTGAAGCTCCTTGCATGGAAATGGACTAAATTAGAATGTAAACTTCCTGGCCATTTGACTTTGACCCGGACCAGCATGACCAGTTTACTGCAATTGGTGTTTTGTGGTTCTTGTATTTTGTGCTTCTTTTTAAAAAAATTAAAAATTCATAACTCCAGTTCAATTTATTGGATTTTTGTTGCGTTGCTGTCCTTTTATTCCTTAAAATGTACTTGATTTCTTTAAATTGGTTTGGGGTTTGGGGTTATTTTTGTGTCATGTTTTCACTTTATTACTGTCTGAGTGCTCCATAAGTACTTTGCACATTGCCTGCAAATGAAGCCTGCCTGCTTTTGTGCCAAGCTACCATGGGCCTAAGCACAGGTTTATTTGATGACTTTTGTGGTTCACCCTGACAAGGATTGTGTTTATTACTTGAGTGGGGCTCTCATCCCTTTCAGCTAATAACCCAATTTCTTACACTGATTTTGTCAGTTTTCTGCTTAGGTATTTTTAGGTTTCCTTGTGAAGAGTTTTTTGTGGAATAAAGTCTATTTAAAAAATAGATCTTTCTTTGACAGGTAGCCATTCAAATCTTGATAGGTTGGATGTAATGTGGTCTGAGAATTTTACTTCACATATGAGACTGGCTTCTGTACTCAGCGTGGCTTTCATGGGTCTTGGTGAGGTGTCGGTGTACCAGTCAGTGCTGCATTCCCATAGTCAAGTCTTGACATCAAGATAGATTGCACTGTATTTTTATAGTCTTCCTCTGGGATGAAGGGTTTTATCTTTTTGATGAGTTTGACATTTTAAATGGCACTTCTTGCTGTGGCGTTTATGTGGGCAGTTTTTTCAGGTTCTTGACTAGCTTGATACCCAATGAAATGGTGTAGTCAACGGTTGTCGAGTTGCAGTTGAGAGAGTCACGTTGGGTGATCCATTACTGTATCTGAGGTGAGTTCCTTTTTGGGGAGATCAATTGAAATTCTGTCTTCTCGTCTCTAAATTTTGTAAAGGTAGAAGAGTGTAGGGGACACAATTGATCCTTGAGGAAAACCTGGTTGACTGGAGATTTGTTAATATGTGATTCATTTTGACTGACTAGTAGTAAGAATTTCTTGAGGTATGCGATGAACCAATTGAGGATGTGTCCTTGATTCCAATGCATGAATTTAGGGTATTTACATGCATATTGTGGTTTACAATGTCAAAGGTGAAGGAGAGGCCTAGAAGTATCAGTAGGCATGAGTCACCTGCATCCAACATCTTGCAGATGGCATCTATCACATTCAGGATGGCTGTTTCTATACTGCAGCCTGCCCTGAAGCCTGACTGAAAGCTATTGAGTAAGTTGGGGTTTCTATGTGTTGGCTGAGTAGGGAGTTCTTGGAGGTGACATGTTCTGTTTGGCTGAGGCGAGGCCCTAGCCAGGCAGAACCTATCACTCCCATCAGGGGTGGGTGATTACACTAGCTGTATAACCTGCCCGCCCCCTTGGGGAGCTTTGTACGGAGCAGTCAGGCTTAGCACAGAGGAAATATGTAAAGCATTGACACATCACTACCACATAACAAATACACTTAGGGTCACAAGAGAGACTTCACACATGGTGTATGTAAATAAAGTTTGTATTCAACACACACATTATTTAACACAACATGAACGTCATGTAAATCTGAGCATAAATCACATTTAGAAATATCACTATCAGTACTAGGCCTAACTGTATTAAAACTACATTAGCAGTATGCTCACGAGAAAAATAATGCTTTCCCTCCCAATTCAACGTCACAACATTCTAGGAAGCACCCAGGTTCACAACGATAGCAGCAATGTGTACATACAGAGAACAGCAGCATTTTAAGAAAGTTCAGCACTCTAGGCTGCATAGGTAAAACCCAATGTCAACTAGTACTCCATACCGCAGTGCGGTATAGTCAATCACAGACAGTCACTCCCACTGACTCACTCCGCATCGATATGTGGTGCCACAGATATCATGCAGGCTTAAATAACATGCAAACACTCGCTCTAAGCACCCTAATGCGGTGCACTGCTATCTGGCAGGCTAGTGGTCACTGCACTCACAGACCCACCCCTGTTGGGTCCAAAACGTCCTCCACACTCAAACCAGTTGCGACTACCTGGCTCCCTCATGAGTTAGAGATGATAGCACCCTTCCCTCGGATACTAGGCCACTTGTGGCCAGAATTTTACTTATTCAGGATCTACGTGCAAAGATCGGGGGAAGCAAAGAGCTTACGGCTGATTAGGCAAAAGTGGAGAAATGGAGATCTGGCCACCACTTGGGGAGTTCACTCAGGGCTCTCAACACTGTGCCTTCTGGCATGGACCCCAGTCTGCCAAGCACGGGATCAGGGTCACTCTGGGGCACACACCGTTCACAGTGGCGTCCAGCCCAGCCAGGCGCTCCAATATACAGATGGTAACCAAATCTACTCCTCCCTGCTAGGAGGAACAACGTCTGGGGCACGATGATATGAGTCATCCCTGACTGTCCTGGTGACACACAAAGAGTTATCAGGACCAAAAATGCAGGTGCCTCCCCCTGCAAAAACAGATAGTTTTGTATTTGATCATTTTGATGTGTCCACGTAGTGTTTTGAGGCATTTCCTGTCGCGGGCACTAGGCCTAACCACACAAGTGAGGTACCATTTTTACTGGGAGACCTGGGGAAATGCTGGGTGGAAGGAAATTTGTGGATCCCCTCAGATTCCAGAACTTTGCCACACTGAAATGTGAGCAAAATTGTTTTTTTGCCAAATTTTTAGATTTGCTAAGGATTTTGGATAGGAAAACCTCGTGAGAGCGCCACAAGTTACCCCATCCTGGGTTTCCCTAGGTATCTAGTTTTCAAGAATGCACAGGTTTGGTAGGTTTTCATAAGTGCCGACTGAGCTAGAGACCAAAATCCACAGCTAGGCACTTTCCAAAAACACGTCAGTTGTCAATGTCAAAATTTGATGTGTCCATGTTGCGTTTTGGGGCATTTCCCTGGAATGAGGCACACCCTCTGGCACTTTAAGACTTGTCACACCAGACAATTACAGACACACAGGTAAAGTTACCAATGCTGTACCCCCCTGGAATGAGGCACAACATCTGGATTGCAGCGACTTGAGTCATGCCAGACAATTTTGGACGTGCATGAAAAATTACCAGTGCTGTACCCCCATGGAATGAGACACAACGTCTGGTGTATGATGACTTGAGTTGCACCAGAGAAATCCTATGACACACAGAAAGCTACCAATGCCATCCTTGCCTGGAATGAGACACAGCATCTGGTGCATGATGACTTGAGTCACACCAGACAAATCCGGATACACATAAAAACTTACCAATGATGTACCTCCCTGCAATGAGGCTCAACGTTTGGTGCACGATGACTTAAGTTTCACCAGACAAATCCAATCACACACGGAAAGTTACAAATGCCGTACCTCCCTGTAATGAGGCACAACATCTGGTTTGTGATGACTTGAGTTGTACCAGACAAATCCAGACACACGCAGAAATTTACCAATGCCGTACCTCCCTGGAATGAGGCACAACATCTGGTGCATGATGACTTCAATCACACCAGATATATCCGCTCACACACACAGAGAGGCAAGTTCAGTGGTGCCTCATGAGGTAGAATACAACACTGCTCAGGGTATGCCCCACCTTCAAGGGTCTCATCCAGTGAATCAGACACCACAAACAATGAGCATGCAGTCAGGTGTTGCATGAGAGAAATGCGGCACAAAAGGTGGGCCACGAGGTGTCCTGCAACCAGTGAATCCGCTCACTACCAAACAGATGGTTATGTGTGTTGTGGCCCCATGTTGAAGGGCCACACCCCTTGAATTCGGGCAGTAATTTGAAGGCTCTGCACCAGCCAAATCCAGTACCCAGGTGCAATACTTAGTTCCACGCCTGCACCAATCCTACCTGGTGAAGTCCAACAGATAATGTAGAGAATTCTCTCACCGCTCTCCAGACACAGGTACAAGATGTAGATCCTTCGCAGGAGGTATTTGATGCCCCTGAGACCTACACAAAAGAACGGGAGGCAGGCCCTCAGAAAGCACACTTTAGAATGCTAAAGAATTTTGCCCAGGCCAGCCACGATGCAAGAATGGTGCGCAGTCCCTTCCTAGGACAGTAATTACTCCTTGTGCACAGCAGAATCTTCTGGCAGTGTGCATCATGTTCCTGTAAGTGTATCTCTACTTTGCTGCAGTGGAGCACTAGTAGTTATACTTTAGTGTGACTTTACAGTTGGTGGAGGTTCAGAGGATTCCCCTTTGAACCACAAATATCTCCCCTAAATTTCAGTCTTGTCTGCTAAGGGGCTGTGGAATGCAGATCTTAATCTTTAGTGGGGCCATGATCTGGCTCTGAGAGGCCAAATGTCACAGCTTCTCCCTCCAATCTATCCAGCCAGGCCCACAAATGAGTTCTTCATTCCATTTGTGTGCCCAAGTTTTTAGCTGTCGCTGGGAAATGTACATATTTACTCCTCCAACCCCTAGTGTGGACTCAAGTCAAATTAAAAGGCACACAAAACATTTTAGGTCACAGAAATGTCCACTTTCTAGAAATGGCAATTCTCCATGATTATTGACAAAGCCATCCTTACCATAGAAAGAGCTTTGTCAGGATGAATTGAATGATGGTAAACAACATGAGTCTGTTATTTGGACATACCTGTGCCGAGGGAATTTTTCTGAAATGTTTTGCTTTTTTTCTCCCAGTCTTTGCAGACTTACTGTGCATGACCTTATGACTCTGGGCACTTTCTCACTGTCTGGCAGTGGGAAAGTGGGTGCACCCATCCTACCTATGGTAGGGTGGGTAGAGACATGGTTGAGGCGATGTATCCAGGAGGACCCTGAGAAACAGGTATACCACATAACCAGGGTAGCTTTAGCTCTGGCTACTATGGGGACTTGCATGGGTGCCCCCCTCTTGAAGACCCTGGCAACCATGTCACAGGCCTATGGAAGTGGCCTGTTGGGCGCTAGCCTGCCTGCACTCAGGGTGGCAGTTCCGATGCAGGGGCCACCTCTGAGCTGCCTTACACCTTCTCTGGAGGGCCCAGACAGGGAGACTGGTGGTAAGCAGGTCCAGGGCGGGAATACAAAGGTGCAGCCTGTCAGGGCGGGAGAGCACCCCCATGTGGGTGTCTCCTACTGAAATAGGGGGTTGGACACACACATAAGGCTGGGCTGATCCTCTACTAGTGACAGTGGGCCATATGCACTGTCCCCCTGGATGGGCAGGAGGGAAGTGTGCATGCATGTCCTCCTCTGGAGGGGAGGTGGTGCTGACCAATGTGTGTTGGGAGGCCATTAGGCCTTCAGAGGTACTGAGCCTGACATACCTAGCCAGTGGGTGCACACTTACACAATGGGGAATTTCATGTATGTTGCGCCTGGCACAGCTTGCCAATAGGAGCACCCTTTTCAAGGGGCGCAGTCTCATGTCCGTGCCTATGTGCGCATGGGAGCTCATATATATGGGGAGCTTGGCATAGCTGGCTTCGAGGTGCCTACTTGCACCAGGGTGACATATGCTTCAATGAGTCTGGCACAACTTACCACCGTGTGCCTACTTGCACATGTGTGAGTGGTGACTAGTGACACTCGCCTGGGTGTTCAACTTGCACCTTGGTGGGTTTCCTATATAGGTACTGGCATTACTTGCCTCGGCGTGCACATTTGTGCACTGGTAATCTAAGATAGGAACCAAGCCTGATAGAACATGCCAGTATTGACACACTTGCATTTTGTGGAGGCTTTGACAAAAGTGCCCCACGTACCCCACCAGGTATGGGTGTGCACCAGGGAAAATGTGTGCACCAGGCCTTGCGTGTTTGCACTATCTATGAGCGCTGCTCTACCCATAAGGTAACATGGGAGAATGAGTCTTATTAAACCTGGCTGCAATAGTTGATTGCAGGGGATCAGCCTCATGATGTTTGGTATTGTTGAATTCCAAATTGCGAACCCCTTTAGATGGTGAAGGTTGTTTTGTCATTGATGCCCTAGAAATGCAAGTTCTAGAAAGTGGGCATTTCCCTTGTAAATTAGGCTTCATTCTATGGGTTACGGGGTAAAGCTCATTTGTGTATTCCCCAGGTGACCCCTATAAATCTCAAGCATCCAAAATGACAGTGCCTTGTCATTTGGGGCCTGCTAAAGGTGAGCTAAAGGTGCTTCTATATATTATCTGCAACTAGAACTAGACCACCATTCTTCCATCCTTACCAGCCATTTCAACTAAACATTCTATATTCTTCACATAGTCCCTAGGTCTTGCTTGAGCCCGAATTCGTAATGTTCTCAGCTTCAAAAGCACTGGTGGAAGTGTTTCAGCTACATGAAGCAGTCGGATTCACCTGACCATTTCCACTGTATATTCAGTGGCATATGTGATACTCCTTTCTTTGACCAAATGAAGTCCACCTGAAGCACGCCTGCTAGCAATGCAGAGATAATAGGAAGCTTTTCCTCTCATTCTTTTTTTACATGATCATCTGACTTTGAGGAATTCTGCAGATTCCATGTATAGGACCATCACTTGGTTTTTGTTGTTCTTGGTCTGTTAATGAATAAATATATAAGTGGCAGATGTGCAGCTGGTGTCTTTTTGTTGGAACGTGGATTATTGGTAAGGGCAGGCAAGTACCTGCACTTAGCAATAGACCACAAACCCCCACTAGGTCCAGTCAGGCCCTCAATAAATTAATCCCATCTCAACTCTTGGTAGCCTGGCAATGAGCAGTTAGGCTTAGCTTAGGAGACAGGTGTGTAAAGCATTTAGAAAATAACAAAACAGTAAATAGGTAAAAAACAAAACACAATAAAAATCCAACACCAATTTATAAAACAAGATCATATTTTTACTTTAAAATGACACTAAAATAACAAATATCCAATAAAGGGAACCAGAGATATGAATTTTTAAAGAATATATGTTTTTTAGTTCATAGAACTAAATGCTCCAATCTGGACATCTGGTCACACTCGACCAGGGCAAAGTCAAAATTTGAGGCCTTCCGCAATGGAGCCCTGTCCGGCTACAGTGAGCAGGAGGCCTCAGTCAAAGTTTTACCTCTGGACTTAGTCGTTTTCTAGAAGATTTTCTGGGCCAGGATGAAGTCACAAGTTGAATCGGACATCCCTGGAGCTCTCTTCGGATATACATCGCAGGAGACCTCGGGCAAAGATTCTACATTCGAACTTAGATGATTTTTCATTATGTAAAGCTTCATCCGGGACCAATTTAAAATTGAAGCTGACCTCCGTGGAGCTCTCCACTGCACGGGAAGCCTCAGTCAACTTTTTAAGTTCTGACTTAGAAACTTTTTGGAAGCTTTTTCTCTCCGACGTTGGACGACTCTCCACAGCGAGCCGATTTTGATTCAATGTCATCAGATTGCCTTTTCACAAGCCCCCAGTGAAATACTGGAAGTCTGGGGCTCCAGAGCTTTTCAGCGGGATGAACCTACAAGTCAGGCCAGGTCGCGTAAGCCGTCTTGACTCACAATGCTGGGTCGGTCCACTTATAGAGCTTTTTTCCAAAGTTGCTCCAAATGTCTCCAAACTTCTGGATCTTCTTTCAGAAGTTCTTCTAAGGTTCATTTGGAACCAGAACTCACCCCAAGGTTCCAGAAGTGCTGAGTTGCTCCTTGAGGGTTAAACTCCAACTCCCAGAATGCACCTTGCTCAAATCCAAAAATGACCACTGGTCACTGGTCAGTTGTTCAGTTTCTTCAGAGCATGATGCAGGGGACTTTGGTCAGCTATTTACTACCTGTAGCAAACTGAGAGCCCCTTCTTGAAGCAGTAGAGGCCAGGTCAAAGTCTTTGTTGTGGTGAAGCTCGAGTGTGGAGCTGGTGCAGTCCTTCTGAGTGCAGTGTCCAGGTGCAGGCCAGTGATCCAGCAGGTCAGTCATTCTTCTTCTTGTTTTGTTCTGATAGGGATCTGAAGTGAGGTGCAGCTCTGGCAATTTTATCCTTGCTCCTTTGGTGGAAAGTGGGGGGGACTCTGGCCAATCACGTGCAGGCCACCACCATCTTGAGTGACCATTTCCTGGGAAGTGTGGCAACAATCAATCCCAGGGAGCAACATTTCTCCAAAATCCAAGATGGTGAAAATTCAATCTTAGAGTTTAGATCTGGCTGAGCCAGCCCACTGGTGTGGCTACGTTTGCCCTTAGCACACCCTTTCCTAGATCTAATCCAGGGACACCTGGTTGTCTGGGTTTGCAGGAAATGGGGGAGGTACAGTGGTTGTCCCAAATGTCCTTCCCTCCTTTGAAGACCAGTTTGGCTGCTCTCCCCCGATCCTGCTCTACCATTTTCTGAGTCAGATCTTCTTAACCAGATGCTTTCCATATTTCAGCCCAGGACGCTTCAATCAATCAATCAATCATTGGATTTATAAAGCGCACTATGTACCCGTGAGGGTTTCAAGGCGCTGGGGGGGGAGCTGGTGTTTACTGGTCGAAGAGCCAGCTCTTGAGGAGTCTTCTGAAGGTGAGTAGGTCGTGAGTCTGTTGCAGGTTGGTGGGGAGGGTGTTCCATGTTTTGGCGGCGAGGTATGAGAAGGATCTGCCACCAGCGGTCTTTCTTCGGATGCGGGGGACGACGACGAGGGCGAGGTTAGAGGAGCGGAGCTGACGGGTGGGAGTGTAGAAGCTGAGTCTGTTGTTTAGGTAGGCTGGTCCGGTGCCGTGGAGCGCTTTGTGAGCGTGGGTAAGAAGCTTCAAAGTGATCTTTTTGTTCATGGGGAGCCAGTGAAGGTTTCTCAGGTGGTGGGAGATGTGGCTGTGGCGGGGTATGTTGAGGATCAGTCGGGGAGGCGTTTTGGATGCGTTGGAGGCGTAGTTGGTCTTTCGCTGGGATGCATGTGTAGAGTGCATTGCCATAGTCCAGCCTGCTGCTGACGAGGGCCTGTGTCACTGTTCTTCTTGTTTCTGTCGGGATCCACTTGTAGATTCTGCGGAGCATGCGGAGTGTGTTGTAGCAGGAGGAGGAAACTGCGTTGACCTGTTTAGACAAGGTGAGGGAGGAGTCGAGGATGAAGCCCAGGATGCGAGCGTGGTCGGTCGGTGTCGGTGGGGTTCCTAGTGCGGTGGGCCACCAGGAGTCGTCCCAGGCGGAGGGGGTGGGTCCAAGGATGAGGACCTCCGTCTTGTCCGAGTTCAGTTTCAGACGGCTGATTCTCATCCATTCGGCGATGGATTTCATCCCCTCGTGGAGGTTGGTTTTGGCGGTGCATGGGTCTTTGGTGAGTGAGAGGATGAGCTGGGTGTCGTCGGCGTAGGTGAGAATGTTGAGGTTGTGTTGTCGGGCCACTTGTGCGAGGGGGGCCATGTAGATGTTGAACAGCGTCGGTCTGAGGGATGAGCCTTGGGGGATGCCGCAGATGATGTTGGTGGCTTCGGAGCGGAAGGGGGGGAGGTGGACTCTCTCGGTTCTGCCGGTGAGGAATGAGACGATCCAGTCGAGGGCTTTTCCTTGAATTCCGGTTTCGTGGAGGCGTGATTCCAGGGTGCGGTGGCAGACTGTGTCGAAGGCGGCAGATAGGTCCAGGAGGATGAGGGCTGATGTTTCTCCATTGTCCATTTGGCGTCTGATGTCATCTGTGGCGGCGAGAAGGGTGGTTTTGATGCTGTGGTTTCGTCTGAAGCCGGACTGGGAGGGGTCTAGGATGCCGTTGTCTTCGAGGTGGCTGGTTAGTTGTGTGTTGACGAATTTTTCAATCACCTTTGCTGGAAAGGGGAGCAGGGAGATGGGTCGGAAGTTCTTGAGGTCGTTGGGGTCTGCTTTGGGTTTCTTGAGGAGGGCGCGGATTTCGGCGTGTTTCCATTTTTCGGGGAAAGTCGCTGTTTCGAAGGAGGTGTTGATGACCTTTCGTAGTTGGGGGGCAATGGTGGCATCGGCTTTGTTATATACGTGGTGGGACCAGGGGTCTGACGGAGATCCTGAGTGGATGGAGTTCATGGTCTTGCGTGTCTCTGTGTCGCTCACGTTGGTCCAGGAGGTCAGGTGGTTTGCACAGGTGGAGTGTTCGGGAGTGGGGTCTGGCGTGGGAGTGGCGTCAAAACTGTTGTGGATGTCGATGATCTTCCGGTGGAAGAAGGTGGACAGTGCGTTGCAGAGTTCTTGGGATGGAGGGATGTTGTTGACGTTGGCGCTGGGGTTGGAGAGTTCTTTCACGATGCTGAAGAGCTCTTTGCTGTTGTGTGCGTTGTTGTCCAGGCGGTCTTTGAAGTGGGATCATTTGGCTTGTCTGATGAGTTGGTGGTGCTTGCGGGTTGCGTCTTTTGTGGGCTGTTAGGCTGTCAGGTGAGCGTTTGAGGAGCCATTCCTTTTTTAGCTTCCAGCAGTCGCGTTTGGAATTTAGCAGCTTGTCTGTGAACCAGGTGGCTTTTCTTCTGGCTTGGTTGTCGTGGGTTTTTTGAGTGGCACAAGGGTGTTGGTGCAGTCATTGATCCACAGGGTGAGGTTGTTGGGGGCGGTGTCAGAGTCAGTGGAGTCGGGGGTGGGTTCTGGGCGAGGGCGTTGGTAAGCTGGTCTTCTGTAACTTTGTTCCAGCATCGGCGGGGTGGTTGTTGGGTGCGATGGTGCTCGGTATGTTTTTTGTAGGTGAAGTGGATGCAGTGGTGGTCGGTCCAGTGGAGTACGGTGGTATGGTTGAAGGTGATGTGGGTGCTTGAGGAGAAGATGGGATCAAGCGTGTGGCCGGCGATGTGGGTTGGTGTGTTGACGAGTTGCCTGAGGCCATGGTTGGCGAGGTTGGCGATCAGAGTAGTGGAGTTGGTGTCGTTGTTGTTCTCCAGGTGGAAATTTAGGTCCCCGAGGAGGATGTAATCCGTTGAGGTGAGTGCATTGGTGCTGGTGAGGTCGGCGAGGGATTCGCTGAATGGTGTTCGTGGTCCGGGGGGTCTGTAGATGAGCATTCCTCTGAGAGTGGTGTTGGGGTCGGTGTGGATGTGGAAGTGTAGGTGTTCGGCGGTCTTGAGGTAGTCGTCGGTGTGGGTGTTGACTTTGAGGGAGGATTTGTGGGCGATGGCTATGCCTCCTCCGATTCCGTTGTTGCGGTCCCTACGGATGATCTTGTAGCCGTCCGGGATGGCTATTACGATGTCGGGCACCGAGGAGTCGTTCCACCAGGTTTTGGTCAGGAAGGCTACGTCTGGGGCGGTGGAGTCAGCAGGTCCCAGAGCTCGATGGCGTGCTTGCGTGCAGAGCGGGTGTTGAGGAGTATGCAGTGGTGGTTGTTGGTTTCGGTCTTTGTTGGTGATGTTGTTCTGTCGCAGGTGAATCTGCAGGTGCGGCATGCGAAGGGTCCGTAGATGTTCCTTGGTGAGGGCTGGGAGCATGCTGTGATGCGGCCGAGGTTGAGGGCGTTGAGTTGGTCGGCCGTGTAGTGACGTCCGGAGGTGCAGGGGTCTTGCGGACCAGGGGGGTGGCGCTGGGCGCGGTCCAGGCGTGAATGGGCGCAGACGGGCTTGCCTTTGGCGTGCCAGCGGCGCGGCTGTGCCGCATCTGGCATAAGAAGAGGGGAGGGTGTGAGCGGCAGCTGGGAGGCGGGAGGGGCTGTCCAATGGGGGTGCAGAGGGTAGGGGCTGCAGAGGACGCAGCGGCGGGAAAAAGGCAAGGAACTAAGCGGTGAAAAGGAGGGGGGAGGTGGGAGGGGCCGCAGGGGACGCAGCAGCGGGAAAAAAAGGCAAAGAACTAAGCGGTGAGAAGGAGGGGGAGGTGGGAGGGGCCGCAGGTGATGCAACGGCGGGAAAAAAAGGCAAAGAACTAAGTGGAGAAAAGGAGGGGGAGGTGGGAGGGGCCGCAGCGGCGGGTGCGGGAAAGTGGAACTGGAAAGACAAGTGCAAAAACGGAGAGGGAGGAAGTGGCTTGGAGGGCAAAAGCGGGGAGCAACCTACCTGCAGCAGCAGGGTCCACACCTCATCAAGGCAGCCAGCCCAGGCGGCCAGAGGCTGAGCAATCAGAGCAGGGCACTGCTGGTAACTTTTAGTAAGAGTTCTAAAACTCTTTCTAGGTACAAGTTATATTAAATTCAACGGTGGCAAGTTGTTGTATTTATCATAACTTTTAATTTGATAATAAACATGCCATATTTAGTTCCTTCCTCTAGAAAATAAGACTATTATTTTTAAATAAAGTCTCCCCATGCTAGCCTCAGAAGCCCATTCACTACAACGGGGAAAAATGAATTTAGCTATTTTTCCCTCACCAGGGCTTATAAAACATCTTTCATAAAGTCCCCGCTCATAGTTACACTGCACCCAACCCTAGGGACACTTAGGGCATACCTTAGGGGTGACTTATTTTTTTTTTTTTTTTTTGAATTTTATTTTATTTTAATATGTCGGAGGGAGGGGGTTACATGAGAAAAAAAAGAAGAAGACATAATATATCCGTGCGAAGAAAGTAAAGTAAACAAAACAACGGGAGAAAGAAGACCTTTAAAAAAACCTCAGTTATATATATCACACATCGAAACAATTAGCATTTTTTTTTTTTTTTTTTTAAACTGTGTCTTGATATTCCAACCATCTAGTCAGTGGTGCCCACATTCGTTCTCCTCTATGTCTCTTCTTATGACCCTTTAACTTATAAAGACTTAATTCAGTATTATAGATGGTAAGTAATCTAGAGCGCCAATTCTCAAACGTGGGGGGTTCTTTTTTGAGCCAATCTGTAGCAATACATAAGCGGTATATTGCCATGGACAAAAATAAAAATCGCCTTATTTTATACAGTGCAGGTTCCGTACTTTCAGGTGAGTCCACGACTCCCAATACTACCAGCATAACAGTAACCTGAATATTGCAATGCGTGATCTTCTTAAGGAATACCTCTATCTCATTTAATATTCCCTGCAACATTGGGCATACAAAGAACATATGCATTATCTCAGCTTCAACTTCCCCACATCGATTGCAGCTTCCAGAGGATATCCCCCACTTTTTCAGTTTTGCTGGAGTATAATATAAGTCCATCAGTGTTTTGTAATGCTGGGTTTTCAAATTAGCTGATAGAAATGTTGTCTCAGCCATGGCTAAGGATTGGTCCACCCACTCTCCAGCCACCCCAAATCGTACAATCCATCTCTCATTCTGTTGTGCCATATCATCTACTTGTAGCTCTGTTAGTAACTTATATAACTTGCCAATCTTTGCCCCATTTTTAACAGCCTCAACTACCGGGATCTCCGACAACTGTACTGTAACGCACTTCTGAGACTGTAAAAAATTTCGTATTTGCAAAAATTTTAAAAAATGGGTCTTAGGTAAGCCAAATTGAGACTGCAGATCCGTAAATGATTTATAACCGGATTTACAATACAAGTCTCCGACTTTATTTATTCCCCTAGAACGCCAAAAATCTAGTATGGGATCCCTAAAGATATGATTTGGGATAGCTGAAAATTTCACTGGTGTATAAGCCGTAATCTTTCCCAGTCCCATACTCCGTTTTATCTGAGCCCAAACCTTGAAGGCGGACAAAAAAGGCTTAAATCTTACTTTTTTAAAGTAACTTGGTTCCTCAAATTTTGATAACCAACCACTTGCCTCCCCACCCGCCATCATAGTATAAATAGGGGTTGGTTTTACTTCTTCATTACCCTTAAAACTTCCCCTTATAAGTTCATCCATATGTTGAAGGCAACAGGCGTAGTAATACAGTGTAAAATTAGGGACTGACCACCCGCCTCGATCTTTGGGAAGTGTCATATACTTCATTGCCCTTCTCGTTTTAGCATACCCCCATAAAAAATTATTCCCCATCTTTTCCAATCTTTTAAGCCATTTTTTATCAACCTCAAGGGGAATAGCCCGAAATAAATATAGGATTTTTGGCAGAACCATCATTTTCAATACATTGCAGCGACCCTCTAGCGATAAGTGCAAATTATGCATTCGGTCTAAATCCCTCTTTATTCTATTTAATAATGGGATAAAATTAATTTCCACCAACCGATTAACCACTGATGTAATCTTCACCCCCAAATACACTGCTTCAGATACCAATCGTCTATCTACTAGTGAAACGTGCCCAGAACATACTATTTGTGTTTTATCTGAGTTCAGCTTATATCCGGAGTATTTTCCGAACTCTCTTGCCTCTATTTCTATTGCCCTAATAGCTTCCTCCGTGTTGCTTGTCACTATAGCTACATCATCAGCATATGCAAACACCTTATATGTTTCTCCATGATATAATAGAGGTTGAATATTTTTGCATTCTTCTAATCTCAGCAAGAAAGAATCAATATATAGAGCAAAGAGCAAGGGGGAACATGGACACCCTTGTCTAGTCCCCCTAGAGATTAAGATAGTATCTGATTCCAAACCAGCAATGCAAATTCTAGCTTTTGGGGCTACATATAAAGTTTTTATAGCTGTAATATATCCACTCCCTATACCTTTCCAGCGCATGACTTCCCATAGAAACTTCCACGATACACGATCAAATGCCTTCTCGGCATCCAAAAGTAATAATCCTAAATTTGTTTGATATAGTTCTGCAAGATCAAACATGGCTATTATTCTTCTTATATGATCTATTGTATCTCTACCCGGAATAAACCCATGTTGTTGTTTTCTAACCAGCCTGACTATCACATTTGCCAATCTACTGGCCAAAATCTTTGCATAAATCTTTCCATCTACGTTTAACAAAGATATGGGTCTGTATGAACTGGGGAACTCTTTTGATTTATCCTTTTTTTTTAGCACTATAATACTTGCACATTCCCACGATAAGGGTGCCTGACCTGCCTGCGCTATACAAAAAATGCTATGCATATCCTTTTTAATGTCTATCAGGAAGGTCTTGTAAAATTCAAGTGGTATTGCATCCGGTCCAGCAGCTTTCCCTGTTGCCAGGGAGCTTACTGCCTCAATTATCTCATCAATACGAATTGGTGCATCTAATGTAATTTGTTCCTCAGAAGAGAGCCTTGTACTCTTTAATCCCCCCAGAAATTCACTAACCTTTTTTTGTAGCTGTTCAGAATACACTATATCTTCACTATACAGCTCCTGATAGTAACCCTTAAAAACCTCTAGAATTCCTTCTAACTCTGTATGTTTCCGCCCATTACCATCAATTATATTCAAAACATTCTGTTTAACTGCCTTTTGTCTGACCCGTCTAGCTAAGACTTTTCCTGTGGATTCACCATATTCATAACACTCCAATCGGTGACTTTGATAGACGGCTGCCACTGTTTTATTCAAGTAAGCATTTATTTTAGCCTTAAGAATCACCATTTGGGTCTGAGTGAGAGTAATGTCTTCTCTACTAGTAATTTTACTAGCTAATTCCCTCTCTTTTGTTATTAATCTTTCTTGAAGTTCTACAATTTCCTTCCCCCTAATTTTCTGTATTCCCAAACTATAACTAAGAGTTTCACCTCTCACTGCAGCTTTAAATGAATCCCATACCATCCCCGGATCTGCCGTATTCCTATTGATATAAAAAAAGTGGTGAATCCACTCTTTCATATGGGATATATATCCTGGGTCAACCAACAATTTCCTATCAAATGTCCATACACGACGCGAATTAGATGGTCCCTTAATTGTTATGGACAATATTAATGGATTATGATCTGATAAGAATCTGGGTTTGCATTCTATTTCAGCCCCATGGATTAAGTTTTGTGATACGAAAAAATAATCCAACCTTACCAATTTAGCATGTGGGAATGAGTAATAGGTATACCCTGGATCTACAGTTTTAATATTTTCCCAGACATCTCTCAACCCATGTTCCCTTACTAACCTCCTTAGAGCTTTCCATACTTTAGGCTTTCGTCCCTGATATAAACTCTGGGTGTCCATGCTCCTGCTACCTACCTCTAAATGAATATTTAAGTCGCCACAAATAATTATTGGTAAGGGCCATCCAACTAGTTCCATATTCAACGTATCCAGAGGCTCAGCCTCGTCCAAAACTGATCCATATATAGTGCAGAGGGTAAATTTAAATGTATTCACGGATAATTCTAAGAGAGCCCACCGCCCATCGTTACTTGCTCGAGATCTACAAACTTGTACATTGTTATTTCTGGCAAGTATCGTCACCCCACGTGTCGAAACCTCCTGTCTGGTACAAACAAGAGGCGTCAACCCAAGCTCTCGTATGAGCTCTCGCTTACTCCATGCAATGTGTGTTTCCTGCAAGCAATATAAATCTGATTTAATTAGTTTAAGACCAGCTGCCACTCTTTTCCTTTTCTGGGGGCTATTTAGACCGCAAATATTCAGTGTACAAATCCTTAATCTATTTGCCATATCACTCAGTTTGATGTACCAAACTCACGTCAATACTTTCTCCCTTAAAGAAACCAACTTGTTGATATTGAATCCTATACATCCTCTTCTTTTGATATGTCTTCATTAAATTGTTCTGAACATTTCTACCTATATTAGTGCCCCCCCCACTCCCCACCACCCCTCTCCCCCCCTCTCCCCCTCTCCCATCCTCCCACCCCTTATACCCCAACCCTGCTACCAACCACCCCCCCCACCCCCGTACACCCCTTACCCCTACCCTTACACCCAATTTATGGAGAGTATGGGATCTCACTGTCCCTAATGATGGTAAAGCTTCCGCTCCGACCGTCCCTACCCAGTGCATGATTTTCTTTTTCTTTTTTTCTTTTACCTTTTCTCCCTTTCTTTGTCTTTATCTCTCTCTATCTAACCCTGTTTCAGCCAAAACAATATCTTACCCCCGGCTCGACTTCTCAGGGCTTAACTCCTAACCCTCTCTACTTTACCCCCACCCCTATGTCCCAATCCAGAAAATCTATTTTAGGGAACCGGACCGTTAAGTCCACCCAAAAAAGCCCTTGCTTTCTCCTCTGTCGCGAAGAAGTAAGTCCTATTATCCATTACTACTTTCAGTTTAGCCGGATTTAATAAAAAAACCTGTGCCTCCTTACTTTGAAGTGGCTGAATTAACTGCCGGAGCCTCCACCTTTTTTCAACAGTAATATGGCAATAGTCTGGTCTCACAAAAAACTCACATCCCTTAGCCTTACTTCTAGCATTGGGTCGAGCTCGGTCGAATATAGCCTGCCTTGCCTGATAATTAAGCAAAGAGATTAATATTGCTCTAGGTCTACCACTTCCTCCTTCTGAGTTTGGTCCTATTTTACTAAAAGGAAATCGATGGGCTCTTTGAACCTCTTTGTCCCAGTCCCACTGGTGTAAGTCCGGAAAAGCTTCCTTAAGAAGTGCGACCATAAAGCTATGTATATCTGATCCTTCAAGTCCTTCTGGTACACCCAGGACGCGCAGATTATTCCTCCTCATTCTGTCCTCTAAATCTGTCAATTTCCACTGAGTGTCCTCAAGTTGTTTCTCCATCATTTCTCGAGATGACTGGCGAGCTCCAGCCTCATCCTCCAGACGCGAGATCCGGGTCTCTGCTTCTTCCATCCGTGTAGTAAACTCTGAACATGTCTTAGCTACTCGACGAATTTGGATTTGCATCTTGCGGCAAGCCATTTGAGTCCTACGGCTCTCTAATTTAGATTCCTCTCGATGTTCCATAATGCTTTGATATATGGTTTCCAGTGACACAGGATTAGGCTGTTTTTCACCATTATCAAATAGAGTTAAATCATCCTTGGAATACTCCCACTGAAGCCCCTGAAGACCCTTAGTGTCCAATGGGTTAGTGGAGTGCTTATTAGGTCCTACTTGCTCACTTCTCTTCCTCTGTTTTTTCCTGACAGTGGCACTCCTGCCACTCTCCTGTAATTCCTTTCCCAGTGCCAAAGAGGACACCTCAGATTCGAATTCAGAAGAAGTTTTATCCGCCTCCAAATCCAGCTGCTCGTTGCTTGACCAACTTGAATGATCTGATAGTGAGAAAAACTTGTCTCCTTGTATTGTCTCATTATCGCGTAATTCCACTGGCCTCCGCTCCACCTGTAATAATGACCTAGCGCCTTGTGCGCCCTCCCTCTGCTCCCTCTGCTCCATCTGACTCCCGGTAGCTTGTTTTTGTAAAGTTGCCACATCTTCAGCATCACTCTGCCCACCTTCATGCGGGGGGGGGCACATCTATAGCCGTCATCTCTTCGTTTACTAGAGGATCAGCCTCCTCCACAGCGGCGGGGGGGGTATCTACGCCCCCCACCAGTATGTCCTTCCCTTTCTCAAAATACCTGTCCAGTGAAGCACTCTTGTTTTTGGAGACAACCTTCTCACCTAAGCCTTGTTTTATATCCGTACCCCCCCCCTGCCGTGCCGACAGGCTTACTCTTACCGGCTTGCCTCGTCCAGACAGAGTCACATTTTTCACTCCCTTAGGTGGCATTTTTACCTTTTTTTTTTGCTTTTTAATGCAAAATGCGTTATTATAATATACGCCCAGTGTCAAATACTTGTAATACAATAAAGAAACTCTGACCGTTTTTTGAGTCCACGTCGAGAATTGCCCCCAATTGGGACCCGTGAGCACAGACCTGTAGTTGTCTTCAGGTAGGAGCAGGAGCAGTCCAGACCGCATCCCGGGAAAACACTTTGCAATCCTTTTGGCCTCCGTCAGCAAATCCACGTAGTTTTACTTCTCCCAGGGGGAAAAAAAAGAAAAAAAAAGGCCCCGCAGAAACCAAGAGCCAAGTAGCCTTGAACAATCCTCACATGAGAAGCAGTCCTTCAAAAAGCAATGTCACCCACAATATTTCCCCTGTGCCGCCCCTCCTGAGAGTCCTGGGACAGTCATCCCCAAGAAAAGAGGGAGCAGGTGAAGCAACGCGAGTCGGCACAATGTTGCTAAAATGCCGCTACATTGTTTTCCTCTAAGCGCGACTGCCGAAGGAAGCTCCGACCCGCGGGAGAACTGCCGCAACACTGGGAGGTTTCCTTGGTCGGAGCAGACGCTTCGCGGCTGCGTTACGCGGCCGCCATCTTGCTCTCCGTCACTCCCTTAGGGGTGACTTATATGTAAAAATAAGATAGCTTAGGACTTTGGAAGTACTTTTAATTCCAAAGTTGAATTTGGGGTCAACTTTAACTTAAAAGTAGCCAGCAAGCCAGGCCTGCCTTTAGAATGACACTGGGCACCACAGCAGTGCACCTACAGGTGTACTACCTATGCTGGGGTCCCTGAACCTACATGCCCTACATATACTAGGGACATATAAGTTGGGTGACCCAGCAAATTATAATTAGCCTAATTTGCATAATAATTATGATTGGAGCAAAGGCCCAGGGCACCATCAGAGTCAGAAAAACACCAGCGTAAGGGGCAAAAAGTTAGGGGGCATCTGCAATCAGCCCAGTTGTCCCACACCTTTATTTTGTTTTAGTTGTGTGAGGCTGTGCATCCTTATTAAACCAGGGAAAAAAATGTATTATGCTGACGTAGCTTTGCATGATCACCAGCATTTCGAGGTATGCTTTTTGCACAAAATTCCCAAAACGAAGCCATTTTGTCACATTGCGTAATTTCAACACCATTGAGGGGAAAATTCTATATGGGGGGCACAGGCACAATGTGAACAAACAGAATGCAAGCTGCTGTTGCTCACAGTATTTGTGCTGTTCATGCACTTTTCAGTTGAAATGTGTCTTCTCATCAAAACACAAAGATGTGTTTTGCTTTAAAATATAGTGCTAAATGCCAGATTTGCATATCATATAATGTAGGGTAATATTTCAAAACTTTTTTAGTAAGTACGCAAAAGGATATTATGCAAATTTTGTACACCCCTAAATTTCGACTTGTGCAGGTCTTCATGTAGTGAGGACAGTGATGTGGAGGCGGAGCCCCAGTATGCCCTGCAGCACTTACTGCACTATAGCTCTCTGTCTCATGACCATACACTTTACTGATCATCCTGCCTTTACATCTCATACACTGCTTCTGCCTCCCACAAAATGCTCTTGCTCCATAAATATTCCCCATTGTACCACACATGCTAAGGTTGTCCATTCTTCCGGGAGCATTGTCTTTATCCCATTTTCATGCTAACTACACAATATAGCATCACTGACCACAGGTGGCGTTTTACTGCAAATTAATCAGCTCATGTTCCCTCGATGAAACCCTTCGCTCAATCTCACACATAGCGTAAGCGTCCAGGACTATGATAGCGTCCAGGACTATGTGTGCACCATTCGTCAAAAAGAGTAAATGCTCATGTAATGCATACACTCAAGGTCTCTTTACTACGACATCTCGGAGTGTAAATCACAGTTTGAAGTATTGTCTGCATAATTACTGCAGCATTCCTCTTCCTGAGAGCAGTTGTGTCCCAACCCACTGTTGGGATATGGCCACCATGTTAACTGCCTGTTTTATAGGGATTGAAATAAATGGGGCGAGGATTGCTGAACTGTCAGCTCTCACGGATGGATTTTTCAGCAGATTCCCACAGTGCACTGCGCTGATCACCAGAGTGCCGGAGTAGTGTCCTTGGTGAGTAATGAGTTAAGTAGCGTCAGGAGATCCTGCAGGAGACGGACATAGACGGCTCACGGTTTTCACTGGACTCAAGTCTACATGAAAACTGAAAGGGTGGCTATTTTTTAAAAGTTTAATTCATCGAAATTATGTAATGCTCGTAAATTGATACCCACCCGAACCAGTGGATCCTCTAAGCGTTGTGGTGCTATTTCATTGGGAAAGGAATATATCTATTCCTGCATGACATGACTTAGAAATCTTATAATTATGAGACTGCACTTCAGTACCCGTAGCTTTAAATGCCTCATAGATGTCCTGGACACTGAACCTCTTTAGCTTCATTTGATATTGTTCAAAGCGAGGGGTAGGCAGTGGACAATTGCCTCCAAAATGACATTTCTCCAGCCTCTCTCTCTTTCTCTGAGAAATATCTCCCGTAAACAGTTTAGTGGGATTGGGTCCATGGATTTGGAATGAGACTCGAAAGCGGATTCCTTGTTGACTCATGTTCGCAGGAACTGAAAATGAGACTCTAAGAGATGTCCTGTAATTTGAATTCATTTATAGCTTTTCAGGTTGAGGTAAAAAGTTACGAGATCATTTTAGAACGTAAATGATCTGTTCAAGCCAAGTATTTTAAATTCTTAAATGGCAGACATTGTTCTTTCCATTGTATCATTTTCAGATTCTTCCATTAAACTAGTCATCTTAGAAAATGCTGACTGGACATTTACCATTTCATATCAATGACTCCACATGTGACTTCAAGCAACTGCTTTGAACTGTGGTAGCTAAGTCTTGGTGCACTGTGATTCCATGACTCCGTCCCTACTATGAATGATTCTAGCCAATGAATTATGTAGTTGGCAGGGACCAGTTCACACAAGAACGATGTGAAATTATCTAATAGCCATTTCTTGGCCAAGCATCATATGTCTATGTGATTTTGATTGATCGGCTGGTTGGAGACTGTATATAGCTACTGAATTAGGAGCTTTTCTTTGACACTACTGACTGGAGGGAAACTATGCAATAGACATATCCTCTCAGTAGTGCAGCTATTTATATTTATTTGCATTTATTTAGGTGAGAGTTTGACATAGAAAGTACATGACCCAAGGGTATCAGAGTGCTCTACAATACACAAGTTTAATTCACCCATTCATTGGTGGTTGCAGAGAATCTGAAATTGCTGGTATTATATGCAAGCAACGATTTTCTACATATATAGGTACCCACTAGTGAGCTGTTGATATTGGTGATTGCATTGGCTGTGGGAAACTACACATTACACAGTTCAGTAACTATGTGCACCCATTAGAAAGTTGTTGATAACATGTTGCGTGATTTTTAATGTTGTTTTTAAATTATAAAACGGGTAGATTGTAGATTTTCGTTCATGGTGAGATGGTGTTATTCTGTAGTGTACTTTGTTTCTGTCAGTTTTTTTGCTTAGGTTGGGTTGGAGTAATCCAGGGCGCTTGTTGAGGCCAAGAGGGGCAAGTGGTTTGTGAGGGCAAGAGTGTTATTTCTCCGTGTTGGTGGAAGTTTATTTTTAATACTTAAAAATGTCTTTATGTTTCTTTTGAAAAACGTTATGGACGGGATGAAGTTCCAGATTTTGGGTGCATGTCCTGTGAAGGAGCATGTATATGACATCTCCTTTTAGGTTTCACCTGCACAGTGTTTGCACTGTGCTTGTGAAATCTATGATGTTTAATATCAATCTTAAAGAAGCTTACATCCCGCCGCCTTGCTTTCCTTGCTTTTCATTGGTTCCTGTGCTTGCCACCTATTTTTCCTCTGTTTCTATTGGCTCTGTAGCACTATTTATTGCATTTACCAATGCTTGTTCCTCGAGTGTTTGCTCTGATCAGTGCCACAATGGCACAAGTACTGTGTTCATCCACTTGGGTTTCGAATTGCAATGCACTCACCAGTCCCCCTGGGGCAACGCGCACTCATCAATCCCCCGGGGCGAAGCAGGCATCTACTCTAGTTAGGACTTGTGCTCTGTTCCATCGTGTCCCACCACTTGAATAAACAATTCAATTTCATTAACAATGCTGACCTTTAATGTTGTGGGATGCTTCAGGTACATAGCTACTGTATAGCTCTGTGGTACCGCTATTGGTGCTGCTCTCACAACCGATTATGTGGGGGCAGGCAATCGAATCTCCTACCTTCTGGTTGAGGGGCTGACAAGAGAAAGAGAGAGAACACACTATGCTGGCTCCATTTATTTACACTTCTTGGTGCATGTGACACTGCGACTGATCTGTCAGGCAGTCCCTGATTCAAATTTGACGTATGACACTTTTCTCTTTCTAGAGACAGTTTGTAAAATATACTTTCTGGTGAGTAAGAATTACAGGAACATATATTCTGCATCCCGTCCTTTCTGTCCCAGAAACACAGCCATGTAGGAGAAAACACTCAAAACATTATTTTAATGTGCATTGTAGCTGTATTACTATCCTTCGCATGCCACATGAGTTTAAAGGCATTTTGGGGGTAGGCATGAAATGCGTTGCCATCCCTCTGAGATTTTAAAGTCATTGCACGAGTGCTTTCTTTTGCATAAACATATTTACTTAGAGAGTGGCGGACAGCCAGTCTTCCAATTTCTTGTCTGTTCTTTTGACCAAGAAATCATGGCATGGTGGTTGTCAGAGTGTGGGGTCTTTGATACCCTCTCCAATCGGCATTCTCTTGGCCTTGAAATAACGGTTTATACAGAGGAAAGTAAGTGGTTTCTCAGGGCTTTTCCTGACAGGCTTCTGTGTGGAGAGTGCCTGACTCCGAAGGACCGCCTCTTGAGAGTGCCTAGCTCCGAAGGCCCACCCCTTTAGAGATGCTAAGGGGCTACCAGGGCGCACTTTCACCTACTATTGGACACTGCTCACCCTGCACACTCACCTACAATTTACTCTGAACAGTCACCCTGATATTACGCTGCAGTTAGATACTGCTCACTTACCACTCATAAAGTGCTCACTCTGCACTCACACACCATTGATATACCTCTCACTCAGCACTCACATTCCTCTCACCCTCTACCCATACCTCTCCCTGAAAACTAAAACCGCTCATCCTGCACTTATACTATTGACATACCGCTCACTCTATAATTGCACACCTCTTACCTTGCACAGGGTAACATCTCTCACACTGTACACTCACACAATTCTTATTCTGTACTAAAACACATCAATCACCATGCATTGTGACACTTTTACCCTGCACTCAGACACTTATCAATCTTCATTCATGCACCACTCACCCTGCACAGAGAGCACTCATGCCATTCTCCCTGCACTCACACACTGCTCCCACACCTCTTAACTTAATATTAATCCTATATGTGAAACCTAACACATTTACCAATGCTTGTTTAAAGTTTGGTGGGACTAGTAATAGTGTGTCTGAGCTCCATATGGTTGGTGTGTTTATGATTGTTGGACCTGGCCCTTTCTGCAGGGTCACCTCAGATTTTTGTCTTCCTTTATTGAATTTATATTTTTGGCTTTAGGACTCTTCACACTTTACTTCTGCTAACCAGTAGTAAAGTGTTTGTGCTCACCCTTCTAAACATGTTAAAATTGGTATAAACCTGGTCGGTCTATTTCAATTACTTATAAGTCCCTAGTGTATGGTAATACATGTACTCAAGATCTGTAAATTATATGCTACTACTGGGATGCAACACTCATTTTGCCACCCATTAAAGTAGCACTGTAAAACACCCCTCGGGCAAACAATTGCAACCTGTAGTGAATGTTTAAGCTATCATATTGACTTGGCAAAATAAACTTTTTGCCAGGCCTAATCATTCCTTTTTAATTCTCATAAGTCCCTTCTAATGTATGCCCTAAAAGCTCATAGGTCCGGGTGCATGGAAGTTAAAAAGTAGGACATGTGTACTATGTCTAGCCAGTGAACACCCCTCAAAGTCGTTTTGACTGTAGCAAGGCTTGCTCTCCCATAGACTAAAACTGGGTCACTTTATTGCACCTAATAACGTCAGTTTGGGAGAAAATAGAAAAATACTTATTCCGCTCATTTGTAATATAATTTAAAATCCTCTTTAATGGTAATGTCAGATTTTAAGTTACTGTTCTGAAAATGCCACTTTTTTTCTGCTGAAACCAATAGTGCCTTTCTGCAAGTGTCTAGGATCACATAACTGGTAATGGCTCTCCTGTGGTGTGATGTGAAGTTCTGCCGTTATGAAGTTGGAACAAGTGTTCACATGTAACCCATTTTTGAAAAGACACAATATAGTAGGGCAGGAAAATCCTTTATAGAAACAATCAGACTCATAACAATTCAATCAGAAAGAATTCTGTCAGGAATTAATCTACAAACAACAGATGGAAAACAACCACTATATCATTGCAATATTCAATTAATCCGAATTGAATTGAATTGAATTTTATTTTTTATAGACATAAAAATGCAAAGACCAGCAAATATAAGCTTACCAGCACCAACTAGATCTGCCTTGACCCTGGTGCTGGCCTCTGCTGGAGTGAGTCCTGATCCCCAGGAGGTGCCTCCAGGTCTTCAACCTGGTCAGAACCAAGAGCGGTTTCCTTGCACCGAACTTCAGGCAGACTGCTGTTGCGACCTTTCCCATTACAGAATCTGGACATAACTTGCGCAGTACCCTTTGTATCAAGCATAACTGGTCTGTGTTTCCTACCAGTGTGAAACTCTGACTAGGGTCCAACTCTTCACCTTGACAGTTCAAACCTCCAACTGAGACTCCTTGCATGGAACTGGACTAAATTAGAAGGTAAACTTCTACATGTGCAAACATGGGTCCTGTGTCTGACCCCAGTCCAATGCAGTTGTCCTAGCCCTTTGCCTTTAACCTGGACCAGCGGGACCAGATTACTGCAATTGGTGCTTTGTGCTTTTTTTGTAAAAATGTTAAAATTCATATCTCTGGTTCTTTTTATTGGATTTTTGCTATGTCAGTGTCCTTTTATTTCTTAAAATGTACTTGATTTTTTTTTAATTGGTTTGGGGGTTTTCTTGTGTCTCATTTTCACTTTAATACTGTTTGAGTGCTGCATAAGTACTTTTCACATTGCCTATAAATTAAGCCTGAATGATTTTGTTCCCGAGCTACCAATGGTCTAAACACAGGTTAATTTGGTGATTTTTGTGGTTCACCCTGACAAGTATTGTTTTTATTACTTGAGTGGGACGTATCCCTCTCAATTAATAGCCCAATTTCTTACACTGTCAGTTTTCTGCATAGTCATTTCCAGGTTTCCTGCTGAAGAGCTTTTTGTGGAATTAAGGCTATTTCGAAGATGCATCTTTCTTTGACAGATAGCCATTCGAGTGTTGATAAGTTGGATGTAATGTGGTTTGAGAATTTTACTGCTGATGTGAGACTGGCTTCTGCACTCAGTGTGGCTTTTTGGGGGCTTGCTGGGTTTCCGCTGTACCAGTCATTGCCGCGTTTTCATAGTCAAGTCTTGATATCACAACAGATTGCACCATGTTTTTATGGTCTTCTTCTGAAATGAAGGGTTTTATGTTTTTGGTGAGTTTGAAATTTTATATGGCACTGCTTGCTGCAGCATTCATGTGGATAGTCATGTTGAGGATCTTGTCTTGCTTGATACCCAGTAATGTGGTGTGGTCAACAGTTGTCAAGTTACAGTTCAGAGCCTCATGTTGGGTGATCTATTACTGTATCTGAAGTGAGTAACTTTGTGGAGAGATTCACTGAAATTCTGCCTTCTGGTCTCTAATTTTTAGGTGATTGAGAGATAGCCATTTTGGGGTTTTCTTCAGGTGGATGGTATCATTGAGTTTTAGCTACAGTTGAGGTTTTGTCTGAAAATACATGATATTCAAGGTTTGCTTCTCTTCAGGCCATCATCAGGGGTTCTATGTAAAGATAGAAGAGTGTAGGGGACAGGATTGATCCTTGTGGAACACTTGGTTTACTGGAAATCTGTTAAAATGTAAGTTATTTTGCTTGACTAGTAGTAAGCACTTCTTGAGGTCTGAGATGGACCTATTGACGAGTCTGCCCTTAATTCCCATGCATGAATCTGGGGTATTTAAAAATATATTGTGGTTCACAATGTCAAAGGTGAAGGAGAGGCTTAGGAGTATTAATAGTCATGAGTGACCTGCATCCAGCATCTTGCAGATAACATCCATCAGCTTTAGGATGGCTGTTTCTATACTGCAGCCTGCCCTGCAGCCTGACTGAAAGATGTTGAGTAGGTTGTGGCTTTCTATGTGTTGGCCACATAGGAAGTGTACACATCTGTCAAGGGTTTTTATCAGGAAAAGCAGGTTAGTTACCAGGCATAAGATGTTCAGGTCATCAAGGTCCACCCTTGAACTTTTGAGGACCATCTTGACTTGTCCAGCTTTTAGGCAATATGGAATTATATCTTCTATTAGAAAGGTGTGGATGATGTCTGTTCATAGAGAATGCCAGGCATTGTTTTGTTATAATAATGTGTGGTCAGATGTTTGACTGCTTGTAGTTCATTGAGTGATGGGAGGTGAGAGATTGTCCTGCCTGCTAGATCATCAGTGTTGATTTACTTGCTGTTCTTTATCCACCTTTTGGGTCAGCATATCTGGCCTTTTATTTCGTGTTGCTTCTACATTATGAGGAACAGTATAAAGTGGTGATATAACCATTCTACTGGTTGAATGGAGCTTAAGCTTAATGAGTCATTATTGGCTATAAACAAGTCTAGTGCGGCTCCCTTTCTGTATGCTGTGGTCTTTACGTGTTTTCAGGTCATCATATTCAATGACGTTTTTCAGGTACGATACCAGAGTGGTGGTGGCGTTTGCGCGCAAACCCATATATAAATTTCTTGTTCCAGTTCAAATCACATGTTAAACAGCAATATTATGAAAAGAAGGACAAAGATGTCTAAGTTCTCCTCAGTTAAAGAAACATGAAATCTTATACACTAAACATTGAAATTTTGAATTTTAACCAATCCATGTTCTCAATGTCGTTGTCTCCTTGGTATGTTGAAGTCAACCTAGAAATATGTTGTTGGTTTCTAGGAGGGACTGTTGATTTATGAGGTCTATTAACTGCTATGTGAAGAGTTGTTCTCCAGGTGGGTGCTAAATTATTTGAAATGTGGTTGATATGGACCCCACTGAGATGAGGTCTATTCCTAGATATTCAAAGGTGGACTGTTTTCAAAGATGCTGATTTGTAGGGTGTTTCTATTGATCATAGTTAAACTCCCTCCTTATCGCCATTCTCTGTCAATTTTATTTATTGTGACGCCAAGTGAAACTTATGGGTCTATAATGGAAACAGCAAAACTGGTATTTTGGTGCTGTTTTTAAATGCAGATCTGCAAATTTGAAGGTTGTATTTTAGTGTAGATTTGGGTGTATTGGTATCTTGATGATGTGTTTGGGTGTCTTTCTAGTTGCTGTTTACCTTTCAACCTGTTCCTGCTCATGGTCAGTGGTATCTTGTATCCACCTTGGTGTGGTTCCTTTGTAGTGGTTGAGCTGTCCGATTGTAGGAATGTCTAAGTTTGTTCTTGTGATTGTCTGGTGTTGCTTTATATTGATCTTACTACATTGTTGTTGAGCGGGACGGTCGGCCAAGGCTGGTTGTGTTGGTTTCCATTGGGAATTTGGTCATCTAGTTTGGATTTCCAGGTCGTGTAAAGTTTTTTGTATATCTTTGTGTTGTCAGTTTGGTTGTTGGATATGGCTTTCCTTTCTTTGGTTAGGTTATGGAATTTAGTTTAGATTTTATGGAGGATTGTGATGATAGTAATGGGAAAGGAGGAGTTGTAGTAGGTTTGAATAGGGTGAGTGAGCATTGGACTCAGCGGGCTTGTAAAATATGGTGTGCAGTAGGGTGACAGGCACCATACTTGGCTGTGTTGCAACATGCATGTTGCTCCGTCTCCCTGAAGGTAAGGAGTGTGTAGTGTTATGTGATACCATTGGTGTAAGGATTGGGGTCTTTGGTTGGCAGTCAGCTTACCCCCTGTCCAAGCAAGGACCAACACCCTAGTCAGGGTAAGTCACACACAATCCAAATTATCCTGTGCCCACCCTCTGGTAGCTTGGCACGGAGCAGTCAGGCTTAACTTAGAAGGCAATGTGTAAAGTAGTTGTGCAATAAATCATACAATACACAATATAGCACCACAAAAATACACCACACAGTGTTTAGGAAAATATATAATATTTATCTGAATATTTGCAGGTCAAAAACGATCAAAGATGCAATAAGTAAATGTCGAGATATCACTGAATAGTGATATAAAGTGTCTTAAGTCTTTTAAAATCAAACAAAGTCTCTTTCAAGCACAAAGTACCTGGTTTGTGTGAAAAATCTCCGCAAAGGGCCGCAGAGGAGGAGAAGCGTAGAAACAAAAGGGGTATGCGTCAATTTCTCGGGCCGCACATTGCGATGCGTCATTTAGTTTCCACGCAGGGAAGGCTATATGTCGATTTCCTATGCTCGGTGGTGGATCCTCGTCTGGTTGCGGGGTTTTCAGATGCCCCGAGGTCTGAATCCTGGGCTTGCGGAGCAAAGTCACAAGTGCTGCGTCATTCCGGTGGGCATTGCGTGGAAGTTTCTTCCGCACGGCAGGCACTGCGTCGATTTCCCCTCTGGAAGTCAGACTGCGTCGTCCCAGGTTGGCTGTGCGTCGATCCGGTGGGATGTGTGTCGAAGTTCCAGTCGCAACGCAGGCGCCGTGTCGATCTTCTCCTTGCGAAGTAGCGATGCGTCGTTCCGGTTCGGCCTGTGGTAAATTTCTCACCGCGGGGCAGGCTGTGCATCAGTTTTAGCAAACTGTGCATTGAAGTTTCACCGCACAAGGAGTCCAGTTGCAAGAGAGATGTTTTTTTGGTCCTGAGACGTTAGGGAACAGGAGGCAAGCTCTATCCAAGCCCTTGGAGCACACTTATTCACGACAGCCAGAGAGCAGCAAGGCAGCAGGGCAACAGCAAGGCAAGAGTCCTTCACAGAAAGCAGTCAGGTGAGTCCTTTGGGCAGCCAGGCAGTTCTTCTTGGCAGGATGCCGGTTCTGGTTCCAGTTATCTTCTCCCGGAAGTGTCTGAGTTGGAAGGGGCAGAGGACCTTTTTATATACCCAAATGTGCCTTTGAAGTGGGGGAGACTTCAAAGAGTGGCCTAGAAGTGCACCAGGTCCCCTTTCAGTTCAATCCTTTCTGCCAGGGTCCCAGTAGGGGGTGTGGCTGTACTTTGTGTGAGAGCAGGTCCTCCACCTTCCCAGCCCAGGAAGACCGATTCAAAATGCAGATGTATGCAAGTGAGGCTGAGTATCCTGTGTTTGGGGTGTGTTTGAGTGAATGCACAAGGAGCTGTCAACTGAACCCAGCCAGATGTGGATTGTAAGGCACAGAAAGATTTAAGTGCAGAGAAATGTTCACTTTCTAAAAGTGGCATTTCTAAAATAGAAATATTAAATCCAACTTCACCAGTCAGCAGGATTTTATATCATCATTCTGGCCATACTAAATATGACCTTCCTGCTCCTTTCAGATCAGCAGCTACCACTCAAACAATGTATGAGGGCAGCCCCAATGTTAGCCTATGAAGGGAGCAGGCCTCACAGCAGTGTAAAACGAATTTGGGAGTTTTACACTACCTGGACATGTAAGCTATATGGTACATGTCCTGCCTTTTGCCTAAACAGCACCCCACCCTATGGGTTACCTAGGGCATACCTTAGGGGTGTCTTATATGTAGAAAAAGGGGAGTTTTAGGCTTGGCAAGTACTTTTAAATGCCAAGTTGAATTGGCAGTGAAACTGCACACACAGGCCTTGCAATGGCAGGCCTGAGACAAGGTTAAGGGGCTACTTAAGTGCTGCAGGCCCACTAGGAGCATTTAATCTACAGGCCCTGGGCACATATAGTACACACTACTATGGACTTATAAGTAAATTAAATAGTCCAATTGAGTATGATCCAATGTTTCCATGTTGAAAGGGAGAGAGCATGTGCACTTTAGCACTGATTAGCAGTGGTAAAGTTCGCAGAGTCTAAAAACCAGCAATAACAGTGTCCAAAAAGTGGAGGGAGGCAGGCAAAAAGTTAGGGGTGACCACCCTAAGGCTGTAAGGCTAACAATTGGGTGTCTGTTGCCAATAGTGTTCACAGATACTTCTTTGAAGGGTTTAGAGGTGCAATTTGTTGGGTCAGTGGAATGGAGCCATAAAGGGTTTTGGTCAGTTTTGACCAGTCATGTTTCTTCATTATGATTTCTTCAGTAAAGTAGCAGCTGGGGAGAACAAAAGTAATACACCTTCTGCTGTGTAAGTTCATCCTGTGTGGTCTATGTGATTGAAGGCCCTAGAAGTAGAGCCTGCTGCAGCTGAAGGCAAATGGGACAATGGGCACAGGCATGTTTTCCTTTAGAGCACGATCGCCACATCCCGATGCATGGTCAATGGAAACGCAGCTAGCCTTAATAAGCTAAACTACATGACTTTTTAGGACACACAAGCAAAATTACTTCTAAAACAAAACTACCGATATTGCACGACCACCCAAAATACTTAAAATCAAATGCTGATATTTAAAACTGGGACTAGGCAAAACTTAAATTATGCCAGAATAATTTGCGTAGTGTTGAGAATTTTACATTATGCTCTTTATGCTAAATTTGCACAATTACACCATTATGCCACTTTGTGTAATTATGTGCCTTTCTTCTCAGAGCTTAGTTTCTGATGGAGAGAAAGGAGACATACCACTAGAAGTTACTATCCTGAAATAGGCAATAGCCCCAAATTGTTAAATCCTTCTATTTCCTCTCCCCTTTACTGTAATAATTTGAGATTCCAGTCATTTATCAACCTGTGATTCCAAGTGTGGGAGTTTAGGGGCACATTTCTTTCACAGCATATTACAAAAACTAATTGCTAATAAGATATGGCACTGCTGCTCTCTTACACAACACTGAAACACAATTAGGGTGCCTAGCACAACATACACACACACACACACACACACACATACCTTTAAACAATTGAGAAATGGTGCATTCCTGCTGTCAAGTATAGGTTTGTACTGGAAGGGTACACATCTAGGACAAAATATTATGCCTCAACAAGGTTTAGAACATTTCACACATTGGGTATGTGCTGTATTTTACAGCACACAAGAATGTTTGAAAAAGTTAGGAGAAATGACCCAAACTAAACACCTACCTTGGGGAGGCCTTTTTTCCTAGCACAAAGCTTTGTCTACCATTGCTAAAGTATAGATTAATATAGTATTGAATAAAACAGACATGGGTAGTGCCTTGGGAGCACTCATGTACCACCAATGGGACATCCCTTTAAAGCAAAGTAGCACAAAGTGTGAATTGCATTATTTTGCAAGCCACAATCTAGTACAAATTAAGAGCTGGGAAATAAATATTATATCAACACATAGCGCTTGTTTTCATTACTTTCTGTGACTTTGCCCTGGGGCAAGGTGATGATAAGCATACTATGAGAAATGGGGTTTCTGGTTGGCTAGGGTATGCACCTAGGTCAGGCAGAACCCACCCACTCGAGTCAGGGCAAGGGAGTTATACATCCAAGATAACCCCTGCTTACCCCCTTGGTAGTTTGGCATGAGCAGTCAGGCCTAACCCGGAGGCAATGTGTAAAGAGTTTGCACAACACACACAACATGCGTGACGCAATAAATACACCACAAAGGAACACAACACCAAGTTATGTAAAAATAAACTGTATTGCACAAAATATAATTAGACCAAACAGATGTCAGTAATACCCTGCTACCTTAGCAGTTGTCAGAACATTACGCAATAGCTACTCTGCAGAAATCAGCAGTAGTCACACATAACACACAGGTTACTTATTATTCTGCAACATAAGCAGTAGTCAGGAATCACTTTACTAAAGAAATGCACTTGTCATATACACATCATAAATGTCCATAAAAGGAACATTATTACATATGGCAAGTAATGAACACTTACTAGCATAAATGCCTGGGCCACGGGAACCCATTACCACAAGAGATACATGACATAAAATCATCACAAATGCCCCTATAAGGAATATCAGAAATCACGGGGTAAGACATGAGGACATACCATTATGAATGCCTCGGGTCAGGGATCATCAGTATGCTGCCCCGTTGGGCACATAAGGAGATACTGTGGTCCCCAGGGGCTCAGATCCGTCTGACGGTTAGGGCCGGCATGCCCTAGAGGGAGCCAGGGACGTCCATATCCCGATTGGAGAGCTCCTCGCTCCCAAAACAAGGCCTCCAGCAATCTCAGGCCCCGAAGAGACTAGAGAGGGGGGTAAACTTGAGAAAGAGCCCGCACCAATGTGGGAGATGGCCCCACTCCTCACACGGGCCGCTTTGAGGGCCAACAAGCCTCTTGGCGGAATATGAAGCCGTGACTGGCTGGGGAGGCCAACTCACCTTCCCATCCGGCGGTGTCCTGCGGCTCTGGGATGCCACTTCACTTCTCTGTGCCCCCTCCATCTGGTTGAGCACTTCCCAGGACTTGTCGGGGGCCCAGTGGCTCCTCTGGCCCCACTGGGGTCCTCAGCGGCAGGTCTCCCACAAGGGGAGAGACCCGCGAGTTACAAATTCAGGCCTCTGCTTTGAGAAAATCAAACCCCCAAAGAAGGTGTCTGTCGGTGCCCCGGGGGCACTCGCTGCAGCACTCCCCATCCTGGGTGGAAATACCACAAGCACTTTAGCACTGATTAGCAGTGGTAAAGTGCCCAGAGTCATAACGTCAGCCAAAAAGGGTCTGAAAAACAAGGAGGAGAAGGTAAAAAGTTTGGGGAATTACCCTGTAGAAAGGGCCCGGTCCAACACATACCAGTAGGTGTTTAGTTTACAGAGAGATAAATCCTACCTCTGGGACTGGCAGAAGCACTGCAGGAGTCACATTCGTAGCCATACTACATTGCTTCAGTAAGCAGGAGTCTTTATTTGACATGTGGTGTTCAGACTCTCACATGTGACTTTCAGGGTTAACCCAGGTTTTGAAGAACAGGTATTCCCTGGGGTTGCCTCTAGTCACTCTGCAGCTTTAATGTGCAACCTTTAGAGCCTTCAAGGAACACGTAAAGGAATAGGGAAGAGACTAATGCCTATGGAAATATATGTGACTAGATTCTTGAAAGATATTAGAATTGCTACTCATTCAAGCAGTGGCTTAGGAAGAGTTCTTTGGGAATAAGTGTGACAGGGATATGTTTCTCTAGCCTATGGCTGTGTAGCAAAGGAAAGTCATGAGTGGGGTACAATGGGTCCCTATAAAACTCAGACCTAGTGCTAGTATACCTGCTGCTCAATTGATAGCTACACTCTTGCATTTAAGCAGAATCTTAATTTTCTTGGGAACATCTTTTTGTTCTTTTTGTCCTCCTCTTTGAGCTCCTGCACAGGGGTGCACTAAGGTATCTGTCACATAAATTTATTTTCATCTGTAAGCTACTTCAGGTAGGTGGCTTGGTGAGATAAAGGATGTCCATATATTATGTGTAGCTATTACCAGACCACCGCTCTTCAGTTACTTACCAGCGATTTTAAGTAAATGTTCTATATTCTATATTCTAGCCCGAGCCACTATTTGTTTTGTTCTTGGCTTCAAGGCACTGATGGAAACATGTTTCAGCCAAATGAAATAGTTGGATTCACCTGACCATTTTAAATGTATATTCAGTGGCATATGTGATCCTTCTTTCTTTGACTAAAGGAGGTCCACCTGAAGCATGGCTGCTAGCAATGCAAAGATAAAAGAGAGCTTCCCTTCTCACTATTTTACCATGACCATCAGACTTTGAGGAATTCTGCAGAATCCATGTTTAGGACCACCACTTGTTTTTTCTTGTTTTTGGTCTGTTTATGAATAAATGTACAAGGGGTAGATGTGTAGCTAGTGTCTTTTATTTTGATTTTGTTGTGTGAGACTGTGCACCCTTATTAAACCAGAGTACACTTTTTATTACGCTGATGTAACTTTGCATGACTACCAGCATTCAGAGGTATGCTTTTCCGCACAGAATTCTGAAAATTACGCCATTTTGTCACATAGTGTAATTTCAAGTTCATTCAGGGAAAAATCCTGGCCAGGCGCTGGCCTGCAAATATCATAAGGGACACCATTAGTCATGCCACAGGCAAGAGCAACCAGAGTGAAGAGTCCGTCTCTTGTGTCAGAAAGGTCATGATATCATCTGGAGGCGCCCAGGACATGGGTATTGAAGTCAAAGGAAGGCAAGGGTTCGTCCTCTTTTCCCTCCACCGTGCTCTAGGATAACCTGCATTCTGGAGCATCAAAAACCCACCTACTCCTGAAAAAAGGCAGAATTTTAGCTGCAGAAAAGGGGGTTACCCAATCAATTTTGACTTATTTACTGGAATCTCCCACTCCTTGGCGGGGTATGGATTTGTATCGGCATTGGGCTTGCAGGAGGGGAGCTATCCTGCTGGTGGTTCTGGACCCTTCTGCCCTAACCCCTGATGCCTGGAGTTTAACATGTTGGGGACTTTGCTTGGTGATAGGTACCCCAGCAGTGATGGAGTGCTATACAGTGCCCTGGAGTATGTGTTGGTGTGAAATTGTGGGTATTGCCCAAATGTATGATGATGGAGGGAAAGTTGTCACTAATGTATGCTTCCCAATAATGTATCTTAAGCTCTCTAATGCCCTTGATGGAGGGTGTAGGTGATGTATATGGAAAGGAGGCATTCTGGCACAAAGCATTCAGGAGATTTGAGCTGTAATGGCAAATGAAGACAATTGTTGTTTTGCTTTACAATCTTTGAGCTGTTACTGATCTGTTGTCCTGTATTTACATAACCAATGTCTACTTAACTGTGAGTTGTATTCCTGGCTGATACTGTGTGAATAAGTCTACATCTTGGTAAACCACCATAACTAAAGTTGTCTCTCTCATTGGGAGGTTTCCAAAGGGAAGGGCAGTGACTTGCACGTTGTGAGCACTATATATTGAGAGCACAGGAACAACATGAATGATCAGAATGCGAGCTGCTCTTGTTCACAGTTCTCGTGTAGTTTACGCATTTTTCGGGTGAAATTTGTTTTCGGATCAAAACACAAAGATGCATTTTGCTTTAAAAGATACATGCTAAATGCCAGATTTGTGTATCACATCATTTTACGAAATATTTTAAAACTTTTGAGTAATTACGCAGAAGGATATTATGCAAATTGTGTACACTCCTAAATTTGGACTTGTGCAGGACTTCATTTAGTGAAGAAAATAATTAGGAAGAGAGACATGAAAGCAATCTCATAAATATCAATCAATCAATCAATCAGACAATTTGTAAAGTGTGCTACATACCCATGAGGGTTTCAAGGCACTGGGGGGGGTGCTGCTACTGCTCGAAGAGCCAAGTCTTGAGGAGTTTTCTGAAGGAAAGAAGGTCCTGGGTCTGTTGTAGATCCGGCGGGAGGGTGTTCCAGGTCTTGGCGGCGCGGTACGAGAATGATCTGCCGCAGGAAGATTTGCGTCGGATGCGGGGGATGGAGGCGAGGGCGAGGTTAGCGGAGCAGAGATGTCGGGTGGTGGTGTAGAAGCTGAGTCTGTTGTTCAGGTATGATGGTCCGGTGTTGTGGAGTGCCTTGTGTGCGTGGGTGAGGAGCTTGAAGGTGATCCTCTTAGGTGGGGGGTGATGTGGCAGTGGCGAGGGATGTTGAGGATGAGTTGGGCGGAGGCGTTTTGGATGCGTTGGAGGAGTTTGGATGAGATACCGGTGTAGAGGGCGTTGCCATAGTCGAGTCTGCTGCTGACGAGGATCTGGGTTACTGTTTTTCTTGTTTCTGTTGGGATCCATTTGTAAACTCTGCGAAGCATGCAGAGTGTGTTGCAGCAGGAGGAGGAGATGGCACTGACCTGCTTTGACATGGAGAGTGAGGAGTCGAGGATGAAGCTGAGGTTTCGTGTGCTGTCGGTGGGTGTCGGTGGGGGACCCAGCGTGGACGGCCACCAAGAGTTGTCCCAGGCGGAGGGGGTGTGCTTAAGGATGAGGACCTCTGTTTTGTCCAAGTTCAGTTTTAGCCTGCTGTCTCTCATCCAGTCGGCAATGGCTTTTAGTCCCTTGTGGAGGTTGGTTTTGGCGGTGTGCGGGTCCTTGGTGAGGGAGAGGATGAGTTGGGTGTCGTCGGCGTAGGAGATGATGTTGAGGTTGTGCTGGAGGGCCACTTGTGCGAGGGGGGCCATGTAGATGTTGAACAGCATCGGGCTGAGGGATGAGCCCTGGGTTACGCCGCAGATGATGTTGAAGGCTTTGGATTGGTACGGGGGGAGGCGGACTCTTTGGGTTCTGGCGGTGAGGAAGGATGTGGTCCATTTGAGGGCTTGGTCCTGGATTCCTGCTGCGTGGAGGCGGGATTTTAGGGTGTGGTGACAGACGGTGTCAAAGGTGGCTGATAGGTCTAGGAGGATGAGGGCTAATGTTTCTCCATTGTCGAGGTGGCTTCTGATGTCGTCTGTGGCGGCAAGGAGGGCGCTTTCGGTGCTGTGGTTGCGTCTAAAGCCGGACTGGGAGGGGTCGAGGATGTTGTTGTCTTCCGGGTACCGAGTGAGCTGAGTGTTGACGATTTTCTCGATGACCTTCTAAAGGAAATGGAGCAGAGAGACGGGCCGGACGTTTTTCAGGTTCTTGGGGTCCACCTTTGGTTTCTTGAGAAGGGCGTTGATTTCGTCGTGTTTCCAGCTTTCTGGGAATCTTGCAGTTTCGATGTGCTGCGATGGCTGTGTCTGCTTCGTTGAAGATGTGGTGTGGGCAGGGGTCTGATGGTGATCCGGAGTGGATGGAGTTCATGGTCTTGCGGGTATCGTCGTCGCTGATGTTGGTCCAGGAGGTCTGTCGGCTGGAGCGGGTGGAGTGAGATTGCTTCTATTCAGTATTTGAAGTGTAAAGATCAAAGTGCAAAAACTTTTTTTTCCTAAAGGTCCTGTATGCTACAAAGAAGTGGTGGTACTCCACCATTAAAAGCATTGCAGCAGTGCTGAGAAGTACCAGTGGTATCTCTTTAAAAATTGCAGAAGAACAGCTATTGAGTTCCTGATAATACCTGCCCCAGTGACATAACAGCCCCCCTACCACCCCCGAACAAGAGGATCATTTAGCCGTGAATGCAGTCTGCAGGAGCAGCAGGCATCTACAAGTACGGTATTCACGGTACACTCACCATGAAGGGCGTAAAGTACTCCGCCATGGCGACAGTATTTACTCTGTCCACCGGCCTATTGAGAATAAATGGTCTATGAAGGTACACTTCTGCCACCTGGTGGCACTCCGAAGATACTTGTGAGACAAATAGACACCGGAGTTCCGCAGAAAGCAGCAGGAAAACAGCTAAAGCACCGGGAACATGTTTTCAAACACCAGACAACACTGATCATTTTTCCTAAAAGAAAATGGTTAACAAACAAGTATGTAATACCTTAACTGACACCGCTACCCAAAGAAGAAACAGAAGCAGAAACCTGAGTTGGGGAAGACGTTTCACAAAGACTTAAGAGGCAAGATCCTTTTAAAGTAACGCCTCATCCACTTTTAAACCTAAAGATTATGAAGCCCAACAGCATTGCTCTAGCGCTCTGTACCTAGGCGTGCACTCTATGAATCGAATACATACATAGATTTATGCATGGAGGTACATTTACGGTAATGACGTTTTTAAAATGGTCCATATCCGCGAGGTAATTCTTGACTCACATGCACGTCTCTGTGCTAAGAACGTCCTACCATGCTTGATCTCCTGGAGCCTGAAGAAGGTGACAGATTTGCAAGGAGCCAGGGCCATTGCCTCTAAAACCGCCTTTCTTACTCTGAGTATTTATACAATATGGATCTTTGTGGGAGGAGGCGAAGGGGGGCTTCACAGATCAGCTTCCATGTAACAAACCCTCAATGAGTGCTTGTGAGAAATTTGACAAGGCCCCCGAGTACATCAATACAATAGAGTTTTATGGTTCACTGTGTGGGTTAGGAAGGGAGGTAGACCTGCCCTTATCAGAAGATTTCTGCTGTAAATATGAGAAAATGTTGAGTTTTTAGCTCATTTGTATGTTTTACAGTGAGGAAGAATCTGACCTGCAAGGGTAGTCGGAAAAAAGGTAATTATTATTAAGTTCTTTCTTCTTGTGCCTTCTGGAACTTCAGCTTTGTGAGTGGAGAGCTGTGAGCTGCTCCAATCATCTGTGTATACAACATTTGTCTTTGCCTTTTTGCTTTATTTTAGCTATATTTGAAGTTCATATGAGTTAACAAGGGAGACAGTGGAATCATTTTCATGCGGGAGTTGTGGTGGACTTTATCAGGGTCACGGCGCACCCTTCATTGTGGCTAGAGAGGCCTATCAACAGGGAGTTCTTCTACACATCTAGAACAGAATCAGGGCCTGGACGGTGCACAGTAGTTGTTTGACTAGAGGTAAGAGTTGATTCTGTTCAAGAGAACCAGGCTCCATAAACATATCATTTATGAATTTCAAATACATGTACGTTAGCAAAGGAATCATGGGCCAGATGTACAAAGGTTAGTGGTTGCGATTACCAAATAGTGACTTTTGGTGATTCACTATTTAGTAATTGCAAATACCCATGTTTTACATATTCTGCAAATCCCAGTGGGTTGCAAATAGACCTACGTAGTTAATATTCATGAGGTAGGTCTCACTTTGCGATCCATTGGAAATCGCAAAAATCACAGGGAGCGTGGCCTGCAATATTTTCATTTTTTTAAATGTAGCCCTTTTCCTTAAAGGTAAAAAGGGATGTGTTTAAAAAAAGAAAAAGACAAGTTTTCTTGTCATTCTTCAAGAGTAGGCCGTGGTCCATGTGACCACTGGCTGCTCTTAAAAATACTTTTACAACCATTCTCAAAGTGGGAAGGGTCTTTAGGGACGCCTCCCCTTTGCAAATGGGCTACCATGTAATTGAAGTAGGCAGCAAATGCAAACGCATTTCAATAGAAAAACATTGACACATACTGTAATTGGGTATTAGGAAGGGACACCCTAAACACGCCCCTTCCTAACTCTGACTTGCAGACCTAATTTGCAAGGTTACCGAAACACAAATAGGGCCTTTGTACATTTCAAAATGCTATTTTCCGGTTGCAAACGGCCCCATTCTACAAATCTATGCGAGGTGAGAGGTGTGCGCAGGAAATTCTCTGGCTTTCCTATTTCTGATTGTTAGCTGCATCTTAATAAGGACAAGGAAAGTCCCCTCCAGCCTCCTATGCATCTACATTGTTTATGGATTTGCAGCCATTTCTCATTGTGAAGTTGCTGTTGTATGGTACCACTTTACAACCTCTTTCTGTATCATAGTGCTTCAATACAGTGCTGATAGCAACTCTAATCTTACTCTTTGGCTACAGCACAAACCTAGTGTGCACTGCAGCACTCACTGCATTGGTCCTATGGCAGAAAGAACCCAGTACACACTGGCATTGTCTCTGCCCACAGAGCAGAACACCCTATGGCTCCCAATACTCACTGTGCTTCCTTTACCCAGAGCAGGAGCACTGTACTCACTTCAACATTTGATGTGTTCCTCTGGCAGTAGGAGCAGCCCCAATATGCTCTGCAGCATTTACTGCAATAGAGCTCCCAGTCTCATGACCATACACTTGCGCACCACCCAGCTCATACCTCTCATACACTGCTTTTGCCTCCCACAAAATGCTCTTTCCCCTTAAATATTACCCATTGTACCACACACACTAGGTTTGTCCATTCATCCATTCATGCATGCATTCATTAATATAGCCAGGTGACCATGTACTCACTGTTCCTTCACCCATTCGTTTATGCACTCGCTCTTCCTTCCATAAATTAATTCACTCACCAATTCACTGAAGGTACTCCTCTCACATTATTATAATCACTGCCACAGGATCATTGCCCTTAAACCCTTACCCACACTGCCACTGATCCATTTTGTCAATTCATTCATGCGCTTATTCGTTATGTAGTCATTAATTCATGCACTCCCTCTTCCACCCATGCTCGAAATTACTAACTTATTCCCTGATCCATCAGCAAACTGCCACTTCGATCTTTCTATCCATCTGTTCATTTAATGAATCATTAGTACATTCATCAAACATGACCACACAAGCACACTATCAATGAAGATACACTTTGACTTATAAGCAAGAACAATTGGATTTGCCAGTCCGTGTATGAGAATATGGGTGGCTGGAAAACGCCAAAATGCATATAATTTGTTTGGCAGCATGAAGATAAACGTATGTTAAATTATCATCTTAATCAACTGCAAATATTAGATTTATAGAGACAAAGAAACCTGACAAACATAATGACTACAAACCGAAAGTAATTTACGCTCTCAAATTAACCAATATTTGGTTATTTACAAAACAGGAGTGTAAAGTTTCCCCAAAAGTGAAACTGACATGTATCAAATGTATGCAAAATTGTAGGGCCTAGGTGCTATACTTTTGGATTTCTCGAATTTGGAATTTACGTTTGGCTATTCACAAAATCCGAATGTAAGCTACACTTTTGGAGTAAATTTGCACTCGGATTTTATGAATTGCCAAAAAGTAGTGAACTTGCCAAACAGCTGTATCTTACTTAAAAGCTTAAGTTATCTGTGTGAATGAGATCATATGTTAGCATGACGTCTGCATCCACCAATACAGCATTCATTCAATCACCCACTTTCGTCCATTGTATTGGGTGTCTGACTTTCCATTTGTCTATTCGGGTCTGCCTCCGGCCTTGTCTGTGATTGTATGTGTGTTGTATAGGAATGTGTGTGTTGTCTGTTTAACCCTACATGTGTTGGTGTGTACATATGTACCTGTGCTTATTTTAATCTTTGTACATGACTGCGTTTCTGAATGACTGCCTGCATAGGTACCTCTCGACCTGTGGGCATCGTTAATTTCATGTCTAATGTTCTCTGTGAATAGTCTCATATCTGCTTATAATTGCCTGTGTGTCTGTAGGTGTGTTGTTGCATCTGACAGTGACTCAGCTGTTTACACGAGAGAATAAGGATTAAAAGTGTACTTTGAGAAGATTTTAATGTTTCTCACGAATAGGTGGGGCAGCATATTTCAAATTATCTGTTGATATTTAGTAGAGAATAATTGTCCTAAAATTAAAAGAACCAGGATCTAGTTAAAAAAACGAGTGGTATCTGTGTGTAAACCGAACTCCGGTAGGTCATTCTGCGGACACATGCAGTTACAGAAAAAAATAGCTTCTGGTTAGAAAAAACACAGCATGTAAGACCAAGTAACAGCCTCAGGGCTAATAATGTAGATTTTATATCACAGGCATCAGATATGTGGGCAGGAATCGGTGTCACAGAGTTATAGACTAGGGGGCAGATTTATGAAAAGTGGCTCTGCGCCTAGTGCTGTGCCACTTTTCTTGCGGCCCTTGGCACCCCCCTAACGCCACCATGTGTGCACCTAGCATTATAATTTTTGATACTAGTCCGGCGTTTTGCAGGATTAGCATCAGAAACGATGAAACTAATCCTGCAAAGCACCTAGAGGCCCATTGAAAACAATGGGAGCCTCCCTTGAACGCCTGCTCTTTGCAGACATTAAAAATGATGATAAAAATGATGCAAAGAAATCTCTTAGATTTCTTTGCACCATTTTTTTGGCCCCCCAAGCCCGTAACACCCCCCTTGCATACATTATGCCTGGCACAGGCATAATGTGGCACAAGGGGTTGCAAAGGGGTGCAATGCAAGCATGGCACCACTTTGTAGATGTGGCGCTGCATTTTTGGCCTTCCAATGCACATTAGCATAAAAAAATTATGCTAATGTGGCGTTGGAATGGCGCTAGGCCCTCTTAAATTTGGGCCTAACTATTTAAATACAAATACTTTATAGTTATGGGTACGTTTTACAATATCAATCCAAGGTGACGAAAAAGGTGCTCAGTCATTTAACTTGCGCAGTAAACATTTTTATTTGTTTCTGAAATTGAGTGGTTGATAGACTACATTTTATTGTAAATATTTCAAATTAATGTATGTGATTTATGTATATTTAATCTACATCAACACAGCACGTGCTGCTCTATCTGCACATGTGTATGTGTGTACTCTATGTCAATGTTTACTTGGAAGTTGAACGTTAGTAGGAACATGCACTTTATTGAAAAAAAGCTGATTGGCTTTCGTCAATGCAGTAGTTCATTCTGCCTCAGTTCCTTAGCAATTCACTCAATAGTTTGTTGTAAAGCCAAAAAGATACACATATGAAGATTTGCGTACCTCAAAGGTATACCACCAAAATGAAAATCAGTCCTAATTTAAACCGTACTTTTAAAAGCATCAAGTGAGTGAAGTGTGCGTGCCAATACTTCATTAAAGGAAGGATTTCCTTTCACCTGTCCATCCTTCCTTTGATTCATCTAGTCATCTATAAATTCACTTCTCCATTATCATTCCATTCAACCATCCATCTAAACGCTCTCATTTTATTCACCCTTCCATCCAACTGTCCATCTGTGCAACAAACCAAACACCCATCCCTCTGTAGTCGAATTTTAAGAAATAAAGAAGTGACACAATTCTGATGGTAATATAGTAAGTTTATTAAGCAAAAATACGGCGGGCGTACAGCTCATTTCTATAACTGAAACCACACTCAACTCAGCTCTTACAACCAACATCTTTTATAGTCTTGGTCTACCACTGAAGTTCCACATCTCTTATCATATTCCCAATCAGCACAGTAGCACAACTATCTTATTTTAGTAAAAGCAATAATTCTCTAATAAGCATCTGACTATTTGTCACTAAAATGCAGTTGTGGCGTAGATAATATACGTATGCATTTTCTAACGAGCACAGTGTCCTTTGATCTCACCTTTGAAACTTTATCAGTGTATCCTCCCTATACTACTACCAGGCTCTGAAGTTTTACAGTCTGTCTTTCTCTCCCTGCCAACCTTGAAACGCCCAAGCATCTTGTATTTCCCTTGTAGGAATGCCATGATTTGCGCTTCCCCTCAGCACATGTTATCTGAAAGTAACTCAAACTCTTATGTGTATGTGACCTTCAAATTTATCTGTAGTATGTGAGGTCCACTGTAACTGCTTTACCATGCATTCCAGTCTAACATCGCACCCAGTTTGAGGCCTGTACTTTTTGCGTACAATGTACAATTCTGCACGTTTCCCTTCTAATTCATGTGTTGACCAGATTGGACCTTCTTTAGTTTTCTTGAGATCTATTACATTCCCCCCTCTAGTTGAATCTTCAACTACTTGCTCACCTTTCCTATCCAATGTACCTATCTCAGTGTATGCATTCTGCTTTTCCTTCCACACTTTACTAACTAATCTACTACTAAACATTCCCCCTAACTTCTCACTACTGGACTTACAACAGCCTACAATAATCTGAACTAGACAATACATCAATAGGATCACCACAAGGATTGGAAGAAGTCCTTTAAGCAGTTCTGGTAACCAGGAAGGCATCCAGGAAAGCAACCCTGGAAACCACTCATCGGGGGCACCCCCTCTTTCACCATTCTGTTCTTTAGGCTATGCAAAGTCTGTATGGCCTCTGTTATTGTTCCATTGTCCGCATCATTAGCCCTACGTATGTACTGAAAGCCGTGCCGATCTTGGCACAAACCCCTCTCTCCATAACCGTCATCAAGTCCAACACATACCTATGTTGCATGAGTATTACTCGTACTGCCCGCAACTCTTCTTTGACTGCATTGAAACCATCTTCCGTGGCATTGATGGCTTACATCAGTTCCCATTGTTTTAGTTGCAACCAACTAGCAGTGGATTTCACTTGGATGAATGGGAGGATGCTTCCAAAAAACAACTAGGCATCATTGAACAACCGGTACTCCTGCAGAATTTCTGCCCAAGATGCAGTGCCAAAATACTCGGCAGCTCTTCTCCTACGATGATGATATAACAAGGTCATTGGATGGCTCACGGGATGGTCGTGTAGCTTCGAAATGTCCACTCCTGGAATCACCAAGGAGGGGGTGTGCACAGTAATTAATGAACAGAGGCCTCTCCAACCTGCAGGAAGTCATGTATTTAGCCATTCTCCACGCTGCCAATAGTAGTCCATCAGACTAGAGGTACCCCATTGCATGTCAGCATTATACCTTGTGGTGATGCAATTGGCGTTCTTCCCTACCAAGACCATCCCGTTTCCTCTGAAATATAAAGAAAAGAAAATGGGTGTTCGGTCCACTCGAAGAGTTGAAGGTGCTTCTACCCAGGTTAAGCTTTGTATGTTCTCATCCCATATAGCCTGGCAATTCTGTTGTGTATTAGTGTTGTTTTTACACCCTCTCCATAAGGAGAGAGCTCTGCATGCAAATGTTGCGCCATGGTGCCATTGACCATGACATATACTGATCCATTTACCTTGAGATATAGCCTCTCATTTGGCCTAGGTGAGGTTGAATAGTCCTTACAAAAAAGAGTAGGTTGTGATACCCCTAGGAATCCCTGCTCTAATATTCTAGCCATCCACCTATCCCCCTTGTACCTTAAATGCACCGGCACAGCCATTGCCTCGATCTTTACTTCTATTTCTTTATGGTCGGTCAAGACATCCGTTATGTCAGCTATCTCTTCCTCACACTGTGTGATGTTTACTAAAAATGTTCCCTGATGTACCTGTGAAGGTTGCATCCGTGCCCTCATTCTACACAGGAAGAGATGTAAAAGACACTGTGTAACTTTAGGAAGTACCTCTTTAGATGAATGTAATCTTTCTGAATCACTGGCATGCGGAATTAAAGAGCATACCAGGCAAGACTTGTTAGTACTTTGCATGCCTACTTCTGTAATATGCTGATACCACATATTATCTAATAAGCTAGCATGAATATTATGAGATAAATTTTTATATTCATATGCTTCTCTCTGCAAGCACACAATATTTGGACATGATACTTTACATGAATCAAAATACCATTGAAATACCGCTGTAAATATGATAAAACATAAGCAAGAAAACAAAACAGTAATCCATAAATGTCTGCTGGCAGAGCCAATGAGGAACTCCACTTGCTCTTTAAAAGAAAACAGCGTTATTCCTCCTTCTGTTTGCTCTCCTCTAAATGTTCCTGTACCAATGACGATGTTTGACACAGAGCAGGGGCCAGTAGAATGTTTAACAAATTTATCCATGGTTTCCTGCCCTCCACTTTCACTGCGGTGGGGGTGCTCTGGGTGACTGGATAAGGCCCCTCGAACTTGCTGTCTTTCCATCGTCTCACAAAATTGTAAATGTACCCTTGTTGACCCACAGGAATTGGACTGATCTGCTGGGCTGCGGTGGTGCACTTCTGCTGTTGCGTCACCTGTTTAGAAAACAACTTAGCAGACTTCAGCAGCTGAGAGAAATAACAACTCATTTCATTCCCCAAAACCTCAGCTGTTTTATGAGCATCTGTCTTTTGCATTGCTATTGTTAAGGGGGGTGGCATGGGATGCCCTGTCACTACATGGTGCGGGGTCAGGTGATGATCACTTCCTGGATGACTTCTGAAGGCAGTGGAACCAGTTCTTATGCAATGTAGCACACTGTTTGCTTATTTTATTTTTCAACAGGCCATTAAGGTGTTCCACTATACCATTACTTTGGGGGTGATAGACATATGCCAATTTATGTTTTATCCTCAGGGAGGTGCAGATGTGTTGAAAGATGGCACTGACAAAGTGGGTTCTGTAATCTGAACTGATCGCTTCTGCGATTCCCCACCTAGGTATTACTTCTCGTATCAAAAAGTTATCTGCTGCTTTGGCATCATTATGTACACACGGTCCTGCCTCGATCCACTGTGAGAAAGGACAGACCACTACTATTAGATACCTGTAATTCTTACATCTATCACTCATGTCAACAAAATCTAAATGCAGGTTTTTAAATGGACCTGTTGGGCGGGGAATTGTTGATGTAATAACTTTTAGTGTGGGTCTTAGGCTGTATTGTTGGCATACTGCACATTCAGCAATATACATAGTAATCATTTCAGATAGTGGTGGGATAAACCAATCTGCCTGTAATGTGGCAAGAAGATATTCTTTGGCCGTGTGTGTGGGGAGATACAGTTGTTTCAGTGCTGTATACAACAGAGCTTGTGGCATTACACGTTTCCCAGTACTTTCCTTCCTATAAATGAAATCTGTTGGTGATTGTTTACACCCACGCTGTTCCCACAGCTTCCTCTCATGTTGTTGTGCCTGCTCTTGCAACCCGCGTAGACGTAATTGTGCTGTCTCAGTATACAGGGGTGGTAATTCAGCATCATTTTGTTGCCTGCTCATCATAATTTCCAATGTGTGCTCCTCTGATTCAGAATAATTTGAAGATGTTTTGGCTGCCTCCTTGGCTGCCCAGTCGGCCAGAGCCTTACCCCTGGAGACAAGATCTTGTTTGTATGTGCTACACATTTTATCACTGCTACCTTGGATGGTAAAGTTAAAGCTTGTATCAATTTTGCCAGTAAATCTCTTTGCATCCCAGGGGACCCATTAGATTTAAGAAACCCTCTCCTTTCCGACTTGTGAATGCTAGAATGTACAGTGGTGTTGACATATGCTAAATCTGAATAGATGGTGACTTCTAACCCTCAACATGCTGCAGCGCTTCAATAATGTCCACTAGTTCTGTTGCTTGTGGTGAAAAATGAGAGGGTAGTGGTACGTGACTCACTATCTGCAATGTGTCAGATGATCCCTGCTGTTTGGCTCTTACAACTGCTGCTCCTGAATGTCTAATCCCTGTTTCCTGATTGATGAAAGAAGATCCATCCACAAAGAGCAGCATGCTCCCAGGGATGGGGTCCTCTCCCACCTTGCTCTCTTCTTCTGGCAGATAATTGGCACAGTCATGTATTTGTTTGTCGTCAGTAACTGGGTGTGCAAAGAATGTCGCTGGATTAACTTTGTGACATCTGACCACCAGCAAGGATGGAAATGAAAGTATTACTTTGTACCAAGATACTCTCTGAGTTGTGAGAGTGCTTTTGCCTTTTTGCAAAATAGTGAATACCGCATGCTCTACCTACAGTGTTAAAGGTGATACCATCACTATAGTGGTGCTCTTCTGGATTACAAATGCTGCTGTAGCCAGAGCTTAATCACATGCATAATGACCTTTCATGACAGGATCTAGCAGCCCATTGTGGTAGGCAGTTGGCTTATGTCCCATAGATGTCTTTTCAGTCAGTACTGCAGTCATCGTCCTTCTGTTACAATGACAAAAGAGGTAGAATTGTTTGTAGTAGTCGGGTATACCTAACACTGGAGCATTTGTGATGGCTTTCTTTAGCTCCAGGAAGGCTGTCCCTCTATCACCTGTCCAATTTATTGTGTTTGTAGTTGCATGGCACTCTTTTAATGTGGTGAGAAGTGATGCTGTCAACGTAGCATAATCAAATACCCACTGCCTCACGTAATTATAGAGTCCTAAAAATTGCTGCATTTGTTTGGTAGCATTGGACTTGGTCATGGTTTGAATGCTTTCTACTCTTTCAGGTGTCACCATTCTCCCTTTTTTAGATATAAGTTGTCCCAGATAGTGGACCTCTTTCTGCACATATTGTAATATATTTTTGTCAACTTTGTATCCTTTGTCTGCAAGCGTGCAGAGGAGGCCAATGGTGTTGTCTCTACATATGTCTTCAGTGGTGCTGCAAACCAGAATGTCATCTACATATTGTTAAGTTTCTTAACTGTCTTATTAAAAATGCTCGGAGACTCACAAAAACCTTGTGGGAGCCTCCTGCAGCAATATTGAGTATTTTTAAATATTGACTTTCGGAATGTAATGGTATGCTGAAAAACACATTTTTCAAATCAATTACAGAGAAGAAAGTAGCATTTTTGGGGATATTTGTCAATCTAACTGATGGATCAGGTGCCACTGGAAATTCAGGAATGGCTATATCATTCAAAGAGCGCAAATCCTGAATCATTCTCCATGTTCCTCCCTTGGCCTTTTTTATCGGAAAAATTGGCGTATTACATGGTATTGATCTTTCATATATTACTCCCTGCTCAAGTAACGCCTGAATTGTAGTTAAGATACCTTCTTCCGCTTCTTTGGACAAGGGGTACGGATGTATCCTGGGCAATGTAGCTCCAGGTTTCAATGTAATCCTCACAGGCTCAGCTCCTTTGATCAGTCCCACATCATGTGGCCCCTTTGTTCATAGCACTTGTGCATGTTTTGGCACTGTCCAGTATTGCAACTACATTCTAATGGAGATATCCATCTCAAACACGACTGTTCCAATCAAAGGGTGTTCACTGAACAATTCCTCATCTGACGTATCCCTTAATTTGACCTTGGGGTCTGTGAACACTATTGATGCCCACATTTCCTGTCTCCTGTCGAATGCGATGAGCACCACATATGTTGGTCTTATTTCGAGAACAGATATGTCCAGTATCATCTCTCTTTCTGTCACTGGGTCCATGAGTTTGCAAGGTCTAAACAATAGTTATTTTGGTAACTGCACTGTTTTCCCTTGCAGCACTGGTGGGTGCGCGATCAAAGCGTATATGGTACACAAAAAATCCTCTGTATCAGTTCAATCGGTGCTGCTCTGACCTGCTGTCTTGATTCCTCCTGAGCTATGAGAGACAGTATCCTGCCTGGCGTGACACTGGGTGTATAACATACCATCGACCCATCTTCCAGAAACAAGATGGTCATATTCAATTTGCTCATTAGGTCTCTTCCAAGAAGGTTGACGGGTCACTCTGGGGAATACAACAATGGCCTGTCCATTTGTGCATCACCCACAGTAATATTTACGGAATTAGTGAAAGGAACCCACCTGACAGCACCAGAAAACTCTTGTGTGTCCGTTGAGTTGCACAAAAGTGGTAGTGTTCCTTCACTAATGCAAGATTTGGTGGCCCCAGTATCGATTAAAAACTGATAGGAGCGACCTTTTATAGCTACCATCACAGTGGGTTCCTCTTCTGGTCTGTGGGTTACCAATAGTATTTGACACATAGTTGTTATCTGTGGGCTTTGTCACTGGACATAGTTAGGTGTCAATGTTCCAGTAGAAACTTGGGGCGGTGTGTAAAAGGGGTTACCTCCTTGCACCAATACTCCTCCTACTTGAACATGCGCTTGTCCTCCCATGGTGTTGCTGCCACCCTGGGGCCCATTTTGCAGCAGTGGTCCCTGTGGTGTCATCCACTGAGCTTGAGGAGTCTGGGGGTACTCTTGTCTCACATATTGGTGTGGTCCCCATTGCATCTGCGGCAGCCTCGCTGACTGTCTTTGCGAGGTGGGCCACCCGTGCATGCATTTATCTTTTCTCTTAGTTCTGCACTCTCTTTCAAAATGACCCATCTTGCAGCAATAATAACACTGTTGTCCCACTCTGTATCCTCCTTGTCTCCTCCCCTGCACTGTTCCTCGCTCTCCTGACCTCCTTCTCTCCTTCCCATTTCACTTTCTTTCTGCCCTCCTGATACCTGCCCCTGCACTGGCATTGCAACAGTTGCTAGTGGTGCTGTCACAATTGCCCCTTCCGTACTAGGGCCCGTATTTATACTTTTTGACGCTAAACTGCGCTAACGCAGTTTAGCGTCAAAAAATTTTGCGACGGCTAACGCCATTCTGAAGCGCCATGCGGGCGCCGTATTTATTGAATGGCGTTAGCCGGCGCAAGCAGACCGGCGCTGCCTGGTGTGCGTGGAAAAAAACCACGTACACCAGGCAGCGCCGGCGTTGGGAAAAATGGCGTTTGGGCGTCTTAAAATGGCGCAAGTCAGGTTGATGCTAAAAAATCGTCTTAACCCGATTTGCGCCATTTGAAACGACGCCCAGACGCCATTTACATGACTCCTGTCTTAGTAAAGACAGGAGTCATGCCCCCTTGCCCAATGGCCATGCCCAGGGGACTTATGTCCCCTGGGCATGGTCATTGGGCATTGTGGCATGTAGGGGGGCACAAATCAGGCCCCCCTATGCCAAAAAAAAAATATTTTAAAAAAAAAATGGATACTTACCTGAACTTACCTGAATGTCCCTGGGGTGGGTCCCTCCAGCCTTGGGTGTCCTCCTGGGGTGGGCAAGGGTGGCAGGGGGGGTCCCTGGGGGCATGGGAGGGCACCTGTGGGCTCATTTTGAGCCCACAGGCCCCTTAACGCCTACCCTGACGCAGGCGTTAAAAAGTGGCGCAAATGCGGGGTTTTTTGACCCGACCACTCCCGGGCGTGATTTTTGCCCGGGAGTATAAATACGACGCATTTGCGTCGCCGTCATTTTTTTAGACGGGAACGCCTTCCTTGCATCTCATTAACGCAAGGAAGGCGTTCACGCTAAAAAATTACGCTCTTTACTCATACTTTGGCGCTAGACGCGTCTAACGCCAAAGTATAAATATGGCGTTAGTTTTGCGCCGAATTTGCGTCGAAAAAAACGACGCTAATTCGGCGCAAACGGAGTATAAATATGCCCCTAGGTTTCTTAAGTTTCTGTTGCACTAACGTAGCTGTGGCCCTCTCTGCTTGCTCTGTTCTCTCTTTATCTTTTTCTAGCTTTCGTTTAAAATAATGTATTATGTGACCCTGTATTTCTGGCCATGGTTTAGTCTCAATTCCCACTACCCTATCTAAAATGGACTGTATTTCGGTGGGAAGACCTCTCTTCAACACATTGTAAAATAAAAATGCATTTCCTCCTGTATTTTCCCAATTACATCCTCTCTCCTGCACCCATCGTTTTTTTATTCTCCTAATAAACTCTGCAATGTCCTGAGTCAGCTTAAGGGTTTCTGCCATAAGAGCACCAATATCTGGTCTGTCTGGGTATGTCCGCTGAAGCGCATCCCAAACATGCTGGCAGATATTGTTAAAGGAGGACCAGTCAAACTTCGTGTTTGTCAATGTGACGTGAGGGAGTCCTGCTCTTGCAAATATGGTGTTTACCTTATCTCCCACTAGAGAACTCAGCAAACTCTTAGCGTTGTCCAGATCGAGGTTAACTCCAGCAGTGTGTTTTTCAAAACTTCCTATCCATTTTCCTGCACCTTAAAACAGTGGGGACAGTGCTCTTTTTCAGTTCTCTTTGTCCATCTGTGGCCAGGGCACGTATGATGGTACTTGCCCTTCCTTAAAAATTAGGGGCAGTTGAGTGATGGGTGGGGGACCTATTAACCTGCGACTTAACCTCAGGTCTGGTCTGTTACTATGCGTTACTTCAGTCGGTTTGTCCTTGGCATATATCTCCCAGACTGCAAGGCATTCCTGCATATATGGATAACTCCAGCCTGGGTCACCCCATCCCTGTCGTATACAGTCTTCTGCCGTGGCTAAGTCATAGGGTTGGAAAGACCTCTGTCGGGGCCACGGTTTTCTCCCGTCTCTTTCAGTCCATGTTGCCAGTTCGTCTGAGAAGGGTTGACAATAATAACTACCCTCTTCTTGCTCTGTCATTATTATGGGTGTCAGACTCAATTTGGTTGTTTTTAAAATTGGCTCTACTGGGTCTCTTGCTATCAATTGTAGCCTTCGCATAGGCCGCGGTCTAAAATTATACAGGCTTCTGTCACTTTCTTCTGTACCCTTATTCATATCAGACCCTTCGTTCCAGTCTTCGTCTTCCGCTTCTGCCCCTGCTCCCATTTCTATCTCATGTAGGTGTTTGCATATCGTGATCCCTCTGCCTCCTCTCCCAGTCCCTTTCTTCAAGCATCCAATCCCCAGCTGCCTCTCTCAGTGTTTTCGAAGAATGTGTCTTCCAACCTTAGAAAAACCTACCCAGTAGTCTATTGCCCTTTCTGCCTGATCTCGAGTGTAAGGCAACACTTGCAACTTAAGTGTTACCCTGTCTCTTCTCTTCTGTTCATGGCCCACCCGAGGAGCTGTTGGGATGGGACTGGGTGTTCCCCCAGTCCCCTTCACATATGTCCTGTCCTCCTCTGGTTCAACCCGTATTGGATCCTGGTATCTTGAAGCTTTCAGAATAGGGTAGAGACCATATGGCGGGGGCTCCTAGAGCCTTTTCTGGTGGGTTCTCTTGCACCTGTGTTGCTGCCTTTTCGAGCCCTGTCGATTTTACACTTCTATCAGTACATCTTTATATCCATCATACAATACATCCATGTGTCAACGCATCCATCCTTTCACCCTTCTGGTCCTCATACCATCCATCCAAATTTTAAACCTGCCATCTACCCATCCTTTCACCTATACTTTCAGCCTTGTCTTCATCATTTCTTTCACCCATGGATCATTTCACTGTTATATCCATCTTTTCACCCTACAGTCTATTCAACATTTTACCAATCTTTCTTTTTTTCTCCCTTATTTCCTTTAGTTCTCGGGGTCCTCCTTTTTTAACCTCTTACTTCCCTGCACCCTTCCTTCTACTCTTCCTTCGTACAACCCCCTTCTCTTCTACCTCTTTCTTTCAACTCATCTTTGTTTCTCCCCTTTTTTTCCTTTCCCACTCACTTTTTAGGTTTTGCACTGTTTTTGTGAAATCTATTGTATTCAATTTAAATCTCGAAAGGGGCTTACATCCCCTGGTTCCTGTGCTTACCACTTACTTTTCCACTGTTTCCATTTACTGTAGCATACTATTTCCTGCATTTGCCAATGCCTGTTCCTTGTTCCTAGTGTGTTTACTCTTATCAGTGTTCCAAGGCCCAAGTACTGTTTTCATCCGCTTTTGGGGAACTTTTTTTATTTAATGTTTTACCTACACTGTGATTGTCCTGTGCTTATGATTTTTAACACATGCACCACATCAATTGGCAATTTGAACTTTCCAACTTTTCCCTCCAGGGCTGCAGAGTGTACATTATCCACACACTGGTGCAGAAGCTACTCCTTCTCCCAATAGACTGAACAGAAGATACTTACTCAAGTTATGAGCACAATTGATGAGCCACAACAATACATCTCCACAGGAACCAATTGAGCCTTGAGGCATGTCCAAGTTAATTAGGTGACCAGTCAGCTGTATGGCAAGCGAGCAGTCAGCAATGCTTTATTTACCAAGCAAGCATTCACAGATGTGGATCCTGCCGAGGATAAAAGAACACTGAAAACCACAGGGGTCTACCCACTTAACCCTACTAGACCTGGGTAATAAACAATAACATCTAAAATATTTGGTTAGATAGTAGGAACAAATACGGTCATAAGTCACATTCAATGAAGCACTGAATCAATCATTGAGTACACAATTTAATTGCTCCTTTGTTGAAACATCTTTGAAGATCCCAACTACAAATACAACCCATCTGATTATATCAATCTTTTATGTACACCGGAAAAAATATGCACATCCAAACAAACTTGTTAATACACCTCATACATACATTAATTAACAATAAACATGAAACATTTAACAATAAAAATGAAACATCAGTGATTGGTCCAACAATCCCCTCCTTATTCCAGAAACCATGTGGTACTCACTGACAACTATATAAACGATCCACCTGTAAGAGATGGTTGCCTAACTATCACAGTCCTAAAACATCCTTATTTTGAAAGGGAAAAATGGAAGGGCCTGTGATGTAAAGTCTTTAAAGGATGAGTTCAATCTTGCTTGCAACCTCTCAAGTATAGAAAGTCGACATGTTTTGGCCCCTTTAACTATGGGCCTCCTCAGGACTAATGGAGAGAGCCAAACCTAATAAATATAGACAAAAACCTAATAAATACCATGATTTTTAATCTAAAAAAACCTTTGACTCACTGTCACGTTGAAATCACCAGGTGTACAAAATTAGAATAAAAGTAGAAAATAAAACATTAAGGTGGAAGTTCATGACTACCCATGATCCCACTGGAGTGCTGAAACATGCTGTACGTACTGACAAAGTGCTTTAAAAATCTATACTATACACCATTGTGTCTCATGCCATTTTTTAATTAAAAAGCAAGAACACAAAACCAATTTTATCAAATTATGTCACACACTTAAGTCACCCTGCAGAAGGATAATTTCTTCATATAGTCCAGTCAGCGTAAATAATTCTTGTATTTCCCAGGTGAGCTGTAAGTTATGCAAGGACATTAAAAATCACTCAAAACATAAATATCCCATGGAGCCAGTCCATTTCATCTTATTAAATTGCAAATACTTACTAATCCATACGTTGCAGAAAGAAGCTGCTGAGTCCCCTTGCTTCTATTTTTAGCTCGGACTATTCAAAAGTTATGAATCTTAAGAGCACAAAGGGAGTTAATGCCCCAATGAAGTGCCAGAGAAACTGTCTACTCCTGTGGCGACCATATTTAAAGCGTTTTTTTCAATGGCAGCCATCTTAGAGTGGCTTATTTAATCAAAACGCGGGTACTTATTTAACCCCTTCACTGCCAGGCCTTTTCCCCCTCCTGTGCCGAGCATTTTTTTTGGCTATTTATGGCAGTTTGCGCTTAGGCCCTCATAACTTTTTGTTCACATAAGCTATCCATGCCAAATTTGCGTCCTTTTTATTCAACATCCTAGGGATTCTAGAGGTACCCAGACTTTGTGGGTTCCCTGAAGGAGACCAAGAAATTAGACAAAATACAGTGATTTTCTTTCTTTTTTTTTGTTTAAATAGGAAAAAAGGGCTGCAGAAGGCAGCTTGTGTTTTTTTTCCTGAAAACGGCACCAACAAAGGGTTTGCGGTGGCAAGATCCCCATCTTCTCAGCTTTCAGGAACAGGCATACTTGATGTCAGATTTTTGAAAACAATATACTGTTACGTCAGCTGGACTCTCCTGGTTGCGGGGATATATAGGGCTTGTAGGTTCATCAAGAACTCCAGGTACCCAGAGCCAATTAATGAGCTGCACCTTGCAATGGGTTTTTATTCTATACCGGTATACAGGAATTCATTTGCTGAAATATAAAAAGTGAAAAATAGGTATCAAGAAAACCTTTGTATTTCCAAAATGGCCACAAGATAAGGTGTTGAGAATCAGTGGTTATTTTCACATCTCTGAGTTCCGGGGTGCCCATACTAGCATGTGAACTACAGGGCATTCCTCAAATAGACGTCATTTTTACACATTGCCTTACATTTGGAAGGAAAAAATGTAGAGAAAGACAAGGGGCAATAACACTTGTTTTGCTATTCTGTGTTCCTCCAAGTATCCCGATAAAAATGGTACCTCACTTGTGTGGATAGGCCTAGCACCCACGAAAGGAAATGGCTCAAAACACAACGTGGACACATCACATTTTTTCACAGAAAACAGAGGTGTTTTTTGCAAATTACCTACCTGTGGATTTTGGCCTCTAGCTCAGTCGGCACCTGGGGAAACCTAGCAAACCAGCATATTTTTTAAAACTAGATACCTTGGGGAATCCAAGATGGGGTGACTTGTGGGGATCTGACCAGGTTCTGTTAACCAGAGTCCTTTGCAAACCTCAAATTTTGACCCAAAAAACACCTTTTCCTCTCATTTCGGTGACAGAAAGTTCTGGAATCTGAGAGGAACCACAAATTTCCTTCCACCCAGCGTTCCCCCAAGTCTCCCGATAAAAATGGTACCTCACTTGTGTGGGTAGGCCTACCACCCACGAAAGGAAATGGCTCAAAACACAACGTGGACACATCACATTTTTTCACAGAAAACAGAGGTGTTTTTTGCAAAGTACCTACCTGTGGATTTTGGCCTCTAGCTCAGTCGGCACCTGGGGAAACCTAGCAAACCAGCACATTTTTGAAAACTAGATACCTAGGGGAATCCAAGATGGGGTGACTTGTGGGGATCTGACCAGGTTCTGTTAACCAGAGTCCTTTGCAAACCTCAAATTTTGACCCAAAAAACACTTTTTCCTCTCATTTCGGAGACAGAAAGTTCTGGAATCTGAGAGGAACCACAAATTTCCTTCCACCCAGTGTTCCCCCAAGTCTCCCGATAAAAATGGTACCTCACTTGTGTGGGTAGGCCTACCACCCACGAAAGGAAATGGCTCAAAACACAATGTGGACACATCACATTTTTTCACAGAAAACAGAGGTGTTTTTTACAAAGTGCCTACCTGTGGATTTTGGCCTCTAGCTCAGCCGGCACCTGGGGAAACCTAGAAAACCAGCACAATTTTAAAAACTAGACACCTAGGGGAATCCCAGATGGTGTGACTTGTGGGGATCTGACCAGGTTCTGTTACCCAGAATCCTTTGCAAACCTCAAAATTTTATCAAAAAAACAAATTTTTCCTCTCATTTCGGTGACAGAAAGTTCTGAAATCTGAGAGGAGCCACAAATTTCCTTCCAGCCAACATTCCCCCAAGTCTCCCGATAAAAATGGTGCCTCACTTGTGTGGGTAGGCCTAGCGCCCACGAAAGGAAAGGGCCCAAAACACAACGTGGACACATCACATTTTTTCACAGAAAACAGAGGTGTTTTTTACAAAGTGCCTACTTGTGGATTTTGGCCTGTAGCTCAGCCGGCACCTGGGGAAACCTAGCAAACCAGTGCATTTTTGAAAACTAGACACCTAGGGGAATCCAAGATGGGGTGATTTGTGGGGCTCTGACCAGGTTCTGTTACCCAGAATCCTTTGCAAACCTCAAAAGTTGGCCCAAAAAAACACTTTCCCCTCGCATTTCGATGACAGACAGTTCTGGAATCTGAGAGGAGCCACAAATTCCCTTCCACCCAGCGTTCCCCCAAGTCTCCCGATAAAAATGGTACCTAACTTGTGTGGGTAGGCCTAGCGCCACGAAAGGAAATGGCCCAAAACACAACGTGGACACATCAAATTTTTTCACAGAAAACTGAGGTGTTTATTGCAAAGTGCTTACCTTTGGATTTTGGCCTCTAGCTCAGCTGGCCCGAGGGGGGGGCAGAAATGGCCCAAAATATATTTGCCCTTCCACCCCCACCCCAGGGAGCTACCCTTGCCTACGGGGTCGCTCTCCAGCGAGACATTGGCGCAAAAAAAAAGATCCCTGGTGCCTAGTGGTTTCTGCCCTCCTTGGGGGCAGATTAACCTAAAATTGGCCGATCTTCCCCCGAGGGGGACAGAAATGGTCTAAATACAATTTGCCCCCTATTAGGCAAGGGTCGCTCCCCATCTCTAAAAAAACAAACAAACAAGAAAAAACACACAAAAAAATTAGCCCTGGCGCCTAGAGGTTTCTGCCCCCCCTGGGGGCAGATCGGCCTAATAACAATAGGCTGATCTGCCCCCAGGGGGGGGCAGAAATGGCCTAAAATAAATTTGTGCCCCTGCCTCCCCCAACCCCCCGGGGAGCGACCCTTGCCTACGGGGTCGCTCCCCTTGCATGACATTGTCGCAAAAAAAAAGATCCCTGGTGCGTAGTGGTTTCTGCCCCCCTTGGGAGCAGATTGACCTAAAATCGGCCGATCTGCCCCCGAGGGGGGCAGAAATGATCTAAATACAATTTGCCCCCCCAGGGGAGTGACCCTTGCCTAATGGTTCGCTCCCCATCTCTAAAAAAACAAACAAACAAACCAAAAACACAAAAAAAAGAATTTGCCCTGGCGCCTAGAGGTTTCTGCCCCCCTTGGGGGCAGATTGACCTAAAATCGGCTGATCTGCCCCCAAAGCGGGCAGAAATGGCCTAAATAAAATTTGCCCCTCCAGGGGAGCGACCCTTGCCTAAGGGGTCGCTCCCCATCTGTCAAACAACAACAACAAAAAAAATCCCCGTTGCCTAGTGGTTTCTGCCCCCCTTGAGGGCAGATCGGCCTAAAATAAATTTCCCCCCAGGGGAACGACCCTTGCCTAAGGAGTCGCTCCCTTTGTGTGTAATTCACGAAAAAAAAAAAAAATCCCTGGTGTCTAGTGGTTTCTGTCCCCCTTGGGGGCAGAATGGCCTCATAAAAATAGGCCAATCTGCCCCCAAGGGGGGAAGAAATGGCCTAAATATTATTTGTCCCCTATGGGGACGACCCTTGCCTAAGAGGTTGCTCCCCACCTCTAAAATCTAAAAGAAAACTAAAACAAAAAAAAAATTATCCCTTGTGCCTAAAGGTTTCTGCCCCCCCCCCGGGGGCAGATCGTCCTAATAATAGAAAAGGCCTTAAACAAAATGCCCCCCCGGGGAGCGACCCTTGCCCAAGGGGTCGCTCCCCTTATGCCAGTTTCTTTTAAAAAATAAATTCCTGGTGTCTAGTGGGCATTTCAAAAGCCGGATTGCTTTACAATCCGGATTTTGAAACGCAGAGAGAGACTTCAAAGGGAAGGAAATTCCTTTCCTTCCCTTTGTAGCCTCTCTGGCCTTCCCCACGTAATCGGAAGAGAAATGCTTTACATTTCTCTTCCGATCGCGCTGGTAGCTGAGAGGAGGCCTCTGTGACAATCAGCGTGCGATCGCGTGCTGACATCACAGGGGGGTGTCGGGGGAAGGTCTTCCCCTTCCATCCCTGCCTTGGGGGGTGGGGGAACCCCACAGAGGGACCGCTAGTGCTCACTCTGGGCTCTGTGCACAGGACGTAATGGTTACATCCTGGGCACACGAGCACTGTGCCTCAGGACGTAACCTGTACGTCCTGGGCACAGAAGGGGTTAATGTAAAAGGGGGGGGCTGACCTAGTCCTCTCGTTTACTTTGAGAGTTAAATGCTCTACCACTATAATTACTCAGCGGAGCAGGGAAAAGAGAAGAAAAACGGGGCATAACGGCCGCACAGAAAATGGCTTTATGTTTTACTATTCATGCGGCGGCCATCTTATAACTTGCACAATTGTTTCTACAGCAGTGGCCATCTTGAAGGGGGGTATTATTTAAATGCCTGGTAACTGATACCAATGGACTATAATTAATCTAGACCTGTGTATATTTCTGAGTTATTCTGTGTATTAAATATTTTAAAACATTTTAAAGTATTTTTTTAAATATTTTTGAAGGAGCGTACGTGAATATCTAGGCACTTCATAATCAAATTACATATACATGATCTAATTAATTGATCAAAGAAACATCTAGTATATGAGCACTCTACACCCCTGTTGTCACCCTAAGGACCATATATCTAAACAAAGCAGTTTTTTAGTCTGATGAAAAGGATTTTAACATCTTTATGTTCACACAGTCCAAGATATTGTCTGTCTTCTTTTTTTCTTCAAGTTCATAGCAAAACCATATTCCATGTTAAACAATACTGTGTCTTGCTGTTACAAATTTCTCAATAAATCACGCTTCACTCTTAGTTAAGTAGTATGAGACTGGTCATCCATCTCCTCTGGTGTGAACTACCTCCAATACTGTCCACCATATATCCTCTGGTGAGTGGTTCAATTCACAATAATGTTCCACCAATGGTGCACTTCTGATGGCACATATGATCCTTGATCGGTGTTGGAGTATCCTTGTTTTGACCTGTTGTGATGTCTGTCCTATATAGATCAATTAACAAGGGCACTTAATACAGTAAATTAAATTTTTTGTGTTACAATTTGAAAAATTCACTTGTTGGTGTACTGATCCATTCTAAATTACTTAATTTGATTCAGTAGTGAATAGGCAAGCTACACAATTCTTACATTTATAATGTCCCTGCAAGGAAGGTAATTGTAACAACCTTCTAAGATCTTTTTTCTTTTTGTCAGGGTACGTAGCCTTCATCCAGTGTTCCCTTAAATTTCGGGCTCTTTTAAACACAAACAATGGTTTTTCAATACGTAATCCTGCCAAGATTCTCCTGTTCCTCTCTATGATGGACCTACTTTATTGGCCTTTGGACTTAAACGGGTTAATGGATTCTCCTTTTGACATTGCTTGGGAGACAGAAGAGTTTCCCTGGGAGTAAACCATGCTCTCTTTAATGCAGATTTCAACAGTTTCTTAGGGTACCCTCTGTTGATCAATTTGATTACTGAATCTGATGCATTGTTGAAATAGTCATCTTTACTGCTACAATTCCTCCGAATCCGGAGGAACTGACCATAAGGGAGATTATTTTTCAAGGTTCTAGGGTGGCCACTCGTGAAATGAAATAGGGTATTCGGTCAATTGGTTCCTTATTCAAACTTACTTGCAACCGATCTTCTTTAGAGATGATCTATAGATCATGAAAATTTATTGTTTTATTGTCAACATGTATTGTAAACTTAAAGTCTGGTGTGCGATGGTAAAGCCATTCATGAAAAGTTAACAAAGTTGTGTGGTCTCCATGCGAAATCATAAATATATCATCTATATATCTAAACCATTTTAGAATATTCTTTAGAAAGGGGTAGAATTGTTGTACACCCGTTTCTTTTCAAAACAGTCCATTACTAGATTGGCTACCTCTGGTGCAAAGCTGCAACCCATCGCTATTCCTTTGATCTGTAGGAACATCATCTCTTTATATAGAAAAAAGTTTTTGGTTAAACATAAGCAGGTTAAAGTAGTTAAAAATTCAGTAGGGGTATGAATTGGTACAGGTCTTGTATCAATAACTTGTCTGATTACCTCTATTGCCTCATCTTGGGGGATGTTTGTGTAAAGTGCCTCAAAGTCAAAGGTCACCAAAATTTGATTATATTCATCAAGTGGTAAATCCTCTATTTTAATAATTATGCCCATAGAATCACAGACATATGCTTTTGTTTGAGCCACAAATGGTTTAAAAAAAGTATCAACATGTTGGGCCAATGGTTCTAAAATAGAGCCACATGCTGATAAAATTGGTCTACCAGGTGGATTTTGCGGATCTTTGTGTATTTTAGACAGAATATAAAAGTGTGGTATTTTCCTGTTGCTTTGATTAAGGAATTCATATTCTTTTTTGCAAATCCATTTGTTATCAAGGGCTTCCCTTGATTGGATAAAAGAACAGGCAGCTATTGATCTTAGTGTTACATTCAGATATGGTATACTGCTACTGTTAGACCTGTCAGCCTTGGGGTAGTCTTCCCGTAAACTTTTTGAGTTCCTTCTCCTACATTTTTCTGGATTTTTGCTTGTTGGCCTGAGGACTGTGTGCACTTTACTGCTGCTGACCAGTGCTAAGGTGCATCTGCTCACTCCCCTAAGCATGCTTTGATTGACATATACCCGATTGGCATATTTAATTTAAAAGTAAGTCCCTTGTAGAGTGGTATACCATATACCCAGAGCCTGTAAATGAAATGCTACTAGTGGGCCAATGGCACATATTGTGCCATCCACTTAAGTAGCCCCTTTATACTTGTCAATGCAGCCTGCAGGGAGTGATCCACCAACATGCCAAATTGGCATTTAAAAACCCTTTCCAAGCCTTAAACTCCCCTTTTATTGAAAAGATATGTAGATTTATATAACACAGCTTATCAACTGTGACGGTCTCAAGGCAGTGTTCGTCGTCATAGGGAGATTAAGTAATTTGCCAAATATCACAGGATGTGGCACACACGCTGAGGCTCGAACCAGTATCACCAGCTCCTGAGGCGGTTGCTCCACTGTATCTTCTTATTAAATATGTCACCCCTAAAGTAAGCCCTGGGTAGCCCATATGGCAGGATGCTGTGTAATTAAAAGGCAGGATATGTACTTTTTAGTTTTATATGTCCTAGTAGTGAAAAACTCCCAAATGCATGTTTTCACTTCTGAGAGGCCTACCCCTCCCATAAGGTAACATTGGGGATTCCTTATTAAAATTAATAAGTTGTCATTTTTAAACCAGAGGTGGTAGACATGTCATGTTTGGTACCTGTTAGAAATGGGGTCTTTAGTTGGCAGTCAGGTTACCCCCTGTCCATTGAAGGACCCTCACTCTAGTTAGGGTAAGTCACACACAATCCACAATATCCTGTGCCCACCCTCTGGTAGCTTGGCACTGAGCAGTCAGGCTTAACTTAGAAGGCAATGTGTAAAGTATTTCTGCAATAAATCATGCAATAACACAGTATAGCACCACAAAAATAACCACACAGTGTTTAGAAAAATATATAATATTTATCTGATGAGATGCAGGTCAAAACGATTAAAATGCAATAAGTATATGTTGAGATATCACTGTAATAGTGATATAAAGTGTCTTAAGACTTTTAAAAGCAATAAATGTCTATTTCAAGCACAAAGTTCCTGGTTTGCGTGCAAAATGTCCGCAAAGAGCCGTAGAGGAGGAGATGCGTGGAAACAAAGGGGTGTGTGTCGATTTCTCAGGGTGCATACGGTGATGCGTTGTTTAGTTTACATGCAGGGATGGCTGTGCGTCGATTTCTGGCGCTCTGTCGTGGATCCTCTTTGGGTTGCAGGGTTTTCAGATGCCCCGGGGACAATGCGTGGATTTCCTGCACTGCAGGACAAAGTCACAGGAGCTGCGTTGATTTGGTGGGCGTTGCATTGAAATTTCTACCGCGCGGTAGGCGCTGCATCGAATCCTCTCTAGAAGTCGGGCTGTGTTGATCCAGCTTGGCTATGCGTCGATCCAGTGGGCTGTGCATCGAATTTCTGGTTGTTACGCTGGTGCTGCATCGGTCTTATCGATGCGAAGTCGGGCTGTGTCGTTCCGGTTCGGCGTGCAGTGAATTTTACACTGCAGTGCAGGTTGTGCGTCGTTTCTGGCAGGCTGTGCGTCAAATTTCACTGCACAAGAAGTCCTTCTTGTAGAGATGAACTCTTTTTGGTCTGAGACTTCAGGGAACACAAGGCAAGCTCTGTCCAAGCCCTTGGAGAGCACTTCTCACCACAGCCAGAGAGCAGCAAGGCAGCAGGGCAACAGCAAGGCAGCTTTCATTCACAGAAAGCAGACAGGTGAGTCTTTTGGGCAGCCAGGCAGTTCTTCTTGGCAGGATGTAGGTTCTTGTTTAGGTTATCTTCTCCAGGAAGTGTCTGAGTTGGTAGGGGCCGAGGCCCTGTTTAAACACCCAAATGTGCATTTGAAGTGGGAGGAGACTTCAAAGAGTGAAGTGGACAAGGTCCCCTTTTAGTTCAATCCTCTCTGACAGGGTCTCAGTAGAGGGTGTGGCTGCCCTTTGTGTGAGGGCAGGCTACTGTCCTTTGACATGCAAGTGTCAGGCCCTCCACACTCCCAGCCCAGGAAGACCCATTTAAAATGCAGATGTATGCAAGTGAGGCCGAGTATCCTGTGTTTGGGGTGTGTCTGAGTGAATGCACAACGGAGCTGTCAACTAACCCAGCCAGACGTGGATTATAAGGCACAGAAGGATTTAAGTGCAGAGAAATGCTCACTTTCTAAAAGTGGAATTTCTAAAATAGTTATATTAAATCCAACTTCACCATTCTGGCCATACTAAATATGACCTTCCTACTCCTTTCAGATCAGCAGCTACCACTCAAACAATATATGATGGCAGCCCCAATGTTAGCATATGAAGGAAGCAGGCCTCACAGCAGTGTAAAAACAAATTTAGGAGTTTTACACTACCAAGACATGTAAACTACACAGGTACATGTCCTGCCTTTTCCATACACAGCACCCTGCGTATGGGTTACCAAGGGCATACCTTATGGGTGACTTATATGTAGAAAAAGGGGGGTTTTAGGCTTGGCAAGGACTTTGAAAATGCCAAGTCGAATTGGCAGCAAAACTGCACACACAGGCCTTGCAATGGCAGGCCCGAGACAAGAGTAAGGAGCTACTTAAGTGGGTGGCACAATCCGTGCTGCAGGCCCACTAGTAGCATGTAGTCTACAGGCCCTGGGCACATATAGTGCACTGAACTAGGGACTTATAAGTAAATTAAATGATCCAATTGGGTGTGATCCAGTGTTGCCATGTGTAAGGAAATGCTTCCTTGGCATGGTTACCCCCTAACTTTTTGCCTTTGCTGATGCTAAGTTTTGATTGAAAGTGTGCTGGACCCTGCTAACCAGGCCCCAGCTCCAGTGTTGCAGAAACAGGTCAGCCTACACTAGAAGTCGGGTAGGTATTCAGGGGGCATCTCTAGGATGCCCTTCTGGGTGTATGTTACAATAAATTGCACACTGGCATCAGTGTGCATTTATTGTGCTGAGAAGTTTGATACCAAACTTCCCAGTTTTCAGTGTAGCCATTATCGAACTGTGGAGTTTGTGTTTGACAAACTCCCGGACCATATGCTCTTATGGCTATCCTGCACTTACAATGTCTAAGGTTTTCCTTAGACACTGTAGGGGCATTGTGCTCATGCACATATCCCCTCACCTGTGGTATAGTGCACACTGCCTTAGGACTGTAAGGCCTGCTAGAGGGGTGACTTACCTATGCCACAGGCAGTGTGAGGTTGGCATGGCACTCTGAGGGGAGTGCCATGTCGACTTAGTCATTTTCTCCCCACCAGCAGACACAAGCTGAGAGGCAGTGTGCATGTGCTGAGTGAGGGGTCCCCAGGGTGGCATAAGACATGCTGCAACCCTTAGAGACCATTCCTGGCATCAGGGCCCTTGGTACCAGGGGTACCAGTTACAAGGGACTTACCTGAGTGCCAGGGTTGTGCCAATTGTGGAGACAAAGGTACAATTTAGGGAAAGAACACTGGTGCTGGGGCCTAGTTAACAGGGTCCCAGCACACTTTCAAATCATACTTAGCATCAGCAAAGGCAACACGTTAGGGAGTAACCATGCCAAGGAGGCATTTCCTTACACACTGTGACTGTTTGGTTGGATTCTTTTAGTTAAATAACTCAGTGCAGTGCCACTTTTCATAAATCTGCCCCTGTATGTCTGTGCAAATGTAATGGTAATTTCAATTTAAAATGTGCTGTGTGTAATGGCAGTGTCCTACTCCACCATGCATGCTCCACTCAATGTCACTCCACTCTAATCTACACCACTCCATGCCACTGAATTCTACTCTGCACTACTCCACTTTACACCAGGCCACTGCACTCTACGCTACTGCACTCTACTCCACTCTACACCAAACAAATCTACACCACTTCACCTTATGACACTTCACTCTGTGCCTCTCTGCTCTGCACCACTCCACTTTATGCCAATCCACTCTCCTCTTCACCATCCAGTCTAGGCCACTCCACTCTTTTCTGCCCAGATCAACTCTATGCCACTCTGCAACACTACACTCTACACCCCTAGACTCCATGTCGATTCTCTCTCTGCCTATGTACTCTACTCTGTACCACTTCACTCTATGCCCCTGCATTCTAAGCCACTTCTCTATAGGCCACTCTAATCCACTCCGCACCACTGCACTCTATGACACTGAACTCTACTCAACTTTATGCCATTCATCTATGCCACTGTGCTCTACCCTGCATCACTCCAATCAACACCACTTTACTCTACTCTGAAACAATCTACACTACTGCACTCCACGCCATTGCACTCTACCCCACTCTATGCCACTGCACTCTATGCCACTGCACTGTATGCCAATGCACTCTATGCCACTGCACTCTTCTTTGCACCTTTGTAGTCTACGCCACTCTACCCTTCGGCACTGCACTCTACTTCAATGCACTCTACTCCACTCTACATTACTGGACTCTACAACACTCTTCTCTGCAACACTGTACTCTCCCCTGCTGAACTCTATGCCACTTTACTCTACACCACTGCACTCTACACCACTGAACTCTATGCCACTGTACTCCACACTACTGAACTCTACTCCATCAACCACATGCATTGAGGCACTTTCACCCTATACTCACACACTTATCAACTTTCATTCATGCACCACTGATCCCGCACAGAGAGCAGTCACACTATTCTCTCTGCACTCAGACACTGCTCCCCCAAATGCTTGTTTTATTTACCACTACATGCTCTCTTTGGGCCACATGTACGAAATTCAGGTTTTGCGACTCGCAAATGGTGAGCCAGAGCGACTCGAAATTTGCAATTCGCAAAACCTGATGTACAACAGTGTCAATGACACTGTTGCAAATTCCGAATGGGTCGCAAATGACCTACCTCATGAATATTCATGAGGTAGGTCACAATTTGCGACCCCATTGGGAATGGCCACTCTCACAGGGATGGTGGCCTGCTGGAGACAGCAGACCACCATGTCTGTGACTGCTTTGAAATAAAGCAGTTTTTTTTTTTTTAAATGCAGCCCGTTTTCCTTAAAGGAAAAAGAGATGCATTTCAAAATAAAAAATGAAAAGTTTTCTTTTTATTTTTTCAGAACAGGCAGTGGTCTGTGAAAAAATATTTTTGCTGCCATTCACAAAGGGGAAGGGGTCCCATGGGGACCCCTTCCTGTTTGTGAATGGGTTAGCACCAGTTTGAAACTGGTGCTAACTGTGATTGTTTTGCGACCACATTCGCTGTAACAAAACAATCATACATAACAAGTTACCGAATTGCAGTTTGGGCTTTGTACATCCCAAATAGCCTTTTTCAAGTCCCAAACGGCCCGATTCGCCATTTGCGACTTGAAAAATGCTTCGTACATCTGGCCCATAATTCTCTAATGTCACAATATCCCTTTTTAATTCACTGTGTCTGGCACATTTGGCAGCCCTGCAACCACTACTTCAACTCTGTCATATTGTTACCTTAACGTTTTACTTGTGATGTTTGGTCTGGTGATGTGGAGACATAAAAATGCAGTTCATAAGGAAAAAATCATTGTTTAGTGTGACACAGCTAACCAGGCATTGGGTCCTGAGTATCCTGATCTAACTGGTTCACAGCACCACTTTATATGTGTTAGTAATTCTAGACTAGAAAATTCTCAGCAAATCACCTTCAAATGAATGTTGGAATAAACTTGCATTTTAAAATGAAATTTTAGTCTTTTTTAGCCACTTTTGTCTAATGCAAGGAAGATTGATCTGCTGAACCCAAATCCCCTGAGATGCTCCAGAGCAGTTTTTGTGCGAACTCTGGCTTCCTTCCTCACACTGTGACTCTCGAGCACAGTAAAATGTGGCCGTGTCCTCAGCTCTCATATTACTCATCTGCAGATAGAATTCACTTATAGAAGTCTCTCTGGTGACTGTCAGACGACTTTTGAGAGACTGGGAGTAGTATGTGCTGCCATCATAGCAGATCCCTCCCAACCACTCCAGCCCCTTCCCGGGAGGCTGCCGATTCCAGTTCCAGCAACAACAGCTGTCGGTGAGAGAAACACCGGTGACTTTACAGGTCAGTTTGAGGGTTTCCGACGGCTTCACAGTCCCAGGGCCGGACTCCAGCAGCGTCACCTGGCAAAGGGCACCTGGATAATTAAGAAGAAGAATGTTAAATACCAAAACAACCAATGATAATTTTTTTCTACAGTCTCTGTGAACGCCGTACCTGATGCGAGAAGAAGACACAGACTCAAGCGCACAGGACTCATGTTCTTCTTCACTGATCTATTGTCTCAGCCACTGAGATTTCAGCTTTGGGGCGATACTGTCATGAGGCTTTTAAGCAAAAGTCTCTAAGCCATTTGCATAAAGTGTGCAATATATGGAGAGAGAAACATGCCGAAAGAGACCCCACTGTGTCATTTTTTAGTAGTGAGAGCTCGACTTTTTTAGCACAATGTGCCAATGATGTTTTAGATCATCAGGTCAAATACAGAAGCCGCAGAGTATATCCCGTTTGTTTAAAGTTCGGGCCTGGGGTGGTCTTGAAACTGTATAAAAATAAGATACTGTATCTAGGACGTACCATAGAATGTATTATGTGTATTCCCCCTTGTCAAACAAATTATAAGTGTTAATATTGACACATATCAGTGGTTCTCATTCCATAGACCTCAGGAGGATCTTTAGTGTGATTCACAAATGTAACCTGATGTTAAAGACAGATGTGAGCGGCAGGTCCTCCTCCTTGCACGTTCCCCTACTTTTCAGATTCTTCCGGAAGCATTAAGGCCCTGATTTATACTTTTTTTTGTGCCGTCATTTTTTGACGGAAAAGCGGTGCAAAGTTTCAAAATACAATTATATTTTGTTTGTGCAGCTTTTGCATCCAAAAATGAATCAAATGCAGCACAAAAAAGTACAAACCAGAGCCTAAGTTTCCCATCTATGAGCTAACTCCATAAAATAGCCTCACTGACCAGAGGGCTTTTTTTTTTACTGCAGAAAGATCGACGCATGTTCCCTGGATGGCACAAGTAGCTCAATTTCACACGTAGCTTAAGCGGCCAAGACTATGCTGTCACCACTTACCGTCAGTCAAACAGATGTACTGCATGTGATGCAAAGCATTGCAGCATGCCATCAAGCCCTCAGGGTTTCATTACTACGACAGCTCGTAGTGTAAATCACAGTATGAAGTATTGTCTGCAGCATTCTTCTTCCTGGGTACACATCCACTGCTGGGATCTGGCTGTCAGTGTTTACAGTGGCGTAACAAAGGCCCCGCACCCCCCCATAGAGGGGGGGTGACCTCCAGGGGCCCCCTCAACACAGTACACTGTGAACCAGAGACAGGCGCTGACTGGGCGAGGGAGCCCGCTCAAAGTACTTTGCAGAAGTCCCCCTCAAGTTTCTTTACGCAACTGCGTTTACTGACAGTTTCATAGGGATTTAAACAAGCATTTGCAATGCAATAGGTCTCTCATTTACTTGAGTTGGACCTATTGACATCGTAAACGCATAACTGGAATTTTTTTGCCACATTAATTGGTCAACCCTGCTGCATATTGTGGTCCTTTCTGCCGCACAATTTCAGTGGCCCTGCATATAATTAAAGGGCTCTAGGGATTTTTGAAAGACAAGCACTCAACAGTAAAAGTGATGGGCGTGAAATCGATGCGGCTAAAAGCCACAAATACACTTCAGCAGGTCGGAAAAGCAGTGCTTGTGCAGTGCTATATGTAGGAGGCTGGCCTGGCTTATAGTGGGAAGATGTCTTAGACCAACTACATGTTCCAGGCCGAAATTAAATCAGAAATTGATACAACAAGGATAATTATAAAGGATAGCAAGACAAACTTAAGACGCTCTAAGGAAAGATAAAAGAGCAACTGGATGACTGCTCATGGACCCATACAGATTAAAACCGTATAGCAATTTTACCTTGCTTTCTTTGGAAAGGAAGGTGCCTTTTATACACGAAAAATGGAAATGAACTCTGCAAACAGCACCATGAAAAGATTATTATGCAATAGGATAGGGAAAGGCCTGTAAATCTATAAAGATTGACAAGATTGGACTTTAATGACATCTAATTCTCAGGAAAAGGAAGCACCTGGTCAACCCCCTTAACCTTCCTAAATACCATAATGCGCCTTCGTATGCTTTCAACGAACTGCTAGGCATGGTATTGTTGGCTGGTTGCTAGGTCTTTTGCAAACTTCGTTCCCATATAAGAAAAGAGTTAGAATTGGGGAGGGACTGCTGTAGACAAATGAATCTGCAGTTAGCATAACAATCATTAGAAACCGGACTGTTGTATTTAATAATTCTTCAGGGGGCTCTCATTTGGAGGTCTTGATCAAAATTACAAATAATTTTGGTTAAGACTCAACATTTTTATTTTGTAACCAGTCAGATTTTTTCGTTTCAACCTTGCCATTTACTAGAATAATTAACTTCCATTCTACTGTCCTAGGCAGTGCAATAAAACCAAAGAATGTTGAGCGCTAGTGTTATCTATAGCAGACGCTTATCATGGATGAGGGTATCCTGTGCTGTACCAATAAAAGCCCAATATGCAAAATCTCTCAACAGTGTCTGATAGGCCGCATCATGCTTGTTGGAACAAACAATAGGAGACTCTTTGAATTAGCTGTAACCTGCCCAACCATGATCAAACAAACACATCGTAGTTACCATTCTGACTCCGGACCGCCTCCCCGAGGTATGCTCGCCCAGCACGGCCAGAGGCCCTTCCATGGCTGCCATATCCCGACCCCAAAAAGAAAGGAAGGGAAGGACCCGGTAGATTGAGCAGAGCGCGCACTGAAGAAGGGTTGCGACGTTTCAGGAGGAAGTGACGCAAAGCACCAGCACTCTCTACCTTACTCCTATAGACGAAATAGAAAGCTATAGCCTATCAAATGGTTCACCCTTAGCAACAACAAAAAAGTCCCGTGACACGGTTGTTCCATGCTCTATGTCAATACGTCATATTTTCTAGAACCGCTATGAGAACGCTCCAGGAAGAGGTAAAAGAAGCCTGTCAACGTTTTGTCAGTGGCGCAGGTTATGCAACATGATACCAGTGGTAGGCTCAGAATAAGATTAAAATTCTGGTCACCCTAGCGCGTTTAAAGTTTCAGCGATTGTATAATGAAAAGATTTCCTTCACAGCTGTCTTGCAGAGGATGTGGCCTTTGCAGATATGACAACATTTTCGGAGAGGAAACTAGTAGATGAAAAAAAAATAACTGGGAGAATGTATTTTCATATTGACATTTCAAGGAGAAGAGACAGTTTGATGCGCGTGACAGTAATAAAACAAGCATTTGGAATGTAATAGTCTCCCGTTTGCTCGAGTTAGAGCTCATAGCGTTGTAAATTACTGATTGGACTTTTATTGCCACACAGACTGAAAATAACAAAAGGAAGAGAGCGAGGGTGAGCTGGCCCTGGAAAAGCCACCCTTTGCTGTTGGTTTATGTTTACAGAGGGAGCTGGTGGGGAGGAGTAACTGAACAAGCACCCACACTGTTGCGGTGAAACAGGAAAATGCCAAACAAGTCTCTTACAGATGAGATAAACAGGACATAGCGTAATTACACAGTACTTTGTGCTGCTCCCAAAGTGAATAAAGGCAGGACAGAGAGGCATAACTGACCACTAGCAAGCAAGGATTTCTGAAAGACACTGCAACTAACAAATCAGAACGCTAATGTTTACTTTAGTATACAGCAGGCCGACGCTAACGCTCAACCTCATAAATGGGGCGAGGATTGTTCAACTGTCAGCTCTCACTGAACGATTTTTCAGCAGATTCCCATAGTGCACTGTGCTGATTCCCATAGTGCAGGAGTAGTGTCCTTTGTGAGTGATGAGTTAAGCAGCATCAGGAGATACTGCAGGAGACAGGGACATAGGTGGCTCAGGATTTTCACTGGACTCAACTCTGCAGGATAACCGAAAGGGCTTTTTTTTAAAATTAAAAGTTCAACTAATTAAAATTCTGTAATGGTCGTAAATTGGTCCCCATTCGAACACATGGATCCGCTAAGTGTTGTGGCTGCTATCTCGCTAGAAGGCGGAATATCTATTCCTGCATGATATGATTTATAAACCTTATAATCATGTCCTCAAAAACCCTGCTAAATCTTCACACAGTTGGGCTGGTGGCAGAACAGGAGCTGTGTGGAAGTCGAGGTATACAGTTAATTAATGATCCTACTCATCTACTTGTGTATTTCTGATGCAGACTGTGAAATAAGCAGTCTTCGGGCCTTAATTTGTAAATGATGCTATTAAGTTAAGGCAGCATATTGGAATTTAAGATCTGGTTTTGATTTCCTCCTCTTCCTCATAGCTTGTAGACCACCTAAGCGTTCGTAAATTGAGCACGTTTCCAGTGGTCTCCTTTAAGTCTTCTAGGATTCTGAGACTGCACTTCAGTACCCGTAGCTTTAAATGCCTCATAGATGTCCTGGACACTGAACCTCTTTAGCTTCATTTGATATTGTTCAAAAGCGAGGGGTAGGGAGGGATCAGTTGACTCCAGAAAGACATTTTTCCAGTCTCTCTCTCTTTCTCTGAGAAATATCTCCCCTGAGCCGTTTAGTGGGATTGGGTATAGGGATTTGGAATGAGACTCCAAATCGGATTCCCTGCCGATTCACGTTTGCAGGAACTGAAAATGAGACTGTAAGAGATGTCCAGTAATTTAAATTAATTTATAGCTTTTCAGGTTGGGGTAAAAAGTTCTGGATCATTTTTAAACGTAAATGACGATCTCTTAGGGTCTTCAAGCCAAATATTGTAAATACTTTAAATGGCAGACATTGTTCTTTCCATTGTATCATTTCCATTGTTTTCTATTAAACTAGTCAGTTTAAACACTGCTGACAGGACATTTACTATTTAATATGAATTACTCCACATGTGACTTCAAGCAACTGTTTTGAACTGTTGTACCTGAGTCTTGGTGCACTGTGATTCCATGACTTCACTTGTGAATCCGTGCCTACTTTTAATGATTCTAGCCAAGCCAATGAATTATGTAGTTTGTAAAGGGCCATTTCATACAAGAAGAATGAAAAAATATCTGATAGCCATTTCTTGGCCAAGCATCATATGTCCAAGTGATATTGACCGATTCGTTTCTTGGAGACTGTGTATAACTGCTGAATTAGGAGCCTTTGTTTGATATTACTGACTGGAGGGAAATATGTATTACAAATTTTTCCTCTGTAGTGCAGTTTTTAGTTTCAGCATAGTAGCACGCAATTGCTGCTTTTCCGATCTGTTGGTATCTATGTGGGCTGTTAACCATGCCAACCGCACGCCTATTGCTATCATTCGTTCATGGGCTTGCCTTTCAAAATCCTTTGTTATTATTGGTAAATGCTTTACGTTTGGCCCTCCTTTGGGCAGTTTTGTTACTGCCTTGGCCATCAACCCTGTTACATGGATAATTGCACTTATGTCTATATGTGTGATTGTGAGCAAACTTCTTTTTCCTTTTGTGTCTCTCCTTTGTGCTCATGCCCATGGCGGCCATGGTGCTTTAAATCAGATCGCTCATTCCAACTGTTTTACTTTTCGTTTTCAATTTATGTGGCAAGAAAAGACCAGTTAGGAATTCAAAATGTTAATAGCGCTAACTCAAGCAAACGCGAGACCCATTGCATTGCAGTGCTTGTTTATATTTATTTGTATTTATTAATTTGAGAGTTTTACATAGCACTACTGAGGGTATCAGAGTGCTGAAAAAACACACATTTATTTCACCCATGCATTGGTGGTTGCAGGGAACCTCAAGTTGCTGGTATTATGTGCAAGTTACTATGCTTCACATATATAGTCACCCACTAGTGAGCTGTTGATCTTGGTGGTTGCATAGGCTGTGAGAAAATATATCTGTTGCATCGTTCAGTACCTTTATGCATCCATTAGTCAGCTGTTTCAGTAGTGTTTACTGATTATTTAAAATTGTAAAATGAGTAGGCTGTAGCGGTTCGTTCCTGGTGAGGTAGTGTTATTCTGTGGTGTTCTTTGTTTCTGTCTTGTTTTTGTTTGGGTTGGGTTGGAATACACTAGGCCACAATCCAATCAGTAGAAGTTGAGATATTTATTTTCAAAGACAAAACTAGGAATAGTGCTTTGAAGTCACTAGCAGTCAAAAGGTTACTTGAGGTCACGAGGGACTGGTGCAAATTCAAAGTTCAGACGACCTCGATGGGAGATAGGCTGGGTACAGAACCAATGCAGGGTACACTGGCAAAGTACCCTGAGCAAAGCACCAATGTCGAGGACACAATGGGATTGTTCTGATCCACGAAGTTGGGTAGAGGCATCGTTATCGAGCTTCGCAGTCAGGTCCACCGTCAGCACTGAACTCAATTTAGATGAGTGCAATGCACGTGCAGGCTGTGGGTCCTTTGTCATAGAGTGTAGGAAAGTACCATCTTGCCTGGCATGTTACCTCCATTTTTACTTGTGTGCCAGATTGTTTTTGCCTGTCACACTGGGATCCTGCTAGCCAGGACCCCAGTGCTCATAGTTTGTGGCCTAAATGTGTTCCCTGTGTGGTGCCTAACTGTGTCACTGAAACTCTGCTAACCAGAATCTCAGTGTTTATTCTCTCTCTGCTTTTAAAATTGTCACTGCAGGCTAGTGACCATTTTTACCAATTCTTTTTGGCACACTGCAACACCCTTATAATGTCCTAGTATATGGTACCTATGTATCCAGGGTATTGGGGTTCCAGGAGATCCCTATGGGCTGCAGCATTTCTTTGGCCACTCATAGGGAGCTCAGACAATTCTTACACAGGAGTGACACTGCAGCCTGATTGAAATGACGTTCATGTTATTTCACAGCCATTTTACACTGCACTTAAGTAGTTTATAAGTCACCTATATGTCTAACCCTCACTTAGCGAAGGTTAGGTGCAAAGTTACTAAGTGTGAGGGCACCCAGGCACTAGCCAAGGAGCCCCCACATTGTTCAGGCAATTTCCCTGGACTTTGTGAGTGCGGGGACACCATTCCACATGTGCACTACTTATAGGTCAATACCTATATGTAGCTTCACAATGGTAACTCCAAATATGGCCATGTAACATGTCTAAGATCATGGAATTGTCCCCCCATGCCTAATCTGGTATTGGGGTGCCAATCCCATGCATCCCCAGGGCTCCAGCATGGACCCCGGGTACTGCCAAACTAGCTCTCTGGGGTTCTCACTGCAACTACTGCAGCTGACAACCCACAGACAGGCTTCTGCCCTCCTGCGGTCTGGGCAGCCCAGTCCCAGGAAGGCAGAACAAAGAATTTCCTCTGAGAGAGGGTGTTACACCCACTCCCTTTGGAAATAGGTGTTAAGGGCTGGGGAGGAATAGCCTCCCCCAGCCTCTGGAAATGCTTAGAAGGGCACAGATGGTGCCCTCCTTGCATAAGCCAGTCTACACCGGTTCATGGATCCTCCAGCCCCTGCTCTGGTGTGAAACTGGACAAAGAAAAGGGGAGTGACTACTCCTCTGTCCATCACCACCCCAGGGTTGGTGCCCAGAGCTCCTCCAGTGTGTCCCAGACCTCTGCCACCTTGAATGCAGATCTGTGAGGGCACAAGGGAGGCCTCTGAGTGGCCAGTGCCAGCAGGTGACGTCAGAGACCACTCCTGATAGGTGCTTTCCTGGTTAGGTGGCCAATCCTCCTCTGAGGGCTATTTAGGGTCTCTCCTGTGGGTTTCTCTTCAGATAACGAATGCAAGAGCTCACCAGAGTTCCTCTGCATCTCCCTCTTTGACTTCTGCAAAGGATCGACCGCTGACTGCTCCAGGCCGCCAGCAAAACCGCAACAAAGTGGCAAGACAACTACAAGCATCATTGTAGCACCTATTCCTGCCGGCTTTCTTGACTGTTTCCTGGTGGTGCATGCCCTGAGGGTTGTCTGCCTTCACCCTGCACTGGAAGCCAAGAAGAAATCTCCTGTGGGTCGACGGAATCTTCCCCCTGCTAATGCAGGCACCAAACTTCTGCATCACCGCTCCTGTGGGTCCCCTCTCATCTTGACGAGCATGGTCCCTGGAACACAGGAGCTGTATCCAAGTGACCCCGACAGTCTAGAGGTCCTTCTGTCCAAATTTAGTGGAGAAAAGTCCTTGCCTCCCCACGCCAGAGAGTAATCCTTTGTAATGCATGAACTGCAGCTGATAGGGCTTTTGTGCACTCTTGCAAGGAATCCTTCGTGCACAGCATAGCCCAGGTCCCCAGCATTCCGTCCTGCATTGCTCAGCTTGCTGAGTTGACCACCGACTTCGTGGGACCCTCCTTTGTAGTGTTGAGACGACTGCCATGCTCAGATTTCTTAAATGCCTGTTCAAGTGCTTCTGCAGGTGCTGCTTGCTTCTGCGTGGGCTATCTGTGCTGCTGAGTGCCCCCCTCTGTCTCCTCCTCCAAGGGGCCACCTCCTGGTCCTTTCTTGGCCCAGGCAGCACCCATTTTCTTCATCCGCATCCTTTGTAGCTAGCAAGGCTTCTTTGCTGTCTTTCTGCAGGGAAACAACTCTGCATCCTCCAGCATGGTGTGGGACATCTTCTGTGCAAAGGAGAAGGTCCTGGCATCTTCCATTGTTGCCGAATCTTCAGCTTCTTCCACCCAGAGGCAGCCATTTTTCACCTTCATACAGGGTTTAATGGGCTCCTGCCCCTCCTGGACACTTTCATGACTCTTGGACTTGGTCCCCTTCCTTTACAGGTCCTCATGTCCAGGAATCTGTCTTCAGTGGTTTGCAGTCAGTTGTTGTCTTTGCAGAATCTGCTATCACGACTTTAGTGTGTTTCTGGGGCAGTAGGGTAACTTTACTCCTACTTTTCAGGGTCTTGGGGTGGGATATCTTGGACACCCTTAGTACTTTCTTACACTCCCAGCGACCCTCTACACACTACACTAGGCCTGGGGTCCCTTCATGGTTCGCATTCCACTTTTAGAGTATATGGTTTGTGTTGCCCCTAGGCCTATTGCATCCTATTGTATTCTGTAGTGTTTGCACTACTTTTCGAACTGTTTACTTACCTGATTTTGGTTTGTGTGTATATTTTATGTATTTTACTTACCTCCTAAGGGAGTATATCCTCTGAGATATTTTTGGCACATTGTCATTAAAATAAAGTACCTTTATTTTTAGTAACTCTGAGTATTGTGATTCTTATTATATAGTGCAAAATGATTTAAGTGGTATAGTAGGAGCTTTGCATGTCTCTTAGTTCAGCCTAAGCTGATCTGCTATAGCTACCTCTATCAGCCTAAGATGCTAGAACACTACTAATCTACTAATAAGTGATAACTGGTCCTGGCACAAGGTGTAAGTACCATCAGGTACCCTCTATAAGCCAGGCCAGCCTCCTACATCGAGTAGCCTCTGCATCAGCATCAAAGAGCGATGCTTCGGGTTCCGATCTGCACAGTGGGGACGATGTGTCAACCTCTGCAGAAAGCAGCAGCCAAACCCTCTTCTGAAGGCCAGGATGGGATGGGGCATCTCAGACAAGGGTAGAACTCACAGATGGTAGAGTCCAGTAGAACAAGGAATGTTACAGGCAGTCTACGATGTCACTGGGTCTGTAGAATAACAGGGGGCAAACCAAGCAAGGCCTTGGAGTCATTCTGGCTTCAAGTGAGATGGGTCTAGTTCTTCCCCTCAGCAGGGCAGAGATCAGTCGGCAGCAGGGAAGCTCAGCAAAGCAGAGAAACAGTTCCTCAGAACAGTCAGTCCAAGCAGAGTTGCAAACCGTACACCACAGCAGTCTTTACTCCACCAGAGGTCTTCAAACAGTCCAGTAGTGTATTGATTTGTTAGGGTCAAAGCCCCAGTACTTTTGCCCAAATACGACTTTGAAGCAGGGGTGTCTTAGGAGCAGCTCCTTAAAGTGTGCAGGTCCCCTTTTCATCCGAGCCCTGGCTCCAGACTATCAATAAGAAGTAATCAGCCCTTTATGTGGGGACAAACAGATCCCTATTCAAGTGTGTCAGCTCCCCTCCACTATTCCAGCTCAGGAAGGCCCATCAGAATGCAGATGAGTCCTTTCTCCCTCCCACCCTTCCTGTGTTTGTGGCTTTCAAGAGGGAATTCACAAAGTGTAGCAGAGACCTAGCCAAAACGTATATTACACATAGGCTGTAAAGCACACAGAACAGTAAGAGCAGAGAACTACCCACTTTCTAAATGTGGCATTTCTAAAATAGTAATGTTAAATCCAACTTCACCAGTGATCATTACCATTCCAAAGATATGAAACATGACAAAGCTACTCCTTTTCGATCAGGAATTACAGCTGAAAAGTATATTAAGGAATTCCAAATGTTGGCCTGTGAGAGGAGTAGGCCTTAAAGTAGTGAAAAATGACAGGGATTTTGTAACTACCAAGACATGTAAAACTTAAAAGTATATGTCCTGCCTTTTAATTGCATAGCACCCTGCCCTGTGGACTGCCTGGGGCCTTCCTTATATGTAATAAAAGGAGAGTTTAAGGTTTGGAAAGAGGTTTTAAATGTCAAGTCAAAGTGACAGTGAAATTGCACACAGGCTCTGCAGGCAGCAGGCCTTAGGCAAGATTACAGGGCTACTTAAATGAGTGGCACAATCAGTGCAGCAAGCCCACTAGCAGCAATTAATTCATATGCCCCTGGTATGTGGTATACCACATTACAAGGGACATAAAAGTAAATTAAATAGGCAGTTGTGGATACAGCAATGTTACCTGGGTTTAGTGGAGAGGCACATGCACTTTATCACTGGTTAGCAGTGGTAAGGTGCTCAGAGTCCTAAGGCCAACAAACAGATACAGCAAAAACAAGAGGTAAAAGTCAAAAAGTGTAGGGTAAGACCAACCTAAGGATGCTAGATCTAACATCCTATTTTTGTTGGATTTAAGACTCCGCAAATTTTACTCCTGCTAATCAGTTAAAATAAGTTTACGTATAAGTCCCGAGCATATGGTGATACATGTAACCAAGACCTGTAAATTAAATGCTATACTCATAAGTCACTCATAATATAGATCCTAAATGCTCATAGCTCAGGGTGCATGGTAATTAAAAAGTAGAATGTGTACCTAAGTTTTATATATCCAGCCAGTGACAAAACCCATAGTTGTTTTGACTTTAGCAAGACTTGGTCTCCCATAGACCAACATTAGGCCACCTAATTGCAATCAATAAGTCCTAAGTTAAATTTGGGAGCAGTTAGAGAAATACTTCTTCCACTCACTTATAATATAGTTTAAAATCCTCTTTAATGATAAAGTCATATTTTAAATTACTCTTTTGAAACTGCCACTTATAGAAATCAGGCATTTTCCCACTGAAAACAAAAGTGCCTGTAGGAAGCTGGCTCTGTATATATAATATCAAAGTGAGATATAGGCCCTCATTATGAACTTGGCAGAAATTACCTCCACCGGCATGGTGTTCTCTACCACCACAAAATCAACACAGTGGGTACCGCCACAGGCAGCCTTCCACCACCGCCAACAGGCGCTGCCCTTTGGATAAAGAACCCTTGTTCCGCCAGCCACTCCCTGGCAGTTTCACCCGCCAGGGAAAGGCTGGCGGAAGGGGTTCTCCAGGGTCCCCCTGGGGGGGCCCTGCACTGCCCATGCACTTGGCATGGGCAGTGCTGGAGCCCCCGTGCAGAGCTCCGTCGCGTAGGTCACTGCCCGATTTACTGGCAGTGATTGTCACGACTCACGTGCTGCTTGCGCCTGGAATTTGCAGATCTGGTGGCGTGAATCTTCAATGTTCGGCTTTGGCCCAAAAAGGGGCGACTCTTTCTGGTAGCCACGGTGCTGTAGGCAATGGAGACACCAAGAACAGACCGTGCCCTTCAGAAAGTAGCGCCAGAGGGAAAAACCCCTTCCAAAGGGGAAAAACCTCCAAACAGGAAAAGTCCTGGAGAAAAACAAGAACAAACAAACAGGAATCCAAAAGGAGCAAAAATCAGAAAACACAGAATGCTGAGTCCAAAACCAAAAGGCAAGGAAATCAGGAGCGAAGACACCAACTGAGCAGAAAGTGTTGCAGCGCAAAGAAAGAGGAAAAACACAGCCCTTATATACCAAAAAACAGGAAGTGACCCACAGGAAGTAAAAGGACACCATCTTAGATAGGGAAACAATATATAGAACAGAATAGTAGAGGAACCATAGAGAATAGGAAACAAGGAATGCTGGGAAAGCACAGGAATCTGGGAAGGAGGAAAAGACATAAAGAAAGGCACACAACAGACTGCAAAAAGAAGAAAGGACAAAGAAACGAAGAAAAACAGGTAAGAGGGTTCAGAGACCCCTGGGACAGTGAAAGGCAGAAGGAAGAACGAGGCCCCAAGCAAATCTGGGGCCTCGAAACGCGCAGGAGAGGCTGGGGGCGCGCCGCGTCTTAATAACGCGGTGCGCGGCCCGAGCCGAACGCCCGGCAGAAGTCGAGCTCTCGGCTCGCGCCGCACCGCGCGGCGCGACAGTAGGTCCCACTCCCGAAGGCCCAGGTTTAAGAGGGAATAAACAGTGAAAGCGTTGAGTCAGGAGAGGAGCGTGAACGGAAGAGGCATCTTCCCATGAACATTCACTGAGAGGATAACCCTTCCAATGAATCAGATACTGAAGTCGTTTATGAAAAAGACGAGAGTCACAGATTTCCTGCACTTCATATTCAGGAGCATCATTCACAAGGACAGGAGGTGGACAAGGAAACTGACGTGAGTAAGGATCAGGCACATAAGGTTTAAGCTGAGAAACATGAAAAACCGGATGGATCTTCCATGTATGGGGTAAGTGAAGACGGACAGTGACAGGATTGACCAACTGGAGAATACGGAAAGGCCCATAGTAACGAGGTGTGAACTTGTTTTGAGAGAGACGTGAGGGCAAGAATTTGGAGGAGAGCCAGACTTTATCTTGCAGATGATAATTTGGATTGGTTGTACGTCTCTTGTCTGCAGCCTTCTTCATATACCTCTTGGTATGTAACAAATTAGATCGAATTAGTTTATGGAGTTGGAGAAGGCGTTTGGAGAAATAGTTAATAGCAGGTAGAGGAGAGTTGGATTGTGGAGAAGTAGGGAAAGAGGTAGGATGAAAACCATAGGAACAGAAAAAGGGAGTGACCTTGGAGGCACTATGGACTGAGTTATTGTAGGAAAATTCAGCTAAAGAGAGGTAAGTGCTCCAGTTACTTTGGGTAGAATTGCAAAAGCATCGAAGATATTGCTCTAGTCCTTGGTTCAGACGCTCAGTCTGTCCGTTGGTCTGAGGATGGAACCCTGAAGACAGGGCTCTATTCATATTCAGTGTTTTACAAAAATGCTTCCAAAATCGGGAGATGTACTGAGGTCCTCTATCAGAGATTATGGTATGTGGAAGTCCATGGAGACGGAAGACATGATCTATGAATATTTGACCTAGTTCTTGGGAAGTAGGCAGCTTCTTTAGGCCAGTGAAATGAGCCATCTTTGTGAAAGAATCCACTGTGACCATGATAACCCGGTTTCCTGCTGATGGTGGGAGCGAACACATAAAATCAGTAGAGATAGTATGCCATGGGGCCGATGGAACAGGCAAAGGTTGTAGTAATCCTGCCGGTCTGGTGTGAGGTATTTTGACTTGGGCACATATGGGACAGGCCTGAACGTATCTTTCCACATCCAGTTTCCAGGTAGGCCACCAAAAAAATCGTGAAAGTAGTTCTTGTGTGGCTTTGATGCCTCTGTGACCAGCTACAGGGGAATCATGGCACATTTGTAATGCTTTCTTTTGCACCTTGTTTGTAGGGAGGAATATCAGGTCTTGGTAATAAAAATATCCTTGTTTCTTGTACAATAATGGTCTTAGTTCTTCTATGTCATGATCCGATAGGTTGGCGTATTCTTGTTGTACTTCTTCCAGGAAAGACTGAGCCACTCCAATGATCTTACTGGGTTCTAGAAGATACTGGGATGAGGAAGGAGAACACTCTGGATATCGGCGAGACAGAGCATCAGCCAGAATGTTTTGAGATCCTGGAATATATGTAATATAAAAATCGTACTGACTGAAGAAAAAGGCCCAGCGGGCCTGACGACTATTCTGGCATACAAAATTTCTTAAACATTGTAAATTACGGTGGTCTGTCCTCACCTCAAATGGTTCCTTGGAACCCATCAGAAACTGCCTCCACTCAAGGCAGGCTGTTTTCAGAGCCAATAATTCCCTTTCAAGTACGGAATAATGTTGTTCAGCTGTGGAAAGGATATGAGACAAATAGAAAACAGGATGTTCAAGGCCATCATCCTCTTGTCGTTGGAGTAAGACAGCTCCGATGGCTCTCTCAGAAGCATCAGTTACTACTATAAATTGCTTGGTGGTATCTGGATGTCTTAAGATGGGGGCTTGGGTGAAGGCTCTCTTTAAGCTTTGAAAGGCTGCTTCAGCAGCCTCAGTCCAGACAAACCCCTTCTTTAAATTGTCCTTCTTTAAGGTGTGAGTTATGTGGCTAGTCTGACTGGCAAAGTCTAGAATGAATTGTCGATAGAAGTTTGCTAACCCTAGGAAACATTGTGTTTCTTTTATGGTAGAAGGAGAAGGCCACTCTAGGATCGCTTGTACCTTTTCTTGATCCATAGCTATGCCGGTGGGACTTAAATGATAGCCCAGATATTTGACTTCCGTTATGTCGAACTCACATTTCTCTGGTTTGCAAAATAGTTGATGATCACGAAGTCTTTGAAGAACTTGTTTCACATGGGAAGTATGGAGTTCAGGATTTCTAGAATAAATAAGAATGTCATCTAGGTAGATCACGACTGTCTGATTAAGTAGGTCTGAAAACACTGAGTCCATAAATCTCTGGAAGATTGCGGGGGCGTTAGTAAGACCAAACGGCATAACCCTATATTCAAAATGGCCAAATGGGGTCCTGAATGCTGTCTTCCATTCGTCGCCTTCTCTTATGCGTAAAAGGTGGTAGGCTCCTCGTAAATCCAATTTAGTAAAACGTTGGGCCCCTCTGATTGCTTCCAGTATGTCCCTGATGAGAGGCAAAGGATAACGATCTTTAATGGTGATTTTATTCAGACCTCGAAAATCCAGGCACGGACGAAGATCCTTAGTCTTCTTGGGCACAAAAAAGAGGGGGGCCCCAGCCGGAGACGACGATGGAACAATAAGACCACTCTGTATATTTTCGTCCAGATACTCCTTTAGAACTTCCCTTTCGGGTTCCGTGAGGGAGTACATCCTCCCAAAAGGAACAATTGTGCCGGGTTCTAATGGAATTGCACAATCATATTCTCGATGTGGAGGTAGCACAGGTTTTGACGGTTTTTGGAAAATATCCTGAAACTCCAAATAGTGGTCTGGGACCCCTTGGACCGTATTAATGGACATACCAGTGGCACCTTCAGTAGCTAAGGATCTTTTCGGAGACCAATACTTGTCGGAAGTAAAACAGTTCTCGTGACAAAATTGCGAAGACAAAGAGACTGTCCGGGTAACCCAATTTATATATGGGTTATGTCTAATGAGCCACGGAATTCCAAGAATGATGGTATGGTTAGGGGACGTAATAAGATCGAAGGAGATGTGTTCTTGATGGTTTCCCACCTGTAGACTTAACATCAGGGTAGTGGTGTCTACAGGACCAGAGGATATCAAAGATCCATCCACAGTGTGTACCTGTTCGGGTACTTCTTTTGCTTGAGTAGGAACTAGGTTAGCAGCAGCCCATGTCTTGTCCATGTATATACCACTAGCACCACAGTCTAGTAATGCCATAGTCTTTTCTTGACGGCCGTCAGGAAGTTGTAACAGGACAGGAAAGATGAACAAGGCAGTTGTATTGTCATTAAAGGAGCTGATGGAAGGTATAGCTGTAGATCCCGTCCCCTCCCTTCTTACAGAGGACGGGAGGTGGCGTTTCCCGAAGGTCTGGACGGACGTACTGGACAGGTACGGAGTATGTGACCAGCAGAACCACAATACAGGCACAACCCTCTCTTGCGTCTGTCTTCTCGTTCACTAGCAGAGAGCGGACCTCGGGTAGTATCCACCTGCATGGGTTCCCCTTCGATGTCTCTAGCAGGAGTGCGAGGTTCCTCGGAACGCTGCAGGTATGCACGTGAGCTACTTGGCTGGGTAAACCCTCTACTCCTTTTCTTTTCCGATCTCCGTTCCTGAAGACGATATTCGATGGACAGTGCTTGATCCATCAGGCCACGAAGATCTTCCGCTCTGGTAGAATGCACTAGTTCATCCTTTATTTCTTCTTTGAGTCCTCTACGAAATAATGTTACCAGAGTACGTTCCACCCAAGTGGTCTCTGCCGCCAGCTGACGAAAACGGGTTATATATTGCAGGACGTCTTGGGAGCCTTGTTGGATGTCGCACAAGGCTTCTTCAGCGGAGGCTTCCAATCCAGGACGGCTAAACATTTGTTTGAAGCGACTCACAAAGGCGGAATAGTCTGACAATACAGGGTCGTCGGAGGACACCATCGGGGTTGCCCAGGCCAAGGCTGGACCGGATAAGGCACTGATAAGATAACCCACCTTGGTCCTGTCGTGGGAGAATTGAGTAGGTCGGAAGGCGAAATACACCGTTAAAGCATCCAAGAACTCGCGAAGCTTGGTTGGTTCACCAGAGAAACAAGGGGTAGAAGCGGAGATTGTCGGAACATCACTGGTGCGGAGGGCCAAAGCCTGTCGTAACGCAGCATTTTCATTACGTAGTTGTTGCAACTCCTGGGCTTGTTGCTGAATCGTGGTTAACAGAGATTGCTCCGGATCTGCAGCAGCCGCCACTGTATTATCCATGGTGTTTGAGGACGTCGGAATGGTTAGGCGCTGCAATCTGTCACGACTCACGTGCTGCTTGCGCCTGGAATTTGCAGATCTGGTGGCGTGAATCTTCAATGTTCGGCTTTGGCCCAAAAAGGGGCGACTCTTTCTGGTAGCCACGGTGCTGTAGGCAATGGAGACACCAAGAACAGACCGTGCCCTTCAGAAAGTAGCGCCAGAGGGAAAAACCCCTTCCAAAGGGGAAAAACCTCCAAACAGGAAAAGTCCTGGAGAAAAACAAGAACAAACAAACAGGAATCCAAAAGGAGCAAAAATCAGAAAACACAGAATGCTGAGTCCAAAACCAAAAGGCAAGGAAATCAGGAGCGAAGACACCAACTGAGCAGAAAGTGTTGCAGCGCAAAGAAAGAGGAAAAACACAGCCCTTATATACCAAAAAACAGGAAGTGACCCACAGGAAGTAAAAGGACACCATCTTAGATAGGGAAACAATATATAGAACAGAATAGTAGAGGAACCATAGAGAATAGGAAACAAGGAATGCTGGGAAAGCACAGGAATCTGGGAAGGAGGAAAAGACATAAAGAAAGGCACACAACAGACTGCAAAAAGAAGAAAGGACAAAGAAACGAAGAAAAACAGGTAAGAGGGTTCAGAGACCCCTGGGACAGTGAAAGGCAGAAGGAAGAACGAGGCCCCAAGCAAATCTGGGGCCTCGAAACGCGCAGGAGAGGCTGGGGGCGCGCCGCGTCTTAATAACGCGGTGCGCGGCCCGAGCCGAGCGCCCGGCAGAAGTCGAGCTCTCGGCTCGCGCCGCACCGCGCGGCGCGACAGTGATCTGCACGACAGGTGCTGCTGCACCCGCCACACTACGACATTGACCACGGCTCCATGTAGAACCGTCGGCAATGTCCCGGCCCAGCATTCCGCTGGACCCGCTGGTCGAAACACTGTTTCCGCCCGCTGGCCCAACAGAATGTTAATTATTCAGCCGGCGGGGTCTCAAGGTGTTGTAATTTAGTAGCGATTAGATTAAGCATTAGCAGAAGACATCTTGTATTTAGCAACTATTGTGAACATTTCGCGGAATCCATTTGTGTTCATGGCAGCCATTATCTCTGCCATATGCTGCCATGTGCTCGCCATGTGCTCTGTCCTACCTTCCTGTTACCTACTCTTGAAAATCTGTCTAGTGACAAGTTATATTTAGAATCCCCCACTTTCGCACATGCTCAGTAAGTTCTGCAGCTGTTAGTAATCAGTAACAGACAGTAATGTGTCTATTAGTCCTTGAAAACTGTTAGCCCCTCCTACCAGTTGACTATGCATTTCCATATGACCTTATATGTATATGTCTTACTTCTATCATTGTACCACCTTCTTTTAGCCCCTGAGTGGGTATAAAAGAACCATGCTCTTTTAGTTCAGTGTGCTACTTCAAACATTGCCAAAGGGTGCTGTTTGAACTGTAGTACCACCTCTTGAGGTTTAATAAACTTTGTCTTTTATTTCAGTTTCTGTGGCAACTTCTTCCTATATGGTCTGAGGACTTTGTGCAGAGAAGGGCGAACCCCTTGCACTAGTAGGCCTTGCTGAGGCTTACTTCGACAAATTGGCGCCCGAACAGGGACTCATCAGCGACTCAGACGCCCGACAGATTGGTCGTGACGAAGGATTGGGATCTTGCTAAGGATGATCAATGCCTGAGGAGACCTGAGTCTTGGCAACCACGGCGCTTTTCCCTTCTTTCTGATTTGACCATCCAGGTCCTCGACTGAGATCCTTTTTGTTCATTCGTTGTGCAGTGACCATTCAGTCGATTTTAGAACTTTGCAGTTGGAACCTGTACGCCCTGTGATTGGTAAGAGCCGTTTTACGGCACTTGCTGTAGGTTTTGATGCCTTTGTTTGGTAATGAAGTTTAGCACCACTTACTGTGGCTCTCGTGTTTGGGTGACTATTCAATTTGTGTCCTTTGAATTGATATATAAATTGCAATTTATATAGGCAGGTAATGAGGAGAATTTTCTCCAATTGAATTTTGATTTTAACGGCACATCGTACTAGAGGTACCTTAAGTGATACTTTGATTATAATACTGCATATTCTGCACTATTTTTGGCATGCCTGTTTTTAGCGCACTTCGTAGGATGTGTTGCTTTTGTAATGGTACCAATTTGAGACTTGAAGAATCACAACTGGCACCCCCAGAGAGGACGCCCTATAGAGATATGAATGTTAAACATGGTCTTTCTTCTATAATGTACAGCCCATTATGGAATAAATACACTTGTGCGGATCCTGAGTTACGTTGGCCTATGCATGGGTCATTTGATTTGTGAAAGATTGAGTATGTGGAACAATGTATGTTTAAGCAAAGGTCTAGGCAAGATATGTGTGACTGTGTACGAATGTGGGAGAAAGAAGTGCGTGGACGAGTGAAGCGTGAGCAAGCCTTGCTTGAGAAAGGGCAGCGGAAGAATGTATATGTGAAAGCATTGGAAATGGGAAAGAAAGAAGTAAACGATTGAAAGGAGATAGAAGAGAAAGAACGTAAATTACAGGTAACTGGCCAATACACTGTTCGGCAACCTCTCTATCCTATCCTTAATAAACAGCACAATGATTTTTTGTTACTAGATCACCCTTCTCCTCCGTATGTTGTTCCTTCTGCCCCTCATGAGTTAGCTGAGGTCTCCGGTTCGGAGCAACAGAAGATACGTGACAGTCGCTCTATGTTGCCTGCTGACCGTGCGTCTGAGCTTAGATCTGTTGCTTGTAAAGCAATTCATAGCGTTGCCTCTGCTTCTGAATTTTTAGACAACATGAAAGGGTGGACGGAAAAGGAGCAGCTAAATTTTACTGAGGCATTTGGCACAGAAGTTATTGAACTATTTCGGAAATATTCTGATGAGTTAGAGCCCGATGATGTAGCAGCTGATCGTAAGCAAATGCATGATGGTCTTTTTGGTTTCTCCCAGGTGACTGATGCAATCAGGCTTTTGGTGAAATTATGTGTTGCGGCAGTCCGTTTGCAAGAGGAAAAAAAGGAAGTGGACGTAGTTGCACGGACAGCTCAGACCGGCGGGGTGCAAGCTTCCATCTTCGGAACAGATAAGACTATGATAGTTCACGCGAAACCAAGGCGGGAGGCCGCGCCTTTGTATGTTCCTCCTAAAGGATCGGGTACAAGTAATGATAAAACTTCTGTTTATGCTAAGGGTTATTTTTATTTATAATTCGGTGTACACTCCTTCGAATAGGGCAGATGTAATGGCACTTAAAACAGCATTACCTGACCCGCAGAAAAATCCAGCCGCCTTTTATGAGGAAGTTGATGGAGCAATTAGTTCTTGACTTTGGCTGACAATGATTTATTTTTCGGATTGATATTACCGCCAGATATGTGGAGAACTGTTTGTAAAGTTGATGATTGTGTAGCTTTTGGGGCATCATGGAAAGATTTAGAACAGATGGACAGGGATAGGGAACCTGCGAAACAGCCGTATCAGTTAATTCTTCCCGCAGCCATATTAGTTAAGTTAAAAACGATTATTCCCCCTAAAAAGATAGATTGGACTGTTTTAGCGTCTTGTAAGCAAAAGGAAGATGAATCGGTCTCTGATTTCTTTACACGCTTTGAAGAAGCATTTGATACTAGGATTTACTGATTCATTATTGATTTACGAGAAGTGAATAAGATTGTGGTACCCCAATATCCTGTGGTATCTGACATCACAACACTTCTTACTTTGGTTCCCCCGACAGCAACTACATTCTCTGTGATAGACTTGAAGAATGCTTTCTTTTCGATCCCTATTCATCCTGACAGCTGATATTTGTTTGGTTTTACTTTGAATAAACAATCATTTAGATTTTGCAGAGTTCCTCAAGGCTATACTGAGAGTCCTAGTATTTATAGTCAAGCGTTAAAACAACAACTTGATTCTTTTGTTTTGCCTGAAGGTGTGGCTCTCATACAATATGTCAATGATATTTTGTTGGCAGCTGATACCCCTGAGCAATGTGAAAGGTGCACTTTGTCCTTACTTTCTTTTCTTGCTTCATACCATCATATAGTGTCACGAAAGAAATTGCAATATTGTAGACCAAAGGTAAACTATTTAGGTCACCTTTTGTCTAAGGAGGGCCGTGCACTTACATCAGATCGTATTGAAGCAATTTTAGACACACCAGTACCCTCTACTCAGAAAGATGTTCGTGCATTCCTTGGTCTTACTTCTTTTTGTAGGCAATGGATATTTGGGTTTTCACACATTGTCAAACCTTTGCTAGCACTTTTGACTAAAGATACTCCAATGCCCCTCCGATGGACAGATGAATTTGAGACTGCTTTCCGGCAGCTACAACAAGCCCTTTGTTCAGCACCAGTGTTAGGTACTGCAGATTACACAAAGCCTTTTGCACTTTACGTACATGAGAAAGATGGATGTGCATTGTCAGTTTTAGTACAGACACATGGCGATAAGCAGCGTCCCTGTGCATATTTTTCAGCAGTACTTGATCCTGTCGCTCGATCGTTGCATGGGTGTTTTCGTTCAGTTGCGGCAACAGCTGTGTCAATACGTCAGAGTGAAGGGATAGTTTTGTCACATAAGCTGTTGGTGTTAGTACCCCATGCGGTTGATGCTCTTTTAAATCAAACAAAGACGTAACATTTAACTAGCGCTCACCTGACAGGATATGAATTGACATTGCTGGCTCCTCACATTACACTGAAGAGATGTGCAACACTAAATACAGCCACTTTGTTGCCATATCCGGTGACTCAGCCTCAGTCACAAGAATCACATGATTGTATATTCCTTACCGAAGAACAGACAAAGGGTCGTATTGATTTGCAAGATACGCCCCTTCCAGATGTAGAAGGGGAATTGTGGGTTGATGGGTCTTGTTTGAAGTTGCCAGACGGTACGACCTCAGCTGCATATGCCACCACCACAATACACACAGTAGTGGAGACAGCTCGTATACCACAGAAGTCAGCTCAAGCAGCTGAACTAATAGCTTTGACACAAGCATGTGAGCTTAGTACTGATTTATATGTGAACATTTATACAGACAGCTGCTATGCTTTTGGAGTGGCTCATGATTTTGGTTTGCTTTGGAAGGAGAGAGGCTTTCTCGCATCCCATGGGATGCAGATAATGCACGGAGAATTAGTGCATAACAATCTTGACTGCATTGACATATCCAAAGAAAGTAGCTTTTTTGAAATGTAGTGCACACAAGAAAGTGACTGATAAGATAGGGCAAGGTAATGCCCTTACGGACCGCGTAGCACGTGAGACTACGATGCAGCGAAGTACTACTTCTATGTATGTAGTGAAGTCACAAGCTGAACGTTGGCATAATGCTAGACAAGACGTATTAGATATACAGTAATTTGCATCTGTGAAAGAACGTGAGCAATGGTCTGAAGAAGGAGAATTGGATGATGAGGGCTGTTGGCGGAATAAGCAGATGGATAAATGGAAATTGCCTATAGCTTTTGTACAACCTATGGTTCAGAATGCACATGGGCTGGCACATGTTGGAGCTTCAACAATAACGAAGTTGCTTACGCAAGTTTGGGAGCATCCAGAAAGTTTCAATACAGTTAAGAGAGTAGTACAGTGTTGTTTGATCTGTTTACAATACAGTCCTGGAAAAGGGACACGAACTCCTGCGGGAGGGTTTGCTACACCAACTGCACCTTTCGAAGTTCTACAAATGGATTATATTCAGCTTGAACGCTGCAACAATTTAAAGTATGTCTTGGTGGTGGTATGTGCCTTCAGTAAATGGATAGAGGCGTACCCCACAAAGGATAATACTGCCATTACCACAGCAAAGGTGCTTTTGAAATAATTTTTCCCTAGGTTTGGTGTTTGCAGACTTTTATGGAATGATAACGGACCTCATTTTGTTGGGGAAGTTATTAAGTATGTCCTGAAAGAATTAGGGATCAAACAGAAGTTCCATGCGGTTTTCCACCCACAATCAGCAGGGTTAGTGGAAAGGTATAATGCTACTTTGAAGCTGAAGTTAGCGAAGATACAGGCTTCCACATCTTTAACTTGTCTGGATGCATTACCGTTGGCATTATTGTCTATTAGGTCAGTGCCACACTCTCAAACAGGCCTTACCCCCTATGAAATAGTATTTGGAAGGCCAATGAACATTTGGGGAGTTCCTAAGCCAAATTCTGTATATGAGGTACCTTGGGTCCTGATGAATGATTATTTGGCACAGTTAACCGACAATTTGGTTTCTATTCATCAACAGGTTCGAGAAGCACTTCCTGACAGATCTACAGGTGAAGGCCATGAACTCCGACCTGGTGACCAGGTGATGATTAAGTCCTTTGAAAGATCAAGCAGCTTGGAACCAACGTGGCGAGGCCCAGAGCAGGTGCTCCTTGGGCAGAGGACAGCAGTTCAAGTGACGAAATGAAAGAATTGGGTCCATAGTACTCACTGCAAGAGAGTGCTACCTACCTTGGTGGAACCTGCTGTGCTGACCGATCATCGAGAGATTCTGACTACGGCGAAAGGCCGTGCTATATCACCTGACCAATCTGCTGAGTTCTTCCCGGACCATACTATTTCTGGAGTGTTGTGATATAATTTGAGACCGAGGAAAGAATCTGTAGTGCTGGAGAAAACTGCTTGAGCTACCGCCCTGGGTTAGTGAAACAGAGAGCCAATGTGGCAAGCGGGGGGATATCAGCGATGCATTAGATTAGTGACACCCGTGGTGAAGAAATCAGTGGCTGCCCAGGGATAAGAGTTCCAACGATTGTTTTTAATTAATTTCTGGAAGGGTCGATTATCACTGTTGCTAAAATGAATAACAAAGTGATCATTAGTACTATGGGGTTTGTTGTTGTTTTGGTGGTTATGGCAATAATCACCTGGTTTGTTGAAAAGATGGCTCCTGCTTGTGAGTTTTTTGTTGCCACTACTCCAGTACCAGAGGATCACTATTAGTTTACGCTTCCCTATCATGAGCAGAAGCACCGTCAATCGTACTTCAATAATACTTTTATTCAGATGCTGCATCATACTCATAATGCTACAAATACTACTAACTGTTGGGTATGTGGAATGATACCTGCGCATCAAAAGAAAGGAGAAACACCTTTCATTCCTCTTCCTTTTTCACACAATGGTTCTTGTCAAGCTTGGTATACGCTTTTGTTTGCATCTGGAAAACGTACAGAGGGTGGACTTCTTTTTTGCCTTAATAAAGTATGCTACCAAGACAAAGATGGGTATCCCCAAGCCAAAGGAACTAAATGAGAATGGGAAGAGTATCAACCAGACAAAATTTCAATACCATATTTCTTCACAAATATAAGAGACTCTGACAAGAAAGAACAATTTGTGATTTCTGTTACAAAAACTAAAGCAGATTTATGTATACATAGCACTGGGCGAATTCCAGTGGGGATAAGCGATTGTACATTGATTTTAACTATTGAGGGGGTAAATACTAGTAGTTTTACAGCTTCATATAATACATATTTTGTTTGTGGTAACTATGGATATTACCAACTACCTGTTGGGTGGTCAGGTGTGTGTTATGTATCTTTTCTATTACCCCCTGTGTTTTTAGCACCTGCATCATAGCACCGAGATTTTAAACTGTTCAATGACATCATTAAAAATATATATAAAAGGACAATAAGTACAAATGAAGTAGACCAAACGGACACTAGCCTGCAACAATATGTTGATTTTAATTTAGGGTTGTTCTCCTTTGTGGGTGCTGCGTTAAACAGTAGGAAAGTGAGATGATTGACTAGGGTTGTGGAAGCTGTTACCAATCAGGCAGCTCTGGCACTTGGGAATATTACTGAGGAGCTCCAAATTGCGAGAATTGTAGCTCTCCAAAATCATATGGTACTAGATGTGATATTAGCTGATCGAGGTGGTGCATGTTGCATCATCGGTAGTAGTTGCTGCATTTTCATTTCAGATAACTCACCTTCAGTATATGATGCAATATCTAAATTGCATAAAATTGCTGCAGAAATTCACACAGAGACTGGTACTTGGACTTTTTCTGGATGGTTTTGGGCTCTTGTTTCCGCTTGGGGCTGGAAACTACTGACTATACTGTGTGTAATGATTGCAAGATTTTTCACGTGCTGTATCTGTATTCAGTGTGGTCCAATGTTCCGCTCCATGTGTATTACTGCTTGTATGCCTACCAAAAGAGATATTACAGAAATGAAAGCACAACACATGTTAGATAAGGAAATAGCTGAAATGATGAGCATAAATGTACAAGATGAATATTTAGATTATCCCAGAAAGACGAATGTCTTCAGCTAATGCTGAAAGGGTCGTCTGTTGTAATTTATTAGCGATTAGATTAAGCATTAGCAGAAGACATCTTGTATTTAGCAACTATTGTGAACATTTCGCGGAATCCATTTGTATTCATGGCAGCCATTATCTCGCCATGTGCTCTGTCCTACCTTGCTGTTAACTACTCTTGAAAATCTGTCTAGTGACAAGTTATATTTAGCATCCCCCACTTTCGCACATGCCCAGTAAGGTCTGCAGCTGTTAGTAATCAGTAACAGACAGTAATGGGTCTACTAGTCCTTGAAAACTGTTAGCCCCTTCTACCTGTTGACTTTGCATTTCCATATGACCTTATATGTATATAAGTCTTGCTTCTATAATTGTACCACCTTCTTTTAGACCCTGCGTGGGTATAAAACGACCACACTCTCTTAGTTCAGTGTGCTACTTCAAACATTGCCAAAAGGTGCTGTTTGAACTGTGGTACTACGTCTTGAGGTTTAATAAACGTTGTCTTTTATTTCAGTTTCTGTGCCAACTTCTTCCTATATGGTCTGAGGACTTTGTGCATAGAAGAGCGAACCCCTTGCACTAGTAGGTCTTGCTGAGGCTTACTTCGACAAAGAGGGCTGGCGGTCTGCGATAAGACCACCAGCATGAATACGGCGGGGATTCCCACCATGTTCATAATGACCCCCATAGTGTGCATAGAGTCCTGGGGTTCCCCAGAAGCTTAACGGAGGCCAAAGTAGATAATACTAATGCTCTCTTTTGTGGTAGTATGGTCGAGCAGTTAGGCTTATCAGAGGGTAGTGCAAAGCATTTGTTGTACACACACAGACAATAGAAAAAGCACACACTCAATGACTGAATTCCAGACCAATGTTTTTTATATTTCAAAAATATATTTTCCTAATTTATTTCTAGAAACACAAGATTCAAATTGCAGGCAAGTACTTCAATAGATTTGTATTTAACTCATATATCAATAATACTTGGTTTGAAATCGATAAGTTATACAGTTTTTGAAATATTGGCAATTATCTGTTTTAAAAGTTAACTGCAATTTTCAGAAACAGTTCCTGCGGGGAAGAAAAGTTAGTACGATTTACAGGTAAGTACTTGAATTATATTTCCATTCTCAGTGGGTTAGGATGTCCACAGGTTGGGGTTCAAGTTAATCCCAAACACCCACCACCAGCAACACGGGGCCGGCCAGGTGCAGACGTCAAAGTTGAGGCAAACTTAACATGGGCTCCTATGGAGACTGGGAGCACTCGGTTTCAGATCTGCTGCCAGGTAAGTACCTATGTCTTCGGAGGGCAGACCTGGGGAGTTAAGAGGAGCACCGGGGGAGCCACGAGTAGGCACAACACACACACCCTCAGCAGCACAGGGGCAGCCAGCTGCAGGGTGCAAACAGATCATCGTTTTTCTATGAGGGGACCCCGGGGGTCACTTAGATGCTGCAGTCTGGGCCCAGGGGGTCGGTTTGGGAAAACCACAGCCTGTACAGGTAGGAGGGTTGCCTGCTGAAGGTTGCTGCACCAGTGGTCAGTTTCTCCAAGGCCTGGGGGCTGTGGGTGCAGTGTACCTTTAGGCGTTGGATATCTTCGTCTGTAGTTTTCGCGGTCAGGGGGTCCTCTGGATTCACACTGCTGGCGTTGTCGTGAGGGGCAGGAGAGGTCAACCCAGGGTGGGCACTTTCTTGGAATTGCCTGGGGATCCTCTCTAGCTGGTTGGGCCATCTGGACATGGGCTGTGGGCATCGGGTGAAGAGTGGACAGGATTCGCGAATTCGGGGAGGTCCTGGAGTCGTTTGGTGTAGTGTCTTTTTGGACAGGGCCGCTGTCCTCTGGAGTTCATGGTCCTTTTGGGGTGCAGGGCAGTCCTATGGAGATTGGCAGAGGTCAATGGTCCCACAATATGCGTCGCCTTCTTGTTGCAAGTTCTCTGAAGCAGGAGACAGGCCAGTAGGGCTGGGGCCAAGTCAGTTTACGTCTTTCTTCTACTCTGCTGGAGGTTCAGCTTAGCAGTCCTTCTTCTTTCTTGTCAGGTCACCTGGAATCTGATGACTTGGGTTCCTACAGGGAGCACTTAAATCCTGGATTAAGGAGCGTTACAGGGTTCAGAGGGCAGTAGCCACTGGCCACTGTCCCTGAGGGTGGCAACACCCTTCTTGTGTCTATTCTCTTTGGGGAGGGGGACACAAACCTAACCCTATTTATCCCTGTCCTCCAAACCAAGATGGAAGATTCTGCAGGGACGGGGTCATCTCAGCTCTGGATACCTTAGGGGTGGTCCTAGCTGGGGTGGTCACTCCTCCCTGTCTTGCCTAATTTTCCTGCCAGACTTGCCACCAAAAGTAGGGCTTTGTCTGGGGGCGGGCAACTCCACTAGTTGAAGTGACCTGGGGCACTATAACCCAAAGTTTGAACCTTAGAGGCTCACCGCCAGGTGTTACAGTTCCTGCAGGGGAGAGGTGTAAAGCACCTCCACCCAGTACAGCCTTTGTTTCTGGCCACAGAGAGCAGAATGTGTTCAGAAATGTGTCTGAAAGTGGCAGGCTGGCACAGACTGTTCAGTCCTGGACTAGCAATTTGGCTAACATACAGGTGGCATCTTTAAGATGCCCTCTGGGTGTGCTTTTCAATAAATCCCACACTGACATCAGTGTGGGTTTATTTTGCTGAGAGGTTGGGCACCAAACTTCTCAGTATTCAGTGAAACCATCATGGAGCTTTAGAGTTTGTAATGACAAACCCCCAGACCTTATACTCAGTATGGCTCTGCTGCACTTACGTTGTCTAAGAGTGGACTTAGACACTGTAGGGGCATACCTGAGGTATAGTGCACCCTGCCTTAGCGCTGTAAGACCTATTGAAGGGGTGTCTACAGGGCTGTGGTTTGTGGGCATGGCACCCTGAGAGGGGTGCCATGGCAACTTTGCCTTTTTCTCCCCACCAGCACACACAAGATGCAAAGGCAGTGTGCAAGTGCTTATTGAGGGGTCCCCCAGGCTGGCATAATTAATTCTGCAGGCCTTGAGAACCTTCCCTGGGCACAGGGCCCTTGGTAAAATGCGTACCTCTTACAAGGGTCTTAACTGTGTGCCATGGGTGTGCCAATTGTGGAAACAAAGGTACAGCTTTTGGGATAGAACACTGGTGCTGGGGCCTGGTTAGTAGGACCCCAACAGAATTTTAATCAAAGTGGGCATCAATATCAGGCAAGTGTGGGGGGTAACCATGCCAACAGTGGCACTTTCTTACTGTGCCTTTCTGCAAATGGGAAGGATCTCATGACTGTTAATGGTTTTTCTGTGGTGTGATCTGTATTTCTGCCAAACAGGGGACAAAAGGTCATTGGGTGTGAGAATTTTTGTCTGTCCTCTTCTGAAAAGGATCAGTCAATCAATCAATCAATCAATCACGTTTTTTTTTAAAAGTGTTGTTAATCAGCCGTAAGGGTCAAAAGGCGCTGGGGGGGAAGAATGGGTTCAGTCAAAGGGTCAGGTCTTGAGGTCCTTTTTCAACTGAGGTAGTGACGGTGATTGCCTGAGGTGTAGCAGAAGAGCGTTCCTGGTTTTTGCAGTGAGGTAAGAGAAGGATCTTCCTCCAGCTGAGTTCTTATGTATCCTTGGGGTGGCAGCGAGGGCCAGTTGGGCGGATCAGAGGTGTCTGGTTGGCATGTAGAAGTTCAGCTGGTGGTTGAGGTATGCAGGTCCAATGTTGTGAAGGGCTTTGTATGCGTGCATGAGGAGCTTGAAGGTGATTCTTTTGTTGATTGGGAGCCAGTGAAGGTTCCTCAGGGGACCCGAGATGTGGCTGCAAAGGGGGATGTCCAAGATGAGTCTGGTTGAGGCATTCTGGATTCTCTGCAGTTTCTTTTGGAGTGTTTGGGTGGTGCTGCCGTAGAGTGCATTGCCTTAGTCTAATTTGCTGGTGACAAGTACTTGGGTGACTGTTCTCTTAGACTCGATCAGGATCCATTAAAAGATCATTCAGAGCAGGGGGAGTGTGTGAAAACACGAGGATGAGATGGCGTTGACTTTGCGTTTCATAGTGAACGAGGAATTGAGAATGATGCCAAGGTTGCGAGCATGGTCAGTGGGTGTGGGGGGCGTTCCGAGCACTGCGGGACCCTAGGAGTCATACCTGGTGGAGAGGGTGGGCCCCAGGGTGAGGACCTTGGTCTTGTCAGAGTTGAGTTTCAAGCAACTGCCCTTCATCCAGGCAGTGACCGCCTTCATTCCATTGTGTAAGTTGTTTTTGTGGTCGTGGGCCTGTCGGTGATGGAGAGGATCAGTTGGATGTCATTGTCGAGGGAGACGATATTGAGTCCGTTGTTTCCTACCATTTCAGCGAGCAGTGCCATGTAGATTTTGAAGAGGGTGGGGGTCAGAGAGAAGCCCTGAGGAACTCCGCAGCTGATCTCTGCCGGTTGTGACTAGAATGGTGGTATCCTGATTCTCTGGGTTCGGCCAGTGAGGACAGAGTTGATCCACTCTAAGGCTTTTCTGTGGATACCGGTGTCATAGAGTCTAGTTCAGAGGGTGTGGTGGGAGATAATGTCGAAGGTGTCAGAGAAGTCCAGGAGAATGAGGGCTGCGGTTTTGCCTGGGTCGGGGAGAGTGCTGATGTCTTCCGTTGCTGCCAGGAGTGAGGTCATGGTGCTGTAGTTGCTTCCGAAGCCTGATTGGGAGGAGTCCAAGTTGTGGTTTGTCTTGATGAATTTAGTGAGTTGTGCGTTGATGACCTTCTAAGTGACTTTGGCTGGGAGGGGGAGCAGCTAGTTTCTTCAGCAGTGGGTTGATTTCTGTGTGCTTCCAGTCTGGCAGACTCGATGAAGCAGTTAATGATGTGGCATAGTTCAGGGCGATGGTGGTGCCAGCTTGGATGAAGATGGGGTGGGGGCATGGGTCAGAGGGGGCTCCGGAGTGAATGGTTTTCATGATCTTCAGGGTGTCGTCAGTGGAGAGAGTGGTCTAGTTGTGCAGGGTCAGATGGGATCTGGATTCTTTGGGTGCAGTGGTTGCGGGTGGGGTGGGAGGGGTGGCAAAGCTGTCCTAGATGTCTAATATCTTGTGGTTGCGGAAAGTGGAGAGGTTGTCGCAGAGGTATTGGGGGGGTGTCTGTGGAGTCCATGCTGGGTTTAGTGCATTCTTTGATTAAGGTGAAGAGGTCTTTGCTATTGTGTGCTTTGGTATTGATGTGTTCCTGAATGGCTGTTTTCCTTGTAGTTCTGATGAGGTGGTGGTGTGCGGTGATGGCGGTTTTGAAGGTTGCGTCATGGGCTTGGGTCTTACTGCTCCTTCATCTTTTCTTGAGCCGTCTGCCAGTACACTTGGACTCTTTGAGGTCCGGCGAGGATGGCCTGGCTGTTGTTGTCAGCCCTTCCTAAGCTACAATGATAGCCTGAGTACTATACCCACCTCTTTTCTGACTTCTGAAGCTTCCTGCCCTATCACTGGCAAATGCAGCTGAGTCCTGGGCCTGCCTGCCCTTTGTTACCTTAGGTAGACTGGAGTCAGACCTAGGGAAGAGGGATGAACTGACCAGTACTAATTTAGAAGTATGGCATGTATTGTCCACCACACAGAGGCTGGCATTGGGCATAAAAGTGGCAACCTCAGAATCTAAAATCGGAGCACGTCTAGACCAGAGAAGATTCAGAAGAAGGATTGTCCTGCTCACTGAAGCAGGAAGACTAGACTTGCTTGACTTGAACCCAGTATCTCAGAAGTGACTTCAAGGGTCAGTTGGCTGACCTTCTGGTTCAGCTGAGTGGACACAACAAGCTTCCAGAAGCCTTCCCTGCAACTGACCAGCTTACCAGCACCAACTGGACCTGCCTGGACCCTGGTGCTGGCCTCACCTGGAGTGAGTCCTGAACCCCAGGAGGTGCCTCCACAGGTCTTGGACCCTTGGCTGGTGTCATAGTGTACACCACCAATCTATAAACTGAAAACAAAACTGCACTCCAGGTGAAAATCCATAGGTCCTGGGATCCTTTTCAATGGAAAAAAACCAAGACCCGTCTCCACGGGACTGTAAGCAAAATTTACAAGGTCGATAGAGACCTTTATCCAACTGCTTTTGCAACCTTTCCCATTACAGACTTTGGACATTACCTGCACAGTACTCTTTGCATCAACAGTAACGGTTATGTGTTTCCCACCAGTGTGAAGCTCTGATTAGGGTCCAGGTTGCCAGCTTGAAGCACCGACTGAGGGTCCTCACCTGGAACTGGACTAAGTTAGAAGGTAAACTTCCACGGGGACAAATAAGGTTCCTTTATCTGACCCCCACTCCATTGTAGTTGTCTTGGCCATGTGACTTTGACCTGGACCAGTGTGACCAAATAACTGCAGCAGGTGCTTTGTGCTTCTTGTGCTTTGAGCTTTTTCTTTAAAAGTTAAACAATTCATAACTCCGGTTCTATTAATTGCATTTTTGTTATGTTGGTGTTATTTTATTTCTTAAAATAGACTTGATTTATTTAAATTGGTTTGGGATTTTACTTGTGTCATGTTTTCACTTTATTACTGTTTGAGTGATGCAAAAAAAGATTTCACATTGCCTCTAAGTTTAGCCTCTCTGTTTTTGTGCCAAGCTACTAGGGGGCTAAGTACAGGTCTATTTGGTGACTTTTTGGTTCACCCTGACAAAGGACTGTGTTTATTACTTGATTGGGGCTCTTGTTCCTCTGAACTAATAACCCAATGTTGTACACTGATTTTGTCAGTTTTCTTCTTAGGCAATTTTAGGTTTACTGGTGAAGAACTTTTTTTGTGCAATTCAGGCTGTTTTGAAGATGCATTTTCTTGCATCTTTTTGACGGGTAGTAATTTGAGTCTTGATAGGTTGGGTGCAATGTGGTCTAAGAATTTTACTGCTGATATAACTCTGGCTTCTGTACTCGGTGTGGCTTTCATGGGGGCTAGGTAGGTTTTTGGAGTACTAATCAGTGCTGTGTTTCCACAGTGAATTATAACAGATTGTATCATATTTTATAGTCTTCTTCTGGGATGAAGGGTTTTATGTTTTTGATGAGTTTGGTATTTTTGTGGGTAGTCATGTTCAGCTTCTTGTCTAGTTTGAAACTCAGTGATTTGGTGTGCTCAGTGGTTGTTGAGTTATACAACTGAGAGCATTGTGTGGGGTGGTACAACATGTGGGGTGATCTTGTATCTGAAGTGAGTGGCTTTGTGAAGAAATTAATTGAAATTCTGTATTCTGGTTGTTAAAATTTAGGTGACTGAGAGATAGCCATTTTAGGGTTTTCTTTAGGTGGATGGTATCAGTGAGTGATGTGATTTTTAGCTAGAGTTGAGGTTTGCCTTCATGTAAGTGATACTGAAGGATTACTTCTTTCCAGATCATCATCAGCGGTTGCATGTAAGGATAGAAGAGTGTAGGGGACAGAATTGATCCTTGTGGGACACTTGGTTGACTGGAGATCTGTTAAAATGAAAGTTATTTAGCTTGACTAGTTGTGGGAACTTGTTAAGGTGTGAGATGAACCAATTGAGGAGTGTACCCCTGACTCCCATGCGTGAATTTAGGGTACTTAAAAGTGTATTGTGATTAACAATCTCAAAGGCAAAGGAGAGGCCTAGGAGTATTAGTAGGCATGAGTCACCTGCATCCAGCATCTTGTAGATTTCATCTATCACATTCTGTACTTGCAGTCTGACTGAAAGATGTAAAGTAGGTTGTGGATTTCTATGTGTTGGCCGAGTTGGGAATTTACACATTTTTCAAGGGATTTTGTCAGTTAAAGCAGATTGGTTCCTGGGTGTAAGTTGGTCAGGTCATCGGAGTGACTTGTCCAACTTTTAGGCAGTCTGGAATTATGTCTTTGGTTCGTGATGTGTTAAAGATGTCTCTCCATAGAGAATGTCAGACATTCTTTTGTTATAATGTGTGGTCAGATTTTCAAATGATCAGAGTTCATTGAATAATGGGAGGTGAGTGATTGTCCTACCTGCTAGTTCATCAGTGTTGATTTATTTGTAGTTCCTTATCCATATTTTGGGTCTATATGACTGGCCTTTTATTTCTTGGTGTTTCTACATTACGAGGAACAGTATGATGTGATGGTCTAATCATTCAACTAGCTGAATAAAGTTTAGGCTTAGTGAGTCATTTTTGGCTTTAAGCAGTTGTAGTGTGAATACCTTTCTGTGAGTTGGGGCCTTCAAGTTCTTTTCAGGTCATCATATTCAATAAAGTGCTTCAGGTGTGTTAGCAGAATGTTGGTGGTGTCAATATCCTTCTTGCGCACTGACACCACACTAGCAGTGGCATAGTCCTTAACCAACTTTGATGCTCCCAGCTGGACCCATCTCTCTTAGTAATTGGGATCGTACAGGTACTGAAGACAATAACAAAGCATTTCTGGTAAAGAATGACAGGCAAGGATCTTTGTTTTATGATTTACTTAAAGGATTAACTACAGAAATGCACAAGCTAGGCCATCTACGTTAAATCAATAGGCATTAGATAGATTTAATAGAAAGTACACCAAAACAAAGTAGAGGTCTGGTCAATGACCAGCATATGGTAATAGTGATAATATATAATATTTGCCTTTGGAGAGTGAGAAACACTCTCCTCCCAACATAAATAAATCTTTCCCTTGTATGGATCTTTTGACAAAAGCTTTATATATTTTCCACATTAGTACATCATTCTCATAACCCACAGGAATAAAGCAGAAGCAACAGTGAACAAAGAAATACATTTCAGGATATTCTCAATATTCTAATACATGGGGTTCTATTGTTCATAGCATCTGGTTTTGGTATTGGAAATGTTACGTAGTATGATAGTCAGGTTGGGACAGTTGCTCTGTCATTGGGAAAATACTCTCTGCTCAGATAGTCACAGGAATTAATTTCTCAGCCAGTGACAGTCTATGAATCTTTATTATGACATGGAATAAACATCAATTCAGGGTTGTATGAAAGAACCACGCATGCCGGAACAACGCATGCCTTAACAACGTGGTCAGAACCACAACGGCATTGTTTCCATGCAAGCCTTTACCAATCATGCCTTTATAACAAATATAATTTTAAAAGCATGCCTAGTAAAGGCATATGTGGAAACAACATGCGTGGTTCTGTCATACAACCCCACCACCCGCACTGACACCCAAAACTACCCCCACCACTAATAGCTAAGCTACCCAGACCCCCCCATCCGCCCTGAGCCCTAAACAAAAAACTATCCCAAATCTCTGCACCCCACCCCTAAAAACTAAACTACACTGAAGAACCCTAAAAAAAACCTACCCTACCCTGACCCCCACCCCTGCACCATAAAACTAAACTACTCCAACTTACCCCACACCCACCCTGAGCCCTAAAAAAAACTGTGCCAACCCCGCACCCCTTCACATAAAAACGAAACTACCCTAACCGTCCACCTGACCAGAGCCTTAAAAAAAAAACTACCCCCACCCCTGCCCCTAAAAACTAAACTACCCCAACACTCCCCACCTGCCCTGAGCCCTAAAACCTTCCCCTCTAATAAGCAATTTAACTCGAATAAGCCCTAAAAAAAATTATTCGACCCCCACCCCACCCCTAAAAACTAAATTACCCCAACCCCCTCACCCATCCTGAGCCCTAAATCTGCCCTATCACTAAAGACTACTCACCAACCCTGCCCCAACCCAATTTACCTTACCTTGTACTCTCCCAATCCTTCATCCTGTTCTCTCCTCCCTCCTCCCACCCTTCCTTAAGCCTTCCCCACCCCTATAAAACTAAACTACCCAGCTCCCACGCTATGCCCTAGATAAAAAAATACCCAATCCCCCCACTCCCACCTCTGAAAAAGAATAGCCGACCCCCACCCTAAGCCCTAAAAAGAATCCCCAAATCCCCACTGCTTAAAAAAATGAATAGCCTGTCCGACCCCTCCCACCCACCCCAAGCCCCTAATCCACCACTCACCCCAGCCCAACTTACATCACTGCGTCCTCTCCTGATCCACACTGGCTTTTTCTGTGCCTTAACCACGCATATGCATAGTTTGGCACATGCATGGTTAAGGCACAGAAAAAGCCATGCGTTGTTCCGGCAAGTGTGGTTACACTTGCATGCTAAACATCTGCGTTGTTTGCAACACTTTAAGGACGTTTCCCATGGATCATACCATGTGTTAAACAGCAGTGTCATGAAATGACAAAGAAGGAAGATTAAGATGTCCTAACTGTGAGAAAGTAGCCTCTTTTTAGCCTTGTTACCCCCACTTTTGGCCTGTTTGTGAGTATATGTCAGGGTGTTTTCACTGTCTCACTGGGATCCTGCTAGCCAGGGCCCAGTGCTCATAGTGAAAACCCTATGTTTTCAGTATGTTTGTTATGTGTCACTGGGACCCTGCTAGCCAGGACCCCAGTGCTCATAAGTTTGTGACCTATATGTATGTGTTCCCTGTGTGATGCCTAACTGTCTCACTGAGGCTCTGCTAACCAGAACCTCAGTGGTTATGCTCTCTCTTTACAAATTGTCACTAACAGGCTAGTGACCAATTTCACCAATTCACATTGGCATACTGGAACACCCTTATAATTCCCTAGTATATGGTACTGAGGTACCCAGGGTATTGGGGTTCCAGGAGATCCCTATGGGCTGCAGCATTTCTTTTGCCACCCACAGGGAGCTCTGACAATTCTTACACAGGCCTGCCACTGCAGCCTGAGTGAAATAACGTCCACGTTATTTCACAGCCATTTACCACTGCACTTAAGTAACTTATAAGTCACCTATATGTCTAACCTTTACCTGGAAAAGGTTGGGTGCTAAGTTACTTAGTGTGTGGGCACCCTGGCACTAGCCAAGGTGCCCCCACATCGTTCAGGGCAAATTCCCCTGACTTTGTGAGTGCGGGGACACCATTACACGCGTGCACTATACATAGGTCACTACCTATGTATAGCGTCACAATGGTAACTCCGAACATGGCCATGTAACATGTCTAAGATCATGGAATTGTCACCCCAATGCCATTCTGGCACTGGGGAGACAATTCCATGATCCCCCGAATCTCTAGCACAGACCTGGGTACTGCCAAACTGCCTTTCCCGGGGTTTCACTGCAGCTGCTGCTGCTGCCAACCCCTCAGACAGGTTTCTGCCCTCCTGGGGTCCAGCCAGGCTTGGCCCAGGAAGGCAGAACAAAGGACTTCCTCAGAGAGAGGGTGTTACACCCTCTCCCTTTGGAAAAAGATGTCAGGGCTGGGGAGGAGTAGCCTCCCCCAGTCTCTGGAAATGCTTTGATGGGCACAGATGGTGCCCATCTCTGCATAAGCCAGTCTACACCGGTTCAGGGATCCCCCAGCCCTGCTCTGGCGTGAAACTGGACAAAGGAAAGGGGAGTGACCACTCCCCTGACCTGCACCTCCCAGGGGAGGTGCCCAGAGCTCCTCCAGGGTGCTCCAGACCTCTGCCATCTTGGAAACAGAGGTGCTGCTGGCACACTGGACTGCTCTGAGTGGCCAGTGCCAGCGGGTGACGTCAGAGACCCCTTCTGATAGGCTCTTACCTGTCTTGCTAGCCTATCCTCCTTCCTAGGTAGCCAAACCTCCTTTTCTGGCTATTTAGGGTCTCTGCTTTGGGGAATTCTTCAGATAACGAACGCAAGAGCTCATCAGAGTTCCTATGCATCTCTCTCTTCACCTTCTGCCACGGAATCGACCGCTGACTGCTCAGGAAGCCTGCAAAACCACAACAAAGTAGCAAAGACGACTACTGCAACCTTGTATCGCTGATCCTGCCGCCTTCTCGACTGTTTTCCTGGTTGTGCATGCTGTGGGGGTAGCCAGCCTCCTCTCTGCACTAGAAGCTCCGAAGAAATCGCCCATGGGACGATGGAATCCTCCCCCACCAAAAGAACTGCATCAGCGGTCCTCTGGGTCCCCTCTCAGCATGACGAACGTGGTCCCTGGAACTCAGCAACTCTGTTCAAGTGACTCCCACAGTCCAGTGACTCTTCAGTCCAAGTTTGGTGGAGGTAAGTCCTTGCCTCCCCACGCTAGACTGCATTGCTGGGTACCGCGTGATTTGCAGCTGCTCCGGCTCCTGTGCACTCTTCCAGGATTTCCTTTGTGTACAGCCAAGCCTGGTTCCCCGACACCCTAACCTGCAGTGCACAACCTCCTGAGTTGTCCTCCGGCATCGTGGGATCTCCTTTTGTGACTTCGGGTGAGCTCCGGTTCACTCCTCTTCGTAGTGCCTATTTTGGCACTTCTGCAAGTGCTGCCTGCTTCTGTGAGGGCTCCCTATCTTGTTGGGCGCCCCCTCTGTCTCCTCACGCAATTGGCGACATCCTGGTCCCTCCTGGGCCACAGCAGCATCCAAAAACCCTAACCGCAACCCTTGCAGCTAGCAATGCTTGTTTGTGGTCTTTCTGCGTGGGAACACCTCTGCAAGCTTCTTCACGACGTGGGGCATCCATCCTCCAAAGGGGAAGTTCCTAGTCCTCTTTGTTCTTGCAGAATCCACAGCTTCTACCATCCAGTGGCAGCTTCTTTGCATCCTCAGCTGGCATTTCCTGGGCATCTGCCCAATCTCGACTTTGTCACGACTCTTGGACTTGGTCCCCTTGTTCCACAGGTACTCTCGTCCGGAAATCCACCTTTGTTGCATTTCTGGTGTTGGTCTTCCTTGCAGAATTTCCCTATCACGACTTCTGTTCTCTCTGGGGAATATAGGTGCACTTTACACCTACTTTTCAGGGTCTTGGGGTGGGCTATTTTTCTAACTCTCACTGTTTTCTTACAGTCCCAGCGACCCTCTACAAGCTCACATAGGTTTGGGGTCCATTTGTGATTCGCATTCCACTTTTGGAGTATATGGTTTGTGTTGCCCCTATACCTATGTGCTCTCATTGCAATCTATTGTGACTGTACATTGCTTGCATTACCTCCTTTTGCTATTACTGCATATTTTTGGTATTGTGTACATATATCTTGTGTATATTTGCTATCCTCATACTGAGGGTACCTTTATTTTTAGTATATCTGTGTATTGTGTTTTCTTATGATATTGTGCATATGGCACCAGTGGTATAGTAGGATCTTTGCATGTCTCCTAGTTCAGCCTAAGCTGCTCTGCTAAGCTACCTTTTCTATCAGCCTAAGCTGCTAGAACACCTCTTCTACACTAATAAGGGATAACTGGACCTGGTGCAGAGTGTAAGTACCCCTTGGTACCCACTACAAACCAGGCCAGCCTCCTACACTAACTTAAAGAAACATGGAATTCTTACACACTAAACATTGAAATTTTGAATTTTATGCAATCCGTGTTGCCTAGAAATATGTTGTTGGTTTCCGGGAGGGACTGTTGTTTTATGAGGTTAATTAATTGATCTGTGAAGGGTTGTCGTTTTTTAGGTGGGTGCGATATTATTAGACATTTAGCTGAAATGGACCTCACTGAGTTGAGGTCTATGTCTGGATAGTCAAAGCTGGACTGTTCTCAAAGGTGCTGATTTGTAGGGTGTTTCTGTGTATAGCAGTTAAACTCACTCCGTGTCTCCATTCTCTGCCAAATCTTTTCATGTTGAACCCAAATGAGGCTAATAGGTTTATAATGGATGTGAAAACATTGTTTAGCCAGATTTCTGTCAGGAATTTGATATCTATTTCATTTAAGATTATTCCTTCTTCTATTTTGGTGCTGTGTTTAACTGCAGATCTGCAGATGTGAAGCTTGTATTTTAGTGTGAATGTGGGTGTATTGGTAGCTTGATGATGAGTTTTGGGGGTCTTTCTAGCTATTGTTTGGCTTTGAGCTCGTTCATGCTCTTGTTCAGTGGTGTCTTGTATCCTGCTTGATGTGGTTCCTCTGTAGTGGTTGAGTTGTACGATTGCAGGAGTGTCTTAGTTTCTTCTTGTGATAGTCTGCTGTTTGTTTGTGTTGGTCTTACTGCATTGTTCTGTAGTGAGCTGTAGGTCAAGACTGGGTGTATAGGTTTCCATTGGGAATTTGGTCATCTAGGGCCAGGTGTATCATTATTACAAATAGTGATTACCTAATTGGGATTCTCTGCCAATCGCAATTAGGTAATCGATATTCTAATGTATGAAACTCCGTGAGTTTCATTTAGCTTTTCCTAATGGGCCACAAATTCACCTACCTCATTAATATTCATGAAGCAGGTCGCAATTGCAAAAATCACAGGTATGGTGGTCTGCGGGGGTAGACAATCATGTCTGTGATTGCTTTTAAAAAAAGCATTTTTTTAATGCAGCAAGTTTTCCTCAAAGGAAAATGGGATGCATTTCAAAAAAGAAAAATGAAAACAATTATTTGCATTTTTTAAGAGTAGGCAGTGGTCACTGGGACCACTTCCTGCTCTTAAAAACGTTTTTCCATGCATTCACAAAGGAAAAGGGGTCCTATGGGGACCCCTTCCCATTTGCGAAGGGGTTACCATGTACTTTAAGTAGATGGTACAATGCAAGTCTTTTGTGACTGCATTTCGGTCACAAATTATTCCTACACACTGCTGCAATTCAGTATTAGGAAGGGAAGCCCTGAACATGGCCCCTTCCAGATACTGAAATGGTATACATTTGCAATTACAATTTGTGATTCTGTAACATGTTACTTGTTGGACTTTTTTGCTTATGCAGGGTGATCCCCAATCTTTTTGCCTCCTGCCTCCTATTTTTTCTGACCTGTTGCTGTTGATTTTGTAACTCTGAGCACTTTACCACTGCTAACCAGTGATAAAGTGCATATGCCCTCTGTGTAAATTGTATTGGTAATTGGCTTATCCATGATTGGCATATTTGATTTATTAGTAAGTCCCTAGTACAGTGCACTAGAGGTGCCCAGGGCCTGTAAATCAAATGCTACTAGTGGGCCTGCAGCACTGGTTGTACCACCCACATAAGTGTGGGGTTCTTTTTGACGCGCACCAGGTACATTTTCACTCTAGCAGCGCTAGTGTGTGTTTAAAACTACTTAAAAGACTCTTTTTGCATTTTTATTGACATCTTGACTTGTGTAAGGTGGATTTTTGTTGTTTTGGTCTTGTTTTGTTTAAATAAATATTTTCTATTTTTCTAAACTGGTGTTGTGTCATTTTGTATTGTTTTCATTAAGTTACTGTGTGTGTTGGTACAAATACTCTACACCTAGCACTCTGAAGTTAAGCCTACTGCTCTGCCAAGCTACCAAGGGGGTAAGCAGGGGACAGCTGAGGCTGATTCTGTTTTACCCTGACTAGAGTGAGGGTCCTTGCTTGAACAGGGGGCAACCTGACTGTCAACCAAATACCCCATTTCTATCATTGGTGATTAGCAGTTGAGATTTGGACTTGTATTTGTACTTGACATACAGTGATTAAGTGTACACTACTGTTTTGAGTTCAGACAACTACGTGACCACATACTACTTGTCTTGTGATTCTGCTTTTTGTTCTCTGATGTCCTCCTGGAAATATTGCTAACATTTTTGGACTTTGGTTTTTGGTTGTGAAGCCTTCGCAGGATGGAAGTCTATTTCTGGCACCTATTTATGTATAAAAAGTGGCAGCTTAAAGCATTCTGCATGGAAAGGGGACTGGCTGTGAACAAGAAATCCAGAAGGGAGGATCTTGAGTCAGCCCTGTTTCAGTATGAATTGAAACGTTGTCAGGCAACACACCAAATGGGTCTGAGGAGGAGAACTACTCTGAGGAGGAGGACTACTCTGAGGAGGAGGGCAGTGGCCCTGAGGAGGGATCAGAAAGAGATGATTGGCTCCTAGCTCAAATCCGGAGTCTGGAAGAGCTAGAAGCAGAGCTTGAGAGGGCTGAGGAGAAGAGAGCCTTAGTCCTGGAAAAAGAAAGGATTGCAGCTCAAGAGCTGAGCTGTGAAAAAATGAAGCTGGAATCCATGAGGACTGAGTCCAGTTCAGATGGTGGCAGCAAAAATCTTGTATCCAGTACTGCTGAAGAAGTGCACATGCCCAGAGATATGGTGCCCTACTTGAAGGAGGGAGTTAACACACGCCAGGAGGTTCAGGGGTATGAGGTAGCTCCAGTGATGCACAGGGTCCCTGTGGTGGATTGGGGAACTGGCATGGGGAGTCATATTCCTACTGGTGGGAGGGACACTCTACTGCCTCTAGGTTAGAGTGACAGGGAGAGGTGTTCCCCCCAGGTAGAAGTCCTGGTTATGGAGTGTGAAGACATCCCAGAAGAGTGAGGGTTGAGTGTCAGGGACAGTCAGGTTCTGTCTCACCAGTCTCAGGAGAGTGATGTGGGGTGCTTTTTCAAAGCAGAGTCACTGGATGGTTGGGTGAAGGGTACTTTGGTTAATTCATGTGAGGGGCTGAGTGATGTAATTGCTGGAGAGCATATGTCTAGCCCTTATTTTCCAGAGCTACGCCAACACCAGGTGGAGTGTGAGTTCTCTGACCCCAGGGAGCTTACAATAGAGGCAGACTTCTGAATGAGTACCAGAGAGTCTGAAGAGGCATTTGGGGGTGCTTCTGAGAGGAGTTGTCTAGCTAGTTCCCAACCAGGTGAGGTAGGGAAGGATTGTAGTGTCCCAGGTAGGTCCCAGTGTAGTGGGATGGGTGAGGGAACTCATGTCCAGTCTCATATGAGAGGGAATGGGGATGGGCTGAGGCACAAGGTGCCCAAGATCTGGTCCCAGGTCCTTGAGGGTTCCATGAGGGAACTCCAGGAGGGAAGCCTAGCCTGTACCGTAGGGCCATCTGTTGAGGGAGACCCCACAGTGTCAGGAGAACTTGGAGGGGCGGCTGTAGCCAGCGTCCGACCAGTTCTGGTGTCTGGCAGTACCACTCCTAGTGAGGGGGTGCAAAAGTCCAGCCGGAGGGTTGAGAGGGGGTTGCGGACCCCTGTGGAGACCCTGAAGGGTGAGAGGTCAGCTCTGAGAGCAGAGCCCCCCAGGAATTACCTTGGTGAGACCATTTCTGGGTTGGGGGAATCCAGACTCTGTCAGATGGGCAGAGGTCAGGGGACCTGCGCCAGCCAGACTCTTGTGTGGCCCTTGGGGACAGTGTGTCCCTTGAGGGGGTAAGTGTGCCCCCCTGGAAGTTCTGGTGTGCCAGGCAGTGGTTCAACCGCAGGGTGGTGACTCTGGGTTGGATGGCCAGGTTCAGAGGGTAACTCTGACCTGGTGGGGGGTAGGTGTGCCCCCCAGGAAGTCCTGGGTTGCCAGGCTGTGGTCCAGTCTGTGGGTACAGACCCTGGACTGGAGGATCAGGTGCAGGGGGTAAACCCTGACTGGAAGGGGTGGGCGGTTTACCCAATCACCCCCCTCTGGTGTGATTTCAAGGGGTGCACTCTCTGAGGGAGAGGTGCAGATCCCTGGGAGTAGGGGCAGGGGAGAGAGACTCACCCCTAGCCCCAGTGCAATCTACGGGTACAGACCCTGGATTGGAAGGCCAGGTTCAGGGTGTCCCCCCTGACCTGGAGGAAGGGGCTACTGCTAACAGTGCCCCTACCATGTTGTTTTCTGGGGGGCACTCCTAGTTGGGGGGTGCAGGACCCCAGAAGAGAGGGCAGGGGGAGGGAAGCTTCACTCCTGGCCCTGGTCTAACCTGAAGGTACAGACCCCAGGTTGGAGTACCAGTTGCAGGTTAACAGCCCTGCACTGGTTGAAGAATTGTGCAGGACTGCTTCTACAAGCACCCTGACAATGTTTGACTCTGGGGGTGCCGCTCCTGGAGGGAGGGTACAGAGCCCCAGAGGGGAGGACCAGGGTCAGGTTTTCATCCCTGACCTGGTGGAAGAGAGAGTGGTCAAAGGGTGCCAGGCACCTAGGGCTACCGCCCTCCACTCTCCTCAGTCACAGTGGTTGGCGAGGCCTCAGGTCGGACTCTCATCACTGGCAGTTGTCCAGGGCCACTGTGGCTTGCTGTCCTGGTGGACAGAGTTGCCCTTGGTGGGGGGAGAGAGTCACACCCTGGGGGTGGAGTGGGCAACACCAAAGTGTTGGCCCTGATGGTGATATCTGCCCATTGGGATACATCTGTGAGCAAAGTAAAGTTAGGTGCTGCACAGATGGTGTCTGCAGATGTGGAGAAGAGTTCCCCATGGGTTAGCTTAGTGGGCCCTGAGAGTATGGACAGAGGGATCCAACTGGAGTCAGGAATGCGTAGAACTGGAACATGCCCCTGCTGTTGTGGGCCTGGGTCCTTGTTCTAGCGCCCCAATCAGGGAAGTACATCAAGGTATTGATTGTTCTCCCCTGGCTTTAGGCTGGTAGGGGGTCGTGTTGGACTTTTTTGCTTATGCAGGGTCATCCACAATCTGTTTGCCTCCTGCCTCCTATTTTTTCTGACCTGTTGCTGTTGTTTTTTTAACTCTGAGCACTTTACCACTGCTAACCAGTGATAAAGTGCATATGCTCTCTGTGTAAATTGTACTGGTAATTGGCTTATCCATGCCAAACACACCATCTGCACATTCATTGAATGGTAACTCTTCCGGTTTCTGTACACCTGTTCACTCGTGCGTGGGGGGAACATGTGTCCCATCAATGGCACCTATGATGTTGGGGATATGTCCCAGGGCATAGCAATCACCTTTCACTGTAGGCAAATCCTCTACCTGAGCGAAAACGATGTAGCTCCGCATGTATTTCAGCAGAGCAGACAACACTCTGGACAACACGTTGGAAAACATAGGCTGGGACATCCCTGATGCTATGGCCACTGTCGTTTGAAAAGACCCACTTGCTAGGAAATGGAGTACTGACAGCACCTGCACTTGAGGGTGGATTCCTGTGGGATGGCGGATAGCTGACATCAGGTCTGGCTCCAACTGGGCACACAGTTCCAGGATTGTGGTACGATCAAGTCTGTAGGTGATGATCACATGTCGCTCTTCCATTGTCGACAGGTCCACCAGCGGTCTGTACACCGGAGGATGCCGCTGTCGTGTGGGCTCTCATTATCCTAAATGAGACTACTGGATTTCTAGGCAGCAGGATCGATAACGGTGTGGGGGACTGAGTTTGACCCAGGTGTAAGGAACTCTGCCACCCTGAATCCGGTTTTTGCTCCGGCTAACTAGCAGTGCCTCATTTCTCCCACGGGGAAGAGATGATTGGGCAGCCGAGCGCATGACATCTTTGGAACTTCTCAGGGAAGTCGTGATCACTCAGATCCTGTTAGGGTTTGTGCACAGCAAAGAGCATGTCCCCTCTCACTGCACTAGTGGGTTCTGTAATAGCTCCCTTTTAAACTTACTATTGAAAGCCTTTCTTGTTATCTCACCTTCCCCCCCCCTAGGCTTCTGTGTATGTTGTTTAATGTGCTGTTTTGTTTACACTTTGGGCCTTGCTTTTACCAAGGCTTCTTTAAAACACTCCTCCCTAGGCCATGTGTTAATTCAACTCATTTGCATAATAACTGAAACTCTGCACACCTTTCAAGAACATGTGCAGCATGTGAGGACCACACCCAGCTCTTCAAACCACACCCAGCTCTGCACACCTTTCAAGAACATGTGCAGCATGTGAGGACCACACCCAGCCCTGTCTATAAAAGGCAGTCCCCGAGCCTCACCCAGTGCTTGTGCTCGTCTACCTCCCGCTTACCTGAGAACAGATCCCTCGGAGCTGGCACTCCTGCTCTCTACAGACTTTTATTGGCTTCAATGGGCGCAGCTGCTGGCTCTTCCTTCTTCCGGTTTCCGGTTCCTCCTTGCCTCAGCCTCTCTCCTACAAGCAACCTGCAAAAGAGAAAGAAGACAAGGTTAGACTGATCAGTATCTCTTGCCAGCAACAAGTAAGTGCAAAACTTTTTATTACCTGAAAGAACTTTGACAACAATTTCTGGATTTGTGTATAGACAATTTGAAACAAGATACCTTCCACGAACATTGTGATTCAAACTCTTTGTTACAAGAATACTTTGCGGAACTTTGTGAAACAAGCATTTTTTTTTTTTATGGAACTTTTAAGAATCGAACAGTGGAAACCATTAACAGCAAGGCAAACAGTAAATCAAGGACTTGCACAAATTACATGCTGTATTTTGATGTAAAAGTACAGTATTTGTTTTATAAAAGATTCTGGAAATATGGGAAAAGTGAGTCTGCTATTGGGAATTTAGGCTTTAGTTACATTAAGATGAATGTTTGATATTGGTAATTCTGATAACAGTATTTGTTTAATGTTTTAGAAGCTTTACAGTAATAGAAAGCACATCCCAGAGCAGTAACACATTCCAAACCTGGAAACTAGAGACCAGGATCCAAGAGGTACTTTTAGAAGAGAATTTCTAATAAATAAAGGGATAGTCAGGAACCCATTTAGGAATAGGTTGCAATTATCTGTTCTTTGTTTATGTTTCATTAGGCACCAGTTTCTACAGAAGTCAGAAAGGGCCGCAGATTTGTGCAGCACTTCAACCGTGGAAACGCAAGAACGGTGTTCTCTCTCTATTTTATTTTATCCACTTCCCCCCTTCCCTTGAGCTTCTGTTCTTAGTGCACTGTTTTAAAAACTAGTGTGCTGGAACAAGCAGTTTCAGGGTGGGGTCGGATTGTCTTCAACCTCCATCAGAACTGAACAAGAACTCAGGTGAGCTGGGCTTTAACAGATCCAAACCAACTCTCTCATTTACAATATGATCTCATATACAAATGACAAAGGTAGTATAAGTTTTATATAATGTTTTAATAAAACGACTGCATTTTAGATAATAAGGCGTGAGCCGCAATAACCAGAACCATACAACACAGAAGGATTGAAATAGTCACCAGGAGAGTAAAACATAAGAACAAAGCTATCATTGTGTCTAATAGTTTCTACTCTCCCTCTGCTTGTTCTATTTCGAGCACAGCGTGTTAAGCTTCTAACATGCCTTTCTGAATCACTGGGGAGACATCAGCCCTCATACCTGAGCAAAGGCGTGTGATCTTGGTTCAGCATCTGCAACGAGGCAGTCGGCGTCTAGTTGTGGTTCCCTGGTCGGAATCTCCCTCTTGCGTGTTTTGGGACAAGGAAGTGATTTTATAACTAACATGTCAGCGTGATTACAAAATGTCCCTACGCAGGAATGCCAAAGACTAAACTCCTACCACATCTATCGGCAATGTACCAGACTGTATCCTTGACTGAAGCACAGAGTGAACAGGAATGTGTTATGGAGAACTCTAGTGCTGAAGTAGGCTAAACAGTGTGATATGAATATAAAACAAGACTGTAGAACTGGCTATTTGAAAAATAACAGTACCAAGCCTAATAAAAAGCATTTAGAGCAAAGTGCACAGAGGCTCTAAGCTGCAAGCAAATGAATAAAATACATCCAGGGCAAAGTGCACAAAGGCCTAAAGCCTGAAGCTAACACGCAAAGGATATGTAAAACTAACCACACTACACCCTCCCCTTGTCGGTAGCAAGTGGTTCCAATAATATAAAAGTATGCCCCAGATATTAAACAATACATAAAAATACATATATATTTCGACAAGGTCAGAAGACAACAAAGTTATAAATTTAGGAAACGTGTGACGATAAAGCCAAATTCAATATAATGTCAATTTATCAGGAGGAAAAAAAAATCCAATTGTCAGACAGAAGCAATAGAAAGTAGGAGCTCCTCCACTTCGATATATGTCAATATCGGAAGATCCACGCCACAAAGTACCATGGAGCAGGTGTGTTCCAAAGCCCCAAAACCATTCAGGGCGGCACCCCGTGCAGGGCCTATGAACGAGACAATACCATCTTCCTCCAGGAAGGGAATCTAATAAACCACCTCACGAAGCAAACGCAACCGTAGTGCACAAGTCTGGGAATGAGCCCTAATCGGGAACATCAACAGATCAGTATCGACCACTGGAGGGCGCTGCAGTGAGAGACAGAAAGCCAGTGCATGTTCAAACGAGCACCAAATGCACCGAAACACGGGTTGCACACAATCCAAAACTGGTCGGAATGACAGCGACCAGTCACACTCCAAATGTCCCAGGAGTGTTGCTCCAAAAGACTGCATCATGCGTTCACGACACAGTTGTGCTGACGGGAGCAGCAATATAGGATCTCGTTGTGGTGGGACAGCCATTGCGGAAGAACAGCAGCAACAACAAGACTCCAGCAAATAAAGCCAAAGTAATCGGGAAACCCCAAAAAATGCTTCCGAAAATAGAGTGTATAGCCGAAGGTATTAAACCGAATATGGAAGAGAAGGTGTGAGCAAAACCAACACCAACGGCTTTGAAAAAATGTGCAATTCCAGCAGTGCTGGACGCATTAAATATACGTCCCACAAGTTCACCAAAGTGATTCGGAAAGTTAGTATTCAAAAGGGACTGTATTTCCGCTGATGACCTTGCCACCTGAAGTGCGTAGGTCTTGCTAGCAGATGTAAGGGCCACCTGCTTTTGAAACAATAAAGCCTTTAGTCGACTCAACTTGTCAAAATTCACCTTGGAAGTAGCAATATGAGGCCAGATGTCTGCCACCTCCCTAATTTGAGTGGGGGTAAACAACACATTCCCGCAGCACGTAACGGCCTTGGTGACAACGACCACGTAAACTATTCCGGCACGCATGCCACAGTAGCGTTCGCTGTTAAGAACAATGTAACTGCCGTTAGAAAGCACCTGGAAAGTGTTTTTAATAACCGGGACTGGAACTCTCTTCAGATAACAAGCTAAGTTAGCAATCGAAGTGTTACACGCCCCGTGCAAGGACAGCTGTTTACAAACCATGGAATGGCTGACAGAAGTTTCGCATTCACTACCGCTAAGAAAAACCTCCCTCAAACCATTAATACATCTGTATAGAAAGGAAAGCTCCCACACCTCGTGTATGTAACTGTCTCCCAACCGTTCGTATCTACCCACCGGAATGTGCTTCAAACAAGAAGTAAATTGCAGAGTGGAGATAGGCAGATTAATTACCCCATGAATCAACCACTCAGCTGACGGAATCTCAGCAACCGTGAAAAGCAGCTTCTCCAATTCTTCAGTATTCAACATGACATACGTTGCTTCCTTTTTAGCCATCAGCTGTTGTTGACGAGTTAAATTAAAGGAGACAAAGATCTCTCTGGCACGAATGTGCTGCCACGGAACGCGACTTGCCTTCAAGGTCTGAAGAGTCCAACCCAGCTGCATGATGGACCGCGTCTGACTCTGCCCATGATATAAAGAAGACATATCTGATTTAATAATGTCTATAGCAGAGGAAACGATGCTGTCAATTGTGTAAACACGGTCCGAAAGGGTATGCATGCCATTATCCACAACAGATAAAGCCTCAGCCGGGCAACTGCCTCCTGTTGTGAAAGCTTCCAAATCTCATTATATACTTCGTATAAAAATAGTTTCTTCCGAGGTACCTTAGGCCCGACAAAAAATCTTGTAAGTCAGTATCATTAGACAGTAACGTGAGATGTGATTTAACTGCATCCAGCGTGGATGATTTCAACCATTGCTGACAAAGCTTTCCCACGCTGTATATAGTTATGATATCAGCATGTTCTGGTGAAATGTAGCGAGGGTCTGCCCTACTAGTCCTGAACCCCCCTGAAGAGGTGGCAAAATGTTGATGACACTTATTAGTGTCTACAGGCCATAATAACCACCCGCCCGGATGTACCAATGAAGTGTTAAGCGTACCATTCTGGACCCAGTGTGTAAACTCACTAAACGTAGCATTAACATATCGCTGCCAACTGTTCAATTTGGAAGGGACAGGCATACTAATATGCAAATGTATCATTATACGTTTTTGAACTCCCTTGTGGAGGAGTTGGGCAATGTTCCCATTGCACATAATCAAATATAGACTTAGGGCTACTTGCTTTATGAATAAAGTGGTGTCCATAATAGTTGTAGCAAAACATGTCACCATGATTATCTCTAAACTGGTAAGCATCTTCATCATCATAAACAGTATAATATTGCAAGTCTGTCACCATAGAATCTACTGTCTTCACATCCCAATCATCAGAAACAATGCCTGGTATAACAATATCATTCATTGATAACTTGAGAACATACGGTATTTGAATCAATTCTGTGGGACATATATATCAAACATTACTTTATCCCACACAATCCCATCCGGAATCGGTATCGCAGAAATGTTTACATTGGACAAATCTCTTCGAACCATATGAGACGAAAAATGTGGTTTTAACACTGTCTCCACGTGCTCAATGTCAGATCGTTCAGGAAGAAAATGACCATGTCTTACTAGAAAAAAAGTAACCACAAATCCCAACCACAAAAAATTCGTCATTACAGCCATTAAAAGCCACAAATAGTTCAAAGGAAAAACTAAATATGTGCGTTTAAGCCAACACAGCAGCTTACGTGGACCTCGGATTGAAGACAGTGAGGACGAGGATCCTGAGACAGCATCATCAGTGTCGTTGAAGCAGCCAGAGGCAGTTCTTGCAAAAGGTGCAACTGTGAACAAAGAAGCAGATGGAGGCTCCCGCCTTGGCACACTGTAAACCACATGTTCAGAAACATCAGTAGAACGTACAGCAACTTCATCAAAAGATTCCAAATTAATCGTCGTCTGTGGAACAATCGCAAGATCATCTTCCACCCTCCCCAAGCTCGGAGAGGAAACAGCATTGGTGCAAATCACCTGCAGCGGGACTTCTTCCCCAGTAGTGAGAAGGATTCCGGAACTACTAGGTGTCCCTCTTTGTCTGCTGTGCAGAATCGGCCATATGTTGTAACTTGACATTATCAATGGAAACAAAGCGATTTCCTTTTGCCCCGTTCAGCGGCGGTAAAATTACAGTTCTCGTGCCGCTAACCCCTAATACAGGGACTGGGGCTCGATAAGAAGGACCAAATTCTTTCTTTACTGTGACCTTTTCACGCACTAGATCCCCAATCCTGGGTATCCAACCAGTAGGCGTTACTGGCTCATCTTTAATTCCTGAGGAGGCAGCACTTGCAGAAGAGTTATCTTCACGGAATTGTTGTAAATCCTGCAAAACAGTGACACAATCATTTATGTCAAACGGCGTATCTGCCGCCTCCACACCAGGACCATCTAGATCAGGAACATACATTTGTGTTCTAAACAGGCACTCATATGAAGTACGACCCCCCAATGACCTTCTAGGCAAGTTATTAAGTGCTCTCTGTACTCCATACAGGTGGGCTAGCCAACCACGCCCCGTACCTAGAACTCTGGCCATTAAGGATTGCTTTAAATCACGATTTAAACGCTCCACGACAGAATTTCCCTCGGGATGAAATGGAGACGAGAATTGGAGTTGGACACCCAATGAAGCCATGGTGTCCCTGAATGACTTAGATGCAAAAGCAGGGCCCTGGCCCGAATGAAAAGCCGCAACTGCAAATGTATCGACAGAGATGCGCAAATCTTTAATAACAGTTCGAGCGTCAGCCGAGCGTTGTGGCCAGACCCACACAAATCTGGAGCACAAATCTACAGCAACCAAAATATATTTGTATGCACTATCTGGTGTCAGCGGACCACAATGATCCAAGTACACACACTGTAAAGGCTTATTTGAAATCAGAAGGGGCGTCTGCTGCGGGCGTCTAGCCGACGAAGCTTTAATTTGTTGACAAACGTCACAACAAAGGACATATTGCTTTGTCTCTTTATAGAGACCAGGCCACCAGTAACGAGCCCGTAAAAGTAAAATCGTGGCAGCCACACCAGCATGTGCAGATGCTGCCCCCTCATGTGCTGCAGAAATTAATCGAGGTCTCTCAATTCTATTGGGCATTTCACGTACACCAATGCCTGGAATGTTAACAACAGCATTTAGCGCACTACTCAAGCAGTAACTATATTTAGAAGGAAATCCTTTAGGAAAGGGTGTGCCATCAGCCGTAGCCCTTATGGCAGCCAAAATCTATGTGTCTGGTTTGGAACTCGAACGAGTCACTGCGGCCACAGTGGTGACAGCCACTGCCGACTTCGCGGCTTCATCAGCCAAAGTATTCCCAGCAACGTGTATTCCAACGCGCTGGTGTCCAAGTGTATGTACAACATGGACCTTAGGAAGCGTTTCTTTCAGATCCGCAACCTTACCCCACAACATTTTATGTTTAATGGTGTTGCCTTTAGAATCTCTGAACCCATTCAACTTCCAATAGTGCAAATATTCATTGAAAGACTGAACACAGTAGTAGGAGTCACAGACCAGTAATGTTAAAGTCACCGGATCCGCGTGTTCCAATGCTAACAATAGAGCTTTGAGCTCAGCCAGCAGTGCCGTACAATCTCCCAAGGTTTGTGTAAAAGTATGTCGGGGGCAGAACACTTCCCCCTTCATAATGCCGCTCACTACCGCACATGCAGCAGAATACTGTTGTTTAGTCCCAACGGCTGTTGCACAGAGCCATCGGTATACATGACCACCTGATATTGGTCAATAGGCAATGTGCCAGCAGGAACTGGGTATTCCATTTCATATTGAAGAAATTCTTGATTCTGCAGTTTAGGGTCAAATATGTAATCTACATCAGTGGCTGTCAAAGACGTAGCCCATTGTATCCATCACGGGTGTAAAGCTTTCGAATTAGGAACACTCGCTTTTGTAACAGCCTCTAAGGCTGGAATCGGGGAAACGACAATGATGCGATGGCCCTGGGCAAGCGGTCTTTCTTTAATCACAGCCATCTGTACTGCAGTGAGGATTTTCTCAGTTTGTGCAAATCGTTGTTCTGTAGCTGAATACAAATGAGACTTGTATGCAATCGGGACTGTCTCACCCTCATTAAAGGTGACATATGTAAACCCAACAGCCCCAGGTATCACCCTGATGACCAAATGTGTCTTATTGTCCCATGTGTGTAAGTGTTTAACTGCTAAGAGATCAGTTTGCAAATCTCGTAGTATATGTGTATGCTCAATCGTCCAAAATCTGCTCGAAAAATTTGGACAAATCAACTCGTACAAAGGTTTTATACGTGTAGCATATTCAGGAATGTAAGTTCTGTCAAAATTCAGAAACCCCAACAATGACTGGAGCTTCCGAACCGTATTAGGAGGCTGCAATTGAGCACATTTCTCCAAAAAATGTGGCACTAAGCTCTTGCCCTCACTCGACAACTCATATCCCAGGAAAATGACGCTGAGGAAGGCAATCTTCGATTTCTTAAAATTTAACTTATAGCCAATTTCAGCAAACCCCACAACAATGTGTGTTACACGCCTTAGATGTTGCAGAATCTCATCATCCATCAAATATATATCATCAACATATGATAACGCTTCAGGGTCTAACTCGTGCAGAACTTCAGTAACACGAGCCGAAAATAGTCCCGGGCTATTCTTATACCCCTGAGGCAAACTACAAAACTTTTTCTGAGAGCCAAACGCACTGAAACTGGTATAGTCCCGACTTTCGGGCGCTATATTTTGGCAGAAAAATCAATTCGAGATATCTAATGTTGTTTTGTATTTTTTACGCACAATATTATTCATAAGCGCTGCGCTATGTGAATTCTGTATTGCATATGTGCGTGTATGTCCATTTAAATGTCTGTAATCCACCACTATCCTATATGAATGGTCCGGTTTAGCAACTGGAAATAAGGGATTATTCATCGGTGAGACACAGGGTTCAATTACACCCTGGTACTCCAATTGTGTAAGAATTTTCCTAACTGATGCCCTTGCCTCAAATTTGATAGGATACTGCGGCTGTGGCTGAGGTTCGCCCTTTATTGGAATTACATGATAAGGTGATTCTCTATCCCACCCCACATTATTTCTATATAGAGCGGGGGCCTGTGCTAGAGCCCATATTTTACTATAGGACTCCGCTAGTTCTCGAGGAACAAGTGGTGAGAAGGAAGGTATAATAACCTCTTCACCAATCGGACAGTCGCAAACAAAGTCAGGCGGCCAATCTTGTTTGGCCAGCAGAACGTCATATGATTTTACCACATGGTCCCAAAAGATGGCGTGTACAATGCGGTCAATGTCCCCTTCTAATCGCAGAGTCACTTTATATACTCTATCAGGATCAGAGACTCGCATATCCGCCGTTTCGACTTGTATGAAGTCATCAGTTGCTTTCACCTCCAGATGCTCTAGAAGACTCCAGCGAACTATTGTGACCTCTGCAGCGCTGTCTAACAGTGTCAACGCCCATGTCTTGTTCGTCAAGAGAACTCTCTTCTTGAGCAGCATGTCTAACTGAGACTGCTGCCACTTTTTTTTTTTTAAATTGTTGTTTTTGTTGCAGTGGTTTCTCTTCTTGTTTAATAGAAACCTCTGCTGAGCGTTGTGAGTCCTGTCTCGGTTTCACGTACTCAGCTCTGCGCTCAGACTGCCCACCTCTCTCACTTCTCTTGTTCGAGGAGTCCTGAAAGGAAGAAGATTGATGTGTATCAGTTTATTGATATCAATCAGGCGTCTTCAAATTATCCCTATTCCTGAGATTATACCTATTCTGCGGGGTCTCCGGTTGCGGAGACTGTCCCCCATCTTTCTTAGGTGCTTGCTGTTTCTTATCCCAGCGCTTTTTAGTACCCTCAGGTTGCTGTTGTTTAGCATTATCTTTATTATTTTTACCCTGTAATTGGGGTTTTTGCGGTCTAGCCCCTAGGCTATCGCGACCAATACTGGAATATCTTTATGCTATTATTCTCGGGAGTTCCCGTTCCTGATTAAGCTGTGGAATGTCCTGAAGACGCATTCGCACTCCTAGTGCTACTGCCTCTCCCTTGAGATTACTCAAAATAATAGAAGAAACTGCGGCAAAATTGCCCATCAACTGCATGCCCAAATCTAAGGCAGGGGCAGCTCCATATTCATCTTGAATTTGTTTAAGTACCTCCGGTAAATGAGCTAATGTCGGTGTACCGTGTGCCGTAGTGTAGAGCGCGGCAAACACCGTGCCCCAGGTATTACAATGATCCACAGTAGGAACCATCCCATACGGCAAACACATCGTCAAAATTCTATGTTTATCCTGAGGTCCCGTATGGGGAAATACTGATTCCAGCGTATTAATTTTTTGCGCCAGCCAAATTGGAGTTTCCTCACCTTTAGCCGGTACCTTACCCATAACCCAGTGTACAGTGGCCGGATTAATACCCGGAACCACTGCCTGTGAGTGCGCCTGAGTAGCACGCGCTGCATTAGTATTTAATGCTTGCATTACAAACTGAACCAGTCTTCTGTATGTAGTTGCTAAGTCTATATATGAACGACGCACTTCAGCCACTGCCAAATTAGCAACCACAGGATATGGTGTGTAAGTAGCCAATAAAGGCCAGGTCGGACCATCATTACTCAGTGGACCTAACCTTACTTGTGCTACTGTGTGTGGGAGGGCGCCATCAAGCCAATTATGGTGGTCTTGATAAGATAAAGGTATCTTTAAGTATGCATAATCCCTGTATTGTCCAGGGGCATTCGCAACAGTGTATTCGTGAAAAGTGTTTGTACCCCCATCAACTGCTGTAAATACGACCCAAGAATAAAAAAGTTCTGTTCTATAGGCTGCATGGGCATCCACCACAAAAGTGACCGGACCCCCCTGGACCGTCAGTCCATGTGCTATCAAATGTCCTGTGAGCGGGTGTCGCATATTAAGCGCTATATTCACTACATTAGGATTCGCCATTTGTAAAAAACAGCACTAGGTCAGAGAAGGCACACCAATATCGGGGTTTTTCCTTTCAAAGTTCAAGCTTGAACAACCAACCACTAAGTAATAGGATGCCTATCCCGTGGTGGCAGACATCCTCAGCCCCACGGACGTCTCCGCTTACAGAACCGAGGAGTCAATATATATATATATGAGACCGAGAGAGTCAGCTGGACCTAAATATTAGAGCCAAACCAATCGTTGGCTGCGCCATGTCGCGTGGGCTCTCATTATCCTAAATGAGACTACTGGACTTCTAGGCAGCAGGATCAATAATGGTGTGGGGGACTGAGTCTGACCCACGTGTAAGGAACTCTGCCACCCTGAATCCGGTTTTTGCTCTGGCTAACTAGCAGTGCCTCATTTCTCCCACGGGGAAGAGATGATTGGGCAGCCGAGCGCATGACATCTTTGGAACTTCTCAGGGAAGTCGTGGTCACTCAGATCCAAACCAACTCTCTCATTTACAATATGATCTCATATACAAATGACAAAGGCAGTATAAGTTTTATATAATGTTTTAATAAAACAACTGCATTTTAGATAATAAGGCGTGAGCCGCAATAACCAGAACCATACAACACAGTAGGATTGAAATAGTCACCAGGAGAGTAAAACATAAGAAGAAAGCTATCATCGTGTCTAATAGTTTCTACTCTCCCTCTGCTTGTTCTGTTTCGAGCACAGCATGTTAAGCTTCTAACTTGCCTTTCTGAATCACTGGGGAGACATCAGCCCTCATACCTGAGCAAAGGCCTGTGATCTTGGTTCAGCATCTGCAACGAGGCAGTTGGCGTCTAGTTGTGGTTCCCTGGTCAGAATCTCCCTCTTGCGTGTATTGGAACAAGGAAGTGATTTTATAACTAACATGTCAGCGTGATCACAAAATGTCTCTACGCAGGAATGCCAAATACTAAACTCCTACCATGTCTATCGGCAATGTACCAGACTGTATCCTTGACTGAAGCACAGAGTGAACAGGAATGTGTTATTGAGAACTCTAGTGCTGAAGTAGGCTAAACAGTGTGATATGAATAAAAATATATTTGTTTATAGTGTGATTATCTTAATATATGTATATATTTTTGATTACTGTCTTTGAATATATTACTATCATTCGACTCATTTCCTTTTGTCCTTGCATTCTTCTGGGGTGTTTGGGGTGTTACTGCGATGTATCATGATGTATTATGTGTGTGTGTTGTGGTGGGTGAGGGTGGGAGTGTTGCGTGTTGCGTGTGTGTGTCACTGTTTTTTCACTCCCCTGTGTCATAGGTGCAGTACTCACCGTGGTCTTCGCCGCCGGCGTTCGTGCTCATGGTAGAGGAGCAGGAAGATAAAGGCTGGAAGAATCTGAAGTTCCGGTTCCATGGTGTCCTGGTTCCTCGTGGGATGTGTAGAGGTGAGCATTTCTCCTTCCAAGTCCTGTTTCCGCCGTGTTTTTGTTCACAGTGAATCCGCCCCGGAAAAGGTGGCGGATTGGCCTGTTCTGATAGGGTGGGCGGTACATTGTCTTCCGCCTGTCTGTTGGCGGTTACCGCTGCGGTGTTTGTTTGTACCGCCTTGGCGGTCGGAGTGTTAAAGTGGCTGTCTATGTTGGCGGTTTCCGCCACGCTCGTAATTCCATTTTTTTTTACGCCGGCCTGTTGGCGGTTTTACCGCCGCTTTAACACCGACCGCCAGGGTTGCAATGAGGGCCATAGTAATGTGTTTTATAAGTCCTGACAGTGAAATATTCCTAAATTCGTTTTTCACTGTTGCAAGGCCTGTCCCTCTCATAGGTTAACATGGGGGCTACCTTTATATCTGATTAAAGTGTAAATTACCTTTGGGTGCGGATGGACATGTGGAGTTTGGGGTCTCTGAGCTCACAATCTAAAAATACATCTTTTAGTAAAGTTGATTTTAAGATTGTGCGTTTGAAAATGCCACTTTTAGAAAGTGAGCATTTTCTTGCTTATACCATTTCTGTGACTCCGTGTCTGGGTCAGTTTGACAGTTGGGCTGGTTGCACCTCACACTAGACAGTGACACATAAGGAGCTGGGGTGTAGCCTGCATATCCTGATGAGCCATCTGTGCTAGGAGGGAGTAGAGGAGTGGTCACTCACACCTGAAAGGGCTGTGCCTGCCCTCACACAATGCAGTCTCCAACCCCCTGGTGAGTGTCTGGGGCCTGGCCTGGGCAAGGCAGGATTTCACATCCCAAACAGACTTTACTTTGAAGTAGGCCTCTTTCAAAGGAGAAATTGGGTATAAGAAGGGCACCCAATACTACACATTTTAGAAACACTTCTGGAACCAAGAGGAACCTCTGCCTGGAGAAGAGCTGAATAGCTGAGGAAGAATAGCTGCCCTGCCTGTGACTGTGCTTTGTGGAGCTATCCTGTAGTTGCTGCTTCTGCCAGAGTAAGAGGGCAAAGACTGGACTTTGTGTGCCTTCCATCTTGAGAAGAAATCTCCAAGGGCTTGATCTAGAGCTTGCCTCCTGTTGTTTGAAGTCTCAGGGACAGCAAAGTCTTCTCTCTGCCAGCACCTGGAGTCTCTGGAGAGACTCCTACTCTGCCCTGTGGTGCCCATCCAGTTCCAGGGACCCTGAAAGGAGAAGCTGGTAGCCTAAAGACAGGAAAATCCACGCACAGAGCACTGTGCGGGGAAAAGATTAACACAAATCCGATCTGCGGCTGAAAAAACGACGCGCCACTGGCTCCGCAGCTGAGAAACGATGCTCGCAGGAAACGCGACCGAAGAATCGACGCACGGAGCAGGTGAAACGACACGCAGCATCGTTGACGGAGGCTGGGAGATCACAACCTGCGCTGTGGGATTTTCGGATCATCGTGCAGCTGGATTTTCAACTCACGTACGCTGTGCGGAGTTATTTTTTACACACACCCGCCTGTGCGGGGTTATTTTTTACGTGCACCAGGTACGTTTTCACTCTAGCAGTGCTAGTGTGTGTTTAAAACTACTTAAAAGACTCTTTTTACATTTTTATTGATAACTTGACTTGTGTGTGGTGGATTTTTGTCATTTTGGTCTTGTTTTGTTTAGATAAATTTTTCCTATTTTTCTAAACTGGTGTTGTGTCATTTTGTAGTGTTTTCATTAAGTTACTGTGTGTGTTGGTACAAATACTCTACACCTAGCACTCTGAAGTTAAGCCTACTGCTCTGCCAAGCTACCAAGGCAGTAAGCAGGGGTTAGCTGAGGGTGATTCTATTTTACCCTGACTAGAGTGAGGGTCCTTGCTTGAACAGGGGGTAACCTGACTGTCAACCAAAGACCCCATTTCTAACATTACTGAATCATAAATTGGAATTCACTCATACCAAAATGCATTCCACCAGTCGCAAATGGCCAGATTCTGCAAATTGGGCTGTTTGTGACTGGTAAATTGCATGATACAAATGGCCCCTAGTTTGGATTCCCAGGGCTTGTATACTTTACTGCATATCTTTGTGTTGTCAGCTTTGTTTTTGGATATGGCTTTCATTTCTTTGGTTAGGTTATGGAATTTGGTTTAGATTTTATGGAGGACTGTGGTGATTGTAATAGGGAGTGGGGAGGCATAGTAGTTTTGAATAGGGTGAGTGAGCAATGGGCTCAGTGGGTTTGTGGTATTTGGTGTGCAGTAGGATGAAAGTCACCATAGTTGGCTGTGTTGCAGCATGCATGTTACATCGTCTCCCTGTAGGTAACAAGTCTGTTGTGTTATGTGGTGCCATTGGGGTCTGTGGCCAGTAGTGTTACTTCTTTGAAGGGTTTAGTGGTACAATTGTTTGGGTCGGAGGAGTGGAGCCTAAGGGGTTTCGGTCGGTTATGACCAGTCAGATTTCTTCCTTATATTTTATTTGGTAAAGTGACAAATGGGGAGAACAAGAGTAGTGCACCTTCCCCTTTGTAAGTGCATCCTCATCTATATCTCTGTGCTTTGTGTGAAGGCACTAGATGTAGAGTCTGCTGCACCTGAAAGCAAATGGGAGAATGGGCACAGGCATGTTTTCCTTTGAAGCATGGTCATCCATCCCAATGCGCAAACTTAAAGTCAGCAAAACTACACACCTTCTAGGGTGCACAAGCAAAATGGGCCAAAACAAAACAGAAAATATTGCACCACCTCCCAAAATACAGAAAGTCCAATGCTGACTTTTAAAACCAGGTCTGGGCAAAATTTACACTATGCCAGCGTGTTTTGTGTAATTCTGTGAATTTTGCATTATGCTTGTTATGAAAAATTCACACAATTAAAAATTTGCCTCAGTGTGTAATTTTGTGACTTTTTGTAAAAAAGTAACTGCAAATTGCACATCTCATGGTAATTTATCACAAACATTTACTGAGAATGGACTGGAACAACAGCTGTTGTTCCGGGTGCTGTTGTTTCACTGCATCCTTGTGTCAAAAATTGATGCAGGCATGTATTTCGAACTAAAATAATTCATGAAATAAGAAATTTACATTTTGCGTAATTATGTGAAAGCAATGACACAAATGTCAAACATGCCTACTGTGAGACTTAGCATCCTTGATGTTGTCTCCCCTAACTTTTTGCCTCTGTTTCCCATGTTGTTGATGTTTGCTGGACTCTGTTTTTGCTGTTTTTGTTACTCTGGACACTTTACCACTGCTATCCAGTGCTAAAGTGCAAGTGCTCCTATATAAAATGTGTATGTAATTGGATTATCCATGATTGGCATATTTGGTCTACTAGTAAGTCTCTAGTAAAGTGCACTAGAGGTGCCCAGGGCCTGTAAATCAAACGCTACTGGTGGGCCTGCAGCACTGGTTGAGCCACCCACATTAGTGGCTCTGTAAACATGGCTCAGACCTGCCACTGCAGTGTCTGTGTGTGCAGTTTTATACGATCAATTCGACTTGGCAAGGGGACCCACTTGCCAGGACTAAAACATCCCTTTTATACATGTAAGGCACACCTAAGGTAGGCCCTAGGTAGCCCCAGGGGCAAGGTGCAGTGTATGTAAAAGGTGGGACATATACTTATGTGTTTTACATGTCTTGACAGTGAAATACTGCCAAATTCGTTTTTCACTGTTGCAAGGCCTATCTCTCTCATAGGTCAACATGGGGACTGCCTTTAAATCTGATTAAAGCTTAGCTTCCCTTTGGGAGCAGATAGACATGTGGAGTTTAGGGTCTCTGAACTCACAATTTAAAAATACATATTTTAGTAAAGTTGTTTTTAAGAAATTGTGTTGGAAAAGGCCACTTTTAGAAAGTAGGCATTTTCTTGCTTAAACCATTCTGTGACTCTGTGTGTTTTGTGAATTCCCTGTCTGGGTCAGTTTGACAGTTGGGCTGCTTGCACCTCTCTCTAGACAGTGACACAAATGGGGGCTGGGGTGTAGCCCACATATTCTGATGAGCCGTCTGTGCTAGAGGGGAAGGGAGGAGTGGGCATTTACACCTAGCTGGGCCTGCCCTCTCACAATGCAGTCTCCAACATCCTGGTGTGTGGCTGGGGCCTGGCCTAGACAAGAAAGGATTTCACATACACTTGAGAGGGGTATAAGAAGAGCACCCCAAACCCCAGACTTTAGGTTACCTCAATGATTCAAGAAGAACCTCTGCCTGGAGAAGAGCTGAAGAGCTGAGGAGAAGGGCTGCTTTGCCTGTAACTGTGCTTTGTGGAGCTATCCCACAGTTGCTGCTTCTGCCTGTGCAAGGGGAGAGAGACTGGACTTTGTTGCATTCCTGCTTGAGAAGTGACTCCAAGGGCTTGGAGTAGAGCTTGCCTCCTGTTTAGAAGCCTCAGGGACAGCAAAGGCTTCAACAACTAGACCTGAGTCTACTTGCTGCTGACTCTAGCTTGCCAGAGGGTGCCATTCCAGTTCCTGGACCCCTAAAAATGATTTCCTGGTGAAAAAACAGTCTACCGACGGCGGACGTTGCCGTGCGACTTTGTAAAGGACGCTGCTGCCTGGAACCATGATGCCGCTTGCCCCGAGGCCGTGGACCTTGCTGAAGTGCAAATGCGACGACCCTGTGAGCTGACGCCTCTACCCCGGATCTGTGACGCCACCTGCCCCGAGGCCGTGGACCTCATAGATGTCTGATGACCCTGTAGGCCTCGCGCTGCTGCAACCGCTGATCCTGCTCAACTTCGCTGACATCGGAGTGTCGTAAGTCCAGCATCAGTGACGTTCTGATGCCTTGCAGCGCCTGCAGCCCTGTGACGTTATCGTGACCCCATGAGGTCGCTCCGAAGCATTGTAACTCCGCCAGACCTCACATCTGCTGGAACCAAGGGACCGACTATGCATTGGACGCCGCCTCACCTCTGCCGCCCTGTACAGATGACCTGATGCTGCTGCGCGATGTTTCTGTCTTCCTGTCCTGTGGCACCGGAACCTACGCCGCATCGGATTAAGTAAAGTTCTCTTGCGACTCCGTGCACCGGCTTATTTTCTGCTTGTTCTAAAGGTACTGTACCTGGGGGTCGACCAGCTCTGTGAACGACGCCGTGTTTTCACCTCAGATCACTGTTTTCTTGCTTTTAAGTGCAAAATCCATATTTTTAACTGTATATTGTGGTTGTTTATTTAGATAAAATATTGAATATTTTTCTAAACCTATGTTGTGTCATTTTGTAGTGGTTTACTATATTACTGTGTGTGTTAGTACAAATACTTAACACTTTGTCTCTGAGGTTAAACCTACCTGCTCATTCCAAGCTACAAAGGGGGTGAGCGGGGGTTAACTGAGTGTGATTCTCCTTTACCCTAACTAGAGTGAGGGTCCTTGTTTGGACAGGGGGTAACCTGACAGCCAACCAAAGACCCCATTTCTAACGCCTACATAAAACTGAAAATCTACCAAATTGCACTACAACTTAACTATTACCTAAAATATCAATCATAATTTAGGGAGCACAACTACTCCCCGTAAGGGTCTCCAGGCAGTGAGGGGGTTGGTCCTTTGTGCTTCAGTCAAAGAGCCAGATCTTAAGGTCTTTCCTGAATTGAGGCAACAATGGTGACTGCATGAGGTGAAGAAGCAAGGTGTTCCAGCTCTTACCTGCGAGGTAGGTGAAGGATCTTTCTCCGGCCAAGGTCTTCCGTATGAGGGATACAGTGGCTAGTGACTGTTGAGCAGAGCAGAGGGTCTGCCAGGGGAGTAGAAAGTGATGCAGTGTTTGAGGTAGGTGAGTCCTAGGTCGAGGAGCACCTTGTATGTATAGACACAGAGTTTGAAGGTGATTCTTTTTTCGACAGGAAGCCAGTGGAGGTCCCTTAGGTGTCTAGTGATGTGATCTTGGCGGGGGATGACCAGGATGACTCTCACAGTGAGGCAGTCATTTGGGATCCATTTGAAGATCTTCCAGAGAAGTCGGAGTGTGTGAAAACAGGAGGATGCAACTGAGTTGACTTGGTGGGTCATGGTGAGCGATGAATCCAGGATGAAGCTGAGGTTGCGTGTATGGTTTCTTGGGATGGGGTGGTGCCCAGGAAAGCAGACCACCAGGAGTCATCCCAGGCTGATGTGGAGGGTCCCAGGGTGAGGATCTCAGTCTTGTCAGGGTTAAGCTTGAGGCAGTTGTCCTTCATCCAGGTGGTGACACCTTCCATCCCATTGTGGAAATTCCTCTTTGCAGTTGTGGGGTTTTCAATCAGTGAGATGGTCAGCTGGGTGTCATTGGCATAAGTGACGATGTTCAGTTCGTGGTTCCTGACGATGAATGCAAGCGGGCCATATAGATGTTGAAGAGTGTGGGACTCAGGGAGGAGCATTGTGGATTTCGCAGCTGATCTCCGTAGGTTCTGACAGGTAAGGCGGGAGTCTGACTCTCTGTGTTCTGCCGCTCTAGAAGGAGCGTATCCATTGTTGGGCCTTTCCACGGATGCCAGCTGCATGGAGTCTGGAGCAAACGGTGTGATGCGAGACATTATCGAAGGCAGACAATAGGTCCAGTAGGATAAGGGCTGCTGTTTGGCCACAATCAATGAGCGAGCGGATGTCATTTGTGGTGGCGAGGAGGCTGCCTCCATGCTGTGGTTGAACCTAAAACCTGATTGGGAGATGTCCAGGATGTTGTTGTCCTCAATGTGTTTACAGAGCTGTGTATTGATGGTCTTTTTGATGACCTTGGCTTGGAAAGGCAGCAGAGAGTTGGGGCGGTAGTTATAGAGGTCCAGGGGGTCTGCCCTGGCTTTCTTCAGGAGCTGCGGGATCGCGGTGTGCTTCCAGTCCTCGCGGAAGCTAGCTGTCTCCATGGAACAGTTGAGAGTTTGATAGAGCTCAGATGCAATGTAGGTGTTGGATAAGACTCCAGTTAGTAATATTCAGAACAGTAGATAGTATTTCAAAAGCCACTGCTCAGCTGAATGAAAGCTCGGTGAAAGCCAGATCAGACAGATGCTGGCAACAAAGTGTTGTTAGAAATGGGGTCTTTGGTTGACAGTCAGGTTATCCTCTGTTCAAGCAAGGACCCTCACTCTAGCCAGGGTAAAAGAGAATCACCCTCAGCTAACCCCTGCTTACCCCCTTGGTAGCTTGGCAGAGCAGTAGGCTTACCTTCAGAGTGCTAGGTGTAAAGTATTTGCACCAACACACACAGTACCTTAATGAAAACACTACAAAATGACACAACACCAGTTTAGAAAAATAGGAAATATTTATCTAAACAAAACAAGACCAAAACGACAAAACTCCGACATACACAAGTCAAGTTATGAATTCTTAAAGATTAAACAAAAAAATAGCGCTTAGAAACACAAAATGCTTCAATGAGGTGTTAACAAGGCGTCGTGACAGAGTCGTTCCCAACAAGCCGACAGCAGCGGCGCCAAAAACTGAGTCACGTAGACCCCCAAGTACAGTACCTTTGGTGAAGAGTGAAAACAAGTCGATGCGCGAAGTCGGGGATCGGGGCGTCTGTGTGAAACATTGAATCTGCGCACTTCGAGCGGCGTCGGTCACAACGTGGTTTGGCAACTTCCATGGAGTCGCAGACTTCAGCAAGGCTGCAGCGGCATCAGGCCGGCGAAGGTCATCGCGTTCCAGCGAAGATCACGGAGTCAGTTGCAGGCAGCGTCACTGGATTCAGCAGCGGCGTCGGTCCAAAGTCATCTGAAGTCGATTTCCTTGGATTTCCACCAGCTTTCCTTTCAAGGGCCCAGGGACTGGACAGGGCACCACGTGTCAGAGCAGGAGTCTCTCCAGATACTCCAAGTGCTGGCAGAGGAAAGTCTTTGCTGTCCCTGAGACTTCAAACAACAGGAGGCAAGCTCTAAATCAAGCCCTTGGAGATTTCTTCACAAGATGGAAGGCACACAAAGTCCAGTCTTTTCCCTCTCACTCTGGCAGAAGCAGCAACTACAGGATAGCTCCACAAAGCACAGTCACAGGCAGGGCAGCACTTCTCCTCAGCTCTTCAGCTCTTCTCCAGTCAGAGGTTCCTCTTGTTTCCAGAAGTGTTTCTAAAGTCTGTGGTTTTGGGTGCCCTTCTTATACCCAATTTCCCCTTTGAACTAGGCCTACTTCAAAGTAAAGTCTCTTTTGAATGTGAAATCCTGCCTTGCCCATGCCAGGCCCCAGACAATCACCAGGGGGGCGGATTCTGCATTGTGTGAGGCAGGCACAGCCCTTTCAGGTGAAAGTGACCACTCCTCCCCTCCCTCCTAGCATAGATGGCTCACCAGGAAATGCCGACTACACCAGTTCCTTTTGTGTCACTGTCTAGTGTGAGGTGCAACCAGCCCAACTGTCAAAACTGACCCAGACAGGGAATTCACAAACAGGCAGTCACAGAAATGGTATAAGCAAGAAAATGCTCACTTTCTAAAAGTGGCATTTTCAAACGCACAATCTTAAAATCAACTTTACTATAAGATGTATTTTTAAATTGTGAAGTCAGAGACCCCAAACTCCACATGTCCATCCGCTCCAGAAGGGAATCTACACTTTAATCAGATTTAAAGGTAGCCCCCATGTTAACCTATGAGAGGGACAGGCCTTGCAACAGTGAAAAATAATTTAGCAATATTTCACTGTCAGGACATATAAAAAAACATTACTATATGTACTACCGTAACCAAACACTGCACCCTGCCCTTGGGGCTACCTAGGGCCTACCTTAGGGGTGTCTTACATGTAAGAAAAGGAAATGTTTAGGCATGGCAAGTGGGTACACTTGCCAAGTCGAATTTACAGTTAAAACTGCACACACAGACACTGCAATGGCAGGTCTGAGACATGATTACAGAGCTACTCATGTGGGTGGCACAACCAGTGCTGCAGGCCCACAAGTAACATTTGATTTACAGGCCCTGGCACCTCCAGTGCACTTTACTAGGGACTTACTAGTAAATCAAATATGCCAGTCATGGATAAACCAATTAACAATACAATTTACACAGAGAGCATATGCACTTTAGCACTGGTTAGCAGTGTTAAAGTGCTCAGAGTTCAAAAGCCAACAGCAACAGGTCAGAAAAAATAGGAGGCAGGAGGCAAAAAGAATGGGGATGACCCTGTATAAGCAAAAAAGTCCAACACGACCCCCTACCAGCCTAAAGCCAGGGGAGTACAATCAATACCTTGATGTACTTCCCTGATTGGGGTGATAGAACAAGGACCCAGGCCCACAACAGCAGGGGCATGTTCAAGTTCTACGCCTTCCTGACTCCAGTTGGATCCCTCTGTCCATACTCTCAGGGCCCACTAAACTAACCTATGGGGAACCCTTCTCCACATCTGCAGACACCATCTGTGCAGCACCTAACTTTACTTTGCTCACAGATGTATACCAATGGGCAAATAGTACCACCAGGGCCAACACAGTGGTGTTACTTACTCAACCCCTCGGGTGTGACTCTCGTCTTCCCCCCCAGGGGCAACTCTGTCCACCAGGACAGCAAGCCACAGTGACCCCTGACAACTGTCAGGGATGAGAGCCTGGCCTCAGGCCTCTCCAACCACTGTGACTGATGAGAGTGGGGGGCAGTAGCCCCAGGTGCCTGACACCCTTTGACCACTCTCCCTTCCATCAGGTCAGGGATGACAACCTGACCCCGGTCCTCTCCTCTGGGGCTCTGTACCCTCCCTGCAGGAGAAGCACCCCCAGAGTCCAGAATTGTCAGGGTGCTTGTAGAAGTAGTCCTGCACAATTCTACCACCAGTACAGGGATGTAAACCTGCAACTGGTCCTCCAACCTGGGGTCTGTACCTTTGAGTTTGACCAGGGCCAGGGGTGAGGCTTCCCTCCCCCTGCCCTCCCTTCTGGGGTCCTGTACCTCCCAACAAGGAGTGGGCCCCCAGAAGACAACATGGTAGGGGCACTGTTAGCAGTAGCTCTTTCCTCCAGGTTGGGGGGACACCCTGAACCTGGCCTTCCAATCCAGGGTCTGTACCCTTAGATTGCACTGGGTTCAGGGGTGAGTCTCTCTCTCCACTGCTCCTACTCTCAGGGTTCTGCATCCCCCCTCAGGGAGAGTACCCCTTGAAATCACACCGGGGGGGGGTGATTGGGCAAACCGCCCACCCTTTCAGGTCAGGGTTTACCCTCTGCACCTGATCCTCCAGTCCAGGGTCTGTACCCACAGACTGGACCACCGCGTGGCAACCCAGGAATTCCTGAGGGGCATACCTACCCCCCACCAGGTCAGCGTTTACCCTCTGAACCTGGTCATCCAACCCAGAGTCACCACCCTGCGGTTGAAAAAACTGGCTGGTGCACCAGGACTTCTTTGGGAGCACACCTACCCCCCATCAGGTCAGAGTTTACCCCCTGAAACTGATCAATCAACCCAGAGTCACCACCCTGCAGTTGAACCATTGCCTGGCACACTAGGACTTCCAGGGAGGCACACTGACCCTCCTCAGAGGACACATCATCCCCAAGGGCCACACAAGAGTCTGGCTGGCGCAGGGCTCCTGACCTCTGCCCATCTGGCAGAGTCTGATTCACCCCAACCCAGAATTGGTCTCACCAAGGTCATTCCTGGGGGCTCTGCTCTCAGAGATGACCCTCCAGGTTCTCCACTGGGGTCCGCAACCCCCTCTCAACCCTCTGTCTGGACTTCTGCACCCCTCACTAGGAGGGGTACTGCCAGACACCAGAACTGGTGGGACGCTGGTTACAGCCGCCCCTCCAAGTTCTCCTGACACTGTGGGGTCTCCCTCAACAGATGGCCCTATGGTACAGGCTAGGCTTCCCTCCTGGTGTTCCCTCATGGAATCCTCCAGGACCTGGGACCAGATCTTGGGCACCTTGGGCCTCAGCCCATCCGCATTCCCTCTCCTCTGAGACTGGACATGGGGTCCCTCACCTATCCCACTACACTGGGACCTACCTGGAACACTACAATCCTTCCCTACCTCACCTGGTTGGGAAATACCTATACCACTCCTCTCCGGAGCACCCCCAAATGCCTCTTCAGACCCTCTGGTACTCACCCAGAGGTCTGCCTCCAGTGTAAGTTCCCTGGGGTCAGAGAACTCACACTCCACCTGGTGTTTGCATAGTTCTGGAAAATAAGGACTAGACATATGCTCCCCAGCAATTACATCACTCAGCCCCTCACATGAACTAACCAAAGTACCCTTCACCCAACTATCCAGTGACTCAGCCTTGAAAAGGCACCCCACATCACCCTCCTGAGACTGGTGAGACAGTACCTGACTGTCCCTGACACTCAACCCACACCCTTCTGGGATGTCTTCACAGTCCATAATCAGGACTTCTGCCTGGGGGGAACCCCTCTCCCTGTCACTCTCACCTAGAGTCAGTAGAGTGTCCCTCCCACCAGTAGGAATATGACTCCCCATGCCAGTTCCCCAATCCACCACAGGGACCCTGTGCATCACTGGAGCTACCTCATACCCCTGAACCTCCTGGCATGTGTTAACTCCCTCCTTCAAGTAGGGCACCACATCTCTGGGCATGTGCACTTCTTCAGCAGCACTGGATATAAAATTGCTGCTGCCACCATTCCAGCTGGACTCAGCCCTCCTGACTGCCAGCTCTTCCAGTTTTAGCTCATAAGCCAAAATCATAGTTTCTATCTCTAAGTCCCTTTTCCACTCGTCGAACTCACTTTGCATCCTTAACTTTTCTGCCTCCAACCGGCGAGCCCTTTCTGCCTGTCTGTCCTGCACATCTTTAGGAGTTAGACCCTTAGAGGACCTACTGCTACCACTCCTGGAAACCCTCCTCAGATGTAACAGGTACCTCCACTACACCACGGTGTAGACTCTGCACTTCCCCATCCATATCCTCTGTGTGCCCCCCAGCTTCCTTGGCTGTCACCCAGGCCCTCAATGCCTCTTGCAGCTCTCCCTTCCTTGCAGAGCTCTTAACGGGACAGGCAAGATCTTCAGAGAACTGTTGCGATTGAGCAACGGAGTACCTCTTCAGTTTCTCTAATTCAAAGACAGCTCCAGCTGTTGCATCTCCAGATTGAGACATGAGGGCAACAAGTGCAAAGTTCCAACGGCAGAAAACAAGTTCCCAATGAAGTAAAAAGAATCAGTCAAGGGATCAGCAAAATCATGGAAGTAGAACAAAAAGGAGTCCCAAAGAGAAAAATGAAAGATCACCAAACAAGTAGTATGTGGTCACGTAGTGGTCTGAGATCAAAACATTAGTGTACACTTAATCACTGTATGTCAAGTACAAATACAAGTCCAATTCCCAACCGCTGATCACCAATGTTAGAAACGGTTGACAGTCAGGTTACCCCTGTTCAAGCCAGGACCCTCACTCTAGCCAGGGTAAAAGAGAATCACCCTCAGCTAACCCATGCTAACCCCCTTGGCGGAGCAGTAGGCTTAACTTCAGAGTGCTAGGTTTAAAGTATTTGTACCAACACACACTGTACCTTAATTAAAACACTACAAAATGACACACCACCAGTTTAGAAGAATAGGAAATATTTATCTAAACAAAACAAGACCAAAACAACAAACATCCGACATGCACAAGTCAAGTTATGATTTTTTAAAGATTAAACTCAAAAATAGCGCTTAGAAACACAAAATGCTTCGATGAAGTGTTAACACGGCATCGTGACGGTGTAGTCCCAACAAGCCGACACCAGCGGCACCAGACACAGAGTCGCGTAGACCCCAGAGTACAGTACCTTTGGTGAAGAGTGAAAACAAGTCGATGTGCGAAGTCGGCGATCGCGGCGTCTGTGCGAAACGTTGAATCTGTGCACTTCGAGCGGCGTCGGTCACGACGTGGTGCAGCAATTTCCACGGAGTCGTGGACTTCAGCGAGGCTGCAGCGGCATCAGGCCTGTGAAGGTCATCGCTTTCCGGCGAAGATCACAGAGTCGGTTGCAGGTGGCGTCACCAGATTCAGCATTGGCGTCAGTACGAAGTTGTTCGAAGTCGATTTTCTTGGATTTCCACCAGATTTCCTTTCAAGGGCCCAGGGACTGGACAGGGCACCACTTGTCAGAGCAGGAGTCTCTCCAGAGACTCCAGGTGCTGGCAAAGAGAAGTCTTTGCTGTCCCTGAGACTTCAAACAACAGGAGGCAAGCTCAAAATCAAGCCCTTGGAGATTTCTTCACAAGATGAAAGGCACACAAAGTCCAGTCTTTGCCCTCTTACTATGGCAGAAGCAGCAACTGCAGGATAGCTCCACAAAGCACAGTCACAGGCAGGGCAGCACTTCTCCTCAGCTCTTCAGCTCTTCTCCAGGTAGAGGTTCCTCTTGTTTCCAGTAGTGTTCTAAAGTCTGTGGTTTTGGGTGCCCTTCGTATACCCAATTTCCCCTATGAACTAGGCCTACTTCAAAGTAAAGTCTCTTTTGAATGTAAAATCCTGCCTTGCCCAGGCCAGGCCCAGACACTCACCAGGGGGTCGGAGACTTCATTGTGTGAGGCAGGCACAGCCCTGTCAGGTGTAAGTGACCACTCCTCCCCTCCCTCCTAGCACAGATGGCTCATCAGGAAATGCTGACTACACACCAGATCCTTTTGTGTCACTGTCTAGTGTGAGGTACAACCAGCCCAACTGTCAGAACTGACCCAGACAGGGAATCCACAAACAGGCAGAGTCACAGAAATGGTGTAAGCAAGAAAATGTTCACTTTCTAAAAGTGGCATTTTCAAACTCACAATCTTAAAATCAACTTTATTAAAAGATGAATTTTTAAATTGTGAGCTCAGAGACCCCTAACTCCACATGTCCATTCACTCCCAAAGGGAATCTACACTTTAATCAGATTTAAAGGTAGCCCTCATGTTAACCTATGAGAGGGACGGGCCTTGCAACAGTGAAAAAAGAATTTAGCAATATTTCACTGTCAGGACATATAAAAAACATTACTATGGGGGTCATTACAACATTGGCGGTAAAAGGCGCTTACCGCCGTACAGAAGACCACCAATACACCGCCGCGGCCGCAGAATTCCGCCACAGCTATTATGACCCACATCTCGGAATCCGCCGAAATTCAGAAACCCACACAAGTCCGCCACACCAAAGGTAAGTAATAAACTGGCGAAAACAAAACCTCCACCGTCACGCCAACAGAAACACGCCCATGCTATCACGACCCACGAATCCACGCGGCGGTCTTTCAACCACGGTATTACATTGGCGATACACACCGCTGCGCTCAAAATACACACACATCTCCAAAACACCGCCACATTGTACAATTCCAAATACACACACCTGAGACACATACAAACACCACTCCCACACACTCAATACAATATAAAACACACACCCACATCACCCACAAACCCCTACGACTAAAAATTAGAGACGAAGGCGACAGAGAGATAGCAAAGCAATAGACAACCCCACCACACAGAGGCACACAACACCATCACCCATACAACATCCACGCACTAAACATCACACACCACCACACATCACCACACTCATGAACACATACACCACCCCACACATCACCTACACCACCCCATGTCACGCCAAAGACACCCCAGGTTTTCCGAGGAGGAGCTCAGGGTCATGGTGGAGGAAATCCTACAGGTAGAGCCACAGCTATTTGGAGCACAGGTGCAGCACACCTCCATAGCCAGGAAGATGGAGCTATGGCGAAGAATCGTGGACAGGGTCAACGCTGTGGGACAGCACCCAAGAAATCGGGAGGACATCAGGAAGAGGTGGAAGGTGCGTTCAGTGGTCTCCAGGCACAACATCACGATTCAGCGGACTGGCGGCGGACCCCCACCTCCTCCCCCACAACTAACAACATGGGAGGAGCAGGTCTTGACCATCATGCATCCAGAGGGCCTCGGAGGAGTCGGTGGAGGAATGGACACTGGTAAGTCAAATCTTAACTATCAGATCCCACACCCTACCTGCATGCTATCACACACCCCTACCCTCACCCCCTCCCCTATCACTCCAACTCCTCACTAATGTACTAATAACACAAACCACACATCCCAACACCAAGCCCTGCATGACACAACTAAGCATGGACACCCAGCACTAAAGCATGCTCACTGCACATACCCATAACAACCCCCCAACCATCATCACACAAGCCCTCACACTGGAATGCTTGCACTGGGGTACACGCACACCCATCCATTACACACCATGACACACACACATGCAATAATCATGCTGTTATACCCCTGCAGGACCACTACATACCGTCACCACACAGGAGGGTCCAGACATCTCCACTCCACCCACAGAAGAGGCCCACAGTGACGACAGAAGCTCTGGCCAACTGGATCCAGATGACCAGCCCGGACCATCGTGGGCCTCGGGACAGTCGGTTCCCCTTGCACAGGCACAGCCCTACACTGACCTTCCACCCTCTGGTAACACCAGCACAGCACCCACCCAGCGGGCCCAAACCTCCGTACCCAGGACACGTCAATCAGCGGTGTGTCCACCACTACAGGGAACCCAGGGTAACCCACCACCCCAACAACAACAGGGACCTGGGGGCCGTGGTAGTGGGCACACGGTCCAGGGGACGGAGGCACAGGAACACAGGGGAACATGGAGGGCTGCTGTGCGACAGGAGGCGGACAGGCCAAGGGAACCCACCTTCCACGAGGCCCTCTCCTCCATCGTGGGAGCATACCACCACTCCCAGGAGACGATGGCTACGGTCCTGGCAAAGTTTCAGGAGACCCAGCGCCTGCAGGACAAACAGTATTTGGGGTTCAGGGAGGAGCTCAGAACCATCAGCTCCACCCTGGGCACCATCGTAGGGGTGCTGAAGGACATACAAAAGACCATGAGGGACACCGTGGCACTCCAAGGGGCCCCTGACACTAGCAAGGATGATGAACTGCCCACCACCTCCACCGGCGCTAGTGGACAGGACGCCCCGCCACAGGACCACCACACCAGCACCCCACCCCCTGCAGACGGACAACCACCCCGCAAGCGGTCCCTGAGATCCAGGACAGAGCAAGATGGCAAGACCCCGCCAGGAAATGAGACCACCCTGATTGTCCTCCCACTGTCTCACTTTGTTACCCTGTCCAGATTGGAACTGCCCCAGCTCTACTTCCTATGCCCATATGGGCAGTGCACCTGTGTGACTAATAGACTGGACTCTGCCATGGACATTCCTCCACCATCACCCATCACCATTTTGCCACCCCCTCCAATAATTAGCACTTCAATAAACAACCTTGAACCACAAAACAATCTGGAGTCAGTCTGTGATTTTGAAAATGTGTATTAGCAATGACAGTGACAAAATGCGTTTTCAAATGTAATGCCAACATACCTATGTCACACATCACAAGGCCATGAAGGATGCAAGCAGATGACACACGTTGGTAACCACACCTGTGAAACCGTAATTGAAATGTACAACTCAGTTACCATATACTGGTTGAAATCGACAGACAGGATAGAGGTAGAAGTGTGAAAGTGAATGTAATAGTAAAAAAATTGTTCTCACCTGTGTGTCACTGGAAATATTGCTGTATGACTGACTCCCTGTTGTCTATGTATTCTTCCTCAGCTTCCTCCTCATCACTGCCCACAGGCTCCACAGGCTCTGCAGCTGCCACAACACCGTCATCTGGACCATCCTCCTGCAGAAAAGGCACCTGGCATCTCAAAGCAAGATTGTGAAGCATCAAGCAGGCGATGATGATCTGGCACACCTTCCTTGGTGAGTAGAATAGGGAACCACCTGCCATATGGAGGCACCTGAACCTGGCCTTCAGGAGGCCGAAGGTGCATTCGATCACCCTCCTAGTCCGCCCATGGGCCTCATTGTAGCGTTCCTCTGCCCTGGTCCTGGGATTCCTCACTGGGGTCAATAGCCATGACAGGTTGGGGTAACCAGAGTCCCCTAATAGACACACCTTGTGCCTCTGGAGTTGACCCATCACATACGGGATGCTGCTATTCCGCAGGATGTAGGCGTCATGCACTGAGCCAGGGAACATAGCATTTACCTGGGAGATGTACTGGTCTGCCAAACATACCATCTGTACATTCATGGAATGATAACTCTTCCGGTTCCTGTACACCTGTTCACACCTGCGTGGGGGGACCAGAGCTACATGGGTGCCATCAATAGCACCTATGATGTTGGGGATATGTTGCAGGGCATAGACGTCACCTTTCACTGTAGCCAAATCCTCCACCTGAGGGAAAACAATGTAGCTCCTTACGTGTTTCAGCAGGGCAGACAACACTCTGGACAACACGTTGGAAAACATAGGCTGGGACATCCCTGATGCCATGGCCACAGTTGTTTGAAATGAGCCACTTGCAAGGAAATGGAGCACTGATAGAACCTGCACTTCAGGGGGTATTCCTGTGGGATGGTGGATTGGTGAGATCAGGTCTGGCTCCAACTGGGTACACAGTTCCTGGATTGTGGCACGGTCAAACCTGTAGGTGATGATCAAATGTCGCTCCTCCATTGTTTACAGGTCCACCAGCGGTCAGTACACCAGAGGATTCCGCCATCTCCTCAAATGTCCCAGCTGACGGTGCCTAAGAAGGACAACAGTGACCACAGAGTCAACAAATTCCCAGGTATGTACCCACAGCTACAGAGAACACGACACCAATTACAAAACTCTTCCTGTATGTGTGTTGAGTGTAGGCCTAGGTATGTGTGACGCAGTAGTAAATGAAGCCATGTGGGCCCCTGAAATGGCGGCTGCCTGACCTCTAAAGTGGGACAATGGGATGTGAGGTATCTGCGCTGGCGTTGTACACCGCCGCGGTAGGCGGTCGTAGACCGCGGCGCAATGCTGCATTGGTTAACATTGGACCCTATGGGTCCCAGGAGCCAATGATGAAATGCGCCGGCGGTGATGATATGCACCGCCGCGGACGTCACCGCCATTTTCTATCTGTTCAATCACTCGATACCTGATCTTTGACAGGAGAGGACCTACACTGCAAGTGCTGCTGTGACCTCGGTCTGGAAGAGACAATGGCTGCTGAGTCAGGGGAAAGGGCCCCTGCCTTTACTGTTCAGGAGTTGAAGAAGCTAGTCGACGGGGTCCTCTCCCAGTACACACTACTCTACGGTCCTCCAGACCAACAGGTAAGTACACAGGGAGCACGTTGTATGGGCTATGCTGGGTGGAGAGGGCTGGATGTCAGTAGGAAGGGGGCAGAGTTCAGCGACCATGAAGGACTGTGAATGCATGTGCCACATGGCAGAGGTTGGGATGGGGGCCACTCACTTCGACGGTGCAGTTGGTAATGACTTCTCTTCTTCCTCTGTACATGTCATGTAGGTCAGCGCCCACCAGAATAAGGACATTTGGCGTGCCATCGCCAAGGACGTCCGGACCCTGAGGGTCCACCAGAGACGGGGCACCCACTGCCGTAAAAGATGGGAGGACATTCGCCGCTGGAGCAAGAAGACGGCGGAGGGTCAGCTGGGGATGGCCTCCCAATGTAGGAGGGGTGCCCGTCGCACCATGACCCCCCTGATGTTCCGGATCCTGGCGGTGGCCGACCCTGAGTTGGATGGGCACTTGAGGGCATCACAGCAGACACAAGGGGGTGAGTACACTCTCATTCTGCGGACCTTGCGTGCAGTGGAGGGGTCTGGGAGGGGGAGGAGGGCTGTGGGTTTCCCTAAGCCAGGGCGAGTTACGTAGGCTAGGCCCCTCCGGAATGCAGGCCATGTGGCACTCCACCCCACCTCTGTAGAGTGCCAAGTACAGGTAGACATGCCCCTGTGTCATCTATGTGTGCAGATGTCCACCATAGCCATGTAGGCCAGATCCCAGGAATTGCATCTGTAGATCCCAACAGCGCGGCGTAGTGCAGGGGCCTTCTGTGTCTGTATTGTCCGCCAACGGTAGCGGTAAGCCATGCACTCAACCTGTCTTTCTTCTGTCATCCCCCACCCTTTTTGTGCTCTCCCTGTTCTTTTGTGCATTAGCATCATCAGGGGGAGGTACCTTGGCACCGGAGCACGAGGTAGCTGCATCCCACATGGCCATGGAGGGCCACACCACATACTCTGAATACACCAGTGGGACAGAGGGTGAGGGGAGCTTCACATCGGTCACCGGATCACCAAACAGCGACATGGACTTGTCCGCCGATGGGAGCTCACTTGTGGTGGTAGCACCATCTGTGCCCCCCACTTCTACAGGTATAGCCACCACACCCCCTACCAGCACCGCCTCCCAGCAGCCCCTCAGCCTTCGCTCTGTGCCCGCTCACCCAGGAGGGTGGGCATCACCTTCGCCCCAGGCACCTCAGCCCCTGCCCCTGTCACCCCTGCTGCCCTCAGTGAGGAGGCCATTGACCTCCTCAGGTCACTCACTGTTGGGCAGTCTACCATTGTGAATGCCATCCAGGGTGTAGAAAGGGAGTTGCAACATGGTAATGCTTTCCGGGAGGGCATTCATTCTGGTCAGTCTGCCCTTCATCGAACCCTGCAATCTCTGGCCTCAGCACTGATGGCAGCCATTGTCCCTCTGTCTAGCCTCCCCCCTCCAACTTCCTCCACCCAGACCCAGTCCCCTATACCCCAGCCTATCCCAAGCACACCATCAGACAAGCATGCACACACCTCAACACACAAAAGTAGCTCAGGCAAACATAAGCACCACACAACCCACAGGCACTCACACAAGCATCACCCACATACAGACACAGCAACATCCACTGCCTCCACTGTGTCCCCCTCCTCGTCGTCTCCCTCCTCCCTCCCAGTGTCGTCTACACTCTCACCTGCATGCACTACATCTACAGGCACTAGGACTTGCACCAGAACACCCAGCACCACACCCCGCTCACCTGCACTCACCACCCCCACTACCATTTACATGTCCCCTGTGTCCACTCCCAGTGTGTCTGTGATGCCCCCTCCCAAAGTACACAAACGCGGGCACCCACACACCCAACATCCATCCACCTCACAACAGCCTCCAGTACCTGCACCTGCACCCAAATCGCCTAAAGTTACACCTCCTACAACCACCTCCTCCAGCTACCCATCCCAGTGTTCGTCAGAAACTCTTCCTCAGCAACGTTGACCTCTTTCCCACCACCCCCACCTCTCCAATTCATAGGTCCCGTAGTAGCACCTCAGCCAAAAAAAGTCCGGTACCAGTGGTGTGTGTTAAAGGTGTGTGGAGTGCACCGGACACCAGGGCAGCCTGTGTGACACGGAGCCAAAGCACTGCCAGTCCACCCCCTGTAAAGCACCTTAAGTTGGAAAGTGGCCGACGGGAGAGGGTGAAGACTCCTGCCGGCAAAACAGCTCACAAGGGCCCCGGGGGGAGTGCCAAGTCAGCTGTGACTCCTCCGAAGGTGGTGAAGGGGCAGAAGGAGTCTCCAAAGTCTGGTAAGAGCAGCACGGCGGAGAAGGGCGCCATCCTCCCCGCCCGCCGAGACGCCACCACCAGCACTGTCGTCACTGGTCCGGAGGCCACCGCCAGAGTCAGTGCCCTGGAGGGCACCAGTATCGTCACTGGTCAGGAGACCACCGCCAGAATCAGTGCCCTGGAGGGCAGCAGTATCGTCACTGGTCAGGAGACCACTGGCCCCGGCAGCCACAGCCCCGCTGGGCACTGAGGGACCGTAATGCCACACACCGCTGCACAGGTCAGAGACAGCAAAGGCAAGCACCGCTGAACAGGGCAAAGACCGCCATGATGAAGACCGCTGAACAGGGCAAAGCACCGCTGAACAGGCCAAAGACCGCCATGGCAAAGCACCGCTGAACAGGTCAGAGACAGCAAAGGCAAGCACCGCTGAACAGGGCAAAGACCGCCATGGTGAAGACCGCTGAACAGGGCAAAGACCGCTCAAGCATCGTTAGCCCATGTGCAGCTGGGACAGTGACGGAACTGGGACCGTCACGGGGAGCGTGATGCACTCTGGGCACCAGTCCCCCTCAAGAACCAGTGGAGACCTGCATCCACTTGAGAGACTGTGGCTTTGCACTCCCCAGGATGCAGCAGTGGGCAAACCACCCACTGGAGAGACTTGAGAGACTGTGGCTTTGCACTCCCAGGATGCAGCAGTGGGCAAACCACCCACTGGAGAGACTTGAGAGACTGTGGCTTTGCACTCACCAGGATACATCAATGGGCATGGAGCTCTGTCGTGGATCTGGCGTGGTGCTGTAATCCGGCTGAGGTGCCCCCCCTTCCCTTCCCCCTGAGGTGCCTGTTGTATTTCTATCTGATGCCCCTGCAGTGTTCTCTCCGTTTGTGGACAGGTATCTAGTGTGGGCCTCGCCCATGCATTTTGGGCCCAGTGGTCCACGGACATTGATATGTGCACACCTGAAGTACTACTCGTGATGTATGATTTTCGAATGTTTATATATATCTGTATATATTTGGTTACTGTATTTTGATACATTACAATGTTTGAACTGATTTCCTTTTGTCTTTGCATTCTTCCGGGGGGTTGTGGGTTGTTACTGTGCTGTTTAGAAATGCATTGGTGTGTGTGTTGTAGTGGGTGAGGGTCGGGTTAGGGGTGGGGGTGTTGCATGTTTGTCCCCCTGACTTTTGCCTCCCCCTCCCCTATGTCGTAGGTGCAGTACTCACCGTTGCCTTCAGCGCCTATGTTGCTGGTGATCATAGAAGAGCAGGAAGACAAGCGCAGGGAGTATTTGTAGTTCGGGCTCCATGGTGGCCTCCTTCTTCGTGGAGTGTGTTAAGGTGAGCGTTTTCCCATTGCAAAAGCTGTTTCCGCTGTGTTTTTATCCACGGTGAATCCGCCCTTGAAAAGGTGGCGGATTGGCGGGTTGTGATACTGTGGGCGGTACATTTTCTTCCGCCTGTCTGTTGGCGGTGACCGCCACGCTGCTTGTCTATTCAGCCGTGGTGGTCGGAGTATTAAAGTGGCTGTCTATGTTGGCGGTTTCTGCCACAGTCATAATTCCTTTTTTTTGTCCGCCGGCCTGTTTGCGGTATTACCGCAGCTTTAACACCGTCCGCCAGGGTTGTAATGACCCCCTATATGTCTTACCTTAACCATACACTGCACCCTGCCCTTGGGGCTACCTAGGGTCTACTGTAGGGGTGTCCTACATGTAAGAAAAGGGAAGGTTTAGGCCTGGCAAGTGGGTACACTTGCCAAGTCGAAGTACAGTTAAAACTGCACGCACAGACACTGCAATGGCATGTCTGAGACATGATTACAGAGCTACTCATGTGGGTGGCACAAACAGTGCTGCAGGCCGACTAGTAGCATTTGATTTACAGGCCCTGGCACCTCCAGTGCACTTTACTAAGGACTTACTAGTAAATCAAATATGCCAATCATGGATAAACCAATCAACAATACAATTTACACAGAGAGCATATGCACTTTAGCACTGGTTAGCAGTGGTAAAGTGCTCAGAGTTCAAAAGCCAACAGAAACAGGTCAGAAAAAATAGGAGGCAGGAGGCATAAAGATTGGGGATGACCCTGCATAAGCAAAAAAGTCAAGCATGTGTCAATGGTTATTTTTGTAGGCCTGTTAACAATCCATAACATGATTGTTATTTATATGAGATTGTGACTGTCTAAACTTTGTTATACATGTTAATGGCATTTTTCTCTACTTCTTTGCAACATCTGTCTATCCAGTGTCTTGAAAGTATACTTGAGAAAGTTCCTGTGACCCAGGGTTCTCCTCGGTGTTTTTTCTGCCTTTCTTCTCATAGTTCAGTTTCTGATAAAGATCATGAGACATATCGCTAGATGTTAACATCCTGAAATACATGATGGCCTCAAATTTTTTTAAGTCCTTCTATTTCCTCTCTCCTTTCACTGTAAGAATTTGTGTTTCCAGCCATGTACATGCCCGTGATTCCAAGTGTGAGGATTTAGAGGCACATGTACCAATTTCTTTCACATCAGAGGAATGGAAATCTATTAATATATGGAACTGCCGCCCTCTTCCCCAGCACTAGAACACAGTTAGGCTGCCTACCACACTCACGCACACACACACACACATATACATCCACACACACACACCTTTAAACAATTGTGCAATGATGTGTGCATGCTGTCTAGCATAGGTTTGCAGTGGAAAGGTACACATCAAAGACAAAATATTATGCCCCTTCAAAGTTTAAATCACTTCACACATTGGATATGTGCTGTACTGTACAGCACATATGCAATGTTTCAAAAAGTTAGGAGAAATGAAAATATTTCTCCAACTTAACACCTACCTTGAGAGGCGTTACTTTTCGGCACAATGTTTTGTCTACAATTTATAGAGGTTTGTATAAAAAAAAATGAGTAGTACCATGGAAGCACTCATGTACCACCAATTGGACATCCCATCAAAGCAAAGTAGCCCAATGCGCTAATTGCATTACTTTAGAAGCCACATCCTAGCACAAATATAGAGCTGGGAAATAAATGTTATCAACACTTAGGGCCAGATGTAGCAACCCGTTTGCGAGTCGCAAACGGCGAAAATCGTTGTTTGCGACTCGCAAACGTGGGTTTGCTATTCAGAAATGCATATTGCGAGTCGTTACCGACTCGCAATATGCATTTCCGACTCGCAAATAGGAAGGGGTGTTCCCTTCCTATTTGCGAGTCTGTGTGGGATGCAATACCATTTGCGACCGCGTACGCGGTCGCAAATCGTATCGCTGTTACCATCCACTTCAAGTGGATGGTAACCCACTCGCAAATTGGAAGGGGTCCCCATGGGACCCCTTCCAGTTTGTGACTGGACCCAAAAACATTTTTTCAGGGCAGGGAGTGGTCCAAGGGACCACTCCCTGCCCTGAAAAAATACCGAAACTAAAGGTTTCGTTTTTTTTTTTAAGTGCAGCTCGTTTTCCTTTAAAGAAAACGGGCTACACTTAAAAAAAAAAACTGCTTTATTTAAAGCAGTCACGAACACGGAGGTCTGCTGACTACAGCAGGCCTCCATGTTTGCGAGTGCCTTGACTCGCTATGGGGCCGCAATTTGCGACCCACCTCATGAATATTCATGAGGTGGGTCATTGCGACCCCATAGCGAGTCGCAGTCGGTGTCTGAGACACCGTACTGCATAACATTTTGCGACTTGCAAACAGCGAGTCGCAATGACTCGCTATTTGCAAGTCGCAAAATGTTATTTAGCTACATCTGGCCCTAAGTGCTTGTTTGCATTACTTGCTGCGCAATTTTGATAAATGAACCAGTCAGTGTTTAGGTTGCAGAGAGATAAATCTCATCCCTTGGGCTGGAAGAAGTAATGCAGGAGTCACATTGGTAAGCATACTACATTGCTTCCATAAGCACAAGTCTTCCTTTCACATGGGATGTTCAGCCTCTGACATGTGACTTTCAGGATTAGCCTAGGTTTTGAAGAACAGGTATTCCCTGGAGTTCCCTCTAGTCACTCTGCACCTTTAATGTGCAACATTTAGAGCCTTCAAGGAACACATAAGGGAATAAGAAAGGGACTACTAAATATGGAAATATATGTGTCTAGATGCTTGAAAGATATTAGAATTTCTAGTCATCCAAGCAGTGGCTTGGGAAGAGTTCTTTTGGCCCCATTGCAAGACAGGAATATGTGTCCCCAGCCTATGGCTGTGTAACAAAGACTGACATGATTCAGATACAGCGGGTCCCTATAAAAACAAGGCCTTGTCCTACTACACTTTCTGCACTATTGGTAGCTACACCCTTGCAGCTATCAATCAGAATCTTAATCTTCTCGGGAACATCTCTTCTCTCCTCTTGTCCATTTTATGAGCTCCTGCACAGGGAGCACTACGGCTGCTGTCACATAAATTTTTTTTTCATGTGACTACTTCAGTTATGTGGCTTGGTGAGCTAAACGCTCTCCTATATATTTTCAGTAGCTGTTACCAGGTCACCACTCTTCCGTCCTTACCAGTCATTTCAAATAAACGTTCTATGTTCTTTCCATAGTCCCTAGGTGATGCCTGAGCCAGAATTTGTAATGTGTAATGTTCTTGGCTTCAAGTGACTCGTAAAAACACGGTTCAGCCACTCAAAGCAATCGGATTCACCTGAAGATGTTCACTGTATATTCAGTTGCATATGTGATCCTTCTGAACAAATGGGGTCTGTCCGAAGCATAGCTGGTAGAAACGCAGAGATAAAAAGGGGGCGTCCCTTCTCACTCTTTTAACACGACCATCTGACTTTGAGGAACTCTGCAGATTCCGTGTTTACGAACATCACTTGGTTCTTGTTCTTGGTCTATATATGAATGAATACACAGGTGGCAGATGTGTAGCTGGTTCCCTTTATTTTGTTTTCGCTGTGTGAGCCTGTGAATCCTTATTAGACCAGGGCAACCTTTTTATTATGCTGACATAACTTTGCATGATCACCAGCATTTCGTGTTATGCTTTTTGCACAAAATTTCCAAAATTACGCCATTTTGTCACATTGCATAATTTCAGGACTATTCAGGGACAAATCCTATACTGGGAGCACAGCAACAACGTGAATGAACTGAATGTGAGCTGCTCCTGTTCACAGTACTTGTGTAGTTTAAGCATTTTTAGGTGAAATGCGTCGTCACATCAAAGTGCAAAGATGCATTTTGCTTCAAAATATACTGCTAAATGCCAGATTTGCATATCACACAATTTTGTGTAATATTTCTAACCTTTTGAGTAATTATGCAATAGGATATTTTGCAAATGTTTTACAGCTTTTAATTTTGACTTGTGCTGGCAGAGAGACCTGAAATCAATATCATAAATGTTTACACCTGAGAGGATCCCTTTCCTTCTAGTCAGGATTTGAAGCAGAAATCTAGAAGTGCAGGTGCTTTTTTCCAAAGCATCTATGATAGAGAGAAGTGGTGATACTCCCCCATCAAAAAAATTGCAGTAGTGGTGAGAAGTGCCAGTACTATCTGTTTAAAAGTTAAAAAGCACAGCTACTGAGTCCCTGATAATACCTGCTCTTAGATCTGGCAGCTCTTGGCATGACTTCTCTGTACGTTTTGCTTCTGACACCCTGTTTTTGGACGCTGTGCTACAATTCGTTTTTGGTGGTTTTGATACTCTAGGCACTTTACCACTGCTAATGCACACAGCTACTTAAAGTGAAAACTGAAGTAGAAACCTTAGCCGAGGAAGAACGTTTTATAAGGGTATTAGACAAGATCCTTTTCCTGTTCTTAGACAAAGACTCCTTTTCAAGTAACACCTCATCCACTTTTAACTCTAAAGATGACTAACCTCAACTAGCAGTGTCCTAGTACTCTGTAGCTAGGCATGCACTATATAAATTGTACACACATTGATTTATACATGGGATAAATTTACGTTGATATAATTTTTAATTGTTCCATATCAGCGAGGTAATTCTTGACAAGGCTGCGTCGTACAAGACCCACAGGCACCTCTCTGCGCTAAGAATGTCTTGCCATGCTTGACGTCCTGGGTTCTGAAGAAGGAGACAGATTTGCAAGGAGCCAGACCTATTGCCTGTAAAACCACCTCTTTTACTCTAAGCATTTATACAACATGGATCTTTGTGGCAGGAGGCGAAGCGATGCTTCACAGATCAGCTTCCGTGTAGCCAGGCGTGTTCTCTCAATGAGTGTTTGTGAGGCCTTTGACAAGGCTTCCCGGATGCATCAGTGCAATAGGGTTTGGTGGTTCACTGTGTGGGTTAGGATGGGAGGTAGATCTGGCCGAATCAGTAGGTTTCTGTCCTAGATATGAGAATATTCTGAGTTTTTAGCTCATCTGTATGTTTTACAGTGAGGAAGAATCTGAACTGCAAGTTTAGTGGGAAAAGAATAGATTTTAATTAAATGATTTCTTCTTGTGCCTTCTGGAACTTCAACTTTGTGAGTGGCGAGCTGTGAGCTGCACAATCCTCCTTGTATATACTATTTGTGTTTGCAGTGTTGCTTTATTTTAGCGATATTTGAAGTTCATAAGAGCTAACAAGGGAGACAGTGGAATCATTTTCATGTGGGGTGATGTGGACTTGATCAGGGCACCCTTCATTGTGGCTAGAGAGGCCTATCAACAGGAGGTTTTCGCCACTCATCTAAAATATCATCAATGCTTGGGTGGAGGGCAGTAGTTGTTTAATTAATTTTATTTATGTATTTCTTAAGAAACAAATACATGTGTATCTTAGCCAAGGAATCATGGGCCAGATGTACAAAAGTTATTGTTTGTGATTACCAAATAGCACATTTTTGTGATTCACTATTTATTAATTGCAAACAACCATGTACGAAAGTATGCTTTACAATTTCTGCGATTCCCGGTGGGTCACAATTAGACCCACCCAGTTAAAATTCATAAGTGAGGTGTCGCTTTGCGACTTATTGGGAATCACAAAAATCACAGGCATGGTGGCCTGCTGGAGTCAGTAGACCACCATGTCTATGAGGAAAACAGTATTAATTGAAAAAAAAAATGTTTTCTTTTCATTTTTTAGCAGTGGTTCATTGGACTACTACCTGCTTCTAAAAAATATTTTTACAAACATTCGCAAAGTTTACAAACATTCAAACGTATCTTTGGGGACCCCCTCCCCTATGCGAATGGGTTACACGTACTTGAAGTAGGTGGCAAATGCAAATGATTTGCGCCCGCATTTCAGTCATAAAACATTTAGACATACTGCAATTCGGTATTAGGAAGGGACACCCTAAACACGCCCCTTCCTAATACCGATTTACAGACCTAATTTGTGGTTTGGTAATAGATTACAGAATCGCAAATAGGGCCTTTGTACTTTTCAAAATTATTTTTTCTGGTTGCAAACTGCCAGATTCTGCGAATGTATGTGAGGTGAGAGGTGTACCCAAGAAAGACTCTGGCTTTTCAATTCCTGATTATTAGCTGCATCTTAGTAAGGACAAGAAAAGTCCCTCTCCACCTCCAATGTATCTGCATTGTTCATGGATTTGAACCCGTTTCTCATTGTGCAGTTGCTGTTGTATTGTGCCACTTTACGACCTCTTAGTGTATTATAGTGTTTCAATACAGCACTGATAGCAACTCTAATGTTTCTCTTTGGCCACAGCACTCACTGCATTGTCTCTTCCTGCAGAAGGAACCCAGCATGCACTGGTCTTTCTCTGCCCACAGAGCAGAACACGCTAGAGCCTCCAATATTCGCTGTGCCTACTTTATCCAGAGCAGGAGCACTGTACTCACTGCGACATTTGATGCATTTCCTCTGGCAGTAGGAGGAGCCCCAATATGCACTGCAGCACTTATTGCACTATAGCTTCCAGTCTCATGACCATACACTTGGCTCACCACCCTGTCCTTAACTCTCATACACTGCTTTTGCCTCCCACAAAAATGCTCTTGCCCCATAAATACTCCCCATTTTACCACACACTGAGGTTGTCCATTCATCCATTCATGCACCTAATCATTAATCTAGCCAGATATCCATGTACTCTCTGTTCCTTCAACCAATCGCTTATGCACTCACTCTTCCTTCCATTAATTCATTCCCTCACTGGTTCACTGACACTACTCCTTCTCTCACACTGATCTTATTACTGCCACAGCATAATCACCCTTAACCTATTACCCACACTGACACTGGCCCACTCTGTCAATTCATTCATGCAATTATCCATTAATGTAGTCATTGGTTCATGCCCTCAGTCTTCCAGTCATACGCAAAATCACTGACTCGTTCACTGATCCATCAACACACTGCCTCTTCTACCTATTTATTCAACCAATTAATACTTAGTACATGCATCGAGTATGACCACACATGCTTACAATCAATGAAGGTGCACTTTGACTTATAAACAAGACCTACTGGATTTGCCAATCCGTGTATAATAATATGGGAGGCTGGAAAACGCCAAAATGCATATAATGTTTGGCAGCATGAAAATAAAAGGACTTCATCAACTGCAAATATTAGTTTTATAGAGACAAACAAACCTGACAAACATAATGACTACAAACTGCAATGTAATTAGAATATACAGGAATCTACTTCACGAAGCCTATTTCTCAATGGTACCTTTCAATTCTGAGTAATTTACGCTTTGAATAAGTTAACGATACTTAGCTATTTACAAAACTGGAGTTTAAATTTGGTCTAAAAGTGTACCTGTCTTCTATCCAAATGTATACAAAATTGAAGGGCCTAGGGACTATACACTTTTAGATAGCTGGAATTTGGAACTTATATTTGGCTATTCACAAAATCTGTGTGTAAATTACGCCTTTGAAGTAAGTTTACACTCGGATTTTGTGAACTGCCAAAAAGTAGTAAACTTGCTAAAAAGTGTAAGTTACTTATAAGTGTAAGTTATTTATGTGAATCGGACTCTATGTTAGCATGACGTCTGCCTCCACCAATACCGCATTCATTCTATCACCCATTTTCGACCATCCTATTGGATGTCCGTCTTTTCATGTCTATTCGTGTCTGTCCTTGTCTGTGACTGAATGTGTGTTGTATAGGAATGTATGTGTTTGTTGTCTGTGCAACCTCACATGTGCTGGTGTCTACATATGTACCTGTGCGTCTAGTAATCTTCCTACATGACTGCATTTCTGGATGACTGCCTGCATAGGTATCTCTCGATATGTGGACATCGTTAATTTTCTGTCTAATGTTCTCTATAAATAGTCTCATATTTGCTTCTAATTGCCCGCTTCTCTGTAAGTGTGTTGCTCGATCTGACAATGACTGAGCTGTTTACACGAGAGAACAGGAATTAAGATTATTATAAATGGACTTTGAGACGATTTCAATGTTTCACACGAACAAGTGGGGCGGAATATTGGAAATTATCATTCGACATTTTGATAAGAGTAACTGTCCTAAAATTAAATGGAATCTGGCTCTAGTTCGTAACAACGAGTGATATATGTGTCTAAACCGAACCCCGGTAGTTCATAATGGGGACACGTACGGTTAAACAAAAAATTTACTTCTGGTTAGAAAACACTTAGCCTGTAAAACCAAGTAAGAACCTCAGGACTACTGATGAAGATTTTACATCAGGGACATCAAATATGTGGGCAGGAATATGTGTCATAGAGTTTTAGACTAACTATTTAAGTACAAATATTTTATAGTTATGGGAACGTTTCACAATACCAATCCAAGGTCACAAAAACGGTGCTGAGTCATTTAACTTGTGCAGTAAACAGTTGTGTTTGGTTCTGAAATTGGGTGGTTGAAAGACTTCATTTTATTGTAAAGATATTAAATTAATTTATGTTATTTATCATATTTAATCTACATCAACCCAGTACATGTATGCTGCTCAGTGGTCGAAGTGGGCTGGATCCGAGGGGCACGATGTGCCCCTATTTTTTTCATTTATGAATTACCGTTCCATTACTTTGTATTAAAAGACAACGTTTCGGGATGGTAGACTCCGATTGTGCAAATGCCTCAGCTTAAGTTTCATTCAGAGACTCTCCTGTGCTATGAGACCGAAGGAGGGGCAGGCAGCTAAATAATAAACAGGCCTTCTTGTCAGGGTGCATCCTGCATATGGAAAGGAAAATGGCACAACTGGTTAATCTGTAAAGGAGGCTTGGGAGCAGGTACTGGTTTAATCCATCAAATCATATTCTTTTTGACTGGTAGTGCAAGGGAGTTACCAGCTGAACTGTACAGTGTGTGCTTTTCAGGGCAGTTAAAAAATAAATTGTTACCTACAGACTAGGTATTACTAAAACCTATATTTTGGAAGCACTGTTTTATCTGAAACTTTTTTGCACATTTAGTAGCAGTGTGTTGTATACTGATTGTAATAGGCAAGGGTCGCTCCCCTGGGAGGCAAATTTACTTTAAGCCATTTCTACCCCCTCGGGGACAGATTGGCCTATTTCTATTAGGCTTATCTGCCCCCAGGGAGACATAAACCACTTAGGCACCAGGGATTGGTGTGTGTGTGTGTGTGTTTTGTTTGGGGGGCAGCCCCTTGGGCAATGGTCGCTCCCCATGGGGGCCCATTACTGTTAGCCTGTTCTGCCCCCCTTACGGGCATATCAGCCTATTTTTGTAAGGCAAATCTGCCCAAGCACAGCAGACACCAGGGAAGAGTTGTTTTTTTAAAAAGAGGGTGGGCAGATGGGCAATTACCCCCGATCCATGTCTCGGGGGGGGGGCACAAAGCCCACTAGATGCCAGAGAATTAAAAAAAATAATTGGGGTGGTGGCTACCAACCAGGATGAGCATGGTTATGCCCACCACCCCAACTGAAGGGGGTAACAGTCTTTCAGCTCTCCCCCCGCACACTAAAAGATCTTATCCCAACGGCAAGCAAGAGGACATTTGATTATTTTGGGTTTTGGTTTTACATTTGGGGCATGAGAGCTTGGCTAACTCTCAAAATCGTCCCACTTGGAATGGTGACGGCTGTTCTTTTTGGACTTTGGGACGCTGCCATGCAGAAAAATCTACGAGACCTAGACACATCTGAAAACGAAACATCTAGGTGAGCCCAGGGTGGAGTGCTTCACATGCACCCCACACCATTTTCTTACCCCCATTGCCCTGCAAACCTCCAACTTTGCTTCAAATCACGCATTTTTCCCATATTTTTGTGATGGAACCTTCTGGAATCTGCAGGAATCCACAAAAAGTCTTACCACCCAGCTTTGTCGCATCTATACTGATAAAAATTCTGCCCCACTTGTCAGCCTAAAAACATTTTTTTTCAAACTACCCTTTTGGACCTTGTTTGGATCCCCCCCCTCAATTTCGACGTGTTTTTGGCTCTTCCCTGTCACAGGCACTTGGCCCACCTATACAAGTGAGGTATCATTTTTATTGGGAGAATGAGGGGAACTTTGGGTGGTAGGAAATTTGCGCAGGTGCGGTGAACCCACAGAGAAATGTTGGAAAAGTGTGATTTTTTTAGCTAAATTTGAGGTTTGCTGAGGATTCTGGGTATGAAAACACTGGGGTACCCATGCAGGTCATACCTCCCTGAACTCCCTTGGGTGTCTAGTTTTCAGAAATGTCTGGATTTGGTAGGTTTCAATAGATGGCTGCTGAGCACAGGACCAAAAATGCAGATGCCTCCCCCTGCAAAAACAGATAGTTTTGTATTTGATCATTTTGATGTGACCACGCAGTGTTTTGAGGCATTTCCTGTCCCGGGCACTAGGCCTAACCACACAAGTGAGGTACCATTTTTACTGGGAGACCTGGGGAAATGCTGGGTGGAATGAAATTTGTGGATCCCCTCAGATTCCAGAACTTTGCAGCACTGAAATGTGAGCAAAATGTTTTTTTTGCCAAATTGTGAGATTTGCTAAGGATTCTGGGTAGGAAAACCTGGTGAGAGCGCCACAAGTTACCCCATCCTGGGTTTCCCTAGGTATCTAGTTTTCAATAATGCACAGGTTTGGTAGCTTTTCATAAGTGCTGACTGAGCTGGAGACCAAAATCTACAGCTAGGCACTTTCCAAAAACACGTCAGTTGTCAATGTCAAAATTTGATGTGTCCATGTTGTGTTTTGGGGCATTTCCTGCTGTGGGAACTAGGCCTACCAACAGAAGTGAGGTACCATTTTTCAGGAGACTTGGGGGATTGCAGGGTGGAAGGAAATTTGTGGCCTCTCTCAGATTACAGAACTTTCTATCACTAAAATGTGAGGAAAAAGTGTGTTTTTTTCCAAATTTTGAGGTCTGCAAAGGATTCTTGGTAACAGAACCTAGTGAGAACCCAACAAGTCAGCCCATTCTGAATTGCCCTAGGTGTCTAATTTTAAAAAATGTATAGGTTTGCCAGATTTCCCTAGGTGCCAGCTGGGCTAGAGGCCAAAAATCCACAGCTAGGGACTTTGTAAAAAATAGTTCAGATTTCAATGTAAAAATGTGAGGTGTCTATGTTGCGTTTCCTGCCGCGGGCATTAGGCCTACCCACACAAGTGAGGTACCATTTGTATCGGGAGACTTGGGGGAATATAGAATAGAAGAAGTGTTATTGGCCCTTGTATTTCTCTACATTTTGTCCTTCTAAATGTAAGACAGTGTGTAAATAAGACATCTTTTTGAAAAATGCCCTGTAACTCACATGCTAGTATGGGGACCCCAGAATTCAGAGATGTGCAAATAACCACTGCTTTTCAACACCTTATCTTGTGCCACTTTTGGCAATACAAAGGTTTCCTTGATATCTATTTTTCACTCTTTATATTTCACCAAATGAATTGCTGTATACCCGGTATACAATGAAAACCCTTTGCAAGGTGCAGCTCATTTATTGGCACTGGCTACCTAAGGTTCGTGATGAATCTAGAAGCCCTATATAGTCTCACAACCAGAAGAGTCCAACAGACATAAAAGTATATTGCTTTCAAAAATCTGCCATAGCTGGAAAAAGTTATAGAAGAAAATATGGACAGAGATGGCACTTTTTAATCTCAATTTCAATATATTTTTTAATTTAGCTGTTATTTTCTGCAGGAAAGCCTTGAAGGATCTACACAACTGACTCCTTGCTGAATTCAGAATTGTATCTACTTTTCAAAAATGTTTAGCTATCTGGGGTCCAGCATTGGTTTCACGGCCATTTCCGGCACTAACTGGAAGAAAGCTGGAAGGACAAAAAATAGAAAAAATGGGGAATGTTCCAGTAAAATGCCAAAATAGTGTTGAAAATGTGGTTTTCTGATTCAAGTCTGCCTGTTCCTGAAAGCTGGAAAAATTGTGATTTTAGCACCACAAATTATTTGTCGATGCCATTTTCAGGGAAAAAAACACAAGCTTTCTTCTGCAGCCCTTATTTCCCTTTTTTTTTTAAAAACACATTTTTCACTGTATTTGGGCTAATTTCTTGGTCTTCTCTGGGGAAACCCACAAACTCTGGGTACCTCTAGAATCCCTATGATGTTGGAAAAAGTGGACACAAATTTGGTGTGGGTAGCTTATGTGGACAAAAGGTTATGAAGGCCTAAGCACGAACTGCCCCAAATAGCCAAAAAAAAAGCCTGGCAACGGAGGGGGAAAGGGCTTGGCAGCGAAGGGGTTAACTAACAGATGTTTCATAATACACAATAGTGCACATACCATTGATTAACTTAACTTTTTATTTTTTTTAATATAATCTGTGAGTTATTATATATGTAGCTACCTGAAGGAGAACATTACTCACTGACCCTGCCCCTATTGCATGCAGCTCACAATTCCCATACTTTTTTAATGCACTTGGACCGCTGAGGCTGCTCTATCTGCACATGTGTATGCATGTACTCTATGTCAATGTTTACATGGAAGTTGAACGTTAGTAGGAACGTGCACTTTATAACAACAAGTCTACTGGCTTTCGGCAATGCTGTAATTAATTTTGTCTCAATTCCTTAGCTATTTACTCGATTATTTTGTTGTAAAGTCAAAAACATACACATATGAAGTTTTGCGTACCTCAAAGGGATACCATCAAAAGGAAAGTCTGTTCTAATTTGAACCCTACTTCTAACCTCATCCAGTGAATGAAGTGTTGTGCCAGTACTTCCTTAGAGGAAGGATTTCCTTTCACCTTTCCATCCTTCCTTCGTTTCATCTACTCATTCATAAATTTCCCTTTACAATATCCATCCATGCAACCATCCATCTAAACACTCTTCATTTTATTCACCCTTCCATCCAACTGTCCAAACGTGCAACACAACGAACACCTATCCCTCCATCAATACTTCTTTATATCCATTAAACTATTCATCCATGTGTCCACCCATCCATCCATTCACCCTTCTGCTCCTCGTTCATCCTTCCATCCAGATTTTAAACCTTCCATTTACCTATCCTTTCACATATACTTTCTGCCTTCCATTCATCCTTCCTTTCACCCATTGATCATTTCACCCTTCCATCCATCTTTTCACCCTACAATCTATTGAACATTTCACCATTCTTCCTTTTTTTCTCGCTTACTTCTGTCACTTCTTATTGTGCGCCTAGTTGCACCCATCTTATAAGCTCTACTTCTTTAACTTCTCCCTTTCTTGCACCCTTGCTTCGACTCTTCCTACCTACCACATTCTTCTCCACCTTTTTCTATCAACTCATCTTTGTATCTCCCCTTTTTAGGGTCGAGTCTGCGTTGCATGCGCTCGCGCATGAGTATCGCAGCGAGACGCTTTAGTATTTAGAAAAGGGCTCGGTGCCCTGTCAACTTCACGTCAGTGTTTTTTATTGGTTCGTGGGCTTCCCTAATAAAATATGCTTGCTTTCATTAGTCGAAGGCACGAAGGCACGCATATGTCATGCCTTTTCCGGTGGCTAGCCCTCCTCGATCGCAGCGACTAAGTACAGAAAACATGCAAGGCTCGCTGTTTTCCATCGGGCTCGTGGACTTCTTTTTCTCTAATTTACGAGCGCGATCTCGCTTGGCAGAAGTCGAGTGCTTTACATAGTTAATTTCACTTTTTCAGGTTCCGTACATAAATGCACTTTTGCCCGATAGGTGAAAAGTCGGGTTAGGAGTTTACAACGCGATCAGCTCTAACATGAGCAAACGCGAGACCCGTTGCATTGTAAATGCTTGTATTAAGTGCAGACAGATAAAAACACAATTTTGACCTTTACTGATTTTTATTTTGACAATGGACAAGTGGGATTTGAAACCAGCGATTAACTGCTTGTTTTCATCGTTCAAGGACGTTCATGTGCATTATTTAAAATGTAATGATGAAATCTTTCCATGCCATATTAGAAATCGGGATTGCTTTTCATACGTTAAACGAATGTGTTCTTCGAAAGCCTGTTTAGTGGAATGAGTGGCAGATAAAGGCTTTGCTCTTTGCTACAACACGTATAACTATTTAATAAGAAAGAAAGCACTTTGTTTAACGCAAGCAATCCCCGTTATAAACACTGGCCTCAAGGAAAATACAGTTTGGTGAATACTTAAAATAGATCTCGGACTATTGGCCGTAGCTGTTCTTTTCCGTTTGCTTTGGGGTTTGATCTGTCACTGTGGCTTCTACGCTTGTCTAACTTTCTTCTAGTTATTCAGAGGCGGTTAATGGGAAGCGGAGGGGAACGTGCTAGCCATCTTCTGTTTAAGACTGACAGAAGTTAAAAAGATTCGATCAACCAGTAGAAAAGGATTTGAACTGTTGACATGGATTCATGTTTCAGATTTCTCTAAAGGGCCCTTATGTTAAACACGTATATAATTCTAGCCAGTTGGTTATGGGAGAGCAAGGCCTGTCAAAGGGGGAGCTTGATTGTCGATATCCTGGTTTCATACGTTCAACTTTTAGATTTTTTTTTTTTTTTTAATACTATCTCTGCCTTCACCCAAGTACTTTCCAGTATCGAACTGTTTAACATTCTCCAACCCTCAAACGACCTGTTGCAAATTTGGAGCAGCCTTTAAATTGGGCTATGTTTGAGGGCGTTGTGCAGTTCTCAGTGCAAAGGAGTCAGTTGGTTGTCACACCCAAGGTACAGCAGCTGTCAGAATGCGGATCCTGTAATTGGAAAACTGTCTCGACTGTTGCTGTGAAAAATGCATTTTCTTTGCATAATTTGAGGTTGTTAGCATATATTGATGATTTATATCGTTATAAATGGGTGAAAATGCTCATAAGCATCTGGTATTTCAAGATAATAAAACAATTGATCAGTCCAAGTGTCTCAAGTCCCTAAGCAACTGAAGACCTACGCATTCGATTACTTTACCTAGAAGTAACAGTTCCTTTAATTTCCTTCAAAATAACTTTGTGTTCGACGGTAGAAAACAATTTGCAGAATCCAGTAATGGTTTCACAATTGACTTCCACTTAGCAGCACAGGCAAATAAGATTTCACAGGGCCATCTGCTCATAATGTTCTTTACTACTCTGGGACGGGGAAGTTACAGTGAGGCTTTAATTTTAAATAATATAGATTTTAACCAGTTGTACACATTATTAATCACACTGGTATATTAGCAGTTGAAAACGAGAACATTAAACTTAATGTATGGAAATAAGGTCCTATGGTGCTATAACTTGCCCCACACCAGTAATCTGATTTGGCAAAAAGGGGTTTGTGTGGCTAACTGCAAGCGAAGAATATGCCTTCTCTCAAAACCCAAAGTTTATGGAGCTCTCGAGGCTGTGTAGCAAAATTGCGGGCAAATCAGGTATCTTAATTAAGACGACCACAGCATTTTCTTTTTTTGTGCATCTAAACCCAATCCAATCAATGGCTGGCCACCTTCATTATAGACACCATCAAACTTCCTGCCTATTTCAAAATTCCAGTTACCACAAATTGTATGCAGTTGCTCAGCTTTTGCTCAGTTATTTACAGGAAGGGGACAAGAACTCTGTTTAATTTGGGTGGAGGTGATCAATAGCTTTAAAAAAAAAAAAAAACATATTTTGCAAACCATACAGGTCTTGTCCAATGTTGGTTCACAAAGTTAGATTTGCCCTCAGCCATCCCTAGCAGAAGGCCTCATTTGTTGGTTGAAGGGGGTACCCCATGGTCCCACTAGAAAAGACTCCATCTCATTGCTGTGGTGGAGAAACTTTCCCTACAACCACACCATTATAAACTTGGGTGGGAGTATTTATTTAATCTGATTTGTAAGACCAAAGTTAATATGTGCCTGCTTTAGTTTTTTTTTGTATTTTTTTGTATGTGAGACCAGAAATGCGATCTCCGCAGTGATAAGCGAGTACAGGCTGTTTCCTCGTTTTTAGGTCAGGCATAGCAGTGTGCAAGCGCTGCTTTTCCGATTTGTTGGTATCTATGTGGGCTTTTAACCACGCCTATCACTTTCACTGGTTTATGGGTTTGCCTTTCAAAAATCCTTTGACATTGGTAAATGCTTTACGTATGTCACGCCTTTTTGAACTACCTTGGGACTAACCCTGTTACATAGATAATTGCACGTTTGCCGATATGTTTGACTGCAAGCAAACTTCTTTTTCCTTTTGTCTCCTTCGCGCTCATGGTGGCCGTGGCACTTTGAATTGACATGAGTATGTCAACTGTTCTACTTTAAATTTTCAATTTATGTGGCAAGAAAAGTACAGATAGGAGCTAAAAACTCTAATAGCTCTAACTCGAGCAAACGCGAGACCCATTGCATTGCAAATGCTTGTTTACTTTTCCTAGCCGATCCTTTCCTTAACCACTCACTTTTTCTATTTACTACTACATGCTCCCTTTATTCTCTAATGTCACAATATCTCTTTTTAATTCACTGTATCTGGCCTATTCGGCAGCCCTGCAACCACTACTTCAACTCTGTCATGCTGTTACCTTAAAGTTTTATTTGTGAGCTTTGGTCTGGTGATGTGGAGACAGAAAAATCCAGTTCATAAAGAACTAATACTTTTTAAGTTGGGATGCAACTAACCAGGCTACGGGGTCCTGTGTATCCTAATCTAACTGGTTCATAGCACTCATTTATATGTGTTCGTCATTTTAGACTAGAACATTGTCAGCAAAGCACCTTCAGGTGAATGTTGGACTAAATCTACATCTTAAAATGAATTTTTTGCATTTTTTAGCCACATTTGTCAATGTATGAAAGATCAATCTGCTAAACGCAAATCCTCTGAGATGTTCCAGTGTAGTTTTTGTAAGAGCTCTGACTTCCTTCCTCACACTGTGAATCTCGAGCACAGTAAAATGTAGCCGTGTCCTCTGCTCTCATGTTACTCATCTGCAGATAGAATTCATTTAAAGATGTATCTCTTGTGGCTGACAGCCGACTTTTGAGAGACTCGGAGTAGTACGTGCCACCATCTGAACAAATTTTTCCCAACCACTCCAACCCCTTCCCGGGAGGCTGCCGAAACCAGTTCCAACAACAACAGCCGTCAGTGAGGGAAGCAGCGGTGACTTTACAGGTCAGTCTGAGGGTCTCCGATGGCTTCACAGTCCCAGGGCCGGATTCTAGCAGCGTCACCTGACAAAGGGCACCTGGATAGTTAAAAAGAATAAAGTTAAATACCAAAATAACCAGTGATGTTTTCTTTTACAATCTCAGTGAACGCCGTACCTGATGCAAAAAAAAGACACAGACACAAGTGCCCAGGACTCATGTTCTTCTTCACTGATCTCAGTTCCTTTTAATTATTGACTTCAGCCACTGAGATGTCAGCTTCTAGGCGATCCTGTCATGAGGCTTTTAAGCAAGAGGTCTCTGACCTATTTGCATAAAGTGTACAATAAATGGAGAGAGAAACATGCCGAAGATACCCCACTTTGCTATTTTTTTGTACTGAAATCTCAACTATTTCAACACAATGTGCCAATGACTTTTTTAGATAATGTCAAATCTATCAGACGCAGAGTATATCCCATTGTTTAAAGTTCGGCCCTGGGGTGGTGTTGAAACTGTATAAAAAAATAGATGTTTTGTCTAGGACGCACCACAGAATGTATTCTGTGTATTCCCCTTTTCGTACAAATCATAAGTGTTAGTAGTGACACATATCAGTGGTTCTCATTCCATAGAGCTCTGGAGAATCTTTGGTGGGATTCACACATGTAACCTGATGTTAAAGACAGATGTGTGCAGCGGGTGCTCAACTCTGCACCCTCTCCTAGTTAAGATTCTTCCGGGAGCATTAAGCGTTTCTCGATTTTTATACTAATTACACAAAATAGCGTCACTGACCAGAGGCGGCTTTTTACTGCAGATTGATCAACTCGTTCCGTGGATAGCACCAGCGGCTCTATCTCACACATAGCTTAAGCGACCAAGACTATGCAGTCACCACTCACGGTCAGTCAAACAGATGAACTGCATGTAATGCAAACCATTTCAGCATGCTACCAAGCACTCAGGGTTTCTTTACTACCACAGATTGTAGTGTAAATCACAGTATGAAGTATTGTCTTCATCATTATTGCAGCATTCCTCCTCCTGGGTGCAGCTGTGCCACATCCATTGCTGTCAGTGTATACAGGAAGTTGCAAGTGGTGCAGAATGCCTCTGCCCGTCTGCTCCTATACCGGGACATGTATCAGCTAAATCAGCTATTTCTTCACTCCACTGGCTCCCATTTGAGCATTGCATAATGTTTAAAACCTTGTGCTATGTTCACAGGTCTCTGCACAAGACAGGTCCTCCTCGGTTTAGGACATTAGCTTCCTTCCTTCCATATACCCGTTAGACAGCTCAGGTCCTCTTCAGCAGCTTTAGCCTTCATCCCTAGAGTAAAGAAGTCTAGATGGGGTGGAAGCTCCCTGGCATATCTCAGAGCCAAGTTATGGAACTCCCTACCTCTCAGCCTTCGCCTGACTATTCATGAACTTTCCTTTCGGCGAGCACTAAAAACCCAGCTATTTAGAGCATAACCCCTCAGACTGTCCCTCAGAGTTCATCCTCAGCGCTGGGAGTCCTTCGGGTAGCCATACGCTCTACAAAACACTTAGGCCCGTATTTATAGTTTTTTTAGCGCCGCATTTGCGCCGCTTTTTGACGCAAAATGGCGCAAACCTACAAAATACAATGGTATTTTGCAAGTTTGCGCCGTTTTTGCGTCAAAAAACGACGCAAATACGGCGCAAAAAAAGTATAAATACGGGCCTTAACATAACATACTGTCTGTTTCATAGAGATTTAAAGAAATGGGGCGAGGATTGGTGGACTGTCTGCTCTCACGAAAGGATTTTACAGCAGTGGTTTTACAATGGCCGATTCCCATAGTGCAGGAGTAGTGTCCTTGGTGAGTAATGAGTTAAGTGGTGTCAGGAGCTCTTGAAGGAGACAGGAACATAAATGGCTGACAATTTTTGCAGGACTTAAACCTGCAAAAGAAGAGAAATGCGGCTTTTTGTTAAACATTCAAGTCATTACAATTCTGTAATGGTCGTTAATTGGTCCCTACCCGAACCAGTGGATCCGCTAAGTGCTGTGGCTGCTATTTCGCTAATAACTGGAATATATATTCCTGCATAATATGATTTAGAAACCTTATAATAATGTCCTCAAAAACTCTGCTGAATCTTTACACATTTGGGCTGATGGCAGAACAGGAACTATGTGGAAGTCGAGGTATAAAGTTAATAAATGATCCTACTCACCTACTTGTGCACTGCTGATGCATACTGTAAATTAATCAGTCTTCAGTGCCTTATTTGATATATGTGCCTATTAAGGCAGCATATTAGAATTTAAGATCCGGTTTTGTCTTCCTCCTCTTCCTCATAGCTTGTAGACCACCTAAGCCTTCGTAAACCGAGCACATGTTTCCAGTGCTCTCCCTTTAGTCTTCTAGGATTCTGAGGTGGAAGACTCTGAGACTGCTCTTCAGTACCCGTAGCCTTAAATGCCTCATAGATGTCCTGGACACTGAACCACTTTAGCTTCATTTGATATTGTTCAAAAGCGAGGGGTAGGCAGTGGACAGTTGCCTCCAAAATGACATTTCTCCAGCCTCTCTCTCTTTCTCTGAGAAATATCTCCCGTAAACAATTTAGTGGGTTGGTTACATGGATTTGGAATGAGACTCGAAAGCGGATTCCCTGTTAACTCATTTTCGAAGTAACTGAAAATGAGACTGAAAGAGATGTCCTGTAATTTGAATTAATTTATAGCTTTTCAAATTGGGGTAAAAAGTTGCGAGATCATTTTTAAACGTAAGTGGTGATCTCTTATGGTCTTCAAGAGAAATATTTATAATAGTTTAAATGACAGACATTGTTCTTTCCATTGTAACATTTCCAAATGTATCTATTGAACTACTCATCTTAGACACTGTTGACTGTAGATTTACTACTTTATATCTACATGTGACCTCAAGCAACTGTTTTGAACTGTAGGAGCTGTGTCTTGGTGCACTGTGATTCCATGACTCCGCTCATGAATCCGCCCCTATGTTTATTGATTCTAGCTAATTAATCATGTAGTTGGACAGGGCCATTTCATACAAGAAAGATGTGAAATTATCTGATAGCCATTTCTTGGCCAAGCATCATATGTCCAGGTGGTATTGACTGATTCGCTTCTTGGAGGCTGTATATGACTACTGAATTAGGAGCCTTTGTTTGATACTACTGACTGTAGGGAAACTATGTAATATAATTTTCCCTCTGTAGTGCAGTTATTTATATTTATTTATTTGAGATTTTTACATAGCGTGTACATAACCCAAGGGTATCAGAGTGCTAACAATGCACACATTTATTTCATCATACATTGGTAGTTGCAGAGAATCTGAAGTTTCTGGCATTATATACAAGTTACTATGTTCCACATACATAGGCATCCATTAGTGAGCTGTTCAGTTTAGTGGTTGCCTAGGCTGTGAGAGAATATATATGTTGCACAGTTCAGTACCTATATGCACCCATTAGTCAGTAGTGTGAGTAGTTTTCACTGGTTATTTAAAATTGTAAAATAAGTAGGTTGTAGAATTTTGGTCCTGTGTGATAGTGTTATTCTGTGATGTGCTATATTTCTGTCTTGTTTTTGCTTAGGTTTGGTTGGAGTACACAAGACATAATCCAATCAGTGGAATTTGAGATACTTAGGCCCTCATCACGACCTTGGTGGGCCGCTCAATGCGGCCGCACCCCCACGCAGCCATTTGGAGTTCTCTGCTTGGCCGGCGGGCGGAAACCTGGTTTCCGCCCGCCGGCCCCGCAGGGATCTCGGCTGCAACACAGGAGCCAGCTCCAAATGGAGCCGGCGGTGTTGCGGCCGTGCGACGGGTGCAGTTGCACCCATCGCGCTTTTCACTGTCTGCATAGCAGACAGTAAAAAGCAGCACAGGCCCTGTTAGGGGGCCCCTGCACTGCACATGGCAGTGGCATGGGCAGTGCAGGGGCCCCCAGGGGCCCCGCGACTCCCCGTACCGCCAGCCTTTTCCTGGCAGTTCAATCTGCCAGGAAAAGGCTGGCGGTAGGGGGACTCGTAATCCCCTGGGCAACGCTGCAAGCAGCGCTGCCCTGGCGGATTACAGCTGCCGGGACCATTGTGGCGGGAAACCGCCGGCCCCGGCGGTGCGACCACAGCGGTCGTAATCCCATGGGAAGCACCGCCAGCCTGTTGGCGGTGCTTCCTCTGAAAGAGCCCTGTTGGTCTTGGACCGCCAGGGTTGTAATGAGGGCCTTAATCTTTAAAGACTAAACTAGGAATAGTGCTTCGAAGTCACTAGAGGTCAAAAGGTTAATTGAGGTCCAGAGGGACTGGAGCAAATCCAAAAGTCAAGCCAACTGTGATGGAAGTAGGCCAGTTACAGAACCCTTACAGGAACTGCTGGCAAACCACCTTAGACGGAGTAAAGCATTGATGTTGAGGATTTGATGGGTTGGCTCCAATCCGCAGAGTCGGGTAGCGGCATCGTCGTCGAGCCTTGCAGTCGGGCCCTGCATCAGCACCAAATTCCTTTGAGATGAATGCAATGCGTTGTTGTCGAGCCATGCAGAGCCTTGTCATTGAGCCATGCAGGCTGCGGATCCAACGTCATCGAAGAGCCTCTGCATCAGTGTCATATTGCAATGCGTTGGTTTCAACATGCACAGTGGAGACAATGTGGCGTTTTTGCCGAAAACAGCTGCATAACCCACATCTGAGGCCTAGGACTGGAGTGGGCACCTCAGGCAAGGGTAGGACTCACAGTAGGCAGAATCCACCAGCACCAGGAGAGTTGCAGGCAGTCTTGATGTCCCTGCGATTGTAGATGAACAGGAGGCCAGCCAGCAAGCCCTTTGAGTCACTCTGGGTTCCCCTCACAATGGCAGAGATTAGCAGGCAGCAGGGCAGCTCAGCAAAGCAGAGAAACAGTTCCTCAGAACAGTTAGTCCAAGTAGAGTGGCACTCCTTACAGCACATCAGTTTTTACTCCACCAACATTCTTCCCAAGTTCAGTAGTGCACTTATTTGGTAGGGTCAGAACCCCAGTATTTATACCTAAATGGGCTACTGAAGTGAGGGTGACTTCAAAGCAGCTCCTTGAAGTGCACAGGTCCCCCTTTCATCCCAGCCCTGGCTCCTGACTATCAGTAGAGGGTAATCAGCCCTTTGTCTGGGGACAGGCTCTTCCATATTCAAGTATAAGTGTCAGCTCTGCCCTACCCTTCCTGTCCAAGTAGGCCCATCAGAAAATACAGATGAATGCAGATTAGTTCTATGTCACACCCACCCTTCTTGTGTTTGTGGCTGTCTAGAGGGAATGTACAAAATGTAGCTGTCACCTCACCCAGACGTGTATTGGAGACAGTCTGAAAGACACACAGAGCTGTAAGAGCAGAAACCGTCCACTTTCTAAAAGTGGCATTTCTAAAATAGCAATGTTAAATCCGACTTTACCAGTAAAGAGGATTTATCGTTACCATTTCAAAAATATTAAACATGACAAAGCTACTCTTTCTTATGAGGAATTACAGCTGAAAAGTATATTAAGGAATTCCCACTGCTGGCCTGTGAGAGGAGTAGGCCTCGCAGTAGTGAAAAACAACTTTGGTAGTTTTTCAGTTCCAGGACATGTAAAACTTAAAAATACATGTCCAGCTATTTACTCACATAGCACCTTGGCCTATGGGCTGCCTCCAGCCTACCTTAGGGGTGACAAATGTAATAAAAGGGGAGTTTAGGGTTTGACAAGAGGTTTCAAATGCCTCACACAGGATCTGCAGTGGCAGGCTTGAGACAGATTTACAGGGCGACTTACGTGGGTGGCACAATCAGTGTTGCAGACCCACTAGTAGCATTTAATGCACAGGCCCTGGGTGAATAGTATACCACATTACAAGAGACTTACAAGTAAATAAAATACCCTAATTTTGGATACACCAATGTTACCATGTTGTATGGGAGAAGCACATGCTCATTAGCACTGGTTAGTAGTGGTAAAGTGCTCAGAGTTCTAAGACCAACAAAAAGCTACAGCAAAAACAGGAGGTAGAAGTAAAAAAGTCTGGGGTAAGACCACCCCAAGGATGCCAGGTCTAACACATGTCCTCATAGCTAAAAGTGGGAAGAAAAACTCAACCTCAAGGAGTTCTCATCACTAAGGCGGAAAAACCTAGGTAGACCATCGGCATCGCCCAGGTCTGTTTCACTCTGAATTCCATACACTGTAGTTTCACCTCTCATTTGCACGAGCCACCGAAGGGGCCTGTCGTCAGTCTGAAACAGGAAATGAGTGCCAAACAGGCATTGCCTCAACTTCTTCAGGGCCCAAATCACAGCAAAAATATCTCTTTCTATAGCACTCCACTTCTGTTCCCAGGGAAGTAACCTCCTAGAGATGAAGACTGCAAGCTGCCCCAGGCCTTCTTCATTGAGATGTGATAACTGCCTCTATGTCATGCTCTGAAGCATCTGTTTGAACAATAAACTCCTTGGAGAAGTCAGGGGCCTTGAGAACAGGGACTGTGCACATGGCTTTCTTCAGGGAGCCAATTTATTTTGGCATGCCTCTGTCCAAATCACATTTCTGGGCTGCTTCTAAAAAGTCAGCTAAGGGGGCAACAATGGTGCCATATCCTTTGACAAACCTTCTATATTACCCACTGAGGCCCAATAATTTTCTGGTCTCATTCTGGGTTGTGGGGGCTCCAGGCAATGATAGTTTCAATCTTGGCCTGGGAGATATGCGCCTTGCTCCTGCTTATCAGGCATCCCGAGTAAACCACTGACCCCTGCCCCATCTGGCAATTACTGGTCTTGATGGCTAGGCTTGCCTGTTGCAGGCCCTGAAGCATCTTGGGGAGATAAAAGAGGTGGTCCTCCCAGCTGCTACTGAAGACATCTATGTCATCCAGACAGACAGCTGAGAAAGTTTCCAACTCAGCAAGCACATGGTTCACTTCTAGAAGGTGGCAGGAGCCTTCTTTAATCCAAAAGGCATCACCCTAAACTGGTTGTGGCCCTCTGTAGGGGAAAAGGCTGAACTCTCACTGGCTCCCTCTGTTAGGGTGACATGCCAGAACCCTGATGTAAGATACTTAAGTACTGGGCAGCCCCCAACCTGTCAATGAGCTCATACACATGGGGGATGGCATGAGCATCAGTCTTTGTCACAGAGTGTAACCCTTTGGAATCCACACAGAACCTCAGTTCAGGTGTGGTGCCTAGTGGGGATGATTTTGGTACCAGAACCACAAGACTGGACCAGGGGCTACTGGGGTTTCTATCAACCCCCTCTCCAGCATCTTAAAATCTTTGCTCTTGATGCTGGCCTCACCTTATCCAACAAATTGTAACATTTATTCTTGACAGAGAGGTTGTCTCCTGTGTCCACATCATGGGTACACAAGTGGATAATCCCACTAGTAAGGGAGAAAAGAGAGGAATACTGCTCCAACACTTGGCGACAGTCCCTCTGCTTTTCAGGAGTAATAGTGGGGTAAAGGATTACTCCCGCCACAGACCCATGCTTCTCCTTGGTAGACTGAGAGGTCAGGGAGAGCTTCACTCTCCTTTTCCTCTCCTTCATTTGTCACCAAGAGCATGGTGAGCTCAGACTTCTCAAAGTGTGGTTTGAGGGGATTGATGTGAAGCACCCTGTGGGGTTGCCTAGGTGTCTTAATGTGCACCACAGAGGTGGCCTTACCCCTCTTTTCAATTACCTTATAAGTCCTAGTCAATCGGTCCAGAGGAGCACTGGGTTCCGCAGGTACCATGACCCGCACTTTCTGCCCAGGCTGTATCTCCACAGTGGTAGAATGTTAGTCATACCACTCCTTCATCACAGCCTGACTGGCTTCAAAGTTGTCAGAAGCTTGCTTCCAGACCTTAGGCATTTGACGTCGAAAGGCTTTAGTATATTAACCTTATCCTCTCAGTGTGGTTAAAACACTGAACAGTGTTCTTTCCGATACCAAAACTCTGCACTGATTAATCCCAGAATATTTGAGAAATCGAAATACTGAAGAATTAATTTTCATTCTTTATCACTTGTTATATGCCTATGATTGTGATTGTGACTGTGTTTTCGAAAGTCTCATCAACACCCACTGAGCAAGACGTACACTGAATTTCAGGAACACTTTAGGTAGGTCTTCCAGTGGGGACACATTGACTTGGGAACAAAGTGGGAATACATGTAGATAGTATAGAAGGCTAAACATTGTATCTAGTTGCAGGATCCTTACTGTTTCTTGAAGATCAATAGAGAGAGGGGAGAGCCATCAAAAGCAGGAAAGGGGACCCTGACAGGTACACCTAGTTTGTGGGAATTGGCAAAGAGTAGTTTTAGTATATTGGTTACATGAGAAGTGTTATTTGACTAATGTTTAATTCATCATAGGAGATATCTGCTCTTTGGAGACCACAGCTAGCCATCCTGATCCTGCCAGGCGATGTCTGTGTTTCTATCTCCCTCTCATCCATTCCCTTTCCCGTGCCGATCACGTACAAGTAAGTGGCAGGCATGCAACGTCTAGGTGGAGTTGGTAACAAGCAAGCTGGGTCACCATTGTGTCTCTGTGGGATAAGCAGGTTAGTGCTTGGCATCTAGACGCGCGAAAGAGCTGAAGCCCACTCCCTTCTGTGGTACTTACCTGTAGGAAAACAACAAGCAGGACACGAGGATAACCCCTTTTTCCTCAGGCCTTTAGGCAGACTTCTGATCATGCTTTTCAGTGTCTTGTTGAATCTTTTAACAAGACTATTGGATTTGGAATGGTAAGAGGTGTAGAACTTGTAAGTTACTCCACATTCTTTCCACATGGACTGCATATAGGAAGACATGAAGTCTGTGGCCCTTCAGACACTACTTCCTTGCTAACACCCACTTGAGTAAAAATCTCCATCAGGGCCTTTGCCACCACAGGTGCAGTGGTGGTCCTCAGAAGGATGGCCTCTGGGTAGCAAGTGGTATGATCCAACAGAACCAAGAAAACCTGTTGCCTTAGTCTGGGTATCCATAGGCCCAAAAATGTTGATGCCCATCCTCTTGAAGGGGTGCTAACAACAGGTAAGGGAATAAGGGGGGCTTTCAGCCTCTGCCCTGTCTTCTCACTAGTCTGGCATGTCATACAGGTCCTACAGAATGCATCTGAGGAAGTCCTGATCTTAGAACAATAAAAGTGGAAGACAAGCCTTGCAAAGGTCTTGCTTGATCCAAGTGTCCTGTCAGGGAAATCTTGTGAGCCAGCTCCAGCAGGAAGGTCCTGTAGCATTGAGGGACCACCAGGACCCATGTTGTCCCACGTTCAGGAATCTTAGGCTCACTGTAAAGGAGGTGGTCCTTCCAGTAAATGTGATAGCTCCTGGACACATCACCTGCTGCTTGGGCTTCTGCCTGTATGCTCATACCCTCAAGGGTTGGGCATTTCCTCTGCGACCTACAAAACTCCTCCTTGGTGGGTCCTCCTTCTACGTGCCAATCAGCATGTTTTGGCAGGTCATCAAGGGGAGGGTGGCCACCGTAGGTGCCCCATCCATCTCACTAGGGGTACCTTTAGGGGCTGGTTTCCCATGCCCTCTACCATTCCCTTTTTTAGCAGCTGGCTGGGCCATTCTTCCAGACTCTGACCCTGTTTGACTCCCATCCCGGGCCACCACGGACCTTGTCATTGCACAGATCCAATCAGGTAACTCCAGCATCTCGACATGAGCCTTGAGCTCCAATTCGTTCCAGATGGTGGACTCAAGATCATCAGCCAACAAACAGTCCACAGGCATGGCAGGGATCACAGCAACCTTCAGAATTCCTGAACCCCCCCCCACTCAAATGCAACAAGGACCACAGGATACTGACCCTCTCTGTTGTCAGCTACCACAACTTGGTGGAATGCATGGGGATCACCTGCTATGGGGACACCAGCTGACTCCTTGCCATAGTCATGCTGGAACCTATGTCCCTCAGAGCTTCAATACCTTGCCCATTGAAGGTGACCCATTGTAGGAATGTACCATCTTGCTTGGCATGTTACTCCCATTTTTACTTGTGTGTCAGTTTGTTTTTGCCTGTGTCACTGGGATCCTGCTAGCCAGGACCCCAGTGCTCATAGTTTATGGCCTATATGTGTTCCCTGTGTGGTGCCTAACCATATCACTGAGACTCTGCTAACCAGAACCTCAGTGTTTATGCTCTCTCTGCTTTTAAAATTGTCACTGCAGGCTAGTGACCATTTTCACCAATTCTGATTGTCACCCTGGAACACCCTTATAAATCCCTAGTATATGGTACGTAGGTACCCAGGGTATTGGGATTCCAGGATATCCCTATGGGCTGCAGCATTTCTTTTGCCCCCCATAGGGAGCTCAGACAATTCTTACACAGGACTGCCACTGGAGCATGAGTGAAATAACGTCCATGTTATTTCACAGCCATTTTACACTGCACTTAAGTAACGTATAAGTCACATATATGTCTAACCCTCACTTAGCCAAGGTGAGCCCACATTGTTCAGGGCAATTTCCCCAGACTTTGTGTGTGCGGGGACACCATTATACGCGTGCACTACATATAGGCCAATACCTATATGTAGCTTCACTATGGTAACTCCGAACATGGCCATGTAACATGTCTAAGATCACAGAAGTTTCCCCCATGCCAAATCTGGTATTGGGATGCCAATCCCATGCATCCTCGGGGCTCCAGCATGGACCCTGAGTACTGCCAAACTAGCTCTCTGGGGTTTTCACTGCAGATACCGCTGCTGCCAACCCTCAGACAGTCTTCTGCCCTCCTGGGGTCTGGGCAGCCAAGTCCCAGGAAGGCAGAACAAAGGATTTCCTCTGAGAGAGGGTGTTACACCCTCTCCCTTTGGAAATAGGTGTTAAGGGCCTGAGAGGAATAGCCTCTCCTAGCCTCTGGGAATGATTTGAAGGGCACAACCCTTGCATAACCCAGTCTACACCGGTTCAGGGATCCCCCAGCCCCTGTTCTGGCGTCAAACTGGACAAAGGAAAGGGGAGTGACCACTCCCCTGTCCAACACCACCCCAGGGGAGGTGCCCAGAGCTCCTCCAGTGTGTCCCAGACCTCTGCCATCTTGAATACAGAGGTGTGAGGGCACAATGGAGGCCTCTGAGTGGCCAGTCCCAGCAGGTGACGTCAGAGACCCCTCCTGATAGGTGTTTACCTGGTTAGGTGGCCAATCCTCCTCTGAGGGCTATTTAGGGTCTCTCCTGTGGGTTTCTCTTCAGATAACAAATGCAAGAGCTCACCAGAGTTCCTCTGCATCTCTCTCTTTGACTTCTGCCAAGGATCGACCGTTCACTGCTCCAGGACGCCTGCAAAACTGCTACAAAGTAGCAAGACGACTACCAGCAACATTGTAGCACCTAATCCTGCCGGCTTTCATGACTGTTTCCTGGTGGCGCATGCTTTGAGGGCTGTCTGCCTTCACCCTGCACTGGAAGCCAAGAAGAAATCTCCCATGGGTTGACGGAATCTTCCCCCTACTAACGCAGGCACCAAACTTCTGCTTCACCAGTCCTCTGGGTCCCCTCTTATCTCAACATGCGTGGTCCCTGGAACACAGGAGCTGGATCCAACCGACCCTGACAGTCCAGTGGTCCATCTGTCCAAATTTGGTGGAGGTAAGTTCTTGCCTCCCCATGCCAGAGAGTAAGCTGCTAGGGCTTCCGTGCACTTTTGCAAGGATAGCCCAGGTCCCCAGCACTCAGTCCTGCATTGCTCAACTCGCTGAGTTGACCACCGACTTCGTGGGACCCTCCTTTGTAGTGTTGAGGTGACCGCCATGCTGAGATTTCTTGAATGCCTGTTCAAGTGCTTCTGCGGGTGCTGCCTGCTTCTGCGTGGGCTCTCTGTGCTGCTGCGCACCCCCTCTGTCTCCTCCTCCAAGGGACAACCTCCTGGTCCTTCCTGGGCCCAGGCAGCACCCATTTTCTTTAACCATGACTCTTGCAGCTAGCAAGGCTTGTTTGCAGTCTTTCGGCGTGGAAACAACTCTGCATCCTCCAGCACGCCATGGGACATCTTCTGACCAAAGGAGAAGTTCCTGGCATCTTCCGCTTCTTCCACCCAGAGGCAGCCATTTTGCACCTTCATCCGGGGTTTAGTGGGCTCCTTCCCCCCCTGGACACTTGCGTGACTCTTGGACTTGGTCCCCTTCCTTTACAGGTCCTCAGGTACAGGAATCCATCTTCAGTGCTTTGCAGTCAGTTGTTGCCTTTGCAGAATCTCCTATCACGACTTTAGTGTGTTTCTTGGGAAGTAGGGTAACTTTACTCCTACTTTCCAGGGTCTTGGGGTATGGTATATTGGACACCCTTAGTGTTTTCTCACACTCCCAGCAATCCTTTACACACTACACTAGGCCAGGGATCACTACATTGTTTGCATTCCACTTTCTTAGTATATGGTTTGTGTTGCCCCTAGGCCTATTTCATCCTATTGTATTCTACAGTGTATGCACTACTTTCTGACTGTTTTACTTACCTGATTTTGGTTTGTGTGTATATTTTGTGTATTTTACTTACCTCCTAAGGGAGTGTATCCTCTGAGATATTTTTGGCATATTGTCACTAAAATAAAGTACCTTTATTTTTAGTAACTCTGAGTATTGTGTTTCCTATGATATAGTGCTATATGATATAAGTGGTATAGTAGGAGCTTTGCATGTCTCCTAGTTCAGCCTAAGCTGCTCTGCTATAGCTACCTCTATCAGCCTAAGCTGCTAGAACACTACTAATCTACTAATAAGAGATAACTGGACCTGGCACAAGGTGTAAGTACCATCAGGTACCCACTATAAGCCAGACCAGCCTCCTATACCCATTGTATATGCTTGATAGTATTTGATGGCACATGGATGTTAGGAACCATCTCACTGTCACCCAGGGACACTAGGGTAACCCTGCTAATACCCCTCTTTAACTGTAACAAACTGATACCCCAGCACTATGCAAGCCACCCTTGGAGGAAGTCGTGCTCTTTTTGAACATTTTGGGCCCCCCCTTATAGTAGCCGTACTCACTGAACTCATAGCACTTGGGAGTTTTGGGCTGCTGACTTTTGTTAGGGAGTTTTGGTTCTGATGTCCAGATTGGGAATTAGAACCAGACCCTTTCCCTTGTGAGTTGTATTGGGGGCATTTAGAGAACTCTTTATTTTTATTTCCTCCCCCCTTCTTCTGTTGGGAACCCTCACCACCCTTTTGGGAGTCAGTCCCAGATACCTTATTGGGCATACTGGTGCTTATCCAGATGTCTGCCTGCTCAGCAACCTTCCTAGAGTAAGTCAGCTTGCTTTCCACCAGGTGTTGGTGCAGCTCTGTAAAATAATTATCGAGAAAGTACTCCTTCGAACACAAGTTGTACAACCCTTTAAATTCTTGAACTTTGCTGCCCCTCCACCAGCCCTTCAGTGCCTTACCAGCATAGTCCAAGAAATTCATCCATGTTCGTGTAGAGAGTTTGTGACTAGCACTGAACCATAGCCTACACTCAGGTGTCATCTCAAACTTATGGACTAAAATGGTCTTCATGGCAGTGTAGTTGGTCTGGTCCCCAACTTCTAATGTAAGGAGTGTGTCCCTCCCCACAGTCAGCGTGTACTGCCAAAAGACTCCCCCCCACCCAGAATTCCTCTGGGACCTTGTGCATTTTTAAAGCCACTTTATAGGCTACCAACCATTGCTTTGTGTTACCCCCCACACTTGAACTAGGTATCATATGTTTTGGTATATGAAATCTGGACACATGTGATGAAACTACAGGTATGTTTCTACCATTTCCATTGCTGGACCCTGCATCCAGGGTTCCTGTGTCCAGCTCTTTCAAACTGTGCTAATGGGTCAATATGTTGTCCTCAAGAGCTAGTTTCATCTTTGTATGCTTCAATTTAAATGCTCTTTCCTCCTCTGGGGATAGGTCCCTGAAGGAGACACTGCTCCCTGGTCTGGGAACCACTCCTGCTCCTGGCAGGCTGTTGGCCCTCTCCACAGGCAGTTCCAGAGCCATCTCATGCTCCAGATGTAGATCGTCATCCTCCTCAGGAATTTCCTGTTTCTCCTCTGTGCTGTCATCCTCTGTAGCCTGAGTCTCCTCCCAGGCACACAAAGCTTTCTGCAGTTCCACCTTTCTAGTGAGTCCTTTTATAGAAACCTGGAGGTCCTTGCAAAACAATTGGAACTGTTTTGCTGTGTAGGCCTCAAGCCAATCTTACTCAAACTCCACTGCTGCTGGTGCAGGTGCTGCTTTCACAGAACAAGATATAATTTAGCAGAAAAATCCAAAAGCCAATCAGGGAGAATAGAAAAATTGAAAATACCAATTAGCAAAGGACAGGGCAAACAATACTGGTCAAGAATGGGTTCGGACTGGTCTTAAGTATACAGTTGTAGAGAACACTGGATTACTAAATGGCACTGCACAAACACAAGTTCTATCCTCACCACTGATAAACAATGTTAAAAATGGGGTTTCTGTTTGTCAGAGTATGCACCCTCTACAAGCAGAAACCGCCACTCAAGTAAGGATAAGTCAGATACACAACTCAAATTAACCTGTGCTCACCCTCTGGTAGCTTGGCACAGAGCATGCAGGATTATCTTAACAGTCAATGTGTAAAGTATTTATGCAACACATAAACACAGCAACACAATGAAAAACACGATAAAAAGACTCCACACAGATTTAGAAAAATAGAGAATATTTATCTGAGTAAAACAAAAACAAAATTACAAAAATTCAATTAGTAGAAGTTGAGATAGTATTTTTTAAAGATTAAACTAGAAATAGTGCATAGAGGTTACTAGTGATCAAGAGGATACTTGAGGTTATGAGGGACTGGTGCACATCCAAAGTTCAGGCTGACCCCGATAGAGGATAGGCCGGCTACAGACCCTACGTAGGGTTCACTGACAAAGTACTTTTGATGGAGCAAAGCATTGACATCAAGGGCACAATGTGTCGGTTCTGATCCGTACAGTCAGGTTGATGCATCAACATCGAGCCTCACAGTCAGGTCCTGTGTCGGCGCCGAAACAGTTGAGATGAATGCAATGCGTCATCGGCGAGTTCTGCAGAGCGTTGTTTCGGGCCATGCAGGCAGTCAGTGAACAGTCCCTGCATCATTATTGAAGGGTGATGCGTCGGTTCCAACTGGTGCAGTGGTGACAATGCGCCGGTTTTTGCAGAAACAGCTTCAGAACCTACATCTGAGGCTCAGGACAGGAGGGGGCTCCTCCGCCAAGGGTAGGACTCATAGATGACTGAGTCCTGCAGCACCAGGAGAGTTGCAGGCAGTTTTTGATGTTCCTGAGACTGTTTGAGAAAAGGGGGCAGACCAGCAAGCTCTTGGTGCCACTCTGGGCTCTAGTGGGATGGGTCCAGTCCTTCCCCTCAGCAGGGCAGAGATCAGCAGGCAGTAGGGCAGCTGAGCAAAGCAGAGAAGTAGTTCCCCAGAACAGTCAGTCCAAGCAGAGTTTAAATACTTACAGCACAGCAGTCTTTACTCCACCAGAGTTCTTCAGAAGTCCAGTAGTGTACTGATTTGGTAGGGTCAGAACCCCCAGTTCAAATGTGCCTTTGAACCGGGGGTAACTTCAAAACAGTTCCTTGAATTGCACATGTCCCCCTTTCATCGAGCCCTGGCTCCCGACTATCAGTAGGGGGTAATCAGCTCCTTGTGTGGGGACAGGTAGTTCCCTATTCAAGTGTGTCAGTTTCCCTCCACTCTTCCAGCCCAGGAAGGCCCATCAGAATGCAGATGAATGCAAATGAGTCCTTTGTCAAAACCACCCTTCCTGTATTTATGGCAGTCTAGAGAGAGTGCACAAAGTGTAGTTGTCACCTAACCCAAACATGTTATGGAGACAGACTGTAAGGCACACAGAGCAGTAAAAGCAGAGAACTGCCCACGTTTTGAAAGCGGCATTTCTAAAATAGTATTGTTAAATACAACCAGTACAGAGTATTTATCATTACCATTCCAAAAATATGAAACATGACAAACCTACTCCTTTCCGATTAGGAATTACAGCTTCAAAGTATGTTAGGGAATTCCAAATTCTGGCCTATGAGAAGAGTAGGCCTCACAGTAGTGAAAAACAACGTAGAGATTTGTTCACTACTGGGACATCTAAAACTTAAAAATACATGTCCTGGCTTTTACTTACATAGCCCCCTGCCCTATGGGCTTCTTAGGACCTACCTTAGGGGTGACGTATATATAATAAAAGGGGAGTTTAAGGTTTGGCAAGAGGTTTTAAATGCCAAGTTGAAGTGGCAGTGAAATTGCACACACAGGCTCTGCAGTGGCATGCCTGAGGCAGGTTTAACGGGCTACTTACTAAGTGAGTGGCACAATTAGTGCTGCAGGCCCACTAGCAGCATGTAATTCACATGCCCCTGGTATATGCTATACCTTATTAAAATGGACTTACAAGTAAACGGAATATGCCAATTGTGAATACAGCAAAGTTGCCAGGTTTTAGGGAAGAAGCGCATGCACTTTAGCACTGGTTAGCAGTGGTACAGTGCTCAAAGTCCTAAGGCCAAAAAAAAGACATGGCAAAAACAGGAGGTAAAAGGCAGGAAAAAGTCTAGGGTAAGAGCACCCTAAGGATGCTGGGTCTAACATTCAATTTTCGTTAGCATTTAGGACTCTGCACACTTTACTCATTCTAATCAGTTAAAATTGGTATAAATCTGATCGGTCCTTTTAGTTTACTTTTAAGATGATACATGTGATGATACATGTACCCAAGGCCTGTAAATTAAATGCTACTAGTGGGCTGGAACACTCATTCTGCCATCCACTAAAGTAGCACTGTAAAACCGCCCTCAGGCATACCACTGCAGTCTGTAATGAGTTTGAAAACTATCATTTTGAACTGGCAAAATAAACCTTTTGCCATGCGTAAAAATTCCCTTTTAATACTCACAAGACACTCCTAATGTAGGCCCTAAATGTTCATAGGTCAGGGTAGTTAAAAAGTAGAATGTGTACCTAAGTTTTAAATTTCTTGCCAGTGAAGAAAATACAAAGTTGTTTCCACTGTATATTCTGTGCGAGCCACTCACCTGAATTCCGGGCGTTTGGCTGGGGCGATGACAATTCCACAATTTCAGTGAGGACTAACGTGACCGCGATGAAGAGTACATTGCCCTCTTGCTAGTCCTCAAGAGGAATGGGGTTTGGGAAGAGAAAAAGAGAAAATACCAGCTTCTGCTTCGTGGATTACAGAATCGGACTGCTGGACCCTGGGCTGCGTGTCATGTTGGGCGTCAAGACTTCTGATTTTTGACAATACTGGACTCTTGGTTTAAGGATTCTGGGTTGCAAAAGATTTACTTCATTAATACATTGATCTTGCATGAACTATTGTGGAATTATACATAGCACACTGTCAGTTATTGGTGACACATAGTGTGGTCTTTACATATGTTTCTATAAGACTGAACAAGTATCTTCCTCTTTTTACAATACCTTCACAGAGTTTCTGAAGCAATGTCCAAACTCAAAAACAATCAACTCGACCAAAGGACTTTTTTGTGTTCTAGTGTAATCTCTTGGCAATAATGGTTTTGATAAACTTGCTCTATTTCCGATCTATAAATTCTCAGGGGACCACTTGTTACTGGAAATATGTTTTTCCAAATTGGGTCTTTTCACCTTTATTATTTTATCTCTTTTACAGGAAATACGGGATAGATGGCAGAAGATGAAAGAGGAGAGCCGGGGCTCCACAGGAAGACCCCTGCAGGGTGAGGATCACCGGAACTCGACTGGAGGCTGTCCGGAGGATGAGAAATGTTGGAACTCGACTGGAAGCTGGTCGGTGAACAAGGAACACTGGAAGTTGACTATAGGCAGGCTGGAGAACACTGAACTTGACTTGCACTGGAACTTGGCTGGAGGCAGGCTGGAGGACAAGGAACTTGACTTGACTGGAGACAGGTGAGCGGAGCAATAGGTACACGAAGCCAAGCAAGCCCTCAGACTCACAAGCAGCCTTAAATAATCAAATGTGCACATGTGCCATTTGGCAGTTGATTGCTTGTTAAGGAAATAAACAATTATCCTCCTGATCCTGGCACATGTTCAATACAGGTCACATAGTAAAGAGCACATGTTTTGACAGTAGCAGTTGGAGCGGGTGGAAAGGTGGTTGTTTGCTTGTTAAGGAAATGAGCAATTATCCCCCTGATTGTGGCAAATGTTTAATACAGATCATATTGTGAATAGCACATGTTTTGGCAATTACAGTTAGCACTAGTTTAGCAGGTGGGGTGTAATGTGCATAATCAACAAGCATTGGATATTGCAAACATGATAGTGAAGGATGTACAGAATATACCCAAATAAGTCTGAAGGTTGCAAGTAACAGTACCTTACTGTAATTGAGCTAGCTCTTGGACGTGCTAGTTTACCCACAACACTGTAGCAAGGCTTGCTTTCCCATTGATTAACACTGGGTCACCTAATTGTAATTAATAAGTGATAAGTTCAGTTTGGGAGCAAATAGAGAAATACTTCTTCCACTCATTTGAGGTATAATTAAAATCCTTTTTAATGGTAAAGTCTGATTTTAAGTTGCTGTTCTGAAAGTGCCACTTATAGAAAATAGGCATTTTTCAGCTCAAACCAAAAGTATCTTTCTGCAAGTGTCCAGGATCACATGACTGTTAATGGCTCTCCTGTGGTGTGATGTGTATTCCTTCCAGACGGGACAAAAGGTCATGAGGTGTGTGAAAGGTTGTTCCTCTTCTGTGAAGGATAACCTGGGTGTTTCAGTCAGCCCTTCCTGAGCTAAAAGGGTAGCCTGAGCACTATGCCCTCCTCGTTCCTGACTTCTAAAGCTGCCTGCCATGTCCCTGAAATGCAGCTGACACATTGGCCTGCCTGCCCTTTGTTACCTTAGGTAGATTGGAGTCAGACCCAAGGAAGAGGGAAGAACTGACCAGTACTAATTTGGAAGTAGGCCATGTATTGTGCACCACACACAGGCTGGCACTGGGCATAAAAGTGACACCCTCAATGTTAGACCTGACAGCCTTAGGGTGGTCACCCACAACTTTTTGCCTGCCTCCCTCCCTCCACTTTTTGACACTGTTTTGCTGGTTTTAAGACTCTGCACACTTTACCACTGCTAATCAGTGCTAAAGCGCATATGCTCTCTCCCTTAAAACATGGTAACATTGGTTCATACCTAATTGGCATATTTGATCTACTAGTAAGTTCTTAGTAAGGTGCCCTACATGTGCCCAGGGGCCTGTAGATTGAATGCTACTAGTGGGCCTGCAGCACTGGTTGTGCCACCCACATAGGTAGCCCCTTACCCATGTCTCAGGCCTGCCATTGCAAGGCCTGTGTGTGCAGTTTCACTGCCCTGTCGACTTGGCATTTGGTATTGGAAAACTGCTAAATTTGTTTTCCACTGCTGTGAGGCCTTCTCCTTTCATAGGCTAACATTAGGGATACCCTCATAAACTGTTTGAGTGGTAGATTCTGATTAGAAAGGGGTAAAACAGGTCATATTTAGAATGGCCAGAATGGTAATACAAAATCCTGCTGACTGGTGAGGTTAGATTTTTTATTACTATTGTAGAAATGCTACTTTTAGAAAGTGAGCATTTCTCTGCATGTAAATCCTTCTGTGCCTTACAGCCTGTCTCCAATCCACATTTGGGCTAGGCTGGTTGACAGCTCCCTTGTGGAATTCACCCAGACAACCACAAACAGAATGCTCAGTCACACCTGCACACACCTGTATACTGAATGGGTCTTCCTGGGCTGGAAGGGTGGAGGGCCTGACACCTTATATTTCAAAGTACAGTGGCCTGCCCTCACACAAAGGACTGCCAAACCCCCTACTGGGACCCTGTCAAACAGCGTTGTACTGAAAGGGGACCTTGTGCACTTCAAAAGCCCTCTTTGAAGTATCCCACCACTTCAAAGGCTCTTTTGGGTATATAAATTGGGTCCCTGACCCTTCCAAACTAGACACTTCTTGGGACAGACACGATGCACCAGACCCTGCAACCGGCCAAGAGAAGCTGCCTGGCTTCCCAAAGGACTCACCTGGACTGCTTCGCTGTAAAGGACTTCTGCTTTGCTGTTGCCCTGCTGCCTTGTTGGCCTTTGGCTCTGCTGAGAAGTGCTGTCCAAGGGCTTGGATTGAGCTTGCCTCCTGTTCCGTGAAGTCTCAGGGTCAAAAAGACTTAGGCCCTCATTCTGACCCTGGCGGTCGGTGATAAAGCGGCGGCCAAGCCGCCAACAGGCCGGCGGTCTAAAATATGCAATTCTGACCCTGGCGGGAACCGCCAACACAGCCCGCCAACTTAACACTCCGACCGCCACAGCGGTACAAACAAACAGCGCGGCGGTTCCCGCCAACAGCCCGGCGGCAGACAATGTACCGCCCACCCTATTACGACCCACCAATCTGCCACCTTTTCCGGGGCGGGAGCACCGCCGATAAGAACACGGCGGAAACAGACTACGAACGGGAAAACGCTCACCTCTACGCACTCCACGCGAGATTCCAGCAGTATGGAGCCAGAGTTGCAGGTCATCCCCGCACTCCTATTCCTGCTCATATACCAGGAGCACGCCCGGCGGCGCGGAAGACATCGGTGAGTACTGCACCTACGACACAGGGGAGGGAAAAGATTACCGGCACACACCCACCCACCCACACCCACTACAACACACACATCAATGCATTCCCACAGATCACTGTCACAACCCACAAACCACCCCCCTCCGAAATAATGCAAAGACCAAAAGAAGAGATCATAAACGGGCAGATATATTGAAATATGGACACCAGTAATCCCAATAAATAAATAAACTATGTACAAAATATATACAGCTACTAAATGTAGTCCAACCACTGTCCGTGGATCACAGGGGTCCTGTGCAAAGGGGCAAGGCCCAGTCCCACGACAAGAACTCCACGGAGAGAACACTGCAGGGGCATCAGAAAGAAAATAGGACAGGCACCTCAGGGGGAAGGGAAGGGGGGGCACCTCAGCCACTTGAGTACACGACGCCAGATCCACGAGGGGACTCCATGACCACTGGCCCATCCTGGGGAGAGCAAAGCCACAGTCCAAACAGTCCATACAGTGGGTGGCCTGCCCACTGGGCCATCCTGGGGAGAGCAAAGCCACAGTCCAAACAGGCCATACAGTGGGTGGCCTGCCCACTGGGCCATCCTGGGGAGAGCAAAGCCACAGTCCAAACAGTCCATACAGTGGGTGGCCTGCCCACTGGGCCATCCTGGGGAGAGCAAAGCCACAGTCCAAACAGGCCATACAGTGGGTGGCCTGCCCACTGGGCCATCCTGGGGAGAGCAAAGCCACAGTCCAAACAGTCCATACAGTGGGTGGCCTGCCCACTGGCCCATCCTGGGGAGAGCAAAGCCACAGTCCAAACAGTCCATACAGTGGGTGGCCTGCCCACTGGGCCATCCTGGGGAGAGCAAAGCCACAGTCCATACAGTCCATACAGTGGGTGGCCTGCCCACTGGGCCATCCTGGGGAGAGCAAAGCCACAGTCCATACAGTCCATACAGTGGGTGGCCTGCCCACTGGGCCATCCTGGGGAGAGCAAAGCCACAGTCCAAACAGTCCATACAGTGGGTGGCCTGCCCACTGGGCCATCCTGGGGAGAGCAAAGCCACAGTCCATACAGTCCATAACAGACCCCACTGCCACTGGAGGAGGCAAGTTGGCCAGAGGACATCCTGCAGCCCTGCCCGAGATAGATCCTGCCCTGCCACGTCTGCCAAAGGGCCAGCGGTTCTTGCCCTGAAGGGCCCAGTTCAGCGGTTCTTGAGACGGCGGGGCCCAGCGGAGCGGTGCGTGAGACGGCGGGTCCCAGTTCAGCGGTTCTTGCCCTGAAGGGCCCAGTTCAGCGGTTCTTGAGACGGCGGGGCCCAGCAGAGCGGTGCGTGAGACGGCGGGGCCCAGTTCAGCGCTCCTTGCCTTGAAGGGCCCAGTTCAGCGGTTCTTGAGACGGCGGGGCCCAGCGGAGCGGTGCGTGAGACGGCGGGGCCCAGTTCAGCGCTCCTTGCCTTGAAGGTCCCAGTTCAGCGGTTCTTGAGACGGCGGGGCCCAGCGGAGCGGTGCGTGAGACGGCGGGGCCCAGTTCAGCGGTTCTTGAGACGGCGGGGCCCAGTTCAGCGGTTCTTGCCCTGAAGGGCCCAGTTCAGCGGTTCTTGAGACGGCGGGGCCCAGTTCAGCGCTCCTTGCCTTGAAGGGCCCAGTTCAGCGGTTCTTGAGACGGCGGGGCCCAGTTCAGCGCTCCTTGCCCTGAAGGGCCCAGTTCAGCGGTTCTTGAGACGGGGGGGCCCAGTTCAGCGGTTCTTGCCCTGAAGGGCCCAGTTCAGCGGTTCTTGAGACGGCGGGGCCCAGTTCAGCGCTCCTTGCCTTGAAGGGCCCAGTTCAGCGGTTCTTGAGACGGCGGGGCCCAGTTCAGCGCTCCTTGCCCTGAAGGGCCCAGTTCAGCGGTTCTTGAGACGGCGGGGCCCAGCGGAGCGGTGCGTGAGACGGCGGGGCCCAGTTCAGCGGTTCTTGAGACGGCGGGACCCAGTTCAGCGGTTCTTGCCCTGAAGGGCCCAGTTCAGCGGTTCTTGAGACGGCGGGGCCCAGTTCAGCGCTCCTTGCCTTGAAGGGCCCAGTTCAGCGGTTCTTGAGACGGCGGGGCCCAGTTCAGCGCTCCTTGCCCTGAAGGGCCCAGTTCAGCGGTTCTTGAGACGGCGGGCCCAGTTCAGCGCTCCTTGCCCTGAAGGGCCCAGTTCAGCGGTTCTTGAGACGGCGGGGCCCAGTTCAGCGGTGCGTGAGACGGCGGGGCCCAGTTCAGCGGTTCTTGAGACGGCGGGGCCCAGTTCAGCGGTCCTTGCCCTGAAGGGCCCAGTTCAGCGGTTCTTGAGACGGCGGACGGTCTATGGCCAACTGCTAATTGCCTGGTGGTGCCCTCCTGGGCAGCGGGGATGGTGCTCCTTCACTGCCCACCTGGGCTGTGGGTGGTGGGGCCCTCCTGGCCAGCTGGGCTGGGTCCTCCCTGGGCAGCGGCTATGGGGGTGGTGGGCTCTCCCGGGGCAGCTGTGCCGGTTCCTCCCGGGGCAGCGGCTATGGGGGTTGTGGGCTCCTCCTGGGCAGCAGGCCTGCTGCCTGACCTCTCCGACTTGCTGCCCTTGCCCTCCTTAGTCGTGGGCCTGTGGCCCTTTCCTCCCTTTGGAGCTGTGGCTGGTGACTGTCTCTGGGTGGTGTCCGGGGGGGATGTAGAAGGCGGGCTCCTGCGGCGACCCTTCCGCCTTCTGCTCCTCTTCCCAGGGGGTGGGCTGGCTGTCCCCTTGCTGCTGGGCGAAGATCCAGACATGCGGGCTGGCGGGCTCCAATACCCCTGCACCCTTGTCAAGGGGGCTGCAGGGCTGGTGGTGGCTGAGGTGCTCTTCTTACCCCGACGAGAAGGAGGGGGGGGCTCAGGGTCAGGAAAGAAGTTAGTAGTGGCGAGGAAGAGCTTCTTGGGACAATGGAGAGTGGTAGGTACAGTGGGAATGGGAGTGGAGGGAGAGGATGTGGTTGTAGGTGAGTCACGTTTGCTGTCTTTGGGTGCAGGTGCAGGAGGGATAGGCTGTCGTGAGGTGGATGGCTGTTGGGTGGGTGGGTGGCTGCGTTTGTGTGGTGTGGCAGTGGGGGTGGTGACTGCACGTGTGCGGACTGGAGTGGAGGGTGTGCTGGTGATGGAAACACTGGCTGATGGTGAGGTGAATGGAGGTGTGAGTGTAGACGTCACAGGGAGGGAGGAGGGAGACGAGGAGGTGGGGGTCACAGAGGTGGTAGTGACTGTTGGCATGTCTGCATCGGAATGTTGCGTGTGTGAATGTCTGCGTGATCTGTGGTGCTTATGTTTGGATGAGCTTCTCTTGGGTGTTGAGGTGTGTGCAGGCTGGTCTGATGGTGTGGGTGGGACAGGCAGAGGAACAGGAGACTGGGAGGAGGGAGTTAGTAGAGGCAGGCAGGAGACAGGGACAATGGCTGCCGTCAGTGCTGAGGCCAGAGCCTGGAACGATCGCTGATGGGCAGCCTGACCCGAATGAATGCCCTCCAGGTACGCATTGCTGCGATGAACCTCCCTCTCCACCCCCTGGATGGCATTCAAAAGGGTAGTCTGCCCAACAATGAGCGTTCGGAGGAGGTCAATGACCTCCTCACTGAGGGCAGCGGGGGTAACAGGGGCAGGGCCTGAGGTGCCTGGGGCGAAGGAGATGCCCGGCTTCCTGGCAGAGCGGGCACGGGGCGAACGCTGAGGGGCTGCTGGGAGGGCGGAGATGGTGCGCTGGGTGGCGGCTGTACCTGTAATGGCGGGGGGCACGGATGGTGCCACCCCCGCAAGGGAGCCCCCTTCCGAGGACGTGTCCGTGTCGCTGCAGGGTCCAGTCGTCCCCGTCGTGGAGCTCCCCTCGCCCTCCGTCTCACTGGTCCAGTCTGACTCTGTGGCATGGCCCTCCTGGGCCATGTGAGATGCAGCTCCCTCCTGCCCCGATGCCACTTCTCCTCCGCCTGATGATGCTGATGCACACAAGCACAGAAAGACAAACAAAAAGGGGGGGGGAGAGAGAAATAAAGGGATATTGAGTACATGGATCTCCGGTACAGTTAGCGGACATGACAGACACAGATGCCCCCTGCACTAAGTTGCGCACTTGGGGTACGCTATGCATTCCGTGGAACATGCCCTACACGCCTAGAGTTGACAACTGCACCCATGGATGACACGGCCCAGGGATGGCTGTACTGACAAACTACTGAGGGTGGTGGCTGGGGACACAGGGGCTTACGGGGGTGCCCAGCCTACAGATATCGCCCTGGCCTAGGGGGACCCCCAGCCCTCCTCCCCCACCCAGACACCTCCACTGCGCGACAACAGAGTAGATAATGCTTGTACTCACCCCCTTGTGTCTGCTGTGCTGCCCTCACGCGCCCATCCAATTCAGGGTAGGCCACCGCCAGGATCCGGAACATCAGGGGGCTCAGTTGACGGCAGGCACCCCGCCTACGTTGGGAGGCCATCCCCAGCAGAGACTCGGCGGTCTTCTTGGTCCCGCGGCGGATGTCCTCCCACCTCTTGCGGCAGTGGGTGCCCCGTCGATGGTGGACCCCCAGGGCCCGGACTTCCTTGGCGATGGCACGCCAAATCCCGATCTTCTCATGGGCGCGGACCTATGTGACACGTACAGGGAGGGAGAAATACCACGTTCAAGTTTCTCAGCATTTTCCTTTCCAGTGGCCCAACGCCCCCCATCCCCGCCAGGCCCCCCGCCATGCCCCCCGCCAGGCCCAACATGCCCCCCATCCCCCCCGCCAGGCCCAACATGCCCCCCATCCCCGCCAGGCCCCCCGCCATGCCCCCCGCCAGGCCCAACATGCCCCCCATCCCCGCCAGGCCCCCCGCCAGGCCCAACATGCCCCCCATCCCCGCCAGGCCCCCCGCCATGCCCCCCGCCATGCCCCCCGCCAGGCCCAACATGCCCCCCATCCCCGCCAGGCCCCCCGCCAGGCACAACATGCCCCCCATCCCCGCCAGGCCCCCCGCCATGCCCAACATGCCCCCCATCCCCGCCAGGCCCCCCGCCAGGCCCAACATGCCCCCCATCCCCGCCAGGCCCCCCGCCAGGCCCCCAAGCCAGCCAGTGGCCCCAAATCCATATTGAATTAAACTCACTTGTTGGTCTGGAGGACCGTAGAGTAGCGCATACTGGGGGAGGACCCCATCCACAAGTTTCTCCAACTCCTCTCCAGTGAAGGCAGGGGCCCTTTCCCCAGGCGCAGCAGCCATTGTCCCTTCCAGACCGAGGTCACAGCAACACTTGCAGTATAGGTCCTCTCCTGTGAAAGTTCAAGTCGCAAGTGGATAAGTAGATAGAAAATGGCGGTCACGTCCGCGGCGGTGCGTACCGCGGCGGTGCGTCCCGCCACCGCCGGCGCCCTTCGCCATTGGCTCCTGAAACCCATAGGCTTCAATGTTAACCAATGCGGCTTCGCGCCGCGGTCTTCGCCCGCCGCCCGCCGTGGTGTGCCACGCCAGCGCATTGACCTCACATCCCATTGTCACACTTCACAGGTCAGGCAGCCGCCATTTCCAGGGCCCACATGGCTCAATTTCAACTGCGTCACACAGGCCTAGGCCTTGCATAGCCACTCAGACACGCCATTCACTGCATAGAGAATCGTATACTGTGCTAGCTGTGAGTACGTACCTGTGGGTTGCTTGACTGTGTGCTCCATGTTGTCCTTCCTAGGCACCGTCCGCTGGGTTGGGCGAGGAGACGGATGAATCCTCCCGTGTACCGACCGCTGGTGGACCTGTCGACAATGGAAGAACGCCACATTATCCTGACCTACCGTCTTAACCGTGCCACTATCCATGAACTGTGTGCCCAGCTGGAGCCCGACCTGATGTCCCCCATCCGCCAACCCACAGGGATTCCCCCTCTGGTGCAGGTCATGTCAGTACTCCATTTCTTGGCAAGTGGGTCATTTCAGACAACCGTGGGAATTGCTTCTGGGATGTCTCAGCCCATGTTTTCGAAGGTGTTATCCAGAGTGTTGTCTGCCCTGATGAAATCCGTGAGGAACTACATCATTTTCCCTGAGGTGGGCGAATTGGCTACAGTGAAGGGTGATTTCTACGCCCTTGGACATATTCCCAACGTAATTGGTGCCATTGATGGGACCCATGTGGCTTTGGTTCCCCCAAGAGACAGGGAGCAGGTGTACAGGAACAGAAAGAATTACCATTCAATGAACATCCAGGTGGTGTGTTTGGCTGACCAGTACATCTCGCATGTAAATGCCAAATTCCCAGGGTCAGTGCATGACGCCTACATCCTGAGGAATAGCAGCATCCCTTACGTGATGGAACAGCTACAGAGACACCGTGTATGGCTAGTGGGGGACTCTGGGTACCCCAACCTGTCGTGGCTACTGACCCCAGTAAGGAATCCCCGGACCACGGCAGAGGAACGGTACAATGAGGCCCATGGGCGTACTAGGAGGGTGATCGAACGCACCTTTGGCCTCCTAAAGGCCAGGTTTCGCAGCCTGCATATGACAGGTGGATCCCTAATGTACTCACCTAAGAAGGTGTGTCACATCATCGTGGCCTGCTGCATGCTTCACAACCTGGCTTTGCGCCGCCAGGTGCCTTTCCTGCAGGAGGATGGTCGAGACGGTGGTGTTGTGGCAGCGGTGGAACCTGAGGAGAGTGACGAGGAGGAAGACGACGGGGCTGAAACAGACAACAGGGACAGAATCATTGAACAGTACTTCCAATAGGACACAGGTAACATTTCAAAGATAATTTAGTAAATGTTAACTACTCTCCAGCATCTCTGCTGCCTGTCTATTTGCCCCAGTGTATGATGACTGAGTTTTGGCTTTTCCCTCCCTATTTCAGATCTGGGGTCCCCACTACGAGTCCTGTGCTTCGTTTCCCCATGGACTACAGCTTTGTGGCAGCTGTTTGTTGACTTCACCATGTACAAGGACATATTTGCACTGTCATGTCAATTACAATCTATTGAAATCACAGCCAGACTCCTGATATTTTGGTGCAAAATAGGTGTTTATTTAAGTGCTCAAAATGGGATGGGTGGTTTCAAGTGGGTGGGGGCTATGGTGAAGGAATGTCCATGGCAGAGTCCAGAGTAACAGTCACACAGGTGCATTGTCCAGAGGCCTGTGGAGAGATGGAGCATGGGCAGTTCAAGGATGGACAGGGTGACAATGTGGGACAGTGGGATGACATCAGGTGGTATCCATTGCTGGCGGGGGTCTTGACATCCTACTCTGTCTTCTTGCGAGATCTCAGGGCCCTCTTGCGGGGTGGTTCTTCTCCTGCAGGAGGTGGGGGTCTGGTGGGCTGCTGCTGTGCGGGGGCCTCCTGTCCACTAGCGCCGGCGGAGGTGGTTGGCTGTTCTTGGTCCAGGCTAGTGGCAGGGGCCCTTGGGTGTTGTTCAGTGTCCGCCCTGTTGTTGACGAGGTCCTGCAGCAGCCCTACCATGGTAACCAGGGTGGTGTTGATGGCTCTGATGTCCTCCCTGTACCCCCGATAGTGTTCCTCCTGCAGCGCCTGGATCTCCTGGAACCGGGCCAGTACCGTCGCCATCGTCTCCTGGGAGCGGTTGTATGCTCCCATGATGGTGGTGAGGACCTCGTGGAGAGTGGGTTCCCTGGGCCTCTCCTCCCCCCCTGTCGCACAGCTGCCCTCCGAGTTGCCCTGTTTCCCTGGGTCTCTGCCCCCTGGCCGGTGTGCCCACTACCACTGCCCCCAGGTCCCTGTTGTTGTTGGGGTGGTGGGTTATCCTGGGTGCCCTGTAGTGGTAGACACACCGCAGATTGACGCGCCCTGGAGACAGAGGCATGGGCCCGCTGGGTGGGAGCTGTGCTGGTGTTCCCAGAGGGGTTTGGGTCTGTAGTGGCCTGGGCCTGTGTGAGGGGAACCGACTGTCCAGAGGTCCCCGATGGTCTGGGCTGGTCATCGGTGTCCAGGTCGACAGAGCTGCTGTCATCGCTGACGGCCTCTTGGGTGGGGGGTGTGGAGAATTCTGGCCCCTCCGCCGCGGTGTGTTGACGGTCGGGTCCTGCAGGGGTATAGAGGTATGGTTATAGTTTCAATGTGTGGCATATGGGTGTATCTGTGGGTTCTCGTGTCCCCAAGTGCTGGCATTCGTGTGTGGGGGCTTTGGTGAGGGTGGCTTGTGGGGGGGATGTGTATATGCATTGGGCATGCTTTGGTGATGGGTGTCCATGCTTAGTGGACGCATGCAGGCCTAGGTTTTGGGATGTGTGGGTTGTGATGGTGAGACATTGGCGGGGAATAGGTGTGCTGGGGGTGGGGGTGAGGATGGTGGTGGGGGTGAGGATGGTGGTGGGGGTGAGGATGGTGGTGGGGGTGAGGGTGGGGGTGAGGATGGGGGTGGGGGTGAGGGTGGGGTTCGAGGATGGGGGTGAGGGTTGGGGTCTGATTTGGCATGCAGGTGGGGGGGAAGCAGTATTGAAGCTTCAACTTACCAGTATCCATTCCTCCGCCGACTCCTGCGAGGCCGTCAGGATGCAGGATGTTCAAGACTTCCTCCTCCCATGATGTGAATTGTGGGGGTTGAGGTGGGGGTCCTCCGCCAGTCTTCTGCACGGCGATGTTGTGCCTGGATACCATGGAACGCACCTTCCCCCGTAGGTCGTTCCATCGCTTCCTGATGTCTTCCCGATTTCTGGGGTGCTGTCCCACTGCGTTCACCCTGTCGACAATCCTCTGCCATAGCTCCGTCCTCCGGGCAATGCTGGTGTATTGTATCTGTGTGCCGAACAGCTGGGGCTCTACCCGAACGATTTCCTCCACCATGACCCTGAGTTCTTCGTCTGTGAAGCGGGGTTGTCTTTGGGGTGCCATGGGGTGGTGTGTATGATGTGTGGGGTGGAGTATGTGTATTTAAGTGAGTTGAGTGTGGTGGTGTGTGTTGTTTTGTGTGTGGATAGTGTGTGGGTGATGGTGTTGAGTGGCTGTGGCTGTTATTTTTTGGATGCTGGTGTCTCGCTCTTGCCTTCTTTACGAATTTCTTTGCGTAGGGGTTTGTGGGTGATGTGGGTGGGTGTTTTATATCGTATTGTGTGTGTGGGAGTGGTGTGTGTATGTGTATCAGGTGTGTGGGATTCAAATCGTCCAATGTGGCTGTGTTTTGTTCGTTTGTGTGTATTCTGACCGCGGCGGTGTGTCCCGCCAATGGAATACCGCGTTTGAATGACCGCCGCGTGGATTCGTGGGTCGTAATGGCATGGGCGTATTTCTGTTGGCGTGACGGTGGAGGTTTTGTCACCTCCACCTTTCCGCCGACCGCTGGTCTGGCGGTCTGTTGTGGCGGTCGGATTTTCTGAGGTTTGCCTTCTGCGGGTCAGAATGACCGTGGCGGGTTTCCGCGACCGCGGCGGGATTATGGAGGATTTCTGACCGGCGGTAGGCGCCTTTTACCGCCGAGGTCAGAAAAGAAACTCCTTGTGTGGTGAAAATTGACGCACAGCCTGCCGGAATTGACGCACAGCCTGTCCAGCGGTGAGAAAATCACTGCATCGCTGAACCAGAATGACACAGCTTGGCTACCCAAGTGGAGATCTATGCAGCGCCAACGTTGTGACCAGAATTTCGATGCCCAGCCCACCGGATCGACGCATCGCCAAGCCAAAACGACGCAGCCCGACTTCCTGCAACAGGAGTTGACACAGCGCCAGCCGTGCGGCAGTAATTCAGCTGCATCACGCACCGGATCGACACAATAGCTGTGAATTCGCCCTGCATACCCAGGATTTCCATGCATCGTCCCTGGGCATCAAAAGACCCTGCATCGCAAAGAGGATTCAAGCCTGCTTGCCGGAATTCGTTGCAAAGCCCTTGACGCATGGAAAAGAATTGACGCATCGTCTGTGTGCACCCATAAATCCGACACACACCTGCCTCTTTCCACCATCTCCTCCTCTGCGTTCCTTGTGTGTGTAATTTTGACGCAAACCAGGTACTTTGTGCATGCAAGAGACAATTGTTGCTTTTAAGAACTTAAGACTCTTCTTATCATTACAAAAGTGATAGTTCAACTTTTGATTATCAAATCTAGATCGTTTTGACCTTAATTTAATCAAATAACTATCCTATATTTTTCTAAACCTGTGTGGCGTCTTTTTGCAGTGTTCTCACTGTGTTATTGCATGATTTATTGCACAAATACTTTACACATTGCCTTCTAAGTTAAGCCTGACTGCTCAGTGCCAAGCTGCCAGAGGATGGGCACAGGATAATTTGGATTGTGCGTGACTTACCCTGACTAGGATTGTGATCCCTATTTGGACAAGGATGCATACCTCTGCCTACTAGAGACCCCATTTCTAACACTCAGAATCTAAAATCAGAGCACTCCTAGACCAGAGAAGATTCAGAAGAAGGATTGCCCTGCTCTCTGAATCAGGAAGACTGGACCTGCTTGTTTGTAACCAAGGATCCCAGAATTGGTCAGTTGGCTGATCTTCTGGTTGAGCTAAAGTGATACAACAAGCTTCCAGAGCCCTTACCTGCAACTGACCAGCTTACCAGCACAAACTGGATCTGCCTGGACCCTGGTGCTGGCCTCTGCCGCAGTGAGTCCTGAACCCCAGGAGGTGACCCCCCCCAGGTCTTAGACCCTTGGCTGGTATTAGAGTGTACTCCACCAATCTATAAACTGAAAAACCGTACTCCATGTGAAAATCCAGAACCAAGACCAGTCTCCTAAGGACCGCAAGCAAACTTCACAAGGTCAACGCAGACGTTTATGCAACTGCTGTTGCAACCTTTCCCGTAACAGACTTTGGACTACACCTGCACAGTACCCTCTTCATCAACAATAATCACTCTGCATTTCCTACCAGTGTGAAGCTGTGATTAGGGTTCAGATCTTTGTGTTGCCAGCTCAAAACTCCAACTGATGGTCCTCGCATGGAACCGGACAAAGTTAGAAGGTAAACTTTTACAGGGAAAAACATTGTTCCTTTATCTGACCCCAACCCATTGTAGTTGTCCTTGCCATTTGACTTTGACCTGGACCAGTGTGACCACATAACCGCAAATGGCCCTTAATGCTTCTTTTGCTTTGTGCTTCCTTTTCAAAACTTTAGCTTCTTTTTAAAACTTTAAAAATTCATAACTCTGGTTCTATTAATTGGATTTTAGTTGTGTTAGTGTTATTTTATTTCGTAAAATGGACTTGAATTCTTTAAATTGTTTTTCGATTTTCCTAGTGTCATGTTTTCACTGTATCATTGGTTGAGTGATGCAGGAAAACTTTTCACATTGCTTCTAAGTTAAGCCTGACTGTGTTTGCGCCAAGCTACTAGGGGGCTAAGCACAGGTACGTTTGGTGACTTTTGTGGTTCACCCTGACAAGGACTGTGTTTATTTCTTGATTGGGCTCTTACCCCTCTTAACTAATGACCCAATTTCTTACAAAGATTTTGTCAGATTTATGCTTAGACATTTTTAAGTTTCCTGGTGAAGAACTTTTCTGTGTAATGCCAGCTGTTTTGAAGATGCATCTTTATTCGATAGGTAGCCATTTGAGTCTAGATAGGTTAGGTACAATGTGGTCTAAGAATTTTACTGCTGTTATGAGTCTGGCTTCTGCACTCAGTGTGGCTATCATGGGGGCAAGGTGATTTGGTGTAGTCAATGGTTGCTGAGTTGCAGTTGAGATCATCATGTGGGGTGATACATTTCGTTATCTGAAGTGAATTACTTTGTGGAGAGATTAATAGAAATTCTGTATTCTGGTAGTTAAAAATGAGGTGATTGCAAGATAGACATTTTAGGGTTTTCTTCAGGTGGATGGTATCAGTGAGTGATGTGATTTTAGAATTGAATGTTGTCTGCATATAAGTGATATTCAAGGTTCACTTCTTTCCAGATCATTGTCAGGAGTCCCATGTAAAGGCATATGAGCGTAGTGGACATGAGTGATTCTTGTGGGTACACTTGGTTGACTGGAGATCTGTTAAATCGTTATTTAGCTTGACTAGTTATGAACACTTGTTGAGGTATGAGATGAACCAATTGAGGAGTGTACCCCTGATTCCCATGCACGAATTTAGGGTATTTAAAAATGTATCATGGTTTTCAATATCCAAGGTGAAGGAGAGTCCTAGGAGTATTAAAACGCATGAGTCACATGCATCCAACATCTAGTAGATGTCATCCATCACATTGAAGATGGCTGTTTCTAAACTCCAGCCTGCCCTGAAGCCTGACTGAACGATATTAAGTAGGTTGTGGGCTTCTATGTGTTGGTCGAGTTGGGAGCGTACACATTTTTCAAGAGATTTTGCCAGTTAATGTAGGTAGGTTACTTAGCGGGAGTTGGTCAGGTCACCAAGGTCCCCCCTTGAAACTTTGAGGACCGAAGTGCCTGTTCAGCTTTTAGGCAGTCTGGAATTATATCGTTGGTTTGTGAGGTGTTGATGATGTCCGTCTTTAGAGAATGCCAGACATTCTTGTGTTACAATGTGTGGTCAGATTTTCGAAGATTGAATTGTGGGAGGTGAGTGATGGTCCTACCTGCTAGTTCATCAGTGTTGATTTATTTGTTGTTCCCTGTCAAACTTTTGGTGTTTCTATATTATGAGGAACAGTATGATGTGGAGGTCTAATCATTAAACTACTTACATAGAGTTTATGCTTAGTGAGTCATTCTTGTCTATAAGCAGTTTTAGTGTTGATCCCTTTCTGTGTATTGGGGCATTCACATATTTTTTCAGGTTGTTGTATTCATTAAAGTGCTTTAGGTGTGTAACCAGAATGTTAGTGGTATTGGTGTGCAAACCTATATATATAAATGTCCTTCTTACGCCCTGGCACGACTCTGGAAGTGGTGTAGTCCTTAACAGACGTTGGTGCTCCCCACTGGACCCATCTCTCTTAGTTAGTGTAATGGCATAACAAAACATTTCTGGCAAAGAATGACAGGTAAGGATGTTTGCTTTAAGATTTACTCAAAGAATCAATTACAGAAATGCACAAGCTGGGCCATTAAAGTTAAATCAATATGCATTAGAGAGATTCACTAGAAAGTACCACTAAACTAAGTAGAGGTCTGGTCAATGTCTAGAATAGTAGCAATTTGTCTTTGGAGAGTGAGAAAGGCTCTCTCCCCAATATAAAGAAATCTCTCCCTTTTATGGAGCTTTTGACAAAAAGTTCATACATTTACCACATTAGTACATTGTTTACATGCTCCTAACCGATAGGAGTAAAGCAAAAGCAACATTTCAGAATATTCTTAGTATTCTAATACATGAGGTTCTAGTGTTCATAGCATCTGGTCTCAGTAGCGGAAAGGTTACATAATATAATAGTCAGATTGGGACAGTTGCTCTGTCATTGGGAAAATACACGCTGCTCAGATAGTCACAGGAAATCATTTCAGTCAGTGAAAGTCTATGAGTCTTTCTTAAAACACAGAATTAACAACGGTTCAGACCACGTGTTAAACAGCAGTGTCATGAAGAGACAGACAAAGAAGCGTAAGGCGTTGGAAGTTAAAGAAACCTGGAATTCTTACACACTAAATATTGAAATGTTGAATTTTAAGCAATCCATGTTGTCAACGGTGTTGTTCCAGTGTCTGTTGAAGTCACCTAGAAATATGTTGTTGGTTTCCAGGAGGGACTGTTGATTTGTGAGGTTAATTAATTGATCTGCGAAGAGTTGGTGTTCTCCAGGTGGGTGCTAGATTATTTGAAATTAATTTATATGGATCTCACTGAGATGAGGTCTATTCCTAGGTATTCAAAGGTGGGCTGTTCTCGAAGGTGCTGATTTGTAGGAGGTTTCTGTAGATAGCAGTTAAACTCCTTCCCTGTTGCCATTCTGTGCCACAGCTTTTTATGGTGAACCCAAGTGATGCTAATAGGTCTATTAAGGAAGTACCAAAATTGCTTAGCCAGATTTCTGTCAGGAATGTGATATATATTCAATTTGAGATTATTCCTTCTGCTATTTTGGTGCTGTGTTAAACTGCAGATCTGCAATTATGAAGCTTGTATGTTGGTGTAAATGTGGGTGCATTGGTATCTTTATGATGTGCTTTGGGGGTCTTTGTAGTTCCTGTTTGCCTTTGAGCCTGTTCATGCTCTTGGACAGCGGTGTCTTGAAATTCACCTTAGTGTGGTTTCTCTGTAGTAGTTGAGTTGTACGATTGCAGGAGTGTCTTAGTTTCTTCTTGTGATAGTCTGCTTTTGGTTTGTATTGGTCTTACTGCATTGTTGTGGAGTGGGTTGGTAGGCCAAGGCTGGTTGTATTGGTTTTCATTGGGAATGTGGTAATGTAGGGCCAGATGTATCATTATTCCAAATAGCGATTACCTAATTACGATTCTCTGTGAATCACAATTAGGTAATCCCTATTCTAATGCATGAAACTCCATGAGTTTCATTTCGCTTTTCCTAATGGCTTACAAATCGACCTACCTCATTAAGATTCATGAAGCATGTGAATATTTGCAACATATTTGAAAACGCAAAAATCACAGGGGGGGTAGCCTGCTGTGGTCAGAAGGCCACCATGTCTGTGATTGCTTTTAAATAAAGCAATCTTTTTCCTTAAAGGAAACGGGATGCATTTAAAAAGAAAAAAAATACGTTTTCTTTTCATTCTTTAAGAGTAGCCAGTAGTCTGTGAGACCATTGCCTGCTCTTAAAATTTTTTTTCCATTTGCGAATAGGTTACCACCTACATGAAGTAGGTGGTACAATGTGAATGGTTTGCGACCACATTTTGGTCACAAATTATTCCTACATACTGCTGTGATTCAGTATTAAGAAGGGATGCACTGAACATGCCTCTTCCTAATACCGACTTGATATGTGTTTGTAATTCCAATTTGCGATTCTGTAACATGTTACCGAATCATAAATTGGAATTCATAATACTAAAATGCATTTTACTTGTTGCAAACAACCTAATTCTATGAATAGGGCTGTTTGTGACCGGTAAAATGCATTACACATATGTCCTCTAGTTTGGATTCCTAGGGCCTCTATAGCTTGCTGTATATCTTTGTGTTGTTGGCTAGATTTTTGGATGTGGCTTTCATTTCTTTGGTTAGTTTATGGAATTTGGTTTAGATTGTATGGAGGATTGTGATGATTGTAATGGGGAGGGGGGAGTCATAGTAGGTTTGAATAGGGTGAGTGAGCAATGGGCTCAGTAAGTTTGTGGTATTTGATGTGCAGTAGTGTGAAATGCACTGTAGTTAGCTGGGTTGCAACATGCATTTTGCTCTGTCTCCCTGAAGGTTAGGAGTCTGTTGTGTTATGTTTTGCTATTGGAGTCTGTGGCCAGTAGTGTACACAGGTACTTCCTTGAAGGGTTTAGAGGTGTTGGGTCAGAATGATGGAGCCTAAGGCATTTTGGTCGGTTATGACCAGTCAGGTTTATTTGTTATGTTTTCTATGGTAAAGTGACACCTGGTGAGAACAAGAGCAATGCACCTTCCGCTGTGTGAGTGCATCCTCATCTATATCTGTGTGCTCTATGTGACTGAAGGCACTAGATGTAGAGCCTGCTGCAGCTGAAAGCAAATGGGAACATTGGCGCAGACATGTTTTCCTTTTGAGCATGGTCGTCACCCCGATACACAGTCAAAAGTATTTGCACATACTTTAAATCAGCAAAACTACATACCATTTAGGACACACAAGCAAAATGGCCCAAAACAAAACAGATCATATTGCCCCACCTCCCAAAATACATAAAGTCAAATGCTGACTTTTAAAACTAGGTCGGGGCATAATTTACATAAATGTGGGAATTTTGCATTGTGCGTGTTATGTCAAATTCAAATAAACGATTACGGCACCTTGTGTAATTATGTGCCTTTTGCTGTATAAAGTAAACCCAAATGGCACAACTCATGGTAATTCATCTTAAAAAATTACTGGGAATGGACTAGAACAAACGCTGTTGTTCAGGGTGTTTCAAATCATTCTCATGCCAAAAATCGACGAGGGGATGCATTTCGAATTAAAATAAACCATGAAATTATGGATTTGCGTAATTATGTGAAACCAACTACACAAATCTCACACACCCCTACATTAAACAGAAAATCAACCAAATTGCACTGCAACTGAAATATTACCTTAAATAAAGCTCCAGTGAACAATATTCAGAACAGTAGATTGAATTTAAAAAAACACTACTTAACTGAAGCAAAGCTTGGTGAAAGCCAGATCAGACAAATGCTGGCAACAAAGCAAATGGTTGTTTTTGTAAGCTTGTTAACAATCCGTAACATGATTGTTATTTCTATGAGATTGTGAGTGTTTGGCTCAACTTTGTTACCCATGCCAATAGCTTTTTTCTCTACTTCTTTAAGACATCTGCCTATGGAGTATCTTGAAAGTAGACCTCAGGAATTTCCTGTGACCTAGGCTTCTCCTTGGTTTCTTCTCTCTCTTTCTTCTCATAGTTAAGTTTCTGATGAATATAAGGCTACATATCACTAGAAGCTACCATTCTGAAATAGATGATGACCCTAAATTATTAAGTCCTTCTGTTTCTTCTTTCCTTCATTGTAAGAATTTGCGATTCCTGCAAAGTCCCTGCCCGTGATTCCAAGTGTGGGGATTTAGGGGCACATTTACTAATTTCTTTCACAACACATTATAGATTCGAAAAGTGATAAATATATTGCACTGCTGCTCTCTTCCCCAGCCCCGAAACACAATTATGCTGCCTAGCACCACCCACACACACATACACACACACAACATGACATACCTATAATCTATATTTATGAGGACCGGTCATTGACCATAATGAAGTGTGCATTTACTATTCTATCTCCATGCGTGCTTTGATAGTAGGGAAGGTTATAAAGCGGACCACTGCAAACATAACTGCACTTTTAGGTTTTTGATGCACTCGTTTGAAACTACTTGAACACACTATGAGGACCGGTCCTCACAAGGTAAACTGACAGTCTTTACCCACGCTATGAGGACCAAACCGGTCCTCAAAGGGTGGGCTTTACATACATACACACACTCACACCTTTAAACAATTGTGCAATGGTGCGTGCACGCTGTCTAGTATAGGGTGGTACTGGAAAGATACACAACTAAGACCAAATATAATGCCTACATAAGGTTTAAATCGTTTCACACATTGATATGTGCTATACAGTACAGCACACATTCGATTTTTACGATTTTTCTAAAAGTTAGGAGAAAAGAAAATACTTCTCCAACTTAACACCTACCTTGAGGCATAATTTTCCAGAAAAATGTTTGTCAATCATTGCAAATTTTTACATTTATAGAGGTTTGCATTAAAAAACCATGGGTAGTACCATGGAAGCACTCGTGCTACCAATGGGATACCCCATCAAAGCAAAGTAGCACAACATGCGAATTGCATTACTCAAAAGCCACATTCCAGCACAAATAAAGAGCTGGGAAATAGCAACACTTTGTTCTTGTTTGCATTACGATCTGTTACTTTTTCTTTGGGCAAGTTGTTGATGAACTAGTACCTGTTTAAGTTGCAGAGAGTAAATCCTATCTCTGGGGCAGGCAGAAGCATGCAGGAGTCAACCATACGACAATGCTTCAATAAGCACAAGTCTTCCTTTCACATCTGGTGTTCAGACTGTAACATGTGACTTTCAGGGTTTGCCCGGGTTTAGAAGAACAGGTATTCTCTGAAGTTCCCTCTAGCCACTCTGCAGCTTTTATGTGCAACATTGAGAGCCTTCAATGACCACATGAGGGTATAGGGAAGTGAGGGCAGTGAAGAGGAAGAGAAACATGAAAGCAATATCATAAAGGTTTACACCTGGGATGATCCCATTCCTTCTATTCAGTATTTGAAGTGTAAATCTAGAAGTGCAGAAGCTCTTTTTTCCAAAGGATCTCTGTGCTACAGAGAAGTGGTGAAACTCCCCCAGTAAAAGCAATGCAGCAGTGGTGAGAAGTGCCAGTACTATCTGTTTAAAGATTAAAGGAGCACAGTTATTGAGTACCTGATAATACTTTCCCCAATTACATAAAGGGCCCCCTTGCACGAGAGGGGCACCTTGGAGGTGACTGTGTACCCTCACCAAGAGGGGATTAAAGTACTCTGCCATGGAGACGGTAATTACTCCATCGACCCAGTGGCATAACAATAGCACCCTCAGCCCCCGCATGTGGTAAGTGGGGGGGGTGCTTTGAGCTCCATGGGCTCCCCATGGAATGTGCATGAGCCCCTGGCCTGAGAGCTACTGACTAGGTCTAGAGAGTGGGCGCAGGACCAGCTTTAGGTTGGTGCATGCACTGACTCTAGTGTGTGCGCTGTGTTTAAAAATGACCTATGGGTTTAGAATCACTGCACTTGCTTGTGCCTCCAGCAGTTTTCAGGCAACAAAAAAAATGTCAAGATATCTTTGGTGGTTAATCTTACTGCTGGTGAGAGATCCGAATTTTGTCTAGTGGCAGTTTTCACTCATCATAAAGTAGCACGGAGAGATAAGGTGCCTGCAGCAAATAATGTGTACCATGCAGATCACAAACTGTGAGTGAACTATGAGTAGAGCTTCAAAAAAGAAAAATAAATGTAGTCAGAGGAAGGCAAGAGAGAGGTGAGGGGCACTGTTGGAGAGCGGTAGGGAGGGAATTAATGGAGAACGAGGTCATGAGGGAGGGAGGACACTAAAAAAGACTGCCCATTCAGGCGCCACCACCGCTCAAGTCGATCCTGCGTGGAGGGCCCCCTTCATGTACTTTGCAGGGGACCCTCTCAAGATTCGTTCCACCACTGAATCTACCGATATATAATGTCGCCTATTAAGAAGAGATGGTCTATCAAAGTACACTTCTGCCACCTGGTGGCACTTTGAAGTTACTTCCGAGAGAAATAGACTCGAGATCCTCTGAAAGCAGCAGGAAAACAGCGAAAGGCGTCGAGACTTGTATTTGCACACAGGCTAACACAAATCATTTTTCTTAAAAAAACGACGAATTAACAGCTATGTAATACCTTATAGATCACACAGCTACAGAAGTAAAAACCTGATTTGGGAAAACACAAGATACATTTCCTGTTCTTAGGCAAAGACTTCTTTTCAAGTAACGCCTCATCCACTTTCAACCATAAAGATGACGAAATCCAAGTAGCAGTGTCCTAGTACTCTGTAACTAGGTGTGCACTCTATAAATTGTACACACATAGATTGTTGCATGGGGTAAATTTATGTTGATATCGTTTTTAATTGTTCCATATCAGCGAGGTAATTCTAGACAAGGCTGCGTCGTACAAGACCCACATGGCACACAAACGATCGCCGCTGTTTCTCAAGTAAATATATTTGTACAGTAAAAAGCATATCCTTCCTCATTTAGTTTTTGATGAGGGAGGAACCACCGTGCTTTATATTCTCACTGTGATACCAATTCATGCAAAAACACTAGGTTTGCATGTGGTGTGAACAGGAAACTGCTCTGAAAAAAATGTTGACCTTGTAAATTTTATGTACCCTAAAATGGTATAAATGTGAGGAAAGGCTTCTTTTGTCATGGTTAGCCCCCACTTTTTGCCTGGTATAAGATGTAGCCTCAAAGTTGTTAGTGTCCAGGGCCCCTGCTTACCAGGTTCCCTGGGCCAGATCTCTTTCCCAGAACTGTTGTGTGCATTGGCAAAATTGGCAGCACCTTTAGCCTCCTCTATAAAGTCCTTAGTAAATGGTACTTAGGTACCCAGAGCATTGGGTACTAAGGGTAGGCCTCTGAGGGCAGCAGCACATTTTGAGCCACCCTCAAGGGCCATCCAGTTGCACCCATCACTGCCTTTGCAGGCTGAGTGTTCTTGTGCAACCCAAAGAGGGAAACATGACATGGCACACAGCTGTGTGCCCTGTCCACTACACACTGCATACACTATAGGTATGTCACCCCTTCTGGCAGGCCTTCCAGCCCTAAGACAGGGTGCACTATATTGTATGTGAGGGCATAGCTGCATTAGCAATATGCCCCTACTATGTCCTTGCCAAACCTGGGACATAGTAAGTGAACAGAGCAGCCATTTTAAATGCAGGTGCTGTACACTGGTCAATACGAGTTTCATAGATACACGATGGCCACTCTGAACCCTGGGTTATTTGGTATCAAACAACTCAGAATGATAAATGCAAACTGGTACTAGTATTGGATTTAATACAAAATGTACCCAGGGTCACCTTAGAGGTGCCCCCTGCAAAAGCAAATTACCTTGACATGGTTGCTGGCCAGACACAACCAGCCTGCTACCACCAGACAAACATCTGAGCCCCTGGGGTGATAGATCCTGCTTTCTGGGACTCAGAACAAAGCCCTTCCTGGGTGGTGGCGCTAACGCCCCTTCCCTCAGGAATGTGCTCTGCTTTGCGAGTGTGCTTCAAAGGGCTTACCGCCCTTGAAATTTGACTCCCCGGCCTGCTACTAGCAGCAGATGGCCACCTCTATTGAAACCCCCACTTTTGGTGGGAGCAACAGTGGTAAACCAGGCAAAGGACAAGAGGGCTGGTCAGTCCTGGCTTACACCACCCCAAGGTTTTGTATGCCAAGTGACCCCTCCATTTCATTTTTGTCCATCTTGCATGGAAGGAAAATAGCCAATCAGGTGTATGGAAGCAATCTCTGCCTACGGAAAGTCCTCAGGCCCTCAGAGTGAGCAAAGGACTCATTGGTCACTACTAGGTACCCCCTAAAATGCCCACTAAATACAATACTTGGGGCATCCCTACACCAAGAAATCAGATTCTAAGGACACAAGAAGACTAGCAACTAAAAAGACCCAAGGCATGAGAACTGAATACCTGCTGCACAAAGAAAAGGTGCTGAACCCTGCAGGCTGCAATCAGGACTCGACATTTGCACTGAGGGGTAGCTTGGACATTGGAAGGACTCTAAAAACCCCCAGGGGACCTCCACTCTTCACAAATCACCAAAGAACTCCCTCCAGAGTGGAGGCATAACTCTACAGCAACAAGGACCCAACAAGCCAATGAGGTCCGCTTCACTGACTGGCTGCTGACTGCCAAACTAAATGCTGCAGCCAGATCAAACTCAACCCAAAAGACCGAGAGGATATGTCCTGTAAGTTTGCCAAGTTTGGCGGCACTGCATCCTCCAGCAGCCGAACCACACTATTCCCATGGGTAGTGGTCACCTCACATCGAACACCAAGAAGGACAGTCCACTCTGGACTGTAAAAGAACCCCTGCTGACCTGCAAGCGACCCTCAATCTGGTCTACCACCTGCTTCCAAAGGATCTTTATGCACAGCTCCTGACTCTCTGATTCGCTCAGCACCCGGCTGCTCTGAACACTGTACTGAAGATCCAGCTGTGTACTAAAGGCCCATCACTCCTTGTAAGGGGACCCCCAGGACCTACATTTAAGTCTGCCTGTGCAGTGCTTTTCCAAGTAGCCCACGCAGTGGCTTGGCACCAGCTCCAAAGACCACTTCCTGCTGTTCCCACCGGAACCGGGAGCACTGGAACTTCTGCAGCTGACCAATAGTGGCCAACGATGACCTCGACTTACCTGAAAAAGGAGGACTTGGTAATCACACTCCCTGATTTTATGTGCATTTTCAAAGGTTATCCACCATTGATTCCTACGGTGTGTGATTAGGCACAAAAGACTCATTTTTAATAAACTACAAAAATCCATAACTTAAAAAGTACATACCTAATTTTGATGATCTTGGTTTTAAAATGTTTATAAACATCTAAAATATTTTTGTAAATTGGTCTTGAGTTATTCTTTTGAGTGTGTGTCTTGCTTTGGTGATACTGTGTTTACAACAAATGCTTTGCACCTCTCCAAGATTAGCCTGACTGCTCAACCAAGCTACCATACAAATTTGGAGCATTAGGCGGCCTAGTTGTTACCTCTGTACCCCAACGTGTGGTTGCCTGGAACTACTGCAGAGTGTGTCTAGTTTTGCACACTACATAGAGTGCGAGCCTCCTACAATAACTTAATTTGCAATAACAATAGTTCTGATGGATGCAACTACCTGTGGATTCCTCACCTAATGAATACTCCGATGGCGCCAGCATTCAACGGAAATCTTCTTCCTAGCTTCTGCACGTCGACGAGGACGTCACATTTGCCCACGTGACGCCGTCTGACGTCATACAGGCAATAAGAGGTCCTCGCCGACGTGCCGACGTCAGTTCCCTTTTTTCCATGCATTCGAAACGGTTATCTTCGAGGGAGCTACTGTTGCTTTCGAAGTTACAGTGTGTTTTTCTGCTGCGTGTTTTTTCTCTGAGGTTACTATGTCTCAGAGGAAGTCTGGTTTCAAGCCCTGTCGGGAGTGTGGGGGCAAGATGTCCGTTACTGACCCACATTCGGACTGCTTATGGTGCTTAAGCTCCGACCACGACGTGGCAACATGTGATTCATGTCAACACATGAATCCGAAAGCACTGAAAGAGCGTGAAGCCAAGCTCTTCATGGCGAAGTCAAAGAGAAAGGAGAAGAAACATCATAGGAAGTCCTCCTCGCCGAAGTCTCATCGGCGTCATCGAGACTCCCGGCGCAGTAGGGATTCACGGCACCATTCGAGCAAGGAGAGGTCTCGATCGAGGTCACCTTCGGCTCGGCGTCGGAAGACTTGGGAGGTCAGTCCCACAGTCACTCCACATCCATCGACGCCGTTGCCTTCTCCGGCTTTGCCGACTTCGCCTGGGCAGACATCTTCAGTGGTTGAAGTGACACAGCCTCAGGTGTTTTCTCCGGCGTCGCAGACGTCGAGGCTGGCGTCGGGGTCACCTTCGATCCAGGCACCCCAGTATCCGGCTTTTCCTGCCCCTGGAGCCGATAATACCGCATTTTTAAATGCGATGTTTACCATCTTCCAGCAGATGGCTCCAGGCGGTGCTCCGACTGGTCCTTCGGGCCGCTGGCTTTCAGCTTGGGTGCTCCGGCGCCGCTACGGCCAGCACCCTTCATGCCCTTTCTCCCCTTGGGGAATGTGGGCTCGGCGCCGGTGTCGGCTCCGGTGTCGGCCATGGTGGCTACAGAGGTTTCGGCCCCAGAGGTTTCCATCCCATCGACTTCGGGGTTTCGGCCAGTGACCCCGACAGGACCATCTGAAACTCCGAGACGCACCTCTCTTCATCCGGCTCCTAGCTCGGCGTCAAAGCTTCCTGTGGCGCCTGTCATGGCATCGGATGGATCCGGCGATCGGCGTCGTTCCTCGACTTCGGCAGACGCCATGTCGACGCCGCGTATTGAATAGAGGCTACATTCTAGGAGACGTGCTCTCCGTCTCTTGGAGGAACAGGAATACCAACGGGTCCTGGAGGAAGGAGAAATTGAGAATTCTGGCGAGGGTCTTCATGGACTGGATACAGCTAGTGTCCTTGATACTTCCCCTGAGTGGGACTTGTCATCTCCAGGGGAGTATACTGAGGAGGCAGCCACTTTTCGTGCGGTAGTAAGAAAGGCAGCTAACTTCCTCGAACTGCCTTTGCCGGTAGCGGAGGCGAAACAGAATTTATTAACGGAGGTCCTACATCCGGCCTCTACTGCGGCAGAGCCTCTTTTGCCATTTAACAAGGCTTTGCTTGAACTGGTATTGGAGGTTTGGAAGAAGCTGGTATCTTCCTTGGCTGTTAATAGGGCTGTGGCCAGGAGGTATCGGGCTGCACCATCTGACCCTGGCTTTCTGTCCAGACACCCTACGCCGGAGAGCTTGGTGGTCCAGGCTTCCTGTTCCACTAGATCTGCGCCTGGATCTTTTCCGACAGTGCCGGGGGACAGAGACTCCAAAAAGTTGGACTCACAGTCAAAGAAAATATTCTCATCCTGTAGCATGGCGTTGAAGTCCACCAACGCTACATGTATCCTGGGGAGGTACATCTATGCTCTTATGGACGAAATAACATCATCACATACGGAGCTTCCTCAAGGACTCTTGAATATCATGTCGGATGCTCAGGCTGCTGCAACCCAGGTTATACAATCTGGGTTGGATACAACTGACTCAGTGGCTAGAGGGATGGGCACGGCGGTGGTTGCGAGGAGACAGGCTTGGCTTCGCAACTCAGGGTTCTTTTCGGACGTGCAGTCGACCCTGTTGGACCTCCCGTTTGATGGGGACAAACCTTTTGGGGCCAAAGCGGATTCGGCCTTGGAAAGGTTTAAAGAGAGCAGGGCCACAGCCAAGTCATTGGGACTGCAAGCCGCTTCTATTACCTCCTCCAGGTTTTTTAGGAGGTTTCGTGGATTTGGACGTGGCTTTTCCTCCTCTTCCTTTCGGGGGAGATTCCAACAACCTGCCTCTTCTCTCACCTTTAGATCAATTAGAGGGAGGGGTAGGGTCCGCACCAGGGGAGCCTTTCAGCAGCACTCTGCCTCTTCCTCGTCCTCTGGAGGGGTGCATCAGGGGAAGCAGCCTTAGGCTTCCACCAATTCCCACTCACTCCTCTCCGGTAGGGGGAAGGTTACTGCATTTTCTTCACAAGTGGGAAGTTATCACATCGGACACTTGGGTTATCAGCATTGTGGGAAAAGGCTACATCCTTCCTTTTTGGGAGTTTCCGCCCCCCATCCCGCCCCGCTCATCTTATTGTTCAAAAGAGCACCTCATGTTGTTAGAACAGGAGGTTCAAGTCCTCCTCTCAAAGGGCGCGGTGGAGTTGGTTCCAGAGCAGGAAAAGGGTCAAGGTTGTTACTCAAGGTACTTCCTGATCCCCAAGAAGGATGGTTGATTGCGTCCAATTCTGGACCTGAGGATTTTGAATTGGTTCCTCAAACAGGAAAAGTTCAAGATGCTGACCCTAGCTCAGGTGCTTTTGGCGTTGAACAAGGGAGACTGGATGGTGTCTGTCGACTTGCAGGATGCTTACTTTCATATCCTGATACTCAAGTCGCACAGGAAGTATCTCCGGTTTGTGGTGGGGTCGCAGCACTATCAGTTTGCAGTCCTCCCGTTTGGTCTTACTTCAGCACCTCGAGTCTTCACAAAGGTGATGTTGGTGGTTGCGGCAGAGCTCAGAAGGAAGGGGATAGCAGTATTCCCTTACTTGGACGACTGGTTGATCAAAGCCAAGTCCCCGGAGCTTGTGTTGCATCATCTGCAGTCGACAACCCAGTTGTTGTTCGACCTGGGCTTTTCGGTGAACGTGCCCAAATCTCACCTAGAGCCCTCTCAACGCCTCCTGTTCATAGGGGCAGTACTCGATACAACATTGGATCGAGCCTTTCCTCCGCCTCAGCGAATTCAAGATATTCAGGCGTTGGTTCCAATGTTTCAAAGTGGAGCGGTCATTCCAGTCCTCAAGGTCCTACGTCTGCTCGGTCTGTTTGCCTCCTGCATACTGTTGGTCACGCATGCTCGCTGGCACATGAGGGCTCTTCAGTGGTGCCTCCGAAGGCAGTGGTCTGAACACAAAGGAGATCTCGAAGTTTCTGTCAAGATCTCCAGAGATGCTGCTACGGACTTGAAGTGGTGGATTGCGAACGACAATCTTTCCCAAGGAAGGCCATTCACGCAGCCTCCACCAGTGACCACGGTCATAACGGATGCTTCCACTCTAGGGTGGGGAGCTCATCTGGGGGATCTGGAGGTCAAAGGGCTTTGGTCTCCAGAGGAACAGATTTTTCATATCAATCTGTTGGAGTTGCGGGCTGTACGTCTGGCTCTCAAGGCCTTCCTCCCATCCCTTCGCGGTCAGTCGGTTCAGGTCCTGACAGACAATACTACCGCGATGTGGTATATAAACAAACGGGGAGGAGTGGGGTCGTACCTTCTCTGCAGAGAAGCTCTTCGGCTATGGTCCTGGGCAAAGGACCATCAGATTTGCTTGGTAACAAATCATCTGGCCGGAGTCTTGAATGTACGTGAGGACAGTCTCAGTTGCCATTTCTCGGCCGACCACGAGTGGCGTCTCCATCCAGATCAAGTCCGTCTAATCTTCCAGATGTGGGGGTTTCCTCGGATAGATCTGTTTGCCACCCGGGAGAACTCGCACTGCCCGTTATTCTGCAGCCTCCAGTATCTGGTGCAGGGAGCTTTGGGGGATGCGTTTCAGAGAACCTGGTGCGACCAGTTGCTTTACGCGTTTCCCTCCATACCCTTGATTCCTCGAGTTTTGAGGAAAATTCGCCAAGACCCGGCCCAAGTCATCTTAATAGCTCCAGATTGGCCAAGGAGGGTGCGGTATTCTGACCTTCTCCAACTCTCACTGTGCCCTCCGCTCCGTCTCCCTCTCAGGGCAGACCTCCTCTCGCAGTCGCAGGGGCAGGTTTTACACCCCAACCTCCAGAGTCTGCACCTACATGCCTGGAGATTGAACGGGGCAACCTGAGTTCCTTCTCTCTCCCACCTGATGTAGTGGATGTTATCTTAGCGGCCAGGCGACACTCCACTAAAACTATCTATGCTAATAGGTGGTCTAAATTTGTGGTATGGTGTGGAGAGAGACAGATTGATCACTTATGTGCTCATTTGTCAGATGTTTTATCTCTTGCTTTGTCTCTAGCGCAGAAAGGTTGTGCAGTGGCTACTATTAAAGGTTACTTGTCTGCCTTGTCAGCCTTCATTTGTCTTCCAGACCAACCATCGTTATTTAAATCTCCTATAGTTCTTAGATTCTTGAAGGGCCTTATGAATAAATACCCTCCAAAACCTTTTGTTATGCCTCAATGGGATTTGTCCTTGGTCCTGACTTTCCTTATGGGGTCCCCTTTTGAGCCTATGAATTCTTGCCCCTTAAGGTTCTTAGTTATTAAAACAGTTTTCCTGGTGGCCATAACATCTGCAAGGAGAGTGAGTGAGTTGCAGGCTTTATCGGTAAAACTCCCTTATACAACTTTTTATGGGGATAAGGTGGTGTTGAGGACCAAGGCTGCTTTCCTTCCGAAGGTTGTTTCACCCTTCCATTTGGCCCAGACGATTACTCTGTCCACGTTCTATCCTCCGCCTCATCCTTCAAAGGAGGAAGATTGACTACATCGCTTGGACCCAAAGAGGGCGTTAAGCTTCTACATAGATAGAACGAAGGATTTCAGGCTGGAGGATCAGCTGTTCATCGGATACGTGGGCAAGAGGAGAGGAAAGGCAGTCCACAAGAGAACACTCTCCAGGTGGGTTGTTCTTTGCATTAAAATCTGTTACTCTTTAGCAAAGAAGGATCCTCCTGATGGTATTAGAGCTCATTCCACCAGGGCTAAGTCGGCCACTTCGGCCTTGGCTAGGGGTGTTCCTGTGGTCGACATCTGCAAGGCCGCAACTTGGTCATCCCTTCACACTTTTGCGAAGCATTACTGCTTAGACTTTGAGGTCAGAAGGGACGGCCATTTTGCACGGTCAGTGCTGCAGGATTTTTTGGTTTGACCATACAGGCACCCACCACCGGGCGTGGTACTGCTTTGGGACTCTATTCATTAGGTGAGGAATCCACAGGTAGTTGTATCCATCAGAAGAACGAGTTACTTACCTTCGGTAACGACTTTTCTGGTGGATACATTAGCTACCTGTGGATTCCTCACGGTCCTACCCGCCTCCCCGTTGCCTTTTTGGTCTCACCAAGTAATCCTTGAGTGTGCTCCTCTTGGTTTTGAGGACTGGTGTAGATTGTGTATTTATGGATATTTGTATATATTTATTTGTGTATATACATATTTAGTGTATATATGTATTGTTTAAAAAAACAAATATATATATTACATCTATAGCCATCTTCTTGCAATGATGTGTAGTTTACAATGTTATGAGATGTTGCCTTTATCTTTCATTCCATTGGATTATTGTTCTCAGGCACGAAAAAAATGTTGGTACTGACGTTGGCACGTCGGCGAGGACCTCTTATTGCCTGTATGACGTCAGACGGCGTCGCGTGGGCAAATATGACGTCCTCGTCGACGTGCAGAAGCTAGGAAGAAGATTTACGTTGAATGCTGGCACCATGGGAGTATTCATAAGGTGAGGAATCCACAGGTAGCTAATGTATCCACCAGTAAAGTCGTTACCGAAGGTAAGTAACTCGTTCTTTCTCCTGTTAGAAATGGGGTCAGTTTAAACCCTGTCCAAGTAGGGACTCTTACTCTAGTCAGTATAAGGGAGTCACACACCTAAGATAATCAATGCTCACCCCCTTAGTAGCTTGGCTCAAGTAGTTAGGCATATCTCAGAGGCAATGTGTAAAGTATTTGTGCACACACCCTGTAACAGAGTGAAACAATACAAAAGGACTCCACACCAGTTTAGAAAAATAGCCAATATTTATCTGAATAAAACAAGACCAAAATGACAGAAATCCAATATTCACAAGCAAAGATATCACTTTTAAAAAGTGACATTACCTTGGTTGCATCAAAACAAAGAAAAGTAAATGAGGCACCAGAAAACAAAGCAATGCATTGGTTCCTTAGTGTGCAGCAGAGGTAATGCCCTGGTTCCTTACTGACAGGGAAGGTGATGTGGCTATTCACTCCTCACAGGAGAGGCGATGCGTCAGTTCCTTACTGGCAGGGAAGGTGATGTGTCAGGACCTTACTGGCAGAGGAGCTGATGTGTCAGTTTTCTCCATGCAGGAGACATGAAGCATCAGTTTCTGGTCACGCTTTGTTGCTTGCTTGCTGCAGTGCAGGGTTGATGCAAAAATGATGCCCAGGGATGATGTGTGGGGAAATCAAGATGCAGAGTGATGCATGCTGCATCAGTCCTAAAGGGACTACGTCAATCTTTCCACAGCAAGGCAGACACTGCCTCGATTTTTCAGACACAAGGCAGGTGCTGTGTCCTTTCTTCTGCCGCAAGTCCAGTGATACGTCGATTTTCAGCTACGGGAATCCGATGCGTGGACTTTCTTCCTCAGGACACCAGTTTCCACTTCCAAGGGCCCAGAGACTGGATTTGGCACCACTTGGCAAGTCGGGACTCTCAGCAGAATAGGTCAGGCATTGGCAGATGAAGTCTTTGATGTCCCTGAGACTTCTTAACAGTAGGCAAGCTCAGTTCAAGAAGCAGGATCAAAAACAGGAGGTCAGAAGCCAAAAAGTCAGGGGAAACCCTACAGAAAGGTCCATTTCCAACACAACCGCCTCCCAGCCTAAAGCCAGGGTAGGCCAATCAACACCTTGCTGGGCTTCCTTTCTTAGGGTGATAGAACCTAGACAATGGCCCACTACTACAAGGGCTCTTACCAGTTCTACACCTCTTTGGACCGAGGTGGATCCCTCTGGCTACACTCTCAGGCCCCACTGAACTTAACCAGGAGGAGCCATTTTCCTCATCTGTGGACTCCATCTGTGGAGCACCAAACCTCTCTTTGCTCACAGATGCATCCCAGTAGTCATACAGTACCACCATGTCCAACAGTGTGATGTGGCCCATTCCACCTCTTGAGTCTGACTTTGGTCCCCAAACCAGGGAAAGCTCTGACCACAAGGACGACAACCAACAGAGGTCACTGACAGCTGTCAGTGTCAAGTGTCAGGACCCAGGCTATCCTGGGGGCCTTAAGCTTCTGTGGTTTTGAAAAGTGGGGGACAGTAGCCCCAGGTGCCTTGCTCCCTTTTTCCACTTCACCTCCCTCCAGTTTAGGGGTGGTATCCTGAGGCTGGTCACTCTACTTAGGGTCTGTACCCTGAGGCGGAGCAGAGGACAGGGGTGGTCTCTCTCACCTCCTGCTGGGGTCCTGTACCTTCTGCTTTGGAACGGTACCCCCAGAAAATTGAACTGTTAGAGTACCTTTGGAGCCAACCCTTCCCAGTCCCCTTGACACTGGGGGTAACTCATTCCCCAGAATGCAGTCTATTAGCATCTGAGGACCAACTATGACCCTTCTCGGGGTCACCTCCCCAGCCCACTTTAGGGGCACCAGAGCTATAGGGCTGAAAAAGTCTTGCGCATGGGCTGGAGTCACTCTTCACACCTGGCTGGTGTACTGATCTGGGGAAACTAGCCTTTCCAGAACCATGTTCTGGCTAACCCTGGTGTCCCTCAGAGCAGTGACTGGGAACCCCTCCAATTTCAGCTGGTGGAAGTGACGACTCCCACCCTCTGGGATCACCAACTCACCCTCTGAGTTCACCTCCCTGCTAACGGAGATTACGGCATGGTCAATGACCTGCCCCTAGGGATTATCATCCCCTAAAGCCACATTGGCCACTCCTGGATAGGTGCACCAGATGGGGTTTTCTTAGGACAGACAGAGTCTCCTTTCTTGTGTCCTAGCTTGGAACACTCAAGCAATGGGGTTGAATGTGCGGTGCCTTGAACCACCGCCCGCCAGAACCTCGCTCCTTCCTGTCAGAAGGGACATGAGAACCCTTTTCTCCCCCCTTATCCTGGGACCTGTCTGTGTCTCCCTTGACCTTCCCCTCCTTCTTCTGATGGGGACCCTGGCCATCCTTGGCTGAGTCTCCCACATACAACCTCTTGTGGACCCTGGTAATCATCAAGTGGTCTGCCTCTTGAGCAAGCTTCTTGGGGTCAGTAAGCCTGCAGTAAATTGAGTGCTGGCACAGCTCTAGAAAGCACAGATTAGACAAGTAATCCCATACAAAAAATTGTACAGCCCCTGATAATCTTTTAACTCACTGCCCTTCACCAACCATTCAGTGCTCTGCAGAAGGAATCGACACACTTAATCCAGGTCTCGGAATTAAGTTTCCTACTCTCCCTCAAAATCCTCTAGTACCTCTCTGGTGTCAGTCCATACCTTTCCTGATAGTGTAGGTGATCTCTCTGGCTGCCCCTAGAGCCTTCAAGTTGTCCCTCCCTTCTACTGTGAAGTAGTTCCACAAGCCCATCCCCCTGTCTTTTTCCAGGGATCCAATGCATGAGGAGAGCTGCCGCATAGCCCTGAAACTACCTGTGGATGTCATCCTCCTTAGTCAACTCTTCCTCTAGATTCTTGGGAAGGTGCACCTTTCTCTCAGAGTGCACTGATGAAACGCTGTCACCATCTGTGCTAACCTTGCCTTTCAAGTCAAGCTCTTTTAAGCTCAGCTCATGAGCCAAGATCACTTTTCTTTCGTGTATGGCCAGTTTTTTTGCCTCCATTTCTAGCTGGAGTCTTCAAAGCACCAAAGTGTGCTTTCTAGCCTCTCGGCTGTCCTCCAGCTCCTCTGGGATCAAACCCTTGGAAGAAACACTGCTGCCTGCCCTAGAGGATGCCTTCCTATGAGGCAGATCCTGTTGTGCCAGAAAATCACCATGTGGACTCTGCTCCTCCAGAGCAACACTGTCCATCTCTGTGTGCTCACCAGCCTCTCTGGCTGCCAACGAGGCCCTCAGCACCTTTACCAGCTCCTGATTTCTTGTGAGGCCTTTAGAAGGACACCTGAACTCTTTGCAGAACATTTTGAGCTGAGGCACCGTATAGGTCTCCAGCCTCTCTTGCTCAAACACCAAATCTGCTGTAACTGCTGCTGGCTCACCAGACTGAGACATGATTGTGAATGAAACTTAGAGGTTGCAAAAAAACTCCAGAAGGCAAAGAGAAAAAGGTCGAAAGAAGAAACAAAACAGTATGTAGTTGCGTAATAGTTTGCGATATGGAAGTAGTATACACCAATCACTATTTCGAGTACAAATACAAGTCCCTTCCTCACCGCTGATCACCAGTGTTAATAATGAGGTTTCTAGTTGGTAGACAGTTTACACCCTGTCCAAGTAGGGACCCTCATTCTAGTCAGGGTAAGGGAGTTACGCATCAAGATAACCCTTGCTCACCCCATTTGTAGCTTGGCTCAAGCAGTCAGGATAATCTCATAGGCGATGTGTGAAGTATTTGTATACACAGACACACGCACACAGTAACACATGAAAAATACTACAAAAGGACTCCACAGCAGTATAGAAAATAGCCAATATTTACCTGAATAAAACAACATCAAAACAACAAAAATCCTACATATACAAACAAAGAGATTACTTTTAAAAAGTTGCAAAGAGTCTTAATCCAGAGGAGTCAATCTCTTTTTAACATATAGTACTTGGGATGCATCAAAAACAAAGATAATGTGGGTTGGGGTGTCGGAAAGCAAAGCGATGTGCTTGTTCCTGACTTGCAGGAAAGATAATGCGCCGGTTCTCTCCCCGCAGGAGAGATGAAGCGTCCATCTCCAGTCACACAACATCGGTTTCTTGCTGCAGTGTGGGGTTGATGAGAAAAATGACACCCAGGGATTATGCATGGGAAAACCCAGATGCACCGAATTGATAGAGCCACAGTGGAATAGGAGCTGTGTCGGTCCTACAGGCGCTGCATTCATCATTCCACTGCAAGGCAAGTGCTGCATTGATGCTTCAGTCGCAAGGCAGGCTCTGCATTGATCCCTCTGCCCCAAGCCCATCAATGCATCGATTTTCATCTGTGACGATCCAAAGCATGTATTTTCTTCCTCAGGCATTAATTTCCACTTCCAAGGGCCTATGGACTTGATTTGGCACCACTTGGCAAGTCAGGGCTCTCAGCAGAAGAGAAGAGTCTAACCACTGGCAGATGAAGTCTTTGAGATGCCTGAGACTTTTTAACATGAGGTAAGGTCAGTCCAAGCCCGTGGAGAACCTTGGAAAGCAAGACATAGAAAGCAAAGTCCAGTCCTTTCACTCCCTGGACAGAAGCAGCAAGCGGCAGGCCAACACAACAGAGCAACAAGCAGAGTAGTAGTTCCTCCTACAGCATCCAGCTCTTCTTCCTGGCAGAATTTCATCAGCCCAGAAGTGTTCTAAAGTCGGGGTCTCAGAGGCCCAATAGTTTAACTCATTTCTACCTTGGAAGTAGGCAACTTCAAAGGAAAGACTTTGTAGTGCACAAGACCCTGCCTTTCCTGCCCTGGCCTCAGACACACTCCAGGGGATTGTAGACTGCTTTGTGTAAGAACAGAAACAGCCCCATTCAGGTGCAAGTGTCAGCTCCTCTGACAACTCTAGCCCAGGACGACCCTGCGGGATATGCAGGGAACACTTCAGGTCCCTTTGTGTGACTGTCTAGAGTGAATTCACAAACAGACCAACTGCCATCCTGATCCAGCCAGGCAGAAGCACAGAATGGTTAAAGAATGAAATGCCCACTTTGTAAAAGTGTCATGTTCAAACAACTTCACCACAAGATTTATTTTTAAAATGTGAGTTCAGAGACCTCAAACGACTTATCTCTATCTGCTTCCAATGGGAAATTACAGTTGAAAGATATTTCAAGGCAATCACCATGTTAACCTATGGGGAAGACAGTCCTTGCAATAGTGAAAACCGAATTTAGCAGTGTTTCACTATCAGGAAAAGCAAAACACACCAGTACATGTCCTACCTTTTAAATACAGGGACTGCCTTGGGCCTACCTTATGGGTGAGTTACACATAGTAAAAAAGAAGGTTTGGCCTGGCAAGTGGGTGCACTTGCTAAGTCGAAATGGAAGTTAAAAGTGCCCACACAGACACTGGAATGGCAGGTCTGAGACATGGTTACAGGGCTACTCATATGGGTGGCACAATTAGTGCTGCAGGCCCACTAGTAGCATTTGATTTACAGGTCCTGGGCACACACCATGCACTGTGCTAGGGACTTAACAGTAAATCAGATATGCCAATCATGGATAATCCAATTACCAATACAATTTAGACAGAGAGCACTTGCACTTTAGCACTGGTCAGCAGTGGTAAAGTGCCTGGAGTGCTAAAGCCAGCAAAAACGTTCAGCACCGGATCAAAACAGGAGGTCAGAAGCCAAAAAGTCAGGGAGGGGAAACCATGCGGAAAAGGCCATTTCCAACATCTTCTAAGTATTTCCATCAGTCTCATCCTTAATAATTGATTTATTTTTTGCTTACTTGATAGTTGAATGCAAATATGTTTATAAGCAAACTTAAAACAAAGAAATGATTCAAAATACTCACCTCAAGGTTGATGCAGTGACATTGAACGTTTCACTAAATCAGCGTGAATGCATGCACCAAACTCTATATGGTATTGAGTGAAGTGTCCATCCTGTTCAGGTTATGTCCTCAAGTCCTCCGTTAAATGTCCGACAACGCAGGCTTTTTATCTTCGTACTCTGACATTCTGTACTGTGGGAGGCTGAATGAACCGTCAGTTCCTAAATATGTCTTTAAGGAACACAACGTAATACACATGAAGGGGGTGGCCGCCAGGGCCACCGACCACGGGTGCACCCCCAACAGGCTGGCGGTGCTCCCACGAGCATTCTGACCGCGGCGGTTCAAACTGCACCCGTCGCACCCCTGCAACTACGCCGGCTCAATTCTGAGCCGGCGTCCTCGTTGCAGGGGCATTTCCTCTGGGCCGGCGGGCGCTCTTTTGGAGAGCGCCCGCCGGCCCAGAGGAAATGTTAGAATGGCCGCCGCGGTCTTGTGACCGCGGTGCGGTCATTTGGCGGCGGAACCTTGGTGGACGGCCTCCGCCGTCCACCAAGGTTAAAATCAGGCCCGAAATGTACATTCTATAGGAAGACATAGGCCCTGATTATGACCTTGGCGGACGGCGGAGGCCGTCCGCCAAGTTACCTCCGCCAAATGACCGCACCGCGGTCAGAAGACCGCGGCGGCCATTCAGACATTTCCTCTGGGCCGGCGGGCGCTCTCCAAAAGAGCGCCCGCCGGCCCAGAGGAAATGCCCCTGCAACGAGGACGCCGGCTCAGAATTGAGCCGGCGTAGTTGCAGGGGTGCGACGGGTGCAGTTGCACCCGTCGCGTATTTCAGTGTCTGCTTTGCAGACACTGAAATACTTTGCGGGCCCTCTTACGGGGGCCCCTGCAGTGCCCATGCCATGGGCATGGGCACTGCAGGGGCCCCGCAGCACCCCCTACCGCCATCCTGTTCCTGGCGGGAGACCCGCCAGGAACAGGATGGCGGTAGGGGGTGTCAGAATCCCCATGGCTGCGGAGCGCGCTCCGCAGCCATGGAGGATTCTGTAGGGCAGTGGTAAACCGGCGGGAGACCGCCGGTTTACCCATTCTGACCGCGGCTGAACCGCCGCGGTCAGAATGCCCTCGGGAGCACCGCCAGCCTGTTGGCGGTGCTCCCGTGGTCGGTGACCCTGGCGGTCACCGGCCGCCAGGGTCAAAATGACCCCCATAGTGTTCACATAAAATATATCTTTTGTGTCCATCCAAAAATCCTCAGATCCTAGGTCCAAAGTTATATCGAAGTATTTTCCTGTCCTTGTCAGTTCCTTCCCAGTGCTCTCAAGAAAGTGAAGCATAACCCCCAACCTTTAATAAACCCCCTTTGTGGCAGTGTTTCTCTAAGTTGTACCTTGTCAGGGTGAGCCCACTCCAAGCAGCGTCTTTTAGCCGGCCTTGTTAGAGTGAGCCTCCCATAAATAATGACTTTCTCAACTCCCTCCCATAGCGTTGCCTTACTAGTGTGAGCTCACTCCCATAGCCTTTTTAATGTGAACTCTCTCCCATAGCCTTGTTAATGTGATCTCCATCCCATAGTCTTCTCTGCTTAATGTGAGCTCCCTCCCATAGCCTTATTGTGAGCTCCCTCCCATAGCCTTGTTAATGTGAACTCCATCCCATAGCCGTGACTTGTAAATGTGAGCTTCCTCCAATACCCTTGACTTGTCCATGTGCACTCCCTCCTATAAGCTTGACTTGTTCATGTGAGCTCCCACAGACTTGACTTGTTCATGTGAACTCCCTCCAACAGCCTTGTCTTGTTCATGTGAACTCCCTCCCACAGCCTTGCCTTGCTACTGTGAACTCCCTCCCACAGCCTTGCCTTGTTAATGTGAGGTCCTTCCCAAAGCCTTGCCTTGTTAATGTGAACTCCCTCCCATAGCTTTCCTTGTTAATGTGAACTCCCTCCCACAGCCTTGCCTTGTTAATGTGAGGTCCTTCCCATGGCCTTGTCATGTTAATGTGAACTCCCTCCCATAGCCTTGCCTTGCTAATGTGAACCCATAGATCTGCCTTGTCATTTTGAGCAGCCTTCTAGCAGTATCTCTTAGGCATGCTTTTTAGTGCGAGATCTCCTCCAACAGCAGTTTCATGGCCATGCCTTGCCAGTATGAGCTCCCTCCCATAGCCATGCTTTGTCAGTGTGAGCTCATTCAGTCACTGCCATGGGAATAGATTGTACTTTCTTGCTAGCATAGATTCCCAGTGTGAGCTCCCTGGCAGACATAATTTACGTATGAGCGAGAGTCCGCAAGACTCCATCAGCATGAGCACATCTCTAATCAGACGTGTTACATAGTGTTATCTTCCTGTAGTGTCATCCTTTGTTAGCTATGTAGCAGCAGTAGTTTGTCAGTGTGATTCACATATCGGTATTTCCTTTTAGGGGGAAGCTTTTTCCCAACAGCCGCCATTCATAAGGAGCTGCCATCGAAAATCGATCTGTTTAGGTGATATCTTCCCAGTAGTGCTTTCTATTTGCTGCAGCACAACAGAAACTTTATACTTGCTGCAGCACAGCAGACGTGTCAGCTTTTTCCCCAGTTCTGCCCTGTTGATGTGAGCTTCTTACCAACAGTTGCGCAGTCTTTTGTAACTGTTTGGATCTCCTGCTTGTCTTCATAGTCAGGTGTCCTCCTACGTGTGATCAAACAACTGTCCTTCAGGCTGTTTAGGTTTTTATCAGTGTTCATGAAAATATACCTTCAAATTAATTCATTTACTTTACTTTATGCACGGAGATGAAATTCACTTCGTGATGAGACTGCTCAAACATGGTGGAGCCCTTCCCTAGTTGCCTAGTGGACCGAAACCCTGCATTTGCCTCCAACCGCACACATCCAAGCTCCTTTCAAGTATTGTCTCTCTAGCTTTCCCTTAACTGTGTAACCGTCATAAAGGACATTGATCATTTGCCTCCTGACTTTAGGAAGTATTTCCTACCTCTCTACTCAACCTATCGTGAAGCTTCAGAAAGATGCTACTCTTCCGGTGCTGTGGACTGCAGTAAATATTCTGTTAGAGTAACTAATAATTCTAGTTAAGTCAGCTGTCTGACAGTGGCAGCTAGTGATCTTTGAATCTGCTGAAGTACCTGTAAGAAATTGTGTCATTAGTTGCTAAGAATGTGAATCCTTCACAAGTAATAGTCCACAAGTTTATTTTTACTGGGAACTAAACCCCATATAGCAGCACTTGACTCTCACAGGGTAGCAAAGTAGAGCAGTACAAGGCCTACTCAGGGAATGTGGTGTGGGTTAGTAACCTTACTTTGTTGATACACAAAACAACTTTAAATACATAATTGTCCAGACAGTGCTTTTCCTTAAAAAAAGGAAAAGTATTTTTATTACACATACACTACTAAATAATAAACATCAAATTATGCATGCGTACAATCAGGTATATTGCAATATCTATGGTGACATCCTCAAGAGGGTCCTGAATCCTATAAACAAGATATACACAGCATATCGGATGCAATATCCCAATGTAAGGGGACATCATTATCAATAAGTCAGGCCAACTGCCTTTGTCATGGTGTAACCACATCAGTAAAAGCAGCAACTATTTGGCCCTCATTACAACCCTGGCGGTAAATTCCGCAGACCGCCATGCTGACGGCCACGAACATAGTGTGTCCGTGGTGGAAATCCGCCCCGGGTATTTTGACCCACACTGAGAATTCCACCACTATACAGACCCCCACACAAGTCCGCCAGCCCAAAGGTCAGTGATAAACTGTCGGTACCAAAATCCACACCGTTATGCCAACAGAAATACACCCACAGTATCCGACCCACTAATTAACGCGGCGGTCTTTCAACCATGGTAAACCATTGGCGCCAAGCTCAAAATACACACACATTTACAAAACACAACCACATTGGACAATTCAAAAGATACACACCTGACACACATACACACACCACACCCACACACCCCATCCAATATAAAACACCCCCCCCACATTACCCACAACCTCTTACAACGCAAAATTTTGAAGAAGCACAGAGACAGAAAAGCAAAGACCACACCAGCATCCGGAGGCACACAACACCATCACACATACAACATCCACTCACATCACACCACACACCCCAACACATCACCCCACACATCACATGAACCATCACCTCACACATCACTCACACCACATCATGGCACCTCAAAGACACCCCAGGTTTTCTGAGGAGGAGCTCAGGGTCATGGTGGAGGTAATCATCCAGGTAGAGCCACAGCTATTCGGATCACAAGTGCAGCAGACGTCCATTGCAAGGAAGATGGAGCTATGGCAGAGAATTGTCGACAGGGTCAATGCAATGGGACAGCATCCAAGAACAGAGGATGACATCAGGAAGAGGTGGAACGACCTACGGGGGAAGGTACTTTCCGTGGTATCCAGAAACGAGGTAGCCGTAATGAGGACTGGCGGTGGACCCTCACCTCTTCCCCCACAACTAACAACATGGGAGGAGCAAGTCTTGGCAATAATGCATCCTGAGGGCCTCACAGGAGTAGCAGGAGGAATGGACTCTGGTACGTCAAATATTTAATATTATATCCTCCCCACCCTACCTGCATGCCATCACATACTCCAACCCTCACCCTCACTCCCATGACTCCACCATCTCCCACACACCCCACCATCACACCCAACAACTCCTACAACCAAGCCCTGCATGCAACAACAAATGCATAGACACCCATCACAGACATGCATGGACACCCATCACCAAAGCATGTCCAATAGAGAGACTCACCCAGGGCACACAATCACCACTCACACAGAGGGCTAAGTCGATAGTGCAAGCACAGTAATAGAGGAAAACACACCTATTGCACGGCACGAGATGCCACACAGAGATCAAATAACAATGCATTTACACCCCAACAGGACCCCTACCCAACATCACCGGAGAGGAGGTGCCATCCATATCCAGTCCCCCCACAGAAGAGGTCCACAGTGATGACAGCAGCTCTTCACTCCTGGATCAAGATGACCAGCCTGGCCCATTAGGGACCTCTAGACAGTCAGTTCCCCTGTCACAGTCCCAACCCACCACAGAACCTCCCCCCTCAGGAAACACCAGCACAGCACCCACCCAGCGGGCTCATGCCACTGTCCCCAGGACACGTCTATCCGCAGTGTGTCCACCACTACAGGGACCCTAGGCAACCCCACTAACACAGGACGATCAGGGGCCTGGGGTCAGTGGCAGTGGGCACACGGTTCAGGGGACAGAGGCACAGGACAACAGGGAAGTTGGGAGGACTGCTGTGCGACAGGGGGAGGACAGGCCCAGGGAACCGATACTCCACGAGGCACTATCAAACATCATGGGAGACCTTGGGCATGGTACTGGCCAAGTTGCAGGAGACCCAGCGGCTGCAGGAGGGATAGTACCTGGGGATCAGGGAGGACTTGAAGGACATCAACACCACCTGGTCTCCATTGCAGGGGTGCTGGCAGACATAGCCAACACCATGAGGGAGTCAGTGGCACAACAAAGGGCCCCTGACACTAGCCAAACTGATGAACTGATGAACAGCCTTGCACCTCCGCCGGGCCTAGTGGAAAGGAGGCCCTGCCACAGGACCAACCAGCCATCAGCACCCCACCCCCTGCAGAAGGAGAACCACCCCGCAAACGGTCCCTGCGATCCAGGCATAAGACAGAGAACATTGCCAAGACCCCATCCAGGAAATAGGACCCTCCTGATTGTCACCCTTCTGTCCCACTATGTCACCCTGTCCACATTGAACTGCCATTACTCCCCTTCCTATGCCCTATTGGACAATGCACCTGTGATACCAAGAGACCGGACTCTACTATGGACCTTCCTCCACCATCACCCCAGCCCCTTCCACATACCCCTATTCACATTAGCCCCTAATTAAACACCCTTGAATCACAAACCAATCTGGAGTCAGTATGAACTTGCACAAATGTATTATTACAACATCACCAACAAATATCAATGTAAATGTTCAATTGCTCATACCAATTTTTGACAGTTGTTAGGCAGCAGTACATATAGCAGAAGGCAGAATGAGGTACCCAGATCTGAAATTTTTTAAGGCAAAGTGAACTGTCAGCGTCCATAGACAGAGGTTAAGAGGCTGACTTATACATTGCCCTACAGTATTCAGAAATGTGAGGAGCACTTACAGTCTCTTACCTGGGTGTCACTGGAAGTACTGCATGATGATGTTATTTCGGTTGTCAATCTCTTCTTCCTCTGCCTCCTCTTCCTCAATGTCCACAGGCTCCACCGCTGCCACAAGACCATCATCAGGTCCATCCTCCTGCAGAAAAGGCACCTGGCGTCTCAATGCCAGGTTGTGCAACTTGCAGCATGCCACGATTATCTGGCACACCTTCTTCGGTGAGTAGTATATGGAGCCACCTGTTAGATGGAGGCACCGGAATCTGGCCTTCAGGAGGCCGAACGTCCTCTCAATAATACACCTAGTTTGCCCATGTGCCTCATTGTAGCGTTCCTCTGCCCTTGTCCTGGTATTCCTCACTGGGGTCAGTAGCCATGAGAGGTTGGGGTAACCAGAGTCACCTGCAAAGAGGGATAACTGTTAGACACACACTAACCCTTAGGGACTACACCATAACCAGACACCTACTCATACTGTGTGGGGACCTTGGGCTCACTTATTAGCCACACATGGTGCCTCTGGAGTTGGCCCATCACATAAGGGATACTGCTATTCCTCAAAATGCAGGCATCATGCACAGAGCCAGGAAACTTGCCATTCACATGGGAGATGTACTGGTCCGACAAACACACCATCTGCACATTCATCGAATGGTAGCTTTTTCTATTCCTGAACACTTGTTCAGTTCTGCGGGGGGGAACAAATGCCACTTGTGTACTATCAATGGCACCAATGATGTTAGGTATATGTCCCAGGGTATAAAAGTCAGCTTTCACTGTGGGCAAATCCTCCACCTGGGGAAACACGATGTAGCTGCGCATGTGTTTCAGCAGGGCAGACAACACTCTGGTCAACACGTTAGAAAACATTGGCTGAGACATCCCAGATGCCATGGCCACTGTAGTTTGAAAGGACCCACTTGTCAGGAAATGGAGCACTGACAGGACCTGCACTAGAGGGGGGATTCCTGTGGGCTGGGAGATAGCTGACATCAGGTCTGGCTCCAATTGGGCACACAGCTCTTGGATTGTGGCACGATCAAGTCTGTAGGGGATAATGATGTGTCTGTCTTCCATTGTCGCTAGGTCCACCAGGGGTCTGTACACCAGAGGATGATGCCATCTCATCATCTATCCCAGCAGATGTGCCCTATGGAGGAGAATGGTGAGCAGAGGGTCATGTACCACATAGGTTGCACAAGTGTGTTTGCAGTAATGTGAGTAAATCCGTGTGTGGCGTAGTTTGTCCATATATCTGACAAATTGTGCTGTGACAAAGTTAGGTGCCATGCCATGTGCCCTGCTGAAATGGTGGCTGCCTGACTTGTGAGGAGGGACAAGGGAAAATGAGGTAACTGCGCTGGCGTTGTGCAGCGTCGCAGTAGGCGGTCAAAAAACGCAGCACAATTCAGCATTGGTTATCATTGGGCCCTATGGGTTCCTGGAGCCAATGACGATGTACGCCGGCGGTGACGTGACTGCCATTTTCTATCTGTTCATGCACATGATACCTGACTTTCAACAGGAGAGGACCTACACTGCAAGTGCTGCTGTTACCTGAGTCTGGAAGCAACAATGGCTCAAGTGTCTGGGGAAAGGGCCCCTGCCTTCACCGCGGAGGAGTTGAACAAACTGGTGTATGGGGTCCTCCCCATTACACGCTACTCTACAGTCCTCCAGACAAACAGGTAAGTACTCTGGGAGCATGATGCGTGGGCAATGCCTGTTTGGAGTGGTGTGGATGGAAGATACATAGGGGGGGCTGAGGCTTGCATGTGAGGATGGGGAGTGCATGTGCGTCAGGGCATGGGTGGGAACTGGTGGGCAATGAGTATGACGGTCTGGATGGGTGAGTAATTTCCTTTCCTCCTGTACCTTTCCTCTAGGTCAGCGCCCACCAGAAGAAGGGTATTTGCCGTGTCATCGCCAAGGAAGTGCGGACCCTGGGGGTCTATCATAGACAGAGCACCCACTGCCGCAAGAGATGGGAGGACCTTCGCCGCTAGAGCAAGAAGACGGCGGAGGCCCAACTCGGGCTGGCCTCCCAATGTGGAAGGGGTGCCCGTCACACCATGACCCCCCTGATGTTCCGGATCCTGGCGGTGGCATATCTGGAGTTGGATGGGCGCTTGAGGCCATCACAGCAGCCACAAGGGAGTGAGTACAGTGTCATTAAGCTGACTCTCCGCGTTTTATGAAGTGTCTGGGTGGGGGATGTGGGCTTCCCTAGGCCAGGGCAAACTTGGTAGGGTAGGTCCCTTGTTGGGCAGGCTCTGAGGCACTCCAATCCCAATATTTGTAGTGGGCAACTACAACTGGGCAGGCTCCTGTGGGTTCCAGCTGTGTAGCATATGGTGTTAGGCATTGTACCCCATGGCCTGGTGAATTTCCTACTAACTGCTAGTGCATGGCCCAATGCATAGGACTGCTCCCTGTGTGTTGTGTCCACCAACGTTGGTGGTGTTGCTGGCATTGACGATATGTATTTTCTGTATTCCCCCCCTTCTTGTTTAGTCACCCTGTTCTTGTGTGCATTAACATCATCTGGCGGAGGAGCAGAGGCACCGGTGACAGAGGGAGCTGCATCCCACATGGCCCTGGAGGGTGAATCCACAGAGGGTGAAGGCACCAGTGGGATGGAGGGCGAGGGGACCTCCACGATGGGGACAGGAGGGGATACCAGCGACAGCGACTCCTCCTCTAATGAAAGCTCCCTGGCGGTAGCGGAAACCCCTGTGCCTACCCCAACAACAGGTACATCTGCCACCCCCCTACCAGCACCGCCCTCCCAGCAGCCCCTCAGCGTGTTTCCAGTGCCTGCTCACCCAGGAGGGTGGGTATCTCCTTCGCCCCAGGCACCTCAGGCCCTGCCCCTGTCAGCTCTGCTGCCCTCAGTGAGGAGGCTATTGACCTCCTGAGATCCCTCACTGTTGGGAAGTCAACCATTCTGAATGCCATTCAGGGTGTCGAGAGGCATTTGCAGCACACAAAAGCATACCTGGAGGGCATTCATTCTGGTGGCCCAATGGAGAACATTTCAGGCTCTGGCCTCAGCACTGATGGAAGCCATTGTCCCTGTGTCCAGCCTCCCCCCTCCAACTTCCAGTACCCAGACCCCATCACCTCTACCTCAGCCTATCCCAAGTGCACAGTCAGACTAACAAGCACACACACATCAACACACAAAAGTGGCTTAGGCAAACATAAGTACCACACACCCGACAGGCACTCACACAAGCACCATACCCATGCACACATACCAACATCCACTTCCTCCGCTGTGTCCCCCTCCTCCACATCCTCCACCTCCCTCCCAGTCTCGTCTCCACTCACACTTGCATGCACTACCTCATCAGCCACTGCCTCCATCACCAGCATGCCCATCACTACACACCGCTCATGTGCAATCACCACCCATACTACCATTCACACGTCCCCTGTGTCCTCTCCCAGTGTGTCTGTGAGCCCTCCTCCCAAAGTACACAAACGCAGGCACACACCCACTCAACAGCCATCCACCTCACAACAGCCTCCAACCCATGCACCTTCACCCTAACTCAGCAGATGTACACCTCCTACAACCACTACCTCTTCCTCCACTCCCACACCCCCTCCATCTTCCCATCCCAGTGTGTCAAAAAACTTTTCCTAGCTAACATTGACCTCTTCCCTACACCTCCCCCCGACCTTCCCCTAGGATGTCTAGATCCCAGCCCAGCACCTCAGCCACCAAATCTGCATCCTCTGTGGTCCCTGCTACAGAAGTACGGGCTAAGGGGGCATCCGTCAGAGCTGCCAGTGTGCCACCGACAGAAAAGAAGGACCACCCTATTCCACCACCTGCAAAGGTCAAAAACGGGCCCACTTCCAGCAGGGGACAGTCCCACCACCCACCCAGCAAGGCCTCACCCAAACCCCGAGTGAACAGTGCCAAGGCCCCTGCAGCGACTGTTAAGATGGGGAAGGGCCACAAGCCAAAGGGCACATCACCTCTGGGCACGATGTCTCCTGGTGAGGGGCTGGTGACCACCAGATCATCAGGGTTTGCATCCACATGCACCACAGTCACCTGCCCCCGCCACCTGCACCCCCACCTGAACCGCCGCTGCCACAGAGTCAGTCAGCAGCATCCTCCCCAAGGATCAGCCATCCGAGGCTGCCGGAGATGGTATGGTGTCTCCATCCACCACAACAGTCACTTGCACCATGGCCAGCACTGGCAGCATCTCCGCCGCAGATACCGCCACCTGCACCACCATCAGCACCGCCACGTCCACAGCCGATGCCACTCTGTCGGACCTCAGCCACATCCCCAGTGTGCAGCCGTCAGAGTCTGCAGGTGACGTCCTGGACCCTGGACACGCCACTTAAGACACCACCACCAGCACTGACATAAACCAGCAATTGGCACCCAGTCCTTGGCAGGTTGAAGCACTCTGGGCAACAAGCCCCCTCCAGAACCAATGGAGAAAGGCATCCACTCACAAAGTCCTTGGCAGGATGAAGCACTCTGGGCACAAAGCCCCCTCCAGAACCAGTGGAGAAAGGCATACACTCACCCAATCCTTGGCAGGATGAAGCACTCTGGGCAGAAAGCCCCCTCCAGAACCAGTGGAGAAAGGCATCTACTCACCCAGTCCTTGGCAGGATGAAGCACTCTGGGTACAAATCCCCCTCCAGAACCAGTGGAGAAAGGCATCCACTTACCCAGTCCTTGGAAGGATGAAGCACTCTGGGCACAAAGCCCCCTTCAGAACCAGTGGAGAAAGCCATCCACTTGAGAGACTTTGGCTTTGCACTCCCCAGGACCAGGCAGTGGGCTGTGAACCTACTTGAGAGACTGTGGCTTTGTACTCCCCAGGACATCGGTGTGGGCATGGATGCCCCTCGAGGAGCAGTGGTGTCGTACCATCTTCCGGCTGAGGTGACCCCCCTCCCTTTCCCCCTAAGGTGCTTGTGTTTTTTCAACCTGATTCCCCTGCAGTGTTCTCTCTGTTTTGAAGCAGGTGTCATGTGTGGGCTTGGCCCATGCTTTTTGGGACCACTGGTCCACCGAGGTGTTAGAAATGGGGTCTTTGGTTGGCAGTCAGGTTACCCCCTGTCCAAGCAAGGACCCTCACTCTAGTCAGGGCAAAGGAGAAACACACCTGCTTAACCCCCACTCACCCCCTTGGTAGCTTGGCACGAGAAGCCAGGCTTAAGTCAGAAGCAATGTGTAAAGTATTTGTACCAACACACACAGTAATACAGTGAAAACACTACAAAATGGACACCACATCAGTTTAGAAAAATAAGCAATATTTATCTAAATCAAACAAGACCAAATCGATAAAAATCCAACATACACAAGTTGAGATATGAATTTTCAAAAGAATAAGAGTCTTACTCCATAAAAAACAATGGAAATGATGATTTTGCACAAAGTACCTGGTTAGCATCAAAAATAAAGCCGCACGGGTGAGCGTGCATTGGAAAAGTCAGCGATGCGTCGATTCCTTCCTCGCAAGGGAGGCCGCACGTTGTTTCTTCTCCGGTCAGGTCGGCAATGCATTGTTTTTCATCCCTCTCAAGAGAGCAATGCATCGATTTCTGGGTGAGGCACCTCAGATCCACGCAGAGTTGGGCTGACTTTGATGTTCAGGAATGATGCATGAAAAATGCAGTCGCACGGTGTTAGAAAACCACGCTGTGTGGGGTTTGCGTCATTATCAGCAGCCACAAGTTGGTGTTGCACATCATTTCTCCAGCCACGACGCGTCGATCTCCAATCTGTGATGCAGGTGGAGCGTTGATTTTAGCTCGAACCCAGCAGCGCGTCGTTTATCAGCTCAGTTGCAGATTGTGCTTCCAAAATTTCCCTGTACGGTGTTCTGTGCGTGGATTTTCAGCTCTTGTTCTGCCAACTTCACCTTTCAATGCTCAAGAACTAGATAGGACACCACTTGGCAGGGCAGGAGTCTCAGCAGAAAGTCTAGGTGCTGGCTGAGGAAGTCTTCGATGGCCCTAAGACTTCAATACAGGAGGCAAGCTCAGTTCAAGCCCTTGGAGATTCTTCAGGAATGCACATCAAAGTCTAGTCTGTGTCCCTTTTCACAGGCAGAAGCAGCAACTGTATGATAGATCAACAAAGCACAATCACAGGCAGGTGCAGCACTTCTCCTCAGCTCTTAAGCTCTTCTCCTCGGCAGAGGTTCCTCTTGAATCCTTAAGGAAATCAAAAAGTCTGGGGTTTTGGGTCTACTACTTATAGCCTTTTCTGCCTTTGAAGTAGGCAAACTTCAAAGGAAAGTCTCTGTTGTTCACAATATCCTGCCTTGCCCAGGCCAGGCCCCAGACACACACCAGGGGGAGGGAGACTGCATTGTGAGAGGGCAGGCACAGCCCATTCGGGTGTAAGTGACCACTCTTCCCTCCACTCTCACTCAGATGGCCCATCAGGATATGCAGGCTACTCCCCTGTTCCCTTTATCTCACTGTCTAGAGGAGCCTCAAGTGGGTAACTTCTGAGACTGTGGCTTTGCACTCCCCAAGGCCAGGCAGTGGGCGGTGAACCTACTTGAGAGACTGTGGCTTTGTACTCCCCAGGACATCGGTGTGGGCATGGATGCCCCTCGAGGAGCAGTGGTGTCGTACCATCTTCCGGCTGAGGTGACCCCCTCCCTTTCCCCCTAAGGTGCTTGTGTTTTTTCAACCTGATACCCCTGCAGTGTTCTCTCTGTTTTGAAGCAGGTGTCATGTGTGGGCTTGGCCCATGCTTTTTGGGACCACTGGTCCACAGAGGTGTTAGAAATGGGGTCTTTGGTTGGCAGTCAGGTTACCCCCTGTCCAAGCAAGGACCCTCACTCTAGTCAGGGCAAAGGAGAAACACACCTGCTTAACCCCCACTCACCCCCTTGGTAGCTTGGCACGAGAAGCCAGGCTTAAGTCAGAAGCAATGTGTAAAGTATTTGTACCAAAACACACAGTAATACAGTGAAAACACTACAAAATGGACACCACATCAGTTTAGAAAAATAAGCAATATTTATCTAAATCAAACAAGACCAAATCGATAAAAATCCAACATACACAAGCCGAGATATGAATTTTCAAAAGAATAAGAGTCTTACTCCATAAAAAACAATGGAAATGATGATTTTGCACAAAGTACCTGGTTAGCATCAAAAATAAAGCCGCACGGGTGAGCGTGCATTGGAAAAGTCAGCGATGCGTTGATTCCTTCCTCGCAAGGGAGGCCGCACGTTGTTTCTTCTCCGGTCAGGTCGGCAATGCATTGTTTTTCATCCCTCTCAAGAGAGCAATGCATCGATTTCTGGGTGAGGCACCTCAGATCCACGCAGAGTTGGGCTGACTTTGATGTTCGGGAATGATGCATGAAAAATGCAGTCGCACGGTGTTAGAAAACCACGCTGTGTGGGGTTTGCGTCATTATCAGCAGCCACAAGTTGGTGTTGCACATCATTTCTCTAGCCACGACGCGTCGATCTCCAATCTGTGATGCAGGTGGAGCGTTGATTTTAGCTCGAACCCAGCAGCGCGTCGTTTATCAGCTCAGTTGCAGATTGTGCTTCCAAAATTTCCCTGTACGGTGTTCTGTGCGTGGATTTTCAGCTCTTGTTCTGCCAACTTCACCTTTCAATGCTCAAGAACTAGATAGGACACCACTTGGTAGGGCAGGAGTCTCAGCAGAAAGTCTAGGTGCTGGCTGAGGAAGTCTTCGATGGCCCTAAGACTTCAATACAGGAGGCAAGCTCAGTTCAAGCCCTTGGAGATTCTTCAGGAATGCACATCAAAGTCTAGTCTGTGTCCCCTTTCACAGGCAGAAGCAGCAACTGTATGATAGATCAACAAAGCACAATCACAGGCAGGTGCAGCACTTCTCCTCAGCTCTTAAGCTCTTCTCCTCGGCAGAGGTTCCTCTTGAATCCTTAAGGAAATCAAAAAGTCTGGGGTTTTGGGTCTACTACTTATAGCCTTTTCTGCCTTTGAAGTAGGCAAACTTCAAAGGAAAGTCTCTGTTGTGCACAATATCCTGCCTTGCCCAGGCCAGGCCCCAGACACACACCAGGGGGAGGGAGACTGCATTGTGAGAGGACAGGCACAGCCCATTCGGGTGTAAGTGACCACTCTTCCCTCCACTCTCACTCAGATGGCCCATCAGGATATGCAGGCTACTCCCCTGTTCCCTTTATCTCACTGTCTAGAGGGGATTCACAAACAGCCCAACAGTCAGCCTGACCAAGACAGGGAATTCACAAACAGGCAGAGTCACAGAATGGTTTAAGCAGGAAAATGTCCACTTTCTAAAAGTGGCATTTTCAAACTAACAATTTAAAAAACAACTTTACCAAAAACTGTATTTTTAAAATGTGAGTTCAGAGACACTAAACTCCTCATTTCTAGATGCACACAAAGGGAATCTGCACTTTAATGATATTTAAAGGCAGCCCCCATGTTAACCTATGAGAGAGATAGGCCTTGCAGCAGTAAAAGCTGAGATTAGCAGTATTTCACTGCTAGAAAATATAAAACAGAAAAATACATGTAACCCCTTTAACATACATTGCACCCTGCCCAAGGGGCTACCTAGGGCCTACCTTAGGGGCGCTTTTGCCTGTAGAAAAAGGGAAGGTTTAGGCCTAGCAAGAGTGTGCACCTGCCAGGTCAATTGGCAGTTTAAAACTGCACACACAGGAACTGCAGTGGCAGGTCTGAGCCATGTTTACAGGGCTACTAAGGTGGGTGGCACAACCAGTGCTGCAGTTTCACTATTAACATTTGATGTACAGGCCCTGGGCACCTCTTGTGCACTTTACTAGGGACTTACTAGTAAATCAAAAATGCCAATCAAGATAACCCAATTACACACACAATTTATACAGGAGCACTTGCACTTTTGCACTAGTCAGCAGTGGTAAAGTCCCAGAGTACCAAAAACAGTAAAAGAGTCCAGCACAGAGTCAAAACATGGGAAGCAGAGGCAAAAAAGACAGGGGAGACCACGCCAAGGATGCCAGGTCTAACACGTGTCACCCCAAGCTGAAAGTGGGTAGAGCTACCCAACCTCATGGGAGGTGGAAGAATCTGGACAGACAATCAGCATTGGTGTGTTCTGTTCCATGGGGTGGTGTTCCACCGTAAACAGTTTTGTATTCTCACCCCTCATCTGCATCAACTATCTGAGGGGCCTGTGGTCTGTCTGAACCCAGAAGTGAGCCCCAAACAAGTAGGGTCTTAGCTTCTTCAGCACCCAGACCACAGCAAAATCCTCATGCTCAATTGCACTCCACCTACGTTCCCGGGGAAGTAACCTCCTACTAATGAAGGCTACAGGCTGGTCTAGGCCCTCTTCATGTAGCTGTGAAAACACTGCCCCCACACTATGCTCTGAAGCATCAGTCTGCACGACAAATTCTTTAGAGAACTCAGGTGCCTTTAGCATGGGTGCAGTGCACATGGCTGCCTTCAGGGCATCGAAAGCTGTCTGGCAAGGCTCATTCCAGAACACTTCCCTGGGCTGCTTTTTGGAGGGTAGCTCAGCCAAGGGAGCAACAATAGTGCCATACCCCTTGACAAATCTCCTGTAGTATCCTGTGAGACCTACAAAGGCCCTCACCTCAGTGTGGGTCTTGGGAGGTTCCCAAGCCAGAATGGTATACATGTTTGCTTGTAGGGGTGCCACCCGGCCACTCCCCACCTGGTGTCCCCAGTACACCACAGAACGTTTCCCTATTTGGCACTTACTTGCCTTAATAGTGAGGCCTGCCTTCTGCAGGGCCTCCAACACTTGGCAGAAGTGTTGTAAGTGTTCCTCCCAGCTTGAGCTGAACACAGCGATGTCATCCAGGTAGGCTGCACTAAAGTCATCCAATCCAGCCAAATCCTGGTTAACCAACCTCTGAAAGGTGGTAGGGGAATTTTTCATCCCAAAGAGCATCACCCTAAATTGGTAGTGCCTATCTGGGGTGGAAAATGCTCTCCTTAGCCCCCTCCGTTAGGGCAATCTACCAATATCCATACGTTAAACTGAATGTACTTAGATATTTAGCAGCCCCTAACCTGTCAACGAGCTCATCAGCTCGGGGGATGGGGTGCACATCAGTCCTGGTGACCGCAGTGTGCCCACAGTAGTCCACACAGAACCTGAGTTCTGGGGTGGCACCAGGAGCAGCAGCCTTTGGGACCAAGACCACTGAGCTGGCCCAATGGCTACTTGAAAACATAATAACCTGTAATGCTAACATCTTGGACACATCCTTGATGTTAGCCCTAACCTTGTCAGTCACTCTGTAAATCTTGTGTTTTATAGGCCGACTGCCCCAGTGTCCACATCATGTGTACACAAATGAGTGACCCCTAGGGGCCAAGGAAAACAATGAGGCAAACTGTCCCAACACCCGGAAACAGACCCTCTGTTGCTCTGGAGTGAAGGAGGAGGAGAGGTTGACACCCTCCACAGACTCATCCTTCTCCTTAGCAGACAAAAGGTCAGGAAGAGGTGCACTCTCTTCCTCCACCCCATTATGTGTTTCTAGGAGCATGGTCACCTCAGACCATTCAAACTGAGGCTTGAGGTGGTTCACATGCAGGACCCTCAAGGGGTTCCTGGGAGTCTGCAAGTTTACCAGATAGGTGACATCACTTTTGCGCTCCACCACCTCAAAAGGCCCAGTCCACTTATCATGGAGAGCCCTAGGCTCCACTGGGGCCATCACCCAAACTTTCTGCCCTGGCTGGAACTCAACCAGAGTGACATTCTGGTCATGCGAGTGCTTCAAGTCTTCCTGGCTTGCTTCCACGTTCTCCTGAGCAAGCCGCCAGAAGTTGGCTGCCTGTTTCCTAAAAGCCAGCATGTATGTGAATACATCCTGGGTTGGCTTACTGGGGGTTTTCTCTAAGCCCTCCTTTACCAGACTCAAAGGTCCCCTGATAGGGTGTCCATACAGTAACTCAAAGTGGCTACATCCAAGACCCTTTTGAGGCACCTCCCTGTAGGCGAACAGAAGGCATGGCAAAAAGACCTCCCACTTCCTCCTCAAGGGGTCTGACAGGCCCATGATCATGTCCTTCAAGGTGCAGTTGAATCTCTCAACCAGACCGTTACTTTGGGGGTGGTAAGGAGTGGTGAAATTTTACTTCAGCCAACAGTCCTTCCACAGAGACTTCGTATAAGTAGATATGAAGTTGTACCCTATCTGATACCACTTCCTTGGGGAACCCCATGCGGGTAAAACACCCATCAATGCACATCCCACCGCAGGGGCAATGAATGATCTCAAGGGAATGGCTTCTGGGTACTGGGAGGCATAATCCACAAAGACCAGGATAAACCTGTTGCCTAAGGCTGTCTTGGGGTCCTGAGACCCCACAATGTCAATACCCACCCTCTCAAATGGGGTGCTGACAACTGGAAATGTTTGGAGGGGAGCCTTACATTTCTCCTCACTCTTGCCACTGGCCTGACAGGTTTGGCAAGACCTACAATAAGCATCTGAGTGCCTGCACATTTGGGGCCAGTAAAAGTGGGTGACAAGCCCCTCGGTCTTGTCCTGCCCCAAATGTCCCACCAAAGGCACGTCATGAGCCAGACCAAGTAGGAAGGATCTGAAACACTGGGGTACCACCAGCACATGGGCTGACCCGGGCTCAGCAACCTTAGACTCACTGTACAGGAGGTTGCCCTCCCAATAAATAAAATGTGATCAAGGCTCCTTGCCAGGTGCTTGGTCTGCAGCCTGCTGCCGCAAACCCTCCAGATTAGGGCATGTCTTCTCTGCCTCACAGACTGCTTCCCTGGTGTGTCCCTCTTCCTGCTGCCACTTAGCCAGCTCAGGGACCTACCCAGTTCAGCCACCTGCTCCCCTGTAAGCTTGAGGGCCTCCCCCTCAGGTTCAGCCTCCTCCTGGACTGTGGGAACTTTTGGAGCCTGTTTCCTGTGCCCCCTGCCCTTCCTCCTTCTTGCAGACACCTGGGCCACTCTCTCAGGCTCCAGGGTCTCCTGATCACTGTGACAGACTGCCATGGACCGGGTGGACACACACGCCCACCCAGGCAGACCCAACATCTCCAAGTGAGACCTGTGTTCCACCTCCTTCCAAGGAGAATCCTCCAGGTCATTGCCAAGCAGACAATCTACAGGCATAGTTGGACTCACAGCTGTCCTCAAGGAACCTGAGCCCCCCCCCCACCATTCAAAGGGAACCTGCGCCACTCTGCACAGGCACTCTAAGTTGTCTACCACAACAACTTGGTGAAGTACATGGGGATCTATATGCTCTTCAGACACCAGGTGACTTCTCACCGTAACCACACTGGCTCCTGTGTCTCTCAGAGCCTCCACCCTCTCTCCATTGATGATCACCCACTGCCTGTCTTTCTTAGTGTTATCAGGCACAAGGGTTCTCTGGACCATCTCACTGTCCCCTAGTGAGACAAGGGTCATCTCAGCTGGCTCCCACCCACCTGGAATCTACTTCTTCCCAAGAGCTACACTGGCCAAATCCTGTGACTGAGCACCAGTGAGTGCCTGTTCCCCTATTGGGACATTTGGGATTCCCCCCCTTATGTGACCCACCTGATCACACGCAAAGCACTTGCAGGGACCCCTCTATGCTTGATTCCTTGTAGAGATCCACAGTTTCTTTTCTACTGGGGGCTGGGAATCCTTACCCTGGGAAGTAGGTTGGGTTCTTTTAGAGAACCTCCCCTGTTTACCCTTACCCCCCACTTCTTCTGATGGGGACCCTGCCCACCCTTAGCATGGTCTCCCCATACCTCTTCTGCACACTGGTGCTCTCCCACCTGTCCGTTTTCTGACCAGGCTTTCTTGAGTCCGTCAGCTTGCTGTCAATTAGGTGCTGGCGCATCTCTGAAAACAAGGACTGGACAAATGCTCCTAAGCAATGAAATTGTACAGCCTCTCATAAGATATCACCTTGCTGCCCTTCACCCAACCATCAAGTGACCTGCAGTAAAAGTCAACACATTCCAACCAAGTTTGGGATTCCTTCTTTTTGTAGGACCTACACTTATTCCTTGTCCAGGGCACCCAAAATGTAAAAAGAAAAATACAGAAAAATAATAATAAATGAGTGCCATGAGCAGCTCATTTACTAATCACTGCTCCGTGCCAACAGTGCCCCATAATGCCCTGCAAGAGCTTGTTAATAATTCATTTAGATGTTGGTGGTGTCATTAGAAGGGGCAGGGCCAACACCAAGCATTTAATCTATGTTCTGGAGGCTGCTGGGAGTGCAGCAGCATCCCTGCCACATTACAAAAAACACAGTAAATCCCTAATTATGACTTTGGTTGATGGAAGAGGTTGTCCGCCAAAGTCCACGGTCAAGTTACAGCCAGTGCCCTCCCCTTCCTGCGGCCCCTATTATGAGTTTCCTGCTTGGTCAGCAGGCAGAAACAGAGTTTCCGCCCCCTGGTCCAGTGGGAAACAGCCCACAACATTGACGCCGGCTCATAATTGAGCTGGTGGCAATGTTGCAGTGCGTAGGGTGCACCGTCACCCGTCATTCTTTTCACTGTCTGCAAATCATGCAAAACGGACAGTGAAAAGCACAACAGAGCTGGCCATGGGGGATCCTGCACTCCCCATGCCAAGTGCACCTCACAGTCTCACACCCCAACCTCATTATTCGCCTGCAAAAGGTTGGCATCTAACGACTTGCTCTCCACTGCACCTGCTCCTTTCAAACAGATCAAACAAAAGCTGTCAGCCTAGCACCTTGCAAGCCTGCAAACTCATCAGTTGAGTGCCTCAAGTTTCATCACTCACCCTCTTCAATGAATACATGATCCCTCAAGGCAAAGTCATCTGGGAAACACAACATCAACATCCCCTCCTACGATGATGACAAACAACGTATACTCTCACTCTCACAGAAGACAACAAACACAAGAAACAAGTTCATTGCCTGAATGACCAAAGTCCCTAAGAAGATGAAAGCCAACTATTTAAATCTCAACTTTGATAAGACAGAAGAAGTGATCTTCAGTAAGAACACTTCACCATGGGACTCCAACTGGTGACCTGCTGAACTTAGACCCAAATCTACACCCATCCACACCCATGCCATGAACCTTGGAATGATCAACAATAGCAAATTGGGCTTGACCGCACAAGTCAATGCCGCCACTGCATCCTGCTTCCACACTCGTAAAATGGCTCTTGAGCAACACTGGAAAAATTGTCACTCATGCCAAAGTCACCAGCAAGTTGGCCTATGCAAACTACATCAGGATCACCAAGCAACTCACTAGAAGACTACACACCATCCAGAACTCAGCAGCCAGATTCATCCTCAACCTCCACACAGAACTCACATCACACCTAACCTCAGGGAGCTCCACTGGCTCCTGATACACAAATTAACTCATTTCATACTCTTCACATACATATACAAAGAACAAGACAATGTAAGTCCCACTTACCTGAACAACTGCCTCTCTTTTCACCAACCACCGGATACTTGCCACAGGAGTCCTATTTGCACATATACCACGCATACATAAAACTAGATCAGCAGGATGAGTATTATCTTACATTGCTTCTAAAGTGTGGAACAGGCTACCAATCTAATCAGAAATGTCTTTTCTCTTCGTGAATTTCATTAGAAGCTGAAGACTTGGCTTTTCATTAGCCAATCTTCAATAGGCATGGCTAGGGACACCTTCCCAGCACCAGGATACCCTCCCAGATGATAGTGCTCTTTACAGAAATAGACAATACAACATAACAGTGAGGCACAGGAGGATTCGTAGAGGCTTACCCACATGGACTGGAGAGAGGTGCATTGGTTGGGAAAATGTAGACTCTTGGCTCAAGTGGCAGACTCTAATTAAGTGTTTGTAATCCAGACATGTCAATGCTCAGATACATATTTTCATTGTTTGGTTAATCAATAATTAGCTAGGTATGCACAGCTAGTTGTCTATTGTCTGGGCCTTTGGGCTGATACAAAATTGTATCTTAGCTAAAGGTACTCTACTATTGCAGCCCAGGCTTCGCCCCCTGACTGTGTCTCCTCGTGAACCATGCTTACCTTGAGGAGTCAATATTGCAATGTTTTTCATTTCAGAGGTCTTCTGTCATGCAAGACACCTCCATGGCACTTCTGCTCAGTAATTCAGCCTAGTCTGCACCCACGATAGACAACACCAGAAGAATGCATGTTAGAAATTGGGGTCTCTAGTTGGCAGAGGTATGCACCCTGTCCAAGTAGGGAAAACAATCCTGGTCAGGGTAAGTCACAACAGAACCAAAATTATGCTGTATACACCCTCTGGTAGCTTAGCACAGAGCAGGCAGGCTTAACTTAGAAGGCAATGTGTAAAGTATTTGTGCAATAACTCATACAGTAACACAGTGAAAACACCATAAAAATACATCACACAAGTTTAGAAAAATAGATAATATTTATCTAAATAAAATAAGCTCAAAACGACCAAAATCCAATATGCACAAGATGAGATATCACTTTTTAAAGGTTTAAAAGAGTCTTAATCCTTAAAAATCAGTTGTCTCTTTGTAATGCACAGTACCTGGGATGTGTAGGAGGCTGGCCTGGCTTATAGTGGGTACCTTGTGTACTTACAACTTGTGCCAGGTCCAGTTATCCCTTATTAGTAGAATAGAGGTGTTTCTAGCAGCTTAGGCTGATAGAAGATAGCTATAGCAAAGCAGCTTAGGCTGAACTAGGAGACATGCAAAGCTCCTACTATACCACTTATATCATATAGCACAATATCATAAGAAAACACAATACTCAGAGTTACTAAAAATAAAGGTACTTTATTTTAGTGACAATATCCCAAAAGTATCTCAGAGAATACCCTCACTTAGGAGGTAAGTAATATACACAAGTTATATGTACACAAACCCAAAACAGGTAAGCAACAGTAAGAAAAGTAGTGCAAACAATGTAGAAGCACAATAGGATGCAATAGGTAAACATAGGTCTAGGGGTAACACAAACCATGTATTCCAAAAGTGGAATGCAAATCACGAATGGACCCCAGACCTATGGGAGCTTGTAGAGGATCGCTGGAACTGTAAGAAAACAGTAAGGGTGTCCAAAATACCCCACCCCAAGACCCTGAAAAGTAGGAGTAAAGTTACCCTACTACCCCAGAAAGACACAATGGTCGTGATAGGGGGATTCTGCAAGAACCACAAGCACCAGAAAAACACTGAAGGCAGATTCCTGGACGTGAGGACCTGCAAGGCAAGGGGACCAAGTCCAAGAGTCGCGATAGTATCCGGGGGGGGTAGGAGCCCAGGAAACCCCAGATGAAGGTGCAAAAGGGCTGCCTCCTGGTGGAAGAAGCTGAAGATTCTGCAACAACGAACAGGGATAGGAACTTCTCCTTTGGATGGAAGATGTCCCATGGCGTGCTGGATGTTGCAGAAGTGTTTCCACGCAGAAATACCACAAACAAGCCTTGCTAGCTGCAAGGGTCAAGATAGAGGTTTTTGGGTGCTGCTGGGGACCAGGAAGGACCAGGGTGTCGATCCTTGGAGAAGGAGACAGAGGGGGTGCTCAGCAACCCAGAGAGCCCCTGCAGAAGCAGGCAGCTCCCACAGAAGTACTGGAGCAGGCACTTAGAAGATTTGTTAATCCGGAGTCACAAATGGAGGGTCCCACGATTTCGGAGTCCAACTCAGAGGGTTGAGCACTGCAGGACAGAGTGTTGGGGACCCAGGCTAGGCTGTGCATGAAGGAATCCTTGGAGAAGTACACAGAAGCCGGAGCAGCTGCAAATCACACAGCACACAGGCTTGCTGTCTGGTGTGGGGAGGCAAGGACTTACCTCCACCAAACTCGGACTGAAGGATCACTGGACTTTGGGGGTCACTTGGATCCATCTCCTGTGTTCCAGGGACCACACTCGTGAGGATGATAGGGGACCCAGAAGACTGGTGATGCAGTCTTTTGGTGCCTGCGTTAGCAGGGGGAAGATTCCGTCGACCAACGGGAGATTTCTTCTTGGCTTTTAGTGCAGGGTGAAGGCAGACAGCCCTCAGAGCATGCACTACCAGGTCGACAAACAGTTGTGAAAGCCGGCAGGATGAGGCGCTACAATGTTGCTGGTAGTCGTCTTGCTACTTTGTTGCAGTTTTGCAGAGGTCCGGGAGCAGTCAGCGGTCGATCCTTGGCAGAAGTCGAAGAGGGAAGTTCAGAGGAACTCTGGTGAGCTCTTGCATTTGTTATCTGAGGAATAGCCCAGATGAGAGGCCCTAAATAGCCAGAAAAAGAGGTTTGGCTACTAAGAAAGGAGGCTTGGCTACTGAAAGAGGTAAGCACCTATCAGGAGGAGCCTCTGACGTCACCTGCTGGCACTAGCCACTCAGAGCAGTCTATTGTGTCCCAACACCTCTGAATCCAAGATGCAGAGGTCTGGGACACACTGGAGGAGCTCTGGGCACCTCCCCTGGGAGGTACTGGTCAGGGGAGTGGTCACTCCCCTTTCCTTTGTCCAGTTTCACGCCAGAGCAGGGCTGGGGGATCCCTGAACCGGTGTAGACTGTCTTATGCAGAGATGGGCACCATCTGTGCCCATCAAAACATTTCTAGAGGCTGGTGGAGGCTACTCCTCCCCATCCCTTCACACCTATTTCCAAAGGGAGAGGGTGTAACACCCTCTCTCAGTGGAAATCCTTTGTTCTGCCTGCCTGGGCTACCCAGACCCCAGGGGGGCAGAAACCTGTCTGAGGGGTTGGCAGCAGCAGCAGCTGCAGTGGAAACCCCGGAAAGGCAGTTTGGCAGTACCCGGGTTCTGTGCTAGAGACCCGGGGGATCATGGAATTGTCCCCTCAATACCAGAATGGTATTGGAGTGACAATTCCATGATCTTAGACATGTTACATGGCCATGTTCGGAGTTACCATTGTGACGCTACACATAATTAGTGACCTATGTGCAGTGCACACGTGTAATGGTGTCCCCGAACTCACAAAGTTTGGGGAATTTGCCCTGAACAATGTGGGGGCACCTTGGCTAGTGCCAGGACGCCCACACACTAAGTAACTTGGCACCTAACCTTCAACAAGTGAGGGTTAGACATATAGGTGACTTATAAGTTACTTATGTGCAGTGAAAAATGGCTGTGAAATAATGTGGACGTTATTTCACTCAGGCTGCAGTGGCAGTCCTGTGTAAGAATTGTCTGAGCTCCCTATGGGTGGCAACAGAAATGCTGCAGCCCATAGGGATCTCCTGGAACCCAACTACCCTGGGTACCTAGGTACCATATACAAGGGAATTATATGGGTGTACCAGTGTGCCAATGAGAATTGGTAAAATTAGTCACTAGTCTGCAGTGACAATTTTAGAAAGCATAGAGAGCAAAAACACTGAGGTTCTGGTTAGCAGAGCCTCAGTGATACAGTTAGGCATCACATAGGGAACACATATAGGCCACAAACTTATGAGCACTGGGGTCCTGGCTAGCAGGATCCCAGTGACACATATCAAACATACTGACAACATAGGGTTTTCACTATGGGCACTGGGCCCTGGCTAGCAGGATCCTAGTGAGACAGTAAAAACACTCTGACATATACTCACAAACAGGCCAAAAGTGGGGGTAACAAGGCTAGAAAGAGGCTACCTTCCTACAGGATGCCTAAAAAATAATGCTGCACAGGGGCCTCAGAGGAAGAGCTGCATTGAAAAATAAGTTGATGCATTGGATTATGCGGTGCGGCACAGACAATGCATCGCTTCTTTCCACGCTGTGCCGATTTCCAGGATAGCAGCCTTGGTTCCTCACTGCAATGCGGGGATATACTGACACCCAGGGACGATCCGTTGAAAATCCGTCATGCTCTGGTAGAAGGAGCAGGTGTTGCATCGATCCAGTAGGCAACATTTCAGCCACTAGGCAGGCACTGCATTGATTCCAGTTGTGAGTTTGAGACTGCGTCATTCCAGTCGGCGGTGCAGCGACTTTCTAGCCACGATGTAGGTGATGCGTCGTTTTCTGCCACTGTTGCATCAATTTGCCAACACACAAGGATTTCCTGAAGGGGTGAAGTCTTTGTTGGCCACAAGAATTCAGAAACAGGGGGCCAGCTCAACCCAAGCCCTGGGAGAGCACTTTAGGAGGAAGATAGAGTCCTTCCAGCAGAGTCAGGAGCACCATGCAACAGGGCAACAAGCAGGAAAGCAGTCCTTCAGCAAAGCAGACCAGATGAGTCCTTTGGGAAACCAGGCAGTCACCAAGATGAACCTGTTGCCTAGGGCTGTCTTGGGGTCCAATGGACCAATGATGTTGATTCCCACCCTTTCAAAGGGGATGCCAATGATGGCAAGTGGGATCAGGGGAGCCTTCAGCTTTTTCCCTCATGTCCCACTGGCCTGGCAGGTGGGACAGGACCTGCAGAATGTATTTGAGACTGTCTTCTTTCAGGTCCAATAGAAGTGGGTGACAAGCCTGGCAAAGGTCCTGTCTTGCCCTTAATGTCCTGCCAGGGGTATGTCATGAGCCAAACCGAGTAGTAAGGCCCAGTAACACTGGGGGACCACCTGCACAGTGCTGCCCCAGTACCCGGAGCCTTAGGCTCACTATATAGGAAACCAATCTCCAAGTAAATCAGGTGATCCCCAGAGGCTTTACCTGCTGCATCAGCTCAGGCCTGTTGCCTCAAGCCCTCAAGAGTGGGACACTCTTTCTGCACTTTGCAGAATTCCTCCCTTGTGAGCCCACCCTCAACTTGCCAGCCAGCAAGCTCAAGAAGGTCACCTATGGTGACAATGTCCTCCCCGGTTGGCTCAGGGACCTCCTTCTCAGGGACCCCATCAATCTCCTCTGTGGAAACTTCTGGGACCGATTTCCCATGCCCCTTGCCCCTCTCCTGGGCAGATGTCTGGGCCATTGTTCCAGGCTCCAGACACCCTTGACTCCCCTCCCGAGCAGCCATGGACCATGTGGATATACAGACCCACTCAGGCAATCACATCATTTCCAAGTGAGACCTGAGCTCTCCCTCCCTCCAGGTAGTGTGCTCTAGGTCATTGCCTAACAGACAATCTACAGGCATGGCAGGACTCACAGATACATTTGGAGTACCAGGGAGCCCCCACCACCACTCAAAGAGAACCAGAGCCACTGGTAGGTGGCTCTTGCAATTTTCAGCGACTATGACATGATTGAATGTGTTCGGTAGGACCTGCTCTGCTGACACCAGCTGACCCTTGACAGTAATCATGCTGGCTCCTGTGTCACTGAGAGCCTCCACCTGTTGCTTTAATGGTGACCCACTGCCTATACCTAGAAGTATTGGCAGGCATGTGGGCTTTTGGCACCATATCTGCATCCCCCAGGGACACTAGGGTTACCTCTTTCTGTTCCCCAAAGCCACCTGGGACTACCTCCTCCCCGAGCGCTACACTAGCCAACCCAGGTGTCTGCCCACCAATGAGGGGTTGTGCCCTATTTGGACATTTGGAGTCATCCATGCTTGGAGCACTCTCCACATTGGAACCCACCTCCCTGTTTTGTGATTAAAGAACCCTTTCTTCTTGGGGTCAGACTGGGACTAGGTAACATTATTCCCTTGGGAATTATTTTGGCCACCTTTAGAGATCTACTTAGTTTTAAGTTTTTTTCCCCCCTCTTTCTTCTGTTGGGAACCCTGACCACCTTTGTGGGTGTCACTCCCAGATACCCTTTTGGACACTCTTGTGGTAGCCAAGAGGTCAATCTCCCCTGCAAGCTTCCTGGGATCAGCCAGCTTGCTGTCAACTAGGTGCTGGCGCAACACTGTAAAACAAATACTGGGCATGTGCTCTCTCAGAATTAAATTGTACAACCCAACATAATCACTGACTTTGATGCCCCAGACCTAGCCATTCAGTGCCTTACTAAGGAATCAACAAAGTCTACTCAGGATTGGTTGGGGAGCTTGTTACTGTCCCTTAATCTTTGGCGATACTTCTCAGGGGTCAGTCCAAACTTGGCAATCAAAATGGTTTTCATGTGAGTGTACTTGTTCTGGTCCCTAACCTCTAATGTCAGAAGTGTGACCCACCCACGTTTCCAAAGACCTGCCCCCCAGTGCTCTAAAGGAATCCCATGTGCCCTCAGTGCAACTTCATAAGTAGAAAACTACTTGTCAACGTCATCTCCCACCACCTAACTGAGCCCCAAATCTTGGGGTATACAAACCTTCTTGTTTCCAGCAGGTCGCGTATGTATGTTGACACCATCTCTGCTGGATTCAGACTGCCTAGACTTGAGCTCCAGCTCTTTCAGACTCAGTTCATGAGGCAATAGAAGTTTCTTTTTAGCTAAGGCTCTTTCAACCTCAGTCTGCCATTCAGTTCTCTCAGCTTCTGCTTTCCTTTCCTCTCTTTCAGCTTCTATTTTTAATTTTGCCAACTGCAGCCTGAATTCTCTCTCCTCTCTCCTTTCCTCTGCAACCAGGCCATGACTTGAGAAACTGCTTCCTAGTCTCACACCAGGAACAAGTCCAGGGGTGTCATCCCCTACTGCTGTTGGCAGCTCCTCTGATGAGCCCTTCTCAGACTCCCCCAACTCATCATTCTCTTGGGTGCGGGACTCTGCCCAGGCCCTCAGTGCCTTTTGAAACTCTCCCTTCTTGGAAGCTCCATGGACAGGAACCTCATTGTCTTTGCAGAAGCCCTTCAGCTGGGTACCTGTGCACTCCTCCAGCTTATCCAGGTCAAACTCTCCAGCTCCATCTGCGGACCGAGCCAGAAAAATGCTGTATAGGATTGGTTAAAAATGTAAAGCAGGGGAAGTTTGCAGAAGAAGAGAAAACATCAAAATGACCTTTAAAGGAGGGTAAATAGTGCAGACGTAGCTATTGTATGACACTGCAGAAATACAAGTCCTATCCTAATCGCTGATTACCAATATTAGAAATTGGGAACTCTAGTTGGAAGAGGTATGCACCCTGTCCAAGTAGGGACCACAATCCTGGTCAGGGTAAGTCACAACACAAACCAAATTATCTTGTGCTCACCCTGTGGTAGCTTGGCACAGAGCAGGCAGGTTTAACTTAGAAGGCAATGTGTAAAGTATTTGTGCAATAACTTATACAGTAATGGAGTGAAAACACCACAAAAATACACCAAACCTGTTCAGAAAAATAGATATTTGTTTGAATAAAATAAGCTAAAAATGACGAAAATCCAATATGCACAAGTTGAGATATCACTGTTTAAATATTTAAAAGAGTTTCAATCCTTAAAAATCGGTTGTTGTACATTTAAAAAACACAGTATGCATCAAAAATAATCATGCACAGGGGCCACAGAAGAAGTGCTGCATTGAAAAATAAGGTGCTGCGTTGGATTTTCCGGTGTGGCACAGATCATGCATTGTTTCTTTCCGTGCTGAAAGGTGATGCGTTGATTTCCAGGGGTGCAGCCTTTGCTCCTTACTGCAATGTGGGGATATTTTGATGCAAAGGGACGATGCATTGAAAATCCTTGATGCGCTGGTAGAAGGAGGAGGTGTTGTGCCTATCCACTAGACGATTTGGTGAAATTTCAGCCACGAGGCAGGAGCTGCATCAATTTGCAGTTGCAAGCTTGGTGCTGGGTCGTTCCGGTCGGCGTTGTGGTGATTTTCTACCTGGGATGCAGGTGCTACATCGATTTCTGCCAGCCTTAGATCAATTTTCCGACGCATGACAATTTTCAAAGGAGTGAAGTCTTTGTTGGCTGAGACTTCAGACACAGGAGGCACGCTCAATCCAAGCCTTTGGAGAGCACTTTAGGAATAAGGCAGAGTACTTCCAGCAGAGTCAGGAGCAACAGGCAGCAGGGCAACAAGCAAGAAAGCAGTCCTTCAGCAAAGCACTCCAGATGAGTCTTTTGGGTAGCCAAGCAGTCTCTCTGACAGAGTCCAGGTGGAGGTCCAGAAATGCCTGATTTGGTGGGGTCAGAGACCCAGTTTATATACACCCAGAAATGCCTTTGAAGTGGGGGAAAACTTCAAAGAGTGGTTTTGAAGTGCACAAGTCCCCCTTTTCAGTCCAGTCCTGTTGGCCAGCATCCCTGTGGGGGGTTATCAGTCCTTTGTGTGACAGCAGGCCACTGGCCTTTGAAGTGTAAGAGAGAGCCCCTCTACCCTTCCTGGCCAGGGAGACCCATTCAGTATGCATGCAGATGTGACTGAGTGTCCTGTGTTTGTGGCTGTCTGGGAGGAATGCACAAGGGGAGCTGTCAACCAGCACAGACCAGACATGGATTGCAGACAGGGATGTAAGGCACAGAGGGCAGTAAGTGCAGAGAAATGCCAACTTCCTAAAAGTGGTATTTCTAAAATAGTAATATTAAATCCAACTTCACCAGTAAGCAGGATTTTCTCTTACCATTCTGGCAATACGAAACATGACAGAGCTACTCCTTCTAGACCAGAATCTATCACTTAAAAGTATATGAGGGCAGTTCAAATGCTAGTCAATGAGAGGAGCAGGCCTCACAGTAGTGGAAAACGAATTTGTGAGCTTTTCATTGCTAGGATATGTAAAACACATAAGTACATGTCTGGGTTTTTACTTACATAGTACCCTTCCCTATGGGTTACCTAGGACCTTCCTTAGAAGTGACGTATATGTAGAAAAAGGGGAGTTAATGCCTGGCAAGTCGTTTTTAATGCCAAGTCAAAGTGGCAGTGAAAGGGCACACACAGGCCTTGCAATGGCAGGCCTGAGACATGGTTAAGGGGCTACTTATGTGGGTGGCACAATCAGTGCTGCAGGCCCACTAGTAGCATTTAATTTACAGGCCCTGGGCATCTGTATTGCACTTTACAATGGACGTATAGGTAAATTAAATATGCCAATTGGGTAGGACCCAATGTTACCATGTTTAGGGGAGAGAACATATGCACATTAGCACTGGTCAGCAGTGATAAAGTGTGCAGAGTCCTAAAACCAGCAAAAACAGTGTCAGAAAAATAGAGGAAGGCAGACAAAACTTGGGGTTTGACCACCCTAAGGCTGTCAGGTCTAACAGTGCAGATACACCATCCATTTGTATAGGGTATTGTAGGAAATTACCATCTTTTATGTGGTAAACCTCCTGCATTTCTTTTTTACTTTACCTGTTTTTGCCTGCTGTAGAACACTATACACTTTACCCCTGCTAACCGGAGGAAGAGTGCATGTTTTCCTCCTTTGAAGATGATGACTTTGGTATAATTTATTGGCATATTTATCACACCTATATGTCACGTTCTAAACCCCTCTTACCACTCTTGTTGGATTTGATCGGAGCTTGACTTCAGTTCTTGTATGTCCTGGTCTGTCCTAGGTAGGGGCAACCCTTTCCGGTGGCCACAGTGCTGCTGACGATGAGAACGCCAAGGCAGACTGTGCCCCCCCAAAGGAGTCCCACAGCGGAAATACCCTGAAGGGAAAAAACCTCCAGAAAACAGAAACCTCAAGATGGAAGGATCCAGAGAGACACCAAAAACCAGAGACCAGGAAGACGCAGGACCACGAGCAAGCAGAAGTCATCAGGAAACGCCAACTGGAACAACAATAACAGAATAACAGAAGAAGGAAACTGGCCCGTACATACTGAAAAACAGGAAGTGACAAAATAGGTGGATTGAGAAAAAAAATTCACCCCATAGCATTCTGGGAACAATGTGAAAACCACCCTGGGAGGAGGAGGAAAGGACAGAACAGGGCCCCAAGATCAAGACCAGGAAAGAACACAAAGCACATGGCCCGGGGATCCCAATAGTAAGGAAACACCGTGACAGAAATTAGAGTCACCGCGGGTGCTCAGCAACCCGCAATGGGTTTTTATTTAGAAATGTGTGCGTCGTAGAAGATATCTACAACACCCTTGCAGGCCGAAAAACGGGTAGTGGCGGGCCCTAAAGTTCAAAGAATGAATTGCGGACTCTGTCGCAGTTTGAAAATGGGACGGCGCGGGTCAGACGCACACCTGCGCTGTAACATTATAAATCACTAATATATGGTACAAAAAGTGCATATGGACTGTACATTAAAATTCATAAATAGACTGCAGCACTCATTGTGCCACCCTCTACATTGACAGTGTAAACAGAGGCTTAAGCCTACCACAGTAGCCTGACTGTAGTAGCTTTTAGACTGCAATTCAACCTGTCAAAATAAACCATTTTGGAAACATTCCTTTTAAATATTAATAGGTCATCATTAAATAAGTTGTACCAACCTCAGGGTGCATGGTATTCAAAAGCAGGATATGTGGAAATTCAGTGTTACACATGTGCTTACAGTGAAAAGTCCTAAAAGCTATTGTCATTGTAGCAAGGGTGGCTGTTCCACAGGAAAACACTGGGAGCCAACATTAAATGTATTAATGCCATCTCCAGCTAGGAAACACAGTTTATTCTTTGACTATTTGCACGATTTATTCAAAGCCTAATTCACTAGTAAGGTAGGGATGTTAATAAATATTAAATAAAAGATAAATGCTACCTTTACCTTGCCTAAAGTCTCTGGAGGCTATTTTGCCTTAGCCTTCAGGATCAGCCCCCGGAGTGCTCAAGCCCTGAATGAGGTATAAACACTACTTATACAGCAGGAGACGAAGGCCCAGGAACATGTTTATCTTCAAAATTATCTCCCTTGTCGCAAGCAGATGTAAGTAGACACCTGTGTAGGTCCCTTCATAGTTCCCTCAGTCAACCAGATTTCAACTACAATGGTGAGGGAAATGACCCAAGAGCTGGTTTGAAACTACCATAGAGGAGGGGGTGTTACTAATTTTCCTGGCCAAATCTGTAGGGTGGCCACACAGGCTCTGAAGAAGGGCAGAAGAGCTTCACCATCTTGTATTTACATAGAGAAGGCAATGCTGGATTGTTTGCAGTATGGCACACAAGAAATGTTGGATACATTGATAGAGCAGCCCCTGGGAACATTTACCTCATTGTGAGGAAGGAGCCAGGAGGCATTCCCTTCCAACAGGCTGATGCCATGCATAAATGTGGCATCCTCAGTACCCTCGTCAGAACATTCCTGGACCTGTGGAACATCAGATGGTGACTAAAGCTGCTAAAAAGAGTCCTGAGGACTGGATATTCTCTCCCTCTTGTGCCCATGACAAATACATGGACCCCAAGAGTCTTAGGGACCTGTTAGTAAACTACATATGCCAATGAGGTGTAAGCACATTTTACCAGGTTTTAAGGTGAGGGCATAAGAACCTTAGCACTGGTTAGCTGTGGTAAACTACACAAAGTCCTAAAGCCAACCAAAACTAAATCTGCAACACAGGAGGGGTGAAAGCAAACATTTGGGGGTGACACGGCACAGAGGGCCAAGTCCCTCAACATGCCAAAGACATAGCACAGATATATATGATTTGTCACACTCATCATAACACATCTTGGACTTGGAAGATATCTATTCAGATGTCGTAGTCTTCAAACAATCCATAATCATACTCTTCAAAACATACAATGTTCAAGGTGGGTTACTTATGTCTATAGTGTCACACTCACAATGTGTAATCTTTGTATGTTTGTGGGTACCACAGGGCCTATTTTGTATTTAACAATCTAAAGTATTTACATGTGGTTCCTTCCATGTACAATTTATGTCTCATGTCATTTAACTATCAAATGAATATGATGTATTTTTCAAATATAAAATAACAATGAAAATATCTGGTTGAGTAAGCGAGAGCAACATGATGAAGGGCTGTATATCTCCCTAGGCAGATGACTTACAGGTCTGATGTGACTGAAATACTTACCATATCACTTCAGCATAGTTTGTGATTATGTCTCACAGAGGAAGTGTACATTGATGCTATAATCAAAGGTATTTTCAACTTTACTCCTGAACATACAAAATATTAGCATGTTAATCAATCGTGTGTTCAATTTTCAGAAATGGTAAAAAATCCTTTATGAGTGTCAGACGCCTGAGACTTACCATTACACTTATGCTATTAAACACAGATGTACTAATAATCATCATGTCATTTCAATTTGTAGGGCCAGCTCCTGCTGTGGAAAACCCTGAAACCACACTTTCCACTCCGAGCACTGCTCAAATTCCTGCAGAATCCTTCAGGGAATACACAAATCTTACTAGTAGTGATCCAGACGAGGAGCAGCATGGTCTGTTAGGTGTCGCTGGGCAAGCTACTAGGGTGAGCATCACTCTACCATGTTTTGACTCCCCCTTTGCAGCAGCCAGTAGTCACCACTGCTCCCTGTGGCCCAAAGTCACAATCTACATTGGATGTGTGCGCCCCAGTCCTGGATCCTAATTTGGCAGCTACAACTCCAACACCAACTTCTGTAGATGAACCAAGATATAGTGTGATGGTGCCATCTCTGCCAAAGCCACAGAGTAGTATGACTAGTGTTGGCGTGACTAGCCTTATATTCTTTTATATTATTGTAATAAGATGTCATGTATATTGTAAGTAATTTATTACCCTTAGAGGTCGACTCAGACCTTTGGACCCAGACAGGAGTAAGAAAACATCCTAGCAGTCAACATTAAACAATTTTAAGTCAATAAACATCAATATTAAATTTTATAGTCAGTATTTTTTACGCACCATGGGCAATGAGGCTATGAATCACCACACCTGTTTAGTAAAATTAAAACATTTATTGTCCTTCAGATTAACAATGCTAAGTTCACATAGATCATGCGCAAGACCAAGTGATAAATGTACAAAAACAACACAAGATGACCAAAACAGCGGAAGAAACTCAATCTAGCTAAAGCATTTATCATCAAACATTCAAGAACCACAATGGAAATAACAACAATAACAGATGAAAAATAGAAACAGAATGTATTTAGTTATTGCAGATGAATCATTTGCAATCAATTTATATGTATCAGTCAAATTAAAATTTTGGCATACCTAGTGTGAGAAAACAGGGCTGATTGCAGAGGCCCCATAACTTTTTGCCCCCATTTTCCACTTTTTGCTGGTGTTTTCCTGACTTTAAAGGTGCCCTGGGTACTGCTAACCAGTCCCAGGGCCTGTGCTCTGTGTAAAATGGATATGCAAATTAGGCTAATTATAAGTGGCTAAGTTAACCTACCTATAAGTCCCTAGTATATGGTAGGGCATGTAGGTTTAGGGACCACAGCATAGGTGGTGCACACCTAGGTGCATTGCTGAGGTGCCCAGTGTCATTTTAAAAGCAAGCCTGCCTTGCTGGCTGCTTTTAAATTAAAGTTATATGCAAATTCGACTTTGGAATTAAAGGTACTTCCAAAGTCTTAAACTACCTTATTTTTACATATAAGTCACCCCTAAGGTGTGCCCTATGTGCCCCTAGGGCTGGGTGCCATGTAACTATAAGCAGGGACTTTATAAAAATAGATTTATAAGCCCTGGTGAGGTAAAAACATCCAAATTTGTTTTTCCCTCATTGAAGTAAATGGCCTTCATAGGCTAGAATGGGCAGACTTTATTTTAAATTTTAAAGTCTCCTTAAATGTTACATACCAAGAATTTGGTATCAAATTAATTGTTGTAATAAATCCCACAACTTCCAGTTGTTGGATTTAATATAACTTGTTCAGGTAAAAAGTTTAGACTTTACCTAAAAAGTTGCCAATTTCAGCTCTGCATTGTTTTTGCTGCTGTGCTCTGATTGGCCAGCCTGCAGCAGCTTCTGCCAGGCTACTTTGATGAGGTGTGAAGTGGCCTGGCTTCACACAAAGGAATGTGCTTGGGGGAGAGAATCTCCCCTCAGCAGATGGTGAGGCAGGAAGGGGGAGGGCTGCCAAACTGGTCTTCAAAGGCAGAGAAGGACATTTGCAGCACCCAGCCTCACCCCCACATCCTGCAACCCCAGACAGCTAGGTGCCCCCTTGATTAGATTAGGAGAGGGCAGGAGAGGGGTGTGTTTATGATTTTTAGCCACACCAGTGGGTGGGCTCAGCCAGATGTAACCTCCAAAAATCAGATTCATCCATGTTGGATTTTTAGAGACTGTTGCCTTCTGGGATGGATTTTTGCCACACTTCCCAGGAAGTGGTCATCACAGGGGGATGACCCTGTCCCTGATTGGAGAACCAGGGCCCCCTTGCTTTTCACCCAGGAGCAAGGATAAAACTGGCAGACCTGCACCCACGCCTCAGATCCCCTCCAGAATTCAACAAGAAAGGAACTAAAGAAGAAGAAGGACTGCCCTGCTGGACCCCTGGCCTGCACCTGGAACCTGCACTCAGAAGGACTGCACCAGCTGCACACTTGGGCTTCACCACAAGAAGGACTCTGCCTGGCTTCAACTGGTTCAAGGAGGGACTCCCTGTTTGCTACAGGTGAAAAATTGCTAACCAGAGTCCCCTGCACCAACTCCTGAAGAAAGCGATCAGCTGACCACTGTCCAGTGGCCAAAAAGGAGTTTGCACCAGGTGCATTCTGGGAGTTGAAGTCCGCACCCCCCAAGGACCATCACAGAACTTCTGGACCCTTGGGGTGAGCTGTGGACCCCAAAAGAACCTTAAAAGAACATCTGGGTGAAGCCCCAGAAGTTTGGAAAAGATTTGAGAATTTTTGGAAAAAAGCTCCACAGAGGGACCGACCCGCCGCGGAAATTCTAGCCGGCTTGCCTCAACCGCGACCCGGCCTGACTTCGTGGTTCGTCCCGGTAAAGAAAAACATCCAAAAAAGAGACTAAGTCCGAACGTAAAAAGTTGACCGGGACCTCCCAGCCATCGTATCCGAGAAGGGCTCCATGGACGTCGGATCAAGATCCAGGTTTACCCCGGTCGAAGGATTTTCATCTTGAAAACACGACTAAGTCCGAAGGTAAAAGTCTCCACCGAGGAAACCCACATCGCGTATCCGGACAAGGGCTCCAGGAGGTCGGATTCAACTGGCAGGTTCGTCCCGGTGAAGAAAAACTTCAAAATAAAGACTAAGTCAGAAGGTAACTTTTTAACCGAGGCCTCCCGCGACCTGTAGCCGAGCAGGGCTCCATCGCGGTCGGCCTGAAAGTTTGACTTTGCCCCGGTCGAGGTGCAACCAGATGACCCGATTGGCGCTTTTTGTTTCTAAGCGCTAGAAAAGTAATAATTCTTGAAAAATTCATATCTCCGGTTCCCCTGAACCGATTTTAATCGTTTTTGTGTCATTTTAAAGATAAAAATATAAACTATTTTTATAAATTGGTTTTGGATTTTTAAACTGTTTCCTGTGTTTTATTTAATTACTGTTTTGTGATATTTGAATGCTTTACACTTTGGTGGTCATTCTGACCTCGGCGGTAAAAGGCGCCTACCGCCGGTCAGAAATCCTCCATAATCCCGCCGCGGTCGCGGAAACCCGCCACGGTCATTCTGACCCGCAGAAGGCAAACCTCCGAAAATCCGACCGCCACAACAGACCGCCAGACCAGCGGTCGGCGGAAAGGTGGAGGTGACCAAACCTCCACCGCCACGCCAACAGAAATACGCCCATCCCATTACGACCCACGAATCCACGCGGCGGTCATTCAAACGCGGTATTCCATTGGCGGGACACACTGCCGCGGTCAGAATACACACAAACGAACAAAACTCAGCCACATTGGACGATTTGAATCCCACACACCTGATACACATACACACACCACTCCCACACACACAATACAATATAAAACACCCACCCACATCACCCACAAACCCCTACGCTAAAAAATTCGTAAAGAAGGCAAGAGCGAGACACCAGCATCCAAAAAATAACAGCCACAGCCACTCAACACCATCACCCACACACTATCCACACACAAAACAACACACACCACCACACTCAACTCACTTAAATACACATACTCCACCCCACACATCATACACACCACCCCATGGCACCCCAAAGACAACCCCGCTTCACAGACGAAGAACTCAGGGTCATGGTGGAGGAAATCGTTCGGGTAGAGCCCCAGCTGTTCGGCACACAGATACAATACACCAGCATTGCCCGGAGGACGGAGCTATGGCAGAGGATTGTCGACAGGGTCAACGCAGTGGGACAGCACCCCAGAAATCGGGAAGACATCAGGAAGCGATGGAACGACCTACGGGAGAAGGTGCGTTCCATGGTATCCAGGCACAACATCGCCGTGCAGAAGACTGGCGGAGGACCCCCACCTCAACCCCCACAATTCACATCATGGGAGGAGGAAGTCTTGAACATCCTGCATCCTGACGGCCTCGCAGGAGTCGGCGGAGGAATGGATACTGGTAAGTTGAAGCTTCAATACTGCTTCCCCCCCACCTGCATGCCAAATCATACCCCAAACCTCACCCCCATCCTCGAACCCCACCCTCACCCCCATCCTCGAACCCCACCCTCACCCCCACCCCCACCACCATCCTCACCCCCACCACCATCCTCACCCCCACCCCCAGCACACCTATTCCCCGCCAATGTCTCACCATCACAACCCACACATCCCAAAACCTAGGCCTGCATGCGTCCACTAAGCATGGACACCCATCACCAAAGCATGCCCAATGCATATACACATCCCCCCCACAAGCCACCCTCACCAAAGCCCCCACACACGAATGCCAGCACTTGTGGACACGAGAACCCACAGATACACCCATATGGCACACATTGAAACTATAACCATACCTCTATCCCCCTGCAGGACCCGACCGTCAACACACCGCGGCGGAGGGGCCAGAATTCTCCACACCCCCCACCCAAGAGGCCGTCAGCGATGACAGCAGCTCTGTCGACCTGGACACCGATGACCAGCCCGGACCATCGGGGACCTCTGGACAGTCGGTTCCCCTCACACAGGCCCAGGCCACTACAGACCCAAACCCCTCTGGGAACACCAGCACAGCTCCCACCCAGCGGGCCCATGCCTCTGTCTCCAGGGCGCGTCAATCTGCGGTGTGTCTACCACTACAGGGCACCCAGGATAACCCACCACCCCAACAACAACAGGGACCTGGGGGCAGTGGTAGTGGGCACACCGGCCAGGGGGCAGAGGCCCAGGGAAACAGGGGAACTCGGAGGGCAGCTGTGCGACAGGGGGGGGAGGAGAGGCCCAGGGAACCCACTCTCCACGAGGTCCTCACCACCATCATGGGAGCATACAACCGCTCCCAGGAGACGATGGCGACGGTACTGGCCCGGTTCCAGGAGATCCAGGTACTGCAGGAGGAACACTATCGGGGGTACAGGGAGGACATCAGAGCCATCAACACCACCCTGGTTACCATGGTAGGGCTGCTGCAGGACCTCGTCAACAACAGGGCGGACACTCAACAACACCCAAGGGCCCCTGCCACTAGCCTGGACCAAGAACAGCCAACCACCTCCGCCGGCGCTAGTGGACAGGAGGCCCCCGCACAGCAGCAGCCCACCAGACCCCCACCTCCTGCAGGAGAAGAACCACCCCGCAAGAGGGCCCTGAGATCTCGCAAGAAGACAGAGTAGGATGTCAAGACCCCCGCCAGCAATGGATACCACCTGATGTCATCCCACTGTCCCACATTGTCACCCTGTCCATCCTTGAACTGCCCATGCTCCATCTCTCCACAGGCCTCTGGACAATGCACCTGTGTGACTGTTACTCTGGACTCTGCCATGGACATTCCTTCACCATAGCCCCCACCCACTTGAAACCACCCATCCCATTTTGAGCACTTCAATAAACACCTATTTTGCACCAAAATATCTGGAGTCTGGCTGTGATTTCAATAGATTGTAATTGACATGACAGTGCAAATATGTCCTTGTACATGGTGAAGTCAACAAACAGCTGCCACAAAGCTGTAGTCCATGGGGAAACGAAGCACAGGACTCGTAGTGGGGACCCCAGATCTGAAATAGGGAGGGAAAAGCCAAAACTCAGTCGTCATACACTGGGGCAAATAGACAGGCAGCAGAGATGCAGGAGAGTAGTTAACATTTACTAAATTATCTTTGAAATGTTACCTGTGTCCTATTGGAAGTACTGTTCAATGATTCTGTCCCTGTTGTCTGTTTCAGCCCCGTCGTCTTCCTCCTCGTCACTCTCCTCAGGTTCCACCGCTGCCACAACACCACCGTCTCGACCATCCTCCTGCAGGAAAGGCACCTGGCGGCGCAAAGCCAGGTTGTGAAGCATGCAGCAGGCCACGATGATGTGACACACCTTCTTAGGTGAGTACATTAGGGATCCACCTGTCATATGCAGGCACCTAAACCTGGCCTTTAGGAGGCCAAAGGTGCGTTCGATCACCCTCCTAGTACGCCCATGGGCCTCATTGTACCGTTCCTCTGCCCTGGTCCGGGGATTCCTTACTGGGGTCAGTAGCCACGACAGGTTGGGGTACCCAGAGTCCCCCAATAGCCATACACGGTGTCTCTGTAGCTGTTCCATCACGTAAGGGATGCTGCTATTCCTGAGGATGTAGGCGTCATGCACTGACCCTGGGAATTTGGCATTTACATGCGAGATGTACTGGTCAGCCAAACACACCACCTGGATGTTCATTGAATGGTAATTTTTTCTGTTCCTGTACACCTGCTCCCTGTCTCTTGGGGGAACCAAAGCCACATGGGTCCCATCAATGGCACCAATTACGTTGGGAATATGTCCAAGGGCGTAGAAATCACCCTTCACTGTAGCCAATTCGCCCACCTCAGGGAAAATGATGTAGCTCCTCACGGATTTCATCAGGGCAGACAACACTCTGGATAACACCTTCGAAAACATGGGCTGAGACATCCCAGAAGCAATTCCCACGGTTGTCTGAAATGACCCACTTGCCAAGAAATGGAGTACTGACATGACCTGCACCAGAGGGGGAATCCCTGTGGGTTGGCGGATGGGGGACATCAGGTCGGGCTCCAGCTGGGCACACAGTTCATGGATAGTGGCACGGTTAAGACGGTAGGTCAGGATAATGTGGCGTTCTTCCATTGTCGACAGGTCCACCAGCGGTCGGTACACGGGAGGATTCATCCGTCTCCTCGCCCAACCCAGCGGACGGTGCCTAGGAAGGACAACATGGAGCACACAGTCAAGCAACCCACAGGTACGTACTCACAGCTAGCACAGTATACGATTCTCTATGCAGTGAATGGCGTGTCTGAGTGGCTATGCAAGGCCTAGGCCTGTGTGACGCAGTTGAAATTGAGCCATGTGGGCCCTGGAAATGGCGGCTGCCTGACCTGTGAAGTGTGACAATGGGATGTGAGGTCAATGCGCTGGCGTGGCACACCGCGGCGGGCGGCGGGCGAAGACCGCGGCGCGAAGCCGCATTGGTTAACATTGAAGCCTATGGGTTTCAGGAGCCAATGGCGAAGGGCGCCGGCGGTGGCGGGACGCACCGCCGTGGTACGCACCGCCGCGGACGTGACCGCCATTTTCTATCTACTTATCCACTTGCGACTTGAACTTTCACAGGAGAGGACCTATACTGCAAGTGTTGCTGTGACCTCGGTCTGGAAGGGACAATGGCTGCTGCGCCTGGGGAAAGGGCCCCTGCCTTCACTGGAGAGGAGTTGGAGAAACTTGTGGATGGGGTCCTCCCCCAGTATGCGCTACTCTAGGGTCCTCCAGACCAACAAGTGAGTTTAATTCAATATGGATTTGGGGCCACTGGCTGGCTTGGGGGCCTGGCGGGGGGCCTGGCGGGGATGGGGGGCATGTTGGGCCTGGCGGGGGGCCTGGCGGGGGGCCTGGCGGGGATGGGGGGCATGTTGGGCCTGGCGGGGGGCCTGGCGGGGGGCTTGGCGGGGATGGGGGGCATGTTGGGCCTGGCGGGGGGCCTGGCGGGGGGCCTGGCGGGGATGGGGGGCATGTTGGGCCTGGCGGGGGGCCTGGCGGGGATGGGGGGCATGTTGGGCCTGGCGGGGGGCCTGGCGGGGGGCCTGGCGGGGATGGGGGGGCATGTTGGGCCTGGCGGGGGGCATGGCGGGGGGCCTGGCGGGGATGGGGGGCATGTTGGGCCTGGCGGGGGGCATGGCAGGGGCCTGGCGGGGATGGGGGGCATGTTGGGCCTGGCGGGGGGCATGGCGGGGGGCCTGGCGGGGATGGGGGCATGTTGGGCCTGGCGGGGGGCCTGGCGGGGGGCCTGGCGGGGATGGGGGGCGTTGGGCCACTGGAAAGTAAAATGCTGAGAAACTTGAACGTGGTATTTCTCCCTCCCTGTACGTGTCACATAGGTCCGCGCCCATGAGAAGATCGGGATTTGGCGTGCCATCGCCAAGGAAGTCCGGACCCTGGGGGTCCACCATCGACGGGGCACCCACTGCCGCAAGAGGTGGGAGGACATCCGCCGCGGGACCAAGAAGACCGCCGAGTCTCTGCTGGGGATGGCCTCCCAACGTAGGCGGGGTGCCTGCCGTCAACTGAGCCCCCTGATGTTCCGGATCCTGGCGGTGGCCTACCCTGAATTGGATGGGCGCGTGAGGGCAGCACAGCAGACACAAGGGGGTGAGTACAAGCATTATCTACTCTGTTGTCGCGCAGTGGAGGTGTCTGGGTGGGGGAGGAGGGCTGGGGGTCCCCCTATGCCAGGGCGATATCTGTAGGCTGGGCACCCCCGTAAGCCCCTGTGTCCCCAGCCACCACCCTCAGTAGTTTGTCAGTACAGCCATCCCTGGGCCGTGTCATCCATGGGTGCAGTTGTCAACTCTAGGCGTGTAGGGCATGTTCCACGGAATGCGTAGCGGACCCCAAGTGCGCAACTTAGTGCAGGGGGCATCTGTGTCTGTCATGTCCGCTAACTGTACCGGAGATCCATGTACTCAATATCCCTTTATTTCTCTCTCCCCCCCCCTTTTTGTTTGTCTTTCTGTGCTTGTGTGCATCAGCATCATCAGGCGGAGGAGAAGTGGCATCGGGACAGGAGGGAGCTGCATCAGACTGGACCAGTGAGACGGAGGGCGAGGGGAGCTCCACGACGGGGACGACTGGACCCTGCAGCGACACGGACACGTCCTCGGAAGGGGGCTCCCTTGCGGGGGTGGCACCATCCGTGCCCCCCGCCATTACAGGTACAGCCGCCACCCAGCGCACCATCTCCGCCCTCCCAGCAGCCCCTCAGCGTTCGCCCCGTGCCCGCTCTGCCAGGAAGCCGGGCATCTCCTTCGCCCCAGGCACCTCAGGCCCTGCCCCTGTTACCCCCGCTGCCCTCAGTGAGGAGGTCATTGACCTCCTCCGAACGCTCATTGTTGGGCAGACTACCCTTTTGAATGCCATCCAGGGGGTGGAGAGGGAGGTGCATCGCAGCAATGCGTACCTGGAGGGCATTCATTCGGGTCAGGCTGCCCATCAGCGATCGTTCCAGGCTCTGGCCTCAGCACTGACGGCAGCCATTGTCCCTGTCTCCTGCCTGCCTCTACTAACTCCCTCCTCCCAGTCTCCTGTTCCTCTGCCTGTCCCACCCACACCATCAGACCAGCCTGCACACACCTCAACACCCAAGAGAAGCTCATCCAAACATAAGCACCACAGATCACGCAGACATTCACACACGCAACATTCCGATGCAGACATGCCAACAGTCACTACCACCTCTGTGACCCCCACCTCCTCGTCTCCCTCCTCCCTCCCTGTGACGTCTACACTCACACCTCCATTCACCTCACCATCAGCCAGTGTTTCCATCACCAGCACACCCTCCACTCCAGTCCGCACACGTGCAGTCACCACCCCCACTGCCATTTACACGTCCCCTGTGTCCTCTCCCACTGTGTCTGTCACCCCCTCTTCCACACCACACAAACGCAGCCACCCACCCACCCAACAGCCATCCACCTCACGACAGCCTATCCCTCCTGCACCTGCACCCAAAGACAGCAAACGTGACTCACCTACAACCACATCCTCTCCCTCCACTCCCATTCCCACTGTACCTACCACTCTCCATTGTCCCAAGAAGCTCTTCCTCGCCACTACTAACTTCTTTCCTGACCCTGAGCCCCCCCCTCCTTCTCGTCGGGGTAAGAAGAGCACCTCAGCCACCACCAGCCCTGCAGCCCCCTTGACAAGGGTGCAGGGGTATTGGAGCCCGCCAGCCCGCATGTCTGGATCTTCGCCCAGCAGCAAGGGGACAGCCAGCCCACCCCCTGGGAAGAGGAGCAGAAGGCGGAAGGGTCGCCGCAGGAGCCCGCCTTCTACATCCCCCCCGGACACCACCCAGAGACAGTCACCAGCCACAGCTCCAAAGGGAGGAAAGGGCCACAGGCCCACGACTAAGGAGGGCAAGGGCAGCAAGTCGGAGAGGTCAGGCAGCAGGCCTGCTGCCCAGGAGGAGCCCACAACCCCCATAGCCGCTGCCCCGGGAGGAACCGGCACAGCTGCCCCGGGAGAGCCCACCACCCCCATAGCCGCTGCCCAGGGAGGACCCAGCTCAGCTGGCCAGGAGGGCCCCACCACCCACAGCCCAGGTGGGCAGTGAAGGAGCACCATCCCCGCTGCCCAGGAGGGCACCACCAGGCAATTAGCAGTTGGCCATAGACCGGCCGCCGTCTCAAGAACCGCTGAACTGGGCCCTTCAAGGCAAGGACCGCTGAACTGGGCCCCGCCGTCTCAAGAACCGCTGAACTGGGCCCTTCAGGGCAAGGACCGCTGAACAGGGCCCCGCCGTCTCAAGAACCGCTGAACTGGGCCCCGCCGTCTCAAGAACCGCTGAACTGGGCCCTTCAGGGCAAGGACCGCTGAACTGGGCCCCGCCGTCTCAAGAACCGCTGAACTGGGCCCTTCAGGGCAAGGACCGCTGAACTGGGCCCCGCCGTCTCAAGAACCGCTGAACTGGGCCCTTCAGGGCAAGGACCGCTGAACTGGGCCCCGCAGTCTCAAGCACCGCTCCGCTGGGCCCCGCCGTCTCAAGAACCGCTGAACTGGGCCCTTCAAGGCAAGGACCGCTGAACTGGGCCCCGCCGTCTCAAGAACCGCTGAACTGGGCCCTTCAAGGCAAGGAGCGCTGAACTGGGCCCCGCCGTCTCAAGAACCGCTGAACTGGGCCCCGCCGTCTCAAGAACCGCTGAACTGGGCCCTTCAGGGCAAGGACCGCTGAACTGGGCCCCGCCGTCTCAAGAACCGCTGAACTGGGCCCCGCCATCTCAAGAACCGCTGAACTGGGCCCTTCAGGGCAAGGACCGCTGAACTGGGCCCCGCAGTCTCAAGCACCGCTCCGCTGGGCCCCGCCGTCTCAAGAACCGCTGAACTGGGCCCGCCGTCTCAGGAACCGCTGAACTGGGCCCTTCAAGGCAAGAACCGCTGGCCCTTTGGCAGACGTGGCAGGGCAGGATCTATCTCGGGCAGGGCTGCAGGATGTCCTCTGGCCAACTTGCCTCCTCCAGTGGCAGTGGGGTCTGTTATGGACTGTATGGACTGTGGCTTTGCTCTCCCCAGGATGGCCCAGTGGGCAGGCCACCCACTGTATGGACTGTGGCTTTGCTCTCCCCAGGATGGCCCAGTGGGCAGGCCACCCACTGTATGGACTGTATGGACTGTGGCTTTGCTCTCCCCAGGATGGCCCAGTGGGCAGGCCACCCACTGTATGGACTGTATGGACTGTGGCTTTGCTCTCCCCAGGATGGCCCAGTGGGCAGGCCACCCACTGTATGGACTGTTTGGACTGTGGCTTTGCTCTCCCCAGGATGGCCCAGTGGGCAGGCCACCCACTGTATGGACTGTTTGGACTGTGGCTTTGCTCTCCCCAGGATGGCCCAGTGGGCAGGCCACCCACTGTATGGACTGTGGCTTTGCTCTCCCCAGGATGGCCCAGTGGGCAGGCCACCCACTGTATGGACTGTTTGGACTGTGGCTTTGCTCTACCCAGGATGGGCCAGTGGTCATGGAGTCCCCTCGTGGATCTGGCGTCGTGTACTCAAGTGGCTGAGGTGCCCCCCCTTCCCTTCCCCCTGAGGTGCCTGTCCTATTTTCTTTCTGATGCCCCTGCAGTGTTCTCTCCGTGGAGTTCTTGTCGTGGGACTGGGCCTTGCCCCTTTGCACAGGACCCCTGTGATCCACGGACAGTGGTTGGACTACATTTAGTAGCTGTGTATATTTTGTACATAGTTTATTTATTTATTGGGATTACTGGTGTACATATTTCAATATATCTGCCCGTTTATGATCTCTTCTTTTGGTCTTTGCATTATTTCGGAGGGGGGTGGTTTGTGGGTTGTGACAGTGATCTGTGGGAATGCATTGATGTGTGTGTTGTAGTGGGTGTGGGTGGGTGGTTGTGTGCCGGTAATCTTTTCCCTCCCCTGTGTCGTAGGTGCAGTACTCACCGATGTCTTCCACGCCGCCGGGCGTGCTCCTGGTATATGAGCAGGAATAGGAGTGCGGGGATGACCTGCAACTCTGGTTCCATACTGCCGGAATCTCGCGTGGAGTGCGTAGAGGTGAGCGTTTTCCCGTTCGTAGTCTGTTTCCGCCGTGTTCTTATCGGCGGTGCTCCCGCCCCGGAAAAGGTGGCAGATTGGTGGGTCGTAATAGGGTGGGCGGTACATTGTCTGCCGCCTGGCTGTTGGCGGGAACCGCCGCGCTGTTTGTTTGTACCGCCGTGGCGGTCGGAGTGTTAAGTTGGCGGGGTGTGTTGGCGGTTCCCGCCAGGGTCAGAATTGAATATTTTAGACCGCCGGCCTGTTGGCGGCTTGGCCGCCGCTTTATCACCGACCGCCAGGGTCAGAATGAGGGCCTTTGTCTCCTAAGTTAAGCCTTGACGCTCGTTGCCAAGCTACCAATGGTTGAGCTGGGATTAATTTACTGAGACCTAACTGTACCTATGTGGAGGTTAGTGGCTTGTTGCTAGGTGTAGGTACCTACCTGCCCTACCAATAACCCATTTTCCAACACCTAGCTATCTCTAATTCGATGAGCATGTTTCAACTTCATGCAAAAAAAACAAGGAAGACAAAATTAATTTGGAAAACATCAAGCTATGTCTCTAACCAAAAAGCAGTTGGATTTTCTAAAAGAGAGAAACATTGAAATACCTCTTCTAAATGTATCAGCAAGCAGCAACATCTTCATCAGTGGTGCATCTGGTTCCTTCACTGGGCAATAGCATGAATGGGAAACAGTTCAGTAATGTTTGGCCTTAATGTATCTGAACTGACATAAGCAAAATTCAAAGGGACAGAACACTTCATTTCACTAGCTTAGAAAGAAAGAATCTGGACTTACATCTTCTAAACTTTGTTGTATTAAAATCCTAGAAAGTAACTAGCTAATCTTCTATTGAACAAGACTATGGGGTGGCTTAGTGCACAACCAATAAACTGTCATTTGCGCTCCAGAAGTATCTCTTTCCGTTCTTTGCACCCAGGATTGGTTCATCTTCTCTTGTCTCTGGTCAACAGTTTCTGCAGTTGAATACAATTGTTACAGCTTACAGGACCTTGACATTGAGTACTGAAGCCCATTGTTAAGCTTGTGATTATTATCTCATCTCAGGAAGAACAAATGCAAGAAGCAAAGAACATAACTTTTCCACAGTGTGCAAGTTACACAGGATGTTGAATAACCAACATTTAAACATTTCAGAACATTTTCCAAGGTCAGCAAACAAGTGAACAATGAACTTCAAGTTTCTAACAAATGCTGAAACACACCCCTTTAGGAAATGCTAAACAAAGGCCTTTCAATAGTTCTAGTACACAAATAAAATAAAACATTTAAACATCATTTCAAACAATATTTCATCAATAATTCATCTTCTTCAGTGGATATAATTATAAATAAACAAAATAGTTGTACATTAGACATTATTATTATCTCTAATGTACATTGTTTATGGTGTCCACCATTTTCACCATGTTTTTTTTTCTAACACACTTTTTTCAGTTAGGATTTTCAACACATGTTATGTTCATAAATGTACACTTTAATACATCAATTTTATTAATAAAGCTTTCTCTCAAACAATCTCTCCTCTGACGACTATATGTGTGATCACAAAATCTACTTATTAATAGGTGTAAGACAATTCAAAACTTAGGCCCTAATTGTGACATTGGTGGTAAATCCCAATTACCGCCACGCTGACTGCCGCCAACTTACGGCCGCCGCGGCAGATATCCTTTCACCATATTATGACACACACACACCAATCCAACAGATTTCATCCACATACACAAATCCGCCAGACCAAAGGTCAGTGATAAAGTGGCGGTATAAAAACCCACACTGTTACCCCAACAGAACAAAACCACAACATTATGACCCACGAATCACCAAGGCAGGCATTACATGGCAGTAAACCATTAGCGGTACATACAGCTGCACTCAAAATGGACAAACCCAAACAAAACAACACTACTTTGGACAGTTCAAGCAACACACACCTGACACCCATACACACACCACACCCACACCACTATAAAACACACACCCACCGTACCCACAACCCTTTACCATTACAAACCATTGCCAGTAGAAAGACATCAAGACCACAGACACAACCAGAGCCACACACTATTCACATCTATACACCACTCACGTACTCCATATTACACACCCCAACACATTACCCAACACACCCTCACTAACACACCTCACGCAACACCCATGGCACCACAAAGACACCCTCGTTTCACAGAGGAGGAGGTAAGGGTCATGGTGGAGGAAATTGTCAGGGTAGAACCACAGCTATTTGGAGCACAGGTACAGCAGATATCGATAGCTAGGAAGATGGAGCTATGGCGGAGAATCGTGGACAGGGTTAACGCCGTGGGACAGCACCCAAGAACTAGGGATGACATCAGGAAGAGGTGGCATGACCTACAGGGGGAAGGTACATTCCATTGTAGCAAGACACCAGCTTGCTGTACAGAGGACTGGCGGTGGACCCCCACCTCCTCCCCCACAATTAACAGCATGGGAGGAGCAAGTCTTGGCAATCCTGCATCCTGAGGGCCTGGCTGAAGTAGGAGGACGATTGGACTATGATAAGTCACCTCTCTACTACTATCACCCCCTACCTGCATGCCATCACATACCCTCACCCTCACTCCCATCACTCCAACACTTCCCACACACCCCACCATCACATCTCACTCATCCGAATGCCAAACCCTGCATTCTCTACCAATGCATGGACACCACTCACAGCCTGCATGGACAATCATCACTAAAGCATGCACACTATAGATAACTAATCATCCCACCATACACCAAGGTACACAAGTGAACATGCCAGGGCAAATATAACCAAAGAGGGTAAGCCACTGATGCACAATATGTCAGACACAGAAACCATAACACATCATCTACATCCCCACAGGTACCCCAGCCAATGTCAGCAGAGAGGAGGTGCCAGCAATATCCAGTCCCCCAACTGAAGAGGCCCACAGTGATGACAGCAACTCTGGCCTTCAGGATCTGGATGACCTACCTGGGCCATCAGGGACCTCTGGACAGCCGGTTACCCTGGCCCAGTCACACACCACCACAGAGCCTCCCCCATCAGGAAAGACCACCACAGCACCCACCCAGCGTACCCACACCTCTGTCCCCAGGACACGTCAATCAGCAGTGTGTCCACCTCTACAGGGACCCCAGGCCACACCTCATACCCAAGACAATCAGGGACCTGGGGTCAGTGGCAGTGGGCACACGGTTCAGGGGACAGAGGCACAGGCCAACAGGGAAACTGGGAGGACTGCTGTGCACCAGGGGGAGGACAGGCCCAGGGAACCGACTCTCCAGGAGGCACTTGCAGAGATCCTGGGAGGCTACTAACATTCCCAGGACACGATGGGAAAGATCCTGGACAATGTGCAGGAGAACAAGTGGCTGCAGGAGTGACAGTACTAGGGGCTCAGGGAGGACTTGCAGGCCATCAACAACACCCTGATCTCCATAGCAGGGGTGGTGGCAGACATGGCCAATATTATGAGGGAGGCAGTCTCACACCAGCCACTACCAAGACATCTGAACAACCTTTCACCTCCACTACTGCTAGTGGCCAGGAGGCCCCTCCACAGGACTCACAGGCCACCAGCACCCCCCCCACCCCTGCAGTAGGAGAACCACCCCGCAAACGTTCCCTGCGACCCAGACAGAAGCCAGAGACACTTGACAAGACCCCAGGGAGGAAATGAGACTCTCCTGATTGTCACCCTTGTGTCCCACTCAGTCACCCTGTCCACTTTGAACTGCCATTGCTTCCTTTCCTATGTCCCCTTGGACAATGCATCTGTGCTATAAAGAGACTGGAACAATACCCTGGACTTTCCTTCATCATCACCCTATCCCAATGCACTTGCCTCTCTACATTTTAACACTTCAATAAAAACCCTTGGATAAAAAAGAACTTTGGAGTATGTCATGTATATCAATTATGTATTTATTGAAACAGGTACAAACATTGCAATTCAACTGTACAGAAAATGAGCACAGATGAATGACCTGTGGCTGGCTGCAGTGATCATACTAGGAGTAAATGTGAGGCCACCAACATCTGCAAAATGAATTGCCAGAGGGAACAGTATGTGGGCGTAAAGGTGGGAAATATCAGCATGCCAGTGCCACAGAAATTCAAACAAATGTCATTGAAATGTGAAGTAACGCTGTCCTACCTGTGTGTCATTGGAAGTATTGTCTGATCACTGATGTTCTGCTCTGCTCATCCTCGTTCGCATCCTCTGCCTCCTCATCCTCACTATCCACAGGGTCTACTGCTGGCACACAAGCATCTCCAGCCTCTTCCTCCTGCAGGAATGGGACATAGCATCTGAGGGCCAGGTCATGCAAAATGTTGTATGCCACCCCTATCTGGCAGACCTTCTTGGGTAAGTTGCACAGGGATCCACCTGTCAGATAGAGGCACCGAAGCCTGGCCCTCAGGAGGCCAAAGGTCCTTTCAATTATCCTTCTGGTTCGCCCATGTGCCTAATTATAACGTCCTTCTGCCCTTGTCCTGGCATTCCTCACAGGGGTCAGCAGCCATGAGAGGCTGGGGTAACCAGAGTCACCTGAAATATTGTTGGACAACATTTAACCACACACTAACCTATATTGCCCGCACCATACCCATACACCAACATATACTGTTTGGGAACCAGGGCTCACCTATTAGCCACTCCCTGTGCCTGTGTAGTTGGCCCATCACATTTGGGATGCTGCTATTCCTCAGGACAAAGGCATCATGCACTGACCCAGGGTACTTAGAATTGACGTAGGAGATGTACTGGTCCGCCAAGCACACCATCTGCACATTCATAGAGTGGAAACTCTTCCGATTTCTGAACACCGGTTCATTCTGGTGGGGGGGGGACAAATGCAATATGTGTTCCATCAATTGCCCCAGTTATGTTGGGGATCTGTCCCATTGCATGGAACTCGGCCTTCACAGTGGCCAAATCTTCAACCTGGGGAAAAACAATGTACCTGCACATGTGTTTAATCAGGGCAGACAACACTCTTGCCAGCATGTTTGAGAACATTGGCTGTGACATTCCTGCTGTCAATCCCACTGTCACTTGGAAAGAACCAGTTGCCATGAAATGGAGCACTGATAGCACCTGCACAAGAGGGGAGATCCCAGTGGGGTGACAGATAGCAGATATAAGGTCTGACTCCAATTGGGCACACAGCTCAGTGATTGTGTCCCTGTCAAGTCTATAGGTGAGTATAATGTGCCTGTCCTCCAGTGTTGCCAAGTCCACCAGGGGTCTGTACACGAGGGTTGTCGCCATCTCCTATTCAGCGGTAGGAATCTATGGGGCAAAATAGTGAGGAGCCAGTCACAAACTGAACAATGGAGCTACAACAGAACTTTGCATGCTGTTAACTTGTAATGAGTCAGTGTGATTTATCCAGTATGTCTGAATTTCACCTGTGATGCAGTAATTTCCCAGGGCCTGCCACCCCCTGAAATGGCGTCCGTCTGTCCTGTGTGGAGGGACAGGTGGAAGTGAGGTGATTCCGCTGATGTTGTGTGCCGTTGTGGGAGGCGGTCAGGAACCGCCGTGCAACTCCTCATTGTTTAACATTTGGCGAATGGGTTACAGTGGCCAATGGTGATCTACGCCTGCGGTGACGGTATGCACCGCTGTGGACATGACTGCCATTTTCTATCTGATCCCTCAATTGCTACCTGATTTTCCACAGGAGAGATACTACACTGCATGTGCTGCTGTGACCTGTGTCTGGAACCTACCATGGCCCGTGTGACCGGGGAGGGGGCCCCAGCCTTCACTTGGGAGTAGTTTGAGAGACTGGTGGATGGGGTCCTACCCCAGTACGGACTGCTTTTTGGGCCTCCAGGCCAACAGGTGAGTACACTGTGGGCACGATGCATGTGGCATGAATGCTTGGAGTGGTGGGTGAAGGCCTCGTGTAATGGGGATCGGTGGCTGTCCTCTGGGCGCTGTATTGGTTGTGTACTGGGCCATGTGTGTGCCAATGGTGATGAAAAAGGGTATGGAGGGCCATATGTGTAACAAGTAGGACTGTTTGTCTAATTCAATTTTCCTGAGTGTATTTTCCCTGCAAGTCAGCGCCCATCAAAAGAAGGGTATATGCCATGCCATCACCAAGGAGGTGCAGACCCTTGTGGTCTATGGCAGGTGGAACACCCACTGTTGCAAACGGTTGGAGGACCTGAGACGCTGGGCACGGAAGATGACAGAGGCCCAGCTGGGGATGGCCTCCCAACGAGGAAGGGGTGCCCGTCGAACCCTGGCCCCCCTGATGGCCCGCATACTGGTGGTGGCCTATCCAGAGCTGGATGGGCGCTTGAGGCATCACAGCAGCCACAAGGGGGGGAGTACAGTACCCATCATTACAACTTATGCATGGTAGGGTGGAATCCGGGTGGGGGATGTGTGTTAGTGGGTGCCCATAGGCCAGGCCTGACATTGCAGCGTAGGTCCCCTGGTGGCTAGGATTTAGAAGGGAAGGTCCTGCTACATAGCTCGCAGGCATCCACAACTGGTCAGGGCTGTGTGGGTCTCAGATGTGCTGCATTTGGCAGTGTGTGCCCCTTCCCATGCCTTGGCTGCTAACTGTTTCTCTGGTAGTGCTATGGCATATAGCGTAGACCTGTTCCCTGTGTGTGAGGGTGCTGTTTATGCCAACGGTGTTGTTGGTTCAGCCATTGATCCTGTATATAATTTGTCTCTTCCCCCCCTTTTTGTTTTGTCATCCTGTCTTTATGTGCATTAGCATCATCAGGCAGAGGAGCAGGGGCACCAGGACCCGGGAGGCAGAGTCCACCGATGCTGAGGGCACCAGTGGGACGGAGGGCAAGAGAGCACCACCACAGAGACTGGAGGGGACTGTTCTGACACAGATACCACCTCTGATTGAAGCTCCCTGGTGGTGGCGGACACTTCTATGACCAGCCCAGCTACAGGTACCGCCGCCAACCCCCGTACCAGCGCCGCCCTACCAGCCCCCCTCATCGAGTTGCCCGTGCACGCTCACCCAGGAGGGTGGGCATCTCTTTAGCCCCAGGCACCTCAGGCCCTGCCCCAGTTAGCCCTGCTGCCCTGATGAGGAGGCTATTGTCCTCCTGAGATCCATCTCTTTAGGGCAGTCAACCATTGTGAATTCCATCCAGGGTCTGGTAGCCCAGATGCAACAGACAAATGCATTCCTGGAGGGCATTCACACTGGATTGGCGGCCCAACAGAGATCGATTCATGCTCTGGCCTCCTCTCTGATGGCAGTCATTGTCCCCGTTTCTACCCTCCCCCCTCCAACTTCCACTGCCCAGTCCCATTCTCCTCAGCCCCAACCCATCCCAAGCACACAGCCAGAAGAACATGCACAAAGGACAACACACAAGAGTGGTACAGGCAAACACAAGCACCACACTTCATCCCACAGGCACTCACACAAACACCATCCAGATGCAGACACACCAACATCGACTATTTCTACTGTCTCCCCCTCCTCCTCCTCCACCACCTCCCACCCAGTTCCGTCCACACTCACACCTACATGCACCACATCATCATCCACTACCGGCATCATCACCACACCAAGCAGAACACACTCCTCACTGGCAGAAACCTCCAAAACAGCCATGCACAAATCCCCTGTCTCCTCTCTCACTGTGTCTGTCCCCCCACCTAAGATACACAAATGCAAGCACTCAGACACCCAACAGCCATCCACCTCACAACAGCACACAGGCCATGCACCTGCACCCAAAAGTAGCAGACAGACACCTCCAACAACCACTCCCTCTTCCTCCACTTCCATGCCTTCCCCCTCTTCCCACCCCAATGTCCCTAAAAAACTGTTCCTATCCACCATTGACCTCTTCCCTCACCTCCCCCCATCCTGCACGCATGGGCAGAGTAGGAAGAACCCAGCCAAGCACCTCAGCCATGCAGTCCACAGGGGGCCCAGTCGTCCTCACACCCCCTCTTGGTGGAAAAGGATCCAAGCCACATGTCCTGAAGGGGAAGAGCCTGCACCAGGCAGCCTCAAGGGAAAGGAGCCTGCCCCAGCTGTCAGGAAGACAAAGGAGCCTGCACCAGAAGGCAAGAAGGGAACGGAGCCTGCCCCAGCTGCAAAGATGACAAAGGAGCCTGTACCAGCAGGCAGGAAGACCAAGGGGCCTGGACAGGAACAGTTACGGAGCCCCAACCACCAACCATGGTTTTGCAGCCATCCGAGGTTGCAGGGGCTTGGTAGGAGCCCTCTCCCCAGCAGCAGCAAAAGCACCAGCACTGAGCAGCCATCCAAGGTTGCAGGGGATGGGCAGGAGCCTCCCCTCCCAGCAGTAGCACCATCACTGAGCAACTGTCCGAGTTTGCAGGGGATGGGCAGGTGCCTCCCCCCCCCACCAGCAGCAACAGCACTGAGCAGCCATCTGAGGTTGCAGGGGATAGGCAGGAGCCCCCCGCAGCAGCACCAGCACTGAACAGCCGTCTGAGGTTGCAGGGGATGGGCAGGAGCCTTCCTCCCCCCAGCAGCAGCACCAGCACTGAGCAGCCGTCACTGCCAGCAGACGGTATGTAAACCTGCCTCCATGGCCTGCTGTGCAGCTTGCCCATTGCAAATCCAGTTGGTATGACACCTACCTGAGAGATTGTGGCCCATCACTCCCCAGGATCAAGCACAGGGCACGATGCCCCCTCCAGAACAAGTGGGAATGACACCCACCTGAGAGACTGTGGCCCATCACTCCCCAGGATCAAGTACAGGGCATGATGCCCCCTCCAGAACCAGTGGGTAAGACACCCACATGCCCAACACTCCCCAAGATCAAGCACAGGGCACGATGCCCCCTCCAGAACCAATGGGTATGACACCCACCTGAGAGACTGTGGCCCATCACTCCCCAGGATCAAGCACAGGTCACGATGCTCCCTCCGGAATGAGTGGGTAAGACACCCACATGCCTAACACTCCCCAGGATCAAGCACAGGGCATGATGCCCCCTCCACAACCAGTGGGTATGACACCCACCTGAGAGACTGTGGCCCAGCACTCCCCAGGATCAAGAGCACAGGGCACATTGCCCCCTCCAGAACCAGTGGTCTTGTTGCATCTCCCGGCTGAGGTGCCCTCCCATCCCCCGTCCCCCTGAGGTGCCTGCCTATGCCCCTGCAGTGTTCTCTCCGTGTTGAAGCAGGTGACATGTGTGGCCTTGGACTTTGGCCGGTGGCCATGTGGCCTACGAACATTGTGGACTGGGCTGTGTCCCTTTTTCTGTACTAATGTATTTATCTGTTATCTTGCCTAAATCATTTTTCATGCTGTGCTGATCTCATTACATTCAGTTTTGTGAAATTGTTTTGTCCTTGCATTATTCATCCGAATTACGGGGTAGCTGATTTTGTATATGGTGTTGGGGGGGTGTGGTGCGTGTGTGTGCCACTGTCATTTTCCTCCCTCCCTTGTGTGCCAGGGACTGCACTCACCATCATCGTCTTCACCGGCATTGGTGTTTGTGGTGGAGAGATCATGGGGAAGACATGCAGTTCTGGTTCCGTGGCGGTGCGGTTGTTCCCTGTGTCTCCAATGGTGAGTCCTTTCCCTTCTGAGCTCAGTTTCTGCCAGGCTTTTGATGTCGTTGGGACCGCCCCAGAAAAGGTGGTGGTTTCCTGGGTCATAATATGGTGGGCGGAACATTGACTTCCGCCTGGCTATAGGCGGCTACCACTGTGGTGGCTGTTGTATCCGCCCTGGCAGTCGGTGTGGTACATTGGCTGTCTTTCAGAGATCTTTCCGCCATGGTCATAATTTGGCAGTAATTACCACCAGCCTGTTGGCGGTATTACTTCCACTTTAACACCAACCACCAGGGTCGTAATGAGGGCCTTAGTTTGTCTAAAATATCTATTGTTTCTCGGTCTTCTCCAGTTTTCAGTTTTTCTCAAATCATGAAAGTATCGGCTTCTCATATTTTCCATTTTGAATTCTTCCCTCCTCTGTTAATTTTTCATCCTTTGTCTGTGTATGACATTATACAGTTTGTAAAATCTGATCATACAAATGTCTCATACAACCGCAATTAATAATGGTTTCAGAATTGTTCCCACAACACCCTGACCAAGATTACCCAGCCAATTTTTTACTTCAGTAAAACCCCTTTATTTTTCCATACCCCTGTCTCTTTCAGAACTTTTATGTCAGAATTTGAATCTGTCAAGTTCTTATTAACATTTTCAATTCCTTTACTATTGTCAGGTATATACGTGCAACAATGTTTTGCTTTCAGCATTCTGTAGACTCTGCCTTCTTTTGCTAAAGGAATGTCTAACACAAGCCTGTTCTGAAGAACCATTGAGTGGACCACTGCCATTTCAGTATCCATTAAAATTATGGCTCCAGAAAAATCTGTCGCTGGTTCCGGTCCATCAGGACATGATGTGTTGACTTCTCAGTGTCGGGATGACCCTGAGTGATGTCAGCAAAGTTGCAGTGACGTCAGACTTGTGTTGCAGGCCGAAGTCGTTATGTGCAGCGAGTCCATGGAGCGGGAGCAGGCTGCGGCGTCACTGGCATTGGTAAAGTCATTCCGAAGTCGCTGAAGTCAGTGTACTAGCTAAAAGCTAGCAGTGAAGGACTTTGTAGTACCTGACAGCCCAGAACAGGAGGCAAGCTCAATCCAAGCCCTAGGAGAGCACTTTGAGGGGAATGCAGAGTCCTTCCAGCACAGTCAGAGGCCAGCAGGACAGCAGGGCAGCTAGGGTGGGGATATAGTAGTAAATATTTGACTTACCAGAATCCTGTCCTCCTGCTACTCCTGCGAGGCCCTCAGGATGCATGATCGCCAAGACGTGCTGCTCCTATGTTGTTAGTTGTGGGGGAGGAGGTAGAGGTCCACCGCCAGTCCTCTGTACGGCGACCTGGTGTCTTGCTACCACGGAACGCACCTTCCCCCGTAGGTCGCTCCACCTCTTCCTGATGTCATCCCTTGTTCTGGGTGCTGTCCCATGGCGTTGACCCTGTCCAAGACTCTCCGCCATAGCTCCATCTTCCTTGCAATGGATGTCTGCTGCACCTGTGATCCGAATTGCTGTGGCTCTACCCAGATGATTTCCTCCACCATGATCCTTAGCTCTTCCTCAGAGAACCTGGGGAGGCTTTGTGGTGCCATGGGTGCAGTGTGAGTGGTATGTGTGAGGGTGTGTGGGGTGATGTGTTGCGGTGTGTGCTGTGAGGTGTGTGGATGGTGTATGGGTGATGGTGTTATGTGTCTCAGATTCAGTGGGTGCTCCTAGCTTGTCGCTCTCTCAGTTGGCAATATTCTTTTTCATTGTAAGGAGTTTTGTTGGTATTGTGGGTGTGGTGTGTGTATGTGTGTGAGGTGTGTTTAGTTTGAATAGTCCAATGTGGTGTAGTTTTGTTAGTGTGTGTGTATTTTGAGCGCAGCGGTGTGTACTGCCAATGGTTTACCGTGGTTGAATGACCGCCGCTGTGATTCGTGGATCATGATGCTGTGGGGGCATTTCTGTTGGCGTAACGGTGTGGGTTTTGGAACTGCCAGTTTATCACTGACCTTTGGGCTTTGTGGACTTCTGTGGGTGTCTGTATAGTGGGGGATTTCTCTGTGTGGTCATAATACCCATAACGGTATACCACCGCGGTCACGGTATGTTGGCAGCCATCAGTACGGCGGTTGGAGGCATTTACCACCAGGGTTGCGATGAGGGCCAAAGTGTCTTAAGTCTTTTAAAAGCAAACAAAGCCTCTTTCAAGCACAAAGTACCTGGTTCGCGTGAAAAATCTCAGCAAAGGGCCATAGAAGAGTAGAAGCATGGAAACAAAGGGGGGTGCGTTGATTTCTCAGGACGCACACAGTGATGCGTCATTTCGTTTCCACGCAGGGATGGTTCTGCATCAATTTCCGGTGCTCGTCATGGATGCTCTTTGGGTTGCGGGATTTTCAGATGCCCCGGGATCTGTGCGTGGAATCCTGGGCTTGCGGAGTGAAGTCACAAGCGTTGCGTCGTTCCGTGGGCGTTGCGTGGACATTTCTTCCGCACGGCAGGCACTGCGTCGATTTCCCCTCTGGAAGTCGGTCTGTGTTATCCCAGGTCGGATGTGTGTCGATCCGGTGGGCCGTGCATTGAAGTTCCGGTCGCAACGCAGGCATCGCGTCGATCTTTGTAGGAGGCTGACCTGGCTTATAGTGGGTACCTTGTGGTACTTACACCTTGTGCCAGGTCCAGTTATCCCTTATTAGTAGATTAGAAGTGTTCTAGCAGCTTAGGCTGATAGAGGTAGCTATAGCAGAGCAGCTTAGGCAGAACTAGGAGACATGCAAAGCTCCTACTATACCACTTATATCAATTAGCACTATATATCACAAGAAAAAACTATACTCAGAGTTACTAAAAATAAAGGTACTTTATTTTAGTGACAATATGCCAAAAGTATCTCAGAGGCTATCCTCCCTTAGGAGGTAAGTAAAATACACAAAATATACACACAGACCAAAATCAGGTAAGCAAACAGTTAGAAAAGTAGTGCAAACACTGTAGAACACAATAGAATGCAATAGGAGACAATAGACCTAGGGGCAACACAAACCATATACTCCAAAAGTGGAATGCAAACCACGAATGGACCCCAGGCCTAGTGTAGTGTGTAGAGGGTCACTGGGAGTGTAAGAAAACACTAAGGGTGTCCAAGATACCCCACCCCAAGACCCTGAAAAGTAAGAGTAAAGTTACCCTACTACCCCAGAAAGACAGTAAAGTCGAGATAGGGGATTCTGCAAAGACAACAACTGACTGCAAAGCACTGAAGATGGATTCCTGGACCTGAGGACATGCAAAAAAAAGGGGACAAAGTCCAAGAGTCACGTAAGTGTCCGGGGGGGGCAGGAGCCCACTAAACTCCGGATGAAGGTGCAAAAGGTCTGCCTCTGGGCGGAGGAAGCCAAAGATTCTGCAACAACGGAAGGTGCCAGGAACTTCTCCTTTGGTCAGAAGATGTCCACAGTGTGATAGGGGATGCAGAGTTGTTTCCACGCAAAAAGACCACAAACAAGCCTTGCTAGCTGCAAGAGTTGCGGTTAAAGGTTTTTGGTGCTGCCAGGGCCCAGGAAGGACCAGGAGCTTGCCCCTTGGAGGAGGAGACAGAGGTGGCGCTCAGCAATTCAGAGAGCCCACGCAGAAGCAGGCAGAATCCTCAGAAGCACCTGAACAGGCGTTCAGAATATCTGAGCATGATGGTCATATCAGCACAACAAAAGGGAGTCCCACGAAGTCGGAGTCCAACTTAGTCAGTTGGGCAATTCAGGACAGAGTGCTGGGGACCTGGGCTAGGCTGTGCACGAAGGAAGTCTTGCAAAAGTGCACAGAAGCCGTAGCAACTGCAGTTCACACAGTACACAGGATTACAGTCTGGTGTGGGGAGGCAAGGACTTACCTCCTTCAAATTTAGACAGAAGGGCCACTGGACAGTCAGGGACACTTGGATCCAGCTCCTATGTTCCAGGGACCAGGCTCGTCAAGATGAGAGGGGACCCAGAGGACCGGTGATGCAGAAGTTTGGTGCCTGCGTTAGCAGGGGTAAGATTCCGTCAACCCAGGGAGATTTCTTCTTGGCTTCCAGAGCAGGGTAAAGGCAGACAGCCCTCAGAGCATGCACCACCAGGAAACAGTCAAGTAAGCCGGAAGGATGAGGCGCTACAATGTTGCTGGTAGTCTTCTTGCTACATTGTTGCGGTTTTGCAGGCGTCCTGGAGCAGTCAGCGGTCGATCCTTGGCAGAAGTTGGAGAAGGCAGTGCAGAGGAATTCTGGTGAGCTCCTGCATTCGTTATCTGGTGAGAAACCCACAGGAGAGACCCTAAATAGCCCTCAGAGGAGGATTGGCTACAGAGAAAGGTAAGCACCTATCAGGAGGGGTCTCTGACGTCACCTGCTGGCACTGGCCACTCAGAGGTGACCATTGTGCCCTCACACCTCTGCATCCAAGATGGTAGAGGTATGGGACACACTGGAGGAGCTTTGGGCACCTCCCCTTTGAGGTGCTGGTCAGGGGAGTGGTCACTCCCATTTCATTTGTCCAGTTTTGTGCCAGAGCAGGGCTGGGGGTATCCCTGAAACGGTGTAGACTGGCTTATGCAAGGAAGGCACCATCTGTGCCCTTCAAAGCATTTCCAGAGGCCAGGAGAGGCTGCTCCTCCCAGGCCCTTCACAACTGTTTCCAAAGGGAGAGGGTGTAACACCCTCTCTCAGAGGAAATCCTTTGTTGTGCCTTCCTGGGACTGGGCTGCCCAGGCCCCAGGGGGGCAGAAACCTGTCTGAGGGTTGGCAGCAGCAGTAGCTGCAGAGAAAACCCCAAAACGTTAATTTGGCAGTACCCAGGCTCCATGCTGGAGCCCCGGGGGCGCATGGAATTGTCCCCCCAACACCAGAATGGTATTGGGGTGACAATTCCATGATCCTAGACATGTTACATGGCCATTTTCGGAGTTACCATGGTGACGCTACATATAAGTATTGACCTATATGTAGTGCACGTGTGTAATGGTGTCCCTGCACTCACAAAGTCTGGGGAATTTGCCCTGAACAATGTGGGGGCACCTTGGCTAGTGTCGGGGTGCCCTCACACTAAGTAAGTTTGCACCTAACCTTCACTAAGTGAGGGTTAGACATATAGGTGACTTATAAGTTACTTAAGTGCAGTGAAAAATGGCTGTGAAATAACGTGGACGTTATTTCACTCAGGCTGCAGTGGTAGTCCTGTGTAAGAAGTGTCTGAGCTCCCTATGGGTGGCAAAAGAAATGCTGCAGCCCATAGGGATCTCCTGGAACCCCAATACCCTTGCTGCCTGGGTACCATATACCAGGGAATTATAAGGGTGTTCCAGTGTGCCAATAAGAATTGGTAAAATTAGTCACTAGCCTGCAGTGACAAATTTAAAAGCAGAAAGAGCATAAACACTGAGGTTCTGATTAGCAGAGCCTCAGTGATACAATTAGGCACCACACAGGGAACACATACAGGGCACACTTTATGAGCAGTGGGGTCCTGGCTAGCAGGATCCCAGTGACACAGGCAAAAACAAACATACATACAAGTAAAAATGGGGGTAACATGCCAGGCAAGATGGTACTTTCCAGCAATCTTCTCCTTGCAAAGTCGCGTTGCATCATTCTGGTTCGGCATGCAGTAACTTTCTCAACGCGGGGCAGGCTGTGCGTCAGTTTTAGCAAGCTGTGCGTTTAATTTTCACCGCACAAGGAGTCCAGTTGCAAGAGAGAAGTTTTTTGGGTCCTGAGACTTCAGGGAACAGGAGGCAAGCTCTATCCAATCCCTTGGAGAGCACTTCTTCACCACAGCCAGAGAGCAGCATGGCAGCAGGGTAACAGCAAGGCAGCAGTCCTTCCCAGAAAGCAGTCAGGTGAGTCCTTTGGGCAGCCAGTCAGTTCTTCTTGGCAGGATGCAGGTTCTGGTTCCAGTTATCTTCTCCAGGAAGTGTCTGAGTTGGAAGGGGCAGAGACCCTGTTTATGTACTGGAATGTGCCTTTGAAGTGGGGGAGACTACAAAGAGCGGCTTAGAAGTGTACCAGGTGCCCTTTCATTTCAATCCTGTCTGCCAGGGTCCCAGTAGGGGGTGTGGCAGTCCTTTGCTTGAGAGCAGGCCCTCCACCCTCCCAGCCCAGGAGACCCATTCAAAATGCATATGTATGCAAGTGAGGCTGAATATCCTGTGTTTGGGGTGTGTCTGAGTAAATGCACAAGGAGCTGTCAACTAAACCCAGCCAGACGTGGATTGTAAGGCACAGAAAGATTTAAATGCAGAGAAATGCTCACTTTCTAAAAGTGACATTTCTAAAATAGTAATATTAAGTCCAACTTCACCGGTCAGCAGGATTTTATATCACCATTCTGGCCACACTAAATATGACCTTCCTGCTCCTTTCAGATTAGCAGCTACCACTCAAAAAATGTATGAGGGCAGCCCCAATGTTAGTCTATGAAGGGAACAGGCCTCACATCAGTGTAAAAACTAATTGGGGAGTTTTACACTACCAGGACACGGAAATTACATAGGTACATGTCTTTTGTCTACACAGGACCCTGGCCTGTGGGTTACCCAGGGCATTCCTTAGGGATGTCGTTTATGTAGAAAAAGGGGAGTTTTAGGCTTGGCAAGTACTTTTAAATGCCAAGTCGAGGTGGCAGTGAAACTGCACACACAGGCCTTGCACTGGCAAGCCAGAGACAAGGTTAAGGGGCTACTTAAGTGGGTGGCACAATCAGTGCTGCAGACCGACTAGTAGTATTTAATCTACAAGCCCTGGGCACAGATAGTGGACACTACTAGGCACTTATAAGTAAATTAAATAGTCCAATTGGGTATGATCCAATGTTACCATGTTTAAAGGGAGAGAGCATATGCACTTTAGCACTGGCTAGCAGTGGTAAAGTGTGCAGAGTCTAAAAACCAGCAAAAACAGTGTCAAATAAGTGGAGGGAGGCAGACAAAAAGTTAGGGGTGACCACCCTAAGGCTGTCAGGTCTAACAACTAGACACAGGCATCTCAATAAAATCCATTTGCATGCTGTTGAATGGACCACCTGCTCTTCCAATGTGACTCAGATTGACAATTATTCTCTTCCGCACGTTCATTTGTTGACATTTAACTTCTGCAACCTGTCTAATCTTTGGATTTAACCAGGATTGCTTAAATGTGCGAATTATTGCATCCCTGATAGTATCTTGCCATTTGAGTCAATAGACAATTTGCCAAAACCACTAGCCCTTCATTTGAAACCCAAATTTCATCATTGTCGCTTTGAGAACATCCCAATTTTATCCAGCTTTTCTTTTGATCATCAGGTACTTCATCCTGAAGTGTCTTAATATCCTTCTGAGTATCAATCACTGTTAACATGTAACTTAGACTTGTTTCAGCAACATTTGTTTCTCCAGCATTTTGCCATTCTTCATTAAGTGTAACACAGTTCAGTGCACAAAAGCATACCACTTGATCACCATAGGAATTTCCCATGGAGATGAAATCATTAGATTTCTGGTGAAGTCCTGGGATATGTTAAATGTATTAGTGGACCTCTCTTGTCAAAAGTCTGATTCATTGGAGACATGGGGCCTCATTACGACTTTGGCGGTCTTTCGCTCTTAATACAGCCGCCAAAAGACCGCCATATTGGAGGTAATCCGACCGCTAAATTAGTTCACACTATGAAGGCCACCCAAATCAGCTACAAATCCAACACTGCCAGTATTCAGGAGGGCGTGAATGAGGCAGTTCTAAACATAGCACCGCTATGCCGACAACCTTCCACCTACAAGATTATGACCCGAAAATCACCACAGCGGTTCTTCCATAGTGGAAAACCATTGGCAGTCCAAACCGCTGTGCTCAAAACTCACTACTGTCAGAACACAACACCACATTGGACAGTTCTAATTCTCCACACCTGATACACATACACACACCAGGCACACCTTCTCACTGTACTTTAAAACACACCCACACACAACCCACAATCCTTTGCCGCAAAAACTACCACTACATACACCAAGAAGCCACAATCTCATTACTCAGCAGTCATATTCCATAGGCACATTTACACTTCTCACTCACACATCACACAACTGCACAAAGAACAATATACACACATCACAACCACACACAAACACCACAACCTACCAGCACTCAGAACCAAACACCCCCACTTTACCAAGCACTCCACACTGCACCCTACACACACAACACCCACCTCCACCCACAACACAACCACCATGTCTCATCAAAAACACCCATGCTTTAGTGACGATGAGTTGAGGGTCATGGTCGATGGGTTCTCCCAACCTCCTAAGGTACCTCTCGGTGCTGCAGATTGCACCAGAAGCCAAGGCAGGTGCCCCAAAAGGGAAGGGGATTTGAAAAAAGAGCGAGAGAAACACTGCACTCCTTTTCACCAGGTCCAGTTGGGTTATGGAGGACAGTCAGTGGAGCTCCTGGAAGCTGCCTTTCTGTGTTGAATTACGATATTGGTGAAGCTATATGCTATTAAGAGACTGTTTCACAACATTCAGTAAAGCATGTAGTGGTCTCATTAAACAGCATTCAAAAAGCCATGCACTGATCTCACTAAATTCATCTAATTTGGTTATCACAGCACATTCATATGGTAATATCAGCAACTTGCCCCTTCTATCTCTTCTCACAGATTAATATATAGAAAAGGTGACAAAATTTGAATGTCTCTAAACAAATTAGGAAGTTCTGCAAGTCTCTTTCATCGATCTGCAGTTTCACATTAGGTTTTCCATGGTAAAACTACAACAGAAAACGAGTAGCAATACCAAAAGCAAGAAAACACATATATAGAGTATTCCTAGTACTGAATTGCATAATCACTATGAATATAAAATGAATTGCAATACCAAAAGCAAGTAAACTCACACATAAAATAAGAGGAGGAGAGTGAAGTTCTGTCATGGTTCTCAGTTACAAAATGAAAGTTGTCTAGGCCCCCACGCTAAATCTGTTATTCAACCCTCATCGAGGCCCCGCTCGTAAATCGTGTCTGTGTCCATAGAAGAGGCCTTTCAAAGTCTCAAGAAGACTAGAGTGCAATCAGTCTACATTTTCAGCTGTCAGCAAAAAACAACGGGCCATAATAAAATTCTACACAGATTCCAGACAGCATGCTCCTCTTGGCTGACAGAAGTGTGTTCTTTCCAGAAGACCTCTGCTGAGGCTCTTTGCTGCCAGTGAGTCAAGAGGGCAGCGGGTGGGGCCTGGAGGGAATTCCAGAGTGCAGAGGGCTTTCGTTGCCAGACAGGAAGAGAGCCAAGCAGAGTTATGTGCAAGGGCAAGAGCATGTTTCATGTCTTCGAAAACACGAGGCAGCTGCTCCCTGGAGACCTTGGGGGTGTGGTGGTTGCCTGGCAATGAACACACAAGTGAACCTGACACATTTAGAAGCACGAGGACTTGACACAGTCACACGTGTTCAACAAGCATTGGTAAAAACAATAATATAGTGGAACAAGCATTAGTAACATCAATTCCATTGGCAATATCTATCCTGAAATGCAGACAGAACAATGATGTTACAAGCAACCCAGTGGTGCTACATGCAAATGATTAAAACAACGCCCCTGAGGATGTTGACAAATTAGGCACAGGTGTTGGGTCCTGACAGTCCCCCCCACCAAAGCTCTCTGAAGGGGGTGAGGTTTGTTTGGATAACAGAGGTGGTACAAATGAACCAGGCGTGGAGCATGGATGGCAGAAGCAGGCTCCTATGAATTGTCCTCAGGCCCATAACCTTTCCAGGCAAGTAGATAATGTAAAAACCCCTGAATGCGTTTAGAATCCAGGACGTTCGCAATTTCAAACTCCCAATGGCCATGAACCTTGACCGTGGGCGACGATGGTAGTGGGTGTGCGGTAGAGGCATAAGGGCAGAGAAGGGAAACGTGGAAAACTGCATGCATTCTCAAGTCATCAGGTAGTGTAAGTTTCACAGCTACAGGGTTTATTATCCTGGAATTTGTGAAAAGACCAAGGAAGCGTGGATTGAGTTTTTTAGATCCTGCTAAATGGAGGTTCTTAGTGGATAACCAGACCTGATTCCCCGTTTGGTAAGTAGGAGCTGGTGTTCTATGTTTATCTGCTTGCTTTTTGACTTGTGCCTGGGAAGTTTCTAGATGTTGTTGCACATGGAGTTGCATGTTGTAAATCTTGGTTTTGATGTTCCTGTAGTGAGGGGACATTTACTATTATTTGCGTGTACATTATTGGAAGCATTTGTGGGTGGAAACCAAATAGGCAGTAGAAGGTGTTGTGTGGCCATTTTAGTTATAGCTCCAAGCACGTTAGTTTAATACATTAGGCCACTGTGCACCTTGACCTAGATATATTTTATTCAGCTTTGCATTGTTATTTTTACAATAACCAATTTTACGGTCTTGTTTTAATTTCTTCTAACTGTTTTACTTAGTCCAGCACTGTGTTCTCAAAGAACACATTCTTGATCACTCTGTGCTTCAGTCAAGGCTACAGTCTGGTACATTGCCGGTGAACGTGGTAGAAGTTTAGTCTCCGGCATTCGTAGAAAATACACATCCTTATGCAGGGACATTTTCTTAGAGCATCAGCTGTGTTAATTATAAAAACACTTTCTACTCCCATTACACATCAAGAGGGAGATTCCAGCCAGGGGACCTCAACTGTATGCTGAATGCTTCGCTGCAGATGCTGTCTCAGATCACAGGCCTTTGCTCAGGTATGAGGGTTGATGTCCTCCCAGGGGAACCTGAAAGGCAGGATTGAAGCTTAACATGCCGTGCTCAAAATATGATTTAGATAGGAAATAGTGTAGGAAAGTACCATCTTGCCTGGCATGTTACCCCCATTTTTACTGTATGTATGTTTGTTTTTGCCTATGTGCCACTGGGATCCTGCTAGTCAGGACCCCAGTGCTCATAAAGTATGCCCTGTATGGGTTCCCTGTGTGATGCCTAACTGTATCACTGAGGCTCTGCTAACCAGAACCTCAGTGTTTATGCTCTCTCTGCTTTTAAAATTGTCACTGCAGGCTAGTGACTGATATTACCAATTCTCATTGGCACACTGGAACACGCTTATAATTCCCTTGTATATGGTACCTAGGTACCCAGGGTATTGGGGTTCCAGGAGATCCCTATGGGTTGCAGCATTTCTTTTGCGACCCATAGGGGGCTCAGACAATTCTTACACAGGACTGCCACTGCAGCCTGAGTAAAAGAACGTCCACGTAAATTCAAAGCCATTTTACACTGCACATAAGTAACTTATAAGTCGCCTATATGTCTAACCCTCACTTGGTGAAGGTTAGGTGCAAAGTTACTTAGTGTGTGGGCACCCTGACACTAGCCAAGGTGCCCCCACGTTGTTCAGGGCAAATTCCCCAAACTTTGTGAGTGCGGGGACACCATTACACGCGTGCACTACATATAGGTCACAACCTATATGTAGCGTCACAATGGTAACTCCGAACATGGCCATGTAACATGTCTAGGATCATGGAATTGTCACCCCAATACCATTTTGGTATTGGGGAGACAATTCCATGCATCCCCGGGTCTCCAGCATAGGGCCCGGGTACTGCCAAACTAACTTTCCAGGGTCTCCACTACAGCTACTGCAGCTGCCAACCCCTCAGACAGGTTTCTGCCCCCCTGGGGCCTGGGAAGCCTGGTCCCAAGAAGGCAGAACAAAGGATATCCTCTGAGAGAGGGGGTAACACCCCTTCCCTTTGGAAATAGGTGTGAAGGGCCTGGGAGGAATAGCCTCTCCTGGCCTCTGGAAATGCTTTGAAGGGCACAGATGGTGCCCTCTTTGCATAAGCCAGTCTACACCGGTTCAGGGATCCCCAGCCCTGCTCTGGCGTGAAACTGTACAAAGGAAAGGGGAGTGACCACTCCCATGACCAGCACCTCCCAGGGGAGGTGCCCAGAGCTCCTACAGTGTGTCCCAGACCTCTGCCACCTTGGATGCAGAGGTGTGAGGGCACAATGGACACCTCTGAGCGGCCAGTACCAGCAGTTGACGTCAGAGACCCCTCCTGATAGGTGCTTACCTTTCTCTGTAGCCAATCCTCCTCTGAGGGCTATTTAGGGTCTCTCCTGTGGTTTTCTCTTCAGATAACGAATGCAAAAGCTCACCAGAGTTCCTCTGCACTTCCCTCTTCGAATTCTGCAAAGGATCGACCGCTGACTGCTCCAGGACGCCTGCAAAACCGCAACAAAGTAGCAAGAAGACTACCAGCAACATTGTAGCGCCTCATCCTGCCAGCTTTCTCGACTGTTTCCTGGTGGTGCATGCTCTTAGGGCTGTCTGCCTTCACCCTGCACTGGAAGCCAAGAAGAAATCTCCTGTGGGTCGACAGAATCTTCCCCCTTCTAACGCAGGCACCAAACTTCTGCATCCCCGTTCTTCTGGGTCCCCTCTCATATTGATGAGCGTAGTCCCTGGAACACAGGAGCTGGATCTACGTGTCCCCCGACAGTCCAGCTGCTAGGTCTTCTTTGCACTTTTGCAAGACTTCCTTTGTGCACAGCCTAGCCCAGGTCCCCAGCACTCCATCCTGCATTGCCCAACTTGCTGAGTTGGACTCCAACTTCGTGGGACTCCCCTTTGTTGCGCTGAGACGACTGCCATGCTCAGATCTTCTGAACGCCTGTTCAGGTGCTTCTGCGAGCACTGCCTCCTTCTCTGTGGGCTCTCTGTGTTGCTAAACTTCCCCTTTGTCTCCTCCTGCAAGGGGCAACCTCCTGGTCCTTCCTGGGCCCCGGCAGCACCCAAAACTTTCAACCAAAACTCTTGCAGCTAGCAAGGCTTGTTTGCGGTCTTTCTGCATGGAAACATCTCTGCATCCTCCAGAACACCGTGGGACATCTTCTGACCAAAGGAGAAGTTCCTGGCACCTTCTGTTGTTGCAGAATCTTCTGCTTCTTCCACCCGGAGGCAGCCTTATTTCACCTTCATCCGGGGTTTAGTGGGCTCCTGCCCTCCCAGACACTTGCTTGACTCTTGGACTTGGTCCCCTTCCTTTAAAGGGCCCCAGGTCTACGAATCCATCTTCGGCGCTTTGCAGTCAGTTGTTGTCTTTGCAGAATCCCCTATCTCAACTTTACTGTCTTTCTGGGGTAGTAGGGTAACTTTACTCCTACTTTTCAGGGTCTTGGGGTGGGGTACCTTGGACACCCTTAGTGTTTTCTTACACTCCCAGCAACCCTCTACACAATACACTAGGCTTGGGGTCCATTCGTGGTTCGCATTCCACTTTTGGAGTATATGGTTTGTGTTGCCCCTAGGCTTATTGTCTCCTATTGCATTCTATTGTGTTCTACAGTGTTTGTACTACTTTTCTAACTGTTTACTTACCTGATTTTGGTTTGTTTGTATATTTTGTGTATATCACTTACCTCCTAAGGGAGTATATCCTGCGAGATACTTTTGGCATATTGTCACTAAAATAAAGTACCTTTATTTTTGGTAACTATGAGTATTGTGTTTTCTTATGATAAAGTGCTAAGTGATATAAGTGGTATAGTAGGAGCTTTTCATGTCTCCTAGTTCAGCCTAAGCTTCTCTGCTATAGCTACCTCTATCAGCCTAAGCTGCTAGAACACCTCTAACCTACTAATAAGGGATAACTGGATCTGGCACAAAGTGTAAGTACCACAAGGTACCCACTATAAGCCAGGCCAGCCTCCTACATTGGTGGTGCAGCGGTGGGATAAGTACTTGTAACTGCTTTACCACTTTGTCATTGGTTCTTTTCATAAGAAAAACATATACCAAATACTTCAGAATATACACAGTAACCTAAACAGTTTAACTTTCCTTCTCTAAAACCTTCGTAAAAGTTTCTGAAAAGTTTCTGAAAACTTTCAAAAGTTTTCAAAAGTTTGAGAAGGTTTTTTCTGTTCTTTTTAAAGTACCCAAAACTTTTTTCTCTCTCTGTCCTAAACTTTTTCTGTCATATCTGCAGTAGAGCTTACTCCCACAGTTGTCCAGGCAACATATGGGAATCTAAACTTTAAAAGTTTGAGGGGTCTCTGCATTGAAAGAGGTTTAGCAATTGGTAAGAATCCTACAAAAGATCTTCTCCTCAGCCTTCTCCTAGAAAGTGACCAGAAAAAGTCTGGCCCTTCTCAGGATCAGGAGGTAGAGGAGGGGGGTACCAGTCACACTCAGAGGAGTCCCCTGAGGTTGCTGGGTAGGGTTCTTCAATGGCCTGTCAGCTAGCAGACCACCTAGTGAAACTGGTAGTGGGATGGGGTCACACATTAGTAGGGCACCCTTCACTCCTAAAGGCCAGGTTACTAGTGTCCAGTCAATTAGGGACAAGTCCAACTCTGCCAATTCCCACGTAACGTCTGTGTCTCACAATTCCCAAGCCTCCCACCCTGAGGATAACTTAATGGAAAGGTGTTAGAAATGGGGTTTTTGGTTGGCAGTCAGGTTGCCCTCTGTCCAAGCAAGAACCCTCACTCTAGTCAGGGTAAGTCACACACAATCCAAAATCAGCCTGTGCCCACCCTCTGGTAGCTTGGCACGAGCAGTCAGGCTTAACTTAGAAGGCAATGTGTAAAGCATTTGTGCAATAAATCATACAACACCATAGCATAACACCACAAAAATACACCACACAGTGTTTAGAAAAATATATAATATTTATCAGGATAATTGTAGGTCAAAAAGAATAAGGTTGCAATGGAAAATTGTAGAAATATCACGGAAAAGTGATATAAAGTGTCTTAAGTCTTTAGAATATAAACAAAGTCTCTTTCAAGCACAAGTACCTGGTTGGGAGTGGAAAAATCTCCTCAGAGGGCCACCAGAGAAGAGGTGCGTGGAAAAAGGGTGTGTGCGTCGATTTCTTCCCAGCACACATGGACTTGCGTCGTTATTTTCCACACGGGGAAGTCGGCGTCGTTTTCCGGCGCGCGGACAGTCTCTTTCTGTGGATCGCGGGGATTACCAGATGTCCCGGGTCTGTGCGGGGATTTTCCTGCTTGTTCTCCGGCTGCGCGTCGGTCTGCGGGGCTGCGCGTCGAAATTACGATCTCACGGCAGGCGTCGCGTCGATTTCTCCTCTAGACTTTGATCTGCAGGGCTGCGCGTTGAAATTACGATCTCACGGCAGGCGTCGCGTCGATTTCTCCTCTAGAGGTCGGGCGGCGTTGTCCTTGCGAGGCCGTGCGTCGGATCTTCGATCGTCCCAAGAGCGTCGCGTCGATCAGCGTCGGAGTGCGGCGTTTTTCCCACCACGAAACAAGCTGTGCATCGAAATTTTCGGCGCACGGAGCGTCCAAGTAAAAGAGAGAAGTCTTTTTGGTCCTGAGACTTCAAGGAACAGGAGGCAAGCTCTATCCAAGCCCTTGGAGAGCACTTTCACAGCCAGACAAGAGTTCAGCAAGGCAGCAGGGGAACAGCAAGGCAGCAGTCCTTCGTAGAAAGCAGACAGGTGAGTCCTTTGGGCAGCCAGGCAGTTCTTCTTGGCAGTGTGTAGTTTCTGGTTCAGGTTTCTTCTCCAGCAAGTGTCTGATGAGGTAGGGCAGAGGCCCTGTTTTATACCCAAATGTGCCTTTGAAGTGGGGGAGACTTCAAAGAGGGGCTAAGAAGTGCACCAGGTCCCCTTTCAGTTCAATCCTGTCTGCCAGGGTCCCAGTAGGGGGTGTGGCAGTCCTTTGTGTGAGAGCAGGCCATCCACCCTCCCAGCCCAGGAAGACCCATTCAAAATGCAGATGTATGCAAGTGAGGCTGAGTACCCTGTGTTTGGGGTGTGTCTGAGTGAATGCACAAGGAGCTGTCAACCAAGCCCAGCCAGACGTGGATTGTAAGGCACAGAAGGATTTAAGTGCAAAGAAATGCTCACTTTCTAAAAGTGGCATTTCTAGAATAGTAATATTAAGTCCGACTTCACCAGTCAGCAGGATTTTGTACTACCATTCTGGCCATACTAAATATGACCTTCCTGCTCCGTTCAGATCAGCAGCTGCCACTTCACCAGTGTATGAGGGCAGCCCCAATGTTAGCCTATGAAGGGAGCAGGCCTCACAGTAGTGTAAAAACGAATTTAGGAGTTTTACACTACCAGGACATATAACTACACAGGTACATGTCCTGCCTTTTACCTACACAGCACCCTGCTCTAGGGGTTACCTAGGGCACACATTAAGGGTGACTTATATGTAGAAAAAAGGGGAGTTCTAGGCTTGGCAAGTACTTTTAAATGCCAAGTCGAGGTGGCAGTGAAACTGCACACACAGGCCTTGCAATGGCAGGCCTGAGACAAGGAAAAGGGGCTACTTAAGTGGGTGGCACAACCAGTGCTGCTGGCCCACTAGTAGCATTTAATTTACCAGCCCTATGCACATAAAGTGCACCTTACTAGGGACGTATAAGTAAATTAATAGTCCAATCAGGTATGATTCAAGGTTACCATGTTTTAAGGGAGAGAGCATATGTACTTTAGCACTGGTTAGCAGTGGTAAAGTGCGCAGAGTCTAAAAACCAGCAAAAATGAGGTCAGAAAAAGAAAAGGAGGAAGGCAAAAAGTTTGGGGATGACCCTGTCAAAAAGCCAGGTCCAACAAAAGGGAACTCAGAAAGCTGAGGTTGGAAGAGGCCAGGCTGAAGCTTAAACAGCAGCAGTTGAACATAGACAGGGAATTTCTGGATGTGAAAAGGGAAAGGCAGAGGTTGGGGTTAGCTCCCCATGGTGGAAGCAACAGTGTTTTTGATAGTAATCCTGTTAGAGAGCAAGATTCCAAAAACCTGCATAAGATAGCCCCCCCTTACAAGGAAGGGGATGGTATTAACAAGTGGTTTGCTGCACTTGAGAAGGCCTGCATGGTACAGTTGGTCCCTCGAAGGCAGTGGGCTGCTATCTTGTGGCTATCTTTCACTGGTAAGGGTAGGGATAGGCTCCTTACTGTCAGGGAAAGTGATGCTAATAACTACAAAGCTCTGAAAGATGCACTCTTGGATGAATTTGGCTTAACCACTGAAGAATACAGGATTACGTTCAGAGACACCAGAAAAGAGTCCTCTCAAGACTGGACAGACTTTGTAGACTGTTCAGTGAAGGCCTTGGAGGGTTGGTTCCATGGCAGGAAGGTGACTGGCTATGAAAGCCTGTATAACCTAGCATAGAGAGCATATTTTGAACAATTGTGTGTATGATTTGTTGCACCAGTACTTGGTAGACTCAGATCTGACCTCTCCCCAAGAATTGGGAAAGAAGGCAGACAAATGGGTCAGAACAAGAGTGAACAGAAAGATTTATACAGGGGGTGACAATGATGGCAAGAAGAAGGATGGTAAGTCTTCTGACAAGGGTGGGGACAAAGATAGAAAAACTTCTGAGTCTTTATCTGGCCCACAAACATCCTCCGGGGGTGGTGGGTCCAAATCCTCTTCTCACAATCAGAAAAAGCCTTGGTGTTATTTTTGTAAATTTAAAGGCCATTGGGCAAGTGATGCCACTTGTCCAAAGAAACACACCAAACCTCTCACTACCACAACCCCACCTGCAACCTCCAGTGCCCCTAGTAATAGCAGTGGTGGTGGGAAGTCTACTACAAATAGCCAATCCAAGGATGTAGCTGGGCTCACTATTGGCAGTGTAGTTGGGGTTGGCGTTGTTAGGGAGACCAGAGAGGCTGTTTTAGTATCTGATGGTGGCATTGACTTTGCCACCTTGGTTGCTTGTCCCCTTAATATGGATAAGTACAAGCAACTACCCCTAATTAACGGTGTTGAGGTTGAGGCCTGCAGGTACAGAGGAGTCAGTGTAACTATGGTTATAGAGAAACTGGTTCACCCTGATCAACACCTACTTGGTCAGCAGTACCAAGTGACTGATGCTCACAATAACACACTTAGCCACCACATGGCTGTTGTGAATCTCTACTGGGGGGGGTTACTGGTCCAAATAAATTTGTGGTAGCTACTGAATTGCCTGTAGATTGCTTACTAGGCAAATTATTTGGAGACATCATCTTGGGCTAAAGGGGAGTTGGAAGCTTATGCAGCAATGCTGGGCATTCCTGGGCATATTTTTGCTTTGACAAGGGCTCAGGCCAAAAAGCAAAAAGGACAGGGAAACTTGGATCCTGGAACAATGGACCAAGTGCTCCCAAAAGCTAGGGGTAGTAAGGGTAAATCCGTGCTCACCATCCCTCCCTCTCCAGAAGATTCCCCTTTTGAGGACAAGGAATCCTCTCCCTGTGCAGAACCTACACCAGATGAGCTGGCAGCAGACACTGCTGAGCTTTTGGGTGATGGGGGCCTGCCAGGGAAGAGCTGAGTGTGGCACAGCAGACCTGTCCCACACTGGAGGGTTTGAGAAAGCAAGCTGTCAAACAGCAGAATGGGGATGTCAGTGATAACCATAAGGTGTATTGGGAAGACAACCTCCTGTATACTGAGTCAAAAGGACATAAGCCTGGAGCTGGCAGGAGATTGGTCATCCCTTTGCAGTATAGGGAGTTTCCTCTTACCTTGGCACATGACATTCCTTTGGCTGGGCATTTGGGCCAAAGTAAAACTTGGGACAGGCTTGTCCCCTTGTTTCACTGGCCTCATATGTCAGAGAGCACCAAAGAGTTTTGTCGCTCTTGTTTGACCTGCCAAGCCAGTGGCAAGACTGGTGGCCCACCAAAGGCCCCCTTAATTCCACTTCCTGTGGTTGGGGTGCCCTTTGAAAGGGTAGGGGCTGACATAGTTGGGCCCCTTGACCCTCCAACAGCTTCAGGCAATAGTTTTATCCTTGTGGTAGTGGACCATGCCACTAGGTATCCTGAAGTTATTATCTTAAGTACCACTACAGCTCCTGCAGTGGCAAAGGCCCTCCTGGGAATATTTTCCAGAGTGGGCTTGCCTAAGGAAGTGGTGTCAGACAGAGGTAGTAACTTCATGTCTGCATACCTCAATTGTATCCTATGGTATCCTATGGTATTCTGCAGTGTTTGCACTACTTTTTCTAACTGTTTATTTACCTGATTTTGGTTTGTGTGTATATTTTGTATATTGCACTTACCTCCTAAGGGAGTATATCCTCTGAGATACTTTTGACATATTGCCACTAAAATAAAGTACCTTTATTTTTGGTAACTCTGAGTATTGTGTTTTCTTATGATATAGTGCTAAGTGACATAAGTGGTATAGTAGGAGCTTTGCATGTCTCCTAGTTCTGCCTAAGCTGCTCTGCTATAGCTACCTCTATCAGCCTAAGCTGCTAGAACACTACTAATCTACTAATAAGGGATAACTGGACCTGGCACAAAGTGTAAGTACCATCAGGTGCCCACCATAAGACAGGCCAGCCTCTTACACCCAACAACTGTCATACTTTGGTATGTGCAAATGAACATATACCTTGATATTTGACTACGAGGTTGTAATAATACATTGGTGAAAGTACAGACTGACCCCAGATTGTTTTGTGATTCAAAGGTGTTTATTTAAGTGTTAATGAGTGGAGGAGGATGAGCAATGGGCTGGGGTTTATGGTGGAGGAATATCCATGGTAGAGTCCATTCTCTTAGTATCACAGGTGCATTGTCCAATGGGGCAGAGGAAGGGGAGTAATGGCAGTTCAATGTTGACAGGGTGATATGGTGGGACAGAAGGGTGACAATCAGGAGGTTCCTATTTCCTCTCAGGGGTCTTGGCAATGTTCTCTGTCTTGTGCCTGGATCGCAGGGACCGTTTGCGGGGGGGTTCTCCTTCTGTAGGGGTTGGGGTGCTGATGGCCTGTTGGTCCTGTGGTGGGGCCTCCTGTCCACTAGCGCCGGCGGAGGTGGAAGGCTGTTCATTGGTTTGGCTAGTGGCAGAGGCCCTTTGTTGTGCCACTGCCTCCCTCTTGTGGTGGCTATGTCAGCCAGCACCCCTGCAATGGAGACCAGGGTGGTGTTGATGTCCTTCAAGTCCTCCCTGATCCTCAGGTACTGTCCCTCCTGCAGCCACTGGGTCTCCTGCAGCTTGGCCAGTACCGTGCCCATGGTCTCCTGAGAATGGTGATATGCTCCCCTGATGTTTGATAGTGCCTCGTGGAGGGTCGGTTTCCTGGGCCTGTCCTCCTCCTGTCGCACAGGAGTCCTTCCAGCTTCCCTGTTGTCCTGTGCCTCTCTCCCCTGAACCATGTGCCCACTGCCACTGACCCCAGGTCCCTGATCGTCCTGTGTTAAGGGGTTTGCCTGGGGTCCCTGTAGTGGTGGACACACTGCTGATTGACGTGTCCTGGGGAAAGTGGCATGGGACCGCTAGGTGGGTGCTGTGCTGGTGTTTCCTGAGGGGGGAGATTCTGTGGTGGTTTGGGACTGTGGCAGGGGAACCGACTATCCTGAGGTCCTTGATGGGCCTGGCTAGTCATCTTGATCCAGGTGTGCAGAGCTGCTGTTGTCACTGTGGGCCTCTTCTGTGGGGGGACTGGATGTGGCTGACACCTCCTGTCCTATAATGTAGGCTAGGGGTCCTGTTGGGGTGTAAATGCATTGTTATTTGATCTCTGTGTGGCATCTTGTGCAATAGGTGTGTTTTCCTCTATTACTGCGCTTGCACAATCGCGTTGGCCCTTGTAGACATGCTTTGGTGATGGGTGTCTATGCATGTCTGTGATGGGTGTCCATGCATTGTTGTTGCATGCAGGGCATGGTTGTGGGAGTGGGGGGGCGTGATGGTGGGATGTGTGGGAGATGGGGGAGTCATGAGAGTGAGGATGAGGGTGAGAGTATGTGATGGCATGCAGGTAGGGTGGGGGGGATATAATAGTAAAGATTAAACTTACCAGAGTCCATTCCTCCTGCTACTCCTGAGAGCCCCTCAGGATGCATTATTGCCAAGACTTGCTCCTCCCATGTTGTTGGTTGTGGGGGAGAAGGTGGGGTTCCACCGCCAGTCCTCATTATGGCTACCTGGTGTCTAGATACCACGGAACGCACCTTCCCCTGTAGGTCGTTTGACCTCTTCCTGAAGTCATCCCATGTTCTTGGATGCTGTCCCACTGTGTAGACCCTGTCGACAATTCTCCACCATAGCTCAATCTTCCTAGCAATGGAGGTCTGCTGCACCTGTGATCCGAATAGCTGTGGCTCTACCCGGATGATTTCTTCCACCGTGACCCTAAGCTCCTCCTCAGAGAACCTGGGGTGTCTTTGAGGTGCCATGATGTGGTGTGGGTGATGTGCGAGGTGTTGGTTGATGTGATGTGTGCGGTGAGGTGTTGGGGAGTGAGGTGTGATGTGCGTGTATGGTGTAGTTGTGATGGTGTTGTGTGCCTCTGGATGCTGGTGTTGTCATAGCTTTTCTGTCTCTCTGCTTCTTTCAAAAAGGGCATTGAAAGGGTTGTGGGTAATGTGTGTGTGTGTTTTATAGTGGTGTGGGTGTGTGGGTAGGGTGTGTGTATGTGTATCAGGTGTGTGTGTACTTTGAATTGTCCAATGTGGTTGTGTTTTGTTAGTCTGTGTTTATTTTGAACGTGGCGGTGTGTACCGCCAATGGTTTACCGTGGTTGAAAGACCACTGTGTTGATTCGTGGGTTGTGATACTGTGGGCGTATTTCTGTTGGCGTAACGGTGTGGGTTTTGGTACCGGCAGTTTATCACTGACCTTGGGTGTGGCGGACTTGTGTGGGTGTCTGTTTAGTGGAGGATTTCTAAGCGTGGGTCATAATACCCTGGCGGATTTCTGCCGCGGACACGGTATAATGGCGGCCGTCAGCAAGGCGGTCAATGGGATTTACCGCCAGGGCTATAATGAGGGCCTCAGTGTTTCAAAAATAAAGGTACTTTATTTTAGTTGCACAAATACCAAAAAGACACTAGTATGCAGAAACAGTTGTAAAAACAGTTCGAAAACAGTGCAAATAGTGAAAATCATAATAGTTAGAAATGGTCCTGGGGGAACACAAACGACATACTAAGAAAGTAGAATGCGAATGTTGGTTTCCCACCTAGGCAAGTATAGTGTGTGGAGGGGCACTGTGAGTATTAGACAACACGAAAGGTAAGTAATAGAACTCACCCCATAACCCAGGAAAGCAGAAGTAAATCACAGTAACTTTCCTAGAAAACACAGAACATGAGAAAGGAGATAATGCAAGAACCAGAAGAGACTGCAAGACACCAACAGTGGATTCCTGGACCTGAAGAACTGTGGAAGAAGGGGACCAAGTACAAGAAGCACAGAAGAGTCCAGGGAGAACAGGAGCCGCTGCTAACCCAGATGAAAGTGCAAAAGAAGAACCACAGGTGATGAACAACAGTTTGAAGAACCATGCAGGAGGCTGTGCGTCGCAGGAAGGAGTGCTGGAGGCCGGAGCAGCATGGTGCATGAAGAACTTCAGGGAAGGATACCAACAAGCCTTGGCAACTCCAAAACACACGTAGCACGGGGATACTGTCTTGCCTGGTGAGGCAAACTCTTACCTCCATCAAAGTCAGACAGTGGGATGTCAGGACCGTCAGGACCACTTCAGTCTACCACCCGTGATGCAGGACCCACGCATCTCGGCAGGAGAGGGGATCCACAAAGCCAGTAATCATTGCAGAGAGGTGCCTGCTGAAGCAGAGGAATGACTCCGTCACTCCAAGGGAGATTCCTTCTTCCTTCTGATGCAGGCTGAAGACGGGCTGTCCTCGGAGGATGCACAACAGGGGAAATATTGCAATTGCTGGAAGGAGCCGTGGATACAATGTTGCACAAGGCGTCTTGCTTCCTTGTTGGAACTTGCCGGGTCCTGGAGCATCCAGATGCAGTTTCTTCGGTCAGAAGTCAAATTGGAGGGTGCAGAGGATTCCTGCTGGAGTCTTGCAATCTGAATCGGAGGAATTACCCAAGAGAGAGACCCTAAATAGCCCTGAAAGGGGGATTGGTCACCTAGCTGGGTGATCACCTATCAGGAGGGGGCTCTGACATCACCTGCTGACACTGGCCTCTCAGATGCTCCCAGAGTTACCTGCCAACCTTGTATCTAAGATAGCAAAACCCAGGGACCCTCTGGAGGAGCTCTGAGCACCACCCCGGGGTGGTGATGAACAGGGGAGTGGTCACTCCCCTTTCCTTTGTCCAGTTTCACCCCAGAGCAGGGTCTGGGGGTCCATGAACTGGTGTAGACTGGTTTACTGAAGGAGTGCACCAAATGTGCCCTTCAAAGCATTTCCAGTGGCTTGGGGAGGCTACCCCTCCCAAGCCTGTAACACCTATTTCCAAAAGGAGAGGGTGCAATACTCCTCTCCTAAATGAAATCCTGTATTCTGCCTTTCTGGGCTTGAACTTCTCAAGCAACAGGAGGTCATACACCTGTCTGGGAGGTGGCAGCAGCTTGGGCTGCCTGGAAACCCTCAGGAGGCTGTAATGGCAATACTTGGGGTCCCCTTAGGAGCCCCCAGAGTGCATGGGATCATACAACCAATGCTTGCAGAAGCATTGGGCAATGAGTCCAACATGTTTGATACCAAACAAGCCTATATTCAGAGTTACCATTATGTTGCTGGGCTTAGGTATTGATCTATGTCCAGTACATGCATAAAATGGCATCCCTGTACTCAAGAAGTCTTGGAAAATGGGCCTGGAGTTCGTGGGGGCACCTCTGCAAGTGCTGGGGTGCCCTCACACACAGGTACTTCGCACCCTTCCCTCTGGACTGGAAGGTCTGCCATAGGGGTGACTTATAAGTGACCTGGTGCAGTGAAAAGTGGCAGTGAAAGGGTGATTGCACCTTTTCATGCAGGCTGCAATGGCAGTCCTGCAGAACCCTTTGCTTGGGCTCCCTATGGGTGGCAAAATATATGCTGCAGCCCATGGGGATCCCCTGGAGCCCCAATGCCCTGAGTACCTAGGTACCATACACCAGGAACGTATAATTTGGCACCAATGTGCCAGTTGTGGATGGGGTACAGAGTTTTGGAGTGAGAGCATAATCACTGGGCTTCTGGTTAGCAGGATCCCAATGAAAACAGTCAAACACACTGACAGGCAGAAAAAGGAGATAACCATGCCAAGAAAGAGGTTACTTTCCTACAGTGTTTTCAGGCATCAGGGTTCTCTGGATCATCTCACTGTCCCCTAGTGAGACAAGGGTCATCTCAGCTGGCTCCCACCCACCTGGATCCAACTCCTCCCCATGCGCTACACTGGCCAAACCCTGTGACTGAGCACCAGTGGGTGCCGGTGTTCACTTGGGTCATTTGGGATCTCCTCACATGACCCACCTGGTCACATGCATAACTCTTGTGTGGACCCCCCTCTGCAGGTTTCCTTTTAGAAAACCATGGTTTCATTCCAACTGTGGCTGGGAATCCTTACCCTGGGAACTAGGTTGGGGCCCTTTTTACCCTGTTTACCATTACCCTCCCCCATTTCTTCTGAGAGGAACCCTGCCCACCATTGGCATGGTCTCCCCATTCCTCTGTTGGACTCTGGTGCTCGCCCCAATGGTCTGCTTTCTGCTCAAGCTTCCTGGGGTCAGTCATCCTGCTTTCAATCAGGTGCTGGTGGAGCTCTGGAAAACAAAGACTGTAAAAGTACTCCCAAGCAATCGAATTGTAAAGCCCTTCATAAGTTGTTACCTTACTGCCCTTCACCCAACCATCCATGACCAGCAGAAAGAGTCAACACATTCTAACCAGGTCTGGGATTCCTTCTTTTTGTAGGACGTAAACTTGTCCTTATACTACTCCGGGGTGAGACCTACCTTGTGATAGGGCGTCCTTCATGATAGTGTAGGTGAGTCCATGAGAATCCTCTAAGGATGTCAAGGTGTCCCTCCTTTCTACCTCGAAGTGCTTCCACAGACCCGCCCCCCAATGTGGTTCAGGGACCATGTTCATGTGGAGAGCAGACTCATATCCCTTAAACCACAAGTAGATATCATCCTTCCTCTTATAATCTTTAGCAATGTGCACCCTCTTCTCAGGCTGCACTGTGGTACTGCTGCCACCATCTCTACTAAACTGGCTCCTCTGATCTAGTACCCTCAAACTAAGCTCATGAGCCAAGAGCATCTTTATCTCGTCAATGGCCATCCTCCTCTCTTCCATCTCCCTCTCCATCTTGAGTTTCTTTAACTCAAACAGGTGCACTATCTCTGCCTGTCTGTCCTGCAACTCGTCAGGAGTCAGAGCCTTAGAGGACACACTGCTGCCTGCCCTAAAGACCCTCCCCCCATCCAGTACAGGCACCTCTACTACCCCCTCATGGCTGTCTTGCACCTCGTCACCCTCATTCTCCTCTTCTGTGTGCCCCCAACCTCCTTGGCTGTCACCCAGGCCCTCAGTGTCTCTTGCAGCTCCTCCTTTCTGGTGGAGCTCCTAATAGGACAGGCAAGATCCTTACTGAACTGTTTCAGCTAAGCAACTGTATAACTTTCCAGCTTCTCCAAGTCAAAAACAGCTCCAGCTGGTGCACGTCCAGATTGAGACACAATGGCGAGTTAAATGTGCAAAGTTCCAAGGCAGAACAAAGAGTTCCCAATTAGAAGTTAAAAAGTCACAAAAGTCCAAAAAGAGAAAAAGCAAAATCACAAAAACAAGTGTATGTGGTGACGTGATTGTCTGCACTGAAATAGTAGGGTACACTTAATCACTGTATGTCAAGTACAAATACAAGTCCAATCTTCACCGCTGATCACCAATGTTAGAAATGCGGTCTTTGGTTGGCAGTCAGGTTGCCCCCTGTCCAAGCAAGGACCCTCACACTAGTCAGGGCAAAGGAGAAACACAACTGGTTAAACCCCTCTCACCTGTAGGAGGCTGGCCTGGCTTGTAGTGGGTACCAAGGGGTACTTACAATCTGTACCAGGTCCAGTTATCCCTTATTAGTGTAGAAGAGGTGTTTCTAGCAGCCTAGGCTGATAGAAGGTAGCTATAGCAGAGGAGTTTAGGCTGAACTAGGAGACATGCAAAGCTCCTACTATACCACTGGTGTCATATGCACAATATCACAAGAAAACACATAACACAGATATACTAAAAATAAAGGTACTTTATTTTTATGACAATATGCCAAAAGTATCTCAGTGAGTACCCTCAGTATGAGGATGCCAAATATACACAAGATATATGTACACAATACCAGAAAAATGCAGTAATAGCAAAAGGAAGTAATGAAAGCAATGTAGAATTACAGTAGATAGCAATAGGAGCACATAGGTACAGGGACAACACAAACCCTATACTCTAGAAGTGGAATGCGAACCAAGAATGGACCCCAAACCTATGTGAGCTTGTAGAGGGTCGCTGGGACTGTAAGAAAACAGTGAGGGTTAGAAAAATAGCCCACCCCAAGACCCTGAAAAGTAGGTGTAAAGTGAACCTATATTCCCCAGAGAGCACAGAAGTCGTGATAGGGGAATTCTGCAAGGAAGACCAACACCAGCAATGCAACAAAGGTGGATGTCCAGACGAGAGTACCTGTGGAACAAGGGGACCAAGTCCAAGAGTCGCGACAAAGTCGAGATTGGGCAGTTGCCCAGGAAATGCCAGCTGAGGGTGCAAAGAAGATGCCACTGAATGGTAGAAGCTGTGGATTCTGCAAGAACGAAGAGGGATAGAAACTTCCCCTTTGGAGGATGGATGTCCTACGTCGTGAAGAAGCTTGCAGAGGTGTTCCCACACAGAAAGACCGCAAACAAGCCTTGCTAGCTGCAAGGGTTTGCGGTTAGGGTTTTTGGATGCTGCTGTGGCCCAGAAGGGGCCAGGATGTCGCCAATTATGTGAGGAGACAGAGGGGGCGGCCAGCAAGACAGGGAGCCCTCACAGAAGCAGGCAGCACCCGCAGAAGTGCCAGAACAGGCACTACGAAGAAAAGTGAACTGGAGCTCACCCGAAGTCACAAAAGGAGATCCCACGACGCCGGAGGACAACTCAGGAGGTTGTGCACTGCAGGTTAGAGTGTCGGGGACACAGGCTTGGCTGTGCACAAAGGAAATCCTGGAAGAGTGCACAGGAGCCGGAGCAGCTGCAAATCACGCGGTACCCAGAAATGCAGTCTAGCGTGGGGAGGCAAGGACTTACCTCCACCAAACTTGGACTGAAGAGTCACTGGACTGTTAGAGTCACTTGGACAGAGTTGCTGAGTTCCAGGGACCACGCTCGTTGTGCTGAGAGGGGACCCAGAGGACCGGTGATGCAGTTCTTTTGGTGCCTGCTGTTGCAGGGGGAGGATTCCGTCATCCCACGGGAGATTTCTTCGGAGCTTCTAGTGCAGAGAGGAGGCAGACTATCCCCACAGCATGCACCACCAGGAAAACAGTCGAGAAGGCGGCAGGATCAGCGATACAAGGTTGCAGTAGTCGTCTTTGCTACTTTGTTGCGGTTTTGCAGGCGTCCTGAGCAGTCAGCGGTCGATTCCTTGGCAGAAGGTGAAGAGAGAGATGCAGAGGAACTCTGATGAGCTCTTGCATTCATTATCTAAAGAATTCCCCAAAGCAGAGACCCTAAATAGCCAGAAAAGGAGGTTTGGCTACCTAGGAAGGAGGATAGGCTAGCAACACAGGTAAGAGCCTATCAGGAGGAGTCTCTGATGTCACCTGCTGGCACTGGCCACTCAGAGCAGTCCAGTGTGCCAGCAGCACCTCTGTTTCCAAGATGGCGGAGGTCTGGAGCACACTGGAGGAGCTCTGGGCACCTCCCCTGGGAGGTGCAGGTCAGGGGAGTGGTCACTCCCCTTTCCTTTGTCCAGTTTCGCACCAGAGCAGGGCTGGGGGATCCCTGAACCGGTGTAGACTGGCTTATGCAGAGATAGGCACCATCTGTGCCCATCAAAGTATTTCCAGAGGCTGGGGGAGGCTACTTCTCCCCAGCCCTGACCCCTTTTTCCAAAGGGAGAGGGTGTAACACCCTCTCTCTGAGGAAGTCCTTTTGTCTGCCTTCCTGGGCCAAGCCTGCTGGACCCCAGGAGGGCAGAAACCTGTCTGAGGGGTTGGCAGCAGCAGCAGCTGCAGTGAAACCACGGGAAAGGTAGTTTGGCAGTACCCGGGTCTGTGCTAGAGACTCGGGGGATCATGGAATTGTCTCCCCAATGCCAGAATGGCATTGGGGTGACAATTCCATGATCTTAGACATGTTACATGGCCAAGTTCGGAGTTACCATTGTGACGCTGTACATAGGTCGTGACCTATGTACAGTGCACACGTGTAATGGTGTCCCCGCACTCACAAAGTCCGGGGAATTTGCCCTGAACTATGTGGGGGCACCTTGGCTAGTGCCAGGGTGCCCACACACTAAGTAACTTTGCACCCAACCTTTACCAGGTAAAGGTTAGACATATAGGTGACTTATAAATTACTTAAGTGCAGTGGTAAATGGCTGTGAAATAACGTGGACGTCGTTTCACTCAGGCTGCAGTGGCAGGCCTGTGTAAGAATTGTCAGAGCTCCCTATGGGTGACAAAAGAAATGCTGCAGCCCATAGGGATCTCCTGGAACCCCAATACCCAGGGTACCTCAGTACCATATACTAGGGAATTATAAGGGTGTTCCAGTATGCCAATGTGAATTGGTGAAATTGGTCACTAGCCTGTTAGTGACAATTTGGAAAGCAGAGAGAGAGCATAACCACTGAGGTTCTGGTTAGCAGAGCCTCAGTGAGACAGTTAGTCATCACACAGGGAACACATACAGGGCACACTTATGAGCACTTGGGCCCTGGCTGGCAGGGTCCCAGTGACACATACACTAAAACAACATATATACAGTGAAATATGGGGGTAACATGCCAGGCAAGATGGTACTTTCCTACATCACCCTCTTGAAATCTTGGCTCGAGCAGAAAGGCTGAACCCAGAAGCAATGTGTAAAGTATTTGTACCAACATACACAGTAATACGGTGAGCCACTATAAAATGGACACCACAGAGGTTTAGAAAAATATTAAATATTTATCTCAGTAAGTAAATAAAAAATATGACTTTAGCAATTAATAACACAAAAATAGTGCCTAGAAGCACCAATACTGCAATTTGATGCTAAGCAGTGTTGTGACGGAGTCGTTTTCTACAATGCGACCCGACGGGAGCTGTTTACAGAGTCACATGGACCCCCAGGTACAGTACCTTAGCAAAAGTATGGAAAACATGCTGATGCACGGAGTGGGGGAGCGAGGCGTCGCTGGATCTGAGGCAGCGTCGGTTCCAGTGCTGCGAGGCAAAGAAGTAGAGGCGTCACAAAGAGGTATTGGGTCCTTGTTGCGGAGCAGTGGAGGCGAGGCGGTGTCAGTTGTAAGGACTCAGTTCCTGGGGACCTCCGGCAAAGTTGTAGCCCAGTGAAGTCATGATGCTGCGGGACAACCTAACAGGGTCGCGGTCATGTCACAGGGTCACAAGCGCTGTAACGGAGTCGGGTGTCGCGAACATCGGTGCTACCACAGTCCGATCTTGTGAGTTCTTGGGACATCAGTGGCATTGGTGACGCAAGGCCTGCGATGTCAGTGGGGTTGGCGCGCTTCTACAATGTACACGGCTTCAGGTGCAAACAGCGTAATGGGTTCCAGACATCGGCATCCTTACGAAGTGGCCTGGCGTCATATGGCATTGTTTCACAGGATTTTACCAGAAATTCACCTTTAGGGGCCCAGGAACTGTAATGGCATCATCTGACAAGCTAGAGTCCACAGCATGCAGACTTAGAGACTGGTTGGTGAAGCCTTTGCTGTCCCTGAGGCTTCAAAAACAGGAGGCAAGCTCAGTCCATGCTCTTGGAGATTCTTCTTAAGCAGGAATATACCACAAAGTCCAGTCTTTGTCCCCTTTCACAGGCAGAAGCAGCTACTGCAGAATAGCCCAACAAAGCCTAGTCAGAGGCAGGGGCAGCACTTCTCCTCAGCTGTTCAGCTCAGCTCCTTGGCAGAGGTTCCTCTTGTTTCCAGAAGCAAATCTTGAAGAAATCTAAAGTCTGAAGTTTTGGGTTCAATACTGCTACCGCTTTCTGCCTTTGAATACGCAGACTACACCCTAATCCCCTTTGTGTCACTGTTTAGAGGAGATTCACAAACAGCCCAACTGTCAGTCTGTCCCAGACAAGGAATCCACAAACAGGCTAGTCACAGAATGGTTAACGCAAGAAAATGCCTACTTTCTAAAAGTGGCCTTTTCAAACTAACAATCTAAAAATCAACTTCACTAATAGATGTATTTTTAAATGGTGCGTTCAGAGACCCCAAACTCTAAATTTCTATCTGCTCTCAAAGAGAAACTAAACTTTAAGGATATTTAAAGGCAGCCCCCATGTTAACCTATGAGAGAGATAGGCCTTGCAGCAGTGAAAAACTAATTTGGCCGTATTTCACTGTTAGGACATGTAAACACACCTTTACATGTCCCCCCTTTAACATACACTGCCCCCAGCCCATGGCACTACGTAGGGCCTGCCGGAGGGGTGTATACATGTTTAAAAAGTGAAAGTTTGGACCTGGCAAGTGGGTACACATGACAGGTCGAAATGGGCTGTTTAAAACTGCACACACAGACAAGGCAGTGGCATGTCTGAGCCATGTTTACAGGGCTGCTCATGTGGGTGGCACAAGAATTTGATTTACAGGCCCTAGACACCTCTAGTGCACCTTACTATGGTTTTACTAGTAAATAAAATATGCCAATTATGGAAAAACCAATTATACATACAAATTCACATAGGGAGCACTTGCACTATAGCACTAGTCAGCAGTGGTAAAGTTCCCAGAGTAACAAAAACAGCAAAAACTGAGCCTAGCACACAGCAGCAACCTGGGAAGTAGAGGCAACAAGTTAGGGGAGACCATGCCAAAGATGCTAGGCTTAACAAGTATCTGATGTCTCAGGGCTAGGTTGTGGAGCATGCAGCAGACAACTATGATCGGGCATATCTTTTGGGGAGTGTAGAGGAGGGCACCTCCAGAGACGTGCGGGTAACTGAATCTGGCCTTCAGGCCTCATCCTGTGCCTCATTGAAACAGAGTTCCCCTTCAGTGGCAGGGTACCTCACTGGTGTCAACAGCCAGGGAAGGTTAGGATAGCCAGAGTCACCTGTATGCATAGAGGTAGGACTTGTTACAGTAGAGGTACAGCCACAGGAAATAATGTAATGGCAGGTGCCTTTACAGAGACACACAGCCAAGCCCTCCTTCTCTCTGTAGTCATGTCATCATGTATGGGACATTGCTGTTCCTCAGAATGTAGGAGTCATGCACAGATCCAGGAAAACTTGGGATATGTCTTGGTCTACCACACACACCACCTAAACATTGATGGATTTGTAGTTTTTCCTGTTTCTATACACCTGTTCATTGGGACTGGGAGGGACCAAGGCTGTATGTGTGCCATCTATGGCCCCTATCACATGATTGATGTGTCCGAGATCATATAAGTCTGCCTTTACATAGGCCAAATCCCCTCGTTAGGGGAACCTGAAGTAGCTGCCCATGTGTTTCAATAAAGCACACAGTACATCCTTCAACACAAGGCTGTGACATCCTTGCTGCCAAGCCCAGTGCAATCTGAAAGAAGCCTGTGGTAAGAAAGTGTAGCACTGACAGAACTTCAACTGTGGGAGGGACGGCATAGGGATTACGTATGGCAGGCAATAGATCTGGCTCCAACTGGGTACATAGATCCTTGATGGTCTGACGATTCAAGCGATAAGTCTGATGACATGCCTCTCCTCAAGGGTTGCACTAGAGGACGGTATAATGGTGCATATCTCAATATCCTCATGACAGGGTATCTAGGATAGAGAAGAGAGAATGTACAATGTGATATGTACTCCACACATGTTAGCAGAACATATCATTATCGCACACACCTAACACTGTAGACATGCAGCACACTGCTGACACATACTATATTGACCATGCTGAAGTGGCATGGACTCCATCGTTGCTGCACATTGTTGTAACTGATCAATAGTTTCTGAAATACATCACATGTGTCTTGTTCCATATGTGGTACACTGAGATGTCCTGCACTGAGCCTGTATGCAATCATGCTAATTACTTATGTCAGTGGTTCCCAACCTTTTGACTTCTGTGGACCCCCACTTTATCATTACTGGAACCCAGGGACCCCCACTGGATCATTATTGGAATGCGGGGACCCCCCCCACTGAGTCATTACTGAAAGCTGGGGACCAAATCTGTTAATATTATTTAATTTTCTAAGCAGCCGCGGACCCCCTGAGGAGGCTTCGCGGACCCGCAGGGTTTCCTGGACCACAGGTTGGGAACCACTGACCTATATGATTACACTTCCTCTAAAGCTGATGTGTAGCTGGACATGCACGTCATATGACATGCAGCAATATAAGGCCACTGTGTCATGCCAAGCCATAATGCCACAACAGAGGCCTACTCCGCAATAACGTGAAAAAAGTGTATGACACACTTATTTTCATGCATCAAGGCATGATATGAGCAGTTAAATGGCAGCCGCCTGTCATGCAGCACTGGACAGATAGATGGAGGTGACCTAAGTCCGTCGGCGTATGTGGTCATGGTGGTACGTGGTCACAACTGCCGTGCAACTTCTCAATGTGTAACCTATGGGGGACTGGAGCCAAAAGCGATCACAACCGGTGGTGACGGTCCTGTATGCGGCAGCTGTGACTGCAATTTTCTGCAGCCTTGCTCACTTGGCTCCTGACACTCTTGTAAGCAAGACCTCCATGAGCTGAGCTGCTGTGTACTGTCTCTGGGAGCCATCATGCCACGTTACCCAAGAAGAGCTGGAAAAGCTGGTGAAAGGGGTCCTATCCCTGTATGGACAGATGTATGGGGCACCAGAGGAACAGATGTGCTCAGTGCCATAGTCCTGTGTGATTGGGGTGTGTGTGAGGGTGAATGGCATATGTGTTGCGGTCAGGGAGTAAATGCATGCAGGGGGCATGGTGTTTAGTCGTGTGAACCGTGAGGATGGGTTAATGTGGCCATTTGGTGGGTCTGCTGTTTATAGTCCACTGCTGTTGGTATGGTCCCATTCTACATAACTGTCTTCTTCTGTCTGTGTCACCGATGCAAGTCAATGCCCATCACAAGAAGGGGATATGGCATTCCATTGGCAAGCATGTGCCTACCCTGGGGTATCATGCCTAGCGGAACACCCATTGTCGCAAGCAATGGGAGGACCTCAGATGCTGAGCCCGGAAGACCACGGCGGCCCAGCTGGGGATGTCCTCTTAACTAGGGAGGGGTGCCTGTGGGACCCTGAGCCCCCTAATGGCCCGCATATTGGTGGTGGCCTACCCTGAGGTGGCTGGGTGTTTGAGGGCGGCATAGCAGCCACCAGGGAGTGAGTGCTGACTTCATCCTGGGACTTGGCTGGCTTTAAATGGGATAGGGTACCTCACTGCAGGAAAAGTGACATTGAAGTTAATGCTACATGTCTCTCAGGAACTGTAAATGGGTACCAGGCACCCTAGCAGAGTATATTTTGTAGATGTGTCTCCGTGTTTTACTGTCAGTGGATGTACATCTGCCATTTCAATACCTCTTCATGTCTGTAACGTGGAGATGCACTAATGTAAAAGGCGCATGTGTGACTCCATCCTGGCCATACAATGGATGTGAGTGTTGTATCACCCTAAGCATTGTGTATGAGCAGTTCCAGACAACTACATTAGCGGCTCTGAGATGTCAGTCCACTCCCATCTGTGTTGCCTATCCTGTATATGGGACTCTGTCACTCTCCTTATATCACTGGGACCATATTAATCATGTACTGGTAATGCTAATGACAAATTGTGAGGCTGCCTTATAAAGTTCCACCACAGAACTGGCCTCCATGGGACATGAGTTTTGGCCTGAAGCAGTCTAGCCAAATACCTAGGTGATCTGCTGACTGTAGGGTGTCTGTAGGAGGCCATCCAGGGATACTGTAACATGTCGAATTTATGAGGTCTGGTGGCACAGATAATGCATTCCTAAAAGCTATACTTGTGGGGATGTGCCCTTCCAACCTATGGGTTGGTAATAGAGGTGGTAAGTGCCCTGGGAGATCCCTTATTTGTCAACATGGTGGGTACATGGCATGTAGGATAAAGTTCTATGCTGCATTGCTGACTGACTGCCTACATCATGTCGTCATGGATAGTTGGGGGCACAGGTGTTGGTCTTTGACTATTACAGCTTGCCCTGGCTATTAGGTAGTGGCAGATTAGGAGTGGTTTGGATACTGCATGACACATGGCGTGTTGATGCGCAGGTACATTTGTATTCAGTCTCCTCAGTCTGCTTATGTGGTATTTGGATGTGTATTTAGTCTACTGGTAGTGGTGTTTGTCCATGTGTGCCTAATGCATGCTAATGTATACCCCCTGAGGTGTGTGCTGTCTGGGCTCAGTGATAGGTGTTGCCATTTGTGGAATGGTGTGTGTAAGGGTGGAGTTGTCATGGTGCATAGTCCAACTGGTGTACCTGCATGTGTGGTGGCCTTGAAAGTGGTCCATGATATGGTATGTTTGTTCCAGAGGTACATCTGTTGTGACAGTGCACTCAGTGGGTGTGTTAGGATGTTTTACATGTGGTCCATGGCCCATTGTAGATGTACTAAGCAGTATGCTGGGTAGTGATTTATGTGTTGCATGTCACCTGCCCTGGCTCTGTGATAGGGTCTGACTACTCACATGGCTATACCATGGATTCACATAGGACACATCAGATGTGAACTGTTTGGGTGTCTGACTAGTATTGGCATAATATGAGTTATCCTCCATGATGGCATCAGTATACTGAGTGGGCAGACATGTAAAATTGACAGGTAAGTGCTGTGTGGTCTGTGAGTGGAGTTCTCACCACTTAATGGACATGTTACAGAGGACATGGACTAATCAGGTGTTATGACTGTAGAGGCCTGAAGTGTTGAGTCTATGCAGCTACACATACAATGGGTGAAAGGGGTAGGGAGAGGTAAGATGTATATACAGGAATAGTACTGCATCCAGGACATGCTGTGCCCTCTAAACAGCCTTGGTTGCATCTTGATAATGGGTCTAGTAGTGCATTCCTACTTAGGTATTGCTGTAGGTGTGAGGGTTGGCATTCAGGTGTGGGTAGTAGTGACATGTCATGACATGATGTAGGTAATGTGTCTTGGCAACTGCGATGGCCTATCCATGATAGCCATCTCATCCTAGCGCCTTGAGACCCTCACGGGTGAGTAGCGCGCTCTATAAATGCCTTGATTGATTGATTGATATGTATTGTGACAGAGGTAAGTATGTAGGTGTGTCAATGGGAGCTATATGTTAATCATTTGCCCCCTCTCTCTCTTTCCCTCTCTCCCTCCCTCTCTCTCTCTCTCACTTTGTGTGCATCAGCATTGTCTGGTGAAGGAGAAGGGGCACAGGCGAGTGGGGAAGCAGCAGCCAACGGGACCCAGGAAGCTGGCACCAGCGTCACAGAGGGACACAATGGGACGGAGGGCGAAGGGAGTGCCACAGGGGAGACAGGAACAAACATCTCATCGTCGGAATCCTCCTCCAGTGGACACTCCCCGGTGGTGGTGGACCCATCTGGGACCACCCCAATTCCATCCTTGTCCACCTCACCCATACTAGCACCACCCTCCCTGTAGCTCCCCACCCAGTTGCCCGAGCCCGCTCACCCAGGAGGATGGGATCTCCTTCGTCGCAGGTACCTCTGCCCCTTCCCCAGTCAGTCTTGCTGCCCTCAGTGAGGAGGCTATTGACCTCCTGAGGTCCACCTCCGTTGGTCAGTCCACCATCGTGAATGCCATCCAGGGACTGGCAGCTCAAGTCCAACAGAGTAATGCGTTCCTGGAGGGCATTCACGGTGCCATGGCTGGCCTACAGAGATCCTTTCAGGCTCTGGCCTCCACTCTGATGGCAACCAGTGTCCCTTTGTCTCCCGTCCCCCTTCCAACTACCTCTTCCCAATCCCAGACCCCTCCCCCAATACCCATCCAAAGCACACATACACACAGGCATGCATCCACCTCAACAGACAAGGGTAGCTCAGTCAAGCACAAGGAGTACAAGACCCACCACTGGCATGCACACAAGCAACACCCACCTGCAGACACATCTACTCCCTGCACTGACTCCTCCGCCACCCCGTCCCTCCCAGACCCTACACCAGACACAACTGCAACTACCACACCATCATACAGGGATCCAGCCATCAGTCCCATCTTACCCAGAGTCAGCACAATAGCAGACCCGCAGACATCCACTCCTGTCACCACATCTGCACCCACTGCAACCACCAACATCCCCATATGCAGCACATGTACCATACCTGCAGACACCACCCCAACAGACAGTCACCCATCCACAGTAGCATCTCCCAGCACTTCCTCCCCCTCCTCCCAAAACACCTAAACACCTGCACTTCCCCACCTACAAGCATTCTACGCATGCACCTGCACCTGCACCCAAGACATCCACACCTACACATCTGACAACCACTCCCTCGACTCCCAAACCCTTTTGCCATGACTGCCCCGTGTGTCTAAAAAGTATTTCCTCTTTGATTTTTCCCTGCTCCCTACACCTCTCCCACCCCGGAAGACCGCAAAGTGTTCTATGGCCCTGCCCAAGTCCAGCCCTTCCACCTCCAAGTTCTCCCTTGAACCCCCTACTAGTGCCCATGCCCCTCTCCCTACCAAGAAGTCTACCCTCCCAAGCCCAGGCCCAAGAACCCCCCCCAAGCCCAAGCACCATCCTCCAGCCCCCCCTAATCCCTGAGGTGCCTGCCTGCCCCCTTGATGCTCCTACCCTGTGGAGGTCATTATGCAGTCAGGAGTCAAGTAGGGGCACAATGAGGTGCCTTTTGTGCCTTGAGCACCTGAGACTTTACACTGGCTAATGGCCTTCCATTTGTTTATAGTTTTTATTATTCGCTGACTATTTGAATGCTGACTATTTGAATGCATCTGGCCTGCCTGGTGTTGGATTCAATTGTAACATACTTATCCTGCCTTTCTTTCTACATGGCTGTTTATTGTTTGTAGGCTTTGGTTTATGTGTGTATTGGTTTTGCTAGCTGTTGTGATGTGGGCTGCATGTGTGTATGTGTGGCCCTGGCATTAGTCCCACTGTCATTGTTGTGTTTTGTATGTTGGATATGTTTGTGTTTGGTACATTCATGTGTAGCCAAATAGTGTATAGTTTGTGTTGGCATCTGTAATGGTGGTGTTGTGTGCACTTGTGTGGTTGCTGTGTGTGCTTCCATGTGTGTGGGTTGGTTGTGATGTGACAAATGATTTGTTATATTGCAGTGTGATAGTGTTGATTGGTTGTTTGGTATTGTTAGGTATTGTTGTAAGCATATTTTATCATGTGGAGGTGTGCAACCAGAGTGCTTGGTGAAGCATTTGTGTAGTTGCGGTTGTGATGTCACTGTGTGAGTCGGTGGTGCCGTGTGTGATTGTGTTAAACAGTGGCGGTGCTGTGTGTGTGCAGGTTGGTGTGTGTATGGCATGTGTGTGTTTGCAATGGTGTGTTTAGTTTGGGTGTGCGTGTGTGAACTATGGGTGTGCGAGTGTGTATGTAGGTATGTCTGAGTGTTCGTATGGGTGTGTGGTTACATGTGTGTGTCTCTGTCGCAAACTGTCCCAAATGTGTGTATTGTGTGTGCGTGTGTACTAATGCCTTTCCCTTCAGTGGGTACTAGGTGTGAGTACTTACAGTTGTTTTCTTCATCACTGGTTGTAGAGTCTTTGTGCAAGTAGGAGCAGTGGGAGGACTTTGAGTTCTGGTTCCATGGCGGCTCCGGGCAGGTATGGGTTCCTGAAGCTGAGTGCTTCCTTTATAGTGTTAGTTGCAGCCAGGGTTTTGGTGGCGTGCGATCGCAGCAGAAAGCCTGGCAGTGTGCAGCCTCATAATGTGTCTGGCAGTACTGGCGGTGGTTTGGCTGTGGTCTGTTGGGAACACACCATGGTCATAATTTGGCAGTCTTCACCGCCGGGCCATCAGCGATATGACCGCCGCCTACACCATGGCAGTCCTGAGACTGCCAAACTCGTAATGAGGGTCTTAATTACTTCAGATGCATTGGGTCTCTCCATTTCTGCATTTGTGTTAAAACAAATTCTGTACATTATTTTCCTTATCTCCCTGGGAATACAATGGTAAAACAGGACCAACAGTAACAGGAACTGATAATGCCTCTGGCCTTGAAGTAGTGTTCTGATTTCTCAGGTAAATTACTCCAGAACTCAGACCTCAAAGTGTTGAAGAACTCGATTGTATTATTGTTACTGGTGTGTACCTTGGAATTGTCTGAACCTGCACTGGAGTTATTGAATTAGGTGTACACTACATCTGGGATATCACTGGCTTTTGAACATTCAGTGGTATCTGTGGTGCCACAGGGACAATAATACTTGGTGCAGAACTTAGAATAGGAATTTTATGATACACTGCAGGCTGAGCTACAGTCTGAATCACAAGAGTCTGAGTTACTGTATGTAGGAGGCTGGCCTGGCTTGTAGTGGGTACCAGAGGTACTCACACCTTGTGCCAGGTCCAGTTATCCCTTATTAGTGCAGAAGAGGTATTTCTAGCAGCTTAGGCTGATAGAAGGTAGCTATGGCAAAGCAGCTTAGGCTGAACTATGAGACATGTAAAGCTCCTACTATACCACTGGTGTCATATGCACAATACCATAAGAAAACACAATACACAGATATACTAAAAATAAAGGTACTTTATTTTTATGACAATATGCCAAAAGTATCTCAGTGAGTACCCTCAGTATGAGGATGAGAAATATACACACAATATATGTACACAATACCAAAATTATGCAGTAATAGCAAAAGGAAGTAATGCAAGCAGTGCAAAGTTAAAATAGATTGCAATAGGAGCACATAGGTATAGGGGCAACACAAACCATGTACTCCAGAAGTGGAATGCGAACCACGAATGGACCCCAAACCTATGTGAGCTTGTAGAGGGTCACTGGGACTGTAAGAAAACAGTGAGTGTTAGAAAAATAGCCCACCCCAAGACCCTATAAGGTAGGTGTAAAGTGCACCTACAACCCCCAGAGAGCACAGAAGTCGTGATAGGGGGATTCTGCAAGGAAAACCAACACCAGCAATGCAACAACAGTGGATTTCTGGACCTGAGTACCTGTAAGACAAGGGGACCAAGTCCAAGAGTCGCAACAGTGTCGAGAGTGGGCAGGAGCCCAGGAAATGCCAGCTGAGGGTGCAAGGAAGCTGCCACTGGATGGAAGAAGCTTGGTGTTTTGCAAGAACGAAGAGGACTAGGAACTTCCCCTTTGGAGGATAAATGTCCCACGGAAGGAAGAAGCTTGCAGAGGTTTTCGCACACAGAAAGACCACAAACAAGTATTGCTAGCTGCAAGGGTCACGATTAGGGTTTTTGGATGCTGCTGTGGCCCAGGAGGGACCAGGATGTTGCCACTTGGATGAGGACACAGAGGGGGCACCCAGCAAGTCAGGGAGCCCTCACAGAAGCAGGCAGCACCCGCAGAAGTACCGGATCAGGCACTTAGAACAGGAGTGAACTGGAGTCCACCCGAAGTCAGAAAAGGGAGTCCCACGACGCCGGAGGACAACTCAGAAGGTTGTGCACTGCAGGTTAGAGTGTCGGGACCCAGTCTTGGCTGGGCACGAAGGAAATCCTGGAAGAGTGCACAGGAGCTGGAGCAGCTGCAAATCATGCAGTACCCAGCAATGCAGTCTAGTGTGGGGAGGCAAGGACTTACCTCCACCAAACTTGGACTGAAGAGTCACTGGACTGTGGGAGTCACTTGGACAGAGCTGCTGAGTTCCAGGGAGCACGCTCGTCGTGCTGAGAGGGGACCCAGAGGACCGGTGATGCAGTCTTTTGTTGCCTGCGGTTGCAGGGGGAAGATTACGTCAACCCACAGGAGATTTCTTCAGACCTCCTGGTGCAGAAAGGAGGCAGGCTACCCCCAGAGCATGCACCACCAGGACACAGTTGAGAAAGCCGGCAGGATGAAGCGATACAAGGTTGCAGTAGTCGTCTTTGCAACTTTGTTATGGTTTTGCAGGCGTCCTGGGCAGTCAGCGGTCGATCCCTTGGCAGAAGGTGAAGAGGGAGATGCAGAGGAACTCTGGTGAGCTATTGCATTCGGTATCTGAAGAATTACCCAAAGCAGAGACCCTAAATAGCCAGAAAAGGAGGTTTGGCTACCTAGGAAGGAGGATAGGCTAGTAAGAAAGGTAAGAGCCTATCAGAAGGAGTCTCTGACATCACCTGATGGCACTGGCCACTCAGAGCAGTCCAGTGTGCCAGCAGCACCTCTGTTTCCAAGATGGCAGAGGTCTGGGGCACACTGGAGGAGCTCTGGGCACCTCCCCTGGGAGGTGCAGGTCAGGGGAGTGGGCACTCCCCTTTCCTTTGTCCAGTTTTGCGCCAGAGCAGGGCTGGGGGATCCCTAAACTGGTGTAGACTGGCTTATGCAGAGATTGGCAGCATCTGTGCCCATCAAAGCATTTCCAGAGGCTGGGGGAGGCTACTCCTCTCCAGCCATCACACCTATTTCCAAAGGGAGAGGGTGTCACTTCCTCTCTCAGAGGAAATCCTTTGTTCTGCCTTCCTGGGCCAGGGCTGCCTAGACCCCAGGGGGGCAGAAACCTGTCTGAGGGGTTGGCAGCAGCAGCAGCTGCAGTAGAGACCCCGGAAAGGCAGTTTGGCAGTACCCGGGTTCTGTGCTAGAGACCCAGGGGATCATGGAATTGTCTCCCCGATGCCAGAATGGCACTGGGGTGACAATTCCATGATCTTAGACATGTTACATGGCCATGTTCGGAGTTACCATTGTGATGCTATACATAGGTAGTGACCTATGTATAGTGCACGCGTGTAATGGTGTCCCCGCACTCACAAAGTCCGGGGAATTTGCCCTGAACAATGTGGGGGCACTTTGGCTAGTGCCAGGGTGCCCACACACTAAGTAACTTTGCACCCAACCTTCACCAGGTGAAGGTTAGACATATAGGAGACTTATAAGTTACTTAAGTGCAGTGGTAAATGGCTGTGAAATAATGTGGACGTTATTTCACTCAGGCTGCACTGGCAGGCCTGTGTAAGAATTGTCAGATCTCCCTATGGGTGGCAAAAGAAATTCTGCAGCCCATAGGGATCTCCTGGAACCCCAATACCCTGGGTACCTCAGTACATATACTAGGGAATTATAAGGGTGTTCCAGCATGCCAATGTGAATTGGTGAAATTGTTCACTAGCCTGCTAGTGACAATTTGGAAAGCTTAGAGAGCATAACCACTGAGGTTCTGGTTAGCAGAGCCTCAGTGAGACAGTTAGTCATCACACAGGGAACACATACAGGGCATACTTATGAGCACTGGGGTCCTGCCTGGCAGGGTCCCAGTGACACATAGACTAAAACAACATATATACAGTGAAATATGGGGTAACATGCCAGGCAAGGTGGTACTTTCCTACACAACCCCCCCAAACGAAGGACAATAAGACTAGCCATGACCTGATGAGTCTTCATTGTCTGAGTGGAAATATCTGGAGGGTCCATCTGCATTGGAGTGGGTACTCCCAGGTCTATGTTCCACTGTATAGTCCATTCCCTGTAGCGATATGGACCACCTCAACAATTTAGGGTTTTCACCTTTCATTTGTTTTAGCCAAAGTAGAGGTTTGTGGTCTGTCTGAACAATGAAGTGAGTGCCAAACATGTATGGCCTCAACTTCTTCAGTGCCCAGACCGCAGCAAAGGCCTCCCTCTCTATGGCAGACCAACGCTTTTCTCTAGGGATCAACCTCCTGCTGATAAAAGCAACAGGTTGATCCTGGCCCTCAGAATTGAGTTGTGATAAGACTGTCCCTACCCCTAATTCAGATGTATCATTTTGAACAATGAATTTCTTGGAGTAACATGGGATTTTTAGGACAGGTGCAGTGCACATGGCCTGTTTGAGCTCCTCAAAAGCTATCTGAAAACTAGCTGTCCACAATACCTTTATAGGCATCTTCTTGCTAGTGAGATCATTAAGTGGGACTGCAATGGAGCCATAGTTTTTAATGAATCTCCTGTAATACCCAGTGAGGCCTAGGAAGGCTCTCACCTGGGTCTGAGTTGTAAGGGGAAACCAATACATGATTGTCTGGATTTTCCCCTGAAGTGGTGCAATCTGTTCTCCACCTACCAGGTGTCCCAGATAAACCACTTTCCCCTGCCCTATCTGGCACTTTGAAGCCTTGATAGTGAGGCCTGCCTTTTGCAGGCCCTCCAAAACTTTCCACAGGTGGACTAGGTGATCATCCCAGGTGAAGCTAAACACAGCTATATTGTCTAGATATGCTGCACTAAAAGCCTCCAACCCTTGCAGGACTGTATTCACCAACCTCTTAAAAGTGGCAGGTGCATTTTTCAAACCAAAGGGCATTACTGTGAATTGGTAGTGCCCTCCAAAAGTCGAAAATGCAGTTTTTGCTTTAGCATCCTCTGATAATTTGATCTGCCAATACCCTGCAGTCAAATCAAAGGTGCTTAGATACATGGCAGATGCCAGTGTATCTATGAGCTCATCTGCCCTGGGTATAGGGTGAGCATCAGTTTTTGTTACCTGTTTGAGACCTCTGTAATCTACACAAAACCTCATCTCCCTTTTTCCATCTTTTGAGTGAGGCTTTGTTACAATCACCACAGGAGAGGCCCATGGGCTTTCAGAATGTTCAACCACTCCCAGTTCAAGCATTTTCTGAACTTCTTGCTTTATGCAGTCTCTGACATGGTCAGGCTGCCTATAGATTTTACTTTTGACAGGCATGCTGTCTCCAGTATCAATTGTGTGTTCACACTGAGGTGTGGTGCCTGGCACAGTTGAAAAGAGTTCAGAAAACTGACCTAAGAGATTTATGCAGTTGTCTTTCTGCTCAGCAGTAAGACAGTCTGCAAAAACTACACCTTCCACTAGAGCATCCTCTTCTGTGGAAGAGAAGAGATCAGGGAGAGGGTCACTCTCTTGTTCCTGTCCCTCATATGTTGCCATGAGCAGGGTGAGATCAGCCCTGTCATAGTAGGGTTTTAGGCGGTTGACATGGAGCACCCTAAGGGGACTACTAGCAGTGCCTAGGTCAACCAAGTAGGTGACCTCGTCCTTCTTTTCAACAATGAGATGGGGTCCACTCCATTTGTCTTGGAGTGCTCTTGGGGCCACAGGCTCCAATACACACACCTTCTGTCCTGGTTGGTACTGAATCAGAACAGCCTTCTGGTCATGCCATTGCTTTTGGAGCTCTTGGCTGGCCTGAAGGTTTTTACTGGCCTTTTTCATGTACTCCACCATTCTGGATCTTAGGCCAAGTACATAGTCCACTATATCTTGCTTAGGAGCTTTTAAAGGTTGTTCCCAACCCTCCTTCACAAGTGTTAGAGGACCTCTTACATGGTGCCCAAATAGGAGTTCAAAGGGGCTGAAGCCCACTCCTTTCTGGGGTACCTCCCTGTAAGCAAAAAGGAGGCAAGGTATCAGGACATCCCATCTCCGCCTGAGTTTTTCAGGGAGTCCCATTATCATTCCTTTGAGAGTTTTATTAAACCACTCTACCTGTCCATTTGTTTGTGGATAATAAGGTGTGGTGAATTTGTATGTTACACCACATTCCTTCTACATGGCCTTCAAGTATGCAGACATAAAGTTGCTACCCCTGTCTGAGACAACCTCTTTTGGAAAACCCACCTTGGAAAAGATTCCCAGGAGGGCTTTTGCCACTGCAGGTGCTGTATTGGTCCTTAGAGGAATATCTTCAGGATATCTTTTGGCATGGTCCACTACCACCAAGATAAACCTATTGCCTGAAGCAGTAGGAGGGTCAAGGGGGCCAACTATGTCAACCCCCTACCCTTTCAAAGGGAACCCCAACCCTCAGGTAGTGGTATAAGGGAAGCCTTTGGAGTGCCACCAGTCTTACCACTGGCTTGGCAGGTCACGCAAGACTTACAAAAATCTTTTGTGTCCTCTGACATCCTAGGCCAGTGAAACAGGGGGACAAGCCTTTCCCATGTTTTTATCTGGCCCAAGTGCCCAGCCAACGGAATGTCATGTGCGAGAGTTAGGAGGAACTCTCTGTACTGCAGGGGAATGACCAATCTCCTGGCTGCTCCAGGTTTTGGGTCCCTTGCCTCTGTGTACAAGAGGTTGTCCTCCCAGTAAACTCTATGTGAGTCACTGACATCCCCATTTTGCTGCTTGACAGCTTGCTATCTGAGACCCACTAATGTGGGACAGGATTGCTGTGCCACACTCAGCTCTTCCCTGGCAGGCCCCCCTCCACCCAAAAGCTCAGCAGTGTCTGCTGCCAGCTCCTCTGATGAAGGTTCTGTACAGGGAGGAAATTCTTCTTCCTCAGAAGTTGAATCATCTGTATAGGGAGGGATAGTGGGTAGGGATTTACCCTTGCTACCCCTAGCTTTAGGGAGCACTTGGTCCATTGTTCCAGGATCCAAGTCACCCTGTCCTTTTTGCTTTTTGGCCTGAGCCTTGGTTAAAACAAAAATATGCCCAGGAATGCCCAGCATTGCTGCATGAGCCTCCAACTCCACTTCTGCCCAAGTTGATGTCTCTAAAACATTTCCTAGTAGACAGTCTACAGGTAAATCTGAAGCAACCACAACTTTCTTTGGACCAGTAACCCCCCCCCCCAGTTGAGATTCACAACAGCCATGGGGTGGCTAAGAGTGTTGTTATGAGCGTCTGTCACTTGGTACTGGTGACCAAGTAGGTGTTGTTCAGGGTGTATCAGTTTCTCTATCACCATGGTAACACTGGCCCCTGTGTCCCTGTAGGCCTGCGCCTCAACACCATTGATTAGGTGAAGTTGCTTGTACTTATCCATATTAAGGGGACAAGCAACCAAGGTGGCCAAATCAATGGCACCTTCAGAGACTAACACAGCCTCTGTGGTCTCCCTAACAAGACCAACCCCAACTAAATTACCAAAAGTGAGCCCAGCTACTCCCTTGGATTGGCTATTAGTAGGTTTGCTCCCACCACCACTGCTATTACTAGGGGCACTAGAGGTTGCAGTAGGGGTTGTGGTAGGGGGAGGTTTGGTGTTTTTCTTTGGGCAACTGGCAGCAGTTGTCCAATGGCCTTTTACTTTACATAAATAACACCAAGGCTTTTTTACTTGATTAGAAGAGAATTTGGAGAGTGTTTTTGTGGGCCTGATGAAAACTCATTTTAAGATTTGTCCCCACCCTTGCCAGAAGACTTACCATCCTTCTTCTTGCCATCCTTGTCACCCCCTGTATGAACTTTTCTGTTCACTCTTGTTCTGACCCATTTGTCTGCCTTCTTTCCCAATTCTTGGGGAGAGGTCAGATCTGAGTCCACTAGATATTGGTGTAACAAGTCAGACACACAGTTATTCAGAATATGCTTTCTCAGAATAAGATTATACAGGCTTTCATAGTCAGAAACTTTACTGCCATGTAACCACCCCTCCAAGGCCTTCACTGAACAGTCAATAAAGTCTATCCAGTCTTGTGAGGATTCTTTTCTGGTGTCTCTGAACTTAATCCTGTATTGTTCAGTGGTTAAGCCAAATCCATCCAAGAGTGCATCCTTCAAAACTGCAAAATTATTGGCATCACTTTCTCTAACAGTTAGGAGACTATCCCTACCCTTTCCATTGAAAGATAGCCATAGGATATCAGCCCACTGCCTTTGAGGGACCCCCTGTACCATACAGGCCCTCTCAAGTGCAGCAAATCAGTTGTTAATGTCATTCCCCTCCTTGTAAGGGGGAACTATCTTGTGCAGATTCCTGGAATCATGCTCTCTCACAGGATTGCTATCAGGAATACTGCTGCTGCCACCATGGGGTCCAAACCCCAACCTCTGTCTCTCCTTCTCCAGGTCTAGGGATTCCCTGTCTAGAGCCAGCTGTTGCTGTTTAAGCTTCAGTCTGGTCTCTTCCACTCTCAGCTTTTTGAGTTCCCTTTCTAACATGTTGTCTTCAGGGTGGGTGGGTTGGTTATGTTTAGACACTGAGGATATATTGGAACCAACAGAGGGAAACCTGTCCCTAACAGCTTGCACTCTAACAACCTGGCCTCCAGGAACAAAAGCATCCCTACTATGATGAGAGCTTCTATTACTACCAGCATTGCTGGGTGGTCTGCTAAGGGGCAGATTTGGAAGAGAACCCTGTACACCTACCTCAAGGGACTCCCCTGAGTCAGAGTGTGAGCTATCTCCTAACTTCTCAGATGAAGTGCCAGCTAGGGACTTATCATTCTCAATGAGCATGTTAAACAGAAATTCTCTAGAAGGGTGCTTTCCTACCACTAAACCTATATCCTCCTTAGGCTCTTAAAGTTAAGATTGTCATAAGTAGTATTGACCATTATAAGAGAAGTTCCTACATCAGACATGATAGAAGAAGGTTTAGGGATAGTGAGAAGAGATAAAAAGTTTCAGGACTTTTTAAAGAACAGGAAAAAAAACTTTTTCAAACTTTTTCAAACTTTTAGAAAGTTTAGGAGTACTTTTCAGCACTTAGCAGAAAGTGTAAGAGAAGAAAAGCAAAACCTTTTGGTTAGGTGTACATACACTGAACTTGTTTTGTATATTTTTCTCTTATGAAAAGTACAATATGACAAAGTGGTAAGTAGTTACAAGTACTTACCCCAACGCTGCACAACCAATGTAGGAGGCTGGCCTGGCTTGTAGTGGGTACCAGAGGTACTCACACCTTGTGCCAGGTCCAGTTATCCCTTATTAGTGTAGAAGAGGTGTTTCTAGCAGCTTAGGCTGATAGAAGGTAGCTATGGCAAAGCAGCTTAGGCTGAACTAGGAGACATGTAAAGCTCCTACTATACCACTGGTGTCATATGCACAATATCATAAGAAAACAAAATACACAGATATACTAAAAATAAAGGTACTTTATTTTTATTACAATATGCCAAAAGTATCTCAGTGAGTACCCTCAGTATGAGGATGAGAAATATACACAAGATATACGTACACAATACCAAAATTATGCAGTAATAGCAAAAGGAAGTAATGCAAGCAGTGTAAAGTTACAATAGATTGCAATAGGAGCACATAGGTATAGGGGCAACACAAACCATGTACTCCAAAAGTGGAATGCGAACCACAAATTCACCCCAAACCTATTTGAGCTTGTAGAGGGTCGCTGGGACTGTAAGAAAACAGTGAGGGTTAGAAAAGTAGCCCACCCCAATAACCTGTAAGGTAGGTGTAAAGTGCACCTACAACCCCCAGAGAGAACAGAAGTCGTGATAGGGGGATTCTGCAAGGAAAACCAACACCAGCAATGCAACAACAGTGGATTTCCAGACCTGAGTACCTGTAAGACAAGGGGACCAAGTCCAAGAGTCGCGACAGTGTCGAGAGTGGGCAGGAGCCCAGGAAATGCCAGCTGAGGGTGTAAGGAAGCTGCCACCGGATGGAAGAAGCTTGGTGTTTTGCAAGAACGAAGAGGACTATGAACTTCCTATTTGGAGGATGGATGTCCCACGGAGTGAAGAAGCTTGCAGAGGTGTTCCCACACAGAAAGACTGCAAACAAGCCTTGCTAGCTGCAAGGGTCTTGATTAGGGTTTTTGGATGCTGCTGTAGCCCAGGAGTGACCAGGATGTCGCCACTTGGATGAGGAGACAGAGTGGGAGCCCAGCACATCAGGGAGCCCTCACAGAAACAGGCAGCACCCGCAGAAGTACCGGATCAGGCAGTTAGAAGAGGAGTGAACTGGAGTCCACACGAAGTCAGAAAAGGGAGTCCCACGATGCCGGGGGACAACTCAGAAGGTTGTGCACTGCAGGTTCGAGTGTCGGGCCCCCAGGCTTGGCTGTGCATGAAGGAAATCCTGGAAGAGTGCACAGGAGTCGAAGCAGCTGCAAATCACGCGGTACCCAGCAATGCAGTCTAGCGTGGGGAGGCAAGGGCTTACCTCCACCAAACTTGGGCTGAAGAGTCACTGGACTGTGGGAGTCACTTGGACAGAGTTGCTGAGTTCCAGGGACCACGCTCGTGGTGCTGAGAGGGGACCCAGAGGACCGGTGATGCAGTCTTTTGTTGCCTGCGGTTGCAGGGGGAAGATTCCGTCGACCCACGGGAGATTTCTTCAGAGCTCCTGGTGCAGAAAGGAGGCAGGCTACCCCTAGAGCATGCACCACCAGGAAACAGTTGAGAAAGCCGGCAGTATGAAGCAACACAAGGTTGCTGGAGTCGTCTTTGCTACTTTGTTACAGTTTTGCAGGCGTCCTGGGCAGTCAGCGGTCGATCCTTTGGCAGAAGGTGAAGAGGGAGATGCAGAGGAACTCTGGTGAGCTCTTGCATTCGGTATCTGAAGAATTACCCAAAGCAGAGACCCTAAATAGCCAGAAAAGGAGGTTTGGCTACCTAGGAAGGAGGATAGGCTAGTAAGAAAGGTAAGAGACTATCAGAAGGAGTCTCTGACGTCACCTGATGGCACTGGCCACTCAGAGCAGTCCAGTGTGGCAGCAACACCTCTGTTTCCCAGATGGCAGAAGTCTGGGGCACACTGGAGGAGCTCTGGGCACCTCCCCTTTCAGGTGCAGGTCAGGGGAGTGGTCACTCCCCTTTCCTTTGTCTAGTTTCGCGCCAGAGCAGGGCTGGGGGATCCCTAAACCGGTGTAGACTGGCTTCTGCAGGGATGGGCATAACCTGTGCCCCTCAAAGCATTTCCAGAGGCTGGGGGAGGCTACTCCTCTCCAGCCATCACACCTATTTCCAAAGGGATAGGGTGTCACACCCTCTCTCAGAAGAAATCATTTGTTTTTGCCTTCCTGGGACAGGGCTGCCCGGACCCCAGGGGGGCAGAAACCTGTCTTAGGGGTTGACAGCAGCAGCAGCTGACGTGGAGACCCCGGAAAGGCAGTTTGGCAGTACCCGGGTTCTGTGCTAGAGACCCGGGGATCATGGAATTGTCTCCCCAATGCCAGAATGGCATTAGGGTGACAATTCCATGATCTTAGACATGTTACATGGCCATGTTCGGAGTTACCATTGTGACGCTATACATAGGTAGTGACCTATGTATAGTGCACGCATGTAATGGTGTCCCTGCACTCACAAAGTCCAGGGAATTTGCCCTGAACAATGTGGGGGCACCTTGGCTAGTGCCAGGGTGCCCACACACTAAGTAACTTTGCACCCAACCTTCACCAGGTAAAGGTTAGACATATAGGTGACTTAGAAGTTACTTAAGTTCAGTGGTAAATGGCTGTGAAATAACGTGGACATTATTTCACTCAGGCTGCACTGGCAGGCCTGTGTAAGAATAGTCAGATCTCCCTATGGGTGGCAAAATAAATTCTGCAGCCCATAGGGATCTCCTGGAACCCCCATACCCTGGGTACCTCAGTACCATATACTAGGGAATTATAAGGGTGTTCCAGTATGCCAATGTGAATTGGTGAAATTGGTCACTAGCATGTTATTGACAATTTGGAAAGCAGAGAGAGCATAACCACTGAGGTTCTGGTTAGCAGAGCCTCAGTGAGACAGTTAGTCATCACACAGGGAACACATGCAGAGCACACTTATGAGCACTGGGGCCCTGCCTGGCAGGGTCCCAGTGACACATAGACTAAAACAACATATATACAGTGAAATATGGGGGTAACATGCCAGGCAAGATGGTACTTTCCTACACTGTAATAGTCAGAACATTAGTTGTGACCTGTACTTGACTTTGTGACAACTGGTGCTTGTGCGGGTGCACTTGGACTAGTACTAGCATATGTGCTGCATACAGAGAAGGATGTCTTCTCAGTAATTGCATTACAAATTCATCATCATCTAAGTCACTATCATAAGTTAATGATTTTCTAGCTTTGTCTGACTTTGACTCATCTTCTTCACGATCCTTATTCTTTTTCTATGTCTTTGATCTGACACTGCTCTCTTTCTTTTGTGTAGTTGCAGGAAACATTTTAATACCCTGTAAAATTTCAGTTCTCCAAAATGTTTGCTCACTGTCCCACCTTGCCTCTAGAAATTGTTTCTCAACTTTTCTCATTCGCCTCTCAAATTTAAATTTCTCTTGTTGTTTGGCCACTAATTCCCAAATAGATATGGCTTCAAATTGTGCTGGTCTAGGAGGGGTTTTTAATTTGTAAAGCACTCTTCTCATGCTAAAAGTTCCATAAGCAGGAAACGCTAAGCTCCCTTCCTTCTCTGTAATTTTGCACCACTGTTTTAACCAAATACATGCTGCAGTACCTTTCTCTGCCTTTACAATACATGCAGGCACCCCTTCTGGTGGGGCAATTTCTCCTTCACTAACTGGAATGAAAGCATCTCATCCTAATGGCACTCTTTAACGCTTTGAAAAATTTCGTTTTTTACTTTGACATGGATTTAAAGCTATAATTTAAGTTAAAAACTGGAAGTAATTAAATCCCAAAAACCCTTTTGCTTGCTACTCTTGCCCAGTAGCAATTACCGGTTGTCCACCAATCTGTTTGTAGCTCCTATCCACTAACCGACCAATCCCAGGGCGAACCTAATGATGTCACTTTCACACACACAGCGGTTGACAAAGCCTCGCGGACTCGTCTTCAAAACTGATTCACACAAATCTAAACGCAAAATATTAGGAGCACCAAAGAAAACTCAACACAGCAATTTATATGCTTACTACAGGTAGGGGCACCATCACTTCAGAAGTTTTATGGTTATTTTGTTTGCAGCTTTTATTTCTAACCACTACTCATTTGATTTTAGCTTTCTCTGATTCGCAAATAAAATTCAACCAGCAAATTTAACCCTTGACTAATACCAGATCCTCCACGAGCTCTTAGGAATCACTCATATCTGTCAAACTAAGACTCCTTTACGACGCACTGTAAGAATATTATTTGTCAACCATGCCCAATTGACCAAACACAGCCGACAAGTTACAACAACAACAACCAAGTGTACAATAATCCGGAGTATTAGACCATGCAGGGCCCGTATACCAACAACCATGTGGGCAATTTTTTAGCACAAAGCACCACACTCAATTGAAGTACCACAACTTCCCTACATACACCCTTTGAAGAACACAAACTCCCTAGCAAATCACGTTGGAGTACGGAAACTCCCTATTTCTCACAGACATCACAGTTCCCCTGCTTTTTGCTATAGCACTTGCAAGCGCAAGCCTATCACAAACACACATCACACTAGGAACATCTCCAAACAAGTATTGGAAAAAACACATTTCACCCAAACAAGCATTGGCAAAACCAAATATCCAAATTTCAAAATGTCAACAAGCACTGGTAAAACCAAAACTCCCTATTTGTTCCAGATGACATAAAACTATTAAAAACAGGATGTGTTCCTCCTATTGAGATGAACCCATCCTCTGCTACGAAATTCTGTGGGTGCATGACTAGCCTTATATCTTTTTATATTATTGTAATAAGGTGTCATGGGTATGATAATTTATTTATTACCCTTAGAGGTTGACTCAGACTTTTGGACACAGACAGGAGTAAGAGAATGTCCTAGCAGTCAACACTAAACAATTTTAAGTTAATAAACATCAGTATTCAATTTTGTAGTCAGTAATGTTTACACACCATGAACAATGTGGCTATGAATTACCACACCTGTTTAGTAAAATTCAGACATTTATTGCCCTTCCGAATCACAATCCTCAATCCACACAGATCATGCGCAAGACCAAGTGATAGATGTACAAAAACAACACAGGCTGACCAAAATGTCTGAAGAATCTCAATCTAGCTAAAGCATTTATCATCAAGCATTCAAGAACCTCAATACAAAATAACAACAATAACAGATTAAAAATAGAAACAGAATACATTTAGTTATTGCAGATGAATCATTTACAATCAATTTATATTTATCAGTCAAAATTAGATTTTGGCATCCCTAACTATCACTCTAATTTGATAAGCATGTTTGAAATTCATGCAAAAAGAAAAGGAAGACAAAAACTAATTTGGAAAACATCTAACTATGGCACTATCCAAAAAGCAGTTGGATTTTATAAAACAGGAAAAATAGAAAAACTTGCAAGAAAGACAAATGCACATTGGTTATACCTCTCTTAAATGGATCAGCAAGCAGTGATGTCTTCATCTGTGGAGCTTCTGGTCTTCTTCACTGGGCATTAGCATGAATGGGAAACAGTTTAGTAATGTTTGGCCTTGATGTATCTAAACTGACATAAGCAAAACGCTAATGGACAAACCACATCACTCCACAAGCATAGAAAGAAAGAAACTGGGCTTACATAATCTAAACTTTGCTATATTAAAATCCTAGAAAGTAACTAGCTAAGCTTCTATTGGACAAGAGTATGGGGTGGTTTAGTGCACAACCAATAAACGTTCATTTGCGCTGTACAAGTATCTCTTTTCATTCTTTGCACCCAGAATTGGTTTGTCTTCTCTCGCCTCTGTTCACCAGTTTCCCCAGTTGAATACAATTGTTAAAGCTTACAGGACATCGACATTGAGCACTGAAGCCCATTGTTAAGCTTGTGAGTATTATCTAATCTCAGGAAGAACAAATGCAACAAGCAAGGAACATAACTTTTCCACAGTGTGCAAGTCACACAGAATGTTAAATAACTAACATTTAAACATTTCAGAACATTTTCTAAGGTCAGCAAACAAGTTGACAATGAACATCAAGTTTCTAGAAAATGCTGAAACACAGGCCTTTAGGAAATACTAAACGTAGGCCTTTCACTAAAGCTAAAACACTAATAAAATAAAACACATTTAATAATCATTTCAAACTTAATATTTCATCAATAATTCATATTCTCTAGTGTATATAATTATGAATAAACAAAATATTTCTACAGTAGACATTATTATTCTCAATAACATACATTGTTTATTCTGTCCACCATTTTCAACATGTTTATTTTTCTAACACACGTTTTTCAATTATGCTTTTAAATACATGTTACGTTAACTAATTAACACTTTACTAAGTCAATTTTATTAATAAATCTTCCTTTCTAACAAGAGTGGGAGGAAATCATTTGGGAAGCAAAGTGTGGCCACTGATGCTCATTGCTTTAGGGAAATTATGGGCCAAAACATTGTTGAAGCAGCCTACTGGCATGCAAAACAGATGGGCCAGGTCAAAAAGCTCCTTAGAGACAACAAAGAACTCAAAGGAGACATAAAGCAGCTGCAGAGAGAGCACAATGACCTAATTGAGAAGAAAATACATGTTGTTTGCTCCTTGACTGGGATGGTGCAGTATGGGTTTAGTGACATATGCAGTGCTATTTGTGAGCCATCTACCTCTTTATGTGGACCCAGAGTATATGAGGAACATACTTCAGGCTCTTCCACAGAGAGGGAGGCTCTGCAACACCAGAGGCCACCTGCCATCACCTCTAATCCAGCAGCTGTTGAGCCAACAGTCACCCTGATGAGGGAGTCAATCAGCAGGACCAGTGGCGGAGGATCACTTCAAAACCAATCAATCAATCAATCAATCAGATATTTGTAGAGCGTGCTACTCACCCGCTAGGGTATCAAGGCACTGAGGGTGGGTGGGGGAGGTGCTACTGCCCTAGTAGCCAGGTCTTGAGGCGTTTCCTGAAGGTCAGCAGGTCCTGGGTCTGTCACAGGTGGATGGTGAGGGAGTTCCAGGTCTTGGTGGTGAGGTGAGAAAACGATCTGCCGTCGGCTGTAGTTCTGTGAATGCGAGGAACGATGGCGACGGCGAGGTTGCGGAGTGGAGTTGGCAGTTGGGAGTGTAAAAGGTGAGACGTTTGTTGAGGTAAGCAGGGCCGGCGTTGTGGAGCGCTTTGTGAGGGTGGGTGAAGAGCTTGAAGGTGATCCTCTTGTTGATGGGGAGCCAGTGTAGATCTCTCGGTTGGGCTGAGCTGTGGTTATGGCGTGGGATGTTGAGGATGAGGCATGCGGTGCGTGTTCTGTATACGTTGTAGGTTTTCCAGGAGCTTGGCCATGGTTCCAGCGTAGAGAGCGTTGCTGTAGTCCAGGCTGCTGCTGACGAGTGTCTGGGTGACCGTCCTTCTGTTTTCGGTGGGGATCCACCTGAAGATCTTGCGGAGCATGCAGAGGGTGTTGAAGCAGGAAGATGAGACGGCGTTGACTTGCTGGGTCATGGTGAGCGATGAGTCCAAGATGAAACCTAGGTTGCGTGCATGGTTGGTAGGTATCGGTGCTGTTCCTAGGGTGGCCGGCCATCAGAAATCATCCCAGGCGGATGGGTTGGAGCCGAGGATGAGGATCTCTGTCTTGTCTGAGTTCAGTTTCAGACGGCTGTTCTCCATCCAGTTTGTGATGGCCTTTTGATCGGGGTGAGGGTGTTGGCACAGTCATCTATCCATTGTCTGAGGTTGGGGGTGGCTGTGTTGGGGTCGGTGGTGATGGGTGGTGGTGCTTGGGCGAGGGTGGAGATCAGTTGGTCTTCAGTAACCTTGTTCCAGCTGTGGCGGGGGATCTGTTGAAGGTGGTGGTGCGTGGTAGGTTTCTTGAAGGTGAAGTGGACGCAACAGTGGTTGGTCCAGTGGAGTCCGTGGTGTGGCTGAAGGTTACGTGGCTGCTGGCAGAGAAGATGGGGTCGAGAGTGTGGCTGGCGGAGTAGGTGGGTGTTGTGATGAGTTGTTTGAGACCGAGGTTGGTGAGGTTGTCGAGCAGGGCGGTGGAGTTGCTGTTGTTGGCGTTTTCGAGGTGAAAATTCACGTCGCCGAGGAGGATGTAGTTTGTAGAAGCAAGGGGGTGAGTGCTGATTATGTCGGCGATGGAGTCACTGAACTGCGGCCGGGGGGGTCTGTAGACGAGAGTTCCTCTGAGGGTGGTGTTGGCGTTGATGTGAATCTGGAAATGTAAGTGTTCAGTGGTGTCGAGGGCGTCTTCGGTGCTGGTCAAGATTCTGACAGTGTTCTTGTGGACTATGGCAATCCCTCCTCCTGGTCGGTTGGTGCGATCTCTGGGGGTGATCTTATAGCCGTCTGGGATGGCTATGGCGATGTCGGTTTCTTGAGGAGGGCGTCATCCAGGTTTCGGTTAGGAAGGCGACATCTGGGGATGATGAGATGATTCGGTCCCTAAGTTCGACAGCGTGTTTGTGGACTGAGCGGGTGTTGAGGAGGATGCAACTGAGGTGGTTGTGTTTGGTTCTGGCGGGAGGTTCAGCGATTCGGGGGCTGGTGAAGCTGCAGCTCGGCAGGAGAAGGGTCCGTGGGTGAGCTTCGGGGTGGTCCTGGAAGCAGGTGGCTGAACGGGCGGTGTTGAGGGCGTGGAGAGCTTGCACTGTAGCAGCGTCGGGCGGCATGGGGACCATGGGGGCCAGGAGGTCTGGCGCTGGGTGCGGTCCAGGTGCAGACGGGCGTAGTCGGGCTGGCCTCAGGTGTGCCTCCGCCGCGTTCAGTGGTGCGCCCGCACAGCACCAGCCATTAAGAAGGGGAGGTGGGAGGGAGGAGCAGCTGGGAGGTGGGAGTTGTGGGCGAATGGGGGTGTGAGGGGATGGGACCACAGGGGACACAGTGGCGGGTTTTGGGAAGGTGGAGAGGGCAACAGAGCGTGAAAGCTAGAGAATGCAAGGAATGGCAAAAGGGGGGGGGAAAACAGCTAAAAGGCTTTAAGAAAAGGAGAGAAAGGCACAAAAAAGAGACAAAAAAGCAGTGAAAAATGCACAATAGCCCAGTTAATTTTCATGTTTGGCATTACTGAATGAATGATATTGTTTTCTTCAGTGTTACAATGCCTCCTTTGTCTGGCCTGTGTGTTTGAGTGTGTGTGTGTGTGAGTGTTACCATGCCTCCTTTGTATGGCATGTGTGTGTGTGTATATGTGAGTGTGTTTGCCATACGCCACCAGTTGTCTTTTTTTCCCATGCCTTGTGGCCAGGGGCCATTTTGTGTAGTCCGTGCCCATAGGCTTGAATGTGTCCTTTGTTCTCCATGCCTTCTTGTTTGCTCTTGTTGGTTGGTTGACCATGTGGCAGAAGGTCATTTTGTATAGGCAATTAATGTGCTTTTTCCATAGGTTTGCAAGGGTTCTTTGTTCTTCATGCCTCGTTGCTTGCTTGTATTGTTTGACCATATGGATGGTGGCCATTTTGTGCAGCCAGCTAGTGTGCTTTTGCCATAGGCCTGCATGTGTTATTTTTTGTGGCCATGCCTCATTATTTGCTGTGGTGTTTGACCATGTGGTGGGTAGCCATTTTGTGTGGGCAATCAGTTTGCTTTTTGCCATAGGCTTACATGTGTTCTTTGTTTTCCAAGTCTCCTTACTTGCTGTTGTTGGTTGACTGGAAGTCATTTTGTGCAACTTTTTGTTTTTGTTCGTCTTTGTACTGTGACTTAATATCAGTTTAATAATATGCTTGGGGTCCATTGTAGTATATGTATATTAGGTTTGTGAATAGTGTTTTATATCATATGCATTTTTTTTTATTTTAAACCTGCATCTTCTTGCCTCTCAATGGGTTTCTCACAGTCCCCTAGTACATCAGCAATTCATTTGTACTTATTTTTTAATGTTTTATTTAAATATTTTATTTTATTTTGGGGGGGGTTTCTAACAGCATTAATTTTTTAAGTATTATTCATTTTGCCCTAGGTCAACAGTCTGCCATAGCAGGTGTACACACACCAGCATCATTCATTTTTTTAAGGATTATTCCATTTCGTCCTGAACTCCAGTGCCTGTCATAAGCACACACCAGCTTTCATTTTTTTCAGGATTCTTCCATTTTCTCATGCACCTCCCTGACTGTCACAGGTGTCTCCCTCAGAACATATGGCCACAAAACAAACACCAATTTTTGTATATATATATTTTTTTATTTTTTTACTTTTCAAAAAAAATAATTAAATTTTTTACGTTTTGTATTACATTTTTCCTCCATTCATCCACCCCCTACCTGCCATAGGTGCACAACCACACATCAACATTCAGTTTTTAAGTATTCATCTGTTTCGCCCTGGATCCCACCTGTCAAAGTAGGTGCACACACACCAGAATCATTTATTTTGTAAGGATTATTCCATTTACCCCTGAACCACCTTGCCTTCCATACGTACACACCAGCCTTCATTTTTTAAGGATTATTCAACTTCCTGTGTACCTCATTGACTGCCACAGGTGTCTCCCTTAGACTAGATGCACAGAAAACAGTTAAATCTGTATCCTGATTGGAGTTGAAATATTTTGTTGTTATGGTGGTGTGGTTTGACTTTGGAATGGATACACTATTGTTGTGCATTATTTAGAATAATAAGTTAAGTAACACACCACACTAAATTTTTTTGTCTTTATCTGTTCTAATTGGAGCTGCAACCATGCCACATTTCTCTTACTTGTTTGCTTTTAGGTGTATAAGAGTACTACCAGACAGAAGGTTGGGATAAAGTGACATGACCTCACAACACATGACACGAGTCCTCCAATCTCTTCCCTTCGTGGAGTTAAGTGCATCTGCCACAGGCAGCTTTAAGGTGGTGCCAAAGAAAGTTGCTGCCAAGAAAGTGGCCAGTGAGTAGAAGCAGCTTTCGACCACTGGTGTGCGGACCAAAACCTTTTTCTGGGAAGTTGTGCCTATTACACTGGCCTTCGGGAAGAAAGATGGGAGCAGCACTCACACATCAATAGCACCACCCCAACCTAAGCCTAATCCCATGTCTGTCATCGAGGCAGCCACTGCAATCATGGTGACACCGATGAGCGTGATGTTGAATGAGAATTGTCTCTTTTGCAAAGTAGTGCTCAATTGTTGCAGAAAACTGAGGAAAGTGGACAACAGCTGCAACCACCAGTAGTAGATCTTCCTGAAGTAGGAGCAGAACGGGAAGTTGAGCTTCCTGCTGAGCAAGAAGCAACTTTTTCAGAACCATTGGCTTTCAGATCTCCAGCAAAAAAAGGAAGGCTACTCCTCCATCTTTTCCAAGCCTCCCTTCCGATGATCTGGACATGTATTGGGCCAGGCTATGTCTGAGACATGCTAAGAGAGGCAAGGGAAAAGGAAAGTTCCTGAAAGCCTTATAAGTATGGAAGGGGGTGAGGAGGATGACGAGCCAGTCATTGCCATGGAAGCTGGTCCAAAGGAGACTGACATTATCCCTCCTACTTAACCTGCCCCAATGGATGTGGCACTGGTACCACCACCATCACCAGCAGTGCCAGCTCCTATATATGTAAGGCCCCTGCTGAGACCTGCATCCATACCTACCTCAGTAGAAGTAAGCACTGCAGAGAGACAATCATCAACACGCCCACTTACCTCCAGTTTTTCTTCAGGCATTGTCACTAGCACACTAAGGAAGTTCTCCTCCCCAGTTTAGAACTTCTCAAAAATTGGCAATCAGGAGGATAACACTGCAATATGCTCCATTTGCCTTGTTACTGTGCAATGGGGTAAACCTGGTTTACACTATTGTACCAGAGGCCAAACAACCCAAATGAAAAAACACCACACAATCCGGTGGAAGAAGTACCTTAAAATATTGCTGCAAGTGGCGGTGGTGAAGGTCAGGAGAGCGGGGAATCAACTCCGATCATGATGGGAGGTAAAGATAATGAGAAAGAGGAGGGTGACTTCTTTATGAAAAGCAGTCCTGTCCCCTGCAGTGTGCCAATCTCTTCCACCTCAGCAACCTCGAATTGCCATGAGTCAGAAGAAGACACCTTAGCATACAGTGACTGCTCCAAGATGCTCCATTGAGTCTACTACCTCCTACTTCTTGGAAAGCAGCTGTGTCAATGGCACCACCAAAGAAAACAAAATCCAGGCTACTATTATGGGCATGTTTTGGCAGGAGGGGCCCTATGAACACACTCACCCAATGGCACATTTGTACAATAGGAAGCTGGTTAAAGTAATAGCACTGGACCTCCTTGTCTTTTCTTTTGTGGAAGAAGTGTGATTTTTAGAATTTGTGGTGTCATCTGCCCAAAATGGAAGGTTACCAGTCAAACCTTTTTTGCCAGAGTTGCTGTTTCAGTGATTCATCACAATGTACTGCAATTGGTTGGACAACCTTTGCAGCAGAGGGTTGTTCATACCATCCACTTGATGACAGATATGTGGAACAGTTGTCAAGCAACTGATTACATGCATGTCACTGCACACTGGATCTCTTTTGCTGGGGTTAGGCAACACCTATATACAGGTCTGAGCACTGAATACACTTTAAAGGGCATTTGTCAGCATGCAACAGTAGCCATGTTGCCATGGATAAATCCCATACAGCTGCAAACATCTTGGGAGACTTTAAAAGTAAGGTGTTTAAATGGCTGCGACTCGGAGGTCTCAGAATTGGTTTTGTTGCTAATGACACTGATAGTAATATAGTTAAAGCCATGGCAGGTGGTGGCTATTTCAGGATCCTCTGTTTGGTGTATTGTATCAACCTGGTTGTGCAGGATTTTCTCATAAATGAAGACACACCATTATACCGACCATCTGCAGAAAAATGTGCATTCTTTTCAGCCGTTGTTTTAAAGCCCAGAAGCAGTTGAGGATCATTCAATGTGCTAATTGAGTACCAATTAAAGCCCTCATACAGAGGGTGCCAACATGTTGGAACTCGACCTATTACAGGCTGCAACGTCTGTTGTAGCAGTACTGATCAATCAATGACTTTGGGCCTCATTATGACCCTGGCGGGCGGCGGAGGCCGCCCGCCAGGATCCCGCCCTCCAAATTACTGCGCCGCGGTCAAAAGACCGCGGCGGGTATTACGAGTTTTCCCCTGGGCTGGCGGGCGGTTCCAGTAAAACCGCCCGCCAGCCCAGGGGAAAACGACCTTCCCACGAGGATGCCGGCTCGTAATCGAGCCGGCGGAGTGGGAAGGTGCGACGGGTGCAGTGGCACCCGTCGCGTATTTCAGTGTCTGCAAGGCAGACACTGAAATACTTTTCGGGGCCCCCTTACAGGGGCCCCGCGACCCCCCCTACCGCCATCCTGTTCATGGCGGCTTTCCCGCCATGAACTGGATGGCGGTAGGGGGGGTCAGAATCCTCATGGCTGCGGAGCGCGCTCCGCAGCCATGGAGGATTCTAAAGAGCAGCGGAAAGTCAGCGGGAGACCGCTGACTTTCCGCTTCTGACCGCGGCTGAACCGCCGCGGTCAGAATGCTCATTGGAGCACCGCCAGCCTGTTGGCGGTGCTCCCGTGGTCGGTGGCCCTGGCGGCCACCGGCCGCCAGGGTCAGAATGACCCTCTATGTCATTTAGGGAGGAGGGGATGCAATTGGGAAAAGTATGACCAGGGATCTGGAAAATAGGGCCTAGTCAAATGTTTGACCCAGAGGCTACGTCCTTTTGCTGTTTTCACACAGGAAGTCGGCAAGGAGGACAGTATGATGGCCCAAGCTATCCCGTTGTTGCATCTGATACACAACCATTTAAAAAGTGTGTCACAAAAGTTTGCAGGTATGAACCAAAACTTTGAGGCGCAAGCCTTGGTTGAAAGCTTATCCTTCACTTGGATGTTAATACAAGGCTGTGAAGAGACTTTGGGCCTCACTATGACTCTGGCCGTCACCAGACCGCCGCCAAAGTGGCAGTCTGACAGTGACATTATGACCGTAGCGGACTCTCCACGACCCAACCGCTGAAACGGCCAGGCCGCTGCCAGTCTGCAGCCTGGTGGTCCTGGCGGTTGTAATCCACCAGGGCAGCACTGCAAGCAGCGCTGCCCTGGGGATTACGAGTCCCCATCCGCCGAAAGGCTGGTGGAATGGGGGACTTGAGGGTCCTGGGAGCCCATGCACTTGACACAGCCCCATCACACATTCCACTGCCCAAATTGCGGGCAGCGGAATGCGCAGTGAGTGCTGCTGCACCCGCTGCACCACCACATTGCATCCGGCTCCATGAGGAGCAATGTTAAGGCCCTGTTCACCGCAGGGCTGTCTGGCAGAAACTCTGTTTCCGCCCACCAGCCCTGCAGTGAACTCCTAATAGGATCAGCAGGGTCGAGGCAACACAGGCAGCCTGATGGCGGGAAGAGTTTGGCGGGCAGCCTCCGCCACCCGCCAAACTCATAATGATGCCCAATGTGTTGTCCAATGAGTACATCTGTGCCACAATACTTGATCCATGGTACAAAACAATACTGCCCACTTTCATTCCTTTTTCACAAGGGGATGTTGCACAATACATGACGTGGATTGTTGGGCAAGCCAGAGACCTGAAAGAAGAATGGCTGGAATTTAGAGTTGCTCTCCTGGACAGAAGTTTTGAGGTGCCGCCTTCAACTTCCAGAGATATCAGTCTTGCTGTTTCACAGCAGCCAACACCAGCAACAAAAGAATGGGCAACAACAGGAACAGAAGAATCAACCCGAACCTCTGATTTGGCTTGGTTTCTACTGGCAGGTCTTAAATCCAGTGCAGAGGCGAAGGCAAAAGAGGTTGATCAAGTGGCAGCAACAATGACCATTCTGGATGACCCAAAAGAGGTCTATGTGGATCAAAACCCATTGGTGTATTGGTATAGGACATAGAATATTACAACTTTCACAAAATTGGACTTCTCCATATATGGACTACGTCTTGGACGTATCAAGGCCCGTTTAACCGCTATTACTCTTTGACTGTGTTGACAGTGCATATCGGTACACGTATAATTACCAGCCATTATACAGATGTGATTCCAACATTATAACTTGGAGATATATATTCTGTTTACAACCATACCCATTTTTTAGCCTTGAAAAAGTCACATGCGTGACGAAACACGTGTTGGCTGTGTTGGATGGACGTTCCCTCACAATGAAGCAAACATTTCCAAATAAAGAGACTTTCTTTTGAGAACGTGGGATATCGACATGCCTTTTTCTCCAATGAACTTTGCATACCTTGGATGCTATTACGTACAAAGTACTGCTGCTTACATTGTGTGCTGTGGTCTTTATTGTTTATTGGTATAGGAAGATGGACTAATGGCAAGAGCTCAGCGGGCTGGCGATAAAGTACCTGTCGTGTCTGGTGGCTAGTGTGTCTGCTTAGCATGTATTCAGGGCAGCTGGCACAGCTGTCCCAGTGAGAAGGGCCAGTCTCTCTCCTCAAATCATGGAGAGATTGACCTTGATGAAAATGAACCAACACTTCACACAACACAATTACACTGTTCCTTAAATACTGCAGACGAAGATGAGGGTGATTGGTCAGACTAAAGTGTGTTAGGTGACCAACTTCTGGGTGAACCACCTGAGTTTGAGAATGAACACTACTTACCTAATTATTTATCATCAGACTGCTTTGCCAAAACAAAAAGCATATCACTAGTGGAACATTATGTTTGTGTCTGAGTTTTGCAGCCCCACCATTTTTAGGCACATGTATGGCCGGATTGGAGTTGGACCAATGTGCAGTGAAGAAGCCTCCCCTTTCCCTTCAGGACATTGGAGACAAAGCCTGCCTCCCTCCCATGCCTATCTTTTTTTGCATCAACTAGCATGATTGATGTAGTGGCAGGGGACAGTGAGGGACAGTGTTCAACTAAGTTGTTAACTTGATTTTGTTGATTTACAGTGTCTGAGACCTGAAGGGTGATCCTTTTTCCTGAAAGTGATTTTCCCTTTCACAGAGATTTGCCCTTTCACACTAACAAACACAATTTTACACAAAATACTTAAATTCTGTTTTTCAAATAGCAGTGCACTACAGGTTTATCTCGCTCACGTTGGGACAGAGTTAGACTGATTTGTTACTCAGAATCAGGAGGAGAATGGAAGGACTCGGGGGGGGCTACTTCAACAGCCAGAAAAATGATGTTATAGACAAAGGGAAACCATGTTGATGATGACTCTGAGGCTTACTGAACACTGTGGACTGGAGAGAGGTGCGTTGATTTGGGAAAACTGCATGTGTGTGCAGGCTCAAATGTGAAACTCCAAAGATATGGTTGTGGTCGAGAGGGCTGTTGCTTGTAACTGGAGACTTGTGATCCCACATTATCACATGATGTATGCACTCGGATAAATATTATAATGATGACAGATTTGAGACTGATCAGCCCAGTACATGCAGCTACTTATCCATGATTGGTTGCTCTCACTCACAGATGACATGTGCCATAACATTAAATGAATAATTGCAAATGTCTAGGGCCTTGCTCTGCCTCTGAGTCATTGAGTCTTCTTGGTACACTCCTTATGAAGCTTACCTCTGTCCTTCTTCTTGACTTTAAAATATTGCTTCTGTTTATAATCTGCAGGCCTTCTCTTCTCACGCATGAAAGGCAAAAGCTCCATAACACTCTCTATGTCCTTAATAGACCAGTTCAGCCAAGCACCCAAATGCCAAATACACTAAGAAAACTGCAGATCCACTGACCACTTTTGTAATGCAGTATCATTGTTCTTTTAATAATCATCATTTTTAGACCAGGGGGGGCTCAATTCACTCCTCCATAATTTGTATTTTTCAAACCTAGATGACAGTACATTAAGATATTTAATAATAACTTGGGTCCCTGGGGCAGAAGGGCTGTTTGCAATTCATTTAACTGAACTATGTCATACTCATTCCTTCATTTCCTCCCATAACAAATTGATGATGTGTTGTTCATCGCCATGCTGAATATTGTTGTTGGGTTGTGTAGTGTTTGTCTTTGTCATACCTTTCCCCAAATCCCTTATCCCATCAATTTATCAAACCCCTAACCCTCTTCCTCTGGGCTGTGTGATTTATTGTGGTATGACTTAATTCAGAAGATAGATAGATCACCCAATTGCTGGGGCGGATGTGGTGAAAGCGACCCCAGCTCCACTACAGGATCTTCTATTACCTGAGCAATAGCCCTCACCGACCCTACTCACCCACCCACGCATAAAAGGGATCCATATTTTAGATATAGAACATCATTTGTAAAAATCATCATTCAGGCCTTATGTTACTTAAACACTTAACCTTGTCGACTCCATTCCTGACTCTGACTCCACTTCTTCAGACTCGAGGACTTTGTAACTTTAGTTTTTATTAAATACAACAGAAGGAATTACTATTGCTATTTTTTTGTCATAATATCAGGTATTTGTTTCTTTGTTGTGTCATAGAGGTGGTAGCCTGGTCTCAGTCTTTGTAAATGATTTAAATATATAACACACTAATTCTGTGTTTTTGTTTCAATTTAGTTGCCTGTGATAGATAATAATTTTGATCAATCCTACAGTTGCAGCTCATCTAGGTAGACTGGTATCTCACTTGTCGTGAATGTGATGCCTTCCCTCTTAGCTCAGTAGTCTGTTACTAATACTACCAGCATTAAGAAGGGACCTTGGGAACCCCTGCATGATGGAAGGGCCAAACTAGGATGACTCTGAGTCACTGAACTACAATGAAGGGCTGCAATATTTGGTTAATGAAGGACATACGGTCTGGTTGTCAAATGTGATAGGACCATCTTCATACTACTTTCTAGCCATGCTGTACTGACATCAAAACTGCTGATGTACTACTATATACATGAATGATAAAAGATACAACACAGCATTGAGGGGGATCCACCACCATGTCCATGGCCACACTTTTGTTTTACAGTTTGAGCATGAGCAAGAAAACAAAAGCCTTTTCAACAAACATGCATATAATAGCTTTTTTGGTCATGCATTCTTCACAATAGGGTACCTGCCCCAAAATCTGTTCCCTTAGTCTTACAGTACCAGTCCAAAAGATATATAAAGGGAGAGGGAAACTTACTTGCAAAGCAGAAGAAAGGTACAGACTAGTATAGTCAGGAGGAAGCCAGCTCCAGAAACATGATATATATACAAAAACTAGGATAATGCAGAGGTAACAAGAATTTAACAAACAGAGGGAACCAAGAGAAGTTTAAAAAAGGAGACAGGCACAGTAAAAAAAAAAGGAAAGATTGTTCTAAATGGGTAGAGGTAAAAGTTAGGGAAATAATATTATTAATAATAATAATAATTATAATAATAATGATAATAATAATAATAATATTAACAGGAAGACTTACTATGGTCAGCAAGTCCATCAGAAACAGCACTGGTAGTGGTACCTCCGGCTTCCCGAACCACCTCCAAAGCCCACATCTTGCCCTTGAGTGCTGAAGTAAGAAATAAAACAGATAAAAAATAGATTTGAGGTACTGTCTATCTCCTAAAAATATTTTGAGAGGCAAAGGCAAAGACATTAACATTTTACTTTTGTAAAACAGATTGCCTATAGTATCAGTACTGAGTTGACATATGCCAAATTTACTGAACCTAAGCCCTATTCTAAATTGCCTAAACTACTGATGCTTTGCAACAAATGATCCTTGCCTCTCATTCTCAAATCCCTTTGATAGGGAAACTCAGTCTCCCTTTTATTCAATGCTTAGATGCATACTACACATCACCGGGAGATTGTTTGGGACTGTACCGTCCCCTCAGCAGCCGATGCTCAAGCATGGCGTGCTCACTGCCAGGCCTGCCTCCTGTTGCCGGCATGGAGGGGAGGTGACACTGTACATAAATAACAATTTCGGCCACCTCCTCCACTGAAAAAAAATAGTGCGGGGCTGCACCCCTTGGTGCGAGCAGAGATCACAAGGGGTGCTGCTAGCAGCTGCAGTGGTGCCACTGCTTTCCGTCTCATTCTACTCTGCCATAGTGCTGAGTGGGTAAAAAAAGAAGAAATATAAAAAAGGAATAAATTAAGAAGAAAGGAAAAACTAAGAAAGTAAAGGGGCAGCCACAAAAAAGTTATAGAAAAACTAAAAAAAAAGAAAAATTTGTAAAATACACAAACACAAAGACATACACTAATAAAAAAAGGCAAATGAGGGGTCGATGAGTGTGAAGCGGGAGGATTGGAAAGATTATGACCCTCATTATGAACATGGCGGTCCGTACCGCGCCGCCGGCACTGGCGGTAAAAACCACCAACATAGGAGCCAAATAATGAACCAATCGAAACACAGGCATCCAGAAAACTACCCACCGCCAGTAGAGGAGTGCTGCCGAAGGCGGCAGAGTCCACCCACAGGCCGACGGAAAGGCCCAACCCGCCCATCAAATTATGAACCACTAGCCCGCCGCCAGTTCCATGGTGGAAACCACCGCCACGCAAAGCCATGCAGAAATTAACCATATCCAATGAAACACTCACCGGAGGCCCACACAATGCGCAGAAGCAGACATGGATAGAGAGATGCAGATCATGCCAGCTCTACTCCTTGCCATATACCTCCACGACCGAGACCGCTGACGAAGATGATGATGGTAAGTACCGCAACCTACGAAACAAGGGAAGAAAGGGCACAGTTACATACGTACCCATTCCACTCACCCTGCAACACCCCCCCCAACCCTTCCCAGCAGGACAAGTCATACACCCCACAGCAAGAGGTACTTACCCGACACAAGGCAAATCCAACTTGACCATAGTATATACAACTGCCCCACCCCCACAAACAAAGAAACGATAGACCATAGTGCAACAGTGTGCCACCAAAACACAGGCCACACCGAAATATTTTTTAAAGCTCACAGAGCCAACTACTTCAAACAAGGCCAATGGCCAGTCCTTAGCGCTACAAGTGCCATGGGCCACAACGGACCCGACCTGACTCCCAAAAGTGCATGGTACTCCACCTACAACAACAACAAAGGGGCATCCAGGCACCTCACGGAACGGGGGCAGTGGGTGGTGGGGTTGGGGACTTGCGACCGGGGTGGGACTTGGACTTGCGCTTGGAAGGTAGAAGGGGTGTAGGTTTGTCCATAGAAGGATGGGGGGTTGTTTTGAGCGGGTGAGCCAGATGGACTTGGCTCTGCACGGAGCTTCTTCTTCTCTGGGGAAGGGGCACGGGAATGTGAGGGGCAGACAGGGGTGGGCTGTGAAGTGGAAGGAGTGGAAAGGGCAAGGAGGTGTGCAGGCTTAGGGACAAGACGGGGTGGGCCAGTGGGTTAAAAAAGAGGTCAGCACAGGAGAGGAAAAGTTTCTTCAGAGCAATTGGGGTGGTCCTGGATGAGAGCGTGGGAGTGGAGGCAGAGGGTGTGGATGTATGTGTATAGGGGTGCGTGTAGTGGGTGCAGGTGACTTGACAGTATGCTGTGGTGTGGTGGATGTGTGATGGGTGGGTGTCGGTGCGTTTGTGTGTTTTTGGAGGAGGGGGTGGACACAGTTGGAGAAGACAGGCTGTGGATGTATGTTGTGTGGGTGTCTGCAAGTCTGGTGAGTGTGCTGCATGTGTCAACTACAGTAGTTGTGGTGAGTGCAGGTGTGGTGCCTGGGGTGCATGTATTGATGTCTGCTATTGTGGTGATTGCAGTAAGAGGAGCAGCAACAGTGACTGAAGGTGCAGTGCATGAGGGTGTGGATGTTGAGGGGACAAACAGGGAGGCGGAAAAGGTGAGCACACTCGGGTTAGTGGATGTTGTTGTGGGTGCATGTGTATGTTGCCTATGTGAATGCTTGTGGTGGGAGGTGTGGTGCTTGTGTTTTGAAGTGTGCTTCTTGTGTGTTGAGGTGCTTGACTGCGTGTCAGATTGTGTGCTTTAGACTGGTGAAGTGAGTGGGGTGCTGGAAGGGGTAGAGGAGGTTGGAGGGGGGATGGAATGGCCAGGGAAACTGGCTGCCGTCCAAGAAGAGGCCAGAGCCTGAAAAGCTCTCTGTAGGGCAGACATTGCACCGTGAATGCCATCCAGATAGGCATTTGTCTGCTGCACCTCTGATGCTAGCCCCTGGATGGTTGTCTGTCCTACAGAGATGGTTCTCAGGAGGTCAATAGCCTCCTCTGTGAGGGCAGCAGGGCTGACTGGGGCAGGGGAGGAGGTGCCTGGGGTGAAGGAGACACCCACCTTTCTGGGTGAGCGGGCACGGGCAACTCTGTGGGGAGCGGAAGGGAGGGCGGTGATGGAATGAGGGGTGGCAGAAGATGTCACTGTAGTGGTGTGGCCACTCGGGTCCACCACCGCCAGGGAGCCGCCATCAGAGGAGGTATCAGAGTCACTACCTCCAGTGGTAGTTGCCTCCCCGATGGTACTCCCCTTGCCCTCCCACCCACTGGTCCCCTTGGAGCTGGACGTCTCTGCCTCTGAGGATCCGTGGGCCGCTGCTTCCCCACTTGCCAGTGCCTCAGCTACCTCACCAGATGTTGCTGCTGAACAAAACCAACACAAGAGAACAGGGATGGGGAGAAAAAACAGGAGAGACACTTATAAATAGCTGAATGGAGGTACATAGTAGCCAGACATACACCCACCCCGAAGACACCCCCAACAGGCAGCACCGTTCACTATGCCCATGGCCATGCCCCTGACTACTGACCAGAACCCTGCTCTACACCCATCCCTTGAACTACCTAAGGAGACGACGTGTTGGAGACCTGAGAAAGACACCTCTACACCCTTTTGGGACCATCATGTAGATGGACACCAGTCAGAGTCCCTGCCTCTAAGCAGCATGAATCCTAATGCACACACAGACATCCTTCCAGACTTAAGTTTGTGACATGAGTACTCACCCACTTGTGACTGATGTACAGCCTTCAAGCGCCCATCCAGGTCTGGGTACGCCAACTACTTGGCGATGTCATGCCATAATGCCCTCATCTGGTGGGCCTTGACCTAAAATGGGGACACAGAAATGGAACACAGGAGTCAGCCACTTGCAAGATAGGTACAGCTGGCTATTTGTCCACTATGGGACGGACAGTACTGTCAGACTTACAGGACATACGCACACAGCATGCCATGCACCATGGCCCATGCAGGCTCTGAGGTGCACACATATGTCCTTACAACACCATCCATTACACCCAAACAGTGCACCCCAAACCCACCTGTACCTCTGGTTGTCTGTAGAGTTTTGTGTACAGGGGCAGGACCCCGTCCACTAGCCGCTCCAGTTCCTCCTGGGTGAAGGCCGAGGCCCTTTCCCCTGCAACATGAGCCACATCCATGATCAGAGGCAGGACACAGCAGTACACACAGTGGAGTACCTGTCCGCACGAGATCAGGGAGTCAAGTGAAGCATAGATGACGAATTTGCGTACGTACCGCGGCGGTGTGCGATCATGATACGCCAGAATTCCCCATTGGCATCCATGTTAAACAATGGCAATGCGAGCAGCGGTAAACACCGCCTTGTGCTGTTACGTCAACCGCCAGAGGTATGAGGTCACTTCCACAACGACAGGCCTGGATTACATTAGTCAGACATTTTTGCAGTAACTACTCATTTAAAAATTAAATTGTGCACAATGCACCTATGCATGTGACCATTTCGTAATATAACACCCAGGAAAAACAATGTTCCCTCATTGAGGTATAGATGTAGATCTGTCAAGAACTTGTTACTGTTGAGTCACTACAATGAAGTATGCAGTGCCCAATTGATAACAATGTGTGCCTATGCATGTGTGTTCATCACACCTTTTTGATATCCCACGTAGCTACTGACCCTTGTGCTGAGGAAGGGCACCATTGATGTACAGACCACTTGTGGATATGAGGACCATGGCGGAGCATCAGATTATAATCAATTACAGACTCACATGTGCAACAAATCAGGAACTTTGTGCTTTACTGGATCTTGCACTAACTCTGGGAAATCGTAATCAGCATTCCATCCCTAATAAAGTGCAGGTGCTCTCCACACTCCATTTCCTGGCCACGGGATCATTTTAAGTGACAGTGGGCATGGGGGCTGGATTTTCACAGCCAATGTTCAGCATGGTACTGACAAGATTTCTAAATGCATTTGTACGACACCTGCAGTCCTATGTGAGATTTCCCCAAAGTACTGACCTCTCTACCATCAAGTCTGATTTCTATGCCTTTTCCAACATACCCCATGTGATAGGTGCCATCGATGGCACCCACATACCGATCATACCCCAAAGAGTCAGTGAACAGGTGTACAGAAACAGGAAGAACTTTCATTCCATGAACATTGGTATGTACTGCAGACCAGTACATCTGACATGTGAGTGCCATGTTCCCTGGTTCAGTCCATGATTCCTTTGTGTTGAGGAACAGTAGTGTGCCACAGAAGATGGAACAACTCCAAGGGAACAGAGGGTAGATCATAGGTAAGTGTTTCTGTCACTAACTGTTACTAACTGACACATAGCAGACATCCAGGCTGTCTGACTAAGGGGCTTGACAATGACTACTCTGTATTGTACCTTTTTCTAGGTGATTCTGGCTATCCAAACTTGCGTTGGCTCCTGACACCAGTGAGGAATCCTAGGACGGATGCTGAGAGGAATTACAATGAGGCCCATGGACGTACTAGGAGGGTGATAGAGCACACAATAGGGCTCCTGAAGGCTAGATTTTGTTGTCTACATATCTCTGGGGGTTCCCTGGCCTATGGGCCTGAAAAGGTGAGTAGAATAGTGGTGGCCTGCTGCATGCTGCACAACGTGGCAGTGAGACATTCTACCCCCCTCTTGGAGGTGGAGGGTGCTGTATGTCCTGACCAGCTATTTCAGAGAAGGGAGGAGAGTGATGGTGATGATAAGAAAGGGAAAGATGTCAATTCCAGGACCCAACTGGTACAACTCTACTTCCAGTAACTATGTGGGACTATTGAATGAGATTGGTGTCTGTGCATCATACTGTCAGTGTGCCTTGTCATGTGGGGGGGGTGGAATATACTACTTGCCACTGTGTCCAGGTCTGCATAGGACAGAATACAATTTAGTGTTTTTTTTTAAACATATTTAGGCACAACAACATGTAAGGCGAGTGGTGCATCCCATGCTTCTCTGGTACAAATAAAGGAGTTGTCAACCAGTTGCATCCATGCTGCACTTTGTTCACACAGAATGACAGGGAACATTGTAACTGGTGTGATATGTGTTTTATTTGGTGCAAGGATAAAATCGTGCAAATTACAGTGATGGCAGTGGGTCAATGGTGATTATCAAAAAGGCCAACATGGTGACAGCATTGTTGTCAGTATTGGTGAGTCCATCCATGCTTACATGAGTTTTTTATTATTGGTAGCACTGTTTGGTGATTGATTGAGTTGGATAGTTGGTGGCCAGTTGTTTGCAAAGTCACTTCTTAGAGGGGGCCTTGTTCTTGGCAGGTGTTCCTGTCCCATATCTTGGACTGAGGGTCCGCTTGGGTGCCTGTTGTTGGCCTGTAGGTGATGAAATGGATGTCGCCTGTGTTTCCTCAGAGGGTAGTACATGTGAGGTTACTGCTGATGCTCCTATTGTCCAGTCTGTCTCCTGTGCTCTAGTGGGGGCTTCCTGTTCTGTGTGGGCCTCAGGCTGTGTTTGGGCAAGCTACTGCAGGCAACCTGCTATGCTGGCCATTGTGGCATTATGCAGTTTCTCCTGCTCCATGGGCTCTTGGTGGTGGGCTTGCTGCATCCTCTGACTCTGCTCCAGCGTGGATACTATTTAGGCCAATCTGTCCTTGGTATGGTGGTAGGATCCCACCAGAGATCACGTCCTGGGCTGCAGCATCCATCCTGTGGCCTCCCCCCTGGGCCACTGATGCCCTCCCACTGGGCCTAGCCCCCTGTGCCTGTGTCCCCTGCACAGGTCTGGCCGTACCACTTGTACTGGGGCCATCGTCTTCCTGCCTGTTGGTAGGGGGTGACTGTAACCTCTGTACTTGTGTTCCACCAGTTTGTGGCCTGGATACACAGGTGTGGGGATGGCTGCCCAGGCCTGATGTAATTGCCTTGGTGGTAGGGGTGTCAGTGGTATCCTGGGTGGGGCTGCTGGATGGTGACAGTCCAGGACTGTGTGAGGGGCCAGCCTGCTCATCAGTGTCCATGGTTCCATCCCCAGTGTCCTGTGAGGTGCCTCTGTCTCCCTGGGGGGCACTGGCACTCCTTGTTCTGTCCATCAGGGTAGCATGGGTTGTGGTGCCTGTTGGGGGAAATGGACATGTCTGTTACATTAGCATGGTTGGATGGGGTGCACAGGCTTGGGCGGGTTTGTGTAGCTTACATACTTTGGGGCCATGCAGGATGCTTTGGTGGGGTTAGCATTACTTTTAGCTTGGGATGTGGAGGTGCATTGTGGGTGCTATAGGCCATTGTATTTCCTTGCAGGGGTGGGTGGTTGTGCACAGGGGGAGGGATGTGGACCTGTTAGTGGGTTTGTGGGCATGCAGGGTGACTGGATGTAGTGATTGTGGGCTGGGTGGGGGTAGTGATCCTTGTGGGTTTTGGAGGAGTGGGGTGGTGCATGCTTTCCAGATGTGATGGATATGGGGTAAATGTAGATGACTTACTCAAGTCCATTCCTCCAGTGAGTCCAGTGAGTCCCTCAGGGCGCAGGATGGCCAGTACCTTTTCCTCCCTGTCAGTGTAGTCGGGTGGTGTTGGTGGAGGTCCTCCACCCAGTCTTCTGGACTGCAATGTGTATATATATATATATACACATATATATATATATATATATATACAGGGAGTGCAGAATTATTAGGCAAGTTGTATTTTTGAGGATTAATTTTATTATTGAACAACAACCATGTTCTCAATGAACCCAAAAAACTCATTAATATCAAAGCTGAATATTTTTGGAAGTAGTTTTTAGTTTGTTTTTAGTTTTAGCTATGTTAGGGGGATATCTGTGTGTGCAGGTGACTATTACTGTGCATAATTATTAGGCAACTTAACAAAAAACAAATATATACCCATTTCAATTATTTATTATTACCAGTGAAACCAATATAACATCTCAACATTCACAAATATACATGTCTGACATTCAAAAACAAAACAAAAACAAATCAGTGACCAATATAGCCACCTTTCTTTGCAAGGACACTCAAAAGCCTGCCATCCATGGATTCTGTCAGTGTTTTGATCTGTTCACCATCAACATTGCGTGCAGCAGCAACCACAGCCTCCCAGACACTGTTCAGAGAGGTGTACTGTTTTCCCTCCTTGTAAATCTCACATTTGATGATGGACCACAGGTTCTCAATGGGGTTCAGATCAGGTGAACAAGGAGGCCATGTCATTAGATTTCCTTCTTTTATACCCTTTCTTGCCAGCCACGCTGTGGAGTACTTGGACGCGTGTGATGGAGCATTGTCCTGCATGAAAATCATGTTTTTCTTGAAGGATGCAGACTTCTTCCTGTACCACTGCTTGAAGAAGGTGTCTACCAGGAACTGGCAGTAGGACTGGGAGTTGAGCTTGACTCCATCCTCAACCCGAAAAGGCCCCACAAGCTCATCTTTGATGATACCAGCCCAAACCAGTACTCCACCTCCACCTTGCTGGCGTCTGAGTCGGACTGGAGCTCTCTGCCCTTTACCAATCCAGCCACGGGCCCATCCATCTGGCCCATCAAGACTCACTCTCATTTCATCAGTCCATAAAACCTTAGAAAATCAGTCTTGAGATATTTCTTGGCCCAGTCTTGACGTTTCAGCTTGTGTGTCTTGTTCAGTGGTGGACGTCTTTCAGCCTTTCTTACCTTGGCCATGTCTCTGAGTATTGCACACCTTGTGCTTTTGGGCACTCCAGTGATGTTGCAGCTCTGAAATATGGCCAAACTGGTGGCAAGTGGCATCGTGGCAGCTGCACGCTTGACTTTTCTCAGTTCATGGGCAGTTATTTTGCGCCTTGGTTTTTTCACACGCTTCTTGCGACCCTGTTGACTATTTTGAATGAAACGCTTGATTGTTCGATGATCACGCTTCAGAAGCTTTGCAATTTTAAGAGTGCTGCATCCCTCTGCAAGATATCTCACTATTTTTGACTTTTCTGAGCCTGTCAAGTCCTTCTTTTGACCCATTTTGCCAAAGGAAAGGAAGTTGCCTAATAATTATGCACACCTGATATAGGGTGGCGATGTCATTAGACCACACCCCTTCTCATTACAGAGATGCACATCACCTAATATGCTTAATTGGTAGTAGGCTTTCGAGCCTATACAGCTTGGAGTAAGACAACATGCATAAAGAGGATGATGTGGTCAAAATACTCATTTGCCTAATAATTCTGCACTCCCTGTATATATATATATATATATATATATCACCGTTACCTCCTGCTCCGTGCAGGGGCCACAGACCCAGCAGGGCAGCCTGGGTTGCTGAGGCAAAGCATCCCACAGTAAATATCTTCCGAACACAGAATACACGGGCACCAATCCAGGTAAAATCCATGCATTTAATAGCATATCAGGGCAGCAGATTGGAAAATCCTGGCGCGTTTCGGTACAACATACCTTGTTCACAGGTAAGTAAAAGCAGGAGTGATTGGAGGCAGTGCTTTTAAATTAACAATCATGTGACTTCAAACTCTAGTTCCCATAATGCACGGTTTCATGTTAATATCATCATAAACTGGAGCGCATAATTTTCATATGTCTATAATAGCGTCAGAGGCACTTCAGTTCCAATAGAGTATTCATACGTGCAATTGGTGTTCATATTTTAGTTGTCCACTTGCTTTTGCGATTGCAGCCCAGCGTAATAACAGCGACTGGAAGGAGTACGTGAAAAGTGAGAGGAGAGGTACAATACCTCCCTCCCATCCCTTGCTGACCTCCAACGCAACAAATTTTCGGATAAATGCATTTTCCGCATGAAGGTGCCTGAGTATTTTGTGTTCGGAAGATATATATATGTATATATAGAATCTAGATAAATGATAACAGTCATTCAGAGGTCAAAAACGGTTGAAAAGTTTAATGAAAGCCCCGGAACTTAATATTTGTATACCCGTTGAGATTCCATACTGAACTTAAGCCTGGTAGGTTCTGTATTATGATTAGCTTAATGACTGCCACTGAAAAGTAGCCAGGAAATTAAAATGCTCCCCTTGTGAATTGCACTTCTTTTTACACCAAGAGAACGAACAAGCCCAAACCACTTTAGAAGAATTCAGTTCACCCTTTTATCTGCTTTCGCTCTAACTATCCATCCTTGCACCCGTCCACCTATTCATCCATCAATCATTTTATCTCTCCATCCACCCAATGTAGGAGGCTGGCCTGGTGTGTAGTGGGTACCTATGGTACTTACACCTTATATCAGGTCCAGTTATCACTTATGAGTGTACTGTAGGCAGTGTCTAGACTAGAAGCCAGGCTCTCTAGAGGTAGCTGTGGATGAACAGCCAAGGCTTATCTGGGAGACATGCAAAGCTCATGCAATACCACTGTAGTCACACAGTACTAACACACATGAAAGAAAACACTCAGGGCCTGATTCTAACTTTGGAGGACGGTGTTAAACCGTCCCAAAAGTGGCGGATATACCACCTACCGTATTACGAGTCCATTATATCCTATGGAACTCGTAATACGGTAGGTGGTATATCCGCCACTTTTGGGACGGTTTAACACCGTCCTCCAAAGTTAGAATCAGGCCCTCAGTGTTACAAAAATAACGATACTTTATTTTGGTGATACAAATACCAAATATACCATAGAGGCTATACTCCCTCAGGAGGTAAGTAAAACACAAATCATATACACTACTATGCAGAAACAGGTGTAAAAACAGTTAGAAAGCAGTCCAATTAGTGAAAATCACAATAGTTAGACATGGGCGTAGGGGGAGCACAAATCATATACTAAGAAAGTGAAATGCGAAAGTTGATCTCCCACCTAGGCAAGCGTAGTGTGTAGAGGAGAGCTGGGAGTACTAAACAACCCTAAAGGTAAGTACTACAACCCACCCCAGTGACCAGGAAAGCAGGAGTAAATCTCAGTAACTTTCCCAGAACACACACAGAAACGAGAAGAATTATGAAAGAACCAGAGGAAACTGCAAGACACCAACAGTGGATTCCTTGACCTGAGAACCTGTGGAAGAAGGGGTATATGTCTAAGAAACACATAAGAGTCCAGGGAGAACAGGGGCCCCTGCTAGCCCGCATGAAGGTACAAAAGAAGAACCACTGGTGAAGAAGAACAGTCAGTACTGCACCCAAGAAGACGGAGTTGGATTCCTGGTTGGTGCAAGTGATGTCCCATGCCGGATGGAGCAATGCAGTCTGGTTTGCATCGCTGGAGTCTGCCTATAAGTCTCGGCACATGCAGAGTTCGCGGTTAGCGGTAAATGGCATTCACCGGGACCAGGAAGGACCAGGTGGACTCGACGCAGGAGGGAGAGTCAGAGGAGGCTCTCAGCAACTCAGAGAGCCCACAGAAGACCAGGCAGCACACACAGGAGTCCCACAGCAAGGGGACAAAGCAGGTGCCAAAGAGGCCCATGCAGCACAACGACAAAAGCACCCACTCTGCTGGAGAACCACTAAGGAAGCTGTGCGTCGCAGGCTAGAGTACTGGGGGCTGGAGCTACAAAATGCATGAAGAACTTGGAAGAAGGAGGCCAACAAGCCTTGGCAGCTGCAAAACATGCATGAGGGTACTGTCTTGTGTGGGGAGACAAGCTCTTACCTTCACCAAAGTTGGACAGTTGGATGTGAGGACCATTGGGACCACTTCAGTCTACCACTTGTGATGCAGGATCCATACAGCTCAGCAGGGGAGTGGCTCCTTCATCCCAAGGGAGATTCCTTTGCTCTTCTGGTGCAGGCTGAAGATCGGCTGTCCTCAGAGGATGCATGACTGGTAAACAGTTGCAGTTGCTGGCAGGAGCTGGAGCTACAATGTAGCAAGAGGCGTCTTGCTTCTTTGTTGCAGTTTGTAGAGTTCCTGGAGGGTCCAGACGCAGTTTCTTCAGTGAGAAGTTGAAGTGGAGGATGCAGAGGATTCATGCTGGAGTCTTTCAATCCGAATCTGCTGAACCACCCAAAGGAGAGACCCTAAATAGCCCTGAAAGGTGGTTTTGTGACCTAACCAGGTAAGAACCTATCAGGAGAGGCCTCTGATATCACCTCCTTGCACTGGCCGCTCATATGCTCCCGGAGGTCCCTGCCAACTTGGAATCCAAGATGGCAAAACCCAGGGATACTCTGGAAGAGCTCTGAGCACCACCCTTGGAGTGGTGATAGACAGGGGAGTGGTCACTCCCCTTTCCTTTGTCCAGTTTCACACCAGAGCTTGGACTGGAGGTCCCTGAACTGGTGTAGACTGGTTTATTCAAGGAGGGCACCACATGTGCCCTTCAAAGCATTTCCAGTTGCTTGGGGAGACTACCCCTCCCAAGCCTGTAACACCTACTTCCAATGGGAGAGAGTGTAACACCCCTCTCCCAAAAGAAATCCTTTGTTCTGCCTTTCTGGACTTGAGCTTCTCAAGCAACTAGAGGGCAGAAACCTGCCTGTGAGGTGGCAGCATCTGGGGCTGCCTGGAAAACCTCAGAAGGCTGCAATGGCAATACTGGGGGTCCTCTAAGGAGCCCCAAAAGTGGGTGGAATCATACAACCAATGCTTGCAAAAGCCTTAGGGTATGATTCCAACATGTTTGATACCAAACATGCCTATGTTCAGAGTTACCATAATGTAGCTGGACATAGGTAGTGACCCATGTCCAGTACATGTGTAAAATAGTGTCCCTGTACTCACAAAGTCCAGGAAAATGGTCCTGGAGGTTGTGGCGGTACCTCTGCTAGTGCAGGGGTGCCCTCACACACAGATAGTCTGCACCCTGCCCTCAGGGCTGGAGGGCCTGCTATAGGGGTGACTTATAAGTGACCTGGTGCAGTGTAAATGGTAGTGAAAGGGTGCTTGCGCCTTTTCACGCAGGCTGCAATGGCAGTCCTACAGAAGCTTTTGCATGGGGTTCCTATGGGTTCAAAATATATTCTACAGCCAATAGGGATCCCCAGGAACCCCAATGCCCTGGGTAACAAGGCACCATATACTAAGGACTTATAAGGGGACACCAGTGTGACAATTGTGGGTGAAATACTGTGTTAACAGTAAGTAACAGCCAAATTTAGAGGAGAGAGAGTATAATCACTGGGGTCCTGATGAGCAGGATCCCAGTGAACACAGTCAAGCACACTGACATCAGGCAGAAAATGAGGGTAACCATGCCAAGAAAGAGGGTACTTTCCTACACTCATCCATTCATTCATCCGTCCAAATCATTTACACAGCCTAACCAAACCACCCACCCACTCACCTGCCAATGTATGCATTATTCCAACACACCTATCATCCATTTATACTCTTCTGTTTCCATCCATTTGTCCTTTTACCCATACATATACAAGTCCATCTTTTCACCCAGCCACCCATCCATCCATCTTTTCACCCTTCCATACATTCTTTCATCCATTTTTCACATTTCCATCACGTAGCTTTTCAAGTTTCTGCTCATCCTTCACTTTTTCATCCATCTATTCTTTCATCCTTCCATCACTTTATCCTGTCACCCATCAGGCTCTTGACCTCTCTCTATTTTCTTGCTTTTACTCCTCCTTTCTTTACAATTTGCATGTTTTCTTCCTTCCATGTTTACTTTCTAGCTGCCGTTTTTACCCTTCTGTCCACCCATCTTCCCATCTACCTGCCTCTTCTCAGTTTAAACCACCCATTCAATGTTAATGTTTTCACCTTTTCTTGTGTTCTAGCATCCAGATTCTGAAGCATTAAGGATTTACCCTGAAGTTTACTTGGGTGAATGTATCCTTCCACTAAAGATGTCAGTGAACAATTTTTCTTTCTCTTTCTTCGTGTTTTCTTTGTGATGTAACACTTGGGGGGTCATTTTGATCTCGGTGGTCTTTTTTAAAGACCGCCGAGGGACCGGCGTGCGGAAGACCGACAGTGGTGGTGGTTTGCCGCTCTGCCTATTATGACCGTTGGCAGCTCTCCATCCTTTTACGGATGGAGAGCCGCCAACAGCCATATTGGTGGGAGGCTGGGAAGTGGAGGTTGCTCCACCTCCACCGCTACGCCAACAGAACACCGCCCAGCGAATCACGTTCTGTGATTCGCCGTGGAGGTGTTCTGTTGGCGGTGTGGTGTCGGCGTAGCTGCCCCCATGGCTCCCGTCCCCTCCCGGAGGATCGTTGGACCAGGTAAGTCGATCGTCCGTGAGGGGAGTGGGGTGGGGGGGTGTTGGTGTTGTGTGGGTGCATGGGGGTGTGTGTCTGTGTATGTAGAGGGGGTGTGTGAGTGCGAGTATGGTTGCGGGGTGTTGTTTGTATGGGAATGAGTGCGTGTATGTCTGTGGGTATGTCTGTATGGATGTGTGCGTGTATGTTTGAATGTGGGTGTGCGTTTCTGACGTGTAAGTGTGTAGGTGGTGCCTGCGTGCGTGTCGTGTGGGTATGGGTGATGTGATGTTGGGAGTCGGGGAGGGGGGCCCTGCCACCTTTGCGGGGTGGCAGGGGTGGTGGGGGGGTAGGGGAGGGAGTCAGGGTAGGGGTGGGGGAGACCCCTATCAGTGCCAGGGAAGGAATTCCCTGGCACTGATAGTGCTTACCGCCATGGATTTCATGTCGGTTCAAACCGCTGGAAATCCACAGCGGTAAGCTGGGTCCAAATACCGCCAGCGGTCTAGTGACGGCCGCCGGGCTGGAGACCCAGGTCTCCAGCCCAGTGGTTGTCTGCGCCCTGGCGGGCGGAACGGAGAACCGGCGGATGACCATGGCGGTAACCGCCATGTTCATAATTCCACAAAGTAAGACCGCCAGCCTGTTGGCGGTCTTACAGCCGGTTCTCCGCCTTCCGCCATGGTCATAATGACCCCCTTGATGTCTAAGCTGTTCCTCATATACACTCACTTGCCTTACTCCATTCTCTATGACCGCCTCTCACAGCCCATCCCTTGCCATAATTAGCTTTGCAAATACTTGTAAAATAGTGGTGGTAGTGCCAAACTCATTTTGCCTCCAGACATTTGGAATATTACTTATTTACAATTCGAAGATAGTTGTCAAATTGCTTGCGCACGCAACATGGTTCCTGTGAGAAATTTGGTTGTTGGTTGAGTAGGGAGAAACCCTACTCAAGCAACAGCCACAATCCTTGTCAGGGTAAACCAGAAAAAGTCACAAAATTGACCGGCGCTTAACCCTGAGGTAGATTGGCACAAAAGTAGCCAGACTTAATTTAGAGACAGTCTATGAAGTATTATGCAGCACTTAAACAGCAATAAACTGAAAACACAACTTGAGAAATCCCACACCAATTTAGAACAGTTATTTGCAATGCAATGGGTGTTGTGTTTGCTCAAGTTAGAGCTATTGGCGTGGTAAATTCCTAACTGGACTTTTCTTGCCACATACATTACTTTAATAAGGTTGTTCTTAAGAAGCAATGTTTTCCTCTGCTGGCTGAATCTTGTACTGACACCGTGATAATGAGTAAATAAAATGTGCTTGCAACATTTTCAAACTATGTTAAAATAATCTGAGGGGCAACCAAAGCAAGATCCCACTGGATCATTTCTAGTAACACAGCCATCATGCGTGTATTCGCCATTGTACAACCGTGTTCACAATAGCACCCTACCAGTGAGTATACTGGCGAACAACACAACTTGGTGAATATAGTATACTACAAAATTTAAGAATAAAAAGTTGGTCTCTGCTCCTCATTGTGGTTAACATCAGTACTACTCATGGACAGATATGTGAAAAAGGTATTTCTATATCCACGGATTAACAATGGAAAACCTTCAAGACAGTTGTTTTGCACAGTCTCTCTCTGCAAGTAGTGCAAATTCCTTAGATTAAATAACAACACAAATGCACTTAAAATGTATAGTAAAACACCCTCCTATCATCCAAAAATGCACAAACATTAATTTGTTAAAGAAGATAAAAAAAAGATGAGCATACAGCTCTAGAACGAATATGACGGGCATATGGAGGAAATTCTCTTGATGTTAAAACATCACATCACAAAAAACTATGTAATCGAAAGATCTTCCTGCATATGTCCATCATCATAGTTGTACAGCTGTATTCTCATATTTTTAAAACAAGCTTTAACAACACGATTGCTTTCAAGCTGTGAACAAAAACACTGCACAAGACAACAGATCATACATGCTAACAGTTCTGATTCAGTGGAGAAAGTCACTACTTTTTATACGAAAATGGCTTTATTTCCACTTTTTTTTCTTGGAAAACTTCCACTTCAACTAAAGCCAAGTGGGAATAATTTCCCTGTGTCTTTTTCTAAATACTTCCTTTCACTGCTCCCAAGTTAAAATACATGACGCAAATAGGCCCTCATTACAACCCTGGCGGACGGTGTTAAAGCAGCGGTAATACCGCCAACAGGCCGGCGGAAAAAAATGGAATCACGACCATGGCGGAAACCGCCAATATAGACAGCCACTTTAACACTCCGACCGCCACGTGGTAGAAACAAACACCGTGGCGGTAACCGCCAACAGACAGGCGGAAGACAATGTACCACCCACTGTATTTCAAGAGGCCTATCCGACACCTTTTCCAGGGCGGTATCAACGCTATCAAAAGCACAGCAGAAACAGTACACAGAAGGGAAATCACTCACCTCTCAACACCCAATGAGGAACCAGGACGCCATGGAGCCTGAACTACACGTCCTGCCCATGCTTGTCTTCCTCCTTCTGTATCAGGAGCAGGAAAGACGCTGTTGACGACCACGTTGAGTACTGCACCTACAACGCAGGGGAGGGTGGGAGGGAAAAGAGAGTGACACACACACGCAACACGCAAAACCCCCACCCCCACCTTCACCCACAACAACATACACAAAAATACATGCAGCAACATTACATATACACCCCCTCACTCCCTGGAAGAACTCAAGGACAAAAGGATATGGTTGTAACAATTGTAATCAATACAAATCTGAAAGTGCAAGTTCAAAAATCAGTATATACAAATAAGTACACTAACTACACAAGTCCAGATATTACTCAAACATCGTCCGTGGATCAGTGTTGAAACGGAGAGAACACTGCAGGGGCATCAGATCGAAAATAAACAGGTACCTCAGGGGGAGGGGAGGGAGGCATCGCAGCTGGATAACGCACAACGCCACTGCTCCACGAGGGGGCTCCATGCCCACTGCTGTATCCTGGGAAGTGCAAAGCCACAGTCTCACAAGTCTCTCCAATGGGTGGTTTGCCCACTGCTGTATCCTGGGGAATGCAAAGCCACTGTGTCTCAAGTCTTTCCAGTGGGTGGTTTGCCCACTGCTCTGTCTTGGGGAGTGCAAAGCCACAGTCTCACAAGTCTCTCCAGTGGGTGGTTTGCCCACTGCTCCATCCTGGGGAGTGCAAAGCCACAATCTCACAAGTGGATGTCTTTCTCCACTGGTTCTGGAAGGGTCTTTGTGCCCACAGTGCTTCATCCTGACAAGGACTGAGATAGTGGATGTCTTTCTCCACTGGTTCTGGAGGGGGCTTGGTGCCCAGAGTGCTTCATCCTGCCAAGGACTGAGGGAGTGGATGTCTTTCTCCAGTGGTTCTGGAGGGGGCTTGGTGCCCAGAGTGCTTCACATGCAGTGTGGCAGGTCCCATTCCCTCACCTGGGTGTGTGTGCCACTAGATTGCCTGGGAACAGGTAGCATGATACGCCATGAAGGCAGAGACACACTCTACCCTGCTGCGACTTTGCCTGCCACCTGCAGGTGCAAACAATGCTGAGAGTCATGCCTCATGGACACTGGGCAGGGTCCAGGACGTCTCCTGCAGCCTCGGAAGGCTGCCCACTGGGGATGATTGCCATGTCAGCTGTGGTGGCACTGTCTGAGCACATCGTGGGGCTGGTGGTTGGGCTTGCAGCGGTGTCTGTGGCGGAGGTGCTGGCAGTGGTACATGTGTCTGCATCTGTTGAGGGACACAGCAGGACGTCTCCTGCAGCCTCGGACGGCTTCCCACTGGGGATGATGCTGGAGACTGTTGCTGAGGCAGCAGACGTGCAGGTGGTGGTGCTGGTGGTGGTGCTGGTGGCGGTGCTGGTGGTGGTACAGGTGGCGGTGTCCACTGCCGTACAGGTTGGTGTAGTGGATGACAGAAGGGGTGACTCTGGTCCCTCAGTCGGAGCCACCGTGCCCTGTCCTGACCTGCTCTTCGGCTTGTGTGCCTTCCCCACCTTTTTTTGTTGCTGCTGGTGTCTTGCCACTGTCCCCTTTTGGTTTGGAGGAGCCCTTGCTTCCTGGTAGGTGCGGCTTCTCCCTCTGGCATGTGGGCACCTTCTTCACCTTGCCAAGTGGCGGAATGGCCTGCTCCTTGGCCTCGCTAGGTGGCACACTGGCAGCCCTGATGGGTAGCGCACGTGATGAGACCAGAGTTGCTGGCACCACTGTGTTTGGGGATTTGGTGGCTGAGGTGCTGGGCTGGGACCTGGAAAGTCTGGCCCTAGGGGAAGGACGGGGCGGGGGAGGGGTAGGGAGGAGGTCAATGTTAGCCAGGAAAAGTTTCTTAGACACACTGGGGCGGGAACATGGAGGGGGTTTGGGAGTGGAGGAAGAGGTAGTGGTTGTTGGAGGTGTAAGTTTGCTGAATTTGGGTGAAGGTGCATGGGCCGGAGGCTGTTGTGAGGTGGATGGCTGTTGGGTGAGTGTGTGCCTGCGTTTGGGTACTTTGGCGGGAGGGCTCACAGACACACTGAGAGAGGATACAGGGAATGTGTGAATGGTAGTGGGGTGGTGATTGCACGTGAACGGTGTGTGGTGATGGGCGTGCTGGTGATGGAGGTAGTGGCTGAGGATATAGTGCATGCAGGTGTAAGTGGAGATGAGACATGAAGGGAGGAGGACGTGGAGGAGGGGGACACAGTGGAGGCAGTGGATGTTGGTGTGTCTGCATGGGTATGGTGCTTGTGTGAGTGCCTGTGGGATGTGTGGTGCTTATGTTTGCCATGTCCACTCTTGTGAGTTGATGAGTGTGCATGCTGGTCTGATGGTGTGCTTGGCATAAGCTGAGGTACAGGGGATTGGGTCTGGGTGGAGGAAGTTGGAGGGGGGAGGCTGGACACAGGGACAATGGCTGCCATCAGTGTTGAGGCCAGAGCCTGAAATGCTCTCTGTTGGGCTGCCTGGCCAGAACGAATGCCCTCTAGGTATGCATTTGTTTGTTGCAAATGCCTCTCTATATACCCTGGATGGCACTCAAAATGGTAGATTGCCCAACAGTGAGGGATCTCAGGAGGTCAATAGCCTCCTCACTGGGGGCAGCAGGGCTGACTGGGGCAGGGCCTGAGGTGCCTGGGGTGAAGGAGATGCCCACCCTCCTGGGTGAGTGGGCACGGAACACACACTGAGGGACTACTGGGAGGGCGGTGCTGGTAGGGGGGGTGGTGGTTGTACCTGTGTTGATGCTGTGGGCACAGAGGTGCCCACCACCACAAGGGAGCTCCCATCAGAGGAGGAGTCGCTGTCACTGGTGTATGCTCCTGTCCCTGTTGTGGAGCTCCCCTCGCACTCCATCCCACTGGTGCTCAGTTACTTCACCCTCCAGGGCCATGTGGGATGCAGCTCCCTCCTGCTCCAGTGCCACTGCTTGTAGGAAAGTACCATCTTGCCTTGTATGTTACCCCCATATTTCACTGTATGTATGTTGTTTTAGCCCTTGTGTCACTGGGCTCCTGCCAGGCAGGACCCCAGTGTTTATAGTATGTGCTCTGTATGTGTTCCCTGTATGGTGCCTAACTGTATCACTGAGGCTCTGCTAACCAGAACCTCAGTGTTTATGCTCTCTCTGCTTTCTAAATTTGTCACTGCAGGCTAGTGACTAAATTTACCAATTCTCATTGGCACACTGATACACCCATATAATTCCCTTGTATATGGTACTGAGGTACCCAGTGTATTAGGGTTCCAGGAGATCCCTATGGGCTGCAGCATTTCTTTTGCCACCAATACGGAGCTCAGACAATTCTTACACAGGCCTGCCACTGCAGCATGCGTGAAATGACGCCCACGTTATTTCACAACCATTTTACACTGCACATAAGTAACTTATAAGTCACCTATATGTCTAACCTTCACCTGGTGAAGGTTGGGTGCCAAGTTACTTAGTGTGTGGGCACCTGGGCACTAGCCAAGGTGCCCCCACATCGTTCAGGGCAAATTCCCCGAACTTTGTGAGTGCGGGGACACCATTACATGCGTGCACTACATATAGGTCACTACCTATGTATAGCGTCACAATGGTAACTCCGAACATGGCCATGTAACATATCTAAGATCATGGAATTGTCCCCCCAATACCATTCTGGTATTGGGGGGACAATTCCATGATCCCCCGAGTCTCCAGCACAGAACCCGGGTACTGCCAAACTGCCTTTCCGGAGCTTCCACTGGAGCTGCTGCCAACCCCTCAGACAGGATTCTGCCCTCCTGGGGTCCAGGCAGCTCTGGCCCAGGAAGGCAGAACAAAGGATTTCCTCTGAGAGAGGGTGTTACACCCTCTCCCTTTGGAAATAGGTGTGAAGGGCTGAGGGAGGAATAGCCTCCCCCAGCCTCTGGAAATGCTTTGATGGGCACAGACGGTGCCCATCTCCGCATAAGCCAGTCTACACTGGTTCAGGGATCCCCCAGCCCTGCTCTGGCGCGAAACTGGACAAAGGAAAGGGGAGTGACCACTCCCCTGACCAGTACCTCCCAGGGGAGGTGCCCAGAACTCCTCCAGTGTGTCCCAGACCTCTGCCATCTTGGAAACGGAGGTGTTGGGGGCACACTGGACTGCTCTGAGTGGCCAGTGCCAGCAGGTGACATCAGAGACCCCCTCTGATAGGCTCTTACCTTTCTTGGTAGCCAATCCTCCTTTCTTGGTAACCAAACCTCCTTTTCTGGCTATTTAGGGTCTCTGTGTTGGGGAATTCTTCAGATAATGAATGCAAGAGCTCACCAGAGTTCCTCTGCATCTCTCTCTTCGACTTCTACCAAGGATCGACCACTGACTGCTCCAGGACACCTGCAAAACCGCAACAAAGTAGCAAGATGACTACCAGCAATATTGTAGCGCCTCATCCTGCTGGCTTTCTCGACAGTTTCCTGGTGGTGCATGCTCTCGGGGTCACCTGCCTTCACCCTGCACCAGAAGCCAAGAAGAAATCTCCTGTGGGTCGACGGAATCTTCCTCCTGCTAACGCAGGCACCAAAAGACTGCATCACCGGTCCTCTGGGTCCCCTCTCATCCTGACGAGCATGGTCCCTGGAACACAGGAACTCTATCCAAGTTACACCCACAGTCCAGTGATCCTTCAGTCCAAGTTTGGTGGAGGTAAGTCCTTGCCTTCCCACGCTAGACTGCAAACCTGTGTACTGCATGATTTGCAGCTGCTCCGGCTTCTGTGCACTGTTCCAGGATTTCATTTGTGCACAGCCTAGCCTGGGTCCCCAGCACTCAGTCCTGCAGTGCTCAACCCGCTGAGTTGGCCTCCGACGTCGTGGGACCCTCTCTTGTAACTCTGCATGGACTCCGGTTCACAAATCTTCCAAGTGCCTGTTCAGGTACTTCTGCGGGTGCTGCCTGCTTCTGTGAGGGCTCTCTGAGTTGCTGAGCACCCCCTCTGTCTTCTTCTCCAAGGGGCAATATTCTTGTCCTTCCTGGTCCTCAGCAGCACCCAAAAACCTCCACCACAACCCTTGCAGCTAGCAAGGCTTGTTTGCGGTATTTCTGCATGGGAACACTTCTGCAACCTTCATCGCGACGTGGGACATATTCTATCCAAAGGAGAAGTTCCTAGTCCTCTTTGTTCTTGCAGAATTCCAAGCTTCTTCCATCTGGAGGCAGCTTCCTTGCACCTTCATCTGGGTTTTCCTGGGCTCCTGCCCCACCCGGACACTGTCGCGACTATTGGACTTGGTCCCCTTGCTTTGCAGGTCCTCACGTCCAGGAATCCATTTTCAGTGCACTGCTGGTGTTTGTTGTTCTTGCAGAATCCCCCTAACACGATTATTGTGCTCTTTTGGGGTAGTAGGTGTACTTTATTCCTACTTTACAGGGTCTTGTGGTGGGGTATCTTGGACACCCTGACTGTTTTCTTACAGTCCCAGCGACCCTCTACAAGCTCCCATAGGTCTGTGGTCCATTCGTGATTCGCATTCAACTTTTGGAGTATAGGGTTTGTATAGCCCCTATACCTATGTTTGCCTATTGCAATCTATTGTAATTCTACACTGTTTGCATTACTTTTCGGACTCTTACTTACCTTGTACTTGTGTACATATAACCTATGTATATTACTTACCTTCTTACTGTGGGTATTCACTGAGATACTTGTGGCATATTGTCATAAAAATAAAGTACCTTTATTTTTAGTAACTCTGTGTATTGTGTTTTCTTATGATATTGTGCATATGATATAAGTGGTATAGTGGGAGCTTTGCATGTCTCCTAGTTCAGCCTAAGCTGCTTTGCTATAGCTAACTTCTATCAGCCTAAGCTGCTAGAAACACCTCTATTCTACTAATAAGGGATAACTGGACCAGGTGAAAGTACCTTTGGTACCCACTACAAGCCAGGCCAGCCTCCTACACTGCTCCTCTGCCAGATGATGCTAATGCATGCAAGAACAGGGTGACAAAATAAAAAGGGGGGAGAAAGACAGAAGAGACACATGGTCAGTGTATGCAACACCACTACCGTTGGCGGACACAACACACAGGGAGCAGCCCTATGCACTAAGCCATGCACTAACAGTTCTTAGGAAAATCACCTGCCAATGGGGGACGATGCCTAAGCCCATTTGCTGCCCACCTGGAACCCACAGGAGCCTGAATAGGTGTAGATGGCTACTACCACTATTGGGGTTGGAGTGCCACAGAGCCTGCCTAACAAGGGACCTACCCTACCAAGTTCGCCCTGGCCTAAGGGTACCCACAGGCCACTTCCCCCACCCAGATACCTCTTAAAGCGCGCAGAGTCAGCTGAATGAGACTGTACTCACCCCCTTGTGGCTGCTGTGAAGCCCTCAAGCGCCCATTAAACTCCGGATATGCCACCGCCAGGATCCGAAACATCAAGGGGGTCATGGTGCGACAGGCACCCCTTCCACTTTGGGAGGCCACCCCAGCTGGGCCTCCACCGTCTTCTTGCTCCAGCGGTGCAGGTCCTCCCATCTTTTCCGGCAGTGGGTGCTCCGTCTATGGTAGACCCCCAGGGTCCGCACGTCCTTGGCGATGGCACTCCAAATACCCTTCTTCTGGTGGGAGCTGACCTAGAGGAAAAGTGAAGTAAGAATTGATGTTACTATCCACTACAGTTCTTCTCATGCATTGCCTAAACACCTCCCACTCTGGCCCAGACATACATATACACACACTATCCTCACATGCTGGCCTGTACCCCTCTCCACCCTCTTCCATCCACGTCACTCCATACAATCATGAGCCATCCACCATGCTCACAATGTACTCACCTGTTTGCCTGGAGGACCGTACAGTTGCGTGTACTGGGGAGGACCCCATTCACTAGTTTCTCCAACTCCTCCGAAGTGAAGGCAGGGGTTCTTTCCCCAGACACTGTAGCCATCATTGCTTCCAGACACAGGTCACAGCAGCACTTGTAGTTTAGGTCCTCTCCTGTTGAAGGTCAGGTATCAAGTGAGGGAAATGTTAGAAAATGGCGGCCACGTCCGCGGCGTACATCGTCATTGGCTCCTGGAACCCATAGGGCCCAATGTTAACCAATGCTGAATTGCGCCACGGTCTTCGACGGTGTACAATGCCAGCGCAGTTACCTCATTTCCCCTTGTCCCACCTTATAGGTCAGGCAGCCGCCATGTCAGGGGGCCGCATGGCAGGCCAAATAACTGCATCACACCTATTTAGGCCAGGAATACAGCCAGACAAAGGCACATGGAGAAATTTTTATATTTTTGCGAAAAACATTGTGATACCTAAGTGTTGTATGACCCTCTGCTCACCGTTCTCCTCCATAGGGCACGTCCGCTGGGGCAGGTGATGAGATGGCCGCATTCTCTGGTGTACAGACCCCTGGTGGACCTGTCAACAATGAAAGAGAGGCACATAATTATCACTTACAAACTTGATCGTGCAACAATCCAGGAACTGTTTGCCCAGTTGGACACAGGCCTGATTTCAGCTATCCGCCATCCCACAGGAATCCCCCTCTAGTGCAGGTCCTATCTGTACTCCATTTCCTGGCCAGTGGGTCTTTTCAAACAACAGTGGCCATTTCATCAGGGATGTCCCAGCCAATGTTTTCTAACGTGTTATCCAGAGTGTTGTCTGCCCTGCTGAAACACATGTGCAGCTACATTGTTTTCCCTCAAGTGGAGGATTTGCCCACAGTGAAAGGTGACTTTTATGCACTGGGACATATCCCCAACATCATTGGTGCCATTGATGGTACACATGTGGCATTTGTCTCCGCCCGCAGGAATGAACAGGTGTACAGAAACCGGAAAAGCTACTATTCAATGAATGTGCAGATGGTGTGTTTGGCAGACCAGTACATCTCCAATGTGAATGCCAAGTATCCGGGCTCAGTGCATGACGCTTACATTTTGAGGAATAGCTGCTTCCCTTATGTGATGGGGCAACTCCAGAGGCACCGTGTGTGGCTAATAGGTGAGCCTAAAGTCCCCACACAGTTCCATTTGGTGTCTGGGTATGGGAGATTCCCTAATGTTTGGAGAATGTCCAACTGTTGTCCCTCGATATTTGCAGGTGACTCTGGTTACCCCAACCTGTCATGGCTACTGACCCCAGTGAGGGATCCCAGAACAAGAGCAGAGGAACTCTACAATGAGACACATGAGCGAACTAGGAGGATTATAGAGTGCACCTTTGGCCTCCTGAAGGCCAGATTCCAGTGACTCCATCTTACAGGTGTATCCCTATATTACTCACCGAAGAAGGTGTGCCAGATAATCGTGGCCTACTGTATGTTGCACAACCTGGCTTTGCGACGCCAGGTGCCTTTTCTGCAGGAGGATGGGCCTGATGTTGGTCTTGTGGCAGCTGTGGAGCCTGTGGACAGTGAAGAAGAGGAGGCAGAAGAAGAATATGTAGACAATCGAAACAACATCATCATGCAATACTTCCAGTGAGAAACAGGTAATAAGATGGAACTGCTTCCCACATCTCATACTATTGTAGGAGCTAGCATAAGTCTGCCTTTTTCACTCTGTGTATGGACCGTGACTTGTCACTTTGGCTTTCCATGTCACAGATCTGGGTCCCAATTTGTGCCCTCTGCTATGTTTACTGCTGGCCTTCAGCTGTGTAACATTGGTATGTGAACAAGGACATTGACATTGCTATATTCCAGAGATGTTGCAATTACACATTTGTGAAAGCACAGACTGACTCCAGATTGTTTTGTGATTCAAGGGTGTTTATTTCTGTGCAAATAAGTGGAGGGGTATGTGAAATTGGCTGGGGTGATGGTGGAGGAATGTCCATGGCAGAGTCCAGTCTATTTGTATCACAGGTGCATTGTCCAATGGGGCATAGGAAGTGGAGCAACAGCAGTTTAAGGTGGACAGGATGACAAAGTGGGACAGAAGGGCGACATTCAGGATGGTCTTATTTCCTGGTGGGGGTCTTGGTAATGTTCTCTGTCTTGTTCCTGGATCTCAGGGACCGTTTGAGGGGTGGTTTTCCTTCTGCAGGGGGTGAGGTGCTGGAGGCCTGTTGTTCCTGTGGCGGTGCCTCCTGTCCACTAGTGCCGGCGGAGGTGGAGGGCTGTTCATCATCCAGGCTAGTGTCAGAGGCCCGTTGGTGTGCCACTGTGTCCCTCATGGTGTTGACAAGGTCTGCCAGCACCCGCTGCTATGGTTACCAGGGTGGTGTTAATGGACTTCAAGTCCTCCCTGATCCCAAGGTAGTGTTCCTCCTGCAGCCCCTGGGTCTCCGGAAACTTGGCCAGTACCGTGCTCATGGTCTCCTGGGAATGGTGGTATGCTCCCATGATGTTGGAGAGTGCCTCGTGGAGAGTGGGTTCCCTGGGCCTGTCCTCCCCCTGTCACACAGCAGTCATCCCAGCTTCCCTCTTATCCTCTGCCTCTGTCCACTGAACCGTGTGCCCACTGACCCCAGGTCCCTGATTGTCTTGGGTTGGTGGGTTTGCGTGGGTTCCCTGTAGTGGTGGACACACTGCTGATTGACGTGTCCTGGGGACAGAGGGATGGCCCTTTGGGTGGGTGCTGTGCTGGTGTTTCCTGAGGGGGGAGGATCTGTGGTGGTTTGGGACTGTGTCAGGGGAACCGACTGTCCTGAGGTCCCTGATGGGCCGGGCTGGTTATCTTGATCTAGGCGTGCAGAGCTGCTGTCATCACTGTGGGCCTCTTCTGTGGGGGGACTGGATATGTCTGGCACCTCCTGTCCGGTGACGTTGGTTATTGGTCCTGTTGGGGTGTAAATGCATAATTGTAGTATATGAGTGTGCCATCTTGTGCATTGGGAGTGGTACCCTCTACTCCTGTGCTTGCATAATTGTGTTTGCCCTTTTGCGATAGTTGTTTTGGGGTCAGTGTGGGTATCTGTACTGGACATGCTTTGGTGACGGTGGTCCATGTATAGGTGTTGCATGCAGAGCATTGGTACTGAGATGTGTGGGTTGTGATAGTGGGACATATGGAGTTGATGGCGTGATTGGGCTGAGGGTAAGAGTGGGAGTATGTGATAGCATGCAGGTGGGGTGGGGGGATGTAGTAGTAAAGATATGACTTGCCAGAGTTCAGTCCTCCTGCTACTCCTGCGAGGCCCTCAGGGTGCATGATCACCAAGACTTGCTCCTCCCATGTTGTTAGTTGTGGGGGAGGAGGTGGGAGTCCACCCCCAGTCCTCTGTACAACAATCTGGTGTCTGGATACCACGGACCATACCTTCCCCCGTAGGTCGTTAAACCTCTTCCTGATGTCATCTTGTGTTCTTTGATGCTGTCCCACTGCGTTGACCCTGTCGACAATTCTCCGCCATAGCTCCATCTTCCTTGCAACGGATGTCTGCTGCGCTTGTGATCTGAATAGCTGTGGTTCTACCCAGATAATTTTCTCCACCATGACCCTGAGATCCTCCTCAGAAAACCTGGGTTGTCTTTGAGGTGCCATGATTTGGTGTTTGTGATGTGTGAGGTGCTGTCTGTTGTGATGTGTTGATGTGTGTTGTTTGAGGTGCGTGGATGTTGTATAAGTGATGGTGTTGTGTGTCTGTGGATGCTGGTGTTGTGTTAGCTAATCTCTCTCTCTGGCCTTCTCTCAAATTTTTGGTTGTAAGGGTTTGTGGGTGATGTGGGTGTGTGCTTTATGTTGGATTGGGTCTGTGGGTGTGGTGTGTGTATGTGTATCAGGTGTGTGTATTTCGAATTGTCCAATGTAGTTGTGTTTAGTAAATGTGTGTGTATTTGGAGCACAGCTATGTGTACCGCCAATGGATTACCACGGTTGAAAGACTGCTGCGTTGATTCGTGGGTCATGATAGTGTAGGAGTATTCTTGTTGGTGTGACGGTGTGGGTTTTGGTATCGCCAGTTTATCACTGACCTTTGGTGTGGCAGACTTGTGTGGGTGTCGGTATTGTGGCGGATTCCGAGCTGTGGGTCGTAATACCTGTAGAGGAATTCCGCCTCTGCAACGGTATGTTGGCGGTCTTCAGCATGGCAGAAAGTGGGATTTACCGCCAGGGTTCTAATGAGGGCCATAGTCTTCTGAGGGTACCCTGCTCCAGAGACCACACACCACCACTGGAGGCAGATCTTTCTCCTATCTGGCCCCCAAAGCCTGGAACTCCCTCCCCACCCACCTCCGCAAGACCCAGGACCTCCTACTCTTCAGTAAGGGCCTTAAAACCTGGCTTTGCAAACAGTGATCCCCCATCCCCTCTCCCCCCCCAGTGCCTTTGAGACCCTCACGGGTGAGTAGCGCGCTCTATAAGTTTCTTTGATCAGCTAGTAGGTAGGCCCTGTTCTCCTCTCAGTTTTCAACTCCTTCCCTGTCAGAAAATTGTTGAAGTCCCAAGTTATGTATTTGACCTATCTAGGCACCTTTACCAAGTATCCAGGACTGGAGGTGCATCACCTGGAGGGTTAGGACCCACTCAGGCTGGGTCCAGGTGTGGATTTAAGATGGTTGGAGCCTTTTCTGTACCTGAAGCTTTGATCAGGAGGCCAGCCAACTAGCCATTAAAGTTAATTTGGACTTCTTCAGTTTACGCAGGAAAGCATGTCTCAAACAGCAGAGCAGTCCTGAATTCCACGCGTTCTGATGGGGCAATGACAATTACCAATTCCAGTGAGGCCTAACGTGACCGTGATGAAGAGCACATTGCCCTCTCACAAGTCCTCAAGGGGAAGGGTGTTTTTAGAAGAGAAAAAGAGAAAATACCTGCTTCTACTTCATGGGCTTCAGTATCGGACTGCTGGACCCTGAACTGCACTTCATGTTGGTCGTCAGGACTTCTGATTTCTCAAAATACTGCATTCTTGTTTTTTTAGGATTCTGAGCTGCAAAAGAATTACTTCATTAATACATTGAACTTGCATAAACTATTGTACATTGCATAATGTCAGTTATTGTTGATACATTGTGCATACATTTCTATAAGGCTGAACAAGTCTCTTCCTCTTTATACAATACTTTCTGTCTCTGAAGCAATGTCCAAACTCACAAACAATCAACTTGACTAAAGGGCTTCTTTGTGTTCTGGCCTAATCTCTTGCCAATAATAGTTCTGATAAACTTGCTATATTTCCAATCTCCTAATTCTCAGGGGAGCGTTTGTAAAAGGAAATACATCTTCCCTTAATGTCTTTTTAGCTGTATCTTGGATTCCCACACAAACGAAAAATCACGCTTGTTCTTTTTGTGGTAAATGATTGAAAAGACAGAGCTCTGTTTTGTTTCATTTAAGCAATTAATCTTTCTTTACCTTGAAATGAAGTTACTTGCTTGAAAATTTCAGAAGAACCCAAATTTGTGTTTTGCACATTTCTTATTTTCTCTCTTTTACAGGAAATACAGGATCATCTGCAGAAGACGGAAGAGGAGAGCGAGCACTCTGCAGTAAGCAGACCCGGGGGCGAGGATTGCCAGAACTTGACTGGAGGCTGTCCGGAGGACAAGAAATGCTGGAACTCGACTGGAAGCTGGTCAGAGAATGAGGAACACTGGAACTCAACTGGAGGTAGGCTGGAGCACAAGGAACTCAACTTGACTGGAAACAGGTGAGCAGAGCAATCCTCCTGATTGTGGCACATGGTCAATACAGATCACATTGTGAACAGCACTTGTTTTGACAGTTACAACTGGAGCAGATGGAATACAAAGTGCATAATCAACAAGCATTGGTTATAGTAAATGAGACATTAAACAAGCATTGGTTATTGCAAACTTGAAATTCAAGGATTTAATGAATTTACCCAAATAAGTCTGAATGTTGCAAGCAACAGCATCTTGCTGTAACCGAGCTATTGGATGTGCTAGTATACCCCAAACAACAGGGCAGTCCCTTTTGGTGCAGCAGGACAGTCATTTGAAGTACACAGGAGGACACTTGCAGCAGGGCAGTCCTCTGAAATACCTTCTGCAGGTATGGAACTTAACTGAAATGTAATTCTGTGGGCCATATATTTATACCTGCTGTCAGCTTTGAGCAGAAGAAACTTCTGGGGTTTTCTTCCAACAGAAGCGTCTGGAATTTCCTGACATTGAATGTACACATTCAATGTCAGGAAATGTACACATTGAATTATTTACTGCAGTGTCTCTCGAAGCCTCACAACTCTACACTTGGCTCAGCTAATTGTCCTCCCCTATTCAACCTTTGACTTCCTTACACTGTATTTGCCTCCCACACACTTCTTTACCCACTAAACACATCAGTTGAATTACACACACACCAAGGTTGCCGATTCTTCCATTCAGGCATTGAAGCATTAATCTAGCTCTCCCATCCTCCAGCCATCTATCGGTTCATATTTGCACTCTTCTAATCATGAATTAGTTTGCTCACCTTTCCATGGCCACCACTCCTTATCTCACACGAGTCTCCTTAATGGCACAGCCTCACCACCCTAAATCTGTTTCCCACCCTTGAGCCACTCGGCCCTTGCCACCTAATTTTACGTGCATCTAGTCGTATAGTCACTAAGTTATGCACTAACTCTTCCACCCAGAAACAAAATTACTGATCCACTCATTGATCCATCAATGCACAGACTCATCTGTTTATTTACTCAACAGCGGAATCATGACTACATTCATCAATCACAACCAAATATTCGAATAATCAATCGAAATGCACTTTGTGCTATAAGCAAGACCTTTTCGGTTTGCCAATCGATATATATTAATATAGATTGCTGGAAAACGGCCAAAAGGCATATAATTTGTATGAAATCAGGAAAATAAAACAAAGTCAAATTATCAACATCATCAACTGCAATTGTTTATTTTTTACGGACAAACCTGGTAAACTTTATGGCTGCAAGCTGCAGTGCAGTAACAATTTCCAAAAATCTCCATGTTCACCAGCCACTAGCTATTGGGCTATGAACATACCCTTAAACAAATCACGGGGAAAAGAAAATCAAGTAAACCTGAAGTATACATGCATCAATAATCTATTGCACTACCCATTTTTCTTTCATTCTCCCATATGTCTACTTTCACCTATTTGTGTCTGCCTTTGTCCTGTGAGACTTTGGCCCTGATTCTGATTCTGGCGGGCGGCGGAGGCCGCCCGCCAGAATTCAGCCCTCCATAATACCGCTCCGCGGTCAAAAGACCGCGGAGGGTATTATGAGTTTTTCCCTGGGCTGGCGGGCGGTCTCCAAAAGACCGCCCGCCAGCCCAGGGAAAAACTCCCTTCCCACGAGGATGCCGGCTCGTAATCGAGCCGGCGGAGTGGGAAGGTGCGACGGGTGCTGTTGCACCCGTCGCGTATTTCAGTGTCTGCTAGGCAGACACTGAAATACTTTGTGGGGCCCTCTTACGGGGGCCCCTGCTGTGCCCATGCCATTGGCATGGGCACGGCAGGGGCCCCCAGGGGCCCCACGGCACCCCCTACCGCCATCCTGTTCATGGCGGGTTTCCCGCCATGAACAGGATGGCGGTAGGGGCTGTCAGAATCCTCATGGCGGCGGAGCGCGCTCCGCCGCCATGAAGGATTCCCCCGAGCAGCGGTAAGTCGGCGGGAGCCCGCCGACTTGCCGCTTCTGACCGCGGCTGAACCGCCGCGGTCAGAATGCTCGTGGGAGCACCGCCAGCCTGTTGGCGGTGCTCCCGTGGTCGGTGGCCCTGGCGGCCACCGGCCGCCAGGGTCAGAATGACCCCCTTTATGTACATTGTATGGCAATGTATGTTTTTGTGTCTATATAAGCTCATATGTGTTAATGTGTGTGCATATGTATGTGTATGTAGTTTGGCCTTGCTGTATACATATCTGCCTGCTTCAGTGCCTCTAGATCTGTGGATCTGTGGTGTTTCTATCTGTCTGTGTGCCTTCAGGCTTGTTGTTTTGTTGTGTAGCCATTTTAGTTATAGCTCCATGCATGTTATTTTAACACACTGGGCCTGCAGCTGTGCACTTTAACCTAGATCCACTTTATTCAGCTTTGTTTCTTATTTTAACAATAGCCACATTTGCAGTCTTGTTTTATTTCTCTCTGTCTAGCAGTTCTTTGCCTAGGCCAGCACTGTGTTTTTAAACAAGACTTTTCCTTTCACTCTGTGCTTTTCTCAAGGCTGCGGTAAAATGTGGTAACGCTTTGTCTCTGGTATTCATAGAAACATACACATCCTTATGTAGGGACATTTTCTCAGGACATCTGCCGTTTTATTATAAAACACTTCCCTGTCCCAAACACTACAGCTGCTTATGCAGATATCAGGCCTTTGCTCAGGTATGGGGGATGATGTTTTCTCAAGGGGAACCTGAAGGGCAGAATTAGAGCTCAACATGCTGTGCTCTACTATAGCTGGGTAGGAAGTAGCTTATTGACTCTAGTGACAATATGGTAGCATTATTTTTATGCTTTACTCTCCTGTCACAATTTCAATCCTGTCATGCTTTATCGTCCTGGTTATTGCAATACATGTTTTAATATTTAAGATGCAGTTGCTTCATTCAAAGTCTTACTGACACACAAACTGCTTCTGATTGTCCTTGTATACGTGAGACCAATGTAACTGAGAGAAACAGATTTGATCTGAGTGACCACAATTTTCCTGAGGAGTCAATTGTGTCATGCCCTCGACTGCCTAATCATCCCTGCCCTTGGGTGGAGATGAGGCACTGCTAGTTACCCAAAGCAAAACCTGGATTGAGGCGACAGGCGTCACCTGTAGTGGATGAGACTCAGGTCTTCATCATGAACTTGGCGGTAATGACCGCACCGTCAGCAGTGACGGTAACTAACGCCAACAGGCAGGTGGTGCAGCCGGCCAAATAATGAAGCATAAGAGAAACAGCCAGCAGCCCATCCACTCACCGCCATCCTGGAAGCTCCTCTGATGACGGCAGAGGCTGCCAACAGGCCAGCGGAAAGGCCCAACCTGACCACCATATTATGAACACAGCACTGCCATCATTTCCGGGGAGGTAACCACTGCCACGCAAAGCCTGGCGGAAACTTACAAAACAAAAGGACACACTCACCGGAGGCATCCAGAACACGCCGACATGGAGCGGGAGTTGGAAATCATGCCAGTGCTTCTCCTTGCCATTTTTCTCCAGGACCGTAACCGATGAGGAAGACCACGACGGTAAGTACCCTAGCCTTGCACACAAGGGAGGAAAGGGCACAATTACACACCCACACACCCTACCCACACCGCAACAGACACCCAACCCCTCCCACCACAGCAAGCCATACATACCCTAGCAAAATGTACTTAGAAGACACAACCCAACAAATACCTGCACCAATGCACATACCTGTGCACACCACACCACCACAGTGAAATGCTGCACAATGGCTCAATTCAGCACCAGCAAGCCTGCTGTGCAGCAAGTTTTAATTTTACAAATGTAAAACTATTTACAAAAGGCCATTGGCCAGTCCATGAAATGTCCTGGAAGGGCAAATATAGCCCACACTTGACTCCTAAGATGAAAAGGGAACTCCACTCAGAAGAGGCATCAATGGGGCAGCCAGGCACCTCAGGGGACAGGGGCATGGGGTGGCGGGGGTGGGGACTTCTTCCTGGAAGGGGGGGCTTGGGCTTAGGTTTGGAAGGTGGAGGGGGTTCGGGCATGCCCTTGGAAGGAGGGGGAGTGGGCTTGGACCAGGGGGTGGCAGAGGGACCAGGGGCAATACAGGTCTTCTTCCTCCCTGGGGAAGGGGCACGGGAATGGGAGGGGCAGACTGGGGTGGACTTGGACATGGAAGGAGTGGACTGGGCAAGGAGATGGGCATGTTTAGGGACAAGACAGGGTGGGCCAGTGGGTTGGAACAGGTCAACACAGGAAAGGAAAAGCTTTTTAAGTGCAGTAGGAGGGGTTTTGGAGGCAGGTGTAGGAGTGGAGGTTGAGAGAGTGGTGGTACTAGGTATTGGTGTGCTGGACGTGCTTGCAGGTGCCTGTTTAGTATGCTCATGTGTGGTGGATGTGTGTGGAGTGGATGACTGTGAGCGTATCTGTGTTCTGGGAGGAGGGGTGGTGGACACAGTGGGAGAAGAGAGGCTGCCAGTGTATATGGATGTTGTGTGGGTGCCTGCAGGTCTGGTGAGTGTACTGCAAGTGTCTGTGAATGTAGTTGTGAGTGCAGGTGTTGTGTCTGTGGTGCATGACTGGATGTCAGCTGAATGGGGGCAGCAGCAGTGACTGAGGGTGCAGTGCGTGTGCATGGTGAGGTGACAGACAGGGTGGTGTGGGAGTTTAACACACTGGGGGAAGTGGATGTTGTGTGTGTTTTGGTATGTTGGGTGTGTGCCTACTTGTGGTGGGAAGTGTGGTGCACCTGTTTGTATGTGGGCTTCATGTGTTGATGTGTGTGCATGGCTGTATGTATGTCTGCTTGGAATGGGTGAAGGAATTGGGGTGCTAAAAGGGGTAGAAGTGGTGGGAGGGGGGAGGGGGACGGAGAGACCAGGGACACTGGCTGCCGTCAAAGAGGAGGCCAGACCCTGAAAAGATCTCTGTAGGCCAGACATAGCACTGTGAATGCCTTTCAGGAATGCATTGTATGCTTGCATCTGGGATGCTAGCCCCTGGATGGCACTCATGATGGTTGTTTGCCTTACAGAGATGCTTCTCAGGAGGTCAATAGCCTCCTCCGTGAGGGCAGCAGGGCTGACTGGGGCAAGGGATGAGGTGCCTGGGGCGAAGGAGACGCCTACCCTCCTGTGTGAGCGGGAACGGCCAACTCGGTGGGAGCTAATGCGAGGGCAGTGATGGTATGCCAGTGGCGGAAGATGGGAAAGAATGTGTAGGCCCACTGGGGTCCGCCACCACCAGGGAGCTGCCATCGGAGGAGGTATTGGAGTCACTACCTCCAGTGGTAGTTGCCTCCCCCATGGAACTCCCCTCGCCCTCCAACCCACAGGTCCCCTTGGCGTCAGTCAACTCTGCTTCCTGGGAACCGTGGGTTGCAGCATCCCCACTCGCCGGTGCCTCAGCTCCCTCGCCAGATGATGCTAAAGCACGCAAGAACACAGGAGCACGGGGGGGACAAAACAAGAAAGAAGTCTGTCAAATCAAGTTCATACATACCTGTTGGCACACATACACCCCCAACCATCTCATGCACAAACCCCCGCAGACAGAACAATTCACCTGAATGTGTCCCTGACTGCTAGGCATTAATCTGACTCTATACTACATTCCCATCCTGGCCCTCTACTCTGAAGAAATTTGCATTAGGAAACAATGTGAGACGATGGCAAGGTTACACACCTGTAAGTCCATGAGGCTACATTCAAAACAATAGGCCAAACAGGGGACCCCTCAGAGGCCTACAGACCCTGCCATCACTACCTAAGGCACCATCCCACAGTCATAGAGGGGTGCAGGATTGCAGGGACACACCTGTCTATGGGCCTGCCACTACTATGTATGCATCCCTTAGCACCTAACCATACTCATAATGGAAGCAGAACAACAGTGTTGGTACTCACTCCCATGTGGCTGCTCTGCTGCCCTCAAGCGCCCATCCAGATCCGGATAGGCAACCGCGAGGATGTGGGCCATGAGGGGGGTCAGGGTCCGATGGGCACCCCTCCCATGTTGGGAGGCCGTCATCAGCAGGTCTTCGGCAGTCTTCTTGGACCAGCGCCTCAGGTCCTCCCACCGCTTCCTACAGTGGGCGCTCCGCCGGTTGAAGACCCCCAGGGTTCGCACTTCCTTGTTGATGGCTTACCAGAGTCCCCTCTTCTGATGGGTGCTGACCTGCATGGGACACACAGAGTAAAGGTACACACGTCAGTGCGGGTGCCCCATGCACAAATGCAATGCCAGTGCAACCTCACATGGCCGATGTTGACATAAATTGACGATAGCCAGGACAACAACTGCCAGACAAATTATGGGTCAGTATCCAAACAGCCAACAGAAACACCTACGGGCATCTGCCACAGTCTCACACATTCATGGAGGTCAAATACCGACTTACCTGAGCCTCTGGTCGCCCATACAGCTTCGCATAAAGGGGTAGGACCCCGTCCACCAGCTTCACGAGCTCCTTCGTGGTAAAGGCCGGGGCCCGTTCCCCCGTTACGCATGCCATCCTTAGGACCAGAGTCAGGACATAGCAGCTCATGCAGTGGAGTTCTGTCTCTCACAAGGTGCAGGAGTCAAGTGGCAAGGGCATAGCAAAATGGTGGTATTTAGCGCAGCGGTGTGCTTCCCCATAGGAGTCAATGTTATCCAATGAAGAGGTGCACGGCGGTGAACACCGCCTACTGCCGCGACAACTAACGCCAGCGGTCAGAAGTCACTTCCTACACTACACTACCTGTAGGGCAGGGGGCTGCAATTTTCAATACACCAGGCCTTCACAGTCTGTTGGGGGCCCTAATACATGGCTCCATTCCCTCTCCCCTTCGTTGTGTACTGTCATGATTTGTGTTCCTCCTCATTGAATAATCCTGGGAAGTGTGTGTACAGAGTCATTCCATTATAACAATAACACCTCACCACACATTACCCTGACTGGATTAACTTGTTATTTGTGTCTGGGTGAGGTACAATTGTGTTGCATGTTAAACATGAATTGTGTCACCATGTGGTGCAAGTGTATGTCACTCCTCAATGTGTCTCTCTTCCACCACCATAGGTACAGACCCAGGTGGCTAGGGAGGGCCCCATCTGTTTACAGACCCCTGGCTGATCTGGCCACCATGAAGGAACGTCACATCTTCCTGAAATACCACCTGAATCGGACACCAATCCTTGACCTCTGTGCAGAAATGGATCCTGTTCTGATGCCAGCCAATAGGAATCACCATGCCATCCCTACAACGGTGCAGGTACTATCTGTGCTACATTTTCTGGCCACAGGCTCATTTCAAGTGACAGTGGGCATGGCAGTTGGGGTATCACAACCAATGTTCAGCCTCATCCTGTCAAATTTCCTGAATACATTCGTACCTGCAAAGTTATGTCCAGTTTCCCCAAAGGGCTGATCTCACCGCAATCAAATCTGGATTCTATACCTTGCAAATATCCCCCATGTAATAGGTGCCATTGATGTTACCCACATAGCCCTCATACCCCCAAGAGTGAATGAACAGGTGTTCAGGAATCGTAAAAACTACCACTCCATTAACGTCCAATTGGTGTGTACTTCTGAACAGTACATATCACATGTGAACGCAAACTTCCCAGGATCAGTCCATGATTCCTTTGTCCTGAGGAACAGCAGTGTGCCACAAATGATGGGACAACTACAGGGAGACAGAGCTTAGCTCATAGGTGAGTGTGTATGCCACTGTATAAGTGACATACCTGCCAGGCAGTCTGAATGGAAGTAGAAAGAGTGTGTATTGACCCTCTTTCGTCCACTTTTTCGGGGGATTCTGTCTACCCAAACTTGCAATTGATCCTGACAACAGTGAGGAATCCTAGGACAGATGTAGAAATCCATTACAATGAGGCACATGATCGCATTAGGAGGGTCATCGAACGTACTATTGGACTCCTGAAGGCAAGATTTTGTTGTCTCCATCTGTCTGGAGCGTCCCTGTGCTATGTCCCTGATAAGATGGGTCAGATTGGTGCCCTGCTGCATGCTGCACAACCTAGCTGTGAGGAAAGCTATGGTGTCCCTTACAGGTGATGTAATAAATTAATGAATGATGTAACAGATGTGGGTTACAGCAATGGAATGTACAGTGTGGCATACTTCATGGACTACAGTCTGTTAGACCCCCTCATGCAATGTAAGTTGCATTATGATGTTGACCGGCTAATACATGCACATTGACATTTTATTGCTTAAATGAAATGAGAACACACGTTTTGAGTGCACAGGTGTATTTATTTAGACTGATATTATCCATGGGTGATGGAATAGTGGAAGGGAGTGGGCACATGGTGGACAATCTACTCAGGTACATATCCACAGCTGTTGGTTGCACAGGGGCATAGTCCATGGGGCCATTGGAATATGGTGAAATGGCAGTGGCATGTCAACAAGGTAGCTCAGTGGGACACAAGGGAGACAGTTCAGGGTACAGTCACTTCCTGTAGCTGGGCTTGGTCTTGGCAGGTGTTAGGCCGGGATGTCTGGGTCTAAGGCCACGTTTGCGAGGAGGTAGTTGGGCTGCAGCGGTAGGGGTGCTGGTGTCCTGTGAATCCTTTGGCAGTGCCACACGTCAACTGGCTGCTGCAGATGTAGATGGCAGAGCATTGTCCTGGCTAGTGAAAGCGGCCTGCAGATGAGTGGATGACTCAGGCTGGCTGGTATTCTGGCGCTACAGCACCCCTGCAATGGAGGCCATGGTAGCATGGAGCTGTTTCCATTGCTCCATGGCCTCCTGGTGGGGTGCTGCCTACAGCCTCTGATTCTCCTCCAAGGTGGTCAGTATCTGGCCCATCCTGTCCTGGGTATGGTGGTATGCTCCCAGGACTTCAGCAATAACCTCCTGGGCAGCAGCATCCCTCCTTGGGCCAACCCCCTGGGCCACTGCTCCCTTCCCACTGGCCCGAGCCCCATGTGCCTTTGTCCCCAGCACAGGTCTGGCAGTCCCACTTGCACTGGGTTCTTCATCATCCTGTCTGGTGGTGGGTGGAGACTCAGGGCTCAGTACTTGTGGGCAGCCAGTCCGTGGCCTGGGGACACTAGTGTGGGGGCGTTGGACCGGAGCTGATGGTGGTGGCTGAGTGGCAGGGGTATCAGTGGTGTCCTGGGTGGGGCTGCTGGAGGGTGACTGTCCAGGGCTGTGGGATGGGCCAGGGACTTCATATGTGTCCAGACAGCCCACTGCACTCTCCTTGACGTCTCTGTCTGGGTGGCATGGGTGGTGGTGCCTGTGTATGAGTGAATAGAGATGTGGGTGACCTGCACTTACTTGTCCCTTCCATCACTGCTTAGGAGTAATTGGTGGTTCCATTCCCATGTGGTAGCATGCAGGGTCCCTTGGTGTTCATTTGGATGCATTTAGTGAGGGGGTGTTGCATTGTGGGTGTTGCAGAGCTCCTGCCGTTACATGCATGGGTTGGTTGACTGTGCACAGGTGGATGGATGGTGATCTGTGGGGTGGGTTGTGGGCATGCAGGGAACATGGGTAGGTGTGGGAGGTTGTTGTGAGCTGGGTAGGGGATGGGGGCATGGTGGTAGTGAAAGGGATGGAGTGATACATGCATTACAGATGTAGTTGACTTACCCGAGTCCAGTCCTCCAGGGAGTCCAGTGAGGCCCTCCGGGTGCAGGATAGCCAGGACTCTCTCCTCCAAGTCGGTGTATTTTGGGGGAGGAGGAAGGGGACCACAACCAGTCTTCTGTACGGCGATGTTATGCCTGGATGCCATGGAACGCACCTTCTCCCGCAGGTCATTCCATCTCTTCCTGAAGTCATCCTTTGTGCGTGGATGTTTTCCCACTGCATTCATCTAGTTGACGATCCTCTGCCATAACTCCATCTTCCTGGCAATGGGCGTCTGCTGCACCTATGCCCCAAATATCTGTGGCTCGACCCTGAGTATTTCGTACACCATGGTCCTCAGCTCCCTGTCGGTGAAGCAGGGGTGCTTAGGGGGTGCCATGGCGTGTGTTGTGGGTGATGTGTTGTGTGTGTGACTTGAGTGGTGGTTGTTTGCGTTGTGGTGTCGGGGTCTGTGCTGCTGTTGGCGCTGCAAGGGATTGTGGGTTGTGTATGGTAATGTTTTATAGTGGTGTGGATGTGTGTCAGGTGTGTGGGTATCAAATCTGCCAATGTGTGCTTCTGTTGTTGGTGGTTCCCTTTTCTGACTACAGCGGCCATTACTGCCAATGGCCGCTGGGTGTCCACTGTCCGCTGCGCTGATTTGTGCATCATTATTTGGTTGGGGTTTGTGAAATTGGTGGTGGCGGGATGCTGTGTGGTGCCTTTCCGCCGTCGATGAGTGGAGGTTTCCATTTTTTGAGTGGTGTGTGTTTTTGGCATCATTATTCGACGGTGTGCAGTGCACCGCCACTGGCGGTCTTTTGTTCACCATCAGCACGGCGGTCGGCGGTGATTACCGCCATGTTCATAATGAGGGCCTCAGTCTCCCACACCGCAGGTGAGTCTGCTGCCAAAAATGCAGTAGTCTCCTTAGAATGAGAGCATAAGCGACATAGCGCCACCAACATTTGGTCAGGCTTTCATTTTCGGGTCCTCTTTAGTAACTCTGTCTCACTATGTACAAGGCACCTCAGTACTATATACGGAGACGCCCGTTGTATTGAGGATTTCCTCCTTAGCTAAGTAGGGAGTGCCTAACTAACGCTGTAGGTTGTTCAAGCTTGAACCATTAAGAGGATAATCCCTATTTGGTGTGCTAATCTCTGAACAAAAATTACCATTCATTATGGCAAACCCGCAATGGGTAGAAATTGTAATCAATATGTGACCACCCCTTACTGTACATTTATTGGCACATGGCCTAACGGCCCAAGGGGGTCCAGTCACATTTGTTGTTGAGGCTCATCCAGCCTATAGAACTGAATTGTTTTATTCTTGGGTCACATTTCCAGCAGCTCATGGGAACACAAATACATTTCATAACTATACACCTGCAAACATACCTGCACAATATAGACCATATGCATATCTAGAGATACCTTTATCTTATGAAGAACATAATAATTGGCTTGACGGCGCCTTACCACACACAATTTTACACATTAGGTTAGGTCCTCTAAGTAATGATGGTCCTACCTGGTGCTCTTACTGGCCACATATACACACACCCTGTCATAGCAAATATAACAGTAGCTAAAGTCCGCCTCTTATACGCTGAGCTGACAGAAATATACAGAAAATTAGTACAGTTTGTAATGCAAACATTAAATACAAACCCAGCATGTGCTGCCCTGGTGCAACCATATGCAGTGATGCCAGGCATTAATCATTTGACTGTACATTTGATCATGGGTAAAGTACCCGTCAAACGAGAAGAAATTCTGTTTTGGTTAACTCAAAAAATAAATGCACTGGAAGTAGTATTTCCCCATACGGGACCTCAGGATAAACATAGAATATTAACTATGTGCTTGCCATTTGGGATGGTTCCCACTATAGATTACTGTAATACATGGAGCATGGTTTTTGCCACACTCTATAGTACCGCACACGGTACACCTACAATTGCCAATTTACCAGAAGTGTTAAAACAAATTCAAGACAAATATAGGGCTGCCCCTATAGACCCTGAGGCATTGTCCTATGTAGATTATATTTTTCTCACGGATGATGAATTGCTGCAACATTTAGGACAGGTAGCCCGCATTGTTGTGGGATTTGCTGATTTCGGCTATCAATTCAATTTAAAAAAAAAAAAATTGCCTTCCTTAGCTTCCTGCTACTGGGATATGATCTGTCAAGTGAAGGAAAGAGCCTAGCACCACAATTCTTGAAAAAATGCACACAGTTACAACCTCCAAATACAATTAAAACACTGCAATCCCTACTGGGTTTCCTAAATTTTGGCAGAACGTACATTCCTGATTATGCATCACTCATAAAACCTTTATATGACTTAATACGTCCAGTCTTTTCAAGTACATTTTGGACAGTCGAACATACACACATTCTCAGAGCTTTGCAAACAGACATGCTTGCAGCACAACACCTACACACAAAGGACAATAAAACAAACCTGGTCATCAGAGTAATTGCTGGTGCCACTGGTGTTAGAAATAGGGTCTTTGGTTGGCAGTTAGGTTACCCCCTGTCCATGCAAGGACCCTTACTCTAGTCAGGGTAAGTCACACACAATCCAAATTATCCTGTGCTAACCCTCTGGTAGCTTGGCAATGAGCAGTCAGGCTTAACTTAGAAGGCAATGTGTAAAGTATTTGTGCAAAAACGATCAAGGTTCAATAAGTACACATTGAAATATAATTTAGAAAATGATAAAAAGAGTCTTTAGTCTTTAAAAAGCAACAAGTGTCTCTTGCAAGCACAAAGTACCTGGTTTGGGTTCAAATTCTCCGCAAGGGACTGCAGAGGAGGAGATGCGTGGAAAACAGGGAGGTGTGTGTCGGTTTCTCAGAGCGCACACAGACGATGTGTCGATGATTTTCCACGCAGGGAAGGCTTTGCGTCGATTTCTGGCGTGCGGACTTGAATCCTCTTTGGGTTGCAGGGTTTTCGGATGCCCTTGGGAGGATGAGGAGAAATCCTGGGCGTGCAGGATGAAGTCACAGGAGCTGCGTCGATCGATGGGTGTTGTGGGGAAATTTCTGTTGCACGGCAGGTGCTGTGTCTATTCTTCTCACAGGAAGTCAGGCTGCGTCGTTCCGGTTCGGCTATGCATCGTTTTAGTGGGCAGTGCATCTAAGTTCTGGTCGCAACTCTGGCTCTGCGTCGATCTCCACTCGGGGAACCGGACTGCTTCGATCCGGTTCGGCGTGCATTTTTTTTTATACCGCACAAGGGGCTGTTTTGCAGGATGAAGTCTTTTTGGCCCTGAGACTTCAAGGAACAGGAGGCAAGCTCTATCCAAGCCCTTGGAGAGCACTTCTCTGCAGAGTCAGAGAGCAGCAAGGCAGCAGGGCAACAGCAAGGCAGCAGTTCTTCTCAGAAAAGCAGTCCATGTGAGTCCTTTGGGCAGCCAGGCAGTTCTTGTTGGCAGGTTGCAGGTTCTGGAGCAGAGTTTCTTTCCCAGGAAGTGTCTGAGTTGGTAGGGTCAGAGGCCCTGTTTAAAAACCCAAATATGCCTTTGAATTGTGGGAGACTTCAAAGACTGGCTTAGAAGTGTGCAAGGTCTCCTTTCAGTTCCACCCTGTCTGCCTGGGTCCCAGTAGGGGGTGTGGCAGTCCATTGTGTGAGGGCAGGCCACTGTCCTTTGACAAGTAAGTGTCAGGCCCTCCACCCTCCCAGCCCAGGAACACCCATTGAGGATGTAGATGTGTGCAAGTGTGACTGAGCATCCTGTGTTTGGGGTTGTCTGAGTGACTGCACAAGGGAGCTGTCAACCAAACCTAACCAGATGTGGGTTGTAAGGCACTGAAGGATTTGAGTGTAGAGAAATGCTCACTTTCTAAAAGTGGCATTTCTAGAACAGCAATATTAAATCCAACTTCACCAATAAGTAGGATTTCCTATTACCATTCTGGCCATACTAAATATGACCTGGCAACTCCTTTCAGATCAGAATCTACCACTCAAACAGTATATGAGGGTAGCCCTAATGCTATCCTATGAAAGGAGCAGGCCTCACAGCAGTGTGAAACAAATGTAGGAGTTTTACACTACTAGGACATATAGAACACACATATTAATGTCCTGCCTTTTACCTACATAGCACCCTGCCATATGGGCTACCTAGGGCCTCGCCTAGGGGTGACATATGTAGAAAAAGGGGAGTTTAAGGCTTGGCAATTACTTTTAAATGCCAAGTCGAAGTGGCAGTGAAACTGCACACACAGGCCCTGCCATGGCAGGCCTGAGACATGGTGAGAGGGCTACTTATGTGAATGGCACAACCAGTGCTGCAGCCCACTAGTAGCATTACATTTACAGGCCCTGGGCACATGTAGTTCACTTGACTAGGGACTTACAAGTAAATTAAATAAGCCAATTGGGTATGAGCCAATGCCACCATGTTTTAAGGAGAGAGCTTATGCACTTGAGATCTGATTAGCAGTGGTTAAGTGCGCAGAGTCCTAAAGCCAGCAAAAATGAGGTCAGAAAAGTAGGAGGAGGAAGGCAAAAAGTTTGGGGATGACCCTGCATAAAGGCCATTTCCAACAATTGGTTTCACCTATGTAACTTTCAATGAGGGTGAGACAGTCCCGATTGCATATAAATCACATTTGTATTCAGTAGCAAAAGAGCGTTTTGCTCCCACTGAGAAAATTCTCACTGCTGTTCAAATGGCCGTCTTTAAGGAAAGACCTCAAGCACAGGACAAACGCATTATTGTCGTCTCTCCAATCCCAGCCCTTGAGGCTGTTACTAAAGCATCACTTCCACATTGGATTCAATGGGCAACGTCTTTGACAGCCACTGATGTGGACTACATTTTTGACTCAAAATTACAAACTCAAGAATGTTTGCAATATGAACTAGAATACACAGTTCCACCAAATACACTGCCTATTGATCAATATCAAAGAGTACACCAATGGCTCAGCACAACCTGCAATTGGCATGAAACATCAATACTCCGCTGCTTGCGCAGTCGTAAGTGGCTACATGGAGGATAATAAATGTTGTCTCCAACATACATACACGCAAACCCTAGGGGATTGCACAACACAACTGGCAGAGCTAAAAGCTCTGGTGATGGCACTGGAACACACAGATCCTGCACAGCTAACACTGATAGTCTGTGATTCGTACTATTGTGTCCAGTCCTTCAATGAGTACCTGCATTACTGGCACCAGAATGGGTTCAGGGATTCTAAAGGCAACACCATTAAACACAGACGTCTGTGGGAGAAATTAGCGGATCTAAAGGAAACGCTACCAAATGTCTTGGGCACCAGCGCATTGTAATACACGTTGCTGGAAATACACTGGCGGATGAAGCCGCCGAATCAGCAGTAGCTACAGCTGCTGTTGCTGCAGTAACCCGCTCAGGAGCGAAACCGGATAAGGATATATGGGCTGCCGTGAAAGCTACGGCTGTGGGCACGCCGTATCCAAAAGCATTTCCTGCTAAATATTCCTACTGAAAGGGAAGCTGCCTAGACACCGAAGTAAAAATACTAGGAGTGGGGGTTCTAGTAATTCCCAACAAAGATACAAGATCAGATTTGATTAAAGCTGCGCATGAGGGGGAAGCATCTGCCCATGCTGGTGTGGCAGCTACAATATCATTGTTGCAAGCACGTTATTGGTGGCCAGGTCTATACAAAGAGACCATGCAATATGTCCTTTGTTGTGACATCTGCCAACAAATGAAGGGTTCCACCGTCAAACGCCCACCGCAGACACCCCTCCTAATTTTTAACAAACCATTACAATGTGTGTACTTGGACCATTGTGGTCCTCTAACACCGGATAGTGCATACAAATACATTTTAGTCGCTGTTGACTCCTGCTCCAGATTTCTATGGGTGTGGCCACAACGCTCGGCTGACGCTCGGACTTAAAGATTTGCAAGTCTTTATTGGTACGTATGCAGTTGCAGCTTTCCACTTAGATCAGGGCCCTGCTTTCACCTCAAGGGCATTCAGGGACGCCAAGGCTTCGTTAGGTGTCCAACTCTATTACTCGTCAACCATTTCATCCCAAGAGAAATAGTGTTGTGGAGCAAGGAAACTGTGATTTAAACCAATCCTTGACAGCCAGAGTCTTAGGTACGGGTAGTAGTTGGCTTAATCACCTGTATGGAGTCCAGAGAGCACTTAATAATCTGCATAGAAGGTCCCTGGGGGGTTATACTTCATATGAGTGCCTGTTCAGAACTCAAATGCATCTTCCAGATCTTGATGGCCTTGGCGTGGAGGCGTCAGAAACACCTTTTGACATAAATGAACGTGTCACTGTCACTGGAATTACAACAGTTGCGTAACAACAACGCTTCTGCCAATGTCGTCTCCACAGGAATTAGGGATGTGCCAATAACACCTACTAGCTGGATTCCTAAGGTTGGGGATCTAAGTTGCTATGAAAAAAGAGTTTGGTCATTCTTATCATGCACTGGTCCCAGTTTTTGGAATACACGGTACCAGAACTCTCATTCTACCACCATTGGCTGGTGCTAAAGAAAACCGCTTTGTTTGTATTGACAATGTGAAGTTACACCATGTGGCCGATCCTGCACAGCAGACCAAGAGGAGCATCCAGTAGGTCCCAAGTCCCTCTTGCTACTGATCTAAAAGTACCTTTGCAAGTTTTGAGCAGCAACGCTGACACCTCTCTGACCTTGGGGAGGGTGGAAAATGATCTTGCATTAGTTCCACTAACTTCAGTTTTAACAAGCAACACAGACATAACTGATCAAATTGACACAACTTCAACACAGACGGATGGCGTCATCTATTTTGAACCACAGCCGGAGACCCCTACTGTCTCTCCTTCTACACATACGGCTCCAGTTTTTGCACAAACTGCTTCTAGATATTTGCCAACATCAATGACACTTTCAGGGACTCATTCGCCTCTTCTACATCTGAAATGTCAAAAATACGTAAGCTGATAAACTGGCCCAAAACAAATTACTTTATTCTCCCATGGAACTATCTATTGTTTTATTTGACTAGCGTTCCTTCTTTGGATTGGCTTTGTCATAACATTCTTCTTATTAATACATGGTCATTTTCTTCCTAAAACATCAACAGTTGAACTGATGGATGAGGTCCTAAAACCCCATTTTTCTTCTCACAAGGTCCGCAGAGACTTGTCTTTTGTGAACATTTCCACTATATCAATTCCTGATTAACTGCTTGGGACAAAGTAACATTTGAAATATGTGGCCCCATGGAGGACATTCAAATACCATATGTGTTTAAACTTTCAATGAACAATGTAATAATACCCGGAGTTGTTTCTGATGACTGGGATGTGAAAACAGTTGATTCTATGATGACTGAATTGCAGTATTGAAAATGAAGATGTATATCAATTTAAAGAGAATTATGGTGATAAGTTTTGCTATTATGGGCACCATTCCATTCACAGAGCAAGTACCTTGAAGACTATTTCTAATTATACACAATGGAAACATTGTCCGAGTCCACCATAAGGGTGTTCTAAAACATATTCTGAAAAGTTTGCATATTTTTCTGGGCACAATGTTAAAAATGCTGAGTCATATTATTTTAAATTGCCATCAATGGAAAATGTACATGTATAATTGACTGATACAAAATGTATTTATTCGGATTCCTTTGTTTCCCCGTTGACTATAGAAGGCTATGAATATTGGTTGAAGTCGATTGACTTGAAAAGCATGTGAGGAACATGAGATTGGCAAATAAGGGGGAAGGAAGCTTTATTTAGAGCATGCCTGATACCTGTTCAAATGATATTTCTAAATGAAACTGTGCAACAAACAAGTTGTTTAGGCTTAGCAAAGATTCAGGAATTGAATGCGCTCAAAATGGCAAAAATATATAAATGCAACTGAAGAACAGCTCGATGAATGGGTCCAGAATTGCACGTTTAATGTTTCACTGTCACGTCCTGGCGGGTGGGTATTGTGGCCAATAGATACCAATGGGTATCATAAATGTTTCATAAGCTCCACAGGGGTTTTAGAACAAGTAGGCCGCACCCTCGCTATGTGTCATCCGAACATACGGGTGTAATAACAACATACAGTGTTGGAAAACTATGCCTGCAATGGTTGAAGAGTGCCTCACTAAGGGCCACATGTAGGAGGCTTTTTGCATGTCACAAAGAGTGAATCTGGCTGTTTGCGACGTGCAAAAGCACTTCCTGATGTAAAAACCCAGTTCTGCGATTCGGTAACATTGTTACCGAATCACAAAATGGGACTGCGATTCACAATTAGGAGGGGGTGTTCCCTTCCTAATTGTGACTCGCAGTGCAATGTAGGATTGCAATCGCAGTTACCACCAGTGTCCACTGATGATAACACATTCACAAAGGGGAAGGGGTCCCTACGGGACCCCTTCCCCTTTGTGAATGTCACTGAAAGCATTTTTTTGCTTTTGCAATGCATCTCGTTTTCCTTTAAGGAAAACGGGCTGCATTACAAAAAACAAAACTCCTTTATTGAAAATCAGTCACAGACATGGTGGTCTGCTGTCTCCAGGAGGCCACCATCCCTGTGAGGGCCGCCATTCCCAAGGGGGTTGCAAATTGTGACCTACCTCATGTATATTCATGAGGTGGGCGTTTGCAACCCCCTTGCGAGTCGCAAATCAGAACTTTGCTACATGTGGCCCTAGATGCTGTTAGAGAACACCTTAGTCTCCTATCCAATAATACTGATTTACAGGATTTCCTGTTAGGGCCCAGAAGACAATGCAGAAAGCCCTTCTTATACGAAGTTTATAATGAGATTGGGATGATTTCCCAACAAGAAGCTGTCGCCTGGCTAAGGCAAATAGACCATGAAAACTTACAGAAGGCATTAGCTGTTGTAGAAAATGGAATTTATATATTGTCCGACCGGATATACACATTAAACAACATTGTTTTCTCTGCAATAGACATAATACAAACTGATATGCCCTTGTTACGCCATGGACAGAGTCAACTAAGATCCATTATGCAGTTAGGTTGGACACTTCAAACATTGAAGGCAGGTCACGTTCCTTGGCAATACGTTAGCTCAAGGGATATATTTTCCACATTTCATTTAACGCGACAACAACTAATGGCATAGAAAGAAGTGACTTATGGCAAGTTAAACATCGAAAAGTTTTAAAAGTTGCCTTTTACTGCGGCAGAAATACCATCTGCTGAGTGGCTGATACACAGGGTCATTAATCTGCCTATTTCAGCACTTCAGTTCACGTCATGTTTGAAACACATTCCAGTAGGCAGATATGAAAGGCTGGGAGATAGTTACACTCATGAGGTGTGGGAGCTGCCCTTCTCATACAAATGTCTCAGTGGCATGAAGGAGGTCTTTCTTAGTGGTAGTGAATGCGAGACTTCCGTCAGCCATTCGATGGTTTGTAGACAGCTATCCTTGCATGGGCATGTAACACTTCGGCAGCGAACTTGGCTTGTTATCCGAAGGGAGTTCCAGTCCCCTTGATTAGACCTGCGTTCCAGGTACTTTCAAATGGCAGCCATGTTCTCCTCAATAGTGAAAACTGTTGTGGGATGCGAGCCGGAATAGTTTATGTTGTTTCGGTCTCCAAGATTGTTACATGCTGTGGGTATGTACTTTTTCCTCTCACAAGGCAAAGAGAAGTAGCTGAGATTTGGCCACATATTGCTACTTCTAATGTGAATTTTGATAAGTTGAGCAGACTCAAGGCTTTATTGTTTCTAAAACATGTGGCGCTCACATCTGCACGCGAGACCTACGCACTTCAGGTGGCAAGGTCTTCAGCAGAGATACAGTCCCTTTTAAGTACTAACTTTCCGAGACACTTTGGTGAACTCGTGGGATGAATATTTAATGCATCCAGTACTACTGGTATCGCAAATTTTTTAAGGCTGTTGGTTCTGGTTTCGTTGACACCTTCTCTTCTATATTCCGTTTGATACCATCAGCCGTTCACTCAATATTATCCAGTATTTCCGTCGGATTTCCGATAACTTTGGCTATGATAGGTGGCATTTTGCTATTGCTACTTTTTCTGCGCGATGGCTGCCCCGCCACAATCTCGAGGAATGGAAACACTTCCACCAGCGCAGCTGTGTCGTGAATGCAGGATGCAGTACTTTGGAGCAACACTCCTGGAGCAATTGGAGTGTGACTGGGCTCTGTCATTCAGACTGGTTTTGGATTGTGTGCAGCCCTTGTTTCGATGCCTCTGGTTCTCATTAGAGCATGCACTGGAAGTGTGTCTTTCCATGCAGCGCTTGCTCTCATTGGATGCTGATCTGTTGATGTTCTCGCTGAGAGTTCATTACCGGACTTGCACGTTGAGGGTGCGTTTGCTATGGGAAGCTGCTTATGAGTTGCCCTTCTTGGTGGACGCAGCTCTAAACCCATTGTTGGGCACATCGCGGAATGCTGCTGCCTTGGCTGCCGCTCAGGCTTTGAAGCACGAATGCTCCTTGGTTCTTCCTGAGGATGAGTTTCCTACCTTATCACTTGCCGAAGTGGAGGATCTCCTGTCTTCAATTATGCCAGATTCGATTGGCAAATCTCAAAATGACTCTGACTCTTAAAAATTCGGTCCCTTTTCACGCCACAGGTTCTTTTTTATATGCTCAAGTCTCTTTTAACTTGTCATTTTTGAGGTAAAATTTTTGCAGCTGTGCAGATGAGGCACTGCTAGGTACCCGGAGCAAAACCTGTATTGAGGAGACAGGCGTCACCTGTAGTGGATGAGACTCAGTCTCCCACACCACAGGCAATTCTGCCACACAAAATCCAGTAGTCTCATTAGAATAATGAGAGCCTACGCAACAGTTTCATCTGGCAGTGATTAAAGATGGTTACATGAAAGAACAGGATTGATGATTAGAAGATCACTTTTAAGAAAGTCTCAATGCTCTAAACAAATCAGTGGGGCAGATTTTCATAATTAGGAGAGAATATCTGAAAAAGGACTTTTATCTGTTTTTAAATAAAACCCTGGTTACTCAGACTGTAAAAACATGCAGTTACGCACAAAGTTGGAGCTTGTTTAAAAAAAAATCATAGCCTGTCAGTTTAATTCACAGTGATGAGAAAATACATTTTATACCAGGAATACCAGATGTTTGGGCAGGTTTGTGTCAATAGGGTTTTATGTGAACCATTTAAGTACAAATATTTCACCGTCACCTGCACTTTTTACATTCTCAGTTTGATGTGATGAAAAAGAATTAAAGTATATGAAGCAGCAAAATAATTTCTTTGGTTCTGAGTTTGGGTAGCTTTTAGATTGCAATAGGAAGTCTGACATTTTACAGAGTGGTCCCCCCTAATTCGTCAACCTTTTTTAGATCTTACTATTTTGCTGGCTTTAGAACTCTGTTACTATAGCAGTATAAAATAACGGCAAAGGACCTGCCAAAATAAACCCTTTTGGCAGGGCAAATCCTCCTTTTTCAATATTAATAAGCTACTCCTATATTAGGGTGACCAGATTTTTAAAACAAATTAGGGACATTTTGCAAAAACAAAACATGGACCACAATTATGCATCATCCCAGGGGAAAGAATGACAGCGTTCATTCACATCATAACACAGACAATGAGGTGCTAAAGAATTCAAATGCATTTTTTAAGCTCAGAATCTTACCTGCTCATCGTTTGAACGCATAAAACTGGCTTTTAACTGTTTTCAGTTGGCCGTCTCTTAAAACTGGGACACGCCAAATTTGTTGAAATCTGCCAGGACAGCAGGTGAAAAACTGGACTGACCCGGCAAATGCAGGATGCCTGGTCACCCTACCTTATAAAGGCCTTTTTGCCCATAGCACAGAGTGAGTGGCATTTAAAAGTACGATGTGAATAAATGTAATATTACCATGTCTTTACAGTGACTAGCACACCTAAGCTATTTTTCACTGTGGCTGGCCTAACAGTCTTACAAAGAAAACTTGAATATTCATTAAAAATCCTAATAATGTATCTCAGGAACAGGTCTAGGTGGAAAAATAATTAAACAACTATGGTTAATCGTTTTTCAAATCCAATTAATTGGTGATGCAGATTTTTAATAAATATTAAGTAAACATAACATTTAGACCATTACCTTTTCCCTGCTTATAGTTCCAGAAGCTTTGTATTTGCTTTAAAACTTCTCTGTGCCACTGATTAGCATTTGAATAGGTGTGGAAAAGGCAAGAAATGCCTCCCAGGAGCAAACAATAGGCTGACTTAAATGGGCAAAGATGGCTTCTCTGAATGTCCCAGAATACACAGAGTGGGGGCTCTGAGCATCCTTTTGGACATTACGGTGTCAAAGACAACTTGAGAAGTCTGCTGGGTTTACATATAATGCTTTAGGACACACTTGAAAGGAAAACAACAGGATGCTGAGTTAATTCTTGAGTATCAACTGTCTGAGTGCTAAAGTACCCTGCTTTGTCCCACTCTGGGACTTTGTCCACTTTGACCCACTTTGACCTCTGTCTCTGGGTTTTACGTATAACTCTGGGGGTGCACCTGAAAGAACTGGAACAGGATGGCAAGACAAAATCTTGTGGATCCACTGTCTGATTGCTGATGAACCTTGTTTTGTATTATCAGACTTCTGTCCCTGGTTTTATTATGGGTGCATTGGGTACCCAAACTGGTTTTTAGTGTAGATGTGGGAGGATAGTAGGATTAGCATAGTACACTTCCCACACACCTCCCCATCCCTCATATTAAAACTTTAGTGTGGCTGAAGACTTTTGTCATCTTGAAAATTCCCAAAGTTCGTAGATTTGGCCTGAAAATGTTTACCCCACTTGTTAGGGTGTGCCCAGGAGTCATATCCAACGTATTTTTTCTAATTTTCAAATTTCAAGAGCAACACGGTATAGCAATCAAAGTTACATGTAGCCCTGTGTTCTGCTGGCAGGAGAGAGCATTGCAGTGCCTCATCTCCAGAGATATGGAACTGCTGTTGTCTTCCTCAGGACTGGCTCACAATTAGGTTGCCAAAGACCACACACACACACACACCGTTGCACAATTGTACAAAGGTGTGTGTCTGCTGTCTAGCATAGGGTTTGTACTGGAAGGTTACACTTCCAGTTCGAAATACTATGCTTAGACAGAGTTTTAAACTTTTTCACACATTGGAAATGTACTGTACATTTTGTTTAGGGTGAGTGAATCATTATGGGACCTAGAAAAACTTTTTATTATTCTGGTTTAATCTCACATAATTACCAGCATTTCAATTTACACATGTTAATCAAAGTTCAGGAAATTATGCCACTTTGCATTTTTCATAATTTAAACTTCGTTCAGGGAAAAATCCTTTATTGAGAGCACAGAAACAATTGGAACTAACATAATGCCAGCTGCTGTTGTTTAAGGTACTTGCATTTTATGGATTTTATAAGCATGAAATGAATCCTCCTGTAACAACACGAGGATGCATTTTACTTTGTAAAAAAGTATCGCTAGATGCCGGATTTGCTTTTCACGTAATTTTGATTAAGATTTACAAGCCTTTTGAGTAATTACACAAAAGGAAAGTATGCAACTTGTCCACAAGTCTGAGGGGGTGATTCTGACCCCGGCGGTTCCATACCGCCGAGGCCAGGGTCGGCGGGAGCATCGCCGACAGGCCGGCGGTGCCCCGCAGGGCATTCTGACCGCGGCGGTTCGGCCGCGGTCAGATGCGGAAAACCGGCGGTCTCCCGCCGGTTTTCCGCTGCCCTCGTGAATCCTCCATGGCGGCGGAGCGCGCTCTGCCGCCATGGGGATTCTGACACCCCCTACCGCCATCCTGTTCCTGGTGGGTCTCCCGCCAGGAACAGGATGGCGGTAGGGGGTGCCGCGGGGCCCCTGGGGGCCCCTGCAGTGCCCATGCCAATGGCATGGGCACTGCAGGGGCCCCCGTAAGAGGGCCCCACTTAGTATTTCAGTGTCTGCTTTGCAGACACTGAAATACGCGACGGGTGCCACTGCACCTGTCGCACCTTCCCACTCCGCCGGCTCAATTCTGAGCCGGCGTCCTCGTGGGAAGGTTGATGTGCCCTGGGCTGGCGGGCGGCCTTTTGGCGGTCGCCCGCCAGCCCAGGGCAAATCCCAAAATACCCTCAGCGGTCTTTCGACCGCGAAGCGGTATTTTGGTGGGGGAAGTCTGGCGGGCGGCCTCCGCCGCCCGCCAGACTTAGAATGACCCCCTGAATGTCTTCTTATAGTGAAGACAGTGATGAATGTGAAAGATATGAAAGTGATATCATAAACGTTTACAAGTAAGATTTTCTGATCCCTTCTACTCCGTGCTTGAAATGGAAATATAGAAGTGCATGTACTCTTTCGAGATAACCTCTATGCTACAGAGAAGTGCTGCTACTGTCCCATTAAAACCAGTACAGCAGTGCTGAGAAGTTCCAATACTATCTCTTGAAAAACTAAGAAAGCGCATGCACTGAGTTCCTGATAATACCTGCCCATCTACAGCCCTGCTTCTACTACTTCATCACAGTCTATGGGAAGCCGTTCATGTCAAAATTACAGCTCCATCTATAGGACACCTCCTGGAATGCATAGCGTGTTGCAAAATGAATATGACATACACCAGAATGAATATACTGTGTGTCAAAATAAATATGATATCTGGCAGAGTGAATCTGACTTGAACCAAAACAAATATGAAACCAGGCAAAGTGAATATGCTACTCAGTGATTATTATGAATAACTCACACTCAGAATTGAATAAGAGAAATACTGAAATATATATCAATCATACTGAAATAAATATGGCCCTCATTGTAAATAATAAAGCAATCACTGAAACACATACAATATTTGTCAACAAGAATGAGACATTTCTTGAAATGACTGACATATGCCAAGAGGAATATGACACACATTGGAATTAATATGACAGCTTGAAATGAATCTAAGGTAATGAAATGAAAATGCATTATTCTGAAAGGGATATAATGTGCAATGAACATTACATTTATAAAAAAATGAATATGGTTTGCATTGAAAGTAATATGATACACATTGACATGATTATAATATGTGTTGCAATTGGTATGAGTCATGTTAAAATCAATAGCATGCGTTAATATGAATGAGACATCTACTGAAAGGAATATGACACATGCTAAGATGAATATGACATGAAATGAATATGAGCCCTTTTGAAATTAATTCAACATGCCTCAAACTGAATATGACACATGCTGAAATCAAAATAAAGCTGGTCAAAATGACTGTTATGCTTTGAAATTAATATGATACACAGCGACATGAATATTGCATATATTGAAATGAATTTGACCTATGTTGAAATGGATATGACCCATATTAAAATTATGTCAGGTGTTAAGATGAATATGACATCTACTGACATGAATATGCCATTCATTTAAAGCAATATGACACATGGTAAGATTTATATGGACCATTTTCAAATGAATATGATATCAGATGAAGTTGATATGACCCATATCAAAATTAATATGACATTCATTAAAATTAATGACACTCATTGAAATGGAAATGAAACTATATGAGATAAATATAGCATGCTTTGAAATTAATAAAGCACATATCAAAATGAACACAAGCCCTGTGTAAATTAAAATGCTCACTGTTTAAATATGGCTTGCCTTGAATCGATGTTGATTTGCTTTAAAATTAACATCCATATTGAAATTAATATTACATATTCTGAAAGGATATGATATGAACACAAATTAATTAACTAAATTAAATATATGTTTTCGACTATGTGCTACATTTAGTTTTTGCCGGCTTTTGGACTCTGAGCACTTTACCACTGTTGACCAGTGCTGAAGTGCCAGTGCTCTCTGTCTAAATTGACCTGATGATTGGTTTATCCATGATTGGCATAGTTGTTTTACCCATAAGTACTTAGTATAGTGCAACATGTGTGCCCAGGACCTGTAAATCAAATGCTACTATTGGGCCTGCAGCACTGATTGTGCCACCCACATGAGTAGCCCTGCAAACATGTTTTAGACCTGCTACTGCAGTGTCTGTGTGTGCAGTTTTAAACTGCCATTTCAACCTGACAAGTGCACCCACTTGCCAGGCCCAAACCTTCCCTTTTACTACATGTATGGTACCCCTAAGGAAGGCCCAAGGCAGCCCCATGGGCAGGATGCAGTGTGTTTAAAAGGTAGGACATATACTGGGGTATTTTACATGTCCTTATAATGAAATACTGCTGTAGGAAAGTACGATCTTCCTTGGCATGTTACCCCCATTTTTACCTGTATGTCAGTATGTTTTTTCCTGTCTCACTGGGATCCTGCTGGTTTGGACCCCAGTGCTCATAGGTTATGGCCTAATGTGCGTGTCTTTATAGTGCTTGACTGTGTCACTGAGGCTCTGCTAATCAGAACCTCAGTGCTTATGCTCTCTCTGCTTTTAACTTTGTCACTGTAGGCTAGTGACTTCATTTACCAATTTCAATTGGCACACTGGACCCCCTTTATAAGTCCCTAGTATATGGTACCCAGGTACCCAGGGCATTGGGGTTCCCAGAGATCCATATGGGCTATAGCATTTCTTTTATGACCCATAGGGAGCTCAGACAAACCCTTGCACAGGCCTGCCATTGCAGCCTGCGTGAAATAGTGCACACACTATTTCACAGCCACTTCATTTTCACTGCACTTAAGTAACTTATAAGTCACCCATATGTCTAACCTTCACTTGCTGAAGGTTAGGTGCAAAGTTACTAAGTGCGAGGGCACTCTTGCACTAGCAGAGGTGCCCCCACATAGTTCAGGGACATTTCCTGGGAATTTGTGAGTGCAGGGACGCACTTCCACGCGTGCAATTCATATAGGTTAATACCTATATGTAGCTTCACAATGGTAACTTCGAATAAGGCCATGTAACATGTCTAAGATCATGGAATTGTCCCCCCATTCCAAATCTGGTATTGGGGAGACAATTCCATGCATTCTGGGAGCTCCAGCATGGACGCTCAGTATTGCCAAACCAGCTATCTGAGACTTGCACTGCAGCTACAGCTTCTGCCACCTCACAGACAGGGTTCTGCCCTCCTGGGGTCTGAGCAGCTCAGTCCCAGGAGGGCAGAACAAAGCATTTCCTCTGAGAGCAGGGTGTTACACCCTCTTCCTTTGGAAATAGATGTTACAGGCTGGGGAAGGATAGCCTCCCCCAGCCTCTGGAAATGCTTTGAAGGGCACATGCCTCCTTGCATAAACCAGTCTACACCAGTTCAGGGACCCCTTCTCCCCTGCTCTGGCACAACACTGGACGGGGAAAGGGAAGTGACCACTCCCCTGTCCATTACCACCCCAGGGGTGGTGCCCAGAGCTCCTCCAGTGTGTCTCAGACTTCAGCCATCTTGCTTTGCAAGGTGTGGGGGCACACTGGAGGACTCTGAGTAGCCAGTGCCAGCAGGTGACGTCAGAGACCCCTCCTGATAGGTCCTTACCAGATAAGGTAGCCAATCTCCCTCTCAGGGCTATTTAGTGTCTCTCCTATGGGTTCTCTTCAGATTCTGCTTGCAAGTTTCATTCAAGAATCCTCTGCAACTACTACTTCATCCTCTGACCTCGGATCAACCGCCACCTGCACCAGGAACCGCTGTAACAGCAACAAAGTATCCACAAGGGATACTTTTCTTCTGCAACTTCAGCCCCAGCCAGCAACTGCAACAGTTTCCACAGTGTGCACACTCTGGGGACTCCCTGTCTTCATCCTGCACCAGAAGGACCGAAGAAATCTCCCGTGAGGTGACGGAGTCATTCCCCTGCTGATGCAGGCACCTTCCAAGACGACGACTGGTACCCTTGGACTCCTCTCACAGCGTTGAGTGTGCTCCTAAGGACACATAGGGTGGACCCCATCAACACAGGCTGTCCTGAGGTCCTGCTGATGCAATTTGGAGGAGGTAAGACCTTGCCTTCCCTGAGATCGACGGTACCCCTGTGTATTGCGTCTTCTTCACCTCCTGAGGCCTCTGTGCACTATTTGCAGAATTCCTTCGTGCACAGCCTGGCCCAGGTCCCCAGCACTCCATCCTGTGACGCTCAACTGGCTGAGTTGTTCTCTTTGTAGGTTAGAAACATATGTTTAAAGTAGTGTTTTGTGGTACAGGGACATACCACTAAAACCTACTCTGAAGTGACATGAGTCTGCATTTGCTAGGCCACATGTCCACAAATGCACAGGGAAGATGCTTTCCGTGCCCACCATGCCAGCCCTTTCATTGTCACTCAAGGGTAAGGATGAAGTCTGTACTATCATAGTTGCCTGTAGGGACTGTATGCATTGAGTCAGTGTCGCGGAGTGTAAATGTGTTTGTCCAGTCAGCCCTTACGAGTTTACCCTTCAGAGACCACATTACTGTGTGGTGTTTCATTGTGGCTCACATCACAGTACATGTTGCTGGAGCATCGAATACCTGATGTCATTAAGCTTGCTTAGTCATTGTAGGCCTTGAGCAGAGTAGTTGGTTAGTCTGCAGATGAATCCAAAAGTGTGTAGTCATGTCCCTGTACTTATTGGCATGTGCTTCACACTTGTGGTGTGTTGACAAATTGCCCATTTTATGCTTTGTGTTTCTGACATGTGTGACACAACCATTTGAGGAAAAACTTGTGTTTGTAATCACTTGATTTGTCTCTTGCATCCATAGAGGTAAACACCCATCAAAAGAAGCAGATTTGGAGAGCCATCGCCCAGGAGGTGCAGACCCTGGGGTACCATAGCCGGCAAAGTGCCCATTGTTGCAAGAGGTGGAAGCATCTGAGGTGCTGGGCCAGAAGATCTCAGAGATTCAGATAGGGCTGTCCTCCCAATGTGGGTGGGCACACCTCGAAGCATGACCCCCCTAGGGGTCCTCATTCTGGCAATAGCATACCCGGACCTTGATGGGCATTTGCAGGGAGCACAGCAACCACAATGAGTACAGGACATATTACTGCCTGTCACACAGCCAGGTTCTGACATCTCCTCCTGATGACTGGGGATGGACCATGTGTGACACACAAGAAGAGTAGCTGTTTGTGTAGATATGTAATTTGGTGCATATTGATGTGCCTTGCCTAGTAGCCCAGGGACCTAGATCACAACTGAGTACAATCCACAAAACAATTGCTCTCAGAGGACAACACATTGCTTTGTACAGTGATCAATCAAGGAAGGTGTGTTGTTGTAGTGGGTCTAAATTCTACACAACAGAGCACTACTCCTCAGTGTTACAGTCCAAAGAAAAAGAAGTGATGGATCACTGTCCTCCACCATGTGTCTGGTTAAGTGAGTAAATTGGCATCTGCTCCCAAGAGGCCACTTGTTTTCAGTGTGTGATGAGTCCTGGTGACTCACTACTGTCTGACATGTGAAGGTGGCATCACACATGTGACAGAGCATACATTGTTCTTTGGGTGCATCTACAGATCAAAACTTTCCCTTGGTAAGTGGTGAATGTCCATTGACATGATTTATGTCCCTGTTTCACTGTTGCCAAAATTCCTTGTGCTGACATGTTAGCATATGTCCCATTCTCTTTTAACAAAATGTGTACACTGCTTCTTTCATGCTTCGTCTACCTGTGTTCACAGGAAGATTTCTGTATTCCCTCATATATAGTTGCATGCCAACCTGTCTTTGGAATTGGACATATGCAATGGGGCTACATTTTATGTGGTGCCACAGACAGGAGTGCTGGCACACATCATGGAGTGACTTGCAGTTTTGTTGGATTCATATGTGGTTGGGTAGAACCATTCATCCACGGACTTCTGGGTTTGCAGGACCAAAATGGAGACAGTGACGTAGCTTCCCATTGGGCAACATGTCCATGACCTTCTACAAGTTCTTGTAAATCCCTGGGCCACTCCAATATACAAAGAACTAATAGCTTCTACTGATGCAATCAGAGTTTGTCATTGTAAGGGGTGCCATATAGTAGTGGTGATTTTCCAGGGGCTAACTGTTTCATTGTGTTATGTATTTTAGCAACATATCTGCCTGTCAATTTGCACATTTTGACTACAGTATACATTTCCTTGCCAAATATGTAGAATGTCTGAGCAACATTAGTACGACCTCCATGACTCAATTAGGACAATTTACACATGGTGAAGTGTGTATTGTTGACATTTTTCCAGTGTGACGTGAGTATTTCCATGTCACCTTCTTCAGGACACTGTACTGCTGTCAGCAACATGGCAGGATTTGGAGCATCATTTCTTATTGTTGTGTTATTGAGTATGTGACAAATAGATGTCTGCATGACTTTGTGTGGGATCTGTTGGAATGAAATTGGCGTTGGCCTACTATTGTATGACAACAGGTAACAGGTATGCTCCACGAGGCAAAGCACTGAAGGTGATCTGGTCTTCTACTTATTCAATTGTTATTATGATTGCACAACTTCACCCATGCAATTGGAGATCTGAGACCTGATTTTTCTGTGGGCAACTGTTGACAGTTCTTATGATATACATGCATATGCATGATTCATGTAGGAGCCACCTTGAAGTAGTTTGTTGCTGGGGCCTACTTGACATCATGGTACTGCTTGTAAAGCACAGCTTTTGTTTAAGTGTGATCAGGAACATGTGGAGACCCTTTTCCCCTTTGTATTTGGAGCATCATCCCAGGCAAGTGAAGGAGACAGGGCGAAACCAAGTGGGGAAGCATTTGGCCACGATACCTCCAGTCATGACACCACCGACACGGAGGGACCCAGTGGCCCGGAAGGTGAGGGGAGTGCCACCGAGGACACAGGATCAACCTCGTCATCTTTAGATTCTACCTCCAGTGGCCACTCCCCAGTGGCGGGGACCCATCAGGACATGTTCCTGTACCATCCTTGTCCGCCACCCCCAGTACTAGCACCTCCCTTCCTCTTTGCTCCCAACCCAATTGGCCATTCCCACTCACCTAGGAGGGTGGGCGTCTCCTTTACCTAGGTACCTCAGTGCCAGCCCCTGTTACTCTTGCTGCCCTGAGTGGAAAAAACAACAACCCCTAGGTACAATAACAACCCACCATACTAACCACATCACACAACGTTACCCTTCATTTATCTCCAAAATAATTTTTTATAAACATCACATAAATATCTTTCTTTTCAATTTTGGACTACCTCCATCATATCACAAAAAGAAGAGATATTGCTCATGCCTGGATTGGTTGGATTTCTTGGAGAGAATTGGGGACTAGAGAATATAATTATATTGTGAAGAAATAATATGATGATTTAATGTGGTTTCAGGATTAACCAACAGGCTGTATTTTAGAACGTATATATTTTTATGAATCATCTTTGAATTGGTTTGAGGGATATCTATTACTTCTCATTTCTTTACTCTAAACATGAGCACTTTATATCTTTTTTCACTGGTTTCTCTTCTTTTTGTGATATGATGGGGGTAGTCCAAAATTGCATATAAAGAAAGATACTTATGTGATGTTTATAATAAATTATTTTGGAGATAAAAGAAGGGTAACGTGTGATGTGGTTAGTATGGTGGGTTGTTATTGTACCTAGGGGTTGTTGTTTTTTGTAAATGATTTATACCCAAATCCTCTAGGGACTTCGTAGGGTTACACTCTGTGGTCGGTAAATATGCCCTGAGTGAGAAGGCTATTGACCTAAGGAGTATCAGGAGGTCAATAGCTTTCTGTGGGCAGACTGCCATTGTGAGTACCATCCAGGGGGTTGGTAAGCCAACTTCAGACAAATGCTTTCCTGGAAGACATTCATAGTGACATGTCAATCAATCAATCAATCAATCAGGAATTTGTAAAGTGCACTACTCACCCATGAGGGTCTCAAGGCGCTGAGGGGGGGAAGAAAGGGGGAGTGTTCCTATTGCTCAAACAGCTGGGTCTTGTAAAGTTTCCTGAAGGTAAGGAGGTCTTTGGTCTGGCGCAGGTGGGCTGGAAGAGTGTTCCATGTTTTGGTGGCGAGGTTCGAGACTGATCTACCGCTGGTTGTAGTTCTGCGGACGCATGGGACGCTTTCTAGGAGAGCCGTCTGTTGAGGTATTCTGGTCCGGTGTTGTGCAGTGCTTTGTGAGCGTGGGTGAGGAGTTTGAAGGTGATTCTTTTGTTGACTGTGAGCCAGTGCAGGTTTCTCAGGTGGTCTGTGATGTGGCAGTGGCAGGGGATGTCCAAGATGAGGCGTGCAGAGGTGTTCTGGATGCAGTGCAGCCTCTTCTGGAGTTTTGCAGCGGTTCCTGCGTAGAGGGCATAGTCCAGTTGGCTGCTTTCGAGGGCTTGGGTGGCTGTTCTTCTGGTTTCGGTGGGTATCCATTTGTAGATCTTTCGGAGCATGCGGAGGGTGTTGAAGCAGGAGGAGGAGATGGCGTTGACTTGTTGGGTCATGGATAATGGGGAGTCCAAGATGAATCCTGGGTTGCGTGCATTGTTGGTGGGAGTTGGAGCGGCTCAGAGAGTGGCAGGGCACCAGGAGTCATCCCATGCGGAGGGGGTGGAGCAGAAGATGAGGACTTCCGTCTTGTTGGAATTGAGTGTGAGGCATCCATTCGGCGATGGCCTTCATTCCTTCATGGAGGTTGGTCTTGGCGGAGTCCTTGGTGAGGGATAGGATCAGCTGGGTGTCATCGGCGTATGAGATGATGTTGAGGTTGTGGGATCGGGTGATGTTAGCAAGCAGGGCCATGGAGACGTTGAAGAGGGTCGGGCTGAGGGACGAACCCTGGGGTACGGCGCAGATGATTTTGGTGGCCTCCGAGCGGAATGGGGGGTAGGCGGACTGTCTGGGTTCTGCCGGTGAGAAAGGAGGTGACCCAGTCCAGGGCTCTGTCACGGATTCCTGCATTGCTGAGGCATGAGCCTAGGGTGTGGTGGCAGATGGTGTCGAACGTGGCCGAGAGGTCCAGGAGAATGAGGGCCGCAGGTTCGCCTTTGTCCAGTATGGTTCTGATGTCATCGGTGGCGGCAATGAGGGCGATTTCGGTACTGTGGTTGCTGTAGAATCTGGATTGGGAAGGGTGCATTTTTCCTTGAGGAAACGGGTTAGTTGTCTGTTGACAGCCTTCTCTATGAATTTTGCCGGGAAGGGGAGCAAGGCGATAGGCCGGAAGTTCTTGAGGTATTTTCGGTCCGCCTTGGATTTTTTGAGGAGGGCGTTGATCTCGGCGTGTTTCCAGCTCTCCAGGAAGGTGGCAGACTTAAAGGAGCAGTTGATGATCTTCTGTAGTTGGGTTGCAGTGACGGAGCTTGCTTTGTTGAGGATGTGATGAGTGCAGTGGCCATATGGAGAGCCGGAGTGGATGGTGTTCATGATTTTGACGGTGTCTGGCCTACAGATATCTTTTCAGGCTCTGGCCTCCTCAATGATGACAGCAATCTATACCCAATCCTCCCTCCCCCATTCTCTCTCTTCCCTATCCAAATTCCCCATTCCTCTACTTGTCCTAAGCACACAGACACATCCGCATGCACCAACCTCAACACACACAAGCAGCACACAGCGACATAAACTCTACCAGGCACACCGGCATGCAGGCCCTCAACATTCACCCACAGACACCCCATCGGCCATCATTTCAACAGACACTCCCACTGACCCACACACCACATCCACCATTCCCACAGACACCACCACAACACCCAGTGACACATCCATCACACCCACCATACACCCAGACAACACCTGTGAGAAAGTAGCCTCTATGTAGCATGGTTACTCCCACTTTTAGCTTGTTTGTGAGTGTATGTCAGTGTGTTTTTACTGTCTCACTGGGATCCTGCTAGCCAGGACCCCAGGGCCATAGTTTGTGGCCTACTATGTGTGTTGTCAGTAGTGCTTAACCTCTTAAATGCGGGCGTCGGCCACTGGCCGACACCCATTCTACCTCCCTGGTGCGGGTCACGACCAGTGGCCGACACCAGGGAAGGGGTTAATAAATCCTCGGGTGCGTCGCACCCGAGGATTTCTTATTATTTTTTTTATCCCTGGGAGACACGGAAGCTCTTCCGTGTCTCCCCCCGCCCCCCACCGCCCCTTTGTGACGGCAGAACGCCGCGAGGCACGCTGTTGTTACTATGTGGATTTCCCCATCGGAACAGGAAGTGGCCTTGCGGGCGCTTCCTGTTCCGATGGGGAAAACAGCCACAAACGGCCTTTCCCACATTTGGGAAGGCCTTGTAAGAAAGGGGAGAGTCTCCCCTTTCTTACGAGGCCTTCCTGAAAGTGTTTCCTGGCCCCCGATCGCAGCACAGCTTTTGTCAATATGTGTGTGGTTTCCCTGGGGGCTGCGATCGGCCCCCAGGAAAACCAGACCCACATATAAAAGTGATATATATATATATATATATATATATATATATATATATATATATATATATATATATATATATATATATGTACATATACATATGTATATATATATATACATATACATATGTATATATATATATATATATATATATGTATATATATATATATATAGAGATTTGCCACCAGTTGTCTTGCAGTTGCAGCTTGCGTCTTCAAAGCAATGCACATACTTCAACTGACGCTTTTCAACAGTAGCTTTTAGGCAGCAATAAAAAAGTAAAGTAAGTATTGTGATTATAAACTTGATAATGGGGTGAGAAAGCTAGGGAAAACAAGGCGCTCGTGTTTCAAAAGGACCACAGATCTCAAGAAAAGAGGATGCCTGCACGAGGGTAATCACCCAACCCTCAAATTGGTTCCTAAGGAACCATAAAACTAATCATGAAAGGTGCGGTACCTCTTATGACAATCTGTAAACAATTTAGTTTCTGTAAATAACAGATACGTTTATAACTTTTTATAGATCAAACACTCAATTCCTTGTAATTCATCTACCAAATCCCATCATTAATTGTTGTGCAAAATATCATACATCGTTATATTTTTACATAAGTCAGGCCAAATTGTAACAATCAATTTATTGTAGTTTGTCCATATTGTATATGTGATCAAGCCATGATTCAAATCAGCCAACACGTGTTTCGTCTCGGGACAATGTTTCCTTATATCCCCAACGACTTCTTCAGGGCTGAAAAGATTTTTTGAATATATATTGATACATGAAACCAAAATGCTCCAACTTGAGATTGACAAAAGCGTCATAAAAGGTCCCAAATAAAAAGATATTTACATGATCTAGTATAATCAAGAAGGACCACCTTATATTCCAAAAGGATAGATGAGACAAGTGAAAAGAAGGCAAAAAATGTATGTCCACGGGTCATTCCCAACCCCAAAACAACTATGAAGTACCCCTAAAAAAGGGGGGATTTTTGCTGACGTCATGCATTAATCTTTCACCGTGATATAAAATACCCAATACACTCCTCTGTGTAAAAAGTGAAAATCCCTTAGTGTCTAAATTTCACCTCTGTGTAGCATGCCATTCACTAAATGAATCCACTCGAATGGCCCAATTAACCAATACTACTGGTGCCTTGATTTAAACACAAAAGACAGATTTAGTTTCATCTGTCTTAAAAATACTGTACATGAGGTAACTCACCACTCGTCTTTATCAATATGATTCTATTACAAAAACGAGAATAAACAAGTCCCAGTGAAATAACAACCTCTTATAATCCAATCCTTGGTAAAATAATAGCACAAAGAATATATAATACCTACATTGAGTCCTCCAATCAAAAAAGAAATCCATCACAGCTTAAACATGAAATACTCCAGTGTTATTCTAAATGTAAAATATATAATAACCATTAGTTGTCATCCAAGGTACCAGTAGTTACTAAAAATGAACTGTCCTAACTTAGTCGCTCACCTGACTAGTGCACGTGAATAAATAAAATCAGTAGTCAATGGCGCAGGACATCAGCGTGTCGAGTAAAACCAATGTATCAATTAAATCACCGAACAGATCTGCATAGAAAAAGATGTACCTTTAACATTACTCTCAAGTCAACAACCTTCAAGTGTATAAAAGCGCAACATGAATTTACCTTGGAACCACCGATACGATTCCAAAACAGCAACCACAGTTAAATCCGGCGCCGAGTTGCGAGTACGCACCGTGCGTCTTCTGAACCCGGAAGTTAAATACACTTCCGGGTTGAATCTCGATCGTCAGAATAAACAACGGACTGCCGGTAATGTCCGTAATGTTCAAATTCACACCATTTTATACACATGTTCTACCGAGCAAACCGCTTACACTTTGCTCAATTTCAATACTAATTTCAGACAGTTATAGAAACTACAATATAGCTAATAAACAGATATTAGTAATCACGATTGTAAACAACAGCTCCTGGGTAAAAATCAACATGTGTCCTATTGACTAAAACCAAATTAAAGCCAACAAGGAATACGACATCTTAGATGATTATCTCCTTTTAACAAATATCGCAGATCACATCACCCTTTACCATGAGCCGAAATTAAAAGTATTAATGGTCCAACAGCAATTATGAATTTAATCTAAATAATGATCAAGCCAGGATTCAAATCAGTCAAATAATTAATCATTGATTGTTCTAACTTATTACTAAATTTAGCAACCTAAGGATGTATTCATGTTCCAAATTGTATTACTTTGTTGGAGAATTTTGGTTGTTATAATCGTTACAGAAAGCAGTGTGTTAAACATGTTACATAGACAGATTATTACAGACATGAAATTATAACCATAAGAAAAATCCAATTTTATATCAGCCAACATTAAAAATATCATTAGTCAAATACCAGTTTTGAGTCAATCAATCTAAGTCTTGCACATAGTTAAGGTTTTTCTTATCTATTAACCGATTTGGCAATCCAAGAATATATTTATAGTTCATAACCCAATTTGTTTTGAGATACTCAATTATTATAATCATTGCAATGAACAGTGTATTATATAAATTGTATGAACACATCTTCTAAGTCATAAATTTATTTCCCTAAGAAAAATTCTAGTTCTCTATCAGAGTTGAGGCCACACTCAACAGTTCTGAGTTTCATGATTCATAATGCTTCTCTTTTTCGCAGGGCCAATTCCCTATTACCTCCCCTAGGGTCCCTGGAAATATGTTCCAATCCAAAAAATTCAAAACATTTCTGCATCGTCTGTGAGTTACAGTCCATAATATGCGAAATAATAGGATATCTAGTATCAAGATTCTTCAAAGCCCGTACGTGTTCACCTATTCTTGTTTTAAGTGCACGTATCGTGCTACCCACATATATTTGAGAACATTTGCATTTTATTATATAAATCACAAAGGTGGTATTACAATTTATCAATGACTTAATCGTATAATGTTTGTCATCCTGTACATATTCTTTAATATTGTGGCAAGCCCAACGGCACACCCCACATCCACCACATTTGTAGAAACCCGGTGTTGTAGTAGATAACCAAGTTCTATCTATTCCAATAGTGGTGAAACTTGGACTCAAAAGATTACGTAAATTCCTACCTTTTCTAAATGTCGTTAAAATTCTCTCAGGAATAAAGTCTCTTAATGAGGAATCATGTGATAGGATCCTCCAATGTTTAGACATACATTTTATCATTAACAAGGATACATCATTAAAGTCTGTAATAAATCTAACTTTTTTGTCGTGTTCCATCCTTTTGACGGGACCTTTGTTTTTCAAAGTTTCTCTTCTGTCAAGTTTTTTAGCTCTGATCTGAGCTTTTTTTACCACTTTTTTAGAGTATCCTCGTGCCAAAAATCTCTTACTCATATCATCCACTTGATTTAAGAATTCCTCCTCCATACTGCAATTACGCCGGGCCCTTACTAGTTCAGCAAAAGGAATAGATATTATCTGATGTCTGGGGTGAGCACTCTCAGCATGAAGTATAGAGTTACAGGAAGTCGTTTTGCGAAAAAGTCTACTATGAATCCTATCGTCAGCAATATATATTTCTACGACCAAAAATTCAATGCTATCTGCACTAAAATGATATGTACATTGTACATTCATAGAATTAGAGTTTAAAAAGGTACAAAATTCAATTAATTTCTGTTCGCCACCGGTCCAAATTAAAAAACAATCATCAATATACCGTCCCCAGTACAGGATGTAAGTTTGCCACTGGGTAGACAGTGGGCCCCAAACCCATTTGTGCTCAAACCACCCCATAAAAAGATTCGCGTATGAGGGGGAAAATTTGGAGCCCATTGCCACACCTTGTTTTTGTCGGTACCAGTCTCTATTGAATAAAAAGACATTGGCCCTCATTCTAACCCCGGCGGTCTCAGACCGCCGGGGCCAGGGTCGGCGGGAGCACCGCCGACAGACCGGCGGTGCCCCGCAGGGCATTCTGACCGCAGCGGTTTGGCCGCAGTCAGAAAGGGTAAACCGGCGGTCTCCCGCCGGTTTACCGCTGCCCTTAGAATCCCCCATGGCGGCGCAGCTTGCTGCGCCGCGTTGGGGGATTCTGACACCCCCTACCGCCATCCTGTTCCTGGCGGTTCGCCCGCCAGGAACAGGATGGCGGTAGGGGGTGCCACGGGGCCCCTGGGGGCCCATGCCAATGGCATGGGCACGGCAGGGGCCCCCGTAAGAGGGCCCCGCAAAGTATTTCAGTGTCTGCTAAGCAGACACTGAAATACGCGACGGGTGCAACTGCACCCGTCGCACCCCTGCAACTCCGCCGGCTCAATTCTGAGCCGGCGTCCTCGTTGCAGGGGCATTTCCTCTGGGCCGGCGGGGGCTCTTTTGGAGAGCGCCCGCCGGCCCAGAGGAAATGTCTAAATGGCCGCCGCGGTCTTTTGACCGCGGTGCGGTCATTCAGCGGCGGTACCTTGGCGGACGGCCTCCGCCATCCTCCAGGGTCATAATCAGGCCCATTGTTTGTTAGAATTACATTAATCATATCCATTATCATCAATGTGTGTTCCCATAAACTTGCTGATCTTTTGTTAAGAAAAAACTGAACAGCCTCTTGTCCCAGCTCGTGATTGATACAAGTATATAAGGCCACTACGTCCAGTGTAACCAATAGCATATTGCTATCCCATTCCAAATCATTTAAGATGCTCAAAATGTGTGTAGTGTCCTTAATAAAAGACGGAAGATTACTCACCATTGGTTTAAAAAAACCATCAACAAATTCAGAGAGCCTCTCAGTAGGGCCTGATATACCTGATACAATTGGTCTACCCGGGGGAAAGGGTAGATTCTTGTGTACCTTTGGTAAAGTATACAGACATGGGTATCTAGGATGATCCACCTTCAAGTATAGAAATTCATCTTTGCTAAGTAATCCCTGGTCTCTCCAGACAGATAGCTTTCTATTAATAGTATATATTAGATTTGGAATGGGATTGCCAGTGATCTTCTCATAGCACATAGTGTCATTTAATTGTGACAAGATCTCATTGTCGGTAATAGGGAATTGGCCCTGCGAAAAAGTGAAGCATTATGGATCATGAAACTCAGAACTGTTGAGTGTGGCCTCAACTCTGATAGAGAACTAGAATTTTTCTTAGGGAAATAAATTTATGACTTAGAAGATGTGTTCATACAATTTATATAATACACTGTTCATTGCAATGATTATAATAATTGAGTATCTCAAAACAAATTGGGTTATGAACTATAAATATATTCTTGGATTGCCAAATCGGTTAATAGATAAGAAAAACCTTAACTATGTGCAAGACTTAGATTGATTGACTCAAAACTGGTATTTGACTAATGATATTTTTAATGTTGGCTGATATAAAATTGGATTTTTCTTATTGTTATAATTTCATGTCTGTAATAATCTGTCTATGTAACATGTTTAACACACTGCTTTCTGTAACGATTATAACAACCAAAATTCTCCAACAAAGTAATACAATTTGGAACATGAATACATCCTTAGGTTGCTAAATTTAGTAATAAGTTAGAACAATCAATGATTAATTATTTGACTGATTTGAATCCTGGCTTGATCATTATTTAGATTAAATTCATAATTGCTGTTGGACCATTAATACTTTTAATTTCGGCTCATGGTAAAGGGTGATGTGATCTGCGATATTTGTTAAAAGGAGATAATCATCTAAGATGTCGTATTCCTTGTTGGCTTTAATTTGGTTTTATTCAATAGGACACATGTTGATTTTTACCGAGGAGCTGTTGTTTACAATCGTGATTACTAATATCTGTTTATTAGCTATATTGTAGTTTCTATAACTGTCTGAAATTAGTATTGAAATTGAGCAAAGTGTAAGCGGTTTGCTCGGTAGAACATGTGTATAAAATGGTGTGAATTTGAACATTACGGACATTACCGGCAGTCCGTTGTTTATTCTGACGATCGAGATTCAACCCGGAAGTGTATTTAACTTCCAGGTTCAGAAGACGCACGGTGCGTACTCGCAACTCGGCGCCGGATTTAACTGTGGTGGCTGTTTTGGAATCGTATCGGTGGTTCCAAGGTAAATTCATATTGCGCTTTTACACACTTGAAGGTTGTTGACTTGAGAGTAATGTTAAAGGTACATCTTTTTCTATGCAGATCTGTTCGGTGATTTAATTGATACATTGGTTTTACTCGACACGCTGATGTCCTGCGCCATTGACTACTGATTTTATTTATTCACGTGCACTAGTCAGGTGAGCGACTAAGTTAGGACAGTTCATTTTTAGTAACTACTGGTACCTTGGATGACAACTAATGGTTATTATATATTTTACATTTAGAATAACACTGGAGTATTTCATGTTTAAGCTGTGATGGATTTCTTTTTTGATTGGAGGACTCAATGTAGGTATTATATATTCTTTGTGCTATTATTTTACCAAGGATTGGATTATAAGAGGTTGTTATTTCACTGGGACTTGTTTATTCTCGTTTTTGTAATAGAATCATATTGATAAAGACGAGTGGTGAGTTACCTCATGTATTTTTAAGACAGATGAAACTAAATCTGTCTTTTGTGTTTAAATCAAGGCACCAGTAGTATTGGTTAATTGGGCCATTCGAGTGGATTCATTTAGTGAATGGCATGCTACACAGAGGTGAAATTTAGACACTAAGGGATTTTCACTTTTTACACGGAGGAGTGTATTGGGTATTTTATATCACGGTGAAAGATTAATGCATGACGTCAGCAAAAATCCCCCCTTTTTTAGGGGTACTTCATAGTTGTTTTGGGGTTGGGAATGCCCCGTGGACATACATTTTTTGCCTTCTTTTCACTTGTCTCATCTATCCTTTTGGAATATAAGGTGGTCCTTCTTGATTATACTAGATCATGTAAATATCTTTTTATTTGGGACCTTTTATGACGCTTTTGTCAATCTCAAGTTGAAGCATTTTGGTTTCATGTATCAATATATATTCAAAAAATCTTTTCAGCCCTGCAGAAGTAGTTGGGGATATAAGGAAACATTGTCCCGAGACGAAACACGTGTTGGCTGATTTGAATCATGGCTTGATCACATATACAATATGGACAAACTACAATAAATTGATTGTTACAATTTGGCCTGACTTATGTAAAAATATAACGATGTATGATATTTTGCACAACAATTAATGATGGGATTTGGTAGATGAATTACAAGGAATTGAGTGTTTGATCTATAAAAAGTTATAAACGTAACTGTTATTTACAGAAACTAAATTGTTTACAGATTGTCATAAGAGGTACCGCACTTTTCATGATAAGTATTGTGATTATGTTTCTGCTACAAAAGGGTCAGACTTGTCTAGTGGCAGGTTTAGTGCCATAAAGAAGCGCAGAAGGTTTATATGCCTACTGCAAAGAGGAAATCTGTATTTTATGTAAATAGCGGAGTACATTAGTAAAGTCAGCCATTACCTGCGCTATAATACAAATGAAATGTATGTGCAGGGTGGAGGGCGGCTATGGAGAGATGAAGGGCACTTTTGCTGGGTGGTAATGAGGGAATCCGAGGAGGAGGGAGTGGGAGCACCAATAATGATTGTTGGACTGGGCGCAGGAGGTGCTAAAGACTGTGACGAATGGTATGTGACAAGGTGTTTTTTGAGTGTCTTGAAAGAACGTGCTGATTGAGGGAAGAAGCGCAGGTAAGGTGGCCTCTACTGTTGCACGTATCTCACACACACCATCGATTTTGTGACTGTCTACGTAGGCTAGTGTTTTAGAGCAACAGTTTAGCCAATAGCAGAGATGGCATCTTGATGGATGAAGGCTGCCGTCACTCGGGTTATAGAGGACAGCTCTGACATAGGATCAGAGACTGAGACATCAGATACTGAGACAGCATCTCAGGGATAGGACAATAGCGCAGACTCTGGGAGTGATTTTTCAGTTGGAGGAGTCCCAGTACATTATGAGGAAGGTGATGAGGACAGTCCTGCTGTCCCTTCGCAAGCAGTCTGTGCAACTGGGTAATAGTGGGTTAGCCCAACCCAGAGAGCAGGTGAATGCGGCGGCAAGCAGAGAGAGAGAGTGCTCTCTTGGGAGCTCCCCAATTTAGTTCAGCCCCAAATTCCACAGCCCAAATCGTATTGTGGAGACATCAAAATTATCTATTGCAAAACAAACTGGTTTTGTAAGGCAGGCACCTGTGTTTTTGGTCCTGGGTTTGGCGGCCATATAGAGAAACACACTAAACCCAAACATTTCTGGAAACTAGACATTCGGGGGAGTCCACAGAGGTGTGACTTGTGTGGATTTCCCAAAGTTTTCTTACCCAGAATACCCTGCAAAGTTGAAATGTTAAATAAAAACTCTATTTTTCTCGCATTTCTGTCACACAAACTACAGTAATATGCTGGGATCCACAAAATTCCTACCACCCAGTAATTCCTCACCTGTCCTGATAAAAACACTACCCCACTTGAGTGCCTACACCTAGTGCCTACATCAGGAATGGATCACCCCAGGGTCAACAGCTGCCTCATGTAAGGACCAACATTGACCGTTGTGTGATCTATTCCTGTCGCGGGCACCAGGCCTACCCACACAAGTGAGGTACCATTTTTATCGGGAGACTTGGGGGAACGCTGGGTGGAAGGAAATTTGTGGCTTCTCTCAGATTCCAGAACTTTCTGTCACCGAAATGAGAGGAATAAGTGTTTTTTCGGCCAAATTTTGATGTTTACAAAGGATTCTTGGTAACAGAACCTGGTCAGAGCCCCACAAGTCACCCCATCTTGGATTCCCCTGGGTTTCTAGCTTTCAAAACTGCACTGGTTTGCTAGGTTTCCCCAGGTGCCGGCTGAGCTAGAGGCCAAAATCCACAGGTAGGCACTGTTTTCTATGAAAAAATGGGATGTGTCCACGTTGTGTTTTGGGGCATTCCCTGTCGCGGGCGCTAGGCCTACCCACACAAGTGAGGTATCATTTTTATCGGGAGACTTGGGGGAACGCTGGGTGGAAGGAAATTTGTGGCTCCTCTCAGATTCCAGAACTTTCTGTCACCGAAATATGAGAAAAACTTGTTTTTTAGCCACATTTTGAGGTTTGCAAAGGATTCTGGGTAACAGAACCTGGTCAGAGCCGCACAAGTGACCCCATCTTGGATTCCCCTAGGTCTCTAGTTTTAAAAAATGCACAGGTTTGGTAGGTTTCCCTAGGTGCCGGCTGAGCTAGAGGCCAAAATCTACAGGTAGGCACTTTGCAAAAAACAGCTCTGTTTTCTGTCAAAAAATGTGATGTGTCCATGTTGTGTTTTGGGCCATTTCCTGTTGCGGGCGCTAGGCCTACCCACACAAGTGAGGTATCATTTCTATCGGGAGACTTGGGGGAACGCTGGGTGGAAGGAAATTTGTGGCTCCTCTCAGATTCCAGAACTTTCTGTCACCGAAATGTGAGAAAAACTAGTTTTTTTTAGCCACATTTTGAGGTTTGCAAAGGATTCTGGGTAACAGAACCTGGTCAGAGCCCCACAAGTCACCCCATCTTGGATTCCCCTAGGTCTCTAGTTTTCAGAAATGCACAGGTTTGGTAGGTTTCCCTAGGTGCCGGCTGAGCTAGAGGCCAAAATCTACAGGTAGTCACTTTGCAAAAAACAGCTCTGTTTTCTGTCAAAAAAATGGGATGTGTCCACGTTGTGTTTTGGGGCATTTCCTGTTGCGGGCGCTAGGCCTACCCACACAAGTGAGGTATCATTTTTATCGGGAGACTTGGGGAAACATAGAACAGCAAAACAAGTGTTATTGCCCCTTATCTTTCTCTACATTTTTTCCTTCCAAATATAAGAGAGTGTGTAAAAAAGACGGCTTTTTTAGAAATGCCTTGCAATTCACATGCTAGTATGGGCACCCCAGAATTCAGAGATGTGCAAATAACCACTGGCTCCTCAAAACCTTATCTTGAGCCCATTTTGGAAATGCAAAGGTGTTCTTGATACCTATTTTTCACTCTTCATATTTCAGCAAATTAATTGCTGTATACCCAGTATATAATGAAATTCAACTGCAGGGTGCAGCTCATTTATTGGCTCTGGGTACCTAGGGTTCTTGATGAACCTACAAGCCCTATATATCCCTGCAACCAGAAGAGTCCAGCAGACATAACGGTATATTGCTTTAAGAAATCTGACATCGCTGGAAAAGGTTACAGAGTAAAACATAAAGAAAAATGGCTGTTGTTTTCAGCTCAATTTCAATATTATTTTTATTTCAGCTGTTATTTTCTGTAGGAAAACCTTGTAGGATCTACACAAATTACCCCTTGCTGAATTCAGAATTTTGTCTACTTTTCAGAAATGTTTGCCTTCCGGGATCCAGCATTGGTTTAACACCCATTCCTGTCACTAACTGGAAGGAGGCTCAAAGCACCAAAAATAGTAAAAATGGGGTATGTCCCAGTAAAATGCCAAATTTGTGTTGAAAAATGTGGTTTTCTGATTCAAGTCTGCCCGTTCCTGAAAGGTGGGACAATGGTGATTTTAGCACCAGAATTCCTTTGTTGATGTCATTTTCAGGGAAAAAACCACAAGCCTTTTTTCAGCAGCCTTTTTTTCCCATTTTTTTGGAAAAAACAAAATGTTCACTGTATTCTGGCTATTTTCTTGGTCTCCTCCAGGGGAAACCACAAACTCTGGGTACCATTAGAATCCCTAGGATGTTGGAAAAAAAAGGACCCAAATGTGGCATGAATAGCTTATGTGGACAAAAAGTTATGGAGGCCTAAGCGCGAAGTACCCCAAATAGCCAAAAAAGGGCTCAGCACTGGGGGGTGGGGGGAACGGCCCAGCAGCTAAGGGGTTAACTGTATCACTGAAGTTCTGCTAACCAGAATGTCAGTGCTTACTCTCTCTCTGTTTCCAAATTAGTCACTATAGTTTAGTGACTTCATATGCCAATTCCAATTGGCACACTGGGTCCCCCCCCCCTTATAAGTCCCTAGTATATGGTACCTAGGTCCCCAGGGCATTGGGGTTCCAGGAGATCCTTATGGGCAGCAGCATTTCTGTTGCCACCCATAAGGAGCTCAGACAAACCATTTCACATGACTGCCACTGCAGCCTGAATGAAATAGTGCACACACTATTTCACAGCCATTTTCACTGCACTTAAGTAACCTGTAGGTCACCTATATGTCTAACCTTCATTTACTGAAGGCTAGGTGCAAAGTTACTAAGTGTGAGGGCACCCTTGCACTAGCAAAGGTGCCTCCACACAGCCTTGGGCCAAATCCCCTGACTTTGTGAGTGCGAGGCCACCATTATACACATGCACTACATATAGGTCAATGCCTATATGTAGCTTAACAATGGTAACTCCAAATATGGCCATGTAAGGTGTCTAGGATCATGGAATTGTCCCCCTATTCCAAATCTGGTATTGGGGGGGGCAATCCCATGCATGCTGTGGGCGCCACCATGGACCCCCAGTACTGCGAAACCAGCTCTCTGAGGCTTGCACTGCAGCTACATGTGCTGCCACCTCACAGACAGGGTTCTGCCCTCCTGGGGTCTTAGAAGCCCAGTCCCAGGAAGGCAGACCAGAGTATTTCCTTTGGGAGGATGGTGTTATGCCCTCTTCCTTTGGAAATAGGTGTTACAGGCTTGGGAGGGTAGCCTTCCAGAGCCTCTGGAAATGCTTTACAGGGCACAGATGGTGCCCTCCTGGCATAAGCCAGTCTACACTGGTTCAGGGACCCCCTGTCCCTGCTCTGGAGCAAAACTGGACAATGGGAAGGGGAGTGACCACTCCCCTGTCAATCACCACTCCAGGGGTGGTGCCCAGAGCTCCTGCATTGTGTCCCTTGCGTTAGCCATCTTGTTTTCCAAGGTGTGGGGACACTCTGGAGATCTCTGAGTGGCCAGTGCCAACAATTGACGTCAAAGACCCCTCCTGATAGGTAGATACCTGGGTAGGTAGCCAATCCCCCTCTCAGGGCTATTTAGGGTCTCTCCTGTGGGTTCCTCTTCAGATTTGGCTTGAAAGTTTCCACCAGGAATCCTCTGCAACTTCTAATTCATCCTCTGACCTTGGATCAACTGCAGACTGCTCTAGGAACTACTGTAACTGCAACAAAGTATCCAGAAAGGCTACTGCGACTCTACAACTTCAGCTCCAGCCAGCAACTGCAACAGTTTCCATGGTGTGCACCCTGTCTTCACCCTGCACTAGAAGGACCAAAGAAATCTCCTGTGGAGTGACAGAGTCACTTCCCTGCTCCAGCAGGCACCTTCTAAGATGACAACAGGTTCTCTGGGACTCCTCTCCTGATGACAAGCGTGCTCCTTGGAACACAGGTGGTGGACCCCTTTCACACAGACTGTCCCTTTCACACAGACTGTCCTAAGGTCCAGCTTTCCAAATTTGTATGAGGTAGGAGCTTGCCTTCCCCATTTGCGACAGTACCCCTGTGCACCACGTCATCTTCACCTCCTGAGGCCTCTGTGCACTATTTGCAAGAATCCTTCATGCACAGCCTGGCCCAGGTCCCTAGCACTCTATCCTGTGACACTCAACTCGCTGAGTAGTTCTCCGGCGGCGTGGGACCTTCTTTTGTAGTGCTGCAGCAACCAGGATTTGCACCTTCTTTGTCCCCGTGTCCTGGGACCTCTGTGGGTGCAGCCTGGTCATCCGTGGGTTCCCTCCAGTGTTAGGAGCCCTCTCTGCCTCCTCAGTCTGAGTTGAGGCCCCCAGGTCCCTCCTGGGTCGAGGAAGCGCCGTTTTGACACAATCTGCGACATTGCTTGAATCCAAGACTTGTTGAAATAATTCAGCGCTACAACTCGCCTGCATCCAACATCTCCATGTGGGACTTCCTTTGCATCATGCAAGAACCCACTGCCATCTTCTTTGGTGCTCTTCTGCAGAGTTCTTCCAACCGGAGAATCCTCTTTTGTACCATCTTCTAGGTTGGCAGGGGCTCATGTCCTTCCTGGAATCTTCTGCGACTTCTGGATTTGGTCTCCTCTCTTTACAGGTCTTCAGTTCCAGGAATCCACCATTTGTTGCTTGCAGTCTTGCTTGATTCCTGCAATACCTCTATTCACGACTTTTAGTGTGTCCTAAGGAAACTTGCAGTACTTTACTCCTACTTTCCTGGGCTCTGGGGTGGGGTATTTTACCAACCTTTGTGGTTTTCATGCACTCCCAGTACTCCTCTACACACTACACTTGCCTAGGGGGGAATTCGTGATTCACATTCCACTTTCTTAGTACATGGTTTGTGTTGCCCCAAGGCCTATTTCTTCCTATTGCATTCCATGGTATTTTCTATTGTTTGCACTCTCCTATGTCTATTTACTTACCTGATTTTGGTGTCTAGTGTATATATTGTGTATAATAGTTACCTCCAGAAGGAGTATTGCCTCTAAGATAATTTTGGTACTGTGTCACTAAAATAAAGTACCTTTATTTTTGGTAACACTGAGTATTGTCTTTTATTGTGTATAAGTACTGTGTAACTATAAGTGATATTGCAGGAGCTTTGCATGTCTCCAAGTTCAGCCTAAGCTGCTCTGCTACAGCTACCTCTATCAGCCTAAGCTGCTAGAACACTACTGCATTTCACTAACAAGGGATAACTGGACCTGGTATAAGGTGTAAGTACCTACAGTACCCTCTACAAGCCAGGCCAGCCTCCTACAACAGCTCACAGCCTACAGCTCCACACACCTCAGTCACCATACCCCCAGACACCACCACAACACCCACAGACACATCCAACATATTTGCTGTTGTTTTTTAATATTTGACTTTGTGGGAAGTGTTGGTCACCCAAGACAAGAGTAGATGTTCACTGTATGGATATGTTGGTGTTGATCCAATTGGGGTGTCAGTGCATTGTGTTATGCTTGCTAGGGTAAGTATTTCATCTTGTGTTAGCCAATGTCAGCATGTATGGTGTAGATTTGTCCCCTGATATAGATTGTACTTTTGTCTCATGCGCGGGAGCTAGAGTTTTGTTTGTCCACACATGGAGGGTGTTAAATTGTGGTAGCTTCCTCTGGATTTGACTGACCATGTGTCCACTTTGATGTGTGTACCTTACAGCTACATCATCTAGATGTCTGGACCATGCTGTTGCCGTTGTATGTGCTTTCTTGACTTGCACTTACACATTTGGCAGCTAGGCATCACTTGGCTCAAATATTGTTTGTCCCTGAAATACATGAAGGGTCAGTTCCTATGCAAATGCTGTTTTAGGGGCTTGTGCGAAGTGAAATGTGTCCATGAATGCTCCTGATGTCTCTATCACTAGTATGCAGGTATTGTTTGCATTGTGAGCTTTGGATGTTCGTTTCACAACCTATTGTGCATCCCATTGACCTTCCATTGTGTTGCAATGTGGTTGCTGTGTGGTTCCATCGATGAGCAGCACCTGTGGCAGGACGTGTGTGTGACGGGCTCCATGGCGGCACAGGTCATGTAACACTGCCTGCAGGTGAGTTGCTTCCTTTATGCTTTCTGTGTCCACCTGCTGGGATGTGGTTTCCATCCGAAACACTGGCTCCGTCGGCCTTTTAGGCCTGCCTCGCCACCGCATTGGTCTGCGCTGCCTGGTGGTGCTGGCAGTACTGCGGCAGTCTTTCCCTATGGGACTTCCCGCATCGTAATACTTTGGTCTGACTGCCAAGCAGATGGCGGTCACACCGCCGCCATGGTGGTGCATAAACCCCCAAACTAGTAATGCGACCTTTTGAGAATATGTAACATTAATTTCAATATGTATTATTAACTCTAAAGCAAATCCACAGAAGTTCAGAGCAAGCCATATTCATTTAAACAACAGTCATATTCATTTAAACATGGCCTGTGTTCATTTCAATATTTGCCTAATTCATTTCAAAGCATGTTACATTTATCTCACAGTTTCATTTTCATTTCAAATAGTGTGATATTCATGTTACAGAATGTCATCAAACTTTTGATGTGGGCCATGTTAATTTCATCAGGTGTCATATTCATTTCAAAGTGGCTCATATTCATCTTAACATGTGTCATATTCCTTTCTATGAATGTCATTTATTTCAATGGATGTCATATTCACCTTAACACCTGTCATAATAATTTTAACACGGGTCATATCCATTTCAACTTAGGTCATATTAATTTCAATATATGCAGTATTTATTTTGCTGTGTATCATATCAATTTCAAAGCACAACATATTCATTTTGACAAGTTTCATTTTAATTTCAGCATTGGTCATATTCAGTTTAAGACTTGTTGAATTCATTTCGGTGGAGCTCATATTTGTTTCAATGCATGTCATATTCATTTTAGCATGTGTCATATTTCTTTCAATGGTTGCTTCATTCATATTAACACATCTTAATTTTAACATGACTCATATCCATTGCAACAGATATTATCGTGTCAGTATATATTATATCGCTTTCAATGCAAGCCATATTCATTGTGATAAATGTCATGATAATTTTAACGTTACTCGTATTAATTATAAAACATGTCAAATTCACTTCAATGTAGTTCATATTCATTTCAACACAGGTCATATTCCTTTTCACATGTGTTATATTCTTTTCAATCACTGTTAAGTTTATTTCAGTGGATGTTTATATTAACACTTGTCGTATTAATTTTAAGATGCAACTTATCAATTTTACCATATATCATATTAACTTGAATATGTATCATATTAGTTTGCGTACGTGTCATATTAATTTTAAGGCGTGCCATATTCATTTTAACAAATCTCATGTGAATTTCAGCTGTGGTCATACTCATTTGAAGAAATGTCAACTTCAATTCAATGGGGTTGCATTAATTTCAACACAAGCCATATTAATTTTCAATCATCTCCTATTCATTTCTGTGTGTCTCCTATTCATTGCCATCTCGTTAATATTAATTTCAACACAATTCAAATTCATTGCAACATGTTTAATGTTCATTTCAATGTACATTGTATTAGTTTCAATGTGCATTGTTTTCTTTTCAGAATATAATATATTCATTTCAATACTTTATATTATTTTCAATCTGCCATATTAATTTCAATGTATGTCATATTTCTTTTGGCATAAGTCAATAATTTCAAGAAATGCCCCATTCTTTTTGGCGAATATTGTATTTGTTTCAGTGAATGCTTTATTGTTTACAGTGAAGGCCATATTAATTTCAGTATGATTTATATATATTTCAGTATATTTCTTATTCAATTTGGTGTGTGTGTTATTCATATTAATCACCAAGTAGCATATTCATTCTGCCAGGTTTCATATTTGTTTTGGTTCAATTCAGATTCACTCTGCCAGGTATCATGATTATTTTGACACATAGTACATTCATTCTGGTGTGTGTCATATTCATTTTGCAGCGCGCTATACATTTCAGGAGGTGTCCATATAAGGAGCTGTAATTTTGACATGAACGGCTTCCCATAACAGTCCTCCAGTCGTCTGTGCAGTTTGTTTGATTGTTGCACACAACTACTCAAAATAGAAAGAGGAGTAGAAACATGATTTTGAGAGGAACGTTTTACAAGACTTTTAGGAAGAAGCTCAATGTTTTCTGGTTCATGAAAACCCCTCATCTACTTTTAACCCTAAAGATCATGAAACCAAAGTAGCGGTTCTCTATTGCTCTGTAGCTGGGCGTGCACTATATATAAATCCTATACATACATACATTTATGTATATTTGCCTGAATTTAAGTTGCTCTAGATTTAAAAATGTCCCAAATCAGTGAGGTAATTCTTGACAAGGCTGTGTCACACTGGACCCACATGCACCACCCTGTCCTGCCATTCTTACCGTTATAGGGTCTAGAGGAGAAGATGATTTTACAAAGAGCCAGCGCCACTGCTTGCAAAACCGCCTCTCTTACTGTGAGCATTTATTCAACATGGAGCTTTGTGACAGGAGGCACAGGAGTGCTTCACAGAACAACTTGAATGTAAGCAGGCATGTTCTCTCAGTGAGTGCTTGTGGGACCATTGGCATGGCTCTCGGTGTACATACAGCAGGGTTTTGGATTCACTGTGAGGGTTAGTAGGGGAGGTAGGTCTGGGTGAACCAATAGGTTTGGAGTGTAGTTAAATCAAAGGCTGAGTGTTTAGCTTATTTTGATGTTTTGCAGTGAGGAGGGATCTGCGGTGCAAAGATAGGTCATTCCTTTTCCTTCATCTCTTTATCTGTCTAGAGTCTAGAGAAAAAGGGATCGTTTTTTGTGCCTTCTGGAACTTCAGATGTGTGAATGATGAGATCTGAGCTGTGACAAATCCTCCTTGTGTATATATAATCATTCCTTCTGGAGTTACTTTATTTTAGTGTTATTTGAATTTCAAGCGAGCTAACTAGGGATACTATGGAGGTGTTTTTATGTAGGGGTGATATGGTAGACTTGTTCAGGATCACAGTGCCCCCTTCATTGTGGCAATAGGGGCCTATCAACTGTGGGTTTCCTCCAACCATCTAGAATAGAATCAGGGCCTGGATGGTGGACAGTAGTTGTTTAAAAAGAGGTAAGGGTTGTTTTCTGGTCAAGAGACTCCTTTGGAACTAGGAACCATACATTTTTTCTTTATGTATTCCTTAGAGGATGAATATATGCATGCCAAGGAATTAAGGGCCAGATGTTTGAAGTAGTTTTGCAGTCGCAAATGGCCCATCGAGCTGTTTGCGACTAGTAAAAGGCTTCTGGCCATGTAAGTTGTTACTGACTCACTAAATAAGGATTGCAAGTCGGTGTGAGTAAGGGTCGTGCAAGGGCATCCTTCCTAATAGCGAGTCACAGGGTTATGCATGAATGTTTTGTGACTGTGAATGTGGTAGCAAAACATTCTCAGGTACCAAGTTGGTGGTAACCCATTCATAAACGGGAAGGGGTCCCAGGGGACACTTTCCCCTTTGAGAATGGTAGCGAAAACATTTTCTACCTGCCTACTCTTTTCATTTTTCTTTTTTAAATGCATTCCGTTTTCCTTTAGGGAAAACGAGCTTCATTGAAAAAACAAAAGATTACTTTATTTGAAAGCAATCACAGACATGATGCTCTGCTGCCCCAAGCAGGCCCCAATCCTGTGATGGTGGCCAGTCCCAACGGGATTGCAAATTGCAAACCTACCTCATGAATATTAATGAGGTGGGTCATTTGCGACCCTATTGGGATTCGCTACATTTGTCTGAGACATAGTTGTACATTTCTATTTGCGAGTCTCTGATTGCTACTCACAAAAAATCGCACTTAGAGACTCGCAAATGGAAATGGAGATACATCGGGCCCTAAGTGATGTGTGTAAAACAGAGTGCTGCAGTCTTCACGGCTTCTGTCAGGAGGCCATATCTGTATCTTAGTTACCAGAGAGCTACCGTCTATGATTATGAACTAGGCATGGATGTACTGTGTTTTACATATTCAATGCACTTCCTACAAACATTGTGTTCAGGCAACATATGAGGCATTTGACACTGGGTTGACTTCACAGCCACGTTCTGCTGGGTGCAGAACACGAGCTGTGAACAGTCCACGGTCCAGTGCCAGACATCACCCGTTATGAATGTTGTGCATTTTGTCTTCCTAAGGAAGGTACAGAGAGCTCACTACCCACAGCGATTAACTGACATTCACAATTTAACATTTGGGAGTGTTGACACATGGCATAACAGAACAAACAACTCTATCCTATTTTTTATGATTACTACTAACACTTACCACCACATTCAACCTATACAATGTCAGAAAAAACTTTATGAATGTAAAAAAATACAGTGGTAAGGACCGTACAAACATATTCCATTGTTCTGTTTACATACTGTGGGGCAAAATAAATATCTAAACAGGCAGGCCTCCTCTATGACCGAAAGAAAATGATCCTGGTGTGGCTAGTCTGTGAGGAAGCAACTGATATTTTAACTCTAGAGTAAACTGTAAAACATTCAGTGCATGCTTTCTCCACAGAAGCACAGCAGAGAGGGTGACTCAGCCAGGACATCCCACCAAGTGCTCTTACCTCTCCTTTTTTAACTCATTAAACCCCTTTCTATCTGCAGTTGACAGCAATGGGACAATCGAATCCACCCTTCCTTTAAAGGTCTTGGTTTTGCCAGCACAGCTGTCAAAACAGACCTATTGCTAAAAACATACACAGAGTGGGCTTTGGGTCAGCCACTTTCAAGCACTGGCTTTCGTTGACCAGTTTCTTTCTGACATTGGCTTGGGATGTTGGCAATCACGCCTTCGTGAAGCCCAGCTGAGTGGCCATCTCTCACCTGATGCGACTGGATGTTTGCATTTCCACCTCCACTCAAATGCATTATTTTATTTGAATGAGGGACTGCTTTACAACTATCTCTCTCTATCTGTTACCTGTCTTCTCCTGCTGGTTCCCTCCCATTGCATTAGTTCGAACATTGAGCCTAGACCTTTGACTTTGCCAACCCTTGTTATTAAGATCCTTTTTGGTCCACTTTCCTGACAACCTCCAACTGGCCCTCTCTCCTCTAGACATAAAAGCATCTGCCCAACACCACAGTCTCTCCCGTCCAAGCATCTCATGAGTTCATACATGTGAATGAGCCTTCTGGGCCCTAGGGCAGGCTGTGGGGTTTTGAGCATTCTGGGACTTGTAGTCTTGGCTATATACCGGGAAACCTAAAACATGAAGTCCAAAGAAAGTACAGAAAATTACTCACACCTGATACAGAACAGCTGGAGTTTCTGGTCAGGAAGGTCGCGCACTGGTCACTACTGGCCCACAGGGCACAAAAGGCAAATTCCAGGACAGCAGCAAGAACACCTAGAAGACAGTGCTACAGGCTGGAGTAATAGATAATAACCACAAAAAAACATTTACTACAAATACATCCGAAGCTGGGCTAGCGCTTATTAGAGACCTCATGTCAACTAAGAGAAATATTACAGACTAAATCATGTGTAAACTGAGCTTGGCTCGGAAGCATACAAGGACAGTGAGGTGTTTGAGACAGAGATGGGCAAAGAGAGTATAATGAAGTGTTTGAGTAGTTGTGATCTGCCTGGCCCACACGTCTGGCACTGAGCTCACTCACCTTCTGGTTCCTGTGTAGTATTTTGTGCAATGTTGTAAGGCCTTGCTAGAGAAAGCGTTGTTGTGTCAACCATGACCAGGCAGATGAGATAACTCCAGCTGAACACCCTTTCTGTGCCATGCCCCGGTCCTGCGCTGCATCGCCATGTGGACTTTCTTCTCTTCTGAAGGTCTCTGCACCTACATGAGCTGCAACTAGGGTCCTCACCGCCACAAATCAGACACCCTCTGGAGCCTGAATCACCTCTGTGTAATGGAAGATAAACAAGAGGAGTCAAAAACCAAGGTGAACAGGAGCAGTATGGAGTATTAAAACATTTTACCAAATAATATGGATATCAAACACGTTATAGCAACAGCATGGATCTTTTGAGACAAAATACGAAGCAGTCAAAAATACAAAACCATAAGTCTGAACCATTGGAACCTCAAAATCATCCTATGAACTGGATGAACCAGAACATGGGGTAATCTAACCAAGGTAAACATGACCTGTATCATACATTATAATGGCACAGTGTGAAATATGTGGGCTATCAAAACCAAAACATGGCCCAGGCGAATGGTCACAACTAGCTCATGAACTATATGGGCACTCAAAACTAAAGCAGAAACAAAATAGACAATAAAAGAACACAGGAAACATGCAGACTGTGAATTCAAGAACATGTAGTGAGTTGTTTGTCAACCACAAGTAAAGGTTAACTGCATAAACCATTAAGACAATGTAGAATATGAAATACATGGAGAAACAAAACCAGTTTATGAATCATGCAGATCACCAAAACATGAAACAACAGAATGGTCACACCCATAACATAAGTCATGAAGACCATCAAAACCAACATGAAGCACAAACAATCTGCACCATGAAGATCAGAACATGACCTGTACAATCTATCACAGTCGGAAATGGCAGAGTGGAAGAATGGTGAAAATCGGCCATTGCTAGAGTGTAATGGAAAACATATTACCACTAACCTCTGTGAACGACTTTCTTTTCTGGATTAACACTCGCTGGCAGGACAGAGCGGCACCCTAGGACTTTATCTTTGTACTATTTCAAGCACACGCACCCGTTCTCTTTTGGTTTGCAAAATACATGGCTACTTTTTATAATTATGTTTCGTCTAGGCCGACCGATACAGCAACGGAACACACACCTTAGTTAAAAAAGTGTAATTGTTTAACAAAAATAAAGAGCAAGCTTCCCACTCCTGCTCCTCCGTACTCTAAGAAGTGTATTTGTACAAAAGGCAGACAGTGTAGCCCACATACAAGTGTCGATAATCTAACAAACTGCACATCTGTGATACATGAATAGTGCAGCTTCTTAAAATATAAAAAAGCAGAATACAATATCCCAAGGAAGATAGTTTCATGGGCACCCTGAAACCATTAGGTTTACGTATGATTAGCATGTAACTAAACCGGGCATACTACAATTAACCAGGGCAATTAATATTTTAGTTGCCTCAAAAACGTTAACATTGATCCCATCCCAATACAGTAACTCCCCAGAAAGGGACCTCCGTTCTCCCGAAATTTAACAACTCAAAATACATTTAGAGTAATAAAAATAGTCTGATCCTTCGCAGATTGCTCTAGTTCCGTTTATTCCTATAAAAACAAATCAACAAATTAGCAATTTATAAATGAAATCAATAAACTGTGTAGTACTTGGGCCCATATTTATACTTTTTGACGCTAAACTGCGCTAACGCAGTTTAGCGTCCAAAAATTTTGCGCCGTCTAACGCCATTCTGAAGCGCCATGCGGGCGCCGTATTTATGGAATGGCGTTAGACGGCGCAATCAGACCGGCGCTGCCTGGTGTGCGTGGAAAAAAACCACGTAGACCAGGCAGCTCCGGCGTTGGGAAAAAATGACGTTAGGGCGTCTTAAAATGGCGCAAGTCAGGTTGACGCTAAAAAATCGTCGTAACCCGACTTGCGCCATTTTTTTTCGACGCCCATCCCCCATCAACATGACTCCTATCATTGTAAAGATAGGAGTCATGCCCCCTTGCCCAATGGCCATGCCCAGGGGACTTATGTCCCCTGGGCATGGTCATTGGGCATAGTGGCATGTAGGGGGGCACAAATCAGGCCCCCCTATGCCACAAAAAATAAATAAAAAAATACTTACCTGAACTTACCTTAATGTCCATGGGATGGGTCCCTCCGTCCTTGGGTGTCCTCCTGGGGTGGGCAAGGGTGGCAGGGGGGGTCCCTGGGGGCAGGGAAGGGCACTCCGGGCTCATTTTGAGCCCACTTGTCCCTTAACGCCATCCCTGACCCAGGCGTTAAAAAGCGGCGCAAATGCGCCGTTTTTGGCCACGCCCACTCCCGGGCGTCTCTTTTGCCCGGGAGTATAAATACCACGTAAAGGCCTGGGAGTCATTTTTTAAGACGGGAACGCCTCCCTTGCATATCATTAACGCAAGGAAGGGGTTCACGCTAAAAAATGACGCACACTCCGGGCACTTTGGCGCCCGAAGCGTCTAACGCCAGAGTATAAATATGGCGTTAGTTGGCGTTAGTTCTGCGTCGAATTTGCGTCGAAAAAACGACGCAAATTCGGCGCAACCAGAGTATAAATATGGCCCTTGATGTGTACACTATCAGCTACTACTCATGTCGGTAACACACAAGTAGCAATAATTTCATAAGTACTGATTTTCACTGACTGGGATATTTGGAGTAATTATTTGTTAACTAATTGTGTGTTCAAAGTCGGCATCAAAGTGTGTTCTGCGGAATCTCTTTCTCCTATTACAGTGTGTCAGAGTTGGCTCATTTATTGGTTCAGCAATAAAGATCTATTTGCATCTTGTCGGACAGTGTAAAGAACACACTCTCATTTGGTTTCATGAGTGGTATTACACAAGACACGTACAGTAAGAAGAATGGTACATTGTGTACAGAACAGGAGAAGCTCCAGTGGTAATGTTTGGTAGAGTAGTGCAGTGAAATCTTTAAGTAACCGGCCTGTTTGGTTACATTAAACAAAACGTTCTTACAGAACTAGATCACTAGTGATTACTAAAAATACTTCTGCTAAAGAAATGTATCTATCCATAGTCAAATAGCACCACTTTTTATGGCATGACTAACTATTTGTCCTAAATCATTTTTGTTTCCTAATTGTTTGAGTCTTACGAGCTCCAATATATTTCTGAATATGACCTCAAAGCGGTGCCATTCCTTTCATAGACTACATATTGGAAGCGTAAGCTTGCAAGTCTCCGTTGTAATATGCGCCGCTCAGCTTGTAACTTTCCAGTTATCAATTGTCCTGAAGAAGATGTGTCACAATAAAAGTGTCCAAACACCTAGGGTTTCATTTTTAAAATGCAGGCTACAGACAGTAATAGTCCACCATCAGTACTACATGTCTTCTCAGGTGTAACGATGACTCTGCCATGCATTGGCTCTCAGCACCAGTTCACCCTACTGAGGATGAGTTTGAGCTCCAGTCTGAAAAACAAACTTAAACCTCTTATTTATTAAACATAGCACTACAGAGGAAGGGCGTTCAGCTGGCTAGCTGCCTAACTATAGAATGACTTCCCACGCTCCGTCAAAGCCACTCTCCATCACTGCGCCGTTAGAAAATCGTTAAAAACCTTTCGCTATTATCAACTTAGCAAGGTGTCTGTGATGAATGTCTCATAGTGGCTTTGAGCGCCACAACATCCTCCTGGGTATCAGTTTGCTCTTCAGAACTCTGGGGGTTATTACAACCTTGGAGAAGGTGTTAATCCGTCCCAAAAGTGACGGTAAAGTGACGGATATACCACCAGCCGTATTACGAGTCCATTATATCCTATGGAACTCGTAATACGGCTGGTGGTATATCCGTCACATTTGGGACAGATTAACACCTCCTCCAAAGTTGTAATAACCCCCTCTGTATCCGCCGATACCCTAGTTTTGCCCGGTGATATCAACTGCTGTAGACAACAGACAGAGTAAATTCTATGTCAGGACCGGAGGCTCTGATTATGCTTTCTCTTTCTTTACTGAATCAAAACAGCAGCCAATCAAATACAAGTAACAGAAAAAACTACACATCCCAGGATGCCTAACATACTATCAGATGGTCCAATCACTATCCATGTCCTCTGCTATAAGTCCTTTGACCTTTGATGTCACTTCCTCTTTCTTTGCAGCTTCGCAGCAGATACGTACATGATTTAATTCTCTTATGTAATTGCATGTTTGTTTATCGATTTAGAATGTTATTTTATCATTGCTCAGCGTCGCGATTCAGCGTGCTTCATTTGTATTGATTTGAGCGCTTGTAGGCTCTGTTTTATTGGCCTTTTGCCAAATTTCACTGGCTCAGTATACGTGGAGTGTGAGCGGGAGCGGAGGTGCTTTGGCAGTCTCCTTTTCATTTTTACTTGTGTGCGCGCATGTCTCGACAAGCCGATTCCTTTCTGTTTCTGAATCGATCAGCTCGTGAGAGGTGCGGCGAGGGCGTTCAAGTGCCCTTTTTGTGTCTAAAACCTTTGCTCCCTAAAGCCCAGCAGAGTGACTGCTTGGGTAGTAAAATCAATATCAGGCTTCTGCCGAGAGTGCTTTTCAGGCAGCTCCCTCCACATTCTATTAAGGGCTCATATTTGTCTATTGCCTGAACTGGGGTTTTTGCACTCCCCACTTCCTTGATCCCTATCTGTTTCATTTAAAAGTATTTTACCTTACTAATCTGACCATGGCTCGTGGGATGATCAAGGAGCAGAATATTACTCAGATGATTTGAGCAATCAACTAGAAGTTGATATAGTTGAAGCCCTTGATTCCAGGGTTCAACAATCGGTAAATGATGCTCTGGTGAGAGCTTTGGGCCCTTTTTCAGGACAATTATTTGACTATGCTCATGCACAGGGCTGGACGCAAGAACAACAACCTCTCCCCGAGTCTAAAAAAGTGAAGGACAAAGCTAAAAAGTTGGACCCTAGAGCAGAGGTTAGTAGTCTGCACGCAGACACATTTGAAAAACTTCGAAAAAACGTAGTGGAGGGCATATTTACAGCTCAAAAAAGGAAGTCTTCCTCCCTTCCTCGTCTTTCGATAAAAATTCCTCCTCTGATGATTCAGATGACTCTGACGCTCCTAGACCTAGTAAAAAAGCTAGGAAAGCGCCTCCTCCCTGTCAGGTTCTAGACTTTGATCCCACGGAAATCATTCACCCCAGAGCATCTATTTGGGTTCCCCCACCCAAGGTGGCTCAATATGTCCAATCTAATTTACGAAAAAGCTTCGACAAGGAAGTCCGATCACGCTTAAAAGCGGAATGCCCTAGACCTGACCTAGAGGGCAAGGTTTCTGAGACCCCAGAAATAGATCCCACAATGGTCACCTTTATGCGAAAATTTTCTAAGGACACCAAAAAAGGTTTGGATCGCTCCTGACGTAATTGCCAAGACAAGTTGTTGGACCTTTCAGGACCCTTGACCAAGATTCTTGAGATGGCATATGTTTCTAAGGAATCTGGATCTCCGGTGTACACTGATGTCCTTATAGGATGGGAACAGAGGTCCATTTGTCTACTTGGGAACTCGAATTGTGCTATTTCTGCAGAACGCAGAAAATCCGTGTTAATGCGCATTGACCCTAAGTTGTCTGATCTTGCGTCTTCTGAAGCAGGACCTTCGGCTGAAGGACTGCTCTTTGGATCTTCTTTTATCAAAGACTTGCCCAAGTTTTGCTCCACCTTCTCTACACTTGATAAGGCTCAAATGTCCCTGAAGAAGGTCTTTAAACAAGGCCTTTTTCTCAGGGCCGGTCGTTACGGGGGACGTATGCCCGGCCGAGGAACTTACAATAGTCCCCAGAACTACTACCCGAGAGGCAGAGGTGGCTGGTACGGAGATCAAGACCCCACCTTCTACCCCACACGCTCTAGGGGAGTACGCCCCGTTTCCGTAGAGGTCAACGCAGAGGGCAGCAAGGAGCCATACAGGACTCAAGTTTCACAGGTGAGCATTATTCACTTTTCTCAGGTTAAACTTGGGGGCAGGGTAGCATTATGTTTAACAAATTGGAAACGGATATCGGGGGATCCTTGGATTCTCCAAACAGTAGAGGGCTTTCGCTTGGATTTTATCAGTACTCCCCAACAGCTCTTCCCTCCTGTACAAATGTGTTTTTCCCTAGCAAAACAAAATGTTATAGACAAAGAAGTACAAGCCCTTTTAGACAAAGGAGCCGTCCAGTTTGCCTCTCCTCACCCTTACGGTTTCATCAGTCCTATTTTCGTAGTAGACAAGAAAGGAGGAGGTCACTGATTAGTCTTGAATCTGAAGGATTTCAATCATTGGATCCTTTACAGACACTTCAAGATGGAAGGCATCCACATGTTAAGAGATATCCTTTTAGAAGGGGATTGGATGGTTCGTCTGGATCTAAAGGAAGCATACCTGTCAATCCCAATTTTTCCTCCTCACAGGAGATTTCTACAGTTCCAATGGAAGGGACAGTACTTGGAGTTTCTAGCCCTTCCATTCGGTCTCTCGTCAGCCCCGTGGTGCTTCATGAGACCTGTGATGGAATGGCTCAGAGCCAAAGGAGTCAGATTGATTACATATCTGGACGATATTCTGATGATGGCTCAATCCCCTCAAGTCCTCCTATCTCACTTGGATTGGACCATCAATCTTCTGCAGGATTTAGGTTTCCTTATCAATGTGCAGAAGTCATTATTGAAACCCTCTCAGGTGATAGAGTTCCTGAGGTTCCAGATAAACTCCATATCTTGTCAACTCATTCTTCCCTCTCAGAAGATCCGCAACATCAAGAGGGAATTGAGATCGGTTCTATCCAGCCAGACCGTCTCACTGAGGAATATTGCCAGAATAGTGGGCTTACTAGCTTCATCTATTCAGGCGATCTTCCCTGCACCCTTACACTACCGAGCACTTCAAAGGCTCAAGATCAGACATCTGCAACAGGGTCTGAGTTACTCAGAACAAATCCCCTTGACTGCCGAAGTTCGCTCAGAGATCCCGTGGTGGCTCCATCACATGGAGGCTTGGAAAGGCAGGGCAATTTTCGGGTCCCATCCAGAAGTGGTGATAGAATCCGATGCCAGCAGATCGGGTTGGGGAGCACGCTGCAACTCCCTAGTGATGGGGGGCAGATGGTCAGAATGGGAGCAAACTCTACATATCAATTGCCTGGAACTTCTAGCGGGATCTTTTGCCATAAAGAGCCTCTCCCCTCAGAAAACAGATTGTTGCATTCTCTTACGGATGGACAATGTCTCAGCGGTAAGATATGTCAACAAACTAGGAGGCACGAAGTCCAGAATTCTGGCGGAGATTGCCAAAGATTTCTGGCATTATTGCCTAACTCAACGTCTAGTGGTCATAGCGGAATACCTCCCTGGGGATCAGAATATCATAGCAGACTGGAATTCCAGATACCTCTCGGATTCCTGCGATTGGAAATTGGACCCTCTGATTTTCTCACAAATAATCAGGGAGTGGGGCAGTTGCGAGATAGATCTCTTTGCCTCGCGGATCAATTGCCAACTTCCAAAATTCTACAGTTGGCGTCCAGACCCTTATGCGCTAAAGACAGATGCCTTTCTTCAGGATTGGTCCCAGTTTCGAGGTTATGCCTTTCCTCCATTCCTGATGATTGCCAGGGTCTTGTCTCAGGTGAGGAGACAGAAGACAGAAATTGTTCTGGTGACCCCATTTTGGAGAGCACAGCCTTGTTTCCCTATAGCTCTTCATTTAGCTTGTGCCTCTCCTCTTCTGATTCCGCCTCGTCTGAATCTTCTGTTGAGTCCGGAGGGCCGTCAACATCCACTGGTCTTGTCAGGGAAGTTGGCTCTTCTAGCCTGGTTAATTTCAGGTCGAGATGGAGTACCCCAGATGTTTCGAAGCAAGCTGCGGAATTCATTAAGCAGGCCTGGGCCGATAGTATCCATAAAAGATATGACTCAGCTTGGTGCAGATGGTCTAGTTGGTGTGATGGAAGGGGTGCCGATCCAGTGGAAGCACACCTTGGTATGATTATTAACTTTTTGGCAGAACTAGCAAGTTCTGGTCTGGCTTATCGGACAATTAATAACTTTAGATCAGCTATATCAGCAGGGCATGCTCATCTTGAGGGTAAACCCATTGGTGAACATCCATTAATTTGCAAACTTCTGAGAGGTATACGTCTTTCCAAACCTCCTCAAGCTAAATATTCTGTATTATGGGATGTTAGCATTATTTTAACATTTTTGGATTCTTGGCCTACCAACAGGTATTTATCTCGCAAACAGCTCTCTGTTAAGCTGACCATGCTTTTATGCCTTATCTCTTACAAGAAGGTTTCAGACGTCAGAGCTCTGGATCTAGCTGGTAGAGTTTTTTTCCCCAGAAGGGGTCACCTTTTCAGTGACAAGAAGAACTAAAACAAATTACAGGTCAGTATCCTACCCTATTTACGCGGAAAATTCAAAATTGTGTGTAGTCCAATGTTTAAAGGATTATTAAGTAGTCACAGAAGAATTTCGACAAGATACTAAAGGGCAATTATTAATTTATTTGCAAAAACCATTTAAACCAGCGACTTCAGCCACTCTGGGCAGGTGGTTGAGATGGTTGATGAGTGAAGCAGGGATTGACACTTCTATATTCGGGGCTCATTCTGTGAGAGGAGCTATGGCTTCCAAATCTTTTGCCTTGGGTTCCCGTTTAGAAGACATTATGAGGGCAGCAGACTGGTCTTCAGAAAACACTTTTCGTAAGTTTTATCACAAACCGGTATTGGACGTAGCTACTGTAGTAATGGAACAGCTTTAAACTAGCATAATTGGAGCCTCAGGTCCTGACATAGAATAAAACAAATTCTAGCTATTGCATCAAGAATTTTCAATTCTATTAAGGACACGGAGGCGGGGATTATCCCCGCCTTTAAAATATAATGAATATTGAATGCCAATTATTGTAAATATTTATGATTATTGTCATTTTTCCCTCCCATTTGATTGTCTATTATTGAACCATCAGTTTATTGAGACATTTCAATTTGTTGGGATATTACCTGCCTGTTTTATTTTACAGGTTCTGATCAGAAAAATTCCTGAAGCTCTTTTCAGCAGGTATAGTTTGGTTTTCATGTTCTGCCTCGGCTGATGCCCGGTATCGAGTTGTCCAGGAGAAGGTTATCCTGGAAGAATAGATGTTAAGGTCATCGGAGTTCGTGATGGCGTAAGAAGTTTCGTTTTCAAGTTGATATTATCTGTATTGACCAAAGAAAGAGGAAGTGACATCAAAGGTCAAAGGACTTATAGCAGGGGACATGGATAGAGATTGTACCATGTGATAGGATGTTAGGCATCCTGAGATGTGTAGTTTTTTCTGTTACTTGTATTTGATTGGCTGCTGTTTTGATTCAGTAAAGAAAGAGAAAGCATAATCCTCGCCTCCGTGTCCTTAATAGAATTGAAAATTCTTGACGCGATAGCTAGAATTTTTTTTATTCTTCATCCTCTCACTCCCAAACGTCTATGCGGCACTCGGCTACGTTAACCAAGAAGGCATTGACTCGGCACACATTATAAACTGCTCCGAAGATGGATGGAGCCAAAAAATATTACTCAAAGTAACAGCCTTAGAAAAATTAACGACAGTGGTGGTCCTCTATGATATAAATTGTGATATTCAGCTCTGCGACTACCAAGCTCCCTGCCAACCCTGTGTTTCCCACACTCACACTGCTTCCTTTGACATATGTCTTCCTCGAAGTTCAAATTAGGGGATACCATCAACAGAGAGCGTAAAGGGGCCAGGGGAAGAAGAGGGCCAGCCTGCCTCCCCAACAGCTGGGTACCAGGACATTTTCAGGCCTGCCTCATCCAAAAGTATGTGCAGTGACGCATACAGACGCTGCTCACATACGCACTGCACTCAGTGATGCACATAGTGCATTCTTCGGCATCTGAGATCAGTAAACACTGGGAAACCATGTGAGTGAGGGATGGCGCAGGAAGGCTTGGCTTTATGGTGCTGTTAGCACGTCTGACCTTATTAAGTAAACTTACAAGGGGATACTAATAGGTTGATGAACCTTTCGACTTGCAATTAAGATGTTCTTACCATAGATCCAGTACATAATCAATGATCAATACACAATAATCAATAATCAATAGTAATCAAATAAATCAATAATCAATGGAGTCAGTAATTATCACGCACCATGACCTTTCAGTCATGAATAACCACACCTTTAGTAAAAGTTTTGAATGTTTATTTCCCTATATTAACCCCTTCGCTGCCAGGCCTTCATAACTTTTTGTCCGCATAAGCTAACCAAGCCAAATTTGCGTACTTTTTTTCCAACATCCTAGGGATTCTAGAGGTACCCAGACTTTGTGGGTTTCCCTGAAGGAGGTCAAGAAATTGGCCAAAATACAGGGAAAATTTCGTTTTTTTCAAAAAAATTGGAAAAAGTGGCTGCAGAAGAAGGCTTGTGGTTTTTCCCCTGAAAATGGCATCAACAAAGGGTTTGTGGTGCTAAACTCAGCAGCTTCCCAGCTTTCAGGAACAGGCAGACTTGAATCAGAAAACCCAATTTAAAAAAAAAAAATTGGCATTTTACTGGGACATACCCCATTTTTGCACTTTTTTGTGCTTTCAGCCTCCTTCCAGTCAGTGACAGAAATGGGCATGAAACCAATGCTGGATCCCAGAAACCTAAACATTTCTGAAAAGTAGACAAAATTCTGAATTCAGCAAGGGGTCATTTGTGTAGATCCTACAAAGGTTTCCTACAGAAAATAACAACTGAAAAAGAAAAATATTCAAATTGAGGTGAAAAAAACATAAATGTTTCTCTACGTTTTACTCTGCAATGTCAGATTATCGAAAGCAATATACTGTTACGTCTTCTGGACTCCTCTGGTTGCGGGATATATAGGGCTTGTAGGTTCATCAAGAACCCTAGGTACCCAGAGCCAATAAATGAGCTGCACCCTGCAGTGCGTTTTCATTCTATACCGGGTATACAGCAATTCATTTGCTGAAATATAAAGAGTAAAAAATTGCTATCAAGAAAACCTTTGTATTCACAAAAAGGGCACAAGATAAGGTGTTGAGGAGCAGTGGTTATTTGCACATCGCTGAATTCTGGGGTGACCATACTAGCATGTGAATTACAGGGCATTTCTCAAATAGATGTCTTTTTTACACACTCTCCTATATTTGGAAGGAAAAAATGTAGAGAAAGACAAGGGGCAATAACACTTGTTTTGCTAATCTATGTTCCCCCAAGTCTCCCGATAAAAATGATACCTCACTTGTGTGGGTAGGCCTAGCGCCCGCGACAGGAAACGCCCCAAAGCGCAACGTGGACACATCCACATTTTTGGAAGAAAACAGAGGTGTTTTTTGCGAAGTGCCTACCTGTAGATTTTGGCCTCTAGCTCAGCCGGCACCTAGGGAAACCTACCAAACCTGTGCATTTCTGAAAACTAGAGACCTAGGGGAATCTAAGGAGGGGTGACTTGCGGGGCTCGGACCAGGTTCTGTTACCCAGAATCCTTTGCAAACCTCAAAATTTGGCTAAAAAAACACATGTTCCTCACATTTCTGTGTCAGAAAGTTCTGGAATCTGAGAGGAGCCACAAATTTCCTTCCACCCAGCGTTCCCCCAAGTCTCCCGATAAAAATAATACCTCACTTGTGTGGGTAGGCCTAGCGCCCCGACAGGAAACAGCCCCAAAACACAACGTGGACACCTCACATTTTTTCATAGAAAACAGTGCCTACCTGTGGATTTTGGCCTCTAGCTCAGCTGGCACCTAGGGAAACCTACCAATCCTGTGCATTGTTGAAAACTAGAGACCTAGGGGAATCCAAGATGGGGTGACTTGTGGGGCTCTGACCAGGTTCTGTTACCCAGAATCCTTTGCAAACTTCAAAATGTGGCTAAAAAAACACATTTTCCTCCCGTTTCGGTGACAGAAAGTTCTGGAATCTGAGAGGAGCCACAAATTTCCTTCTGCCCAGCGTTCCCCCAAGTCTCCCAATAAAAATGATACCTTACTTGTGTGGGTGGGCCAGGTGCCTGCAACAGAATAAGGCCCAGAACTTGTAGAGATAGAGGGAATAGCACAGGGAGTTTATAAGGACATATTCTTTTATACATCTTTAGACTGACTCTGCTTTGGGGACCCACATAAGTGAGGTGTCATTTTACTTGGGAGACTGAGGGGAACACTGGGGAGTAGGAATTTTGTGCTGGAGCGGTGATCGTACAAACAAAACTCAGGAAAACATGTTTTTTTATGCAAATTTTGCGGTTTGCAGAGGCGTCTGGGTAAGAAAATGTTGGGGGATCCACGCAAGCCACATCTCCCTGCAATGGAGATGTCTGGGTTTGGTAGGTTTCCCTAGATGAAGGCCGCACCCAGGACCAAAAACACAGGTGGCCCCTCCCCCCCAAACACAGGTAGTTTTGTAATATATCATTTTGATGTGTCCACATACGTCTGTGATGTGCCAAGCACTAAATTTGTGAAAAGAAACACACTTAGGTTATGTGAAAAAGACCCCTCACCCACCAACCAAGTTGGTGGCATGCTTCATCATCGAGGTCCCACCTGAGACACCCAGCGTGTCTCAAGTGTGCTGCGACGCCTGATTACAGCAGAGCAGGTTTTGTCATTTGGACCACACATACTGGTTGGATTTGGCACGAGGGTGAGTGATGGTTCAGTAGATCAAATTTTATTAACAAGAGATTTCACAAAAGTGAAATGCACTGGTAATAACTGAAAGGCCAAAAAACTGAACCAATGACTCACAGCTCGTGAGCTGTAAAGCCACGACAAGGCACCAACCGCTTTACAGTCCATTCACACACCTTTCATACATGACATGCACTAGACCATTCACGCCGCCAGCCACGGGCCCAGCACATTACAAGACTCGCATCCACAGACAGCGCCAGTCAAGGGCCCATCACTTTCATACGCCCACATGCCTGATACAGCAATCACACCAACTGATGAGTGTGTGGACTGGCGTTTGGCTGGCACTGCCAGCCAAGCGCCACCCCACCCACACCACCAGCCAAGCGCCACCACACCCACACCGCCAGCCCAGCGCCACCCCACCCACACCGCCAGCCAAGCGCCACCCCACACACACCGCCAGCCAAGCGCCACCCCACACACACCGCCAGCAAAGTGCCACCCCACCCACACCGCCAGCCAAGCACCACCACACCCACACCGCCAGCCCAGCACCACCCCACCCACACCGCCAGCCAAGCGCCACCCCACACACACCGCCAGCCAAGCGCCACCCCACACACACCGCCAGCCAAGCGCCACCACACCCACACCGCCAGCCAAGCGCCACCCCACCCACACCGCCATCCCAGCGCCACCCCACCCACACCGCCAGCCAAGCGCCACCCCACACACACCGCCAGCCAAGCGCCACCCCACCCACACCGCCAGCCAAGCGCCACCCCACGCACACCGCCAGCCAAGCGCCACCCTACACATGCCATCCCCTTTTTTTTGTTTTTAAACAACAAAGAAACCACTAATCATAAATTAGTACAAAACTACAAACACAAAAGCTCTAACTGAATACATGACTAATGCCAACCGTGAAACCGAACATATAAAAATATAAAACACCAGTTTACGCTCACGGAATTTCCCAATAATTCTTCTGTGTGAGGTAGCTCCTGAAACAGCCACCCACACACAGCCCAGGCTTTGAAGGACAATCAGGGCAGTACATCCTAGTCTCCTTCCTGATACCTCTTCGAGCACAGACTCTACATCTCTTAGCAGGAAAGTTTTTTTTGGCCGTGGGAGGAATGTGCTCAGCAAAGTGACAATCTTTCAATCTAGCCACATCCTCCACCACTGCTTCTCTAGGAACTCTTGCCTGTTCCAGCACAACAAGGCTAGCTATGATAGACTCCTGAAATTTCACAAATGTCATCCTTGACTCTGGAGAACTATCCTTAAACACAACAAAAGCATTAAAAGTTGCCAAGTGGAACAAGTGAAGCGCTAATTTCTTATACCACACATAAGACTTACGAGCAGCAGTGTAAGGTTCTAACCTCTGATCTACTCTATCAACACCACCCATGTGCTTATTATAGTCTAAGATGCACACAGGTTTGCGCACTTCGGCAACCTGACCCCAAACAGCCACAGGTGAAGTACTCTCATCATGGATGGTGCTTAGCATGTATACATCCCTCTTGTCTACAAATTTCAGAGCTAGCAGCTCATCATTCCGCAAGGCACTGCACTGTCCCTTCTCAAGTTTTTTACAGACAAGCTCTTTTGGATAGCCTTTCCGATTAGAGCGGATTGTGCCACAAGCAACAGTGTCCACTCTGAACAACTCCTTGAACAACCGAACTCCAGTGTAGAAGTTATCTACATATAAATGGTGACCTTTGTTAAACAGTCGTCTACCAAGTTCCCACACAATTTTCTCACTAACTCCAAAAGTGGGAGGACAACCAGGGGGGTCAATATTGGAATCCCTACCAGTGTAGACCCGGAAATTATAAACATATCCTGTACTACTTTCTGACAGCATATACAATTTAATTCCATACCGTGCCCTCTTGCTAGGAATGTACTGCCTAAAAACCAAACGACCCTTGAACAGGAACAAAGACTCATCTACAGATATTTCTTTCCCTGGAACATAGATCTCTGAAAACCGATCTACCAAATGATCAAGGATAGGTCTAATCTTAAAAAGACGGTCAGAATCAGGATGATCTCGTGGCAAGGCTAAAGCATTATCTACAAAATGCAACATCCGAAGAAGAAGCTCATAACGGTTACGACTCATGATGGCAGGAAATATAGCAGTTGCCATCAAGGGACTAGCAGACCAATATGAAGACAGTGATGGCTTCCTTATCAGCCCCATCAAAAAAGTTAAACCCAAGAACTTTTTCAACTCTTCCAGATTTGTGGGAATCCACCGGCTAGCTCTAGAGTGTGGTCTAAGTCTGGCAGCGTTGTCCCTCAAAAACTGCTCTGCATACAAATTAGTCTGCTCAACAATCTCTTCCAAAAATATATCGTCCATAAACAACTCAAAAAAGTTGACGGGCAAAAAGTTTTCCGTATTAACTCGACACCCTGGAAAACCAGTAAACGCAGGCAACTGTGGCTGCTCCATGTTTGGTGCAACCCATGTGTCAATGGGAAGCCTTTCAGCCGCTGGCTCCTACACCATTGGCACATCACTGTCCTCCTCTAAAACAGGCCCTTCATCAGCACTGAGAGTGGCTTCATCATCAGATGATTCATCTCTGACAGAAAATTCACTTCCAGAATCCTGCACTTCCTCCTCTGCCTCATATGCAGAGTCAGTCTCATATTCATGGTCAGAAGATGACTCAAAAAGCACACTAACAACCTGCTGAGCGGTCATCCTACGGCTAGCCATGATCCTTCCTACAAAAATTAACTGGACAAATACACCACCAACAACCAGCACTGTGTAAGATAAGTAACAAAGTATAGGTTTATCACTAAGAATTATAAACTCAAGTACTATACTGCTCACTTGCCTGAAAAAGCTTGACTCACCAGCAACTACTCTGCACAGCCACAGCAATCACCAACGATATCCCACTAAAAAGAGAAGAAAAAAAAGCAAATTAGACATAAGACAACACAATAATCATTGTGCATAAATCTAAGGACAATTTCACACACAATCCTGCATTCAGTACACCACCTACAAACATGTCATTCATGCATTGCAACAATACTCACTTGGAGTAAATTTATTTACTTACCTAAAACATGCAACTACGCAAACCGCAGGACAACTACTGCCAAAACTGCAACAAGCCACAGCAAAGTCAGCAAAAGCTTTGAACTAGAACAAAAAGGAGAAAAACTGTTATTATCATAAAAGCAAATACTTCGCCAGTTGACAAACACTCCGCCACTAACCATTTTTTAATTTTCCCTTGTGTCTAGTGTTCTCTGCTTGGGGGAAGATGGGCCTAAAAAAAAATAGGCCAATCTACCCCCAAGGGGAGGGGGCAGAAATCACCCAGATTACATTGCACCCTTTGGGGGGGGCGACCCTTGCCCAAGGGGCCACACCCCCACACAAAGCACACACACACACATATAGTATCCCCGGCGCTATGGGGATTCTGCCCCCCTTGGGGACAGAAAGGCCTAAAAAATAGGCATATCTGCCCCCAAGGGGGCAGAACTGCCCAATAATACATATGGGCCCCTGGGGCCGACCCTTGCCCAAGGGGCCGCCCCCCAACACAAATAAAAAAAAAACAACAATAAAATCCCTGGTGTCTAGTGGCTTTCTGCCCCCCCTTGGGGACAGATTGGCCTAAAAATAAGGCCAATCTGCCCCCAAGGGGGGCAGAAACGACGATAAATACATTGCCCCCCCAGGGGGAGCGACCCTTGCCCAAGGGGCCAACCCCCAACACAAAGCACACATACAAAACATAATATTTCTGGCGCTATTGGGATTCTGCCCCCCTTGGGGGCAGAAAGGCCTAAAAAAATAGGCCTATCCCCAAGGGGGGCAGAACTGCCCAAAAATACATGTGGGCCCCTGGGGGCGACCCTTGCCCAAGGGGCCGCCCCCCAACACAAAAAATAAAAACCAACAATAAAATCCCTGGTGTCTAGTGGCTTTCAGCCCCCCTTGGGGGCAGATTGGCCTAAAAATAGGGCCAATCTGCCCTGAAACGACAATAAATACATTGCGCCCCCCGGGGGAGTGACCCTTGCCCAAGGGGCCACCCCCCAACACAAAGCACACATACAAACATATCTTTCTGGCGCTATTGGGATTCTGCCCCCCTTTGGGGCAGAAAGGCCTAAAAAAAATAGGCCTCTCTGCCCCCAAGGGGGGCAGAACTGCCCAAAAATACATGAGGGCCCCTGGGGGCGACCCTTGCCCAAGGGGCCGCCCCCCAACACAAAAAATAAAAATCAACAATAAAATCCCTGGTGTCTAGTGGCTTTCTGCCCCCCTTGGGGGCAGATCGGCCTAAAAATAGGGCCAATCTGCCCCCAGGGGGGGCAGAAACGATGCAAAATACATTTGCCCCCAAAGGGGAGCGATCCTTGCCCAAGGGGTTGCTCCCCCACACTAATAAACACACACACACATATTGAAATCCCTGGTGTCTAGTGGGCATTCCTGCTGCCCGATCGCATCGCGATCGGGCAGCAGGAATGCTCAAAGAGACATCGAGGGAAAGGAAAACCCTTTCCTTTCCCTCGATGCCTCTCTCAGAGCACCCCCCCCCGCACGAAGGTGAAAAACTCACCTTCTCCCTTAGACGCGCTGGAAGCAAATGGGTTCCAGCGCGTCTTTCCCCCGTTCCATGAAATCAGCGCGCGATCGCAAGCTGACGTCATGGGGGGTGGGGGGGTGAAAGGGGAAGGGATTCCCCTTTCAGCCCTGGCCTGGAGGGGTTGGGGGGCGGCCCTCGGGGGAAGCGCTTGCGCTTCCCCCGACTGCCAGTCCCAGGACGTAATGGTTACGTCCATGGCGCCACACGGGCGCTGCCATGGACGTAACAATTACGTCCGTGGCGGGGAAGGGGTTAACAATGCTAAGGTCATGTAGATTCATCTCAAAATCAAATGAAACACATACAAAACAATATTGGTTGTCCAAATCGGTGGAAGAAACGCAATCTAATCAAAGCTTGAACTACAAAACATTCTAAGGTTATGGTGCAAATCAATAGCAAAGTCAATGCATAAACGTTATAACATACATGAAATTCAGCAGAGAAATTCGTCAAGCATTAGTCCCTGTTATCGCAAGTCATTAGTGAGAATCCTTAACTAACATCAGATTAGCATCAGCGTATTGGGCTTCATGCAAAACAATTTAGTAACACAAATTTGGAAAAACATCTAACTATGGTAGAGCCATAGGCAATCAGCGCAGTTGGTACCTAGAAAGAAAAAGCAAATATGCATAATAATCACAGTCTGGATATACCTATCCTCAGGGTGGATCAGCAAAGCAGAATCATTCTTCGTCCTCAGGACATCAGTCGATCAGCAAGACATCAGGCTTCAGCATCAGAATTTAAAAGGGCAAAGTCTTTAAGCATTAAAGTTAAGCACGTCTCTATTCAAGACGCATAAGAAAGTAGTAACCTCTTGGTCAGGAGAAATTTGGGCAAAATCGCTGCATGAAGGCAAGGGCATAATGTCTGTCTTCTCACTGTGCAGTTTCGTTAAGTTAAAGTAACCTAAACTATCCCCCAAATCCCTATTGGTCAGTTAATCGTATGTTCACACTCTATCCAATAAAACAAGTGTCCCAAATCTATAAATTTTAATATTTCGCCGTTCTCATATTGTTGATTGGTTCGTCTTACGATGTCCTCATCATCCGGCATGTCAGGTAACAATATTGTTGCAGCTTCTACTCTAGTCAGTATCTTTATTGTTTTTGTCCTGGGAAAGTCAGTCTCGCACATATTACACATAAAAGGTTGCATTAGCAAGAACATCACCTCCTAACAGTTGATTCTCATGAAAAGCTTCCGTTATGAGCACATTTAAACAATCCAATAGACATTCATAATTTAGCTTCTCTGGTCCGCAATTTCATTAAAGGCTAAGAAATACAGCCTTCACATGAGGTCTGGCAAATAGGCCAAGACACTCGCTAAGTTAAGGCCTACAATTAATAAAGTTAAAGCTACATTTATAACCCTTAATATGACATATTACTGCATTAGCCTAACATATATCCAACATTTCATACTATTTAATCCTTGATTAGTATATATTGTTAACATTGGTGGTCATTCTTCGTAATCACATTTTCAAATGAGTTCATTATTTTTCTACTTTATTATATTTTCTTCATAAATGTATTATTCAAAATAGATGAACACTCATTAATAAATTTCTATTAATAGACCTGCACTATCAATCCCTCCTCTGATGACTAAATATGTTATCACACTAACTAGTACCAACAAATTTTATACCAGGTAACATTTTTAGATTTCAATCTCTTCATAATTTCATTTCCCCTTTGGATTTGCTCTGTACAATTTTTTCCTTTTCTTTTCTTCCCTCCTCTGATTATTCTTTGACCTGTCCATTTTAATTCTTTTGCATAATTTGCACAATCCCCATATTCCAATTAGACATACCACAACAATTAATATCCCCTGTAATATTTTCAATATAATCCCCTTCTAAATGTTGCTGAGCCAATTTCCCACTGAAGCAAACCCCTTGCCAACTTTTTCCCAAACACCTGGTTCTTTCAATTCTTTCAAATCAGCACTTGCATTAGTCACAAAAGTAAGTAAGTCTCTTATCTCTTTACTGTTATCTGGTATATATACGAACAACAATGCCTATAATTAATCATTCTACAAACTCCACCATCCTTCGCTAAAAGAATGTCTAAAGCAAGGCGATTTTGAAGAGTCATAGTTCTATCAGCAGCTAATTCAGTATCTATCAGGAGTATGGCCCCTATAAAATTTGTCAGCATGTTATCCACAATAGTAGACAACTTTTGAATCTTAATCGAATTCAAAATGACTCCCACTGAAGGAATCACTACTCCAAATATATCTCCCACTATTGCAGAAGAGGACTCCCTTGTCTGTCTCTTATGAGGTAATTCAGTCACTTTCCAAAACTTTTTCAAACCCTCCATTTGATAAATCTTTTGGAAAACTATCCCCAAATAACATGTTCCATATCATCCTCTTGGAAGACGGTAGTAAGCATTATGTCCACAGATGTAGTAAATCCCTGTAATGCAGGGTCCTGTCCATTCAACATAAATGTCCATTTACCCTGAAACAACACATGCCTACATTCACTCGTTCTCTCAAATAAAGTGTCAGTGCGCAATTTAGGCCTACATATACGAAGTTTCCCTATGTATTGTGCATCTGAAGCTAATTTTCCTTGCTTTTTAATTGCACTATAAGCATAATCATTCTTCTAAGTCCTTTTCTGTAAGCCATTTTTTAAATTCCTATTTTAATGCTTTTCTCCTGTTGTAGGAAGTTGGCTCTGTATATACTATTTCAAAGTAAGAAATAGTGTGCACAGAGTCCAATGGTTCCCCTGCGAGGTAAGATAGTGGCAAAATTAGATGATTCTAATGCTCTATTTTGTGGTAGTGTGGTCGAGCAGTAGGCTTATTAGAGGGTAGTTTTAAGCATTTGTTGTACACACACAAGCAATAAATGAGGAACACACACTCAAAGATTTACTCCAGGCCAAGAGGTTTTTATATAGAAAAATATATTTTCTTAGTTTATTTTAAGTACCACAGGTTCAAGATTTGCAGTAAACACTTTAAATGCAAGGTACTTCACTAGATACTTTAGGAACTTTGAATAAAAGCAATATCATATACAGTCTTTGTAAAAAAGGCAATAAGCTATATTCAAAGCGGACACAGTGCAAAAATCAACAGTTTCTGAGGGAGGTAAGTAAAGGTTGGATTAGGAGGTAAGTAGAACACTTACAAGTCTCAGTTCTGGGGCATAGGCAGCCCACCGTTGGGGGTTCAAGGCAACCCCAAAGTTACCACACCAGCAGCTCAGGGCCGGTCAGGTGCAGAGGTCAAAGAGGTGCCCAAAACACATAGGTGCCCATGGAGAACAGGGATGCTCCGGTTCCAGTCTGCCAGCAGGTAAGTACCCGTGTCCTCGGGAGCAGATCAGGGGGGTTTTGTGGAGCACTGGGGGGGACACAAATAAGCCCCCTCAGTGGCACAGGGGCGGCCGGGTGCAGTGTGCAAAGCAGGCGTTGGGTTTCAGGTAGAAAACAATGGAGGGAACCGGGGGTTACTCTAGCGGTACGGGGCTGGACAGCCACCACCTAGGCTAGGCAGAGGGTCGCCTGGGGGTCACTCCTGCACTGAGGTTCGGTTCCTTCAGGTCCTGGGGGCTGCGGGTGCAATGTTGGTTCCAGGTGTCGGGTCCCTTGTTACTGCCAGTCGCGGTCAGGGGGAGCCTCTGGATTCTCTCTGCAGGCATCGCTGTGGGAGCTCAGGGGGGTCGTCTCTGGTTACTCATGGGCTCGCACTCACTGGGGAGTCCTCCCTGAGGTGTTGGTTCTCTGAATCTCGAGCCAGGGGCATCGGGTGCAGAGTGTGAAGTCTCACGCTTCTGGCGGGAAACGTGCAGTCTTTGAAAGTTGCTTCTTTGTTGCAAAGAAGTAGCTGGTTTTGAGCAGGGCCGCTGCTCACAGGAGTTTCTTGGTCCTTTAGTCCAGGGCAGTCCTCTGAGGCTTCAGAGGCCGCTGGTCGATGTCGGATGGGTCGCTGGTTGCAGGTTTTCAAAGTTGGAGACAGGCCGGTAGGGCTGGGGCCAAAGCAGTTGCCGTCCTCCTCCTTCTCTGCAGGCTTGTAGGTCAGCAGTCCTTCTTGTTTCTTCAGGTTGCAGGAATCTAATTTCCTGGGATCTGGGGTCCCCCTAAATACTGAATTTAGGGGTGTGTGTAGGTCTGGGAGGGCAGTAGCCAATGGCTACTGTCCTTGAGGTTGGCTACACCCTCTTTGTGAGTCCTCCTTGTGGGGAGGGGAGGCACATCCCTAATCCTATTGAGGGAATCCTCCAAACTCAAGATGGAGGATTTCTAAAGGCAGGGGTCACCTCAGTTCAGGACACCTTATGGGCTGTCCTGACTGGTGGGTGACTCCTCCTTGTTTTTCTCATTATCTCCTCCAGCCTTGCCGCCAAAAGTGGGGGCAGTGGCCGGAGAGGCGGGCATCTCCACTAGCTGGGATGCCCTGGTCGCTGTAACAAAAGGGGTGAGTCTTTGAGGCTCACCGCCAGGTGTTACAGTTCCTGCAGGGGGAGGTGAGAAGCACCTCCACCCAGTACAGGCTTTGTTCCTGGCCACAGAGTGACAAAGGCACTCTCCCCATGTGGCCAGCAACATGTCTGGTGTGTGGTAGTCTGGCAGAAACTGGTCAGCCTACACTAGAAGTCAGATTGGTATTCAGGGGGCATCTGTAAGATGCCCTCTGGGTGTATGTTACAATACATTGTACACTGGCATCAGTGTGCATTTATTGTGCTGAGAAGTTTGATACCGACCTTCCCAGTTTTCAGTGTAGCTATTATGGAACTGTGGAGTTCGTGTTTGACAAACTCTCAGACCATATACTCTTATGGCTACCCTGCACTTACAATGTCTAAGGTTTTGCTTAGACACTGGTGGGGCACAGTGCTCATGCACATATGCCCTCGCCTGTGGCATAGTGCACCCTGCCTTAGAGCTGTAAGGCCTGCTAGAGGGGTGACTTACCTATGCCACAGGCAGTGTGAGGTTGGCATGGCGCTCTTAGTGGAGTGCCATGTCGACTTAGTCATTTTCTCCCCACCAGCACACACAAGCTGTGAGGCAGTGTGCATGTGCAGAGTGAGGGATCCCCAGGGTGGCATAAGACATGCTGCAGCCCTTAGAGACCTTCCCTGGCATCAGGGGCCTTGGTACCAGAGGTACCAATTACAAGGGACTTATCTGAGTGCCAGGGTTGTGCCAATTGTGGAGACAAGGGCACAGTTTAAGGAAAGAACATTGGTGCTGGGGCCTGGTTAGCAGGGTCCCAGCACACTTTCAATCAAAACTTAGCATCAGCAAAGGCATAAAGTTAGGGGGTAACCATGCCAAGGAGGCATTTCCTTAGACACCCCCCCCCAAATGAAAGAGGATGAGACTAACCTTTCGCAAGAGAGTCTTCATTTTCTAAGTGGAAGAACCCCTGGAAAGGCCATCTGCATTGGCATGGGCAGTCCCAGGTCTGTGTTCCACTATAAAGTCCATTCCCTGGAGGGATATGGACCACCTCAACAGTTTAGGGTTTTCTCCTTTCATTTGCATTAGCCATCTGAGAGGTCTGTGGTCAGTCTGAACTATGAAGTGAGTACCAAAATGGTATGGTCTCAACTTCTTCAGGGACCAGACCACAGCAAAGGCCTCCCTCTCAATGGCACTCCAACGCTGCTCCCTGGGGAGTAACCTCCTGCTAATAAAAGCAACAGGCTGGTCAAGGCCATCATTATTTGTTTGGGACAGAGGCATCTGTCTGCACAATGAACTGCTTAGAGTAATCTGGAGCTTTCGAAACTGGTGCTGTGCACATTGCTTGCTTCAGGGTGTCAAAGTCCTTTTGACAGTCCACGGTCCAGTTCACTTTCTTGGGCATTTTCTTGGAGGTAAGTTCTGTGAGGGGTGTCACTATTGAGCCATATCCCTTCACAAATCTCCTAAAGTACCCAGTCAAGCCCAGGAATGCCCTGACTTGAACCTGGGTTTTTGGAGTTACCCAGTCCAGAATAGTCTAGATCTTGGGTTGGAGTGGCTGAACTTGGCCTCCATCTACAAGGTGTCCAAAGTTAACCAAAGTACCCTACCCTATCTGGCATTTAGATGCCTTGATAGAAAGGCCTGCTGCTTGCAGGGCCTGCAAAACCTTTTTCAGGTGGATGAGGTGATCCTGCCAGCTGGAGCTAAAGACAGCAATATCATCAAGATAAGCTGCACTAAAGGACTCCAAGCCAGCAAGGACTTGATTCACCAACCTTTGGAAAGTGGCAGGGGCATTCTTTAAGCCAAAGGGCATCACAGTAAACTGGTAGTGCCCATCAGGTGTAGAGAATGCTGTTTTCACTTTTGCTCCTGGTGCCACTCTTATTTGCCAGTACCCTGCTGTTAAGTCAAAGGTACTTAAGTACTTGGCAGAACCCAATTTGTCAATCAGCTCATCTGCCCTTGGAATGGGGTGAGCATCTGTCTTGGTGACAGAATTAAGTCCTCTGTAGTCCACACAGAACCTCATCTCTCTCTTGCCATCTTTTGTGTGAGGTTTGAGGACAAAGACCACTGGGCTAGCCCAGGGACTGTCAGAGTGTTCAATCACTCCAAACTCCAGCATCTTGTGGACTTCCACCTTGATACTTTCCTTAACTTGATCAGACTGTCTGAATATGTTGTTTCCAACAGGCATGCTGTCCCTTGTGTCCACATCATGGGTACACAGGTGTGTCTGACCAGGGGTTAGGGAAAATAGCTCAGCAAACTGCTGGAGGACTTGCCTGCAGTCAGCTTGCTGTTGGCCAGAGAGGGTGTCTGAATAGATCACTCCATCTACTGTGCCATCTTTAGGGTCAGTGGAGAGGAGATCAGGGAGAGGTTCACTCTCTGGTTCCTGGTACTTATCTGTAACCATCAACATGTTTACATCTGCCCTATCATGCAAGAGTTTTAGGCGGTTAACATGGATCACCCTCTTGGGGGTCCTGCTAGTGCCTAGGTCCACCAGATAGGTGACCTGCCTCTTCTTCTCTAGCACTGGGTAAGGGCCACTCCATTTGTCCTGAAGTGCCCTGGGAGCCGCAGGCTCCAGAACCCAGACTTTCTGCCCTGGCTGAAACTCAACCTTAGCAGCCTTTTGGTCATACCACATCTTCTGGAGCTGTTGGCTGGCCTCAAGGTTTTTGCCTACCTTTTCCATGTACTCTGTCATCCTTGAACGTAGGGCTAGTACATAGTCCACCACATCTTGTTTAGGCTCATGAAGTGGTCTCTCCCAGCCTTCTTTTACAAGAGCTAGTGGTCCCGTAACAGGATGGCCAAACAGAAGTTCAAAGGGGGAAAACCCTACTCTCTTCTGAGGCACCTCTCTGTAGGCGAAAAGCAGACATGACAGGAGGACATCCCATCTCCTTTTGAGTTTTTCTGGGAGCCCCATGATCATGCCCTTCAATGTCTTGTTAAAACTTTCCACAAGACGATTGGTTTGTGGATGATATGGTGTGGTGAATTTGTAAGTCGCCCCACATTCATTCCACATGTGTTTGAGGTAAGCTGACATGAAGTTGGTACCTCTGACAGAAACCACCTCCTTAGGAAATACCACTGTGGTAAAATTACATATGAGTGCTTTGGCTACTGCAGGGGCAGGGGCAGGGGTGGACTTAAGGGGATTTGCCTCAGGGTACCTGGTAGCATGATCCAAAACTGCCAGGATATACTGATTCCCTGATGGTGTGAGAGGTTCAAGTGGACCCACTATATCCACTCCAACTCTTTCAAAGGGGACCCCCACCAATGGAAGTGGAATGAGGGGTGCCTTTGGATAGCCACCTGTCTTACCACTGGCTTGACAGGTGACACAGGAGTTACAAAACTCCTTTACCTTCTGGGATATAATGGGCCAATAGAAATGGTTGACTAACCTCTCCCATGACTTGGTTTGTCCCCAATGCCCAACTAGGGGAATCTCATGGGCTATAGTCAGAATGAACTCCTTAAACCCCTGAAGCACTACCACTCTCCTAGTGGCACCAGGTTTGGGATCTCTTGCCTCAGTGTAAAGGAGTCCATCTTCCCAATAGACCCTGATGTTCCACTGACAATTCCTTTTTCTTGTTCAGTTGCTTGCTGTCTTAGGCCTTCAAGAGAGGGACAAGTTTCTTGCCCCTTGTACAGCTGTTCCCTTGAGGGTCCCCCTCGGCCCAAGAGCTCCACCTGGTAAGGTTCCAGCTCCATGGACTCAGTTCCCTCAGGGGATAGAACTGCTTCCTTAGAAGAGAGGCTCTGTTTCTTTTTCTGTGCTGAAGCTGGTTCCCCAGTCTTCTTTCCTTTTCTCTTGGAAGGTTGGGCCATTATTCCAGACTCCAACACTTCTTTTTCACCCTGAGCCCTGTACTGTGCCCTAGTCTTGACACACACCAGTTCAGGGATACTCCGCATGGCTGCATGGGTTTTGAGTTCTACCTCAGCCCATGCTGAGGACTCCAGATTATTTACAAGCAGACATTCTACTGGTATAGCAGAAGAGACTACTACCTGTTTCAGGCCAGTGACCCCTCATCATTCTAAAGTTACCATAGCATGTTCTTTAGTCTGATTGTCAGCATTGGTGACTGAGTAAGTTTGTCCAGCCAGGTATTGTCCTGGGGAAACCAGTTTGTCTGTCACCATAGTGACACTGGCACCTGTATCCCTCAGGGCCTCTACTCTAGTCCCATTAATTAAGAGCTGCTGCCTGTATTTTTGCATGTTAGGCGGCTAGGCAGCTAGTGTGGCTAAGTCCATCTCACCCTCTGAGACTAATCTAGCTTCAGTGTGAACCCTGATTTGTTCTGGGCACACTGTTGATGCCACCTGGAGACTGGCTATTCCAGTGCTAACTGGAGTAGTAGTTGAAGTGGAACCTTTCTTGGGACAGGCCTTGTCTCCAGTTTGGTGTCCATGCTGACTACAGCTGCAACATGAGGTCTTTTTGGGATCAAAGTTTTTACCCTTGTACCCAAATGAGGATTGTGAGGAGGCTTTGGACCCACCCTCCTGTGCTAGTTTTTGGGGCCCTGTAGAAGACTCTTTACTTTTTCCCTTGGATGTCTCAACACTCTTCCACTGGGGAGGCTTTGTGACCCCTTTTTTTGGTCACCTCCTATGGAAGTATTCGTCACCCTTGTCTTGACCCAGTGGTCTGCCTTCTTTCCCAATTCTTGTGGAGAAATTGGGCCTAGGTCTACCAGATGCTGATGCAGTTTCTCATTGAAACAATTACTTAAAAGATGTTCCTTCATAAACAAGTTATACAGACCATCATAATCATTTACACCACTGACATTAATCCAACCATCTAGTGTTTTGACTGAGAAGTCAACAAAATCAACCCAGGTCTGGCTCAAGGATTATTGAGCCCCCCGAACCTAATCCTGTACTGCTCAGTTGAGAATCCAAAGCCCTCAATCAGGGTAGCCTTCATCAGGTCATAGGGTTCTACATCTTTACCAGAGAGTGTGAGGAGTCCATCCATACACTTTCCAGTGAACATTTCCCAAAGAAGAGCACCCCAGTGAGATCTGTTTACCTTTCTGGTTGCACAAGCCCTCTCAAAGGCTGTGAACCATTTGGTGATGTCATCACCATCTTCATATTTTGTTACAATCCCTTTGGGGATTTTTAGCATGTCAGTACTTTCTCTAACCCTATTTAAGTTGCTGCCACCATTGATGGGAGCTAAACCCATCTCTTGTCTTTCCCTCTCCATGGCTAGGAGCTGTCTCTCCAAAGCCAATCTTTTGGCCATCCTGGCTAATGGGAGGTCATCTTCATTGAGGCTGCCCTCAATTCTTCCAGAGTTACTGGTCTCCCCTGTGGAAGAACCAGTATCTCTGACTATCACTTGTGGAGTCAGGGTTTGAGGGACCCTGGCCTCCCTAACTAGGACAGGAGGAGGGAACCATCCTCCTGGTCACCAGCTTCCCCCTCTGTAGGGCTATCCTCAGAGGGGTGGTCTCTTGCACCTCTGCCAAAAGCTCCTGGAGCTTAACTTTGGTAGGGTTTGACCCAGTCGTTATATTTTTTAGTTTAGAGAGAGTCATTAACTCTGACATCCTTAAATGCAGGTAAGGGGTGAGGTTGAGTTCCACCACCATCTCTTCTGTGCTAGACATTACTTTTCTAAAACTTGGGATACATTTTAAGAATTGAAAAACTACTTCTAGAACTTAAATCCAAACTTTTACAAACGTACACAAGTCCCTAGCAGGACGTTTAAAACTTTAGACAAATAGTTCAATTGCAAAAATCAGTTTCTAATGACAATTTTTTTGAATTTAGATGTGTGATCAGGTATTGGCTGAGTAGTCCAGCAAATTCAAAGTCTTAGACCCCACCGCTGATTCACCAATGTAGGAAGTTGGCTCTGTATATACTGTTTGAAAGTAAGAAATAGTGTGCACAGAGTCCAAGGGTTCCCCTGTGAGGGGTCCACAGGGTGGCATAAGACATGCTGCAGCCTTTAGAGACCTTCGCTGGCAACAGGGCCCTTGGTACCAGAGGTACCAGTTACAAGGGACTTATCTGAATACCAGGGTTGTGCCAATTGTGGAGACAAAGGTACAGTTTAGGGAAAGAACACTGGTGCTGGGGCCTGGTTAGCAGGGTCCCAGCACACTTTCAATCAAAACTGAGCATCAGCAAAGGCAACAAGTTAGGGGGTAACCATGCAAAGGAGGCATTTCCTTACACCTGTCAAATGTGTGATCTAAGAAGCTTTTCTCTAAAGGTGTAAGCAAGCATGTCAAATTATTTCTATGTGCATAAGCTGTGCCAAACGTCAATGTCATTGTCCTTAGCTGCTCTACTCCAATACCTAACTATAGGAGCAAACAAAAACACTGCATCATAGTTAGAGTAAAAATATTGAATGTACTCCTGGCTATGAAGTCGTGTTTTAACAGACTACAACTTATCCCGTAGGTTAAAGGCAATCTAAGATAGGTGGCGCCTTCCTCGACTGATGAAGTAATCTGCGTACACACAAAAGAATTCTTCGCATCCATTTTCTCAACATACTCACTCAATAGGCGTTAGAAAACATTAGAAGAAAATTCTCCCTGCGCATTAGTATCCTCATGCAAATATTTATCATCTAACATAAACTTTTCTAATGTCGTTAGTGCAGTGGTTGTCTCAAAAGCAGAAGTATGGTTGGCTTCCCTTTTATCAAGAACAGACATACCCACAATCAACACCACAAACAATATGCCACACATAATCGCCAAACCACTGCTCATATACTTACAGTGCCTAGCACCTATACCTTGTTGACTAATGTTATTCATGATCTGTAAAGAATCAGAAAGCATAAGAAATTTAGAACAACTTGCAGCAAAAATCAAAAACAAACAACTCGTCTTTCAGCAGTTCAGTTTCACTTCCAGGATCCCTTGTCAAAATCGGTTAGCAGCTTTGACAAAATCATGTTTCAAAAGGCCAAATCAGGTTATCAATGTCTTTTCGTGTTACTTTTTAAAAGTCCCTTTCTCGAAAATTTACTCTCAGATTGTTTCAACAGTTCAGTTTATTAATCTCATTCACGTGCCAAAATACTGACTCAGAACTTCTCTATCAAAACAAAAAGACATAGGGGGTGATTCTGACCCCGGCGGTAAGGAACCGCCGGGGCCAGGGTCTGCGGCATTCTGACCGCGGCGGTTTGGCCGCGGTCAGAAGAGGAAGACCGGCGGTCTCCCGCCGGTTTTCCGCTGCCCTTTTGAATCCTCCATGGCGGCGCAGCTTGCTGCGCCGCCATGAGGATTCTGACACCCCATACCGCCATCCTGTTCCTGGCGGTTCTCCCGCCAGGAACAGGATGGCGGTATGGGGTGTCGTGGGGCCCCTGGGGGCCCCTGCAGTGCCCATGCCAATGGCATGGGCACTGCAGGGGCCCCCGTAAGAGGGCCCCACAAAGAATTTCAGTGTCTGCTCAGCAGACACTGAAATTCGCGACGGGTGCAACTGAACCCGTCGCACCTTCCCACTCCGCCGGCTCCATTCGGAGCCGGCGTCCTCGTGGGAAGGTTGTTTGCCACTGGGCTGGCGGGCGGCCTTTTGGCGGTCGCCTGCCAGCCCAGTGGAAAAACCAGAATAACCGCAGCGGTCTCACGACCGCGGTGTGGTATTCTGGAGGGGGGAACTCTGGCCGGCGGCCTCCGCCGCCCGCCAGGGTGAGAATCACCCCCATAAACTCTTGCTGCCTTTCGTTAGTAGTTGCATACGCTCATTCAGGACCTGCGTATCTTCGACTTTCTATTCTCTTTCTTTTCAATTTTTAATCACCATTCCCCTCTCCTACACTTAGATCTTCTTTCCTTCTGGTATCTATTTCTTCCTCGATTGTTGGTTCAACAACCACCTCTTTCCCTTCTCCACTTGTGATTCTGGCCACTTAACTCCCTTCAGTGGACCTTTTGTCAGTATTTTCTTCAGAGTCGAACTTGAACCTTCTCCTTGTTCTGCGGTGTTTTCTCTTGACAGACCTGCAACCGGTTCAGGAGGAGTTAGATCACATTGACTTTGATCCACCTCAACTCCTTCCCCTTCTGGGTCTGGCAATTGCTCTGTTTGCCTCTCAAGATCATTTGCTTCTGGGAAAGCCCTCCTCTGACTAGGCTCTCCTGCTGCTTCAGTTGAGATAGGCTCTCCGTCACCCTCCTGGAGGTCTCCTCCCTCGTCTCTCACAGGAGGGACTGAAGCGTCCTCAACGGGTTCAGATCCGGTCTCAGTTCCCCTTTGTTCTCCTTCCGGCCCTGAGACTTGTTTGCCTGTTGTTGGTACTCTCAACAACGCTTCTTCATGATCCAGTGGACATGTCACTTTCTTCATATGGCTTGCATGAATCCAGTTCAGAATTCCAGCACACTTTACTGTGGTAGTTGTGGAAGGGTATTGTCCATTCCAATGAGGCTCTAAACATGGTAATCCTTTCTGGCATTTGAATAGCATGTAACAACTCTTTAATTCTCTCACCATTTCTTACTGGTGAACCAGAAGAGGTCAGGAAACCTCTCTGTGACCACAACTGGCCAAAATCATGGACTATTCCAAGTCCGTACTGGCTATCAGTATAGATGGTAACTTTCAGCTGAGCAGAAACATGTCATGCTCTAGTAAGGGCTACCAGTTCCACTACTTGGGCAGAATATACTCCTCAAAGCCAAGAAACTTCCAAGGTACCTGCAATTGTGCACACAGCATATCCTGCTCTCAGTTTTCCTGTATTGTCTCTTAGACAAGAACCATCGACAAAGATAATTTGGTAATTTTCTTCTAATCGTGTATCTCTAATGCAAGGTCTCGGTTTTGTGCACAAATCAGTTACTTCAAGACAATCATGCTCAATATCTTCCTCTTTTTCAATTTCAGCATTTTCACTTGGAAGTAAGGTTGCCTGGTTCAGCACTGTACATCTTTTGAGTGAAACATTTGGTGACCCCAAAATACTCGTTTCATATCTAGTCAACCTTGCGCCAGTCAAATATTGGGTTTTCGTCCTTGAGAGTAGAATCTCAATAGAGTGAGGGACCATTACAATCAGGGGTTGTTCCATCACAATGCCCTCACACTGTGTAAGGCTTTGACCAACTGCGGCAACTGCACGCAAACAACCCGGTAAGGCTGCTGCGACTGGGTCCAAAGTAGGTGAAAAATAAGCAACTGGGAGGTTTACGCCTCAATGGACCTGTGTCAAGACAGACAAAGAACATGCATCACGCTCATGACAAAACAATGTGAAAGGCTTTGTGTAATCAGGCATACCCAATGCTGGAGCCCTGCATAAACTCTCTCTCAATTCAGTGAATGCTTTCATTTCATCCTGGTCTAACACTATGGGATCAATGACTTGCTTATCAGTCAGCTTCTGCCATGGTCTTGTAATTACTGAGCAATTTGGAATCCTTTGGAGACAATAATCCACCATTCCCAAAAACATCCTGACATCTCTCTGTGTGGTCGGGGGATTTATCTGCAATATTGTTGTAATCCTTTCTCTGGATATCTTTCTTGATCCCTTCTCAATCTGGTGACCCAAATTCTTCACTACTTTCTGACAGTACTGTAATTTTAACTGTGACACTTTGTGACCATTCTTTCCCAAATGGTTCAACAGGGCAATTGCATCGTACTTGCACTCGTCCCTTGTCTTGGACTCAATCAGTAAGTCATCAATGTACTGCACCAAGGTCAATTTGAAAGGCAATTCCAACGACTCCAAGGGGCATATTTATACTCCGTCTGTGGCGAATGTACGTCAAACATTTTGACGCACAATCGACGCAAGCCTTGCCCCATATTTAAACTTTGACGCCCGAGCCCACGGACTCCAGAATCCTGCTGTGTGCGTCATTTTCTGGATGCGGGAAACCACCTTGCGTTAATCATATGCAAGGTAGGCATTCCCGTCCCAAAAATGACTTAAACGGCTGTGCGTCGTATTTATGCTTCCGGGCAAAAATCCTGCACAGTCGGGAGGCAGAGTTGGAAAATGACACATAGCCCGAGTTGCGTAAAAAATTAGCTTCTGGGTCAGGGCAGGCGTTAAAATGGGACAAACACACCTTTATTTAATCAGAACACACAGAAGCACCAGCAGGGCAGCAAAAGGGAGACCTGGAGGTGCTTCTCATCCAGCGTGCATGCAGATGCAGAGCCCAGCAACAACAACAGCAGCTACCACAACACCAGCAGGGACCCCAAAGGCAGCGCAGAAGGCAGGTGAGGATATTCCGCACCAGGACAACCCTTCATGGCCTCAGGGAACATGACATCATCCAGAAGTACAGGTTGAATTGGCAGGTCATTCAGCTGCTGCGCAACATAGAGCCGCAGTTGGCACCCACCTTGCTGACACCCCGCACCATCCCAACAGAAACCAAGCTGCTAGCTGTACTTCACATGTTGGCAAGTGGCTCCTTTCAAAGCACTGGCGCCCTGGTTGCCGGGATATCACAGCCATCATTCTCTGCCTTCTTGCCCAAAGTACTGGATGCCATCATTGGACTCACACCCTGCCACATCTGCTTCCCAAACACACAGCAGAAGCAGCAGGAGAAAAAACAGGGGTTTTACCTATTAATGGATTGCCACACGTCCTTGGTGCCATTGACTGCACACATGTACGCCTTGTGCCACCTGCTGCAACTGAACACCTCTACCGCAACAGGAAGCACACACACTCCATCAATGTGCAGGCTATTGTCGATCACCAAGGATTGATCACCAACATCGTGGCAAAGTATCTTGGGAGTGTCCATGACTCATTCATCTTCCGTCACTCTACCATCAATCAACACTTCAGGATGAACGATATGGCAATGGACTACTTGTTGGTAAGTACAGAAACCTACTTATATGCACACTGCACAGCAACCCTCTAGGACACACAACACATACACCATGACAGCAACATGTGGACAGGAACACACTGAGGTTGTGACACCGCTAGCCACGTTTGATAGGTCTGCAGTGAACCTGTCACACATCTGAAATTAGTGTACAGTCCAATGTTAAGACGTCAATGATCACAACGTATGGAGAGGTTTGGCTAATTGTCACCTTGCAAAATGTAAGCGTCTAAATGATGTTTAAATTAATCCATTGCATACGTCTAAAGGTATGGGATGTTCAGGGTACATAGATGCTAACGTGTTACCACCACTGTCAATTTGAATCTGTATATGGAACTGTCATCTCACCCCCAGTGAAGACACAGGGACACCTGTATCACAAGTCACAATGCTAGGGAGTGCACACTGTACTGCAAATCCCAAAACATACTGCTGACAGCCGGTCAGCAGCCAAACACTCGTTCAGCCAAGGAAACAACCCAATGCAGATGGTACATCCTAGAAGCCTATGAAGCAACACAATAACACAAAAGAGTCACAGACAACACAAGACAACTACTGCCATGCAAGGTGATATTAATGGGGCAAGCTATATCAACATGATCTCAATCATTTTCTTTTTCAGCTGATCAGGGGTATGGGATCCAGCCATGGATTATGACACCATTTGGCAACCCAAGCACTGCAGCAGAGAGTGCCTACAATGAGGCACATAGGAGGACACGCACCATAGTCAAGAGGACCTTCTGCATCCTCAAGTAGAGATTCAGGTGCCTCAACATCACTGGTGGCAGCCTCCTATATTCACTAGAAATGGTCTGTAAGATCATTTTAACATGTGTCATCCTGCACAACATTTGTATACAAAGGAACATTCCCCTATTAGAACCAGAGCCACAAATGCCTGAAGAGGAGGAAGAGGAGGATGCTGGCCTGCAACATGAGGGGGAACAACAAAACACAGCTGCTGGATTGCGTAGGCGCCAACATATTGTGAACAATTTATTTTAAAACAACTCTCCATCACCACTATAGCAACATATGTAAATAAACACTGATAATAATCACCAAATCATGGTCTGGGTAATCATTTTAGCTCACCTTCATCTCTAACTAACAGAATAACAGTGTAGCCTCATGGAGGATTGCTGATATATCGATCAGGGCACAGAACATTGCAAAGCAATTGTGATGCGTATTACACAACAGTCACATACACACACACTGTAAATTACATATATCCTGTACATTTCACCTTTGAAGGGCAATAGCAGAGGACCACACCTATTTCACACATACATGTTGGCAACATGGTTCATCGCAGCATATGGCACACAACTAAGACATTATCAGTCTATACGGGAAAAAAATGCCTCATAAATGAGGCAGTGGATGTGCTATTGCATTGGTACAGGAATGTATAACCGGACCCTTGACAGCAGTAAGTCGTATAGCACCTATCTTTGTAAGGACTATCTGTGACTAGAGTTCCATATAAGCAGAACATAGACAGCACAAGTGCCACACCTATGACAAGCATTGCGCACATGACATTCCATGTATATGTCAGCCCATTTCCTAACTCCTGACACATCCATGCTCCTGGTCTCACCCCACCTGTCCGAAGAGGTCCCTGGAATGATAATATGTGTACCCAGATATTCCCTCCTCTCCACACACAGACTAACAATAGTAATCCAGTGTGCTTCACCCTTTCCAATGGTATGCCATTCTCATAGTACATCTGACTGCATGGACGTCAGGTCAATTAATACACTGGCTTGTGGTTTCTAAGCCCTGTTATCACCTGTAGATTGCTTCCCATGTGAAAGGTACTGTTGGCCATTTTAACTCAAATCTCACCTACAGGACTTGTGATAAACTGATGCAGCACACACCTGTGAGCACCTCCATGCAGACCACCCATTTGAACATGCACTGCCCTTGCAGATGCTTGGAACAGCATTGAGGCTGCCATTTTGTCGATTACACTGTTATGCATTGCTAGAAAATAAGCCGTGTAACACAGCCCTTGGGTTTATGTGTCACCTTCCAAAAACAGGACAAACACAGTTTTCCATGTCAACTGTCTTGTTCTTCCTCCGACCAGTGTAAGTCAGATCACTGAGTATGTACCTTGTGAAACTGCTGGATCCTGATTGACCCTGCATCCCGTCAGCCTGACTGGCACCTGTCTGTGTGTTACCCTAAAGGTTCCTTGTGGCTACATATGTACCACACTTGCTTTTCCAAACCTCACATTCCTCAGGGGGTATTTTGTCAGGTGCTTCCTCAATGCATACTCAAAAAACATTGTATAGCATCATCTGCTTTTTTATTGTACCATAATTGTAAAATTGTCTTCAAATACCAAAATCATGGCCTATCCTTTGTCTGGGTCTCATGTATGCATGAACGACAAAGTGTGACAGTGTACCAGGGCCGTATGCAGGGATTAGGTATGGTGCCTCCAGCAGAAACAGCAACCTCTGATAATGTGCATGAAAATTCCACACATGTTAGGACCCTGACAGTTCACAAACTGAATCAGATTGCTCACAACATATTGATGGCCTGTGCGTGCTGAATAGCTGCAAGATTAATCAACACAGAGGCTATGATGTTCTCAGATGCAGTGGGAACTTTACAGGCCAACCTGTGAACAAATGTTGTAATGACACCTGCCGGAACATGACTCCTGAGATATGATCTCACTCAGCACACCAAGGTTGCCCTGTTGACAGTCTCATAACAGGTCTGCCGTGACAGAGTGGGACCATCCCCATGTAGGTTCTTATGTCCTCATTGACTTTACTTCCATTGATCTCCGAAGGATACTCAGTAGATACAGGAATAGCCGACACTGACTCATGATGAGACCTGGACGTAACTGTGACAACATAGACCCCTAAAAAATATACAGGATCAACATTGGACCACACACATGAACCAGACACCTCTGTGCAATTGATCACTCGAAATATGTGGCCATGTGCTGCCTGTCACAGGAGAATTGTGGCTCAGCCATATGACCACAACTGTGGGGTGAAATTACAGTTGTGGGTCACCTTTGGCTTTCCGTGTCAATAACATGGTACCCACTTAGTCTGTACATGTGCCTGACTCACGGTGGGTTCACCAACAAGTGCCTAGGAAGCAGTTTCCACATTTCCAGGACATGTGATGGGCAACTTTTGGACTATTGACATGAACAAGCATCTGCCATCTGTCCGGTGCATGCTTTATAATTTGTGGTGTCTACGTTACCCAAAATCTTGGAAGTGCACACAACAGATGCTGCTACATGTATGACTAACACATGTCCTCTTTCATTTCCACACTGACTTGCATCTAAGGTTTGGACACATTGACTTCACATTCATACAAGCATATTTTCAATAATGCATCTTGTGATGCACAGACACTGGGTCAACAACTACATTAGTAGGCAACGCACACACATTGAGCCATAGGTATGAGGTATTGTACTTATGTGTGTCACCTTGCTATACTCTCCTGACGCCAAACATGCCCAATTTGTGCAATACATATATGTAGGCCACACATATGGCCATCTAGTGTGTCAGCTAAGAGTGAAAATCATGTTAAGGAAGTAGCGGATCATGGTCCGCAGCAGTATGATGTCTCACATGTGCCCATACACCGTCAAGACCAAAGTGGGTGCAATCAGCCTATCTCAGTTGTGTCACAAATGTTACATTACATTAAAATGGTAAAATGACCCAAACCCAGTTAATGTCCTGAAATTTTTACGCATACGCATCAAAAAATGACGCACAAGTGTCAAACAATTAAGCTTATGCCCAAAAAATTACGCCCTCAAAATTGGTTAAGTGTTAGACTATTTCCAAATATGTGGATGCGGGCTAATTTTTACTCCTGTGCGTCGAAAAAAATGACACCCAGACTGTGTGCGTCAAACTTTTTTGACGCAGAACGATAAAAATGGCCGCCATGTTATGCAGGAAGTGATGTAATAGGATATCCTGTTTACAGATTGTGAACAATGGGTGTACTTTCACTTTCACTTTGCTGTCTGTGATTCTTCAAACTGTGTGGCTGTGTTCAGAGTTTTGTCTAGTCAAATTGTGCTTTTGTCTCCTGTGTGGTCCATTACTTGTCATTATGTGAATAAAATATTGTTGTTGTATCCTGTCGGAGTTTTTATTGTGTACTATTATCTAGTATTGTATTGTCTTTGTTGTTTTTAGGAGTCTGTTGTGGGTAGCGATAGTTTGGGGATAGTTGGGCTCTTTTAGTTGTTTAGTTTATGTTTTCTTATTCTACTTTCCCCCATTCTACTTTGTTCTCCTTTATCCCCTATTACCTCTTTTTCGGCTAAGATGTTGGGGAGGCCACGTCTTGGCAAGATGGGTGAGGAAGAGCTTGGGGGTTTCATATGGCTGGTGTGCCATTTCCTCCCCCTTGTGATTGAGGCAGGTGGGCGGGTGATACAAGGGTATCACACCGAGGCACGGAGGCTCCGGTGGGGAAAGGTATTGAACACTTGCAACGCGTCTATCGGACCCCAAGGAATGACCACCAGCTGAAGCACTGCTGGGCTGACCTCATCTCCAGGGAGCAAGATCTGCTGGACCACCTGGGAATTGTGATTGGTGGCCCTGTTGGTGAGTACAAATCATGTAAATGTGCACGATTAAATGGTCTATAGTGACATCAGATGATTTGTACAATATCTGCCGGCAATGTTGTTGAGTGTGTGGAATGCTTTGGAAACATACAGGGTCATTGATGGACTATGTTAAGGACCACAATTGCTAGCTGTCAGGAAGCAGGTGCTCTCCAAACTTACTGAATACTTTTGCTTAATGTAAGTTAGTGCCGCCTTTGTGTCAAACAGCGACACAAATCAGGAGTCAATTATGTATATATATAGGTCACATTTGCCTGTGAGGTTTATATTTTCAAAATCATTACAAACATTTATTGATGCAACAAATAGACTGACTTTCGAAACACTACATGATGCTGAAAATTAGTGCAGGCTTCACGTCAATTGATGATAGCAATGTGGCCCAAACATGTGTCTCATGTGTGTCTGGTAAGTGTGTAAGGCAAGCAATCACGGAAGTTCTATAAATCTTAGGGATTATTGTGGTCCTTCGTCATTTCGGATACATATCAGATCTGGATTTGGAGAAATAGGGAAAAACTGCAAGGTGCCCTCAGCTAACATCTTAGACTGGTATTTGGTGTTTGTTGTTCCACCTTTCGTTTATGGATGGATGGCCAAAAGTATGCACATGGGTTCATATTTCTATGGTTGGTGCAACTCATCATATCTGGGCCACATCAAATGAAGAAACTGTAACAACATGAGGGCTTACAACTGTCCCTGCCCCTCTGCACATTGTACCTGTGTGTCATAAATTTGTCATGGCCACAATGGCTGGTTGAATGGTAATGCACTCCTCAAGGAAAGTGGCTTTGGATGTCTCTATTGGATATACATGATGAGACGAATACACTCCATTATTATGTCTGCTCACTAATGAAGGAGCATGTTTGCCACCACATGATAGTTAGGGCCACTGCATGTGTGCAGATATGTGTGCAAATTTCACAGGAGACCCATGGTATGTACATGTTGGCCATGCTATATCGGATGCAGTATCATCATGTCTGAGCGGCTTTACTTACTGATGTAATCATACACATAGGGGGTCATTCTGACCCTGGCGGTAATTACCGCCATGGCGGAGGTCGGCGGTAGCACCGCCAACAGGCTGGCGGTGCACCGCTGGGCATTCTGACCGCAGCGGTTCAGCCGAAACGGAACGCCGCCATGAGACCCGCCAGGAACAGGATGGCGGTAGGGGGTGCCGCGGGGCCCCTGGGGGCCCCTGCAGTGCCCATGCCAATGGCATGGGCACTGCAGGGGCCCCCGTAAGAGGGCCCCACAAATAATTTCAGTGTCTGCTTTGCAGGCACTGAAATTCACGACGGGTGCAACTGCACCCGTCGCACCTTCCCACTCCGCCGGCTCCATTCTGAGCCGGCGTCCTCGTGGGAAGGGTGTTTCCCGCTGGGCTGGCGGGCGGACTTTCGGCAGTCGCCCGCCAGCCCAGTGCGAAACCCAGAATGACCGCCGCGGTCTTTTGACCGCGGTACGGTCTTCTGGCGGTTCCCGCTTGGCGGGCGGCTACCGCCGCCCGCCAAGCTTAGAATCACCCCCATAGTTTTTGTCTTTGGAATTGTTGTACAGTGCACAAACATTGAGCACATTTCCCCCTTCCATGCCTTACAGGTGGACCCACACCCTACACTGTGGGCGAGGTACCTTCATTCGAGGACCCAGACAACTCCAGTAAGTGTTGATATGTCTGTTATGTGTTGTGTTTGCTGGTGATGTGTGATGGACTCCTGTGTGTTGAACACATAGCAAGGTGTGATGCGCTGGCCCATCATTTTTCTTGTTCCATAAGTGGGATTTAATTTTATCACAATTTTAGAGTTGGCCAATGCTTATCCTATTGTCTTATTTAGGGATTCTAGGTCAGTCCTGTAGGCCCCGCAATGTGAATGGGGATGAGTCATGTGGATAACACTTGTATCAGCAAGAGTCGTACTGGACCTAATCTGTGATTTAGTCAGCCAGTCAGACCCACATTCTCCCAGAATGGGGCTGCAAAATGCGTACCCACAGACTTCTGCTCCCCTATTCACTAATGTACTTATTAAACTGTAGGTTGAACTTCCTAGCAGCATGTAACTCCACATGTAGTGCTACGAGTATGTGGCACTTGAGTGCAATGGCCTAGGTGTGCATGCAAATCATGGCCAGGGGTGTTCTTGCATCTCTGTGTTAGTTGTAAGTCATGGCTTACTGGAAGTATATGATGTGGACAAAGGTCTGCATTACCAGACATGTGTGGCGCTGGGATTGGTCAAGGGTTTGCTGTCTCCTATTTGTAGCTATACCTTACCTGTGGTGTGTGTGTAGAGACAAACACATGTCCAGCTTTCATAAGCTTCCTTGGTGTCCATGTTGTTTGAAATTGTTAGTTGTTTCTCCACCCCCCACCCTCAAAAACAGGCATGGGTTTGTGAATAGTGTACCTAGGTCTGATGATACATGTTTGGTACACAGACATGTAAATCAGTGAATCTTTTGTCTGAACCTAGTATACACACTCATGTTTCGCACATGAGTACTATACTAGCAAGTCCATTTAGAACTTGCAGATCATGTGGCCCTAGATTTCCATCCCGTACAATGACATTTGTAGCCCTGGCATTGGCGGAGGATGTGCTGCATGATTGTTAGCTGACAACTGGCAGAACTCTGATGCCAAAACATGCCAGTTGTTACCCATCTTGTAGGGTTTGGATGTGCTATGTGTGATAGGGCCTTTGTAGGCTGGCCTTCCATGTACTTCCTCAGGGACATTCAATGATCTGTATGATTATATGAGCTATTACAAGTACAGTAGATGTATTGTCTGATTTACTTCTTGTGCCATTTCACACAATGCAGTTCCTAATGTAATTTTTTTAATTTGTCTTCACAGCTGCAAATTTGACACCCATCCAGGTGTGGGAATTCCAAAAGCGGGCAATGAGGTACCAGCATATACTGCAGGTAGAGTCGGGGTACCGAAGAATGGCCCGCAGATACCGAAACGAACGGGCCTCCGGAGCTTGGAGGGCATTCCCACAGGGTGGCCCTTCTTTGCCCACCACAGTCACCACCAGCACCAGCACCATTACCACCCAGGTGGCACCACCAACAGCTGTGACCGTTGTGGCAACAACATCAGCAAGTGCTCCAGGCCCTAGCACAGGACCACCTCCAGACTTTGACCCTACACAGCCCCACACTTCCTCAGCTGGCACACAGACCACCCCAGCTGCAGCTATTGACCCTGCTGCTTTTGTGGACATGCAGCGTAAATTGGACCGTGTCCTGAGAGAAATGAGCCGCCTGCAGCAGGATGTTCGCCATATTAACCGGCGGGTGCGGTCCATTAAGCGGACCCTCCGGAGGGCCACCCTATAGACATTTTGATGGACATGATTCCCTCCCCTCCCTCCTCTTTCCTTATTCTTATACTTTGTGGGTTTAGGGGGCTTAGTGTTAGGCTGTTAGTTTAGTTAGTGTTAGTGGGTGGGGGTCCTGATTATTTCTACTGTTTCTTTTTGAGTGTGTGGGTGGGTGGGTGAGGGGCAATGTTGGGGTTCTTGTGTGTTTAAAAAAAATAAAAAAAAATATAAAGAATATTAAAATAAAAAATCACAAAACAATATATATTTGTTTAATATAGGATAGTATGTGTTTAGGTTAGTATCTGTTGTCCTCCATGTGTCCCGTCTCATAAGGAGGGTGGGGGGTTGATGTTTAGAACGTTTCGTTACATGTGATAAGTAAGTTTAGCTTAGGTTAGTTAGGGACAGTTGTGGGTAGTGTGTAGTTAGGGTAGATAAGGGTAGGTAAGGCTTTTCCCCGAGTTTTCTCTTCTGTTTTTACAGTTTAAAAAAAAAATTGTAAACCCTTTACAGTATGTGTGAAATGCTTGTAGATCAGCGCCTTGGCATGAGTGTATATGATTTATTTTGTATTACAATTTGTGTCCTATGCTACAAACAAATCCCAAATTAGCTGTAACATTGGCAGCTACCACAAAGCTACCTTGCAAAGATTAGACCATTCATTGCAACCACCAATCACAGTTACTATGGATCCCAACGTGTTTTTTTCAATGAGTATGTTTTCAATGTCACATACAGTGCTTCCAATTTGGTATTGGGGACACTGTGTTATGTCTGACTGCAGTGTGATGTTCAAGGAAACCCTTATAAGCTGAGTGGTAGTAAGCACTCTTGTAGTATTGTGTTCATGACTCACATAGATCATTTGTGACACTGTTCAGCATGATTACTTATTTGGATGTAAACTCAGACACCTTCATTCATACAGTTTGTTGACTGTTTGCTTAGATTTGTGGGCAATGTTATATGTGTTCGTTTTGCATGGAGGCAACATTTTGCTGGCACTATTTAATGGCTTAGATGTCCCTTGAGGAAGCATTATTCTGTCCAACACAGCATTATGGTGTATGGTTTCTCTTTTCATCAGATATTACCCTCAGGAAGGGCAGAGTATGGTAGAATCCAGGCCACTGTGCATAGTTAGCAAACTACATTATTTCAGGACAGTTGTATTGACAAGCTATGTTATTTGACAGGAGGAAAAATTCAGTGATCTACTGCACGGTTGATGTGTCACATTACACAGAGACAAAGTGGTTGTGGAAGTGCTATTTATTGAAAAGTGATGTAGTGCTATATGTACATTGTCCATAAATGTGAGTCCATGATAGTGGCATCTTCCATTGTGATCCTACACAAGTGCTAAAGGAAAATGCATTTGACATGCTGGGGTGATGGGGTGACAGTGCAGAGGGACAGGATTTGCCAATGAGTAAGTGAGAGACAATCACAGACAGGCTGACAAGATATACAGTGGTTTGCAGAAGAGTTATTGAGTACAATTGTTGCAAGACTGGCATGTTGCAAAGCGCAGGACCTTGGTAATAGGTGGCCATGTGGCAGGGACTAGTGCTTCCGGGTACTTTTACGTGTGAAGGTGACATGTTCCATGTCTTCTTCTTCTGATGTGTTTGAAGATGTGGAGTCAGACATCCCGGTCGCTGCTACCTGTGATGGTCTTAACGGCAGTACTGCTGCAAAGAGGATCTGCTGGTTCTTAAGAATAGCAGCCACATCACAATGGTAGGTAGCCAGGTCGGCCCTGAGGGGGTCATGATTGCATTTGTGCATGCAGTGGAAGGTTTGGGGTGCGAGGTGTTGTGGCAACTCCCTTACTGCAGTGGTGAATTCCTTTGCAGTTTGCTGTAGTCCTTGCAAGATGGATGTTAGAGCTTGCATGGCTGCTGCCTGATCTGCAGATAACATCATGCACTAACGCATCCCCTTTGAGCTGGCTGCCATTGTTTGCATCCCCACCCGCACCTCCTTGACCAGCTTCCGCTGTACTCCGACTACAGTTCTCTCAAAGCTGGTGCCTGTGTCATCTGAGTCCTCAGCTGTATTGGAGCTGGCAGGTCTTACAATTGAGGTGGTGGGTGGGTCCTCTGTGATGGCTGCTTCTTCTGTGCTCCTCCTTGTGACTGAAGGTGGGGTCAGGAGGGTTCCAAGGACATCTTGGTGGGTCTGGTGGCTGATGTTTGTCAGCTCGTCATCCATGTCATCAGGGTAGTCCTGGACAGGGATATCCGCAGGAGATCCATCGTCCTCTGCAATTAAATAGGGTACAATTAGTGTGTCTGTGTTGTGGCATTGGTGATGTGACATGCCTGCCTTGTGATGATTTCACATTGTGATCTTGTTTCCGGTTCATTGCTCCAGTCTTTCAGATGGGCATTCTCCCAGGCCTATGCCCCACCTGCACGTCACATGTATTGAGGTACGTTTTTTGACTTGTAGGCATCATCTCCTCTAGGTGTTGGTTTAGGCCAAATAGTGATTTGCCACTTTCTTGTCCTACTCAACCCTCCGTCTACATCCATTTTCATGGTGAGACCTTTCACTGGCTGTGGGTTATCTGATGGCACTAGCAGCACACTTAACAATCTGGACCTGCCCCATGCTCTGATCTTTCACATCCACGTATATGTAGTTGAAATGTAGCGTATCCTATGCATAGCATTGTTATGGCACAATATGGATGTTAGCATTGGTAATGTGTATAGCTGATGTTGGGGAATGTATGGACATCGGTTTGCCCTGACAGTCGTAGCAGTGTCCTATTTCCTCCTCTGACTGTGCAGGCGTATTTCAGTGACCAGTTACATGTGTCCTCCTCCTCAATGCTGTTGTCTGAACAGTATGACATTTGGGATGTTGCATTGTGACCCAGGCACAGGATGGACCCTGGCATATGCTGCATGGGTGTGACCTTAGTGCTATGTAGCTCCTAATGTTGATGACATTGGCTGATGTTTGCGGAAACTATGGGCATTCACAATTGACAGGACTGGAACATTTGTCTTATTTCAGGGGATTGTTAAAGATGTCATCCTCAACCCACTAATTTAGGTGTGTACGATCCATGGGGACGTTACTGCCATTGGCTACTTGAGCTGCACACACAGCGGTGGTGGTAGTGGCAACTGTTGTCACTGTTACATTCCAGTTGTCGGTTTGGCTAGAGGTTGTTAATTGGGCCCTAGTTAATGTAGGGGGTATAGTGGCTGACGTGTGAAAGGATGTCAGTTTGATGTTGTGCCCTTCCCTCTTGGTGTGGCTTTACCTTTGCTACATCATATGGCATGGCAGCATACCCCCATGGAACTGTTGTTGGTGTTGTGTTATGGTGTTCCCCAGCTTTACTCTGTACAGGCCATGCCATACCCCTTTACCCATGCCACTTCATGTATATGATGACTTCCATGCATTTTGTAGTCAACATTAGTGCATTTTAATTCCCCATGCGACTTACCCTGCATGTGCGTTGTCTCCTGGTAGTCTGTTCTGTTCTGTCCTTGAATCCCTGTGACAATCTCCTCAGGGATGATGGCTGCGACCATCTCCTCATTGTGGTCCAGGGCCTCCTGGTGTGCTGGACTCCCACCTCCAGTCTGCAGTGCTGCCTTCCTGTTCCTGGCCATCTTTTCCTTGGTCCTGCGCTTGCAGTCATGCCAGAGTTTCTTGCACTCGATTACTATTCTGCGTACTTCTGCCACACTGTTAATCTTGTCAACAATTTTTTTGCCATATTGCCTCTCTCCTACTGATTGGCAACTTTGAGGTGACAAACAGTTGGTGCTGGTGTTCCGTCACCTCTTTTACCAGGATTTCCTTCTCCTCTGCACTGAAGCAACACTTTCTTTTCTTCTCCTCCCTGTCCTGGTTCTTGTGTGGGTCCTCCTGGCTCCTTCCTGGTCTGTTGTCATCTTCCTGGGGTCTGTACTGGCATCCGGACTCCATTTTGGCTCTCCTCTGCTGAAATGGCTGTGTTTGCGGGGAATTTTGCTGCCATTGCGTCAAAAAACGCTGCATATCCGGTTTGCGGTGTCGTAGATCGACCCACAGTCATTTCCGCGGCGTTAACGCCATTTTCCTTTACCACGTGACGCTGTGGTGTGCGTAAAAAAAATGACTTACACCTGTGGTTTGCGCCGCCGTGCGTCAAAGTATAAATTTGACACCCGCACGGCGTACCGAAATGGCGTTAGCCAGCGGTAATATTTTTGACGCAAAACTGCGCCGGCGCAGTTTTGCGGCAAAAAGTATAAATATGGGCCCAAATTCCTTTTCAAGATCTGATTGAATATGGAAGGTGACTCTGAATATCCTTGACGAATTCTGCACCAACAATAGACTCGATCCAGAAATTTGAAACAAAAGACAAATTGGCTATCCTCATGAAGAGGCACAGAAAAGAATGCTTGTGACAAATCGATAACAGTGAACTCCTCGGCATCACATGGAATCTGAAACATTATCACAGCTGGATTTGGCCCCACGGGGCAACCTTTGACCACAATCTCATTTATATTTCTCAAATCCGAAACAATCCGAACCTTCCCACAGGGCTTCCTCAAACCCATTATTAGTGAGCTAAATGGACTGCTCAATGCTTCTTTCAGAACCCCTTGCTTTACAAAGTCTGCAATTATCTGAGCCAATTTCATCAGGACATCCTGCGGCATGTAATACTGCGGAAGTTGATGGAAATCTGCATTTGGCTTCACAGTAACTTTGACTGGCTCCACTTCCTTTATCAAACCTACTTCTTTTCCTGTCAAATCCCACACCTTCTCCTTTACCGTTCCGTGCAAATCAGGATGGAGCCCTTTCGCTCTGAACATCGGGAAAATCTCAATCAAAGTGTACTCTTAATTTGTAGTTTCACACTCTAGTTATGGGGCTTGTTCTTCTTCATCATCCCTATTCGTCTGAATCTCAACTCCATCATTTGAGCAAGTAATTAAGCACTTTGTTTTACACAACAAGTCTCTTCCCAGTAGAGATACTGGACTTGAATTGCAGACTACAAATTTATGCAATCCCTGAAAGATGCCAATCTCGACTTGAACTGGATCTGTTATCGGGTTTGTCAAATACTGGTTTGCTACCCCACAACCTGGACTGTTCTACCCGGAAGGGGCAAGTTTGGAACGTATGCACTTCTCACTGTAGAGCGTGTAGCTCCTGTTTCAACCAAGAATGAAACTTTGTGACCCATAACTTTTCCCTTCACATAGGGTCCTCTTTCATCTACTTCTAAGGAAGTCGCAAGCACACATGGCTCCTCATCTAAACTATCACTCATCCATTCATCATTTATTCCAATCTCACTGTGTAATGGGAATTGGTGCACTGTATTACTATTTCTGTTATGCCTCTGACCTGTGACTTTTTGAGAAAGCATTATCTGTTGCTCCTCCATCGGGGCTTGAGGTATTTGAATTTGCTGTCTAGGTACCATGGGAACCTGCTGTTGCATCGGCTGCAACTGTGCCACTTGTGCACCGGGCATTTGCACCTGCTGCATGGGCTGAATATTTTCCATTTGATTCACATTATTCTGAAAATTTGGATTGGGACCTCTCTCTCTTGGTCCTATCACATTCTGGAGTGAATTGATGTAATTACTCTGCTGAACTACACCTTTCTGCACCATCATCGGACATTCCTGTTTCAATCTCCAACAGCTTTGCAAATATGACATGACAATAGCTTCTTCATACCCTGTACATCATTCTGAAGCACTACAGTATTCAAGTCTGGACCACGATTCATGTTGTCTCCAAGACCTCTACCTCTCATCTGAGGCTGAAACATTATGTTCCCCTGCTTCTGCTGTGGCAATTGCTGCGAAAACATTCCTTGCACTCTTGTCTGAGCTGCTTTAATCTGCATCACCATTGCCTTCTCTTTCAACTTTTTCAGCTTCAATTCAATATCATCACTACAGTATTTCACATTCTGCAACACCTCATCAATAAGCTTTGCTTGCCAGCAAATCAAATGACCCTTAATCATATGGCTAATTTCAGGTCTCAATCCTTCCACAAATCTGAACACAAAATGAAGCATGTCTTTCACCTCAATCGTGTTTGTACCACTGTAATGCTTGAATGCCTGCAACAATCTTTCATAATACGCATGTATCGACTCCTTTGCTTCCTGAGCTGTTGTGTCAGTCCTCTTCCAATCAATATTCTTGGGCAAAATCCTCAATTTCAGAAACTCAATCACCTTATAGTAATATTTCATTATTTCAGGGAATGGTACACCTGTATTCTTGTCTCTCTCTGGTTCACTTGTTGGCCAATCTACACTCCTCTTACACTCGATCCACAAGTCAGCTGGAGCTACTATCTCGAGTAATGTGTTCAAGTTTTCCCAAAAACACTTTGCAAGTTTCACAAATCTGTCTGTCTGCTGATACCAGTTTACTGGCTTTTCTCTCAATTTTGAATTATCATTTGTGAATGATAAAATGTCACTTCTGCCCCAAGGTACGTGAACAAAATTTCCCCCTGGAATCTCTTTCATTGGTAAAATCTTTACCGGATCTTTATCCTGCTGCACATTTTCAGTCAGCTCCAGAGAATCCCTTTTTCTCTTGTCTCTTTTCTTTACCCACCTGCCTTCCCGTTTGTCTAATGCTCCCCAGGTCTGAGCACTTTGAAGCATTCTTTAAGGTGTGCCTTCATTCCAGCAGATCTCATGTGCTCAATATCTTTCGCCTCAAAATCTAATCTGTAACTCCTTTTCAAATGCTTTGTTTTCTCTATTTCTATGCTGTACTTCTCGGCTGAGTCTGCTAATCTCTGATGCACATTGCTTACCTCTCTCGTAACCTTTGGGCACAGATATCTCAATTCTGCCTCTGTGTAGGATTCTAACCTATTCACCCCCATGGTTCCTTCAATGAGTTCACGTGCTTCCATGCTTAGCCTAGCACAATTCAAATACTCCTCTCCTTTAAAGGCACCATGTAGGATATTCAGCTTGTCTAACCATTCAGTTAATTGCTGAGCTGTCAGTCCTTGTAACAAACTGTTGCTTGCTTGAATCGGGGGCACCTGCTATCCAACTGCATTCGGAGTCTGTGATGTCAATAATTTCAAGTTCTGGCTAAAGTTTGGCCCTGTCACCGTATCTGGATGTGCTATAAATGGACTAAGGTCTAGGAATGATCTTGATCCGTCAAAAGTCTGACCCACAGGAGAGACTACCTGAACATGTTCATTATGTCCTCCCCTCATTAGGTTCTGGGACATTGTTCCCTGTTCACCTACAGTCAGCTTCTTCTGTGCGAATAATGGTACCGCTGGACCAACAGTAATAGGTAGCGATAGAGCATCTGGGGCTGCTCTGGCACCTACACTCTGTGGGAGAGTAACTCCTATATTTTGATTCATCATCAGAGTCATATCTGACTGTGTCCCTGTCACTGGAGTAAATCTTGACATTACCTGTGGCTGTACTTGGGGCAACAAAATCAGAGTTGGCTCAGTCTGAACCAGTATCGGTCTCGGGAAGACCTGCTCTTTTGGCACCGCTAAGTTCGAAGTTGTTTCCATAATGGGCACATCAGGATAAATTCTCTGACTCTGTGGCGGTTGCATCTGGGCCTGCACTACAGGAGTAGTGGGTGCATTAAGACTTCTTTGAACCACATTCTGAGTCAGGCTAGCATTAACCTGTACCGGACTCACTGTCCCATTAACCTGTGTCGGAGCTGTCGGATCAGAACTGGTACTTGGACCACTCTTGTGTACTGTATATGGTGGTGGTCGATATCTCAATAACTGTGCAATAAACTCATCATTGTCCGATTCCTCCTCTACGGTTGAAGACCTTCTAGCCTCCTTACTCTTGGACGGACTTTTATTAGTTTTCCTATTCTCTTTTTTTCCTTCCTTCTCATTCTCCTGCGTAATTGCCGGAAACAACTTAATTCCGTGCAAGGTCTCCATTCTCAATACTTTTTTAACACAATCCCATCTAGCCTCCTCTAGAGTCTTTTCTGCCTTTCTCATCATCCTTTTGAATTTCAGTTGCTGTCTGGCTACTAACTCCCAAATCGCTAATGCCTCAAACTGTGCTGGTCTCGAGAGGGGTTTCGATTGGTATAGCACCATCCGTAAATGCTCCAAAACCCTCAAACTAAATGTCCTATTTGTAGGAAACACTAAGTTCCCATCTTTCTTTGTCAATTGGCTCCATCGCTTTAGCCAAAGACATGGCGCGACACCCTTCTCTTCAAATACAATGTTCTGGCAGTGTAGCCTCGCCTACACTCTCTGTAATGTACGTATTTCCCCTTAGGGCACTTTTCAATGCTTTGAAAAACGTAATCTGTTCTACCTTTTGTTATTCAAAATCAAATCAGGAAGTTAATTTTAATCCCAAGATTCCTTTCACCTATGTTCGCAGCCAATTGCCTCTCACTGACAGCTGCCAATTCGTGCACGACCCTTCTCACTAACCGACCAATCTCAGCCCGACTCAACAATGATGTCACACTCACACGTACTGCTGCTGACAAAGTCTTGCGGCTTGTCCTCCTAAACTCCAATTAAAAAAAAAAATGCAAATATTGTGAGCACTAATCAAAAAACAAAAACAAATCTGCTGTCTACTACAGGAAAGGTAACACAATCGCTCCAGAAACCTTATGGATTTTTCACTGATGGCTCTTCCCTCACTTACAGCTACTCCTTCTTTCTCGGTCTCCCAGATTCGCAAGAAAAATTCGACCCGCAAATTTTACTCTCAACTGATCAAAGGGTCTGTCCTGGTGCACATAGGACTCACCAAATCTCAGTTGAAATTTCTTTCGATCACTTTAATTCACACACTGACTTGTTGACCATGCCCGATCAACCTACTAAACCAGACAAATTACTACATATAACCAAGTGTCTCATACACATTTCAAGATACTCCGGAGTCTTAAACCACGCATGGTCCGTACATCAACAACCATGTGGACAATTATTTGAGCACAAAGGGCCACACATACGAAGTTCAATGACTTCCTTACTCTCACACTGCGGAGTACGCACACTCCTACTACAACTTTATTTGGAGTACGTAAACTCCCTAAATCCTCTCAAACCTCACGATTCACCTGCGATTTGCATAAGCTGTGCAAGCGCAACCTATTTCACTCACGCTATCACTAGAATGCCGTGAACATCCTCAAACAAACATTAGCAGGATCGAGGATATGGGAAAGTCATTTCTGGACTTAACGGAAACTTTTCTCTCCAATTATCATAATTGAAAAACAAAATCCAAATCTCAGTAATAATTAACTGTCAAAGAACCAACTCATCAAGCTGGTACCATCTCTGGGAACTCCTCTTACTGTCTACTGCACGTCTATGATACGCTTTTATAGAGACTAACAATCAGTCTCTCTTACCACTTCCGTTAACATCTGTCACTCTGTACCGGACGTCTATTGTAAGCTCCTAAGGAGACAAACCATTCTCTGCTATCATCTCTGTTAGCGCGTCTGACATTAATAAGTAAACTTACAAGGAGAGGCAAATAGGTTGATGAACCTTTTGACTCACAATTAAGATGTTCTTACCATAGATCCAGTCAATAATCAATACACAATAATCAATAATCATTAGTAATCAAATAAATCAATAATCAAGAGTCAGTAATTATCATGCACCATGACCTTTCAGTCATGAATAACCACACCTTTAGTAAAAGTTTAGAATGTTTATTTCCCTATATTAACAATGCTAAGGTCCTGTAGATTAATCTAAAAATCAAATGACACACATACAAAACAATACTGGTTGTCCAAAGCGGTGGTAGAAACACAATCTAATCAAAGCTTGAACTACAACACATTCTAAGGTTATGGTGCAAATCAATAGCAAAGTCAATGTGTCAACGTTATAACATACATGCAATTCAACAGAGGAATTTGTCAAGCATTAGTCCCTTTATTGTAAGTCATTAGTGAGAATCCTTAACTAACATCAGATTAGCATCAGACTCTTGGGTTTCATGCAAAACAATTTAGTAACACAAATTTGGAAAAACATCTAACTATGGTAGAGCCATAGACAATCAGCGCAGTTGGTACCTAGAAAGAAAAAGCAAATATGCATAATAATCACAGTCTGGATATAGCTATCCTCAGGGTGGATCAGCAAGCAGAATCAGTCTTTGTCCTCAGGACATCAGTTGATTAGCAAGACATCAGGCTTCGGCATCAGAATTTAAAAGGGCAAGGTCTTTAAGCATTAAAGTTAAGCATGTCTATAATCAATACGCATAAGAAAGTAGTAACCTTTCAGTCAGGAAAAATATGAGCAAAATCACTGCATGAAGGCAAAGGCAGAATGTCCGTCTTCTCGCTGTGCGGTGTCATTAAGTTAAAGTCAACCCAATTATCCCCCAAATCTCTGTTGGTCAGTTAATCGTATGTTCACACTCCATCTAATAAAACTAATATCCCAAATCTATGAATTCTAATATTTCTCTGTTCTCATATTGTTGGTTCGTTTTACGATGTCCTCATCATCCGGGATTTAGCATTTGGGTCTCACGAAAAACCTCCATTATGAGCACATTAACTTCTCTGGTCAGCAATTTCATCAAGCGCTAAGAAATACAGCCTTTACATGAGGTCTGGCAAATAGGCCAAGAAACTCGCTAAGTTAAGGCCTTCAATTAATAAAGTTAAAGCTAAATTCATAACCCCTAATATGACAAATTACTGCAGTTGTCTAACATACATTCAACATTTCACACTATTTAATCATTAATTAGTACAGTTCGTTAACATTTGTTGCCATTCTTCGTATTCCCATTTTCAAATGAGTGCATTATTTTTCTACGTTATCATATTTCCTTCATCAATTTATTATTCAAAATACATAAACACTCATTAATACATTTCTATTAATACACCTGCGCTAGCAGCACTGCCCGACAACCAGGTGTACTGCGTATAATAATAATGCACATGATCAAGAGATCCAAGGTGGTCTCAATACACTGAAGCTTCAGAGAATGTGTAGGGCAGACTTACATTGACTAACCTTGAAGACTGGGCTTCAACTGAGGAGCTCTCAGCTCCCCGCATTCAATCAGTGTGATCCTGGCTTCTCCCTTGGTCATTCTATGTTAAGTGCATTCAGTCATGCAACCGGAAAAATGTAATTGGATGCACGGCCTAACTGCCAATTGTCTTATCCTGTCAGTCAGCTTAGCTGTCTTTTACATGCTCCTTTAAGCTTGGCGTCATTAGAGGGATAGCTGTGCTCTCTTTTGCCTTGGCATCAAAGAGGTCTGTTGTGTTTTGCCATGGACTGTAAGATAGCTAGTTTGCCAACAGCCCATAGGCTCTAGCAGCTGAAGGATAGACCTGCCATTTGAAGAAAAGGCCACAGGTCCCCATTATCTAATTCTAATCATGGCCACACATCTGCCTGAAACAAGCACTGGCAATGCCAATAGCTCTGGCTTAGATGTGCTGCAGTCTGCACTTCCACAAGCACATTACTCACCCTGCACCCACAAGGGTAGAGTCTTTTACCTCTGCTGCCTTGGGAATAGGTATGAGAACCAAGAAAGCATGTCCGCCTGCTCCGGTAGGATGGAACATGCACACACGCAGTGAGAAGCAATGAGAAGCGAAATGAAGCATGAGAGAGGACAAGGAGGGCTGAAGTCAAGAGCTGTAGTGTGGTTAGGTATAGGTATCCTTTACGCGGTTTGCTTCAGGCGTTAGGCCTTTGTGCGCTTTGCCCTGGGGGTACTTTTATTTCCTTGCTTGCAGCATTGAGCCCTGTGCACTTTGCTCTAAATGCATTTTATTCAGCTACGTACTGTTATTTTTCAATAGCCAGTTCTACGGTCTTGTTTTATTTTCCAGTATCATATTGTTTAGCCTATTTCTGCGCTGGAGTTCTCAATTACACATTCTTTCTCACTCTGGGCTCCAGTCAAGGATACAGTCTGGTACATTGCTGATAGAAGTGGTAGGAGTTTAGTCTTTGAATACATTCTTGCGTAGGGACATTTTGTGATCACACTGACATGTTAGTTATAAAAACACTTCTTTGTCCCAATACACGCAAGAAGGAGATTCCAACCAGGGAACCACAACTAGACGCTGACTGCCTCGTTGCAGATGCTGAACCAGATCACAGGACTTTGCTCAGGTATGAGGGTTGATGGCTTTCTAGGGAATCTGAAAGGCAAGCTAATAGCTTAACATGCTGTGCTCTAAATATAATCTATTGAGAGAGAATAGAATCTATTAGCACCATGATAGCGTTGTTTTTATGTTTCACTCTCATAGTGACTATTTCAATCCTACTGTGTTGTATGGTTCTGGTTATTGCAGCTCATGCCTTAATATCTAAAATACAGTCGTTTTATTAAAAACAATCTATAAAACTTAAACTGCCTTTGTCATTTGTATATGAGAGCATGCTGTAAATGAGAGAGCTGGTTGGGACCTGAGTGACCATGACTTCCCTGAGAAGTTCTATAGATGTCATGCGCTCGGCTGCCTAATCATCCCTTCCCCTTGGGAGAGATGAGGCGCTGCTAGTTAACCGGAGCAAAACCGGATTGAAGGTAACAAAGGTCCTTCTAAGTGGGTAAGACTCAGTCCCCCACACTAGAAAATACCTTGCTGCCCTGAAATCCAGTAGTCTCATTTAGGATAATGAGAGCCCCCGCGACAGAGCTATGGTAATCAGGACAAGGGCCAACAAGTGGCTTGTGCCCCATGGAGGTGGGGGGCAAGAAGCCTGTGGCTATCAAACAGAAGCCCAGGTCTAAGGATGATTTCCTAGAAGCAACACCTCTGTTTTATCTGCCTTTACCTAAAAAAATGTTTGGTCATCAAACATGTGACAGAAACAAGACCTTCCCAAAGTTTAAGTGGAAAGTCAGAGTCACTAGCAGCTAGCTGTATCATGAAGTGAATATCAAAAGCATAGTTCGAAAAACTAAAACCAAAATAATGAATTAAAGCAGCTAGAGGGGTGAATGAACATTATAAAAGTCCACAGACTGCGCAACAATACTTAAGATCAATGTTCAGTGTTTTTACTTTTAGAAAGGAAAAGTAGCTCAATGTACACACAACTAGTTGGTAAATATAAAATCGTAAATATACACAGTGAAAACGAGTCCTCTCTTGCACAACATGAACTAGAAATTTGGGTCAAAATGTCTCTAAGTGTTAAACAATATATAGCCCAGGCTTCTCCAATGAGTAGCTTGTTAGCTTCTTGCAGCTCTCTTTTGTGCAACCTAACTTACTAAATTAGAATTTTTTGCATGGCTGAATATATATATGTATACCAAATTGAAATGTGTGTACTGAATCCGAAAATGTTCAGAATTGATGAGCTGATGATGGCAAAAGGTTTTAATCTGCAAATTATATTTATAGTTGATATTTGAAATGATAAACCATGTATAGTTCGGGAGGCTAACTTCTAATATTACCTTGGTGCCAGTGGCAGTGTAGCTATGGCTGTTTTGTGTTATCCATGTAAAGGCATTCCACAGGGACAAAGCTTTTTTTGATACACTATTGCTGAAAACCGGGCCGGATGCACTCAGGTGAGAACTGCTGGTAATTTTGCATGAGGCAAGCAATAATGTACCCTTGTCCAATGTGGTCACCGTTACAACACTAATAATATTAGTAGCTCGGGATGACTTTCAATGAATATAAGTAGCTCTTATTACAGAAAGGGTTGGCGAACCCTGGTATAGCCCTTCTCCATAGTGTTCGCATAGGAGTTGACAATAGGAAGTTTTTTTCTATTGTACTTCACACTGGGTTCTTAATCTGCTCCTTCTCACATTGGCCATTAGTTGTGTTGGTGCCCATTTTGACACTGGGCATGATGATGGAGCCTTCCTTTACCTAGAAATGCTATTTTGGTGGTCGCTGTAACACAGGGCATGATGGTGTGCAGTCTCACAAACATGGTATGATGTTGGTGTCCACTGTCACCAGGAAGCAGTGTTGGTGCTGCTATCAGCTTGGGGTGATGTTGGTGCCACTTTAACCTCAGGTGCAAAGATTGCACCAGTGATGGGTGTGATTTGTCCCGCTACCAAACAGGAAGGCAAAGTTGTTGCCACCTCTCACATAGAGTGTGACATTGTACCTCTCACTCAGGCCAAAATCCTGATGCTCATCTTTGACCAGGGTTCAATGTCAGGGCCCACATTTTCTCAGACGTTCTTGGACACCCCTCCATACTTTATGGCGATCCAGAGTCTGTGAAAGGGGATTGTTGGAAGGGAAAACAGAAAATGTTCTACTACCTTGTGTTTTCGCCGCTGGTCCTGCAATTCCTGCCTTGCACCTCCGCCTGGAAAAACCAAAACTTGAATAATGTGTGTGTCATAGAGCGAAATATGCACAGAGTATGCAGCGGGCAGAGGGTTTACATTGGAAGGAGCGTTCTGCGAAAAGAGATGTGAGGGGAGGAAAGAAGAGAGAGAGAGAGAAACTGATAAAGGGATAGATAGCGCTTCGAGATTTAGTATGTTTTGGAGGGAAGGTGAGGCAGATAACTAGTGAAGGGGAAGATGTGTGAGGGGGCAGCAGAGAGGGAGATTGTAGGGGAGAGTTAGAGAGTGTATGAGGGCAGAGGAACAGCACATGAATAGTTGAATGCAATGTGCTGAGTTGCAGGGTAACAGGGGGCAGAGTGTTAGGGGACAGAGGTATGAGGAGCAGAGAAGCGGAGTGACAGGAGAGTTGAGATGTCGAATGACGAGCAGAAGTAGGTGAAAAGAAGGACCGAGAGAGAAGATACGTATTGGGGGGAAAGAAGTAGGGCAGAGGAATAGAGCGAGGCAGTGGCATAAAGCAAAATGATGTCCCTGGTCGCCACAGACTGTATGAGGAGCCCTTGAGACACCCGTGGCCCACTGGTGTGTGTGTGTGTGTGTGTGTGTATACACACACACTCCCACTCTCTCTCTCGCTCTCTCTCTTACTTTTGTGGTCCCATATCCAATACAAATTAGAAGTCATACCATTTTCAGTCAATTCAAGCCGTTGTGATGCTAAAAATTATTAATTTATATATTAAAATATCCAGAATGGGGGACCGAAAAGATTGTCAATAGCGCCATCTGCTGGCTTCGGCCAGCCAAATGGTACAAAAATAAAGCTTCACAAGGTATGAGTAAAACCATTTCTTTTTGTTCATTTATCTAAATGTTGTTGTCTTGCAGCAAAAACATTTACGAAATACCTGCCAAGGAGCACTTGGTAGAGGTTTAGTGTACATATTAATACATTAAGATATATGGATATCTTCCTTCAACTTGCATCTTCAATTTCTGGTTATTCGTAATCCCAAATCAACACATCAAAGCCTCCGCCTCACTTCTTGACTTCCCCTAAGAAGCTGAAGACATGGCTCTTCCAGTAAGCACCTTGGGCACCTCACATCTACACAACTGCGCAAGCGCCTGGCTATCCTCTTTGTGATTAGTGCTCTAAATAAACCAATATGACATAACACAACAAATAAATTCCCTTTTACAACTGGCACTCTGGCATCAACACTGAAAATCAAAGTGCAGCTCTGAGTGTTTTCACCATTCCACCAGTGAAGTCTGATTGGTTTCTCTTTTATGCTCGCCCCCTGCCATGTCTCCTTTCTCCTGTTTCTAGGTGTATACATCTCTGGTTAGACGGTGACCCCCAGCTATTGCATAAAGAGAGGAGGCTGGAGACAGGACAAGGGCAGAAAGGTAAAAAGAAACATGAAGTATGGTGGAAGAGAGGCAGAGAGAGAGAGAGATGCAGTAGCAATATAGATGCAATAGATGCCTGTCAGCCAGCAACAGAGATACAGAAAGGAAGAGGCTGATATAGAAAGAAGGTAGGTACCTGGTATGGTTTTAGAGGGAGATAATGACACAGAGAGATGTCAGATTAGGGCAGAAGGTGCTATCGAGAGAGGCCAGAGCACCTCTGTTCTTACAGTTAGTACTCTCTGCTGTTCCAGTAGTGGGACCTCAGGTGTAGCTCCATCAGTGCACCTCAGTTCACACACTCCAAGCCCTCAGCCATGCCACAACCACACACACGCTGTTTGCCATAGCACCTCACTTCTTACAGTCGATACAGTCTGCTGTTCCAGTACTAGGACCTCGGGCACAGCTCCATCAGTGCTCCTCAGTTCTACCCCAGCGAGGGCACTTCCTTTCCTATACTGGGACCCCGCTCACATAGAGTTCACTTACAGCAGCTCAATTCTAATATTCAGTCCCACTGCCAAGCCAATACTGGACCCAAAAGACCAAAACACAGCTCAGCTCAGCCAGTGCACTTCAAGTCTAACATCCAATGGGAACCACCACAGTTCTTCCAGAATTCATCAAGTCTAACATTTAGTGCACATTTCTTCTCAGTACTAAGGCTCACACACACGCCGTTCAGCATACAACTCTGTCAATACAAGGAATTACACGGTGCACCATTTCCTATCCCTGCTGCCTTTCTGTTATTTCAGTACTGGGCCGGGACACTGCTCTAGCCATACCCCCAGCGGTGACCTGAAGCGCCCCAATATTTCTGTATTGGGTTTCACATACAACTTTGCTAATGCACCTCCTGCTGTTCTGCAGTATCCCCTGCTGTTTCACACTCACACTTTTCTTTGAGGACGTGGGGGAGACATTTCAATCTATTCTTAGCTGCCATCTTTATTTAGGAGGGTCTATTTCACTTATCTAACTCCGTTCTTTCCTTTACTCTGTTTACTCTCAATGTTTTCATTCTCCCCCACTTATCTCTTTCCAGCTATTAAATTCCACATGTTAGCAGTTTCGCTCTTTCTTTCAATTGTTTATTTTCACTCCTCTACCTTACTTATTTTGCTCTTCCTTTTGCTACCTCATCTTTCAAACTAGCAAAAACTTAGTTATTTCTTTTCTTGTTTCACTCCTCTCTTTTTTCTTCATCAGGCGTTCATTCTTTCATTATTTTTTCTCTTCCTGTCATTCTTTCTTTGTCTTTTTTATTTACTCTTTCCTTTGTCTCAGTATGCGTCCTTACACTTTTTTTTTTAGATCTTCCTTCCTTCTTTTCTCTGGTGTTTTTCTTATTGTTGTCTGTCAATTCATGTTTTACTACAAATCCCTCTTTTTTCCATCTGGATGTAGAATCCACAAGTTACTTGTCGGGACCCGAAGTCTCAAAGTGATTTTCTCGTTCTGTGTCTGTGGGAAATGTGTCAGTACATGCATGCCCTGGTTCTTTCACTGCTTGTTTCTCTCACCATCTCTCTTTTTTCTCTAATGTTGATTTTTCTCTTTCTTTTCAGACTACTTTCATCATTTTTCCTCTTTATCTTTTGTTTGATAGCTTCCTTCCCTTTTTTCTTTTGTCTCACACGTTTGCTCTATTTCTTCTCTTAGTCGTGTTTTCATTTTCTTGTTCTTTTTTTTCCTTTCTTTCTTTTATTTCTTTGCGACCCCGTTCTATTTCTTACTTTTCTCTGTGGTACTCCTTTTGCTTCTCTTTTTCTGCCCCTCTCCTTTCTCTCCTGCGGCCTAGTTATCAATGGAGCTAGAGGGGGCGTGGTACCAGGGCCCAGAGACCTATGGACCTCACTCAACTCTAATTACTGCTGTATTTTCCTACCAAAATTGCAATCAACCATTTTCCTTTCTTACTCAAGGACCCATGACACCGTTACTACACCACTTTTGCTCTCCATCTTTACTCCAGACTTTCCTTTGACCCTCCAATCTGCCCCAAATAATATTATTAATATACACTCGAAACCCAAAAGTTTATTTATGATAAAAATTAATATGATAATTGTATATGTTTCAAAATAGAGGAAGAAGGTAAATGAAAGTGCTATAGTTAAATGCTGGGCCACTGAAATTATATGTACGGAAAAGATTAAATTATGAGGCAGGTTGACCATTTTATGTGGCAAGAAAAGTCCAGTTATTAATTTACAATGCCAATAGCCCTAATTCAAGAAAATGCCAGACATATTGCATTGCAAATGCTTGTTTTTAAATGGTGTTGCATTGAAATGATTCAGTGCCCATCAGGCAGTCCAGATTTTTTTCTTACTAATAACATTTTGCATTTCCAAAGGGGTGCAAGGGGCTGAGGGCTATGAATTGAGGTGCTTATGGTTTTGCTTCTAAAAATTCCAATACTGGCAAAAAAACTAAAGAGCAGATGTCTTTCATGCAACACAGCAAGGAAACCTGCAGCTTTGTGTTGCATAACAGAGGAGAGCAGAAATGAGCCATATTTAAAAAAGATATGGCATGCTTCTGCTATCTCCTAGCGCTGGAGCACTTGATTGAGACTGCCTGGCACCAATACAGGCATCCTTGTGCCAGGGTGCAGGGTGCCTGTGTTATGGGCAGCATTGTGATTGTCCAGGAAGGGATACCTTCCTGTATAAAAACAATCCTTAAATGCATTTTCCTCTTTGTGTGTGTGCTGCAGAATGCAGAATATATAAAGAGGAAGTAACAAGGAAAAATAAAGGTATTTCACCTCATTAAGCCTAGCTCAAGGATGCGGACCATTTTGGCACAATCCTGGCTTACAGGCCTTTGTAAATCTAGGATTGTGTCAAAAACCATGGGTGGATGTGTGGGAATGCTCATATACCACCCATGGAACATGTTCCTTTGGTTTCACTAAACCACACACAGCCACGCAAGGTGGCTTTGTATGACTTTGTTAATACCACTAAAGGACTTGCGTTGCCTTGCAACGACTTGTGTCATGCAAGGGCATCACAAGTCCTTAGTAAATATGGTCCTAAGAATGTGCAAACTGATACTGGCAAATTGAGGCATGGGCAACAGTTAATCTGTTGAGGTGAATGATGGTGGGTGGCACCAGCACTTATCAGTGGGGCAGGGACTTTTAAAAGTTGGTCCCTCAGGCAGTGTCTGAGTAAAATGCTCCTGACTGCCTGTTCTATCCCAGAAGGAAGGCCAGCTATGGCCTATCAGACAGTGTTCGTGTGACGTTGATGGCCTGAAAATAACGCCATGCCAAACAGTTACTTTAATAGTCATACATGTTACTCTAACAGTCTGTACACAGGCAGAGGAAGACAGCCACCTGTCATTGTGCTCCTGTACCTCAAGATTGCTATGTACACACTTTGGGCAGGGCATGTACTCCACATTAGGACACACGTGGGGTGCAATATCCCACTGCGCCTAGTCGCAGGCTGCTGGGTGCTGACCTCTCACAGTCCACTGTGTGAACCTCTTCCACTGGGTATTTGGTAACTGAACGCAAGAGACTGACAGAGAGGATCTGCATATCACTGTGCATAGATGGCACCTGGCACTGCATCCACCAAAACCTTTTGTTGCAGCAGCATAGTGTGCCCCAAACTGCACTGACCGTTTGTTGTTTACCTATTGGGCCTCCTTGTCACCTCTGCAAGTGGTAGTTGGTGGTTGGGAAATGTGGTGAAAAGGGTGCCCAACTCTTATCCAACACACAAACACACCCAGGTGGTGGACTGAAGTGGTCCCGAAGGTCCTCTTTTCCAGCTGTCCAACTTGGGTGAAGGTAAGCCTTTGCCTTCCCACATAAGACAGAACCCCCATGCACCATGTCATTTGCAGCTGCCAAGGCTTGTTGCCATCTTTTCCAAGGGACATTCAGGAATCTTGAAGCTCCAGCCCCCAGCACTCCGTCCTGTGACGCACAGCTCCCTAAGTGGTTCTCTGGCGGTGTGGGACTCCTTTTCGTAGTTCTGCCTAGGTTCCTTCCTTGACTTTTGTGTCCCTGTCCTGTTGGGCACCTGTGGGTGCTGCTTGTGCTTCTGTGGGCTCTTTGTGTCACTGAGTGCCCCCTCTGACTCCTCCTCCTGGGTAAAGTGCACCTGGTCCTTTCTAGTCCCCAGCAGCACCACTTTCCGCAAGCCATGAGTTTTGGGTGTACCAAGGCTTGTTGGTGGAATCCAAAGATGCAAACCCAGCTACAATCTTCCTTCTAGCATAGGACATCAACTGGAACTCGACTCCATCTTCGTGGGTGCAGTGCTGACTCTTCTTCATCACAGTCAACTCATCTCTTGCACCTTCCGTCTGGTGGGTAGGGGCTCCTGCATTTCCTGGACTCTGCTGTACTTGTTCGATTTGGTCCCCTTCTTACACAGGTCCTCTAATCCAATAATCCACTGTTGGTGTCTTGCAGTCTCTTCTGTGCTTTGCATTATTATTATTCTCTTCTAAGTGGGTGTTCTGGGAGATTTACAGTGATTTACTCCGGCTTTCCTGGTCAGTGGGGGGTGTTGTGGTACTTATCCTTGGGATTTCCTGGTACTCCCAGTACCTCTCTACCTACTCCACTTACCTAGGTGGGGGACCAACTCTTGCATTCCATTTTTTTATTATATGGTTTGTGCTCCCCATAGGGCCATTATTCCTTATTGTGATTTTCACTAGATTGCATTGTTTTATGCCTATTTCTGCATACTAGTGTATACAACTTGTATATTACTTGCCTCCTAAGGGAGTACAGCCTCTATGGTATTTTTAGTATTTGTGTCACCAAAATAAAATACCTTTATTTTTGTAACACTGAGGCCCTCATTATAACATTGGCGGAAAGTCCTGCTTACCGCCATGCCGACTGCCACCAACATACAGCGACTGTGACAGTATACCGTTACCCATATTATGACCCACACATAGCAATTCGTCACTATACAGACACAAACACAAGTCCTCCAGCCCAACTGTCAGTGATAAAATGGCAGTAGTAAAACCCACGCCATTACGATAACAGAACTACTCCCACAACATTATGACCCATGAATCACTGCAGCAGACATTCAATGGCGGTAAACCATTGCCGGTACATACCGCTGCGCTCAAAATACACACACATATATAAAACAACACCACATTGGACAATTCAAACTACACGGAACTGACACTCATACACACACCACACACCCACACCACTATAAAACACCCACCCACACCACCCACAACCCTTTACGACTCAAAGAAATTGACAACTGAGAGAGAGAGACACACCAAGAGCACCCACGGAACCAGAGCCACAGAACACCATCACCCATACACCAGCCACAAACCTTACAGCACACACCCCAACACATCACACCACACACCCTCACACACACCACTCACACTACACCTATGGCACCACAAAGACACCCCAGATTCTCAGAGGAGGAGCTAAGGGTCATGGTGGAGGAAATCATCCGGGTAGAGCCACAGATATTTGGATCACAGGTGCGGCAAACATCCATTGCAAGGAAGATGGAGCTATGGCGGAGGATCGTGGAAAGGGTCAACACCGTGGGACAGCACCCCAGAACAAGGGATGACATCAGGAAGAGGTGGAACGACCTATGGGGGAAGGTACAGTCCGTGGTTGCAAGACACCAGAAAGCTGTACTGAGGACTGGCGGTAGACCCCCACCTGCTCCCCCACAACTAACAACATGAGAGGAGCAAGTCTTGGCAATACTGCATCGTGAGGGCCTGGCAGGAGTAGGAGGAGGACTGGACTCTGGTAAGACAACTCTTTACTACTTTCACCCCCACTACCTGCATGCTATCACATACCTCCACCCTTACCCTCACCTCCATCACCACACCACCTCACATACACCCCACCATCACAACCCACCCATCCAGGTACCCAGCACTGCATGCACCACCAATGCATGGACATCACTCACAGCTCTGCATGGACACCCATCACCACAGCATGCACACTAGAGAGAGTAACCTCGCCCACAAAATAACTACTCACACAAGGAAAAGCTGACAGAGCGCTCACAACCATACAGGGCAACACACCCATGCACAAAATGTCACACGCAGAAACTATAACACTGCATTTACATCCCCACAGATCCCACACCCAACGTCACCGGAGAGGAGGTGCCAGCAACATCCAGTCCCCCCACAGAAGAGGTCCACAGTGATGACAGTAGCTCTGCACGCCTGGATCTGGATGACCAACCTGGCACATCTGGGACCTCCGGAGAGTCGGTTACCCAGCCACAGTCCCATACCACCACAGAGCCTCCCCCTCAGGAAGCACCAGCACAGCACCCACCCAGCGTGCCCATACCTCTGTCCCCAGGACACGTCAATCAGCAGTGTGTCCATCACTACAGGGACCCCAGGCAACCCCAAAAACCCAGGACAATCAGGGACCTGCGGTCAGTGGCAGTGGGCACACGGTTCAGGGGAAAGAGGCACAGGACAACAGGGAAGCTGGGAGGACTGCTGTGTGACAGGGGGAGGACAGGATCAGGGAACCTGCTCTCCACGAGGCACTCACCAACATCCTGGGAGCATACCACCATTCCCAGGAGACGATGGGCCAGATACTGGACAAGTTGCAGGAGACCCAGCGGCTTTCAGGAGGGACAGTACCTGGGGATCAGGGAGGGCCTGAGGGATGTCCACACCACCCTGGGCACCATTGCAGGGGTGCTGGCAGACATGGCCAAGACCATGAGGGAGGCATTGGCACACTTACGGCCCCTGATACTAGCCACACCGATGAACAGCCCTCCACCCCCACTGACGCTAGTGGACAGGAGGCCCCACCATAGGAACAACGGCCACCAGCATACCTCCCCCTGCAGAAGGAGAACCACCCCGCAAACGGTCCCTGCAATCCAGGCACAAGCCAGAGAACATTGCCAAGGACATGCCAGGAAATAAGACTCTCCTGATTTTCACCCTTGTGTCCCACTCTGTCACCCTGTCCACCTTCAACTGCCATTGCTCCACTTCCTATGCCCCCTTGGACAATGCACCTATGATACAAATAGACTGGACTCTATCCTGGACTCTCCTCCACCATCACCTAAGCCCACTGCACATCCCCATGACATTTTCAGCATTTAAATAAACACCCTTTGAAAAAATACAAGTATGTAGTATGTCAAATGATTTAAGTATGTATTCCTTTAACAATCTGTAGACATTGCAATTAGACTGTACAGTAATGTATACATAGGTATGACCTGTATTGTACTGCAGTCAATACACCAGGAGCCAGAGTAGGGAACACATATCTGTGAATAGACATTTGAAAGGGTACAGTAAGTGGCCATAGTAGTGGGAACAGCAGCCTGCCAGTGGAAATTTACTACACAAAACTGCAATGGAAGGTGAAGTTACAGGCCCTCATTACGACCTTGGCGGGAGGCTGAAGCCGCCCGCCAAGATCGGACCGCCGGGCGGCCACCAATGCAGACACACTCCTGCCGCGGCCATCAGGAGATCCCCTCCCGTCATGCTTTTCACTGTCTGCATAGCAGGGGCCCGAGACTCCCCGTACCGCCAGCCTTTTCCTGGCGGTTCAAACCGCCAGGAAAAGGCTGGCGGAAGGGGGACTCGTAATCTCCTGGGCAGCGCTGCTGCCGGATTAAAACCGCCAGGACTGAAGTGGCGGTAAACCGCCGGTCCCGGCGGTGCGACAGTGGCGCTTTCGTCGCGGTCGTAATACTGTGGATTTCACCGTCAGCTTGCTGGTGGTGAAATCTGCCACAACAATCCTGGCAGTCCAAGACCATCAGGGTTGTAATGAGGGCCACAGTGTCTTACCTGTGTGTCACTGGAGGTACTGTCGAATGGTAGATGTTCTGTTGTCCACATCCTCATTCTCTGCCTTCTCTTTGTCACTGTCCACAGGCTCCAACACTGCGACACGCCTATCTCCATCCTCCTCCTCCTGCAGAAAAGGCACCTGGTGTCTCAAGGCAAGGTTGTGCAACATGCAACCTGCCACAATGATCTGGCACACCTCCTTGGGTGAGTAACACAGGGAGCCACCTGTTAGATGGAGGCACCGAAACCTGGCCTTCAGGAGGCCAAAGGTTTGCTCTATAATTCGTCTTGTTCGCCCATGTGCCTCATTGTAACATTCCTCTGCCCTTGTCCTGGGATTCCTCACTGGGGTCAGTATTCATGAGAGGTTGGGGTAACCAGAGTCACCGGCAAATATCGAGGGATACCTGTTATCCAGGCACTCACCCTTAGGGCCAACCCCACACCCATATACCAACATACACTGGGTGGGGACCATGGGCTCACCTATTAGCCACACTCTGTGCCTCTGGAGTTGAGACATGACACATGGAATGCTGCTATTCCTTAGGATATAGGCATCATGCACAGACTCAGGAAACTTTGCATTTATATGGGAGATGTACTGGTCCGCCAGGCACACTATCTGAACATTCATCGAGTGAAAGCTCTTTTGATTTCTAAACACTTGTTCATTTCTCCTGGGGGGGACAAATGCAATATGTGTACCATCAATTGCCCCAACAATGTTGGGGATATGTCCCATTGCATAGAAGTGAGCTTTTACTGTGGCCAAATCCTCCACCTTGGGGAATACGATATAGCTGCGCATGTGTTTCATCAGGGCAGACAACACTCTGGTCAGCACTATTGAGAACATTGGCTGGGACATTCATGCTGCAATGGCCACTGTCGCTTGGAAGGAGCCACTTGCCAAGAAATGGAGCATAGAAAGGACTTGCACAAGAGGGGGGATCCCAGTGGGCTGATAGATAGCTAAGATCAGGTCTGGCTCCAATTGGGCACACAGCTCTTGGATTGTGGCCCTATCGAGTCTGTAGGTGAGGATAATGTGCCTGTCCTCCATTGTTGCCAGGTCCACCAGGGGCCTGTACACGGGGGGATGTCTCCATCTCCTAATAATCCTCAGCGGTTGTAATCTAGGTGACAAAAAGATGAGCATCTGGTCAGTGTTCAACATTTCCTCAAAGTAGAATGCATTGCATGTTGTGCCAGAAACAGTATGTTGATGTTCAGTCCCAAAATGTGCTCATGTCTGCTGTGATGCAGTTAGGTGCCATGGCCTGGCCCCCCCGAAATGGCAGATGCCTGTTCTTTGTGGATAGACAGGTGGAAATGAGGTAATGTTGCTGACGTTGTGCGCCATTGCGGGAGGCGGTCAAGGACCGCCGTGCAACTCCTCATTGGTTATTATTGGGCCCTATGGGTTAGAGTAGCCAATGGTGATGTACGCCAGCGGGGACAGTACGCACCGCCGCGGACGTGACCCCCATTTTCTAGCTGTTCACTTACTTGCTACCTGACCTTCAACAGGAGAGGACCTACACTGCAAGTGCTGCTGTGACCTGTGTCTGGAACCGACCATGGCTCGAGTCACTGGGGAAAGGGCCCCTGCCTTCACCGCTCTGGAGTTGGAGAGACTGGTGGATGGGGTCCTACCCCAGTACCGATTGCTTTATGGGCATCCAGACCAACAGGTGAGTACACTGTGGGCACGGTGCATGGGGCATGAATGCATGGAGTGCTGTGTGTGAAGGCCTTGTGTAAGGGGGGGTGGTTGAGTGGTCCTGGGCAGCGTGCTGCATGTATGGTGGGCAATGTATGTGCGTAAGGGGATGGGAGGGATATGGTGGGCCATGGGTGTAACAGGCCGCACGGTATGACTGATCCCCTTTTCTATTTAAATTTTTCTGCAAGTGAGCACCCATCAGAAAAAGGGCATATGGCGTGCCATCGCCAACGACGTGCGGAACCTGGAGGTCTACGTCAGGCGGAGCACCCACTGTCGGAAATGGTGGGAGGACCTGAGACGGCGGAGGCCCAGCTGGGGATGGCCTCCAATGAGGAAGGGGTGCCCGTTGAACCTGACCCCCCTGATGTTCCGCATACTGGGGATGGCCTATCCAGAGCTGGATGGGCGCTTGATGGCATCACAGCAGCCACAAGGGGGTGAGTACAGTTTCCAAATCGGCTAATTGCGGGTGCTGAGGTGGTCTCTGGGTGGGGGATGTGTGCCTGTGGGTGCCCCTAGGCCAGTCCAGACATTGCAGGGTAGGTTCCATGTTGGTCAGTGGCTGATGCACTCCACCCCCAAACATGCTAGTGAGCATATACTACTAGGCAGGGATCTGTGGGCCTCAGGTATGCTGCTATTGCTTTAGGTATTACTGTCCATGGCCTGGTGACTAGCATTGTGACTGGTAGTGCATCGCCTAGTGCGTGTGTGTTGTGTACGCCAACGGTGGTGTTGTTTCTGGCATTGACCAAGTATATCCTCTGTCTCTTCCCCCCCTTTTTGTTTTGTCACCCTGTCCTTATGTGCATTAGCATCATCTGGCGGAGGAGCAGAGGAACCGGAAGGAGCTGCATCCCACATGGCCCTGGAGGCCGAATCCACTGACCGTGCGAGCACCAGTGGAACAGAGAGGGAGGGGAGCACTACGGCGGAGTCTGGAGGGGACAGTTATGAAAGTGATGCCTGCTCTGATGGATTGCCCCTGGTGGTGGCAGACACCTCTGTGGCCACCCCAACTACAGGTACATCTGCTGCCCCCATACCAGCACCTCCCCCCAGCAGCCCCTCAGCGTGTTTCCCATGCCTGCTCACTCAAGAGGGTGAACATCTCCTTCGCCCCAGGCACCTCAGATCCTGCCCCAGTTAGCCCTGCTGCCCTGAGTGAGGAGGCTATTGACCTCCTGCGATCCATCTCTGTTGGGCAGTCAACCATAGTAAATGCCATCCAGGACCTGTCAGGGCATTTCCAACAAACAAATGCATTCCTGGAGGGCATTCACTCTGGCGTGGCGGCCCGACAGAGATCATTCCAAGCACTGGCCTCCTCCCTGATGGCAGCCGTTGTCCCTGTCTCTAGCCCCCCCTCCAATTTCCTCTACCCAGTCCCATTCCCCTGAACCCCAACCTATCCCAAACACACAATCAGACCAGCATGCACCCAAGACAACTCACAGGAGCGGCTCAGGCAAACACAAGCACCGCACATCATCACACAGGCACTCACACAAACACCATCCAGAAGCAGACATACCAACATACACTGCCTCCACTGTGTCCCCTCCTCCTACTTGTCCCCCTCCCTCCCAGTAGCATCTACACTCACACCTGCATGCACTACATCCTCATCCTCTATCTCCATCACCATCACACCTATCAACACACACCCTTCACTGGCAGTCACCACCCCCACATCCATGCACACGTCCTCTGTGTCCACACCCACTGTGTCTGTGCCCCCTCCTCCCAAAGTACACAAATGCTACCACTCGGACACCCAACAGCCATCCACCTCAAAGCAGCATCCAGCCCATGCACCTGCACCCAAACACAGCAGACACTTCCTGCATCCACACCCTCTTTCTCCACCCTTGATCTGGTCCCTACCCCTCCCCCTGTCCTTCACTTCAGGCCAGGGTGGGCAGAACCCAGGCCAGCCCCTCAGCCACCCAGTCCACGGCCACTGTAGTTTCGGCAGTTACTGCAGGTGTGAGAGGCTCCAAGGAGACACCCATCAGCACTGGCAGTGTGTCTGCACCAGCTGCCAAGGGCAAGGGCAAAGAACAACCACCAGCTGCAAAGGGCAAGGAACAACCACCAGCTGCCAAGGGCAAGAAGGGACCACCAGCTGCCAAGGGCAAGGAGGCACCACCAGCTGCCAAGGGCAAGGAGGCACCACCAGCTGGCAAAGCAAGAAGGTACCACCAGCTGCCAAGGGCAGTGGCAAAGGGCCTGCCCCTGCAGGCAGGAGGGACAGGAGGCCTGGTGCTGTGACAGGATCTGAGCCTCCACCACCAACCATGGCGCTTCAGCCATCCGAGCCTGCAGGGGAAGGGCTGGAGCCTACCCCCACCACTGCCTACACTGCCATCAGCACCACTGCCAGCAGCAGCAGCCCCAGTGGGCAGCTGTCTGAGGCTGCAGGGGATGGACTGGAGCCTCCCCCCACCACTGCCAGCACCGCCAGCAGCACTGCCACCAGCACCACTGCCAGCAGCAGCAGCCTCAGTGGGCAGCCGTCCAAGGCTGCAGGGGAAGGGCCGGAGCCTACCCCCACCACTGCCAGCACCGCCACCAGCACCGGCACTGCCACCACTGTGCAGCCGTCGCTGCCGGCGGATGGACTGTAGTCCTGCACCCTACCCACTGCAAATCTTGTGGGTATGACACCCATGTGAGAGACTGTGACCTTGCACTCCCCATGTGCTGCATGCCCCCAACAGAACCAGTGGAAGAAGCCATCCACTCACCCCATCCTTCCCAGGATGAAGCACACTGGGTACAAGGCCCCCTCCAGAACCAGTGGAAGAAGCCATCCACTCAGCCCATCCTTCTCAGGATGAAGCACACTGGGCACAAGGCCCCTTCCAGAACCAGTGGAAGAAGCCATCCACTCTTCCCATCCTTCCCAGGATAAAGCACACTGGGCACAAGGCCCCCTCCAGAACCAGCAGAGCAGCCATCCACTCACCCCCTCCTTGCCAGGATGAGGCACACTCAGCACTATGCCCCCTCCAAAACCAGTGGGCAAACCACCCACTTGAGAGACTGTGGCCTTGCACTCCCCAGGACCAAGCAATGGGCAAACCACCCACTTGAGAGACTGTGGCTTTGCTCTCCCCAGGACATTGCTGAGGGCACGTAGCCCCCTCCAGGAGCAGTGGTGATGTACCATCTTCCGGCTGAGGTGCCCCCCCATTCCAATTCCCCCTGAGGTGCCTGTGTATTTTCGACCTGATGCCCCAGCAGTGTTCTCTCGTATTGAGGCAGGAGTCAAGTGGTGCCTTGGCCTATGTGATGTGGCCCTGTGGCCCACGGACATAATGGACTGGGCAGTGTCCCTTCATTTGTATATATGTAAATACTGTTTTGATTTTTGAGGACGTATTTCTAGTATTTTGTCGTATTACACTCACTTCCTTTTGTCCTTGCATTATTCCTGAGGGGTATGGGGTGGATATGTAATGTTACTGCATGTGCTTGTGTGTACGGTGTTGGGGTGAGGGTGTTGCGTGTTGCGTGTGTGTGTGTCACTCTCTTTTTCCTCCTCCTCCCCTGTGTGCTAGGCGGCAGTACTCACTGTGTTCTTCGTCAGTGTTGGTATTCCTGGTATAGGAGGAGGTAGACCAGCATGGGGAACACCTGCAGTTCGGGCTCCATGGTGTCGTGGTTTTTCCCTGAGTCTCCAGAGGTGAGTCCTTTGCCTTCTGTGTACTGTTTCCGCTGTGCTTTTGATGTCATTGGCACCGCCCCGGAAAAGGTGGAGGATAGGCCTGTTGTAATATTGTGGGCGGTACATTATCTTCCGCCTGGTTGTTGGCGGTTACCGCCGCGGTGCTTGTTGCTACAATAGTGGCGGTCGGTGTGTTAAAGCGGCTGTCTGTGTTGATCGTTTCCAGTCTGGTCAAAATTCTATTTCTTTCACCGCCGGCCTGTTGGCAGTATTACCCCCACTTTATCACCGACCGCCAGGGTTGTGATGAGTGTTTTCTTTCAGGTGTGTAAGTTCTGTGTGTGACTACAGTGGTATTGCATGAGCTTTGCACGTCTCCTAGATAAGCCCTGGCTGCTCATCCACAGCTACCTCTAGAGAGCCTGGTTTCTAGACACTGACTACACTACTCTAATAAGGGATACCTGGTATAAGGTGTAAATACCTTGGGTGCCTACCACACAACAGGCCAGCCTCCTACAGGATGTACCATCTGCGGCTACAAAGGCTGTTTTTGAGTTGGATAAACTGGAGGAGTATACAGTGGCTCAACTGAAAAAGTTTATAAGGATCTGCCTGCCCAATCAGGAGCTCCGCCGGGAAGGAGGAGCTGCAACCAGGTTCAGAATTCCTTCTTTTTGTAGGACATAAACTTATCCTTGTACTGCTCAGGGGTGAGACCATATCTTGTGAGTAGGGCATCCTTCATTACAGAGTAGGTGAGTCCCTGATGATCCCCTAAGTATGTCAGAGTGTCCCTCCCCTCTACCTCAAAGTGCTTCCACAGACCCATCCCCCAATGTGTTTCAGGGACCATGCTCATGTGGAGAGCAGACTCATACCCTTTGAACCACACATAGATGTCACCCTCCCTCTTGTAATCCGTTACCAGATCTTTAGGAATGTGCAACCTCTTCTCAGGCTGCACTAAGGTACTGCTGCCACCATCTCAACTAGACTGGCTTCTCTGATCCAGCTCCCTTAAACTGAGTTCATCAGAGTGCTTCATCCTGCCAAGGACAGAGGTAGTGGATGCCTTACTCCACTGGTTCTGGAGGGGGCCTTGTGCCCAGAGTGCTTCCTCCTGCCAAGGACAGAGGTAGTGGATGTATCTCTCCACTGGTTCTGGAGGGGACCTTGTTCCCAGAGTGCTTCATCCTGCTTGTGATGGACTCAGTAGTGTCAGTGCCCTTGGCGCTCATGGGACAGCGGAGCTTGTTGCGGTGGTGTCCTTGGCAGTGGTGCTTGTTGTGGCGGTGTCCTTGACAGTGGTGCTTGTGGCGGCGGTGTCCTGTTCAGCGGTGCTTGTGGCGGCAGTGTCCTGTTCAGCGGTGCTTGTGGCGGCGGGGTCCTTGGCAATGACTCAGCTGCTGCCAGTCCCATCTGGCCCAGCGGGGCTGGTGCTGGCGGTCCTGTCTGGCCCAGCGGGGCTGGTGCTGGTGGTCCTTTATGGCCCAGCGTGGCTGGTGCTGGCGGTCCTTTCTGGCCCAGCGCAGCTGGTGCTGGCTGTTTTGTCCTGGGCAGCTGGGCTGGTGCTGGCGGTCCTGTCCTGGGCAGCTGGGCTGGGCTGGCGGTGGCCTCCTGGGCAGCAGGGCTGGTGCTGGCAGTGGCCTCCTGGGCAGCTGGGCTGGTGCTGGCGGTGGCCTCCTGGGTAGCTGGGCTTGTGCTGGGGGTGGTGTCCTGGGCAGCAGGGCTGGTGCTGGAGGTGGCCTCCTGGGCAGCAGGGCTGGTGCTGGCGGTGGCCTCCTGGGCAGCTGGGCTGGTGCTGGCGGTGGCCTCCTGGGCAGCTGGGCTGGTCCTGGCGGTGGCCTCCTGGGCAGCAGGGCTGGTCCTGGCGGTGGCCTCCTTGGCAGCAGGGGCTCGGTGCCACACTGGCTGCCCTGCTGCCCGGTGCACCCAAGATTCCGGTGACTACAGGCACCACTGGTCCCGTAGATGTGGCTGAGGTGCTAGGTTAGGACCTGGAGAGTCGGGCCCTAGGAGACTGACGGGGTGGGGGAGGTGAGGGAAAGAGGTTAAGGTTGGACAGGAAAAGTTTCTTGGGAACACTGGGACGGGTAGCTGGAGGGGGTTTGACATGTGGATGAAGAGGTTGTGGTTGTAGGAGGTGTTCGTTTGGTGACTTTGGGTGAAGGTGCATGCTCTGGAGGCTGTCGTGAGGTGGATGGCTGTTGGGTGGGTGTGTGCCTGTGTTTGTGTATCTTGGGAGGTGGTATCACAGACACACTGGGAGAGGAAACAGGGGAAGTGTGAATGGTAGTGGGGGTGGTGACTGCATGTGAGCGGAGTGTGGTGGTGTGTGTGCTGGTGAAGGAAGTAGTGGCTGTAGATGTAGTGTACGCAGGTGTGAGTGGAGATGAGACTGGGAGGGAGGAGGGAGATGAGGAGGAGGGGGACACAGTGGAGGCAGTAGATGTTGGTGTGTCTCCATGTGTGTGATGCTTGTGTGAGTGCCTGTGGGATGTGTGGTGCTTATGTTTGGCAGAGCTTCTCTTGTGTATTGACGTGTGTGCATGCTGGTCTGAAGGTGTGCTTGGGATAGGCTGAGGTGGAGGGGATTGAGTCTGGGTGGAGGAAGTTGGAGGGGGAAGCTAGAGACAGGGACAATAGCTTCCATCAGTGCTGAGGCCAGAGTCTGAAAAGCTTGCTGAATGGCCGCCTGACCAGAATGAATGCTATCCAGGAATGCATTTGTTTGTTGCAACTGCCTTTCTACACCCTGGATGGCATTCAAAATGGTAGACTGCCCAACAGTGAGGGACCTGAGGAGGTCAATGGCCTCCTCACTGAGGGCAGCAGGGGTGACTACGGCAGGGCCTGAGGTGCCTGGGACGAAGGTGATGCCCACCCTCCTGGGTGAGCAGGCATGGGGCAAAGGCTGAGGGGCTGCAGGGAGGGTGGTGCTGGTAGGGGGATGGCGGCTGTACCTGTAGATGCGGGGGGCACAGATGTGGCCGCCACCACAAGGGAGCTCCCATCAGACGATGAGTCCGTATCACTGGTCTCAGCTCCTGTCCCTGCCATGGAGCTCCCCTCGCCCTCCATCCCACTGGTGAACTCTGAGTCCGTAGTCTCGCCCTCCAGGGCCATGTGGGATGCAGCTCCCTCCTGCTCTGGTGCCACTGCTCCTCCGCCTGATGATGCTAATGCACACAAGAACAGGGAGACCACAAAAAGGGGGGGAACGACAGAAGAAAGACATGTTGAGTGCATGCATTACCGCTACAGTTGGCGGACTTGACAGACACAGAAGCCCCCTGCACAATGCCGCGCACTTGGGATCCACTGTTCAATCCCTGGGACATGGCCTACAAGGCTATGGTCGACATCTGCACACATGGATGTCACAGGAGCCTGACTAGGTGTACTTGGCACTGTACACAGGTGGGGTGGGGAGCCACAGGGTCTGCCAGAACAAGGGGACCTAACTAGCACACTCGCCCTGGCCTAGGGAAACCCACAGCCCACCTCCCCCACCCAGACACCTCCACTGCGTACAAAATCAGCTGAATGTGACTGTACTGACCCCCTTGTGGCTGCTGTGATGCCCTCAAGCACCCATCCAACTCCGGGTACGCCACCGCCAGGATCCTGAACATCAGGGGGGTCATAGTACGACAGGCACCTCTCCCACGATGGGAGGCCATCCCCAGCTGGGCCTCCGCTGTCTTCTTGTTCCAGTGGCGAATGTCCTCCCATCTCTTATGGCAGTGGGTGCTCCGTCTGTGGTAGACCCCCAGGGTCCGGACGTCCTTGGCGATGGCATGCCAAATATCCTTTTTCTGGTGGGCGCTGACCTACATGAATTGTACAGGGGGAAAAGAAAAGTTATTACCAACTGCACTGTCACAGTCATTGGCCCACATCCCTACCCTTGCCATGTGGCACATGCACTCACTGTCTTTTTATGCACGCCTCAATCTCCCCCCCATCTTTCATCCACCACACTCCACACAGGCATAGCCCATACAGCATGCTCCCAGTGTACTTAGCTGTTTGTCTGGAGGACCGTAGAGTAGCGTGTATTTGGGGATGACCCCATCTACGAGTTTCTCCAACTCCTCTCATGTGAAGGCAGGGGCCCTTTTCCCAGACGCACAAGCCATTGTCTCTTCCAGACCGAGGTCACAGCAGCACTTGCAGTGTAGGTCCTTTCCTGTCGAAGGTCAGGTATTGAGTGATTGAACAGATAGAAAATGGCGGTCACGTCCGCGGCGATGCGTACCGTCACCGCTGGTGTACATCGTCATTGGCTCCTTGACCCATAATGTTCAAAGTTAACCAATGCAGAATTACGCCACGGTCTTCGACCGCCTACCGCGACAGTGTCCATCGCCAGCCTAGTTACCTCACATTCCATTGTCCCACTTTACAGGTCAGTTAACCGCCATTTCAGGGGCCCACATGGCTTAATTTTTAACTGCGTCACACATACCTTGGCCTTGCCTCAACACTCATACAGGCCAAATTTCAGATCATGATTCGTGTTCTGTGTAAGCTGTGGGTAAGTACCTCTGAGTTGGTTGACTCTGCCCTCGCTGTTGTCCTTCATAGGCACCGTCCGCTGGGACATGTGAGGAGATGGCGGCATCCTCCGGTGTACAGACCAGTGGTGGACCTGTCAACAATGGAGGAAAGACATGTGATCATCACCTACAGGCTTGATCGTGCCACAATCCTGGAACTGTGTGCCCAGCTGGAGCCAGACCTGATGTCTGCTATCCGGCATCCCACAGGAATCCCCCCTCTAGTGCAGGTGCTGTCAGTACTCCATTTCCTTGCAAGTGGGTCATTTCAAACAGTGGCCATAGTATCAGGGATGTCCCAGCCTATGTTTTCCAACGTGTTGTACAGAGTGTTGTCTGCCATTCTGAAACACATGCAGAGCTACATCGTTTTCCCTCAGAAAGAGGATTTGCCTACAGTGAAAGGTGACTTCTATGCCCTGGGACATATCCCCAACATCATAGGTGCCATGATGGGACACATGTAGCTTTGCTACCCCCTGCAGGAGTCAACAGGTTTACAGAAACCGGAAGAGTTATCATTCCATGAATGTGCAGATGTTGTGTTTGGCAGACCAGTACATCTCCCATGTTAATGCCAAGTTCCCTGGCTCAGTGCATGACGCTTACATCCTGCGGAATAGCAGCATCCCTTATGTGATGGGTCAACTCCAGAGGCACCGTGTGTAGCTATTAGGTGAGCACCTGGAAGCAAGTCAGTGGGAATGGTTGTCTGGGTCTGGGGACATCCCTACAGGTTAGTGCGTGTCTAACAGTTGCCCTCGCCATTTGCAGGTGACTCTGGTTACCCCAACCTGCAATGGCTACTCACCCCAGTGAGGAATATCATGACAAGGGCAGAGGAACGCTACAATGAGGCCCATGGGCGAACTAGGAGGATTATAGAGCGGACCTTCGTCCTCCTGACGGCCAGGTTCCGGTGCCTCCATATGACAGGTGGATCCCTATTCTACTCACCAAAGAAGGTGTGCCAGATCATCGTGGCCTGCTGTATGCTTCACAACTTAGCTTTGCGACAACAGCTGCCTTTTCTGAAGGACGATGGTCCAGATGGCAGTGTTGCAGCAGCTGTGGAGCCTGTGGACAGTGAAGACAAGGAAGCAGAGGAAGAGGACATCGACAACAGGAACTCGGTTATCCTGCAATACGTCCAGTGAGACACAGGTAAGAATACAAACATGCCTCCTACATGTACTTAAACACTACTACCTCTCTACTGTCTGTCCTTTTCACCCAGTATATGGTCACTGAGTTTTCACTTTCCCATATGATTTCACAGATGTGGGTCCCACTGTGTGACATCTGCTTTGTTTCCTCATGGACTAGATCGGTGTGACATAGGTATGTTGACATTACAATTGTAAGAGCATTTTGTCACTGTAATTGCTAATACACTATTTCGAAATCACAGACAGACTCCAGATTGTTTTGTGCTTTAAGGGTGTTTATTTCTGTACTCAATATTTAATGGGGGTTGTGAAATGGTGGAGGAATGTCCATGGCAGAGTCCAGTCTATTAGTCTCACAGGTGCATTGCCCAAATGGGCATAGGAAGTGGAGCTGGGGCAGTTTGAGGATGGACAGGGTGACAAGGTGGGACAAAAGGATGACATTCAGGGTGGTCTCATTTCTTGGCGGGGGTCTTGGCATTGTTCTCTGTCTTTGTCCTGGATGTCAGGGACCGCTTGCGGGGTGGTTCTCCATCTGCGGAGGGTGGGGTGCTGGTGTTGTGGTCCTATGGCGGTGCCTCCTGTCCACTAGCGTTGGCGGAGGTGGTGGGCAGTTCATCGTCTAGGCTAGTGTCAGGGGCCACTTGTTGTGCCACAGTGTCCCTCGTGGTGTTGAGTGCTTCCTTCAGCACCCATACGATGGTGCCCAGGGTGGAACTGATGGTTCTGAGTTCCTCCCTGAAGCCCAAATACTGTTCCACCTGCAGGCGCTGGGTCTCCTGAAACTTGGCCAGTACCGTTGCCATCGTCTCCGGGGAATAGTGGTAGGCTCCCATGATGTTGGAGAGGGCCTCGTGGAGAGTGGGTTCCCTTGGCCAGTCCTTCCTCTGTCGCACAGCAGCCCTCCCAGTTCCCCTGTGTTCCTGGGCCTCCGTTCCCTGGACCGTGTGCCCACTGCCACTGCCCACAGGTCCCTGTTGTTGTTGGGGTGGTGGGTTAGCCTGGGTTCCCTGTAGTGGTGGACACACTGCTGATTGACGTGTCCTCAGACAGAGGAATGGGCCCGCTGGGTGGGTGCTGTGCTGGTGTTTTCAGAGGGGGGAAGCTCTGTGGTGGCCTGTGACTGTGTCAGGGGAATCGACTGTCCTGAGGTCCCAGATGGGCCGGGCTGGTCATCTAGATCCAGTTGGGCAGAGCTGCTGTCATCACTGTGGGCCTCTTCTGTTGGTGGTGTGGACATGTGTGTACCCTCCTGTCCGGTGACGTTGGGTAGGGGTCCTGCAGGGGTATAAAATGATGTTTATTTCATCTGTGCGTGCCATGGTGTGCAATGGGTGGGTGACCGTGGACCCCAGTGCTTGCATTCCTGTGTGGGTCTTTGTGTGATGGTGGTTCAGGGGGGTGTATGGGTATGTGCAGTGGCCATGCTTTGGTGATGTGTGTCCATGCTTTGTAGTTGCATGCAGGGCTTGGTGTTAGGATGTGTGGTTTATGATGTTGGGACATTTGTGAGGAGTTGGAGTGATGGGGGTGAGGGTGAGGGTGGGGGCATATGATAGCATGCAAGTAGGGTGACTTACCAGAGTCAATTCCTCCATCTACTCCTGCGAGGCCCTCAGGATGCTGAATCGGCAAGACTTGCTTCTCCCATGTTGTTAGTTGTAGGGGAGGAGGTGGGGGTCCGCAGTCAGTCCTCTGTACCGCAAGGTGGTGTCTGGAGACCACGGAACGCACCTTCCCCCTAGGTCATTCCACCTCTTCCTGATGTCAACCCTATTTCTTGGGTGCTGTCCCACTGCATTGACACTGTCCACTATTCTGCGCCATAGCTCCATCTTCCTAGCTATGGAGGTGTGCTGCACCTGTGATCCAAATAGCTGTGGCTCTACCCGGACGATTTCCTCCACCATGACCCTGAGCTCCTCCTCAAAGAACCTGGGTTGTTCTTGCCGTGCCGTGGGGTGGTGTGGGTGATGTGCGGGGTGGTGTGTGTAGTGATAAGTGGTGTGATATTTAGTGGTGTGTTGTGTGAGGTGCGTGGAAGTTATGTGGGTGATGGTATTGTGTGCCTGTGGATGCTTGGTAGTTGTTTGTAGTGTCTCTCTCTGGCCTTCTCTCAGTAATTTTGTCGTAGGGGTTTGTGGGTGATGTGGGTGTGTGTTTTCTATTGTAATGGGGGTGTGGGAGTAGTGTGTGTATGTGTATCAGGTGTGTGTATTTCGATTTGTCCAATGTGGCTGTGTTTTGTAAGAGTGTGTGTATTTTGAGCGCGGCGGTGTGTACCGCCAATGGAATACTGCGGTTGAAAGACAGCCGCATGGATTCGTGTGTCGTGATAGTGTGGGCGTATTTCTGTTGGTGTGACGGTGGAGGTTTTGTTTTCGCCAGTTTATCACTGACCTTTGGTGTGGCGGACTTGTGTGGGTGTCTGAATTTTGGTGGATTCCGAGCAGTGGGTCATAATGACCATGGCGGAATTCCACTGCCGCGGCGGTGTGTTGGCGGTCTCCTGCACAGCGGTAAAAGGCTTTTGCCACCAATGTTGTAATGAGGGCCAAAGTCTCTTCAGGAGTAAGGACAAGTAACAGCATCAAAGTGGCGGGGAGGACGGCTAAGAATGGCTGATTTCTCTTTGTGTCACGCCGTTAAATTAAACTTGTCGAACAAGTCTCTAATTTCCAATTGGGCAATATTTGGTGCATAGTTATCTCTGTCCAATAATCCGTCGCTCACCTTACTAGAATTTTCACCTAAGACAGTTCTCATGCAGTTTATTGGCTCCTGTGACTGACGTCTTCAATGAGTAGAATGTCAGGTAGGAAAAGTTACACTAGTCACTCCAGTCAGTAGTTCCATTGTCTTCCCTTGGTTTAGGTAAGCTTGTACCTGTTGCAAATTACACTGTTGCATTCAGCAAGAATGTCTCCTTGAGCAAGTCGGGTCTCATGAGAAAGAATTTACTATGGTTACAACACATCTCTGGCTTCTGGAAAAGTACAGCTTCGTGTCCTTCAGGAAAACAGCACATTGCACATTAGAAAACACAGTTATATGAGACCAGTCAGCTAGGCCCAGACCCTTGCTAACTAAGGCCTAGTGATTAATTTAGCAAAACCCTAATACATAACTCTTAACGCTAATACAAAATCATACATTGATACATTGTTAATTCATCATTAGTCAGTTTCATTAATCATCGTATACATTGGTGGCCACTCCCCGTGGGCACATTTCAAACGCGTATATTAGTACTGTATGAACACATTTTCTACGTGGCTTTATTATACATTATTTTGCAAGCTTTTCATGTCAGTATTGATTATAAAAGTCACACTCCAGCAATATCCAAACTAAGTATGAGGCCATGATTGAAGGAAATACATTCTTCTGGGCTCTCCATGAAAGATTGAATTTCTATTAAACACAACACCCTCCATTTTATTTAATATATTATCTACAAGGCAATAGCCAGATGGGCTCATCTAACGCTTTGTGGTCATGTCTCGAAAGAGAGTGTAATTATACTGGGAGCAGGGCTGACCTTCAAAAGCCACTTTAATGGGACTTCGACGAAGGTGGGAAGTCTAACCCACGTGTGCAGAGCACAATGGATTAGCAGTCCTTCACCTTAACCACTTGGACACCTTGTCCACTCTGCAGCTGGTTCTAAAGCATTTGTACACAAGGGTTACTCAGGTGTCTCTATTCTGAAGCTAAAATGAAAACAGCTGAAGCAAGATATCCAACTCCCCACCTTCCCCCAACGTGGGTCCAACATATCATTTTCTAGTGGTGCAATTGTTGTGCGCAGGTCTGGCACTGAGCCATCCTGAGGTTGTGAGTTTGTTCATCACCTGTAGCAGCTGCATGACATTTTTTTAATCATTTCACTGAAAGTAAAAATTTTACTCACAGTAAAGATGGCGCTTGCTAAAGTTTCTTTACTTCTATTCAGGATCTTCCTGTCTGACTCCTCCAGCTCCCTAGGGTCACATCCCCTTCGGGACGATTCGTGTCACTGTACTATAATGTGCTGACTTGTGAATTATGCAATTACATCAGTGCATTCAAAAAGACATTTGCAAAATAAAACGAATAATAAAATCAGTATAGTTGCATGAATAGCCATAAAGTGAAGAGCTGTTAAAAATAGTGATTCAACTAGTTTAAATAAAATATAGCTCATATAAAAAACAAAAGGAGAGCATCATCACACAAAGGCGTTAATCAAATATGCTATTCCTCTAAAGTATATTGTGTCGCGTTTGTGCTGTGATTGTACATCCAATACAAAATTCATTTTTAATTTCTACGCAATTTTGAAAAATAATGCCCGCTAGAATTCACATTTTTTAAATGAATCCATCCATGACACGTATTTCTCTAACCTGTAATTGTTGTTCCTGCTCGATTTCTCTTTTCCTCATCCACATCCTGATTCTTCTTCTTGAGACACCAGGTTCATTTCTTTATCCACCCCACCCAATCAAGGTCACCAAATCTGTGAAGCAAGTCCGCCTGCATTCACTTTCACTCTAAGTACAAGATAAGTTGTATCAATTGAATAGAGAGCATGAGAAAAGGATGATTATGGTGAGTGGTGGGTGTGGTTTTGAAGATTCACCTCATTTGCCTGAAAGCTGAATTATCTGGGAACTATGGTGTTTTGATAGTGTGAGAAAACAGGGCTGATTGCAGAGGTCCCCTAACTTTTTGCCCCTATTTTCCTCTTTTGGCTGGTGTTTTCCTGACTCTAATGGTGCCCTGTGTACTGCTAACCAGTCCCAGGGCCTGTGCTGTGTGTAAAATCAGTATGCAAATTAGGCTAATTCTAATTGGCTAAGTCAACCTACCTATAAGTCCCTAGTATATGGTACGGCATGTAGGTTTAGGGACCCCAGCCTAGGTAGTGCACCCATAGGTGCACTGCTGAGGTGCCCAGTGTAATTTTAAAGGCAGTCCTGCCCTGATGGCTGCTTTTAAATTATATGCAAATTCGACCTTGGAATTAAAAGTAGTTCCAAAGTTTTAAACTACCTTATTTTTACATATAAGTCACCCCTAAGGCGTGCCCTATGTGCCCCTAGTGCTGGGTGCCATGTAACTATAAGCAGGGACCTTATAAAAAAGAGCTTTAAAAGCCATGGTGAGGTAAAAACAGCCACATTTGTTTTCCCTCATTGTAGTGAATGGCCTTCATAGGCTAGAATGGGGAGACTTTATTTTAATTTTAGAAGTCCCCTTAAGTGACAGATACAAAAAGTTTGGTATCAAATTAATTGTTATAATAAATCCCACAACTTCAAGTTGTTGGATTTAATATAACTTGTTCAGGGAAAGAGTTTTAAACTTTACCTGAAAAGTTGTCAACTTCAGCCCTGCATTGTTTTTGCTGCTGTGCTCTGCTTGGCCAGCCTCTGGCAGCCTGCCCAGGCTGCCTTGATGAGGTGTGAAGTGGTCTGGCTTCACACAAAGAGATGTGCCTGTGGGAGGGGATCTTCCCGCAGCAGATAGTGAGGCAGGAAGGGGGAGGGCTGCCAAACTGGTCTTAAAAGGCAGAGAAGGACATTTGGAGCAACCCAGCAACACCCCCACATCCTGCAACCCCAGACAACGAGGTGCCCCTTAATTAGATTAGGAGAGGGCAGGAGAGAGATGTGTTTATGATTTTTAGCCACACCAGTGGGTGGGTTCAGCCTGATGTAACCCCCAAAAATCACTTTCAGCCATGATGGATTTTTGAGGAATGTTGCCTCCTGGGATTGTTTTTTGCCACACTTCCCAGGAAGTGGTCATCACAGGGGGAAGGACCCCCCACCTGATTGGAGAATCAGGACACCCCTGTTTTTCACCCAGGAGCAAGGATAAAACTGGCACACCTGCACATACACCTCAGATCCCCATCAGATTCCAACAAGGAAGAACCAAAGGAGAAGAAGGACTGCCCTGCTGGACCCCCTGGCCTGCACATGGAACCTGCACTCAGAAGGACTGCACCAGCTGCTCACTCGTGCTTCACCACAAGAAGGACTTTGCTTGGCTTCAACTGGTTCAAGGAGGGACTCCCTGTTTGCTACAGGTGAAAAATTGCTAACCAGAGTCCCCTGCACCAACTCCTGAAGAAATCAACCAGCTGACCACTGCCCAGTGGCCATAAAAGGAGTTTGTGCCAGGTGCATTCTGGGAGTTGTAGTCCACACCCCCCAAGAAGCATCTCAGAGCTTCTGGAACCTTGGGGTGAGCTGTGGACCCCAAAAGAACCTTAAAGGAACATCTGGGAGAAGATCCAGAAGTTTGGAGAACTTTGGAGAACTTTTGGAAAAAAGCTCCATAGAGGGACCGACGCGCCGCGGCAACTCTAGCCGGCTTGCCTCAACCGCGACCCGGCCTGACTTGCAGGTTCGTCCCGGTGAATAAAATCTCCAAAAAAGAGACTAAGTCCGAACATAGAAAGTTGACCGGGACCTCCCAGCCAGCGTATCCGAGGAGGGCTCCAAGGACGTCGGATCAAGATCCAGGTTTGCCCCGGTCAAAGGGTTTTCACCACGAAAAAACGACTAAGTCCGAAGGTAAAAATCTCCACCGAGGGCTCCCGCGATGCGTATCCGGAGAAGCGTTCCAGGAGGTCAGATTGGACTGGCAGGTTCGTCCGGCTGAAGAAAATCTTCAGAAAAACGACTAAGTGTGAAGGTAAACTTTTGACCGAGGCCTCGCGCGGACGGTAGCCGAGCCAGGCTCCATCGCAGTCGGCCTTAAACTTTGACTTTGCCACGGTGGAGGTGCAAACAGATGACCAGATTGGCGCTTTTTGTTTCTAGGTGCTAAAAAACAATAATTCTTTAAAAATTAATATCTCCAGTTCCCCTTATCCGATTCTATTCATTTTTGTGTAATTTTAAAGATAAAAATATAATCTATTATCATAAATTGGTTTTGGAATTTAAAACTGTTTCCTGTGTTTTATTTAATTACTGTTTTGTGATATTTGAATGCTTTACACTCTGTCTCCTAAGTCAACCCTTGTCGCTCGTTGCCAAGCTACCAAGGGTTGAGCTGGGTTTAATTTACTGAGACCTAACTGGACCTAAGTGGAGGTTAGTGGCCTATTGCTAAGTGTAGGTACTTACCTGCCCTTACCAATAACCCATTTTCCAACAGATAGGAAATAAATTAAAATCTCCATGGTGCCACTGCTCGAGCCCTATAACGCTCGTTATGTGGAAGCAGAAAGAGAGGTCACAGTACTCGCTCTTCCTTTCCAAGTAATGGGAACATTGAGTTATTATCTGGCTTTGCCCGGCAGGGCGACAATGGAGTTTGTCAGGGGAGAGGAATGACTTGTGGTTCTATGGTATTATTCAAGTCTTCTTACTAAGATGAAAGCAGAAAAGTGAACCTTCGCAATGAGCAAGCTCAGGTTTGATTCCTAGGTCGAATGACTTCAACAGAGTTAGAGGGAAAACATATACACCAAGTCCTGATGAGTAATGAACTCATGACCTCTGGCTTATAAAACCTGTGCTCTGCCACTGAGCTACAAGGCGGGAGCTCGTGAATGAATCAAATTGCAATATGCAGTTTTACTACAGAATGAAGCTAGCTGTGAGTTTCAAACTGTGTGTGGAACCCTATGTACCCCATGAATGTCTACATATACACACAAATGAAAGAAATTTGCAAAATAACAAGAATAATAAAAACAGTAGAGTCGCATGAATAGCCATAAAGTGGAGAGCTGCAAAAAATATTTATTCAACTAGTTTAAATAAAATGTAGCTCATATAAAAAGCAAAAGGAGAGCATCATTCCACAAAGGCGTTAGACCAAATATGCTATTCCTTTAAAGTAGATCGTGCCACTTATATGCTATGATTGCTCCTCCAATACAAATTTCATTTTTAATTTCTACGCAATTTTGAAAAATAATCTCCGCTAGAAGTCAACTTTTAAAAAAAAATCCATCCATGACACGTATTTCTCTAATCTGTTATTGTGGTCGCTGCTCGAATTCTATTTTCGTCATCCCCATCCTGATTCTACTTCTTGAGACACCAGGTTCACTTCTTTATCCACCCCAACCAATCAAGGTCACAAAATCTATGAAGCAAGTCTGCCTGCATTCACTTTCACTTTAAGTACAAGATAAGTTGTATCATTTGAACAGAGAGCATGAGAAAAGGAAGTTTATGGTGAGTGGTGGGTGGGGTTTGAGGATTAACCTAATTTGCCTGAGAGCCGAGGTATCTGGGAGCTTTGGTGTTTTGAGAGGAAATACATTAAAATCTCCAAGGTGCCACTGCTCGAGCCCTATAACGCTCGTTATGGGTGAGAAAAGCGTTTGTCAGGCTTTCGTCAGGGGAGATGAATGATTTGTGGTTCTCTGGTATTATTCAAGTCTTCCTGCTAAGATGAAAGCAGAAAAGAGAACCTTGGCAATGAGCAAGCTTAAAGCGAGGTGTGATTCCTAGGTGGAACAACTTCAAAAGAGTTAAAGAGAAATCATATACAGCAAGCCCTTATCTCATGTCACTTGGGTTACAAAGCCAGTGCTCGGCCACTGAGCTACAAGGACAGAGTGTTTGTGTAAATCAAATTGCAATATGTAGTCTTAATACAGAATGAAGATAGCTGTGAGCTTCAGAATGTGCATGGAAACCTATGTACCTCATGAATGGCTACATATACGCACAAATGAAAAAATATGATTAATGCACTTTTCTTGGAAGATGGCAAAACGTTATTTTCTTATGAGAATAGAAAAGTAGTCACATTCCTGAGGATATGGGTATCTCTAGTTAGTATGTCTGCAATCTGAGACATGTAGAGGAAACTGCTCATTAGAAGGGATATATATGTCAGTGCAGGACAGCCATAAATAAATGGCTCTTGAAACAGCTGACACTTTAGTAGTAAGAGCTGCTTTCTATTCACTCCAGATATCCAAACTAAGTATAAGGCCATGATTGAAGAAAATACATTTTCTGGGCTCTCCATGAAAGACTGAAAGTCTATTAAACACAACACCCTCCATTTTTTATTTGCTACGAAGAAATAACCAGATGGGCTCATCTAACGCTTTCAGGATGTGTTTCGAAAGAGAGTGTAATTAGACTAGAAGCAGTGCTGATTTTCCAAAGCCACCTTAATGGGACTTCAGCGAAGGGGGGATTAGAATCAACAGGTGCAAAGCATAATAGATCTGTTATCCATCGCCTTAACCACTCGGCCACAATGCATCATGTTCCAAGGAGTTTGTACACAAGAGCTACTCTGGTGTCACTATTCTGTAGCTAAAATAAAAATAGCAGAAGCAAGATATCCAAATCCCAACCTTCCCCCAACTTGGGTCCAACATATCGTTTTCTGGTCAAATTCCTCCTATATGCTTACGAGACATAAAAATGAGATTCCCCTAGACTTTTTCGGAACTGACGAGATGTAATTAAATGTGGTTCTCATTAGACAGAAGTTTATGTTATAGTACAATTATAGAATTGTTTCCAGTTCCACTGTAGTCGTAGTAATCATGGTAAAATATTTGCATGTGAGCTTATCTTTCATACGGTATGTTGATGAAGATCCTGTCGTCTACTAAATTATCTCTGGGTGGCGCAATTGGAGCCATACTGAAGGGGGGAGATCCAGTGATGCAATCGGTTATCGCACAGTACTTTTTATAGCAGTACTGGCACGGAGCCATGATGAGGTTGTGATTTCGAACCTCACCTTTGGCAGCTGCATGATCTTTTTTAAATCATTTCACTGAAAGTACAAATAAATTAACAGTAAAGATGGCGCTTGCTAAAGATTCTTTACTTCTATTCAGGATCTTCCTATCTGACTCCTCCGGGTCCCTATGATCACATCCCCTTCGGGACGCTTCCTGTCACTGTACTATGATGTGATGACTTGTGATGAAGCAGAAAAAGAAAGACTAACAAACGTATCCTATAAGACAATGTGATTTTAGCAAAGAAAAATAATGTATGTAGAAAATGTGCCCACGAAGTAGTTGCCATTAGTATAAACAAGCTTAATTAATCATGAAGAATCGAAAATGTCGTAATTGCAGCTATACTTTATGATTTTCTCATTGAAACTGTTATATGCTTAGCTTAAATTTAGCAGAGGCTTTGGCCTAGTTGTCTGGTCTCAATTTTAACTGCATAGTTTTCACTTGTATTAACAAAGACATGTTTTAAACTTTAAAAGCTGTATTTTTCCAGTAGAATGACTAATACACATATCTTAAGGTTTTGTGCTAGGCAACTTTCATCCCCTTTGAAGCAAGGTCAACTTCTGCAGGTGCAGACAATAAAGACACTGATGCAGAATTAATTGGCAACTTTGTTGCTACTTGTGTTCCAAAACTCCAAGGACATCTTATGCGTAGATGAGTATTAAGAGAAAAGACACTATTCATTGGTCAAAGGGAAATCACCCCATGAACCCTCCAATGGAAGAACCTGAAGAATTTGGAACTTTTCTTACTTAATCCCACCGGACGAAGAGAAGCCAGCCATTTTTCTTTGATGCCATTTTGAAAGCAGATTCGAGAAGCCATTTTGATTGACACTTTGATGCTTTTTCTCAATCCCAGAGAGAGAGAGACTTTAAAGAATTCTCACCCTAGAGACTTTAACTTTAACTTTACTTTGCCTTGCCCATTCCACAACTTTTGTTCCCCCATTTTCCTTGCTGCTGCAAGGAAAACTTGCCTTAAACTTTTCCCCTTGAAGCCCGCCCCATGATGATCGAACCGGTACCTGAAGGACGAAGACTTTCTTTGAATGCTGATTGTATTTGGTAATTATAAAAGGATAATTGTATTATTCGTTGTATTTTCCTTCTTAGGTACCAACTGCTTAATTTTGACAGAGCCTAAGCTCGAAGTTTTCTAAATTTATGTTGATTAAATTCATTCTCGCATGAAGCCCCACATGCCAGTGCTAATCAGAGGTTAGTTGAGGTATTCATTTGATGCACCATGATGAATTGAAATCTTGTTATGCTGACTAATGTATGTAATTAGTCAACTTCAGTTACTCTTATTAGTAATTTGCATTGCTATAGCCGAGTGTATTATAATCCAAGTTTTGCGTAGATTGCGTTTCTTCTGTCATTATGGACAGCTAATAATGTTCGTATATGTGTATCATTTGATTTTAAGACTTACTTATATTGTGTTAGCTTTGTTAATATAGGGAAATAAACTCATTAACGTTTAATAAACAGGTGTGATTATTCATGACTGAAAGGTCATGGTGTGTTTAATTGCTGATTTTCTGTTTAACTAATTTGTTGAATTGATTACTAATCGAATATTGGTTATTGATTATAAATGATTATTGATTATTGATTTGAGGGATCCGACAATTCTTTGGATGAGGAGAGCTCAACCTGGTCAAAAGGTTCACCGACCTCCGGCGTGTCCAAGTATAAGTAATTTATAAGGACTGGACGCGCTATCAGTAGATGATAGCAGAGTTTGATGGTTTGGCCCTTTGGGACCCCATCCGAACAATAGACGGATTCGAGTTAGAATTTTCTTTAATAAAACAAGTTGGAGAGATGATGATGCCCTAAATCCCCAATGACTTTCCTGGAATCTCGGAGCTTGCGAATGGAAGAAATGGAGGTGTGAGAATGTCTCAGTGTTTCTAGTGACAGTATGAGTGAAGTTAGGGTTTTGCGCTTGCATAGCTTATGCCGGAGATAAATTGTGAAGTTTGTGAGGATTTTTAGGGGGTTACGAACTCCAATCAAAATTTTAGAGAAGTGATACTCCAAAGTGTGAGAGTAGGGAAGTCGTCGAACTTCATATGAGTGTAGCGCTTTGTGCAGAAAAAAATTGTCCACGTGGTTGTTGATGTTGAGACGGGCCCTGCGAGGTCAAGAGACTCCGAAGTATGTTGAAAAGTGTATGAGACACTTGATTGATGTTGTAATTTGTTCGGTTTAATAGGTTGATCGGGCGTGGTCAACAAGTCCGTACGAATGTTGAGGAATAAAAGAAAATTTTCGACTTTGAGATTTGACGAATTCTAAGGTGCACTAGAATAGTTCATTGATCAGTTGAGAGTAAAAATTTGCAGGTCAAATTTTGCTTGCGAAAGTAGGAAACTGAGAAAGATGCAATAACTGCTGAGGCTAGTGAAAAATCCCTAAGGTTTCTGAAGTGATTGTGTTACCTTTTCCTGTAGTAAACCGACAGATTTGTTTTCTTCTTTTTGGTTAGTGCTCGCGATACATTGCAGAAATTAGTTTTGAGTGAAGCTGAATGAAGGAGGACAAGCCGCAAGACTTTGTCAGCCACAGTGTGTGAGTGTGACGTCACTAGGAGCCGCGCTTGGATAGGTTGGTAGGTGAGAAGGGTTGCACACAGATTGGATGCAGTCCGTGAAGCGCAATTGGTGGGGAAAGGCAAGCAAAGAGTATTCTGGGAATTAAAGTCACTTATTGATTACATTTTGAGAAAATAAAGGACGGAAAGAGGAAATTTTTCAAAGCATTTAAGAGTGCCTTGAGGGGAGATGTATTTATTAAAGCAAGTGTAGGAGAAGAAACACCGCCTGAGGGTACACCAGCTTACATCGTAATTGAAGAAAAGGGTGTCACACCATGTCTTTGGTTAAAGCAATGGTGTAAATTAACAGAAAAGCATGGAAGTGTAGCGTTTCCTATCCATGGGACGTTTAATCTAAGAGTTTTGGAGAATTTAAGATTTGCGTTATATGACATGAAAATACCTCCAAGACCAGCACAGTTTGAAGCATTAGCAATTTGGGAACAAATGGCTAGAAGGCAACTACAAAAGAAATTTGAGACAAGAGTGAGAAAAGCAGAAAAGACACTAGCGGATGCTAGATGGGATAGTGCTCAAAAGGTTTGGAGATCAGATATATTGCAGGGAGTTAAATTGTTTCCAGCAATTACTGACAAAGCTGAGATGGAAGGAAAGAAAGCTACCCATAAAACAAACAGGAATCAGTCCAAAGATAGCGAAAATAAAAGAACCTCGAAAAGGTCAGACGAATCAGACGATGAAGAGTTCATTCTGCAATTGTTAAATGACCGTCCACCACCATATGTGGAGAACGAAAATGGCCCGAGCACTAGTACTGCCCCTCCAGAACCAATACAGGGTACTGTAACACTGAATTTGAGAAAATTGCAGAGGCAAAGTATTCCTGATTTGCCTTTTACACAAGAAATACCACAAGTTCAGAGAATATATCCTGACATAACTAAACTGGAACATATTAATGATTATCAGCCACAGGTCCAAAGACGCTATTATGATGAGCATAATTTAATGGTGCAGAGAGGACAGAATTACCAAAGACCGACATTGATTCAACAGAACCAACACAAATTTTGATGCCTCAAAAGCAGATGCAAGAAATGCCAAAGTACATTCAAACAGCAGAAACACAGTTAGACATGCCACCAATGATGAACCATAATGTGGGAATTAACATGCCACAGAATTTGGGTAACAGACAGAATCCGGACGCAATATCTTTGCCTATCTCTGTAGGTCCGCCAGTACCATTATATATACAGGCAAAGCCAAGTGTATGTGATCAAGGTGTAATGACACAAAATGAGACAGGAAGGAGTTACATAGAAAATACTCAAGAAACGACTCCCGTAGGAACACTGTCAAATAGATCTGGGTCTTTGTTGGAATTTAGTCCAATTCTAGTTTGTGTTCCGTCAACTGTGGTAAGATCAAATCCACCACTAATAATACTGCAAACCTCAAAAACAGAAACATTACAGAAACCATCAGTAGCAGTAGACGTGGATGCTACATTAATGGGACTAAATGCACAACAGTTAACACAATGGTTGAACAGTCTGAATTCCCCACAGAGTACACCCAACGGGAAAGGAGAAGAATATTTGAATCAACTAAGATTGGCATGGAAGCAGGTGAACTTGTAGATGGGTCTGAACATGTTAGAATCATACACAGAAGACGAGCTGAGATACATTTGCCCTAGAATTACAAGAGAAGTAATCACCATACATAAGAGGTTGCAAGAAATTGCAGACAGACACAAAATAGACATAAGTAAAACCAAGCACTTGAGCAGGAGTTACAGGTTAGACTTTGAGGCAAAAGATTTTGAACACATGAGGTCTGCAGGAATGAAAACACACTTTAAAGAAATATTGCAAAGCGCGCAGGTTTGGAGATGTTTAGACAAGTGGGAGAGTAGGTGGGTTAAGAAAAAGGATAAGAAGAAAAAAAATTACCCCAGATCAGAATGATAAAGCACAACAAAATGGTGATCTTATAACCATTTTACCAATGAGAGAAACAGCAGGAGGAAAACTTATCCATGTACCATGGCACAGGTGTGACATTCAATCCTATACGGATGATTACCCCAAGTTGAGAGAGAAACCGATCGAATGGTATCAACAAACAGATAGATTTGTGAAACTTGCAAAGTGTCTTTGGGAAGACCTGAATACTTTATTCGAAATTGTAGTTCCAGCAGATTTGTGTGAACATTGTAAAAGGGCTGTAGAATGGCCAACAAGTGAACTGGAAAGAGATAAGGACACAGGTGCACCATTGCCTAAGGTAATGAGCATATACCATAAGGTGATTGAGTATTGGAAAACAAAAGTTGCGTCGAAAAATGTAAGTTGAGAGAAAATTGACAGAACAGAACAGGAAGTTAAAGAGTCGATACATGCATACTATGAGAGATTGTTGAAAGCATTTAAAAATTACAGTGGCACGGAAACGATTGAGGCAAAGGACATGCTTCATTTTGTATTCAGATTTGTGGAAGGATTGAGACCCGAAACTAGCCAGATGATTAAAATGCATTTGATTTGTTGACAGTCAAAATCGATCGATGAAGTGTTGAACTATGCAACATACTGCAGTGATGAGATTGAGACAAAGCAGAAAAGGTTGAAAGAAAAAGTGATGGTAATGCAGATTAGAGCAGCTCAGACAGGTTTGCAAGGTTTCCAACAACAGTTGCCGCAGCAGCAACAGCAGGGAAATGCTATGTTTCAGCCACAGATGAGAGGCAGAGGCTGAGGAGGTTTTGTGAATAATGGTCCTGATTTAAATACTGTCATGATTCCTAATGGTATACAGGCAATGAAGAAAGTGATGCCATGTCACACGTGCGGAATCGTCGGACATTGGAAACGGAGTGCCCAATGTTGGTGCAGGAAGGTGTAGGTCAGCAAAATAGTGATGTCAATACATTTCAGAATATGAGAGGACCGAAATTGAGAGGTCCAAATCCAAATTTCCAAAATAATGTAAATCAGATGCAGGGTCTACAACCTATACAACAACAGCAGGTGCAAATGCCCCGTGTACAAATGGCACAATCACAGCCAATGCAACAGCAGTTTCCTATGGTACCTAATCAGCAAATGCAAGTACCCTTAGCACCAATGAATCAGCAACAAGTAATGCTTCCTCAACAGGTTACAGGTCAAGGAATGAACCAAAGTAAAACCGTACACCAATTCCCGTTACACAGTGAGAATGGAATAAACAATGAATGGGAGAGTGAGAGTTCAGATGAGGAGGGAAATTGTATGCTTGCAGCATCTTTGGAAGTTGATAAAAAGGGACCATATGGGGAAGGAAGAGTTATGGGTCATAGTGTTTCATTTTTGGTTGACACAGGAGCTACACGCTCTACAGTTAGAAGTATGGAAGTACCAAATTTGCCACTTTCAGGGAGAACAGTTCAAGTAGTGGGAGTAGCAAATAGGTATCTGACAAACCCAATTACAGATCCAGTGCAAGTCAAAATTGGTAACTTTCAAGGGTTACATAAATTTGTGGTGTGTGACTCAATTCCAATATCCCTATTAGGAAGAGATTTATTATGCAAATTAGGATGCTCGATTATGTGCTCAAATAATGGAATTAAAATTCAGACAAACAGTGATGAGGAAGACGAGGACAGTTTAGAAGAAGAAGAAATGGATGAAAATGATGAAGAGTATCCCCCTGATTACTCTTTATCCAATGCTCACTGAAGCAGATATTCCAGCTGATTTACAAGAAACTGTTGAAAAGGAAGTGTGGGATATGACAGGGAAAGAAGTAGGATTGATCAAAGGAGCAGAACCAGTGAAAGTGACTGTAAAACCTAATGTAAATTTTCCTCAGACTCCACAATACCATATGCCACAAGATACTCTCATGAAAGTCGCCCAACTCATTGACGAATTTGTGAAACAGGGAGTACTGAAAGAAGTACTAAGTAGTCCATGTAATTCACCAATCATGGGACTAATAAAACCAAGTGGAAAAGTCCGAATTGTTCAAGATTTGAGAAAAATAAATGACATAATAGTCAAGTGTTGTCCCGTAGTACCAAATCCAGCTGTAATAATGTTTCAAATTCCCTGTAATGTAGAGTGGTTCACAGTTATTGATTTGTCACAAGCATTTTTTTCTGTGCCTCTTCATGAGGTCAGCCAATTTCTCTTTTGTTTCAAATTCCTGGACAGAGTCTGCAGTTGGTGTCGAATTCCTCAATCATTGGAATTACCTTTTGAATCAACCTTAGTACAGTATATTGACGACTTACTGATTGCATCCAAAACAGAAAATGACTGTACAGTTGACACTATTGCCTTACTGAACCATTGGGGAAGGAATGGACACAAAGTGTCTCTTTCAAAATTGCAATACTGCCAAAAGAAAGTGAAATATTTGGGTCACCAAATAGAAAAAGGGTCTAGAAAAATAATGAAAGAAAGAATAACAAGTGTACTTCAAATGAGTCCACCCAAAACAAGAAAAGAGGTGAGAATGTTTTTGGGAATGGTGGGCTACTGTCGCCAATGGATTCCCAATTTCTCAACTCTAGCCAAACCTTTACTGAAACTGACCCAGAAAGAGGCGCAGGATGAAATAATGTTGAAAAGAGATTAAATGATGCCTTTATTGAATCAAAGGAATGCATGTGCAGAGCTCCAGCTTTAGGTAGGCCTGATTACACAAAGCCTTTCACATTGTTTTGTCATGAACGTGATGCATGTTCTTTGTCTGTCTTGACTCAAGCCCATGGTGGTGTAAACAGACCAGTAGCATATTTTACAGCTACTTTGGATCCAGTCGAGCAGCCTTACCAGGATGCTTGCGTGCTGTAGCAGCAGTTGGTATGAGCTTAAATCAGAGTGAAGGAATAGTGATGGGACATCCTTTAACAGTTATGGTCCCTCACTCAGTCGAAATACTTTTGACATGTTTCCGAACACAGCACATGACTGGTGCTAGGCTTACAAGGTACGAGACAATAATTTTGGGATCACCTTATGTGCAATTGAAAAGGTGCACAACATTGAATCCAGCAACTTTGTTTCCCAGTGAAAATGTTGAAATTTAAAACACTGACAATATTGAACACGATTGTCTTCAAGTGACTGAATTTTGTACTAAACCAAGACCTGATATCAAAGATACTCGATTGGAAGAAAATGATCAGATTATTTTTGTTGATGGTTCATGTTTAAGAGATGCACTAGGAATATTGAAAGCATGATATGCTGTATGTACAATAACTGGTGTTCTAGAAGCATCTTGACTTCAAGGAATTTACTCTGCACAGGTAACAGAACTAGTAGCCCTTACTAGAGCTTGCCAACTTTCCGCAATAATGAAAGTCACCATTTACACTGACAGTCAATACGGATTTGGAATAGTGCATGATTTTGGACAATTGTGGTCACAAAGAGGCTTTATGACCTCTTCAGGATCACCAGTGAAAAATGGTGAAAGAATAAGAGACTTAGTACATGCTATCCAGTTACCAGGAGAAGTAGCAGTGGTAAAGTGCAGTGCACACTCGAAATCACAAGACTTTGTTTCTTTGGGAAATGGATATGCAGATCAAGTCGCAAGATTTTGCGCATTGAACTGTATATTGCTCAGAGACTAATGGAATTTGATAAGTGAGCCAGAACTTGAACCAAATGAAGCCTTTGCTCTAAAAGTTGTAGACACAATAGAAGAATTGAAATTCCTACAAAATAATGCTAGTAAGGATGAAAAACTCTCATGGAGTAAATTACAATGCTCAAAAAAAACAGATGATTTATGGGTTTCAAGTGAAGGGAGATTAGTTTTGCCAGACAGCCCCTTGTCACAAATAGCTAGGCTGTATCATGGACAAGCACACATTGGAAGAGATGCCATGATTAGATTTTTCAAAATTGATTGGTTCAATCCCAAATTTCGCCAAGTTGCTGAAGCAGTTTGCCATTGTTTCGTCATTTTCCAACAAATGAATGCAGGGAGGGGAACCATAGTAAATTTGAGCTACATTGGGAGAGCAGGTGGGCCATTCAGCAGGATGTAAATGGATTTCATTGAGATGCTTATGCATGCAGGCTTGAAATATGTGTTGGTGATTGTGTGTATTTTTAGTCACTGGATTGAAGCATACCCTACACGCAGGAATGACAGTCTCACAGTTGCAAAACTACTCTTGAGAGAACTAATACCACGTTTCGGATTTCCGATCTCTTTAGAATCACATAGGGGAAGTCACTTCAATAATGAAGTAATCAAATTACTGTGTGCAGCATTGAACACTGAACAAAAATTGCATTGTAGATACCGCCCTGAAGCATCAGGACTAGTGGAGCAAATGAATGGCACGCTGAAATCAAGAATGGCAAAAATATGCACATCCACAAACGGCCTGACACATTGCCTTTGGTGTTAATGTCAATGAGAAACACACCTGATAGAAAAACTGGACTATCACCGCATGAAATTCTCATGGGCAGAGCCATGAGACTTCCAGCAGTTCCTGCGAATGCCCTTGTAAATATTACAGATGATATGGTATTGGACTACTGCAAAGGTCTGGCAGATGTGGTCCGCTCTTTTTCTCACCAGGTAGAGGCAACCACCTTGCCACAGATCCAAGGTCCAGGACACGCCCTGAAAGCAGGTGACTGGGTTGTGGTAAAGAAGCATGTGAGAAAATCGTGTTTGGAACCCCGTTGGAAAAGACCTTTTCAAGTGATTCTCACAACTACCACAGCTGTGAAGTGTGCAGGAGTTCCCAACTGGATTTACGCCAGTCACACGAAAAGGGTGATGTGTCCCACAGAAGAGGAACTTGAAGCACTAAAATTACCAACAGCGAACAGGGAAGTACCAGGCACTGAGACAGAACGAAGAGAGCCTGAAAGTGAACAAGAAGAATTTGAGACAGAAGAAATATTCTCTGAGGAAGACGTAGTCGATCCTTTTGAGGACAACAGAGAAGAAGATTCAGGAGATGACAAAAGATCCTGGAGGTGACAAAGATCCTATCCCAGGTGAAGAAGCAGGAGAGCCTAATAAGAGGAGGGCTTTCCCAGAAGCAGACGATACAGGAAAAGAAGGAGGAGACCTGACTGACCTCCCAGGTGAAGGAGATAAGACAGAGCAAAGTGAAATTGTTCCAATTCTTCCAGAACCGGTTGCAGGTCCATCAGGTGAAAACAACGCGAAACAGAGACAAAGCATATCAAAGACCAAAGAATCATTGAACGAAAACAAATGGCCAAAATTGAAGGAGAAAAGAAAGGAAGTGTCTTTCATAACCACATCGAATGAAGAAAAAGACACAGCCAAAGAACAAGACATAAGCGAAAGGGAATCGAAAGGAGATGCAAAATTGAAAAGGAAAAGGATAGCCAGCAGAAGATATTCTGGTCCAGAATGGGCATTCACAGCCACTAATGATTGGTTGGACGAATTTCTATCTCTTAGGGGGTCATTCCGACCCTGGCAGTCATGGACCGCCAGGGCCGAGGACGGAGGAAGCACCGCCAACAGGCTGGCGGTGCTTCAGGGGCAATTCTGACCGCGGCGGTAAAGCCGCGGTCAGAAAAAGGAAACCGGCGGTTTCCCGCCAGTTTTCCCCTGCCCCAGGGAATCCTCCACGGCAGCGCTGCAAGCAGCGCCGCCATGGGGATTCCGACCCCCTTCCCGCCATCCTGTTTCTGGCGGTTTTCACCGCCAGAAACAGGATGGCGGGAACGGGTGTCGTGGGGCCCCTAACAGTGCCCCATTAAGATTTTCAGTGTCTGCAAAGCAGACACTGAAAATCGCGACGGGTGCAACTGCACCCGTCGCACACCAGCAACTCCGCCGGCTCCATTCGGAGCCGGCTTCATCGTTGCTGGGGCTTTCCCGCTGGGCGGGTGGGCGGCCTTTTGGCGGTCACCCGCCAGCCCAGCGGGAAAGTCAAAATGACCGCCGCGGTCATTTGACCGCGGTGCGGTCTTTTGCCGGTCACCGCCTGGCGGGCGCCGCCCGCTGCCCGCCGGGGTCGGAATGACCACCTTAGTCTTGAAAATGAAGAAGCAGAACGAAACTTTGGTACTTGAAAAGTGAAATTTCATGAACATTACCGAATAAGACATTGATAACCTGATTGACATTTGAAACCGATTTTGAGGCAAAGCTGCTAAACCAATAAGAGACTAAGCTGCTAAAGAAAACGGTGTGAACTTTGACCTCGTTCATCCTTTATATATATATCTGCAAATTTGATTTGATAAAGTATCTTCAACTTTCTGATTCTATATAGATCATGACAGACAATACTACATAAGGACATAAAATGAAATATTGTAAATATATGTGTATAGGTCTAATAATTGCATGTGTACTAATAATTATGGCAATAATTCTTGGAATGCATGGAGGGAATGAAAGAGACACGAATGATGCTTCTATTTTTAAAACTACTACTGAATTAACTCCTTTGAATAAACTCGAACAAGAGGAAAAATATTTATACGACAAGAAAGAACTCTCATCTAATGTCTTCTATCGCTTGCTGAATGAGTATGTTGAGACAATGGACGCGAAAGACTGTTATATATGTACACAAATACCTACCTCAGTAATAGAAGGGGTAACATATCATAGCATGCCCCTTACGTATGCAATAACATTTAGTTTGTTAGTAACCAGATTTTATGGCCAGGAGTATATTCAATACTTCTATTCCAATCATGATGTTTTATTTTCATATGTCCCCATAATTGAGTACTTGAGTAAAGTAGCAAGAGATTATTATATAAAATTAGTTAGGGGTTTCTTTGAACCATTATCACCTTTTTCCATAGTTCACGCTCATGAAGAAAACTTTACATGCTTGCTTTCACCCGTAGAGAAAAGTTTTTTAGATCACACTGAAGATAGAAGGAAAATGGTAAAGGAAAAATTAGAAAAAGAATTACATAAAAGGACATCTGTAGATAACTATGCTTTTGCCGCAATAAAGACGCAAGGGAAACTAGCTTTAGACGCAATACATATAGGGAAACTTTGTATATATAGACCTAAATCATACTATGACACAATCTTTGTAGGAACGAGTGAATGTAAACACGTGTTTTTATTCCAGAGTAAATGGATGTTCATGTTGAATGGTCTAGATCCAGCTACTCCAGGAGTATATTATATTTGTGGACTTAATGCCTATTATCGTCTTCCAAAGGGATGGTATGGGAGATGTTATTTGGGAATAGTATTTCCAAAGATTTATCAACTAGACGACTTAAAGAAATTTCCAAAGCTGTCTGCATTGCATCGTGTTCAGAAAAGGGAGACAGCTTCTGGTATGGTAGGAGACATATTTGGAGCAATAATTCCTTCAGTAGGAGTTATATTGAATTCAATCAAAATACGAAAGTTGTCTACTATTGTGGATAACATGCTGACAAATTTCTTAGGAGCAATGATCCTGATGGATACTGAACTTGCTGCAGAAAGAGCTATGACTCTTCAAAATCGGCTTGCTTTAGACATTCTTTTAGCAAAGAATGGCGGCGTTTGCAAAATGCTTAGTGCACGTCACTGTTGTTCAAATATACCAGACAACAGTAGACAAATTAGAAATATGCTTGCAAATTTGACTAACGATAGTACAGATTTGAAAGAATTGAAAGAACCAGGAGTATGGGAAAAAGTTGGAAAAGGATTTGCTTCCGTGGGAAATTGGCTCAGCAACATTTGGAACGGAATATTACTGAAAATAGTAAAAGGGATATTAACAATACTAATTTGCTTAATAGGTATTTGGGGAATATGGAAAGCTATTAAAATACTTAAATCAAGAAACAGGAGAAGAATTGAAAAGAAAGAACAAAAGGAAATGGTAAAATTATACCTGGAAAAATCAAAGGGAGTAAAAATGAAGAGGGAAATGACTGAAATACAAGATTATTAAAACAGAATTTTAATGAAATAAAATTTGTGATGGGTGATTTTATATGATGACATAATTAGTCATCAGAGGAGGGATTGATGAAGCAGAAAAAGAAAGACTAACAAACATTCATATATCATGTAAACAAAATCGTATAAGACAATGTGATTTTAGAAAAGAAAAATAATGTATGTAGAAAATGTGCCCACGAAGTAGGTTGCCATTAGCATAAACAAGCTTAATTAAACATGAAGAATCGAAAATGTAGTAATCTGTCATAATTGCAGCTATACTTTATGATTTTCTCGTTGAAACTGTTATATGCTTAGCTTAAATTTAGCAGAGGCTTTGGTCTAGTTGTCTGGTCTCAATTTTAACTGCGTAGTTTTCACTTGTATTAACAGAAATCAAATCAAATCAAATCATTAGCATTTATAAAGCGCGCTACTCACCCGTGCGGGTTTCAAGGCGCTAGGGACAAAGGGGGTGGTTATCGCTGCTCGAACAGCCAGGTCTTTAGGAGTCTCCGGAAAGCGGAGTGGTCCTGGGTGGTCCTGAGGCTGGTGGGGAGGGAGTTCCAGGTCTTGGCCGCCAGGAAGGAGAAAGATCTCCCACCCGCCGTGGAGCGTCGGATGCGAGGGACGGCGGCGAGTGCGAGGCCAGAGGAGCGGAGGGGGCGGGTGGGGACGTAGAAGTTGAGCCGTCTGTTGAGGTATTCCGGTCCCTTGTCGTGGAGGGCTTTGTGTGCGTGGGTGAGAAGTCGAAAGGTGATCCTTTTGCTGACTGGGAGCCAATGCAGGTGTCTCAGGTGTGCGGAGATGTGGCTGTTGCGGGGTACGTCGAGGATGAGGCGGGCTGAGGCGTTTTGAATGCGTTGCAGGCGATTTTGGAGTTTGGCGGTGGTCCCAGCGTAGAGGGTGTTGCCGTAGTCCAGGCGGCTCGTGACGAGGGCGTGGGTCACGGTTTTTCTGGTGTCGGCGGGGATCCAGCGGAAGATCTTGCGGAGCATGCGGAGGGTGAGGAAGCAGGCGGAGGACACGGCGTTGACTTGCTTGGTCATGGTGAGAAGGGGGTCCAAGATGAAGCCGAGGTTGCGGGCGTGGTCTGCGGGGGTCGGTGCGGTGCCGAGGGCCGTGGGCCACCAGGAGTCGTCCCAGGCGGACAGGGTGTTGCCGAGGATGAGGACTTCAGTTTTTTCAGAGTTCAGCTTTAGGCGGCTGAGCCTCATCCAATCTGCGACGTCCTTCATACCCTCTTGTAGGTTGGTCTTGGCGCTGGCGGGGTCCTTGGTGAGGGAGAGTATAAGTTGGGTGTCGTCGGCGTAGGAGGTGATGATGATGTCGTGCTTGCGTACGATGTTAGCGAGGGGGCTCATGTAGACATTGAAGAGTGTCGGGCTGAGTGATGAGCCTTGAGGTACGCCGCAGATGATCTCAGTGGGTTCTGAGCGAAACGGAGGGAGGTAGACTCTTTGAGAGCGGTTTACGAGGAAGGAGGCGATCCAGTCCAGGGCCTGGTCTTGGATCCCGGTGGAGCGGAGGCGGGTGATTAGGGTACGGTGACAGACGGTGTCAAAGGCAGCCGAGAGGTCGAGAAGAATGAGGGCGACTGTTTCACCGTTGTCCATCAGGGTTCTGATGTCGTCTGTGACTGAGATGAGGGCGGTTTCAGTGCTGTGGTTGGTTCGGAATCCGGTCTGTGAGGGGTCGAGCAGGTTGTTGTCTTCCAGGAAGGTGGTCAGCTGTTTGTTGACGGTCTTCTCTAATACTTTGGCTGGGAAAGGCAGAAGGGAGATGGGGCGGAAGTTTTTCAGGTCGCTCGGGTCAGCCGTAGGTTTCTTTAGTAGGGCGTTGACTTCGGCGTGTTTCCAGCATTCGGGGAAGGTAGCAGAAGAAAAAGAAGAGTTGATGACGGTCTGGAGGTGCGGGGCGATGATGTTGTCGGCTTTGTTAAAGATGAAGTGCGGGCAGGGGTCCAAAGGGGCGCCGGAGTGGATAGAGTTCATGATGGATTTGGTTTCTTCCGTGCTGATGTGGGTCAAGTTGTTGAGGGTGATGGTCGGGGATGTGGGTTCGGTGGTGTTAGGTTGGGTCTGGTGTCCGAAGCTGTCGTGGAGGTCGCTGATCTTGCGATGGAAGAAAGTGGCGAGGGATTCGCATAGATCCTGTGAGGGCGTGACGGCGTTGGCGTTGGCGCTGGGGTTGGAGAACTCCTTGACGATGCTGAAGAGTTCTCTGCTGTTGTGGCTGTTTTTGTCCAGTCTGTCGGTGAAAAAATTCCTTTTGGCAGTGCGGATCAGGTGGTGGTGTTTGCGGGTAGCGTTCTTGAGGGCGGTCATGTTGTCAGCGGTGCGGTCCTTGCGCCAGGCTTTCTCAAGTGCGCGACAAGTTTTCTTTGATTCTTTGAGGGTGTCAGAGAACCAGAGGGGTTTCTTGGTGTTGTTCTGTCGCTGCGAGCGTTTGAGGGGAGCAAGGTTGTCTGCGCAGTTGGAGATCCAGTTTGTGAGGTTGAGGGCTGCGACGTTGGGGTCGGTGGTGAGGGTGGGTTGGTTGGCGGCGAGTGCGGCGAAGAGTTGCTCTTCAGGGATCTTGTTCCACTGTCGGCGAGGGATGGGTTGAGTGCGGAGGTGGCGGATCTCGCGTCGGAATGTGAAGTGGACGCAGCTGTGGTCGGTCCAATGAAGGGCGGAGGCGTGGCTGAAGAAGACGTGTTTGCTGGCGGAGAAGATAGGGTCGAGTGTGTGTCCGGCGATGTGGGTGGCAGTGTTCACCAGTTGTTTGAGGCCGAGGTTGGCGAGGTTGTCGAGCAGGGTGGTGGTGTTGGGGTCGTTGTTTTGTTCCAGATGGAAGTTGAGGTCGCCTAGGAGGATGTAGTCCGGTGAGGCGAGGGCGTGCGGGGAGATGAAGTCGGCGATGGTGTCGCTGAAAGGGGCGCGAGGTCCGGGAGGACGGTAGACGAGGGATCCTCTGAGGGTGGTCCTCGGGTCGGTGCGAATCTGAAAATGCAGGTGTTCAGCGGCAAGAGGGGAGTCTTCAGTGGAGGTGGTGACGCTGATGGAGTCTTTGAAGACGATGGCGATGCCTCCTCCTACTTGGTTGGTGCGGTCTTTCCTGGAGATCTTATAGCCTTCGGGGATGGCGGTGGCGATGTCTGGAGCAGAGGAGGCGTTCATCCAGGTCTCCGTGATGAAGGCGACGTCCGGTGCTGTGGAGTCTAGGAGGTCCCAGAGTTCAACGGCGTGTTTGTGAATGGAGCGAGCGTTGACTAGGATGCACTTGAGGTGGTTGATGGCGCGTGGGCTTGTGGTCATAGTTGTTGCGTGGTGGAAGATGCGTTTGCAGGAGTTGCAGGCGAAGGGTCCATGGGTGCGTTTGGGGTGAGCTTGGAAGCAGGTGTTGGAGCGTCCTGGGTTGAGGGCATGGAGGGTGGTGGGGTCATAGCGGATCATCGGGGCTTGGGAGCGCTGGGGACCAGGGGTCATGGCGCTTGGCGCGGGCCAGGCGCAGACGGGCTTGCCTCTGGCGCGCCTCCGGCGCGCCAGCGGCGCGCCAGCGGCGCACCCGCTGCACGCACCCGCTGCGCGGTCGCGCAGCGGCCGCCATATGAGGTAGGAGGGGGGGAGGGGTCAGCTGGGGGCGAATGGGAGCTGGGGGGTGGGGGTGTGCAGGAGGTCGAAGCGGGAAAGCGCAAGGGAGGGGGGGGGGACAGGTAGAGTGAGAAGAGCTGGAGGAAAAGAAGAACAGAAGAGCAGAAGACCGGAAGGACTGAAGACCGGAAGAGCAGAAGACCGGAAGAGCAGAAGACACACAGAAGAACACAGAAGAACACAGAAGAACAGAGAGGAGTACAGAAGAACAGAGAAGAATACAGAAGAACACAGAAGAATACAGAAGAAGACAGAGGAAGACAGAAGAAGACAGAAGAAGACAGAAGAACAGAGAAGAATACAGAAGAACACAGAGGGAGACAGAAGAACACCGAGGAAGACAGAAAAACACAGAGGAAGACAGAAGAAGACAGAGGAAGACAGAGGAAGACAGAAGAAGACAGAGGAACACAGAAGAACACAGAAGAACACGGAGGGAGATACAAAAAACGAAGAAACAGGGTGCAGAATACCACAGCAGAAAATGAGGAAGAAGAGAAGAGGAGAGAAGACGGGGAGAAGAGGAGTACAGAAGAAGAATACAGACGAGGAGCGAGGAGGAAGAACAGAGAAGGAAAGAGGAAAAGAAGCAGGAGCAGGAGAGAGGGTGAGTAGCGCGGGGCAGAACGAGGGGCTGGGAGGTGGGGGGTACTTACTGTGGGGTGGGTCTCAGGAACTCAGGAACCTGGAGGAGCTGCAGCGGCAGGGGGAGCGACCTACCCTTGGGTCAAGGGTCGCTACCACTGTCGCGCAGCGGCCGCCATATGAGGTAGGAGGGGGGGGAGGGGTCAGCTGGGGGCGAATGGGAGCTGGGGGGCGGGGGCGTGCAGGAGGTCGCGGCGGGAAAGCGCGAGGGAGGGGGGGGACAGGTAGAGTGAGAAGAGCTGGGGGAGGGGGGTTTAAGGGTGGAGGGGGGAGAGTGTTAGGAGGTTTAGGAGATTAGGGAGAAAGATAGGTGTAGGGTTGTGAAGATAGGGGAGGGGGGGTTGTAGAGGTGGGTGAGGGTGAGAGGTAGAGTGAGGGGATAGGAAGATAGGTAATAGAGGGGGTGGCGGGAGGGGGGGAGAGATAGAGAAATAGGTAGAGAGAAAAGGTAGATAGAGAAATCGATACATAGGGAAAAAGATAGAGAGATAGGAAGATAGGAAGATAGGAGGAGGTGGAGAGTGAGGGAGTTGGATAGTGGGATAGAGGGATGGAGAGAAGTTGAATGCCCAATTTAGAGAGACAAATTGAGTGAGTGCTCAAAATTTAAGGGGTATGGACCATAACCTCTTTCATGAAATCGTCCAACAGCTAAAAAGATGAGAACCCACATACATCAATTGAATCAGAATTGTCTTTAATTAGCACTTCATAAGTCCAATTGAAGGCAAAGGCCAAAAAGTACATAGAATGACGAGAAATGTGATAGGGTAGATTCACAATACATAGGATCGATTGCAACAGCCGACACATGTTTCGCCCCTATGGTAATTTCACCTGGGGCCTTTTCAAGGCTGAAAACAAAATTTAAAAGAGGTACAGTAAGGTCACTAGTAGACCTAAAAGCTCTAATTTATTTCAGATAGTAGAAGTCTGAACATGCAAGAAGGTCATGCAAGTCAGAGATCATTCCAGGAAGTCCACTGGATTATGACCCAGGGAAAAGAAAATAGATTTAAGAAAGAATTACAGAATACAACGGGTCCCATTACCCCAAGATCTAGGAAGAGAGAAGAAGATAATTTCTAAAGAATGTGAGGAAATAAAGAAAGATAATAATATACTTTACCAGTCCCTAATAGTTATAGCTATTTAGTCCCTCTGTTAGAATGGCTATTACATTAAGATCACTCGTGAGAGAAGTACAGTTCAAGTAATTATTATCAAGTGCAGGTGTTGGTAAATTCCATAATTAGTGTAATTGGTAAATTATAAACAGAACAGAAAATTGAAAAGTTAGTTAGCACTTCGTGGAGACCACCTCGAGGAAGACCAAGATCAATCATACCAATATAATGTTCATGGTCATTCATCACTTCATCATTAATCATTGGTCTGAATTTAAAGAGAACAGTTGATTGATTAAGGAAATTATGAACAATATTCCCCTAATTTATAAATACAAATAGCTTTTGCACAAGTTCCTGATACACACCACAGAGAGTGGCATGAATATGTCTAAAGATATATGAGAAAGCTATAAGTCAGAACTAGTCCTAATCATTTTTTTATCAAAAAACATATAGTTATATATAGAAATATAATATAAAGTGATATAATACATAATAATTAAGTTCCAGTGTAACCTTTTACCGAAATGTATAGTAGTCTTGGTCCTTATCATTACAAATGGCATTTACCAATAAAGACAGCGGCCAATTCTATCCTACATGCTTCCAGCTGTCATCCACCAAGTATTATACGTAACATCCCCGCAGGAGAATTTAGAAGGGCAAGACTAAATTGTAGTGAATTTACAGACGATGAAAATGTGTCTACAGAAATTATACAACGTATCTCCACTAGAGGTTATGAGATTCAAAATCTGAATAAGACCAAGAAACACTATGCCAAATTTGACCGCAATATGATGCTCTACAAACCTAAGACTGATCAAACAAATCCTGTGATTCGGTTTATTACAAACTATCATAATGGCCATCATCTGATCCGAAAAATACTTCGCAAACATTGGTTTCTCCTCCAAAACAATCCCTCTATTAATCAACATCTTTCACCATATCCCCAAACGGGCTTCAGGAGGGCCTCTAATCTCAAAGATAAAAGTTGCTCCTCTTTTTTTGTGGACTTACCTTCAACACGAAATGTATTACCAAAACCTATGGGCTTTTATTGTTGCACGAAATGCTCCATCTGTAAATTCGGTCTTTCGAAATCCAAAACTGTTCTGATTAATGATCAAACTTTCAAGATTAGAGACTTTATCAATTGCGAAAGTAATAACACTGTCTATATCATTATCTGTCCCTGTAAAAAAGCATTTATTGGAAGCACGATCAGAGCACTAAAGATCAGGATTCAGGAACATTTACGTAATATACAGAAAAATGACACTAAACAACCGTTGGTGGAACACTATCTGACACACCACCCCAATGACCGTACCTTTTTATTTAGTGGCCTTAAACAGTTGAAACCTCATCGCAGAGGGGGCAATTTACAACTTCAATTACGTCAGTACGAAAGTCACCTCATAATCCGTTATGACACTGTACGCAGAAGCCTCAACAAGGATCCAGAATGACACTATTCTTAAAAATTTTGGTTTCAGCCTTGAAAAGGCCCCAGGTGAAATTACCATAGGGGGCGAAACATGTGTCGGCTGTTGCAATCAATCCTATGTATTGGGAACTTATTGGATCTACCCTATCACATTTCTCGTCATTCGACGTACTTTTTGACCTTTGCCTTCAATTGGACTTATGAAGTGCTAATTAAAGACGATTCTGATTCAATTGATGTATTTGGGTTCTCATCTTTTAAGCTGTTGGACTATTTCATGAAAGGGGTTATGGTCCATACCCCTTAAATTTTGAGCACCCACTCAATTTGTCTCTCTAAATTGGGCATTCAACAGGAAGGGAATATCTTGGACCTAACAATATAGGAACTGTTTGCATTTTCCCTCCTACCAAGCCACACACTAATATACAAGTAACATTTTTAAACTAAATCTACTTGACAAGAAGAGACAAGCATGGCGAACCAGATGAACAGACGTGAATCACAAAATGCAAAATTGGATCAAGTATTCAGTACTACAGGTATAAGCACTACAAGATCCAATCTATCTAACCCAATGTCAGCTAAAAGTACTTTTCTAGCCTTGGAACGAGTATTGAAAAAAGAAACCTCAAAATGGTGGGAAGCTGCGTCACTTACAAAATATTTAGAACTTGATTTGATCCCACGTGGACTTAGAATCTTAATCTTTCCCCCGACGGATACTACGTCACAGGAACGACTTCAACAATGGGAAGCCAATCTGCAGCTGGCCTCCAAAAATATGATACGCCAACTTATTGAGATGGCATAGGAAGCCTATGAGAAATATCGGGAGGAGGTGGATCAGCTGAATAAACGCATTGAGGAGGCTAACTGGGGAGACATTATGGTTAAAAACTATGAAATTGGCAACAATATCATAGATCACTATGAGGAAGACATTATTCAGAGAACAAATAGAAAATGTAGGCGTGACCTAACAGATTATCAACTAGGTAGAGTATATACATTTGGGACACAATATGATAACATTAAGGAGTCTAACCCCATGACAGACCTACCAAGTTGCTCCGACATTATTCCTTCCTCAGACATTGACTCAGTTGATAAACGTCCCTAAAAAAAAATGACTGTAAATTTTTCAGAGGAAGTCAGAAGACATCGCTTAGTGCTACACAAGACAATCGCACAAGACCACCAGGCACCTCAATGGAAGATCCCAAGCAGACAGGTATACAGACTAGAGCACGAAGCAAGGAAGCAAGACATCGCGAACAAACCAAGACTTGATTGTCAATCTATCTGACATTACGCTATCAAATGTTCAAATTGAAATATTGAACATGGGGCTATCTTTTTGTCCAACAAACAACTGGGACTTAGTCCAAACTAAAATAGATCTGTTTAAGTTAATTCGGAAACTCAAACTCAATTCCTTTTTTTCAACAGTACCTTCAGATAGATCCTTGACTCAATTACCACCTAGCCCAGGTGGATTTACAGTTACAGATTTAGAAGCAATATGTTTATTGAGTAATCTCTCCAATATTGAAGAACAAGATCTAACAGTGGATGACATATCGCAGGAATTAGGCTTGGAAACCTCATCATGCAAACCATTCGATCTTCCTATCAAGTCTACATTCACACCAACTTTACCAGTGGGTAATTCAATAGACCTTTTTTTCACAGCAATTCTGCAAGACTTAGACAAAGAATATGGCAAATATATAAAGAAGCAACACTATTTACCTAGAAATATCAATCTTCAGCATCAAAAGGCTATTGATAAACTCTAAAAGGATCAAACAATTGTTATTAAGGAAGCTGATAAGGGAGGAAATGTCATCCTCAATAAAGCTGATTATCTTTATGAAATACACAGACAAATTGATAATGAAACACACTACAAAAAACTTCAAATGAATCCCACACGTGGGATTCAAAGTAAACTCAAAGACTTACTTATGTTTGGCATTCTAAGCACATACTTTCGACTGAAGAAGTGAATTTTCTCTTCATACAAAATCCAACTATTCCAACCCTATTCATTTTGCCCAAGATTCATAAAGGAGACAATCCCCCCAAAGGTAGACCGATCATCTCTGGAATTAACTCTGATTGCTATAATTTGGGTACATTAATACACTCTGAGCTACAACCTTTTATGCAAAACTTACCATCATTTATAAGAGATACTAAGGATGTCTTACAAAAAGTGCAAAATATAAACTGGCAGTCTGACTATATCTAGGCAACAATTGATATAGTTAGCCTTTATACTTCATTCAAACATCAAGATGGTTTATAAGCAGTACAAAGTTGTCTTTCAACTAGACCGGCTAACTACACTGAACGGAACAAAAAGATAATTGATTTACTCCTGTTTTGTCTTCAGAATAAGTTCTTTCTTTTTGATGGTCACTATTACCTACAACTTCAAGGGACAGCAATGGGAGCAAAATGTACTCCACCATATGCCTGTATCTTTATGGGAGCCGTAGAGAGATTTTGGCTCTAGAATGAGAAGTTTGAAACCTTTTCTCAACACATAGGGGGTCATTACGACCCTGGCGGCCGGCGGTATGTTGGCGGTAACACCGCCAACAGGTTGGCGGTGTTCCGCCAGCAATAATGACCGTGGCGGAAAAGCCACGGCCATACCGCCCCTCCACTTTGCTGCCAGGATTCCGCCTGGCGGTCATAATCCCCAGGGCAGCGGTGCATGCACCGCTGCCCTGGGGATTATGAGTCCCCGACCGCTGGCCTGTCCATGGCGGTACACACAGCCATGGAAAGGCCGGCGGTAAGGGGGCTTGGGGTGCCCCTGGGGGCCCCTGCACTGCCCATGCACTTGGCATGGGCAGTGCAGGGGCCCCCAGGCATAGCCCCGTTGCGCATTTCACTGCCCGAATTTCGGGCAGTGAAATGCGCGACGGGTGCTACTGCACCCGCTGCACATCAGCATTGCCGCCGGCTCTGTTACGAGCCGCCAGCAATGTTGATGTGACATTTCCGCTGGGCCAACGGACGGTAACACTGTTACTGTCCGCTGGCCCAGCGGAAATGTCATAATAGGGAGACAGAAATACCGCCGGCAATGGCGGTATTCTGTCTCCCGCGGCCTCGACCAAGGGAACCCACTCTCCACGAGGCCCTCTCCAACATCATGGGAGCCTACCACCACTCCCAGGGCACTGGCCAAGTTTCAGGAGACCCAGCGCCTGAAGGAGGAACAGTATTTGGGCTCCAGGGAGGAACTCAGAGCCATCAATCCCACCCTGGGCACCATCGTAGGGGTGCTGAAGGAAGTACTCAACACCAGGAGGGACACTGTGGCACAACATGGGGCCCCTGACACTAGCCTGGACGATGAACTGCCCACCATCTCCGCCAGCGCTAGTGGACAGGAGGCACCGTCACAGGACCACAACACCAGCACCCATCCCCTGCAGAGGGAGAACCACCCCGCAAACGGTCCCTGAGATCCAGGACAAAGACAGAGAACAATGCCAAGACCCCCGCCAAGAAATGAGACCACCCTGAATGCCATCCTTCTGTCCCACTTTGTCAACCTGTCCATCCTTAAACTGCCCCAGCTCCACTTCCTATGCCCCTTTGGGCAATGCATCTGTGAGACTAATAGACTGGACTCTGCCATCGACATTCCTCCACCATCACCCCTCACCATTTTGCAACCCCCTCCAATATTGATCACAAAAATAAACACCCTTGAAGCACAAAACTATCTGGAGTCAGTCTGTGACTTCGGAATAGTGTATTAGCAATTACTGTGGCAAAAAGCTCTTTCAATTGTAATGTCAACATACCTATGTCACACAGCTCTAGTCCATGAGGAATCAAAGCAGATGTCACACAGTGGGACCCACATCTGTGAAATCGTAAGGGAAAGTGACAACTCAGTGACCATACACTGGGTGAAAACGACAGACAGTAGAGAGGTAGTAGTGTTAAAGTACATGTAGTAGGCAGGTTTTGTATTCTTACCTGTGTCTCACTGGAAATATTGCAGGATCACTGAGTCCCTGTTGTCCATGTCTTCTTCTTCTGCTTCCTCGTCTTCACTGTCCACAGGCTCCACAGCTGCAACAACACCGCCATCTGGACCATCCTCCTGCAGAAAAGGCACCTGTCGTCGCAAAGCTAAGTTGTGAAGCATACAGCAGGCCACGATGATCTGGCACACCTTCTTTGGTGAGTAGATTAGGGTTCCACCTGTCATATGGAGGCACCTGAACCTGGGCTTCAGGCGGCCAAAGGTCCGCTCGATCACCCTCCTAGTTCGCCCATGGGCCTCATTGTAGCGTTCCTCTGCCCTTGTCCTGTGATTTCTCACTGGGGTCAGTAGTCATGACAGGTTGGGGTAACCAGACACCTGCAAATGTCGAGGGACAACAGTTAGACACACACTAACCTGTGGCGGAAAAAGCCAGATAACCCCAGACCCAGAATACCATTCCCACTGTCTTGCTGCCAGGTGCTCACCTAATAGCCACACACGGTGCCTCTGGAGTTGACCCATCACATAAGGGATGCTGCTATTCCGCAGAATGTAGGCGTCATGCACTGAGCCAGGGAACTTGGTATTAACATGGGAGATGTACTGGTCTGCCAAAAATACCATCTGTACATTCATCGAATGATAACTCTTCCGGTTTCTGTACACCTGTTCACTCCTGTGGGGGGGACCAAAGCCACATGTGTCCCATCAATGGCACCTATGATGTTGGGGATATGTCCCAGGGCACAGAAATCACTGTTCACTGTAGGCAAATCCTCAACCTGAGGGAAAACGATATAGCTCCACATGTTTTTCAGCAGGGCAGACAACACTCTGGACAACACGTTAGAAAACATAGGCTGGGACATCCCTGATGCAATGGCCACAGTTGTTTGAAATGACCCACTTGCAAGGAAATGGAGCACTGACAGCACCTGCACTTGAGGGGGGATTCCTGTGGGATGGCGGATAGCTGACATCAGGTCTGGCTCCAGCTGGGTACACAGTTCCTGGATTGTGGCACGGTCAAGCCTGTATGTGATGATCAAATGTCTTTCCTCCATTGTCGACAGGTCCACCAGCAGTCGGTACACCGGAGGATGCCGCCATCTCCTCACATGTCCCAGCGGACGGTGCCTATGAAGGACAACAGCGAGCACAGAGTCAACCAACTCAGAGGTAGGTACCCACAGCTTACACAGAACACAAATCATAATCCAAAAAGTGGCCTGTGTGTGTGTTGAGTCTAGGCCTAGGTATGTGTGACACAGTTAAAAATGAAGCCATGTGGGCCCCTGAAATGGTGGCTGCCTGACCTCCAAAGTGGGACAATGGGATGTGAGGTAACTGCGCTGGCTTTGCACACCGTCGCGGTAGGCGGTCGAAGACCGTAGCGCAATGCTGCATTGGTTAACATTGGACCCTATGGGTCCCATGAGCCAATGACGATGTACCCCGGTGGGGACAGTACGCACCCGCCGCGGACGTGACCGCCATTTTCTATCTGTTCAATCACTCGATACCTGATCTTCGACAGGAGAGGACCTACACTGCAAGTGCTGCTGTGACCTCGGTCTGGAAGAGACAATGGCTCGAGCGTCTGGGGAAAGGACCCCTGCCTTCACATCGGAGGAGGTGGAGAAACTTGTGGACGGGGTCCTCCCCCAGTACACGCTACTCTGCGGTCCTCCAGACAAACAGGTAAGTACACTGGGAGCATGCTCTATGGGCTATGCCTGTGTGGAGTGGGGTGGATGTAAGAGGGGGGGATTGCGGCATGCATGAAACAACGGTGAGTGCATGTGCCACATGGCAAGGGTAGGGATGGGGGCCAATGACTGTGACGGTTCAGATGGTAATAAGTTTCTCTTCCCCCTGTACAGTTCATGTAGGTCAGCACCCACCTGAAAAAAGATATTTGGCGTGCCATCGCCAAGGACATCTGGACCCTGCGGGTCTACCACAGACGGAGCACCCACTGCCGGAAAAGATGGGAGGACATTCACCGCTGGAGCAAGAAGATGGCGGAGGCTCAGCTGGGGATGGCCTCCCAACGTGGGAGGGGTGCCCATTGCACCATGACCCCCCTGATTATCAGGATCCTGGTGGTGGCGTACCCGGAGTTGGATGGGCGCTTGAGGGCATCACAGCAGACACAAGGGGGTGAGTACACTCTCATCCTGCTGATTTTGCGCGCAGTGGAGGGGTCTGGATAGGGGAGGTGGGCTGTGGTTTTCCCTGGGCCAGGGCGAGTTTAGTAGGCAAGGTCCCTCTGTAAGGCAGGCCATGTGACACCCCACCCCACCTCTGTACAGTGCCAAGTACACCCAGTCATGCCCCTGTGTCATCCATGTGTGCAGATGTCATGCATAGCCTAGTAGGCCGTTTCCCAGGGATTAAACAGTGGAGCCCAAGAGCGCGGCATAGTGCAGGAGGCTTTTGTGTCTGTCGTGTCCGCCAACGGTAGTGGTAATGCATGCACTCAACATGTCTTTCTTCTGTCGTCCCCCCCTTTTTGTGGTCTACCTGTTCTTGTGTGCATTAGCATCATCAGGCGGAGGAGCAGTGGCACCGGAGCATGAGGGGGCTGCATCCCACATGGCCATGGAGGTCCACACTACAGACTCGGACTTCGCCAGTGGGAAGGAGGGTGAGGGGTGAGGGGAGCTCCACAGCGGGGATAGGAGCTGAAACCAGCAACACTGACTCGTCCTCTGATGGGAGCTCCCTTGTAGTGGCGGCAACATCTGTGCCCCCCATCTACAGGTACAGCCGCCACCCCCCTACCAACACTGCCCTCCCAGCAGCCCCTCAGCCTTTTCCCCGTGCCCGCTCACCCGGGAGGGTGGGCATCACCTTCGCCCCAGGCACCTCAGGCCCTGCCCCAGTCACCCCTGCTGCCCTCAGTGAGGAGGCCATTGACCTCCTCAGGTCCCTCACTGTTGGGCAGTCTACCATTTTGAATGCCATCCAGGGTGTAGAAAGGCAGTTGCAACAAACAAATGCATTCCTGGAGGGCATTCATTCTGGTCAGGTGGCCCTTCAGCAAGCTTTTCAGACATTGTCCCTGTCTCTAGGCCCCCCCCTCTAACCTCCTCCACCCAGATCCAATCCCCTGTACCGCAGCCTGTCACAAACACACCTTCAGACCAGCTGGCACACACATCATCACACAAGGAAAGCTCTGGCAAACATAAGCACCACACATCCCACAGGCACTCACACAAGCATCACACACATGCAGACACACCAACATCCACTGCCTCCAATGTGTCCCCCTCCTCCTTGTCTCCCTCCTCCCTTCCAGTCTCTTCTACACTCACACCTGCATGCACTACATCTATAGCCACTACTGCCATCACTAGCACACCCACCACCACACCCCGCTCACGTGCAGTCACCACCCCCACTACCATTCACACGTCCCCTGTGTCCTCTCCCAGTGTGTCTGTGACGCCACCTCCCAAGATACACAAATGCAGGCACACACCCACCCATCAGCCATCCACCTCACGACAGCCTCCAGCCCATGCACCTTCACCCAAAGTCAGCAAACTAACACCTCCTACAACCACAATCTCTTCCTCAACTCCCAAACCCCCTCCAGCTACCCGTCCCAGTGTCTCCCAAAAACTTTTCCTGTCCAACCTTGACCTCTTTCCCACACCTCCCCTACCCTGTCCGCCTTCTAGGTCCCAAACTAGCACCTCAGCCACAACATCTCCGGGACCAGTGGTGCCTGTAGTCACGGAATCTGGAGTGCACCAGCCACCAGGGCAGCCAGTGTGGCACAGAGTCTCCCCCACCTGCAAGGATCAAACGTTGGCCAGTGCCCGGCAGGAGAGGGAGAAGACTCCAGCCACCAAAGCCGCTCCCAGGGGTCCCGGTGAGAGAGTGGAGTCAGCTGCAACACCTTCCAAGGTGGGGAAGGGCCACAAGAAACCAGGAAAGTCTGGGAAGAGCAGCACGGTGGATGAGACCGCCATCATCCCCCCTGCCCAGGAGGCCACAGCCATCATCCTGCTGCCCAGGAGGCCACCGACATCATCCCCGCTGGCCAGAAGGCCACAGCCATCATCCCCGCTGCACAGGAGGCCACCGCCATCATCCCCGCTGCCCAGGAGGCCACCGCCATCATCCCTGCTGGCCAGGAGGCCACCGCCATCATCCCCGCTGGGACAGAGAGGAGCGCCAGCACAAGCACCGCTGGGACAGAGAGGACCGCCAGCAGCTGAGTCACTGCAAAGGAGCCCGCCGCCTCAAGCACCGCTGAACAGGGCACCGCCGCCTCAAGCACTGCTGAACAGGGCACCGCCGCTCCAAGCACCGCTGAACAGGGAACCGCCGCTCCAAGCACTGCTGAACAGGGCACCGCCGCTCCAAGCACCGCTGAAAAGGGCACCTCCGCTCCAAGCACTGCTGAACAGGGCCCGCCGCTCCAAGCACTGCTGAACAGGGCCCCGCAGCTCCAAGCACCGCTGAACAGGGCCCCACCACTCCAAGCTCCGCTGAACAGGGCACCGCTGCTCCAAGCACTACTGAACAGGGCCCAGCCGATACAAGCACCGCTGAACAGGGCCCCGCCGCTCCAAGCACCGCTGAACAGGGCCCGCCGCTCCAAGCACTACTGAACAGGGCACCGCCGCTCAAAGCACCACTGGCCCATGAGCGCCAAAGGCACTGACGCTACTGAGTCCGTCACGAGCAGGATGACGCACTCTGGGCACAGAGCCCCCTCCAGAACCAGTGGAGAGATACATCCACTACCTCTGTCCTTAGCAGGATGAAGCACTCTGGGCACCATGCCCCCTCCAGAACCAGTGGAGAAAGGCATCCACTACCTCTGTCCTTAGCAGAATTAAGCACTCTGGGCACCATGCCCCCTCCAGAACCAGTGGAGAAAGGCATCCACTACCTCTGTCCTTAGCAGGATGAAGCACTCGGGGCACAAGGCCCCCTCCAGAACCAGTGGAGAGATACATCCACTTGAGCGACTGTGGCTTTCCACTCCCCAGGATGGAACAGTGGGCAACCCACCCACTGTAGAGACTTGAGAGACTGTGGCTTTGCACTCCCCATGATTGAACAGTGGGCAACCCACCCACTGTAGAGACTTGAGAGACTGTGGCTTTACACTCCCCAGGATATGGCAGTGGGCAACCCACCCACTGTAGAGACTTGAGAGACTGTGGCTTTGCACTCCCCAGGATATGGCAGTGGGCAACCCACCCACTGCAGAGACTTGAGAGACTGTGGCTTTGCACTCCCCAGGATATACAGTGGGCAACCCACCCTCTGTAGAGACTTGAGAGACTGTGGCTTAGCACTCCGAGGATTGATCAGTGGGCATGTGGCCCTCTCTTGGATTTGGCATGGTGCACTCAACTGGCTGAGGTGCCCCCCCTTCACTCCCCCTGAGGTGCCTGTTTTCTTGCTCTCTGATGCAGTGTTCTCTCCATCATGGTCGGGGATCTTGTGTGGGCCTTGCCCATACCATGTGGGCCCAGTGTTCCACAGACTTCATTGGAGCACTACCTGGACTACTATATTTTGGGTATGGTGTATATATATATTTCTGCGTACTTGATTTTAATATATTACAATGGTTACACTTATTTCCTTTTGTCTTTGCATTCTTCTGGGGGAATTGGGGGTGTAACTATAATGTATAAATATGTATTGGTGTGTGTGTTGTAGTGGGTGAGGGTGGGGGTGTTGCATGTGTGTGTCCCTGTTTTTTCCCTCCCCCCCCTGTGTCGTAGGTGCAGTACTCACCATGGTCTTCGCCGCTGGCGTTCGTGCTCCTGGTAGAGGAGCAAGAAGATGAGGGCTGGCAGGATGTGCAGCTTTGGTTCCATGGCGTCCAGATTCCTCATTGGGTGTCTAGAGGTGAGCGTTTTCCCTTAGAAGTCCTGTTTCCACCGTGTTTTTATCCGCGGTGAACCCGCCCCGGAAAAGGTGGCGGATTGGTAGGTTGTGATACTGTGGGGGGTACTTTGTCTTCCGCCTGTCTGTTGGCGGTGACCGCCAAGCTGTTTGTCTGTACCGCTGTGGCGGTCGGAGTGTTAAAGTGGCTGTCTTTGTTGGCGGTTTCTGCCACGTTGTAATTCCAATTTTTTTACCGCCGGCCTGTTGGCAGTCTTACCGCCGCTTTAACACCGACCGCCAGGGCTGTAATGACCACCTATATGTTTTTTGACAAAAAAATGATTAGGACTAGTTCTGACTTATAGCTTTCTCATATATCTTTAGACATATTCATGCCACTCTCTGCAGTGTGTATCAGGAACTTGTACAAAAGCTATTTGAATTGATAAATTAGGGGAATATTTTTCATAATTTCCTTAATCAGTCAACTGTTCTCTTTTCAACTTCAGACCAATGATTAATGATGAAGTAATGAATGACCATGAACATTATATTGGTAGGACTATTCTTAGACTTCCTCGAGGTGGTCTCAACGAAGTGCTAACTAACTTTTCAATTTTCTGTTCTGTCTATAATTCACCAATTACACTAATTATGGAATTTTCCAACACCTGCAACTTGACAATAATTACTAGAACTGTACTTCTCTCATGGGTGATCTTAATGTAATAGCTATTCTAACAGAGGGACTAAATAGCTATAACTATTAGGGACTGGTAAAGTATAATATTATCTTTCTTTATTTCCTCTAAAGTAGATGGTGGCGCTTTTGTGCTGTGATTGCTCCTCCAATACAAAATTCATTTTTAATTTCTAAGCAATTTTGAAAAATAATGCCCGCTAGAAGTCAACTTTTTAAAATGATTTCATCCATGACACATATCCTTTATTGAAGGATTTAACTGCAAGGTGAAGCTCCTCCAGAGTGAGGGGTGCATTCAGGACTTCCCTTGCTGGTGTGGAAACCTTTCTTGGGATACCTGACAAAAACTTTTCTGCCTGATCCCCATCTGACCTCTTCTCTGAATAGAGGTCCCCATAGAAGTCTGTCACAGCCTTGCCAATGTCTCCCTTGGTGTCACACAAAATTCCCTCCCTGTTGCGCAGTTGAACCAGAGGGGTGTGCGCGGAGTGGATTTTCTTAAAGAAGAAGGAGTTGCATTTCTCCCCCTTTTCCAGGTTCTCCGCCTTAGAACGGAATATGATTCTCCTGGATTCGTCATGAAAGTCCTCGCTCAGCAATTTCTTGACTGCCTCCAGACGGTTCACGACCTCCCATCCCCGAAGTTGGAGGTCGTGCAGTTCCTGCAGCTGTTGCTGCAGTCTACTGAACTCCTTCTTTCTCCCCCTTGCTGCTTTCCTGCGCAAGTTCTTAAAGAAGTCCTGAATCCTGCCGTTCACCCACTACTGCCATTCCCCTATGGACTGGAAGGTGTCTTTCATGTCTTGCCACTCACTGTAAGTCCTCCTCAGCTCCTCCTGTACAGCCTCTCTCCCCAGCAGAGAATTATTCAGCTTCCAGGTGCCTGGACCAGTCAGGAACTTTCCAGTTAGTTCCCCCTGGAACCTGATAGCTCTGTGATCAGAGAAATGCACTGTTACCATGGAATGTTGCCTGATCCTCACTGATTTAGAGGTGAAAACGAAGTCTATCCTGGAGTGCACGGATCCAGCAGGGCGGCTCCAGGTGAAGTTCCTGGCATCCGGCCCCATGGATCCAATGACGTCTGTCAAGGAGGCCTCACCCACCATCTCCGCCAGGAGTTTCGCGGCATCATCCATCCATCCATCCTTCCCCAGCCCTGGTCCCACTTTGACCACCACTTTCTAGTATACAGTTGAAATCCCCACCCATTATTATTGTTCTTGAGGTGACAAGCTGTGGTCTGAGGTGCTGGTACAGCTCCCGTCTCTCACCTACATCAGAAGGCGCATACACATTGATCAGTCTAACCGGTTCTCCTGCCCATGAGCCCTCAACAACAAGAGCCCCGCCGCCTTCCAGCTGGGTGACCGAGTCCACTGTGCACCTCCCTCTGACTAAGGTAGCGACTCCTACAGACCTACTGCTCCTCCCAGACCAAAAAGAAGGCCCAAATGTCCACTGCTGTTCTAGGTGTGTGTATGAAGCTGCAAAAGGGATGGAGCATTCCTGAATTATGTACACATCACATTCCTGGCTGGCAAGAAAGTTCAAGGTGTTAGAACACCTGCGCTTGTCTCTGATACTTCTCACATTTATGGAGAACAATGAAATAGCTATCTTAATTAGTGTTTAAGAGTTTAACTTAGGCTTAAATACTAACTATCAAGTCAGAGTAATTTGCTGTTTATACACAGCGACATAGCTACTTAAAGGGCTGGTCAGGCTCCTGGCGGGTCTCCGGAGCGGGGGCTGTTGTCTTGGCCACTGTTTCTTGGTGCTTCTCTGAGGCTGTCTTGCCCACCTGGATGGTCTCTGGCTCTTCCTCCTCCAGGTTGGCGGGCAGGCTTTGCTGTTCCTCCTCCATGGAGGCCTCTTCCTTCTCGGATGTTACTGGCGATGGTGGTGGGGGCACCTCCATGACGCTGGCTAGCGCCCTCATCTCCTGCAGCACTCTGGTCACTTGGTCCAGTTGGTTGTCTGGCCCCTCATTCCCTGTTTTTTCTTCTTCCTCTGACTCCTCAGGATCGGAGTTGGGGTTGTGGTTGCTCAGGTGTTTCTTCCTCGTCTTCTTTGTTACTTGTGCGGGACTGTGCCTCCTTTTCCTGCGCTCCTGTTTCATCCAGGGCCCTTCTTCCTAGATCTCAGAGGCGGGTTGGAGAGCGCTGTCTGCTGGCCCACTCTCAGGGATGGCAAGCATTTCTTGTTCTGTACTCTGTGGCTCCAAGGCCTGGGTGGAGCCCTGGTCAGGTTTTGCTTGTTCCTGCCTGGGGCCTTTCCTCCTCCTAGTTTCCTTGGCCTTTCTGGGTACTGGGACTGGAGGGCTGGCCGTGGCAGCCACCTCTTGGGTCATTCCCCCAGAAGGTTTGGCCGCCTGGGCGTAGGACTTGGCTCTTTGCGTGCAGTCCTTGAAACGGTGGCCCACGGCACCGCAGAGGTTGCAGGGGGCTTCCTCTTTGCATGCCCTGGCTGTGTGTCCTTCCCTTTTGCAGTTCTTGCACACTTGCACTGTGCAATCTTTAGCAGTGTGGCCCGGTTTGCTGCACTTGTTGCACAGTTTGGACTGCCCGGGGTAGTAGAGGTAGCCCGAGTCGCGCCTTAGGGAGAAGCTTGAAGGAGGGTGATGGATTCCATCCGGGGCGGCCGGGTCCTCTTTCAGCTTCACCATGACTGTCCATTTACCATCACATATGCCATCACTGTCTAGGTTGCGGGAGGGTTCTCTCGTCCCTGTGCAGTGGCGGCGTAGGAAAGGTGGTCAGGTCCTGGATGTTGACGTGCGGGTTGTAGACGTGCACAATCATCCTCTTGACTTCTATCACGAGTTGGCACTCCAGGTGGAAGTCAGATAAGGGTTTCTCGTCCCGTCTTGACCAGCACATCTGCCAGTATCTCCTGCATATTTGTTCCGACATGAACGTCAGCAAGTATCTGCCTTTGGGTGCATCTGACATTATGCACCAGATCGCTGCTGCTGTGAACCCCATCTTGGTCATTCTGCTGAGCTCCGGTGTGGAGCCATCCGATTCTACCTTCCTCTGCAGCTTCACTGTGTTGTGGAACCAGGGGTTCAGCGGTCTGCTCATCCTGTCTGTGCTGTTGCGGCGTGCCTTGGGAAGGGTCCTTCAGGGAGCTGCAGCAGGTAGGTACTCCTCAGGCCTCTCCCTGGTGGCTGGCAGTGGTTCCCTTCAGGTAGGCAGGGAAGCTTGGCAGGCACGAGATCCTCTCGGCAAGCAGGCAGGCAGGCAGGCAGGGAGACCTCAGTAGCCAGGCAACTCCAGCAGGCAAGGAAGAGTCTTCAGCAGGCAAGCAGCTCCAGCAGGCAGGTGAGAGTCCACAACAGGTGGTTCCAGCAAGCAGGCGAAGTCCACAGCAGGCAGGTATCTTCAGCAGGAATCAGCTCCAGTAGCAGCACTTAAAAGTGCCCTTGTGCATATAGCACTAGGTAGCTCTTTGGCAGAACAATTACCTCTAGTGGAAACTAAAGGTACTGCAGGCATGGGGTGATCGTGGTGTCTCCCCTGTAATTTTCGCTTTAGAATCTTTATCCACCCCACCCAATCAAGGTCACCAAATGTATGAAGCAAGTCTGCCTGCATTCACTTTCCCTTTAAGTACAAGATAAGTTGTATCATTTGAACAGAGAGCATGAGAAAAGGATGATAATGGTGAGTTGTGGGTGGGGTTTTGAGGATTCTTCTCATTTGCCTGAGAGCCGAGATATTTGGGAGCTATGGTATTTTGAAAGCAAAGAAATTAAAAACTCCATGGTGCCACTGCAACGAGCCCTATAACGCTCGTTATGTGGAAGCAGATTGAGCAGAAAGAGAGGTCACAGTACTCTCCCTTCCTTTCCACGCAATGGTAAACATTGAGTTATTATCTGGCTTTGCCTTGCAGGATATGAGAATGGCGTTTGTCAGGCATTCGTCAGGCAATCGGAAGGGGAGAGGAATGACTTGTGGTTCTATGGTATTATTCAAGTCTTCTTGCTAAGATGAAAACAGAAAAGTGAACTTTGACAATGAGCAAGCTTAAAGCGAGGTGTAATTCTTAGGTGGAATGACTTTAAAATTGTTAGAGAGAAAGCATATCCACCAGGTTCTGATGAAGATTGAACTCATGACCCCAGGTTTACAAGACCAGTGTTCGGCCACTGAGATAAAGGACAGAGTGCTTGTATGAATCAAATTGCTATATGTAGTCTTAATGCAGAGTGAAGATAGCTGTGAGTTTCAGACTGTGCATGGAAACCTATGTACTTATGAATGTCCCCATATACGCACAAATGAAAGTACATGCTTAAGGCACTTTTCTTGGAAGATGGCAAAACTTTATATTCTTATGAGAATAGAAAGTAGTCACATTCCTGAGGATATGGGTATCTCTATTTAGTATGTCTGCAATCTGAGACATGTAGAGGAAACTACTCATTAGAAGGGATATGTCAGTGTAGGACAGACATAAATGAATGGCTCTTGAAACAGCTGACATTTTAGTAGTAAGTGCTGCTTTCTATTTACTCCAGATATCCAAACTAAGTAAAAGGCCATGATTAAAGGAAAGACATTCTTCTGGGCTCTCCATGAAAGACTGAATTTCTATTATACACAACACCCTCCATTTTATTTGTTAGAAATTGGGTCTTTGGTTGGTGGTCAGGTTACCCCGTGTCCAAGCAAGAACCCTCACTCTAGTCAGGGTAAAAGAGAATCACCCTCAGCTAACCCCTGCTTACCCCCTTGGTAGCTTGGCACGAGCAGTAGGCTCAACTTCAGAGTGCCAGGTGTAATGTATTTGTACCAACACACACAGTTACTTAATGAAAACACTACAAAATGACACAACACAGGTTTAGAAAAATAGAGAATATTTATCTAAACAAAACAAGATCAAAACAACAAAAAGCCCCAATACACAAGTCAAGTTATCAATTAAAAACCAAAAATAGTCTTCATGTGATTTTAAACATAACGCTAATGGTGTTAGCGTGAAAATGTACCTTGGGTGCGTCAAAAATAACCCCGTCCGGGTGAGTGTGTGTTAAAAAGGGCTTGCGATGCGTCGATTTCACTCACAAGCGAGGCCTTTCGTCGTTTCTCCTTTAGTCAGGTCAGCGCGCGTTGTTTCTTCTCTTCGCAGGAGAGTGATGCGTCGATCCGGTCAGCACTCTCGGGTCCGGGCAGGCCTTGCATCATTTTTACACGCCCAGAGGTGTTTGTATGATGATCCAAAAAACACGCAGCGCGGGTTGCGATCTCAGCAGCCTCCATCGGCGATACTGCGCGTCATTTCTCCAGCCGCGGGCATTGATCTTCCGGTCGCGTTGTAGGCGAGCGTCGATTTTCAGCTGTGAAGCCGGCGGCGTGTAAAATTTTCAGCCGCATATTGGAGTTGCATTGATCTTTTCACCGCGTGGAGGTCGGTGCATGGATTTCTCATTCTTGGGCTGCCGGCTTCTCCTTTCAGGGTCCCAGGAACTAGATGGGCACCACTTGGCAGAGTATGAGTCTCAGCAGAGGCTCCAGGTGCTGGCACAGATAAGTCTTTGCTGCCCCTAAGACTTCAAACAACAGGAGGCTCTAAATCAAGCCCTTGGAGACTTCTTCAGAAGATGGAAGGCACACAAATTCCAGTCTTTGTCCTCTTACACTGGCAGAAGCAGCAACTGCAGAATAGCTCAACAAAGTACAGTCACAGGCAGGGCAGCTCTTCTTCCTCAGCTCTTCAGCTCTTCTCCAGGCACAGGTTCCTCTTGGTTTCCAGGAGTGTTGTAAAGTCTGTGGTTTTGGGTGCCCTTCTCATACCCATTTTGCCCTTTGAAGGTGGCTTACTTCAATGCAAAGTCTCTCTTGTTTGTTTGTGTTTGAGGCCTCAGACACACGCCAGGGGGTTGGAGACTGCATTATGTGAGGGCAGGCACAGCCCTTTTAGGTAAGAGTGGCCACTCCTCCCCTCCCTCCTGGCACAGATGGCTCATCAGGAAATGCAGACCACACCCCAGCTCCCTTTGTGTCACTGTCTAGTGAGAGGTGTAACCAGCCCAACTGTCAAACTGACCCAGACAGGGAATCCACAGACAGGCAGAGTCACAGAAATGGTTTAAGCAAGAAAATGCTCACTTTCTAAAAGTGGCATTTTCAAACGCACAATCTTAAAATCAACTTTACTAAAAGATGTATTTTTAAATTGTGAGCTCAGAGACCCCAAACTCCACATGTCTATCGGCTCCCAAAGGGAATCTACACTTTAATCATATTTAAAGGTAGCCCCCAGGTTAACCTATGAGAGGGACAGGCCTTGCAACAGTGAAAAACGAATTTAGCAATATTTCACTGTCAGGACATATAAAACACATTACTATATGTCCTACCTTAACCATGCACTGCACCCTGCCCTTGGGCCTACCTATGGCCTACCTTAGGGGTGTCTTGCATGTAAGAAAAGGTACTGTTTAGGCCTGGCAAGTGGGTTCACTTGCCAAGTCGAATTTACAGTTTAAAACTGCACAGACACTGCAGTGGCAGGTCTGAGACATGATTACAGAGCTACAAATGTGTGTGGCACAACCAGTGCTGCAAGCCCACTAGTAGCATCTGATTTACAGGCCCTGGACACCTCTAGTGCACTGTACTAGGGACGTACTAGTAAATCAAATATGCCAATCATGGATGAAGCAATTACATACACATTTTCTATAGGAGCACTTGCACTTTAGCACTGATTAGCAGTGGTAAAGTGCCCAGAGCAAAAAAAACTGCAAAAACAGAGGCCAGCACCCATCAACAACCTGGGAAACAGAGGCAAAAAGTTAAGGGAGATCACGCCAAGGATGAAAAGTCTAACACGCGTCCCCCTCCAGCTGTACATAGGGAGCAACTACCCAACCTCATGGGAGTTCTCATCACTAAGGCAGAAGAACCTGGACAGACCATCAGCATTCACGTGTTCTGTACCAGGACGGTGTTCCACCATAAAGTCGATCCCCTGTAGGGAAATGGACCACCTCAACATTTTTGGATTCTCAGCCCTCATCTGCGTTAACCATCTGAGGGGCCTGAGGTCGGTCTGAACCTGGAAGTGAGTCCCAAACAAGTAGGTCCTTAGCTTCTTTAGCACCCAGAACACAGCAAACTCTTTGAATTTTATGGCACTCCACCTACGTTCCCTGGGAAGTAACCTCCTGCTAATGAAGGCTATGGGTTGATCTAGGCTCTCTTCATTAAACTGTGAGAGTACTGCTCCAATACCATGCTCTGAGGCATCTGTTTGCACAACAGACTCATTGGGGTAGTTAGGTGCCTTCAGCACAGGTGCTGTGCATATGGCAGCCTTCAGGGCATCAAAAGCGGTCTGGCAAGCCTCTGTCCAGATTACCTTTTTGGGTTGCTTCTTAGACGTCAACTCAGTCAAGGGGGTAGCAATGGTACCATATCCCTGGACAAACCGCCTGTAGTAGCCAGTGAGACCTAAAAAAGCTCTCACCTCAGTCTGGGTTTTGGGAGGCTCCCAAGGCACAATGGTTTCAATTGTTTGCTGTAGGGGTGCCACCTGGCCACTCCCTACCTGGTGTCCCAAGTACACCACAGAACCCTGCCCTATTTGGCACCTACTTGCCTTAATAGTGAGGCCTGCCTTCTGCAGGGCCTCTAACACTCCCCAGAGGTGTTGCAGATGTTCCTCCCATGTGGAACTAAACACCGCAATATCTTCCAGGTAGGCAGCACTGAACTCATTTGGCCCCCAGCCAACACCTGGTTGACCAACCTCTGAAAGGTGGTAGGGGCATTCTTCATCCGAAATGGCATAACTTCAAATTGAAAGTGTCCATCTGGTGTAGGAAATGCTGACCTCTCCTTGGCCCCCTCAGTTAAGGAAATCTGCCAGTACCCAGACGTTTAGCCAAACGTACTGAGGTATTTGTCATCTCCCAACCGGTCAATGAGCCCATCGGTCAGGCGATGGGGTGTGTATCAGTCTTGCTGAACACATTGAGTCCCCAGTAGTCCACACAGAACCAGAGTTCTGAGTGGCACCAGGTGCAGGAGACTTTGGGACCAATACCACTGGGCTGGCCCAAGGACTGCTGGAATGCTCAATAACCCCTAGGGTTGACATCTTGGATACCTCTTCCTTAATGCTAGCCCTGACCCTGTCAGTCACCCTGTAAACCTTTTGTTTAATGGATGTACTGTCCCCAGTGTCCACATCGTGTGTGCACAAGTGTGTGACTCCTTCGATCAGGGAAAACAGTGAGGCGAACTGTCCCTTCACATGGCAAAAGTCGCTCTGCTGCTCTTCAGTCAGTGAGGGGGAGAGGATCACTCCCTCCACAAACCCATCTTTTTCTCCTGCAGACAGGAGGTCAGGAAGAGGCTCACTCTCCTCCTCCACCCCGTCATCTGTCGCAAGGAGCATGGACAGTTCAGTCCTCTCAAAGTACGTCTTGAGGCGGTTGACATGCAGGACCCTTCACGGGTTCCTTGGAGACTGCAAGTCCACCAGGTACGTGAATTAATTCTTGCACTCCCCCACCTCGAATGGCCCAGTCCACTTATCCTGGAGCGCCCTAGGCTCCACTGTCGCCATCAGTCACACTTTTTGACCAGGTTGAAACTCGACCAGAGTGGCATTCCGGTCATACCACCGTTTCATATCCTCCTGGCTTGCTTCCAGGTTCTCCTGTGCGAGACTCCTGAAGCAGGCAGTCTGGTTTCTCAAAGCCAGCATGTAGCTAAATACATCCTGGGGGGGTTTACTAGGAGCTTTCTCCAAAGCTTCCTTCACCAGACTCAAAGGTCCCCTCAGAGGGTGGCCATAGATGAGCTCAAAGGGACTAAGCAAACAGAAGGCATGGCAAGAGGATATCCCACTTCCGCCTCAAGGACTCTGACAGACCCATGATCATGCCTTTCAAGGTGCAGTTGAATCTCTCAACCAGACCATTACTTTGGGGGTGGTAGGGGGTGGTGAACTTATAGGTTACCCCACACTCCTTCCACAGAGACTTCATATACTTGAAGTTGGTACCCCTATCAGATACCACTTCATTGGGGAACCCCATGCGGGTAAAAACACTCATTAAAGCATGACCCACTACAGGGGAAGTGATTGACCTCAGAGGAATGGCTTCTGGGTTCCAGGTGGCATGGTCCACCAAGATCAGGATGAACCTGTTGTCCATCCATGGCTGTCTTGGGATCAAGAGGCCCCACAATGTCAATACCTACCCTCTTAAATGGAGTACTAACAATAGGTAAAAGTTGGAGGGGAGCTTTACATTTCCTCCCATTCTTGCCACTTGCCTGACAAGTTTGGCCAGACTTGCAATGTGCATCTGAGTGCCTGCGCATTAGGGGCCAGTGAAAGAGGGTGACAAGCCTCTCAAAGGTCTTTCCCGCTCCAAATATCCAGCTAAAGGCACATCATGAGCCAACCCCAGTAGGAAGGCCCTAAAGCACTGGGGTACCACCAGCACACGGGCTGACCCAGGCTCAGGAACCTTAGGCTCACTATACAGGAGGTCATCCTTCCAATAGATCAGGTGCGATCCTGGCTCCTTGCCAGCCGCCTGGTCTGCAGCCTGCTGCCGCAAACCCTCCAGAGTAGGGCATGTCTTCTGTGCTGCACAGAATGCTTCCCTGGTGGACTCCCCTCCTGCTGACACTGTGACAGCTCAGGGACCTTACCCAGTTCAGCCACCTGTTCCCCTGTAGGCTCCGGGGTGTCACCCTCAGGCTCCTCCTCCTCCCGGACCATGGGAACTTCTGAGGCCGGTTTCCCATGCCCCCTGCCCTTCCTCTTCTTGGAGGTCCCCTGGGCCACTGTTTAATGCTCCAGGGGCTCCTGACCACCCTGACGGGCTGCCATTGACTGGGTGGATACACATATCCACCCAGGAAGACCCAATATCTCCAAGTGAGACCTGTGTTTCACCTCCTTCCAAGGGGAATCCCCCAAACATTGCCTAGCAAACAATCTACAGGCATGGTTGGACTCACAGCTACCTTCAAGGAACCTGAGACCCCCCCCATTCAAAGGGAACCTGCGCCACTCTGCACAGGCGCTCTGAGTTGTCCACTCGCAACTATTTGGTGAAGTACCCGGGGATAAATCTGCTCTTCAGACAGCAGCTGACTCCTCACTGTAGTCACACTGGCTCCTGTGTCTTTCAGAGCCTCCACCCTCTGTTCATTGATGGTCACCCACTGCCTGTACGTTTTAGTGTTCTCAGGCACGAGGGTTCTCTGGACCATCTCACTGTACCCTAGTGAGACAAGGGTAATCTCAGCTGGCTCCCACCCACCTGGAACCAACTCCTCCCCAAGTGCTACACTAGCCAAACCCTGGGACTGTACACCAGTGGGGGCTGGTGTACTCTAGGGGCATTCGCGGTCCCACCCCACATGACCGACCACATGCATAACATTTATGTGGGGGTCCCCTGTCACTGGCTTCCCTTAGGCGAACCATGGCTTCTTCTTACTGGGAGGTTGGGAATCTTTATCCTAAGAATCAGTTTGAGGCCCTTTAGAGAACTCCCCCTGTTTAACCTACCCCCACTTTCTTCTGAGAGGGACCCTGCTCACCCTTGGCGTGGTCTCCTCCATACCTCTTTTGGACCCTGGTGCTCTCCCAGAGGTCTGCTTCCTGGGATCAGTCAGCTTGCTGTCAATCAGGTGCTGGCGCAGCTCTGGAAAACATAAACTGTAAAAGTGCTCTCAAGCAATCAGATTGTAAAGCCCCTCATATGTAGTTACCTTACTGCCTTTCACCCAACCATCCAATGACCTGCAATAAGAATCAACACATTCTAACCATGTTTGGGATTCCTTCTTCTTATAGGACCTAAACTTGTCCTTATACTGCTCAGGGGTGAACCCATATCTTGTGAGCCGGGCATCCTTAATGATAGTGTAGGTGAGATTCTGAACCTACCCTAAGGCTGTCAATATATCCCTCCCCTCTACCTCAAAGTGCTTCACACAGACCCGCCCCCCAATGAGCTTCAGGGGCAGATTCACGTGGAGAGCAGACTCATACCCCTTAAACCACAAGTATCTGTCGTCCTCCCTTTTGCAATCCTTCACAAGATCTTTAGGAATGTGAACCCTCCTTTCAGGCTGTCCAGATTTATGTACAACATGAACATTTGGTAGCATCTCTTTCAGATCTGATACTTTCCCCCACAGGAGTCTGTGTTTAATGGTGTTGCCTTTGGAATCTCTGAACTCATTCTGGCGCCAGCAATGCAGATATTCATTGAAGAACTGGACACAGTAATATGAATCACAAACAATCAGCATAAGCTGTGCAGGATCCGCATGTTACAGTGCCATCAACACTGCTTTAAGCTCTGCCAATTGTGCTGTGCAATCCCCTGTGGTTCGTGTAAATGTATGTAGGGGACTAAATTTATTGTCCTCCACATAGCCACTCACGACAGTGCAAGCAGCAGAATATTGGTGTTTTGTGCCAATTGCGGGTTGTGCTGAGCCATCGGTGTACATCATTCTATGATATTGTTCGATAGGCAATGCATTTGCTGGAACTGGGTATTCTAGTTTGTACTGCAAGAATTCTTGAGTTTGTAATTTTGGGTCAAAAATGTAGTCTACATCAGTGGCTGTCAAAGATGTAGCCCATTGTATCCAGCATGGATGTAATGCTTTAGCGTTTGGAATGCTGGCTTTGGTAAAAGCGTCCAGGTCTGGGATAGGAGAAACAACAATAATAAGTTTTCCTTGGGCAAGGGTTGTTCTTTAATGACAGCCATCTGTACAGCAGTGAGGATTTTCTCAGTGGGAGCAAAGCAATCCTCTGTTGCTGAGTATAAGTGTGATTTGAATGCAATCGGGACTGTCTCACCTTCATTAAATGTCACATAGGTGAAACCGATGGCACCACCAATTACTCTGATGACCAAATGTGTTTTGTTGTCCCTTGCGTGTAAGTGTTGTGCTGCAAGCATGTCTGTCATCAGTTCTCTAAGAATTTGTGTATGTTCAATAGTCCAGAATTTGCTTGAAAAATCTGGACATATCAAGTCATATAAAGGTTTTATGTGTGAAGCATAATTTGGAATGTAAGTTCTGCCAAAATCTAGGAAACCCAATAGAGACTGGAGTTTTTTAATCATATTTGGAGGATGTAGTTGTGCACATTTTTCTAAGAACTGTGGCGCTAGGCTCTTACCTTCACTTGACAGCTCATATCCCAGAAACAGCTGAGGAAGGCGATTTTTGTTTTTTTTAAATTTAATTTGCAGCCAAATTCGGCAAATTCAATGACAATGCGGGCTACCCATCTTAAATGTTGTAGCAATTCATCATCCGTAAGATAAATATCATCTACATTGGACAAGGCTTCAGGACCAATCTCGTGCAAAACAGTCCTGGGCTGTTCTTATACCCCTGAGGTAAATGACAGAATTCTTTCTGGGAGCATAGTGCACCGAAACATGTTAGGTTTCTACTCTCAGGCGCTATATTCTGGCAGAAGAAACCATTGGAAATATCCAGTGTTGTTTTGTATTTTTTATGCACTATGTTATTCATTAGTGCTGTGCTATGTGAGTTTTGTATAGCATATGTGCGTGTATGGCTGTTTAAGTGTTTGTAGTCTAATACTATTCTGTATGAATGGTCAGGCTTTGCCACTTGGAATAACGGATTATTCATTGGAGAGACACAGGGTTCAATTACGCCCTGGTACTCTAATTGTGTGAGTATTTCCGTCACAGGTGCTTTTGCATCATGTTTTTTGGGCTACTGAGGTTGTGGTTGATTCTTAAAAGGAATTACATGGTAATTGTGATTTTGGTACAACGCAGGTGCCTGTGCCAAAGCCCAATCAATGGCATAGGATTCAGCGAGTTCCTCTGGAACAAGGGTCGAGAAAGAGCGTTCATAACGTCTTCTCCATATGGGCAGGTACGGACAAATTTGGGTGGCCAATCCTGTTCGGCCAACAAAACAAAACATCATATATGTTTACCACGTGATCCCAAAAGATTGTGTCTATTATGCGCTCAATGTCTCCTTCTAACTGTAACGTTACTTTATATACACTATCAGGAGTGGAGACACGCATGTCTGCAATTTCTACTTGTATAAAGTCATCAGTTGCTTTCACCTCCAGATGCTCTAGAAGACTCCGGTGAACTATTGTGACCTCTGCCGCTCTGTCTAGCAGTGCTAGTGACCACTTTCTATTCTTCAAGAGGACCGTCATCCTGAGTGGCATGTCGAACTGCTGCCACTGTTTTCTTTTTGAAGTGGTTTTTTTTTTGAGCCGGTTTCTCTTCCTTTTTAACAAAAACCTCTGATGAGCGCTGTGATTCCTGTCTCGGTTTCACATACTCAGTTCTTCGCTCTGATCACCCACCTCTCTCATTTCGTTTTTCCGATGAGTCATGAAAGGAACGAGATTGGCGTGTATCAGTATATTGATATCTATCAGGCGTTTATATATTATTGCTATTTCTGAGATTATATCTATTTTGTGGGGTCTCCATCCCTGGAGATTCTTCCCTCTCTTTCTTAGGAGTTTGTTGTTCTGGAGCAGCACGTGCTGGGTTCGTGTTTAATGTTTGCATTGCGAATTGTACTAATCATCTATATATCGCTGTTAATTCTATATATAAGCAACAAACCTCAGCTATGGCTAAATTTGCAACTGTAGGATGTGGTGATTAGGTGGCCAATAAAGGGCAGGTAGGGCTATCGTTACTTAGAGGACCTAACCTTACTGGTAAAATTGTGTCTGGTAGGGCGCCATCAAGCCACTTATTATGTTCTTGATAAGATAATGGTATTTCTAAAAATGCGTATGCTCTGTATTGTCCAGGTGATTTTGCAAGTGTATAATAATGAAATGTATGGGGGTTATTCCAACTTTGGAGCAGGTGTTAATCCGTCCCAAAAGTGACGGAAAAGTGACGGATTTACCACCAGCCGTATTACGAGTCCATTATATCCTATGGAACTCGTAATGCGGCTGGTGGTATATCCGTCACTTTACCGTCACTTTTGGGACGGATTATCACCTCCTCCAAAGTTGGAATAACCCCCTATGTGTGTTAACATCAACTGCAGGAAATGTGACCCAAGAATAAAACAATTCTGTTCTATAAGCCGCTTGGGCATCCACCACAAATGTGACTGGACCCCCCGGGCCGTTAGGCCATTTGCTAATAAATGTGTAGTCAGAGGTTGTCTCATATTAACTGCTATTTGTATCTGCTGTGGATTTGCCAAACTATATATTCAGAGAAGGCACACCAAATAGGGATTTCCTTTTAAAGTTCAAGCTTGAACAACATCCAGCCTCAGATAGTATAGCCTACGTAGCTGGGGTGGCAATCCTCAGTACCATGGATGTCTCTGTATACGATATTGAGGTGTCATTGTATAAAATGAGACAGAGATACTCCGGAGTACCCGAAAATCAGGGCCTGACCAAATGTTGGTGGCGCCATGTCGCGTAGGCTCTCACTATTCTAATGAGATTACTGGATTTTGAGCGGCAGAATAGCCGGTGTGGGTGACTAAGTCTAAACCACTGTGGGTGGCACCTGTCGCTCCAATCCGGGTTTTGCTCCGGTTAACTAGCAGTGCCTCATCTCTACCCAAATATAGAGATGACTAGGCAGCCAGACGCATGACATACTTGGCTTCTCAGGGAAGACGTGGTCACTCAGGTCTAATCCTGTTCTCTCATTTAAATTAAGTCTCATATATAAATGACAAACAGAAGAAGTATATGTTTTAATAATGAGTTCAATAAAACAAATGCATCTTAGATAGCAAAGCGTGAGCTGCAATAAACAGGACGACACAACATGACAGTATTAAAATTGTGATGAGAAGAGTGAAGCATTAAAACAACGCTATCATATTGTCACTATAATCAAAGGACTAGCTGCTACCTAGGCAATGATAGAGCACAGCATGTTAAACTCTAATTCTGCCCTTCAGGTTCACCTTGGAAGGCATCAACCCCCATACCTGAGCAAAGGCCTGTGGTCTGCATTAGCATCTGTAGCAAAGCATTCAGCAATCAGCATACAGTCGTGGTTCCCTGGCTGGAATCTCCCTCTAACGTGTAAGGGACAAAGAAGTGTTTTTATAATAACAAAGCTGATGTTCTGAGAAAATGTCCCTACATAAGGATGCATGTTTTCTATGAATGTTGGAGACTAAACTTCTACCACGTTCACCAGCAATGTACCATGCTGTAGCCTTGGAAGAAGCACAGAGTGAGCAAGAATGTCTTGTTTGAGAACAGAGTGCATGCCTAGGCAAAAACAGTTAGATAGACGGAAAATTAAACAAGACCGTAGAAATGGTTATTGTAACAATAGTAAGACGAAGCTGAATTAAATATATCCAGGTTATAGTGCACAGCGGCCAACTGTGTTAAATTAACGTGCATGGAGCTACAACTAAAATGGCTACACAACACTATGATCTGCACTCAGGTGTCCCTTCATGGCCACTGCAATTCGGGGGTCGCACACTTGGCCAGTTTTCTGAAGGGTACTCCCGTCTCTTTGATTCAACCAGCATTTCATGTACTTTCCAATGGAAGTTATGAGGTGCTGAGCGATCAAAGCTGTTGGGGTATGCGACCGGGCATAGCCTACACAATTTAGGTCTCTAAGGTTGTTACGTGTTGTGGACATGTTTTATCCCCCCCCACAAGAGAGATAAAGGTATCAGAAATGTGGCCTCACACTGATACCGTTAATGTAAATTATGACAAGCTGAGTAGACTAAAGGCGCTACTGTTTCAAAAACAGGTCTTGTTCACATCCACTAGACAGACGTATGTTCTCAAGATTGCGAGATCATCAGCCGAAATACAATCCTTATTAAATACCAACTTCCTTAAGCAGTTTGGTGAGCTGGTATCCAGAATATTCAACACCTCGAGCACTACTGGGATTGTCCATTTCTTTAAGGCTGTCGGGTCTGGATTTGTGTCTGTCTTCCAGACTATCTTCAGAGTCATCCCGTCGTCCATCCATTCACTCTTTTAAAGTGTGTTTGGTGGCTTTCCTGTAATTTTGGTATTATTTGTCGGAATAATACTGCTATTTTTTCTGATTCACAGTGGTTGTTTCTTTACAGCTACACAGAGCGATGGAGCCACTACCACCAGCACAACTGTGCTGTGAACGCATGGATCAGATCTTCAATGCTTCCTTTGCTGGAGGGAACTAGAGTGGAATTGGTCATTGTCATTTCGACCACTCCTCTGGTGCATGCAGCCTGTCTTAAGGTATGTATGGTGCTTCTTCGAACATTTGCCGACTGTGTGTCTTGCCGTCCTGCCAGTATCTCCTGTGGACCAAGAACTGCTGATGTCCCCGATGAGGGATCATACACGGTCGTGCCCCATGAGAATAAGGCTGATCCGCGAGGACACTTATGAACACTCAGAGTTGGTTCTTCCATGTAGGGACAATGGCACTGCGCACTTTTGCTCCATGAATCCATTCGCCCAAGTGATCGATCTTACATCAGACAATTTGGCCTCATTTTTTGATGACGTTTTACAAGGTGACTTTGGAGCAAGTCTTCAAGATCATGACTATAGTTCCACGCCACAATGATTTACTTTGGCCTGCTGTGCTTGTCATGGTTGACTTTAAGTCTCTTTTGGTATGTTATAAACGTTCAATTTTTAACTATGTTTTTAACTTTGGTTTTTATGCTTCGCTTTTAGTCCAGAGCAACTTTTTTAGCTTTTTGGATTCCCTCACCTTCAGTGGCGTCCAGTACTGGCGTCATACTTATTACAGCAATGGGGAGGGTGTAGTGAATCCTAGTTTGTTTTAATGGGAGAACAGGAGTTAGCTTAGCCTTTGGCTTGCAGACTCGTGCCCCAGTCACCTAGCGAATTTTAACCTACTTAGCTTGCTCTGTCTTAGACCATTTATTTAATTAATTATTTTAAGATGGCTGCCTTGTTTATAGTTAAGCCTTTTTGTTTAGAGTTATGTTATCAGTGTCACTGCGCTAAGGCGTTGACTCATGCAACAAAGACAAACAAACTGTAGGTGCTCACATTAGAAATTACTGTCCCAAGCATGCAGCCTTATCTATTGTTTTAGAACAACCCACGTCAGGGGTCCAAGTAGATCTGTATAAATACACCACACTTTAGGCAGATAAGCAGAGGGATTCCGACCAGATACCATTGCTGCTGCACGTTGCCTTGACGCTGACCTGGACTTCGGTTCTTCCGAAGTCTGAGCTCAAGGCCTCATTCAAGGTAACTAGGGTTGGGGGCTCCTTCCAGGGACATGGCATTGGCAGATTAGGTTTTAAATGCCCAGCTCTCCTATAAGTAGAAGGTTAGACCTATCATGATAGGATACTAGGACATACTAAATACTTTGGCCCTCATTACAACATTGGCGGCAAAAGCCACTTACCGCCATGCAGAAGACCACCAATAGACCGCTGTGGCAGCAGAATTCCGCCACGGTCATTATGACCCACTGCTCGGAATCTGCAAAAATTGAGACACCCACACAAGTCCGCCACACAAAAGGTCAGTGATAAACTGGCGAAAACAAATCCTCTACCGTCACGCCAACAAAAATACGCCCACACTATCACGACCCACGAATCCACGCGGCGGTCTTTCAACCGCGGTATTCCATTGGCGGTACACACCGCTGCGCTCAAAATGCACACACTCTTACAAAACACAGACACATTGGACAAATCAAAACACACCTGAAACACATACACACACCACTCCCACACACCCATTGCAATATAAAATGCACACCCACATCACCCACAAACCCCTACGACCAAAATTCCGAAAGAAGGCCAGAGAGAGACACTACAAACTACTACCAAGCATTCACAGGCACACAATACCATCACCCACATAACTTCCACGCACCTCACACAACACACCACTAAATCTCAACCCACTTATCACTACACACACCACCCCACACATCACCCACACCACCCCATGGCACGGCAAAGACACCCCAGGTTCTCTGAGGAGGAGCTCAGGGTCATGGTGGAGGAAATCGTCCGGGTAGAGCCACAGCTATTTGGATCACAGGTGCAGCACACCTCCATAGCTAGGAAGATGGAGCTATGGTGAAGAATAGTGGACAGGGTCAACGCAGTGGGACAGCACCCAAGAAATAGGGATGACATCAGGAAGAGGTGGAACGACCTACAGGGGAAGGTGCGTTCCGTGGTCTCAAGACATCACCTTGCGGTTCAGCGGACTGACGGCGGACTCCCACCTACGTCCCCAGAACTAACAAAATGGGAGGAGCAAGTCTTGGCGATTCTGCATCCTGAGGGCCTCCCAGGAGTAGATGGAAGAATGGACTCTGGTAAGGCAATGCTTTACTACTATATCCCCCACCCTACCTGCATGCCATTACATACCCCCACCCTCGCCCCCACCCCCATCACTCCAACTCCTCACAAATATCCCAGTATCACAAACCACACATCCCAACACCAAGCCCTGCATGCAACAACAAAGCATGGATACCCATCACCAAAGCATGGGCACTGCACATTCCCAAACACCCCCCTAAACCACCATCACACAAGGTCCCACACAGGAATGCAAGCACTGGGGTACATGGTCAGCCACCCATTGCACACCATGGCACACAGATGCAATGAACATCCTTTTATACCCCTGCAGGACCCCTACCCAACGTCACTCGACAGGAGGGTCCACACATGTCCACACCACCAACAGAAGAGGCCCACAGTGATGACAGCAGCTCTGTCCAACTGGATCTAGATGACCAGCCCGGCCCATCTGGGACCTCAGGACAGTTGGGTCCCCTGACACAGTCACAGGCCACCACAGAGGTTCCCCCCTCTGGAAACACCAGCACAGCACCCACCTAGCGGGCCCATACCTCTGTCCCCAGGACACATCAATCAACAGTATATCCACCACTACAGGGAACCCAGGCTAACCCACCACCCCAACAACAACAGGGACCTGGGGGCAGTGGCAGTGGGCACACGGTCCAGGAGACAGAGGTCCAGGAATACAGGGGAACTGGGAGGGCTTCTGTGCGACAGGGGGAGGACAGGCCCAGGGAACCCAATCTCCACAAGGCCCTCTCCAACATCATGGGAGCATACCACCATTCCTAGGAGACAATGGCAACAGTACTAGCCAAGTTTCAGGAGACCTAGCGGCTGCAGGAGGAACAGTATTTGGGCTTCAGGGAGGAACTCAGATCCATCAATTCCACCCTGGGCACCATCGTAAGGGTGCTGAAGGAAGTCCTCAACACCAGGAGGGACACTGTGGCACAACAAGGGGCCCCTGACACTAGCCTGGATGATGAACTGCCCACCACCTCCTCTGGTGCTGGTGGACAGGAGGCACCGCCACAGGACCACCACACCAGCACCCCATCCCCTGCAGAGGGAGAACCACCCTGCAAATGGTCCCTGAGATCCAGGACAAAGACAGAGAACGATGCAAAGACCCCCACCAAGAAATGTGACCACCCTGAATGTCATCTTTTTGTCCCACCTTGTCACCCTGTCCATCCTCAAACTGCCCCAGCTCCACTTCCTATGCCCATTTGGGCAATGCACCTGTGAGACTAATAGACTCGACTCTGCCATGGACATTCCTCCACCATAACCCCTCACCATTTTACAGCACCCTCCAATATTGAGCACTTAAATAAACACCCTTAAAGCACAAAACAATCTGGAGTCTGTCTGTGATTTCGAAATGGTGTATTAGCAATTACAGTGTCAAAATGCTCTTTCAATTGTAATGTCAACATACCTATGTCACACAGCTCTAGTCCATGAGGAAACAAAGCAGATGTCACACAGTGAGGCCCACATCTGTGAAATCGTAAAGGAAAGTGACAACTCAGTGACCATACACTGGGTGAAAACGACAGACAGTAGAGAGGTAGTAGTGGTAAAGGTCCGCTCTATGATCCTCTGAGTTCACCCATGGGCCTCATTGTAGCGTTCCTCTGCCCTTGTCCTGGGATTCCTCACTGGGGTCAGTAACCATGACAGGTTGGGGTAACCAGAGTCACCTGCAAATGGCGAGGGACAACTGTTAGACACACACTAACCTGAAGGGATGTTCCCAGACCCAGACAACCATTCCCACTGACTTGCTTCCAGGTGCTCACCTAATAGCCACACACGGTGCCTCTGGAGTTGACCCATCACATAAGGAATGCTGCTATTCCGCAGGATGTAAGCGTCATGCACTGAGCCAGGGAATTTGGCATTCACATGGGTGATGTAGTGGCTGCCAAACACACCATCTGCACATTCATTGAATGATAACTCTTCCGGTTTCTGTACACATGTTCACTCCTGCGGGAGGTACCAAAGCCACATGTGTCCCATCAATGGCACCTATGATGTTGGGGATATGTCTCAGGGCATAGAAGTCACCTTTCACTGTAGGCAAATCCTTCACCTGATGGAAAACGATGAAGCTCCGCATGTGTTTCAGCAGGGCAGACAATACTCTGGACAACACGTTGGAAAACATAGGCTGGGACATCCCTGATGCAATGGCCACTGTTGTTTAAAATTACCCACTTGCAAGGAAATGGAGTACTGACAGCACCTGCACTAGAGGGGGGAATCCTGTGGGATGGCAGATAGCTGACATCAGGTCAGGCTCCAACTGGGCACACAGTTCCAGGATTGTGGCACGATCAAGCCTGTAGGTGATGATCACATGTCTTTCCTCCATTGTCGACAGGTCCACCAGCGGTCTGTACACCGGAGGATGCCGCCATCTCCTCACACGTCCGAACGGACGGTGCCTATGAAGGACAACAGCGAGCACAGAGTCAACCAACTCAGAGGTACGTACCCACAGCTTACACAGAACACGATTCATAATCCAAAATTTGCATGTATGAGTGTTGAGGCAAGGCCTAGGTATGTGTGACACAGTTAAAAATTAAGCCATGTGGGCCCTGAAATGGCGGCTGCCTGACCTGTAAAGTATGACATTGGGATGTGAGGTAACTACGCTGGCGTTGTACACCGTTGCAGTAGACAGTCGAAGACCGCAGCGCAATTCTGCATTGGTTAACATTGGACCCTATGGGTCCCAGGAGCCAATGACGATGTACGCCGGCGGTGACGGTACGCACCGCCACAGACGTGACCACCATTTTCTATCTGTTCAATCACTCGATACCTGATCTTCGACAGGAGAGGACCTACACTGCAAGTGCTGCTGTGACCTCAGTCTGGAAGAGACAATGGCTTGTGCATCTGGGGAAAGGGCCCCTGCCTTCACCACAGAGGAGTTGGAGAAACTCGTAGATGGGGTCCTCCCCCAGCACACGCTATTCTACGGTCCTCCAGACAAACAGGTAAGTACACTGGGAGCATACTGTATGGGCTATGCCTGTGTGGAGTGGGGTGGATGAAAGATGGGGGAGGACATTGAGGCGTGCATGAAACGAGGGTGACTGCATGTGCCACATGGCAAGGGTAGGGATGGGGGCCAATGACTGTGACGGTGTAGTTGGTAATAACTTTTCTTTTTCCCCTGTACAATTCATGTAGGTCAGCGCGCACCAGAAGAAGGACATCTGGCATGCCATCGCCAAGGACGTCCGGACCCTGGGGGTCTATCACAGACGGAGCACCAACTGCCGTAAGAGATGGGAGGACATTCGCCGCTGGAACAAGAAGATGGCGGAGGCCCAGCTGGGGATGGCCTCCCAACGTGGGAGGGGTGCCTGTCGCACCATGACCCCCCTGATGTTCAGATTCTGTCGGTGACGTACCCAGATTTGGATGGGCACTTGAGGGCATCACAGCAGCAACAATAGGGTGAGTACACTCTCATTCAGCTGATTCAGTGCGCAGTGGAGGTGTCTGGGTGGGGGAGGTGGGCTGTGGGTTTCCCTAGGCCAGGGCGAGTGTGCTAGTTAGGTCCACTTCTTCTGGCAGACCCTGTGGCATTCCACCCCACCTGTGTACAGTGCCAAGTACACCTAGTCAGGCTCCTGTGACATCCATGTGTGCAGATGTCGCCCATAGCCTTGTAGGCCATTTCCCAGGGATTGAACAGTGGAGCCCAAGTGCACGGCGTAGTGCAGGGGGCTTCTGTGTCTGTCGTGTCCGCCAAAGGTAGCGGTAATGCATGCACTCAACATGTCTTTCTTCTGTCCCCCCCCCTTGTTGTGGTCTCCCTGTTCTTGTGTGCATTAGCATCATCAGGTGGAGGAGCAGTGGCACCGGAGCAGGAGGGAGCTGCATCCCACATGGCCCTGGAGGGAGAGACTTCGGACTCGGAATTCACCAGTAGGACGGAGAGCAAGGGGAGCTCCACGGCGGGGACAGCAGCTGACACCAGTGATATGGACTCGTCCTCTGATGGGAGCTCCCTTGTGGTGCCTGCCACATCTGTGCCCCTGCATCTACAGGTACAGCCGCCAACCCACCTACCAGCACCACCCTCCCAGCAGCCCCTCAGCCTTTGAACTGTGCCCGCTCACCCAGGAGGGTGGGCATCACCTTCGCCCCAGGCATTTCAGGCCCTGCCCCAGTCACCCCTGCTGCCCTCAGTGAGGAGGCCATTGACATCCTCAGGTCCCTCACTGTTGGGCAGTCTACCATTTTGAATGCCATCCAGTGTGTAGAGAGGCAGTTGCAACAAACCAATGCATTCCTGGAGGGCATTCATTCTGGTCAGGCAGCCCTTCAGCGAGCTTTTCAGACTCTGACGTTAGCACTGGTGGCAGATATTGTCCCTGTCTCTAGCCTCCCCCCTCCAACTTCCTCCACCCAGACCCACACCCCTGTACCACAGCCTACCCCAAGCACACCATCAGACCAGCATGCACACACCTCAACACACAAAGGAACCTCAGGCAAACATAAGCACCACACATCCCACAGGCACTCACACAAGTATCACACACATGCAGACACACCAACATCCACTGTCTCCACTGTGTCCCCCTCCTCCTCGTCTCCCTCCTTCCTCCCAGTCTCATCTCCACTCATACCTGCATGCACTACATCTACAGCCACTACTTCCATCACCAGCACACACACCACCACACCCCGCTCACGTGCAGTCACCAACCCCACTACCATGCACATGTCCCCTGTGTCCTCTACCAGTGTGTCTGTGACGCCACCTCCTAAGATACACAAACGCAGGCACACACCCACCCAACATCTATCCACCTCACGACAGCCACCAGCGCATGCACCTTCATCCAAAGTCACCAAACGTACACCTCCTACAACCACAACCTCTTCCTCCACTCCCAAACCCCTTCCAGCTACCCGTCCCAGTGTCCCCAAGAAACTTTTCCTGTCCACCCTTGATCTCTTTCCCTCACGTCCCCCACCCTGTCAGTCTCCTAGGGCCCGACTCTCCAGGTCCCAACCTTGCACCTCAGCCACAACATCTCCGGGACCAGTGGTGCCAGTAGTCACTGGATTCTGGAGTGCACCAGGCAGCAGGGCAGCCAGTGTGGCAAGGAGCCACAGCACGGACAGTCCCCCACCTGTCAAGCATCAAAAGTTGGCCAGTGGGTGAAAACTCCAGCCACCAAAGCCGCTCCCAGGGGTACAGGTGGGAGTGAGGAGTCAGCTGTGACACCTTCCAAGGTGGGGAAGGGGCACAAGAAACCCGGCAAGTCTGGGAAGAGCAGCACAGTGGAGAAGACCGCCATCATCCCTGCTGCCCAGGAGGCAACCGCCATCATCCCCACTGCCCAGGAGGCGACCGCCATCATCCCCACTGCCCAGGAGGCAACCGCCATCATCCCCGCTGGCCAGGAGGCCACCGCCATCAGCCCCGCTGGGGCAGACAGGACCACCAGCACCAGCCCCTCTGGGCCAGACAGGACCACCAGCACCAGCCCCGCTGGGCCAGACAGGACCACCAGCAGCTGAGTCGCTGGGCCAGACAGGACGGCCAGCAGCTGAGTCGCTGCCAAGGACCCTGCCGCAACAAGCACCGCTGAACAGGACACCGCCGCCACAAACACCGTTGAACAGGACACCTCCTCCACAGGCACAGCTGCCAAGGACACCGCCCCGCCACAAGCACCGTTGAACAGGACACCTCCACAGGCACCGCTGCCAAGGACACCGCCCCGCCACAAGCACTGCTGAACAGGACACCGCCGCCACAAGCACCACTGCACAGGGCACCTCCGCCACAAGCACCGCTGAACAGGACACCTCCGCCACAAGCATCGCTGAACAGGACACCGCCGCCACAAGCACCGCTGGCCCATGAGCACCAAGGGCACTGACGCTACTGAGTCCGCCAGGAGCAGGATGAAGCACTCTGGGCACAAATCCCACTCCAGAACCAGTGGAGAAAGGCATCCACTACCTCAGTCCTTGGCAGGATGAAGCACTCTGGGCACAAGGCCCCCTCCAGAACCAGTGGAGTATCACATCCACTCACACAGTCCTTGGCAGGATGAAGCACTCTGGGCACAAAGGCCCCTCCAGAACCAGTGGAGAAAGGCATCCACTACATGAGTCCTTGGCAGGATGAAGCACTCTGGGCACAAAGCCCCCTCCAGAACCAGTGGAGTATCACATCCACTTACACAGTCCTTGGCAAGATGAACCACTCTGGGCACAAAGCCCCCTCCAGAACCAGTGGAGAAAGGCATCTACTACCTCAGTCCTTGGCAGGATGAGGCACTCTGGGCACAAAGCCTTCTCCAGAACCAGTGGAGAGATACATCCACTCACACAGTCCTTGGCAGGATGAAGCACTCTGGGTACAAAGCCCTCTCCAGAAGCAGTGGATACTGTTATCCACTTGTGAGACTGTGGCTTTGCACTCCCCAGGATTGAACAGTGGGAAAATCATCCACTGTAGAGACTTGAGAGACTGTGGCTTTGCACTCTCCAGGATTGGACAGTGGGCATGGGGCCCCTTCGTGGATTTGGCGTTGTGCACTCAACCGGCTGAGGTGCCCCCCTTTCCCTTCCCCCTGAGGTGCTTGTTTTATTGCTATCTGATGCCCCTGTAGTTCTCTCCGTCATGTTCGGGTATTGAGTGTGGGCCTCGCCCTTGCAGTGTTGGCCCAGTGTTCCACGGACTTCAATGGAGCAATACTTGGACTACTATTCTTGGTGTATATATTTGTTTATAGTGTATATATATTTTTGCGTACTGGATTTTAATATATTACAATGGTTACACTCATTTCCTTTTGTCTTTGCATTCTTCCAGGAGGTTTGGGGAGTGTAACTGTAATGTATCATGCTGTATTAGTGTGTGTGTTGTCGTGGGTGAGAGTGGGGGTGTTGCGTGTTGCATGTGTGTGTCCCTGTTTTTTCCCTCCCCCGTGTTGTAGGTGCAGTACTCACTGTGGTCTTCCTCGCTGGCGTTCGTGCTCCTCGTAGAAAAGCAAGAAGATAAGGGCTGGGAAAATGTGAAGCTCTGGTTCCATGGCGTCCTGGTTCCTCGTGGGGTGTGTAGAGGTGAGTGTTTTCCGTTAGAAGTCCAGTTTCCGCCACGTTTTTGTTTGCGGTGAATCCACCCCGGAAAAGGTGGCGGATTGGTAGGTTGTGATACTGTGGGCGGTACATTGTCCTCCGCCTGTCTGTTGGCGGTGACCGCCGCGCTGTTTGTTTGTACCACCTTGGCGGTCAGAGTGTTAAAGTGGCTGTCTTTGTTGGCGGTTTCCGCCACAGTCGTGATTCCATTTTTTTTACACCAGCCTGTTGGCGGTCTTACCACCACTTTAACACCATCCGCCAGGGTTGTAATGACCACCTTTATGTCTTTCCATGCTAACGCAAGATGGTGGGGTCTTCATGATTAGGACTCTTGTCTTTACAATTCTATTTCTTGCACTGTTCATTATCTTAATCATTGTAGCCTATGCGATTTACCGCATTGTATTAAATATTGAAACATCATTGCATCTTCGTCTTTGCCTGCGTTTGGTTGAGACATGATATATCTGTGAGAAAGGGGTAATTTCCGTTAACAATGAAACTTCCTGAGATGTCATACTTTTGAGTCCATGCCTAAAGGCTGCCACAAATTACCTTTAACTATTTGGGTTGTTGGTGAGGTACTGCTAGTGAGCCGGAAGGGTTGGGACTACAGTTGTAACTTGTTGTAGGATAGGCATAGTCATACAAATATAAGTACTGTCATCCTTGAACCAGCAGTCTTGCCCCGAGCAAGACTGCAAACTATGACAGGAACAGTGCTGACCAAAAGCAACCTTAATGGGACTTCCACGAAGGTGGGATTCAGACCCACGCCTGCAGATAACTACGGATTAGCAATCCATAGCCTTAACCACTCGGCCACCGCTCCACCCTGTATCAGGCTCGAAAGCATTTATACACAAGAGGTACTCTGGTGTCACTATTCTGTAGCTAAAATGTAAGAGCGAAAGCAACATATCCAACTCCCCACCTTTCCGCAACTTGGGTCCAACATATCATTTTCTGGTATAATTCCTCCTATGTGCTTGTGAGACATAATAATGAGATTCCCCTGGACTTTGTCGGAACTGACGAGATATAATTGAATGTGGTTTTCAATATACAGAAGTTTATATTATAGGACAATTATAGAATCTCTTCCGGTTCCACTGTAGTTGCAGTAATCAGGGTAACATATTTGCATATGAGTTGATCTTGAATACGGTATGTTGATGAAGATCCTGTCGTCTACTTAGTCACCTCCAGGTGACACAATTAGAGCCATGCTGGAAGAATGAGCTCCAGTGGCGCCATTTTTTAGCGTGTGGCACTTATATAGCAGTACTTGCACTGAGCCATGCCAAGGTTGTGAGTTCGAGCCTCACCTGGAGCAGCTGCATGATCTTTTTAAAATCATTTCACTGAAAGTAAAAATTAAGCACACAGTAAAGATGGCGATTGTTAAACATTCTTTACTTCTATTCAGGATCTTCCTGTCTGACTCCTTTGGGTCCCTAGGATCACATCCCCTTCGGGGGATTCATTCAACTAGTTTAAATAAAATATAGCTCATAAAAATAGCAAAAGGAGAGCATCATCACACAAAGGCGTTAGACCGAATATGCTATTCCTCTAAAGTAGATCGTGGCGCTTTTGTGCTGTGATTGTTCCTCCAATACAAAATTCATTTTTAATTTCTCCACAATTTTGAAAAATAATGCCTGCTAGAAGTCAACATTTTAAAGTGATTCTAGCCATGACACGTATTTCTCTAATCTGTGATCGTGGTCCCTGCTCGATTTCTCTTTTCCTCATCCCCATCCTGATTCTACTTCTTGAGACACCAGGTTCACTTCTTTATCCACCCCAACCAATCAAGGTCACCAAATCTATGAAACAAGTCTGCCTGCATTCACTTTCACTTTAAGTACAAAATAAGTTGTATCATTTGGACAGAGAGCATGAGAAAAGGAAGTTTATGGTGAGTGGTGGCTGGGGTTTGAGGATTCATCTCATTTGCCTGAGAGCCGAGGTATCTGTGAGCTATAGTGTTTTGAGAGGAAATAAATGAAAATCTCCAAGGTGCCACTGCTCGAGGCCTATAACGCTCGTTATGTGGAAGCGGATTGAGTAGAAAGAGAGGTCAGAGTACTCGCTCAACCTTTCCAAGGAACGGTAACATTGAGTTATTATCTGGCTTTGCACGGCAGGGTGAGAAAGGCATTTGTCAGGCAATCGGAAGGGGAGGGGAATGACTTGTAGTTCTATGGCATTATTCAAGACTTCTTGCTAAGATGAAAGCAGAAAAGTGAACCTTGGCAATGAGCAAGCTTAAAGTGCGGTGTGCTACCTAGGTGGAATGACTTCAAAAGTGTTAGAGGGAAGCATATTTACGAGGTCTTGATGAGTATTGAACTCGTTATTGATGGTTTACAAGACCAGTACTCGGCCACTGCGCTAGAAGGTCAGAGAATTTCGTTGCATCAAATTGCACTATGTAGTCTTAATGCAGAATGAAGACAGCTGTGAGTTTCAGACTGTGCATGGAAACTGATCTACTTATGAATGTCTACATATACGCACAAATGAAAGTACATGCTTAAGGCACTTTTCTTGGGAGATGGCAAAACTGTATTTTCTTCTGATAATAGAAAAGTAGTCACATTACTGAGGATATGGATATCTCTAGTTAGTATGTCTGCAATCTTAGACAAGTAGAGGAAACTACTCATCAGAAGGGATATGTCACTGTAGGACAGACATAAGTAAATGGCGCTTGAAACAGCAGACACTTTAGTAGTAAGAGCTGCTTTCTATTCACTCCAGATATCCAAACTAAGTATAAGCCCATGATTGAAGGAAAGACATTCTTCTGGGCTCTCCATGAAAGACTGAATTTCTATTAAACACAACACCCTCCATTTTATTTAATATAGTTGCTACAATGGAATAGCCAGATGGGCTCATCTAACGCTTTCTGGACCTGTCTCGGAAGAGAGTGTAATTATACTGGGAGCAGTGCTGACCTTCAAAAGCCACCTTAATGGGACTTCAATGAAGGTAGGAAGTCTAACCCACGTGTGCAGAGCACAATGGATTAGCAGTCCTTCACCTTAACCACTTGGCCAACTTGGCCACTCTGCAGCAAGCTCTAAAGCATTAGTACACAAGAGGTACTCTGGTGTCACTATTCTAAAGCTAAAATAATAGCCGAAGCAAGATATCCAGCTCCCCGCCTGTTCAATTTCTCTTTTCCTCATCCCCATCCTGATTCTACTTCTTGAGGCACCAGGTTCACTTCTTGATCCACCCCAACCAACCAAGGTCACCAAATCTATGAAGCAAGTCTGCCTGCATTCACTTTCACTTTAAGTACAAGATAAGTTGTATCATTTGAGCAGAGAGCATGAGAAAAGGAAGTTTATGGTGAGTGGTGGCTGGGGTTTTGAGGATTCACCTCATTTTCCTGAGATCCGAGGTATAAGGGAGCTATAGTGTTTTGAGAGGAATGAAATTAAAATCTCCAAGGTGCCACTGCTCGAGCCCTATAACGCTCGTTATGTGGAAGCAGATTGAGCAGAAAGAGAGGTCAGAGTACTCGCTCAACCTTTCCAAGGAACGGTAAACATTGAGTTATTATCTGGCTTTGCCCGGCAGGTTGAGAATGGCGTTTGTTAGGAGTTCGTCAGGCAATCGGAAGGGGAGGGGAATGACTTGTAGTTATATGGTATTTTTCAAGTCTTCTTGCTGTGATGAAAGCAGAAAAGTGAACCTTAGCAATGAGCAATCTAAAAGCGAGGTATGGTTCCTAGGTGGACTGATTTGAAAACAGTTAGAGTAAAAGCACATAGGCCGGGCCTTAATGAGTCTTGAGCCTATGATCCCTGGTTGACAGGACCAGAGCACTGCCACTGAGCTACAAGACCATATTGTTTACTTGATGCACATTGCAATATGTCGTCTTAATGAGCTATGAAGATGGCTATGAGTTTGAGACTGCGTGGAAACGTACGTACTTATGAATGTCTACATGTACCCACACATGAAAGTACATGCTTAAGGCACTTTTCTTGGAAGATGGCAAAACTGTATTTTATTATGAGAATAGAAAGTAGTCACATTCCTATGGATACGGGTATCACCCTATAGTATGTCTGCAGTCTGAGACATGTAGAGGAAACTACTCATTAGATCTTGCATATTGTATGTTGGAGCAGATCCTGTCATCTAGTAGGTGGGGCAACTGGAGGCAAACTTAAAGAGTGAACCGCAGTGGCACAATTTGTTAGTTTGCTTTACTTATACAGCATTACTTGCACTGAACCATGCCGAGCTTGTTAGTTTGAGCCGCACCTGCTTGTTCTTTTTTAAATAATGTCACTAAAAGTAAAAAAAAAAAATCACAGTAAATGTGGCGCTTGCTAAAGATTCTTTACTTCTTTTCTTGATCTTCCTGACTGACTCCTCTGGGTGCTTAAGGTCACATCTCCTACGGGACGCTTCTTTTCATTGTACCATGATGTGCGGACTTGCGAATTATGCAATCACATCAGTGAATGCAAAAATACATTTCCAAAATAATAAATATAATAAAAACATTTTAGTCACAAGATAGCCATAAATTGATGAGCTGCAAAAAATATTGATTCAACTAGTTTAAATAAAATGTAGCTCATATAAATAGCAAAAGAAGAGCATCATCATACAAAGGCTTTAGACCAAATATGCAATTCCTACAAAGTAGCTTGTGGAACTTTTGTGCTGTGATTGTTCCTTCAATACAACATTCATTTTTTATTTCTACACAATTTCTATGTGATTTTAGAAAATATGTGGTCAGTACACTGTGCACGTTTCTGCTGTCAATACCATTCATGTTATGAATCCTGAGGCTTTTAGGATCATTGTTTTTCACACTGTGTAAGTTGCCCTTCATATCTTCCAAAGTTTCATCTTGAGTTAGCAGGTCAAGTTGGAGCTAGTTAGCCAGACACATCTCAAAGTTGAGCATGATCTGGTTCTTAGTCACTGCGAGGTAAGTAAACTTCAATTGAGAGTTAGCAAGCAAGGGTATTTAGACAAGTCACAGCTGGTCTGGTGTTTGGAATTACTTAAACAGTACCTCCTGGGAGTTGCAGTTAGGTCACTCACCACACTATACACACTTGAGAAATGTTATCCTCCCAGGTGAGTAACCTTCATTTTGAAGTTAATAAATAGATGGATTTGGGCAAGAGAACATTGTTTTTGTGGTTGGAGTTAAAGACACAGGGCCTATTGGGTTTTGCATTCCGGTCACTCCTGCTACTTCCCACCACCATACAAAGGTTATCCTCCCAGATGAGTAAACTTTATTTGAGAGTTACGACACAGGGGTATTTGTGCATGTGAACACTGGTCTTGTGTTTGGAATTAGAGAGTCAGGGCCTCCTGGCCTTAGCAGTCATGTCACTCCCTCTACTTCTTACACTTGATAAATGTCATCCCCACAGGTGAGTACACTTCATTTGTGAGTTTCCAAAGAAGGGTATTTGGAGAACTGAAGACTGGACTGGTGTTTGGAGTTAGTGAAACAGTGCCTCCTGTGAATTGAAGTCATGTAACTCCCTGTACTACACACACTGTGCAAATATTAGCCTCCCAGGTGATTACACTTTAATTGAGAGTTAGGACACAGGTGTTTTTGGACAAGAGAACACTGAGCTGGTGCTTGGAGTTATAGAAACAGGGTCTGCTGGGAGTTGCAGTCATGTCAATCTCTCCGGTACACACACTATACAAATGTTATCCCCCCCAGGTGAATACACTTCATTTATGAGTTACCAAACAGGAGTCTTTGGTGTTGAGGACACTGGGCTGGTGAGTGAAATAACGGTGACAGACACTCCTGGCCTTAGCAGTCATGTAAGTCCCTCTTCTACACACACTATACCAATGGTATCCTCCTAGCTGAGTTAACTTACCTTGAGAGTTGCCAAACAGGGGTCTTGGAGCTGGGCACACTGGGCTGGTGAGTGAAGTAACAATGATAGACTCTCCTGGCCTTAGCAGTCATGTCACTCCCTCTACTACACACATCATACAGATGGTATCCTCCCAAGTGAGTTAATGAACATTGAGAGTTGCCAAACAGAGGTCTTTTGAGAAATGAACACTGTTCTAGTGTTTTAAATTGCTGATACAGTGCCTCCTGTAAGTTGCAGTCAGGTTATTCCATCTAGTTCACGCAATTTTCCAATATGTCCCCCCAGGTGAGTAGACAGCATTTGTGAGTTGACAAACTAGGGTACATGGGCAAATGACTGATGTGCTGGTTTTTGGAGTTACAGAAGCAGGGCCTGCTGAGAGTTGCAGTCATGTAACTCCCTGTACTACACACACTACACACATATTATCCTCCTAGGTGAGTACACTTCATGTGTGAGTTACCAAAAAGGAGTCTTTGGAGGAGAGGACACTAGACTGGTGGTTGAAGTCACAGTAACAGAGCCTCCTGTGATTTGCAGTCATGTAACTCCCTGTACTATACACACTATACAAATGGTATTTTCCCAGGTCAGTACACTTCAATTGAGAGTTACCAAACAATGGTATTTGGACAAGAGAACACTGGCCTGGTGGTTGGGTTTACAGACACAGGGCCTTCCTGGCCTTCGTAGTCATGTCCCTCCCTCTACATCCTACATTTGACAAATGGCATCCTCCCAGCAGAGTAAAACTGAATTGTGAGTTGCCAGACAAGGGTCTTTGGCCAAGTAAACACTGTTGTGGTGTTTGGAGTTTCTGAAACAGTGCATCCTGTGAGTTGCAGTTAGGTCACTCTCTCTACTACACACACTAGACCAATGTTCTCCCCCCATGTGAATACACTTCAATTGAGAGATCACTGACAGATGCATTGTGGCATGTGGCCCCTGTGCTAGTGTTTGTAGTTACAGGCATAGTGCCTCCAGTGAGTTGCATACAGATCACTCTTTCCACTTCCCACACTTGGCAAATGGTATTCTTCCAGGTAAGTGAAGTTCATTTGTGATTTGCCTAACAGGTGTATGTGGACAAGTGACCCCTGATCTGTGTTTGGAGTTAAAGAACAGTGACTGCTGGGAGTTGGAGTAATGTCAGTCCCTGTACTACATACTCTATACGAATGTCATCCCCCTTAGTGAGTACACTCCAATTGTGAGTTTCCAAATAGAGGTCTTTGGACAAGTGAACACTGGGCTGATGAGGTGAGTGACAGTAAAAGTGGCAAGAGGTGAGCTGTGGGCATACGACTTTGAATTTGGGAGACATTTTTAATGTTGTGACTTACCAGACTCCACTCCCCCAGGTATTCCTGTCCAGCCCTCAGGATGCAGGGTGGCCAAGACATTCTCCCCCTAGTGACCGAGGTATAATGGGGCACTGGGAGGGTCAACGCCAGTCTTCTTGGCCTGCATCTGGTGCCTGGACACCAGGGAATGGACTTTGCCCCTGAGGTCAGTCCACCTCTGCCTAAGGTCCTCCTTTGTGTGAAGGGTGGTGCCTACAGCAATCACTCTGTCGACTATCCTCGGAGTATGCTTCAAATAATTATAGCTCTACTCTTATGATTTCACCCACTATGACTCTTAACTCATCCTCAGAAAAATGAGGATTTTTGTAAAGTGACATGACGGAACAAAACAAAAAATAGGTGACAGTGACTTACTAAATAGAGGACGTGCAACAGGGTGTGAATGGACCAAAGTGTGTGCGAGGTGTTCAATGGGATAGTGAAACAATGGGTGCCTAATTTGTGCAATAACCAATATGTGCGGGTCATGGTTCTTTGGCTCCGAGTGGAATTGCAAAGGATTGTGGTCTGTGAAGGGGTGTGTTTTATAGTGTCCTTTGTATGTGTGTCCACTGTGCAATGTGTGTCAGCTGTGTTGCTTTCAAATGTATCCAATGTGCTGTTGTGTATTACTTTGGTGACCTCGGACAGCCATGGTTCGGAACACCATTGGCTGACCACTGTGAAGAGCTGTCATGGAAAAAGTGTGCTTTTAATAAGGTCAGTGGTTGGTCGCGGTCCTGGCAGCACTGAAGGTCGGACTGCCTTTTTCCAGGTCTCTGTGCTGCTGGTGCTCTGCCTACTTTGGGCTGCGGTTGGTGGTCCTGTCTGTGTAACATGTAGTAGGGCATTCTGGAAGACCGCCAACATGAACATTATAGTTAGATTCTGAATTTACTCGCACAAAAACAAAGAAATTCAGCAGGTATAGTTAGAGGTTTTTCAAGTAACTATAACTTGCGGCCTAAAGTAACTAAATATCTCACCCCCACCATGCACAGTTTTTACTTCAATAATTTGACTGCTAATGTTTTTTAAAATATTTTTATTGATGTTATAAAAGTTGTCATGAGTGCTGTAATATCTGGGGTAATTAGCAGTGCATGGCGAGGGCACACGTTATAGTAACCTTAGACCACAAGTGCTCAAATAAATGAAAGATGCATTCACCTCCACAAAGGATTTCAGATTGTTTTTCAATATGGAATATCGGAGTAAAAACACTTACTTTTCTTTGCCAAGCCCAGGAGTTAGGATCATTTGTCCTTTCCAGAAGTGCAGCTTTAACTGGTTCACCTGCTACATTTATATTTGTAAGTGCTTCCTTTTGAGAGTTAATTTCTGTGAAATGAGCAGCCCAGAATTTTTTAAGGGGGCAGGGGGCTGACCCTGGGGACCCCATCCCCTGGGGCCCTGCCTCACCAGTTACTTTTTTGTTTTGGGGAGGGAGGCTGCGCTGCCCCGTCCCCTGGTTAATTTTAGCTCTGAGGACCCCATCCCCTGGGGCCCAGCCATCAATCCTGGGTGCCCAGCAAGGTACCCATTGGTGCCTTCAGTACCACAGGGGGAGCCTGAAGGCCCTATGTGGTCCCAGCCAGCTCCCAGCCTCCTGTGGGAGCTGGCACAGATGCAGCTCCCTGTCTGCAAAAGTAATTGTTTCCTCTGTTTTCCTGCCTCCGGGCAGGATACTGTTGCTAGCAGCAATGAGAGATGTTTCACAGCTCTCACTTGCTGCGAGCAGAGTCTTTGCTGTGACTTGGCGGGAACTGTAAAATTTCCTGCCAAGTCACAGCAAACAGCTATGTCCCAGGGTGGGCACCCCAGGACATAGCAGGAGCTGGCTCTAGGAGGTGGTGTTCCCCAGGGCCATCTGTGGTCCACGAGGACCACCTTCCAATGTTAAATTTGCCCTTTGGAGGTGGTTCAAACTTCCAGTGCCCGCAAACAGAAGGCTTGTGACTGGCAAAAACATGCCCAACAGGACAAAAAAAAATCACAATTTTTATTTTTTTAAAGCTAACTTAATTTTATTTTGTTAAGTCTTCTTTTCTCAGTTTCCACTCATGTTTTATTTTTGCTCTTAGGAGCTGTCAAAAGATGACAATTGTTGACAATTGCATTGCAAATGGTTGTTTATATTGCAGTCTATTTTTTCATTCCACTAACAGTGAATGAGGACATTTTCATCTTCACTCAAGCGCAAGTGGGAAGAGCTTTTGTGGAAGGGGTGAGAAATGTAAAAATAGAGCATGAAGCTATGCAGCTAAAATGTACATTGGCTATACCAATCCTACTCAACGAAATAAAATGATACTAGACCTCCATAGCTACAGTGAGTGAGAGATCAAGAATCACACGAAAATGGCACCCAGAGGCAGAAATCACATGCTCTATTTTTAATATGCCCCCAGGACCTGGCCCAACCAGGGGCTTTATAAAAACAGGTGTGGAAGAAAGAGCTTGTTTTTTAAAAAACAATTTGCAACAAATTTGTGATCCCATTATGAATTTGGCATAGTGGCAATTTTATTTAATGCCTTTTAGCCCCAGTGGGTCCTTCTGGAACCCCATCACCGGACCTATGGGGTCAGGGAGTCTCTACTTTGACCCCTTTTTCTATTTTTAATCTTTTTTTCTGGGGCTCGGCTGAAACCAAGTGCCAAAATTCCTGGTTGAAGTCTTGGCAGCCAATCACATTTCAGCACGACAAGGGGAGGGTTTGTGAAGCCTTCGTGTTCCTATACAGACAAAGTTGATTTTTCTTTATTATTTTAAAAACTCACAAGAAAAGTCACAAGAAGGTCGCTTTCTGTACCAGGCGCTAGCTTTCTGCCAAATTTGGTGCAAATCCATCCAGTGATTTGCCACTATTCCTGTTCATCCGTATGAAAATTAACGCTGAGAAAACACGTTTTGGGACACCCCCTTTTTCTCAGCCCCAGCTACATGGATCACCCTGAAACTATTCAGACAGGAGCTGAAGTGAGCATCATATTTTTGGGGGAAATTTTGACAAGATTTGTCAACTGGCGCCAGAGATATAGGCAAGGAAATAAAGCTTTTTCTACAGAAAAAAGGTCCTAACTACAATTACCTAGTGGCAACTGCCACTAGGTAATATATATATTCTCCCACATAGTTGCTTTGCCAACCCGTGCCACAGTGGCACAAAGCCTGGACAGATTCAAGGCAGACAGTGATGCTCCTTTACACCATATTTATTTGCAAGCCATTTGCAAGCCAGTAGTTGTAGGAGGCTGGCCTGGTTGTAGTGGGTACCTATGGTACTTACACATTATACCTGGTCCAGTGATCCCTTAGTGAAATGTAGGCAGTGTCTAGAAGCCAGGCTCTCTAGAGGTAGCTGTGGATGAGCAGCCAAGGCTTATGTAGGAGACATGCAAAGCTCATGCAATACCACTGTAGTCACACAGTACTTACACACATGAAAGAAAATACTCAGTGTTACAAAAATAAAGGTACTTTATTTTGATGACACAAATACCAAAAATACCATAGAGACTATACTCCTTTAGTAGGTAAGTAATACACAAATGATATACAGCAGTAAGCACAAATAGACATAAAACAATTAGAAAACAGTGCAATTAGTGAAAATCACAATAGTTAGAAATGGGTCTGGGGGAGCACAAACCATGTACTAAGAAAGTGGAATGGAAATGTTGGTTTCCAACCTAGGCATGTGTAGTGTGTAGAGGGGCACTGGGAGCACTAGAAACCCCCGAAGGTAAGTACTAGAACCCACCCCAGTGACTAGGAAAGCAGGAGTAAAGCACAATAACTTTCCCAGAACACACACAGAAACTAAAAAGACTATGCAAGAACCAGAAGAGACTACAAGACACCAACAGTGGATTCCTGGATCTGAGGACCTGTGGAAGAAGGCAACAAAGTCCAAGAAGCACAGAAGAGTCCAGGGAGAACAGGACCTCCCGCTAACCCGGATAAAGGTGCAAAAGAAGAGCCACCGGTGAAGAAGAACAGTCAGTAGTGCACCAAAGGAGACAGAGTCAGGTTCCTGGTTGGTGCAAATGATGTCCCACACCGGATGGAGGATTGCAGTCTGGTTTGTGTCGCTGGAGTTCGCCAACAAGCCTTGGCACACGTGAAGCTTGCGGTTAGTGGAAAATGGTGCTGCCCGGGACCAGGAAGGATCAGGTGGACTCTACCCAGGAGGGGGAGTCAGAGAGGGCTCTCAGCAACTCAGAGAGCCCACAGAAGATCAGGCAGCATGCACAGGAGTCCCATACCATGGGGACAAGGAAGGTGCACAAGGAGGCGCACAAAGCATTACAACAAAGGCTCCCACGCCGTCGGAGAACCACTCAGGAAGATGTGGATTGCAGGATAGAGTGCTGGGGGCCAGAACTGCAAGATGCACAAAGAACTTCGTGGAAGGATAGCAACAAACCTTGGCAACTGCAAAACACGAGGTGCACCGGGGTACTGTCTTGTGTGAGAAGGCAAGCTCTTACCTCCACCAAAGATGGATAGTAGGGTGTCAGGACCTTCAGGACCACTTTAGTCCCCCACCTGTTATGCAGGATCCACACAGCTCATTAGGAGAGGGGGTCCACACAGCAGGTCATCGTCAAAGTAGGTGCCTGCTAAAGCAGGGGAGTGATTCCTTCACCCCAAGGGAGATTCCTTCGCTCTTCTGGTGCAGGCTGAAGACAGGATATCTTCTGAGGATGCACGACCGGGAAACATTTGCAGTTGCTGGCAGGACCTCAAGATACAATGTTGCAGAAGTTGTCTTTGCTTCTTTGTTACAGTTTGTAGAGTTCCTGGAGGGTCCAGATGCAGTTTCTTCAGTGAGAAGTTGAGGTGGAGGATACACAAGATTCCTGACGGAGTCTTGCAAACCGAATCTGAAGACCCACCCAAAGGAGAGGCCCTAAATAGCCCTGAAAGGGACATTGGTCACCTAAACAGGTAAGCACTTATCAGGGTAGGGCTCTGACGTCACCTGCTGGCACTGGCCACTCAGATGCTCCCAGAATTCCCTGCCAACGTGGAATTCAAGCTGGCAAAAGCTAGGGACCCTCTGGAGGAGCTCTGAGCCCCACCCCTCGAGTGGTGATGGACAGGGGAGTGGCCACTCCCCTTTACTTAGTCCAGTATCATGCCAGAGCAGGGACTGGAGGTCCCTGAACTGGTGTAGACTGGATTATGCATGGAGGGCACCATTGTGCCCTTCAAAGCATTTCCACTGCCTTGGGGATTCTACCCTTCCCAAGCCTGTAACACCTATTTCCATAGGGAGAGGGTGTAACACCCCTCTCCCAAAGGAAATCCTTTGTTCTGCCTTCCTGGGCTTGAGCTTCTCAAACAGGAGGGCGGAAACCTGTCTGAGAGGTGGCAGCAGCTGGGGCTGCCTAGAAAACCACAGAAGGCTAGAATGGCAATACTGGGGGCCCTCTAAGGAGCCCCCAGAGTGCATGGAATCAGACAACCAATGCTTGCAAAAGCCTTGGGGTATGATTCCAACATGTTTGATACCAAACATGCTTATGTTCGGAGTACCTTTATGTAGCTGGACATATGTAGTGACCTACATGCATAAAATGGTGTCACCCCACTCACAAAGTCCAGGAAAATGGTCCTGGAGGTCATGAGGGCACATCTTCTAGTGCAGGGGTGCCCTCACACACAGGTACTCTGCACCCTGCCCTCAGGGCTGGAGAGTTTGCTGTAGGGGGTGACTTATACGTGACCTGGTGCAGTGTAATTGGCAGTGAAAGGGTGCATGCACCTTTTCACACAGGCTGCAATGGCAGCCCTGCAGAAGCCTTTGCATGGGCTCCCTATGGGTAACAAAAGATGTGCTGCAGCCCATAGGGATCCCCTGGAACCCCAATGCCCTGGCTACCTAGGTACAATATACTAGGAACTTATAAGGGGGCATCAGTATGCCAATTGGGAGTGAAATACTGGGTTACCAGTATGTAACAAGCACATTTAGAGGAGAGAGAGTATAATCACTGGGGTCCTGGTTAGCAGGATCCCAGTGAACGCAGTCAAGCACACTGACATCAGGCAGAACATGGGGGTAAGCATGGCAAAAAGAGGCTACATTATGGCCTTAGGAACCCCATTCTCCGGGACCTGATTTTAATATAAGTGGATGCCCTAGAGCCCACTCAGGGCACCCACAAACAATTTTTTGGTGGCCACAGGAAAGACCAAGACATCTCGGTCCCAGCCAGCTCCTCTCATGCTGTGGGAGCAAGCTCTGTGACTGCCCACGGAGAGAAGCAATCTATGCTGTTCTCTCTGGGTAGGAGCAATATCTTGTTCTGTTTCCTTCCCACCGTCAGTGCAGGTACAGAAACAAAATAAAAGTCTTCTCCCAGAAGGCAGGGACATTCTTAAAGCTCCCACCTGCTGGCAGCAGACTTTGTAGTTGCTCCATTTTGATGAGAGTTTTAAAAATGTTCCTACCAGGCGGGAGCAAACACAAGTTTACCTGCCCAAACTTGTGTGGGCAGGGAAACCATTGTGACCTGGGGGTGGGCTCCCGGAGACACAATATGAATGCAAGCCCCTGAGGAAGGGGTACCCAAGGACATTAAAGACTCAGGCCGGGTAGTGTATTACCCTCTTTTATTCTAAGTAGCAGCCCTGGTAGATGGGGTCCCCTGTGGACATTAAAGGCTCAGGGAGGGGGGTGCACGATCCTCATCCCTTTTAATGTAAGTTGCAGCCCTGGGGAATGGAGTCACCATTACCTTTTGCTTGCTGAGACTTGTTTTTGTTAGATTTAGGAGTCTGTGCAGTTTACCACTGCTAGCCAGTGCTAACATGCTTGTGCTCACTCCTCTAAACATGGTTTGATTGGCATATACCCAATTGACTTATTTAATTTACCTATTAGTCCCATGTAGAGTGGTATACCAAATACCCAGGGCCTGTAAGTGAAATGCTACCAGTGGGCCTGCAGCACTTATTGTGCCACCCATTCAAGTATCAGTTTTAAACATGTCTCCGGCCTAGCATTACAGTCTGAATGCATTTTTAAACTACCATGTTGACTTGGTATTTAAACACCCTTGCCAAGCCTTAAACTCCCTTTTTATTAGTATACGGCAGGCACTATGGAGCGCATCCGATAGAGAGCTATGCAATTTAAAGGCTGGGCATGTACTTTCAAGTTTTACATGTCCTGTAGTGATATGTGCGTACATTTGTTTTTCAGGATTGTGAGGCTTACCCCTTACATAGGTTGACATTAAGGATTCCTTATTATGTAGAATAATTTGCAATTCCTAATTGGTATTGGGTTGCTATTTCACGTTTGTCACCTATGAAATTGCAGTGATAAACCCTCTTTAATGGTTAAGTCAGATTTTTCATTACAATTTGAAAAATGCAACTCTTAGAAAGTTGGTGTTTTCCTGCCCTTAATCCTTTGTGCCTGTAGTCAGTCCTGGGTCAAATGACTTGGTGTATTTGACAGTAAGATTTGGCAAATTCTTCCCAGAAAGGCACACAATGGGCAGGTAGAATAGGGAGAAGGGGTCAGAGCACAGCCCCACTTACAACTAAATATCCTTTGCTTTGCTTTCAAACAAAGGGCCTAACAACTATGCACTGTCACTGCAGCCAGCTTGGAGTCAGTGCAGGGGAGCCAGGAAATTATGTACACTTCAAAGAACCTTTTCAGAAGCTTCTCCCACCTTCCGGAAGAGGGTACTAGGGTATAAAAAAGGACCTTCAGACCCATTCTTCAGTTCATTACTGGACCAGGGTAAGAATTCTCAAAGGATTCCTTGCTACTGTGACCTGCTGTGCACTCTGCCAGACTGCTGCTGCACCTCGAAGGACTGCTTTGCTGTCTGGAGCCTGCTTTGAACCCGCAAAGGCTAGCCCTGCTGTTGAGCTCTACATCTTCCCTGCATTCAGGACTCCCAGAAGTGACTCAAATGGCTAGTTTGCTTGCCTCCTGTTAAGAGCCACATGAATATAAAAAACTCTCACCATCTTAAGCCCACAAGTAGACCCAGCTTGCGTGAGCTCTTAATCCCAAAGAGGTTCCCAGTACAGGACCCTCATTGTGGTGATAATGATACCTAGCTAGAGACTGGACCTATCTTCCCGCCTATCCGCCAGAGGTGCATTGCTAGTCAGATTGACTTTGTGGCTTCTCCTGCTATGTTCATCTCCATAACAGCAAATGTCCTTCACCAAAGGGGTATCCAACCTGAGGAATCTTCCTTCTATTACAGACCTCTGCCTAGTCCCACTGGAGATTTTTGACTCCCATTTTGACTACTATGTCCGAATATAGAAATCTTCACCACTGCTTTAGCCTAAGGCCGTCCAACAACAATGCTCCCACCTTGGACACCTCCTGCATTCTTGCTTCGCTGAACTTTACCTTCTCAGACCCTTTTTCTCAGAGTTTCTTCCATGTCCGAAGGTAAGCACTGACCAGTCCCAATCCACTTTGTGTATCTGAATCATGCTCCATCGGTGTGGGCAATATTTTTGGACTTAGACCGGGTCTTGTGTGACTACATTTCTGCGGTTGTCGCTTTGATCTTTTTGGGGATCGTTTTCACAAAAAACTTTAAACATTTTTTACCCTGGTTCTACTGACTGGATTTCATTTGTTTGGGTGGCAAATATTTTATTAAAATGTACTCTATTTTTCTAAATCAGTTATTGATTTTTCTTCTGTTGTGCTTCCACATTATTACTGTTTCATTGCAGCATAAATAATTTACACAGTGCCTCTAACTTAAGCTTCACTATTTACTATTTTTGTGCCAAACTTCCCACGGTTAGGCGCAGGTTAATTTAGTGACTTTTTGTATTTCACCTTTCAGGGGATTGTGGCAGTTGCTTGACCAGGGCCCACACCGCAGTCAACCAGCAACCCAATTTCTCACAGTTTTTTTTTCAATGGTGGCCCCATGAGTGGTCTGTCTAGCTAGTCTTATGAGGCCTAGGGAGGCAGTGTATCCCTACCCTGTCCCCTTATATCTATTTTTTTCTAAACTTCAGGACAGGTGACTAAGTCCCTGTGTCCTGTAACGACTGCCGGCAACATTTTTCTCATGTTGCTGGCAACCATTCAGATTGTTCGCTCCCTCAGGAGTCTGACACATGCGGGAGCAAATTGTCCAAGCGTAAAAAAGCTCCCTTAGCTAATCAGAATGCATCATTTTTCAAAAGTAGGTTCGCGGGACTCTCACAAGAGACCCTCAAACCCAACCGTCCAGATTTACAAATATGTTTAAACCTCAATACCGCAATAACTACTGAACGGATTTACACCAAATCACAAAAAGCACACTCTGCTGACCAAGATCTATCTTCCTGCCAAATTTGGTGTAATAACATTCAGCATTTTTTTCTATAGCAATGACTAAAGAAGTCTATGGAAAAGGGATGGAGATTTTGCTTTTCGAGACCCCCTTTTTTCTCGGTCCCCAGTTGACAGGTCACCCCATAACTTTGCATGTGAAAACTAGGCAAAAAGAGCACTTTTTGTAAAGTTTTGTGGAGATTTATCAAATGATGCTAAAGTTATAAGCGACAGGAAAAATGCATTTCCTATGGAAAAGCTGACCTAACTATACCTACCCAGTAGCAACATGGATTTTCCATTTGTGTTTGTATTTGATCACTTGAAAGTAAACAGAAAACAGGACACTTTCATACAGGTTATAGCCTGAACTTACATTTAATAAGATTGTTGGATCTGCTTTTACTACTAGCTTAGTCTTATGAAATATAGTTAAAGTTCTGTTTACCAACAAGGATTTTATTTAACAAACTAGGGCATTACCCACTCAAATTGTTTAAAGTATGTAAAGTAATTTTTGAGCAAGAACTCAATGAATGATCAATGAGTCCAGTATTGAATTTTGACACTGGTTGTATTTGTTCGAAAGTTTTTGTAAAAGTTTATTCAGTCCACCAACAACATGGACCATGATATGCTATGCAGGTTGTTAAATCTAGCCTAGAGAAAGATATAGCTATTGCAGGAAATTGGGTTATTAGTTGTGTGGCCTGCACTAGTAATAGGCCCACAATTTCCCCTTACTGGGAGCCAAGCACCCCATTGTAGTGTTTGACTCTCAGGGTATATGAAGACATAACTCAAACAGAGGAGGATGGAGAAGAGGAAGAAGATCAAATGGATCTTTATCAGGCTACTTTCAACAAACTACAAGATCATGTTTGTAGAAGGAACAAATGTGGTCCTAGAAAGGTACAAATGTTTCATGAGGGTGCAGGGCAAAAAGAAAAAGTAACAGCTTATATCGCTGCTTTAAGAGGATTTTCCTACACGTGTGAGTTGGACACTTCAGCGGATTCCTCAATTTGTGATCAATCCTAAGGTACAGGAGAAACTTCAAATGCAGAACATAGACTGGAAACAATCTATTGATGTGGCGGTTGGGGTAGAAAACACAGCAGAGTGTGTGAAAGAGATGAGAGCGAATTCTGACAAAAGTCATCTCCTACTGAAGTGCATGTCATAAAGAAACTGGGAAGTCCAACCCCTTACAAAGCTGATGACCTTCTTAAACAAAATACCAACAAAAAGCTGATTTTTACAAACAACCAGCAGTGCATAAAAAAACAAAGGGCTTGATTTAGAGTTTGACAGATAGGTTACTCTGTCACAAATGTGACAGATATCCTGCCTGCCCTATTATGATTCCCATAGGATATAATGGGATTGTAATACAGTGTATGGGATGTCCATCATGTTTGTGACAACGTAATCTGTCCACCAAACTGTAACTCAGGCCCATAGTCTTATTGTGGTGATATAAGTCACCCCACAAACTGCATGCACTGGCAATAAGGCATATTCATATGCAGAAAATGTGGCAAGAAAGGACATAGGCATGAAGGAACTCACAGAACAAACAAGTGCCTATGGTAGAATCTAACATGCTACTGGAAGTTAAGTTTGTGTTTCAAGTATCTGATGAGATCAAGAATGTGAATTTTCATGCAAAATTTTTGTAGATAGTGAACCAGTGACAGTATTTGTAGATTCATGTTCCCCATACACCCTATTGGACAAGAAATAAATTGATGCAATGTTTTTTAAAAGCTAATATTTATAAGAACCACCAGCCATTAACCCTGGGGGGTACAATGGAGATGCCATACTGTTGGAGGGCAAGGTGAAAATAAGAATCTGTATCAAATACAGGAGCACGGTAGGGAGTGTATATATCACCAAACGGATCAAATCTTCTGGGATGGAAGCATCAAAAAGACTTGGGCATAAAATTGCACCCCATCAATCCAAATCCTGTCTTTGTAGTAAACCCTTCATGTGTGAGGAGGAGGTTTGCAATGCATTTCCTGAGGTATTCTCAGATAAATTAGGATTATTAAAATACTACCAACATCACATTAAACTTAAATCTAAAGTAACTCCCATTGTGCACAACTTCAGACTTATTCCTCATCGCCTTCATAATCCACTCAGTGGAGAGCTGGACAGGTTACTCAAGCTTAATGTAATTGAATAAGTATTGTAATTGCCTTAAAAGACACCACAAACCAGATTAGGCTATGTGTTGATTTTAGGGACTTGAATGATAATATATGGTGGATCAAAATCCATTACCTAGAATCCATGAACTCCTCACTCTAATAGACAAAGCTTCTTTCTTTGTGTGCTAGATCTTTCTTCAGTCTACCACCAGGTGGAACTAGATACTCCCTCCAGACATTAAACTGAATGTGTAACTCAATTAGAGGTGTTCCAATATAAAAGAACACCTTCTATTCTGGCTTTGGCCACAGCTGCTGTCCAGACAATAATGCAACACTTACTACAGGACATTTCCATCAGTTTCTGAGACGATATCTTAATTTTTGAGAAGGACATTGAAGAACACGATAACACCTGCAAAGACCAATTGAAGTGTTTCCTCTGACTTGCTGAATTCTTCTCTAAATTTGTGGCAGGTTTTGCTAGTGATGTGGAACCCCTACGTAACCAACTCAAGAAAAGTACATTTCTGTGTGTGAATTGTCCAAAAAACTTTGATGTATATAAACAGCCATTACTAATGCTCCACCAATGGGAAGTTTGATCCTAACAAGTCTACCAATTTGGCCACAGATGTCAGTAAGGAAGGGCTATGGGCCATGCTCAGAGACAGAGAGAATGGGACAGAACATGTAATTGCATTTGCATCAAGAGCTCTTAAAGGGATTGAATGCAGATACTCGGTGAGGGAAAAAAGAAGCATTAGCCTATTACTAAGAGGTAAGACACTTAAAATATTTGTATGGGGAATACCTTTCACAATAAGATCAGATCACAAACCCTTAGCACCTGCTTTACTGACAAAGGGATCTGCAAGAACTACTCCCAGAATTTCTCGATAGGTGCTGGGAATGTAAGGGTACAACTCCAAAGCACAATATTTACCAGGGTCACAGAACAAAATTGCAGATTAACTCTCCCAGAATCCTTTTGAGGGACAAGAGGAAGGGTTAGAAGAAACTCAAGAGGACATGATATTAGAAATAATCTTGTCTAGACTAGGAATTGAAGATTGGGGTGGAAAAAGATGATGAACTAAAAACTCTCTATACCTACATACATGAAGGCTGGCGTACACATCATGGACGTTATTTAGGGACTGCCGGGGGTCGCAGCTGCAACCCCCAGCTTCCCCTTGTAACCCTTGGTACTGCCTTTGCGACCCCTGGTCTCAGAGGTGACAAAATCAGTGCCAGAAAGACAGGGGCAGTTTGTCCTTATGGACGATGCTTGGAGCCCAATTTCCTTGTTTTCAAATAGTTTTTTTATTACATTAATAGTGAATATAATAATATAATGTTCACCATTAGTGTAATACAAAATGGAGTACAGTTAGCTGGAATATGATCTTCCTTGGTGGCTGAGGTAAGTAAAAAACACATTTACATGTATGTTGTGGATGCTTGCGGGTGAGAATGTGCTCATGTAAAAGAGAGTGTGTGTATGAGTGAATGGGTGTGTATACATGTGTGTATGAGTGAAAGTTAATATGAAATGACATGTTATTTCACTTCTGCTACCCCTGGCATTTTGGTGAACTGACATCCATAGATACATGCCAAAATTTGAAATGAAGAACAAGTATAGCCTCTTATCTGTTGTCCCGTTAGTGTTGGGGGATTTATTGATGGGAGCCATTAGCTTGTATTGAAAAGGGAATGGGTAGGAGAAAGCTATACAATAGCCTTTTTTGGATTTAAAAATCAGGAGTCTGGACTGAGGGCCTAATTTAGAATTTGGCAAAGTGGGTTACTCCATCACAAAGGTGACGGATATCCCTTCCACCGTATTACAATTCCATTATAGCCCATGGAACTTGTCATACGGCAGATGGGTTATCCGTCACCTTTCTGACTGAGTAACCATGGACATCATTTAGAGGTCACCGCGGGTCACAGCTGCAACCCCTGACTTGCCTTTGCTACCTCTGGCACTGCCTTTGCAACTACTGGCCTCAGAGGTTTCAAATTCTTTGCCAGAAACACAGCAGCAGCTGGTCCTTATGGACGTCAGATGGGGCTCCTCTCTCTCTGTTTTCTATCATTATTTTATTACACTAATAGTGAATACTAATACATTATTCACTATTAGTGTAATAAAAATGGAGTACAATTAGCTGGAATATTCCATTCCATGGCAGCTTAGGTAAGCAAAACATGCTTTTGAATGTATGTTGTGTGCATGCTTGTGGGTGATAGTGTGTTTATGTGAGAGAAAGTGTATTTAAGTGTGAATTTGTGTGTATGTGCAAATATGTGGGTGAGTTAAAGTGGAGGTCAAAAGATGTGTTCTGTCACTTCCGCTACCCCTGACATTTTGGCGAAATACTACACATAAGAGGAAACATTACCCGATCACATAAGCAATTATTGGGAAGTGAGGATGGAACTAAGTGAGACTGGAAAATGTATTTGTGGGGGAAATAAAACTGTGCCTTCCCAAGCCACGAGGGAAAAGATTACTAAGCTAGCCCTTGAGGGACATGTGGGATGCAGCCTAACAAAAAACAGACTAAGAAAAGATTGTTGGTGGCCTCATATGGATGCCATGGTCGAAGACGAAATTCTGAGTCCACATTCACCTGTCAAAATTCCAAATAAACCATAGTCCGAACTAGCTCTTCATAAAACTGGACCACTAAACCACAAATCTCTGAAAAATATGTATACTATTTCTAACAGATTAACACAAAAATAAGTCATAACTAAGGTGTGAGAGAACAGGGCTGCTTGCAGAGCCCCCCTAACTTTTTGCCCCCATTTTCCACTTTTTGCTGGTGTTTTCCTGATTCTGATGGTGCCCTGGGTACTGCTAACCAGTCCCAGGACCTGTGCTCTGTATAAAATCAGTATGCAAATTAGGCTAATTATAATTGGCTAAGTCAACCTACCTATAAGTCCCTAGTATGTGGTAGGGCATGGAGGTTTAGGGACCCCAGCCTGGGTAGTGCCCCCATACTTGCACTGCTGAGGTGCCCCGTGTCATTTTAAAGGCAGACCTGCCTTGCTGGCTGCTTTTAAATTAAAGTTATATGCAAATTCGACTTTGGAATTAAAAGTAGTTCCAAAGTCTTAAACTATCTTATTTTTACATATAGGTCACCCCTAAGGTGTACCCTATGTGCCCCTAGGGCTGGGTGCCATGTAACTATATGCAGGTACCTTATCAAAATAGTTTTATAAGCCCTGGTGAGGTAAAAACAGCCAAATTCGTTTTTCCCTCATTGTAGTGAATGGCATCCATAGGCTAGAATTGGGAGACTTTATTTTAATTTTAAAAGTCCCCTTAAGTGACAGATACAAAGAATTTGGTATCAAATGAATTGCTATAATAAATCCCACAACTTCCATTTGTTGGATTTAATATAACTTGTTCAGGTAAAGAGTTTTAAACTTTACCTGAAAAGTTGGCAACTTCAACCCTGCAGTTTTTTCGCTGCTGTGTTCTGATTGGCCAGCCTCTGGCAGCCTGGCCAGGCTGCCTTGATAAGGTGGGAAGTGGCCTGGCTTCACACAAAGAGATGTGCCTGTGGGAGGAGATCTCCCCTCAGCAGATGGTGAGGCAGGAAGGGGGAGGGCTGGCAAACTGGTCTTCAAAGGCAGAGAAGGATATTTGGAGCAACCCAGCAACACCCCTACATCCTGCAAACCCAGACAATTAGGTGCCCCCTTGATTAGATTAGGAGAGGGCAGGAGAGGGGTGTGTTTAGGATTTTTAGCCACACCAGTGGGTGGGCTCAGCCAGATGTAACCTCCAAAAATCACTTTCAGCCATGATGGATTTTGGAGGAATGTTGCCTCCTGGGACTGATTTTTGCCACACTTCCCAGGAAGTGGTCATTACAGGGGGATGGACCCTGTACCTGATTGGAGAACCAGGACCCCCCTGTTTTTCACCCAGGAGCAAGGATAAAACTGGCAGACCTGCACCCACACTTCGGTTCCCTACCAGATCCCTACCAGGAAGAGCTACAGAAGAAGAAGGACTGCCCTGCTGGACCCCTGGCCTGCACCTGGACCCTGCACTCTGAAGGACTGCACCAGCTGCACACTTGGGCTTCACCACAAGAAGGACTTGTTCAAGGAGGGACTCCCTGTTTGCTACAGGTGAAAAATTGCTAACCAGAGTCCCTTGCACCAGCTCCTGAAGAAACCAACCAGCTGACCACTGTCCAGTGGCCAAAAAGGAGTTTGTGCCAGGTGCATTCTGGGAGTTCTAGTTCACACCCCCAAGGATCAACTCAGAGCTTCTGAACCTTGGGGTGATCTGTGGACCCCAAAAGAACCTTAAAGGAACATCTGGGAGAAGATCCAGAAGTGTGGAGGAGTTTGGAGAACTTTTGATAAAAAGCTCCATAGAGGGACCGACCCGCCATGGCAACTCTAGCTTGCTTGCCTCAACTGCGACCCGGCCTGATTTGCAGGTTCATCCCGGTGAAGAAAATCTCCCAAAAAGAGACTAAGGGGGTCATTTTGACCCTGGCGGTCCGAGACCGCCAGGGCTAAAAGGACGGAAGCACCTCAAACAGGCTGGCGGTGCTTCTAGCCCTATTACGACCGCGGCGGAAGCACCACGGTTGCACCGCCGGGGCCTGCGGTTTCCCGCCGTTTTAGCCCCGGTGGTGATAATCCACCAGGGCAGCGCTGCAAGCAGCGCTGCCCTGGGGATTATGACACCCCTACCGCCAGCCTGTTTCTGGCGGTTTGCACCGCCAGGAAGAGGCTGGCGGTAAGGGGTGTCCTGGGGCCCCTGGGGGCCCCTGCACCGCCCATGCCACTGGCATGGGCAGTGCAGGGGCCCCCTAACAGGGCCCCGGCCAGCTTTTCACTGTCTGCATAGCAGACAGTGAAAAGCGCGACGGGTGCAACTGCACCCGTCGCACGGCCGCAACACCGCCGGCTCCATTAGGAGCCGGCTCCTATGTTGCGGCCTCATCCCCGCTGGGCCGGCGGGAATGTCATAATGGGGGCCGCGGGAGTGCGGCCGCATTGGCGGCCGCACGACGGTTACCGCGCCAAGGTCGTAATGACCCCCTAAGTCCGAACGTAGAAAGTTGATTGGGACTTCCCAGCCAGAATGTCCGAGGAGGGCTCCAAGGACGTCGGATCAAAATCCAGGTCTACCTCGGTCGAAGGATTTTCACCTAAAAAAAACGACTAAGTCCGAAGGTAAAAATCTCCACGAGGGCTCCCGCGATGCGTATCCGGAGAAGAGTTCCAGGAGGTCAGATTGGATTGGCAGGTTCGTCCCGCTGAATAAAATCTTCAGAAAAATGACTAAGTGCGAAGGTAAACTTTTGACTGAGGCCTTCCGCGGCCTGTAGCCGAGCCAGGCTCCATCGCGGTCGGCCTTAAACTTTGACTTTGCCCCGGTTGAGGTGCGACCAGATGACCAGATTGGTGCTTTTTGTTTCTAGGCGCAAGAAAACAATAATTCTTTACAAATTCATATCTCCAGTTCCCCCTATCCAATTTTATTTGTTTTTGAGTCATTTTAAAGATAAAAATATAATCTATCTTTATAAATTGGTTTTGGATTTTTAAACTGTTTCCTGTGTTTTTTTAATTACTGTTTTGTGATATTTGAATGCTTTACACTCTGTCTCCTAAATTAAGCCTTGTCGCTCGTTGCCAAGCTACCAAGGGTTGAGCTGGGTTTAATTTACTGAGACCTAACTGGACCTAAGTGGAGGTTAGTGGCCTATTGCTAAGTGTAGGTACCTACTTGCCCTTACAAATAACCCATTTTCCAACATAAGCGTGTTAATTACATCAAAACAAGTACACTCATAGCATTTTTGGAAGATACTTTCATTGAGGAGGGAATCCCAGACAAACTAATAGTGGACAATGGGGTGCCATTCACTTCGTACTCCTTGCAAGAGTTCGTAGAAAAACTATAAAAAGGATTGGTGGAACATATGAACTCATTGATCAAAGAGTGCATGCAAAGGGCAGAAATAACTCTTGTTCTCATTGCCAAAGCTTTTCAAGAAACCACATGGACATATGGCACCACCCCTACCACCATCACAGGTCATTACAGGGGTTTCACAATTTGTTTCACTTACAGGAAGACAAACTAAAACTAAACTGTCTGCTTCTTGGCTTCAAAACAAATACCGGGTGGAAGTCCCCAGGGAACCCCAGACGCCGGCAGCAGCGGAGCAGTAGCTGGTGAAGACGCTATGCTGGGCTAACTTGTGTGTGTGTCCTCTACTCCCGCTTTTCGCTTTTTCGCAGCGGTGAGTCTATGGATGGGCCCGGGAGTGTGCCCCCCTCCTCCCTCTGAGGAACAGAGAGGCGCGGTAGTGCAGGTGTTGGTCGTGAGTGTGCATGGAATTCGAGGAGAGTAACACGCACAGACGCGCGCTCTGTCCTCTCGCTCTGGCCTTCTCTGCGGTGACGGAGTGATGTGCGGATCCTGGTGTGCAGCGGAGTAGTAGCGGGAGAAGACGACGGCAGCAAAAGAGAAGCAGTTAGTGAGGAAGCAATGCCGGATCAATACATCCGGGCCCTCTCCTCCTGCTTTTGTTTTTTCCTTGGCAGCGACTTAAAGTATGGACCCTTGTGCGTGGCCTTCCCCTTTTGTGAGTAAAGAACCGCAGTGCCGCATTTTGCCAACCCTGTGTTTTAAGTACGGGTAAGGTGCCTCTGGAGATTATTTAACGAATGGTACAAGGCCTCAGTGCTTAATGTTTGCAGGGCTCACTTTAGGACTAGATTAATTGGCTATGTATGGCCAGGACTTCTTGAAAACAGCGTATTGCCATCTGACTAGTGCTCTTAGATTGCTTGCGTGGAGCACGGAATGTTTGTTAGCGAGACTCTGCACATTTGGTGATACGCTTCCCAGTGACCTTAGAGTAATTATGTCACCAAAAACCAGCTGAAATCTTGGTGAAAAACGGGATGGGGCCCAGACAGCACAAATGGGGAAAGCTAATGGGGAATTCATCCCCGGAAGTAGGCGTCCAGTCTCAGCAGCGGTGAAACCGAGTGAGAAAACTACAGCTGGGGTTACTAAGGATGTTAAGAACAGTATTCCCCCTCCACCCTCCCCATCAGAGGTTAGAGGGACGGATAAACTACAGCCTACGATTACGTGTTATTTGACTGGGGGAATAAAAGAATATAGTCCTGAGCATATTGAGCACCTCTAGCAGACAAATTATCAGCGCTAAAAGAAAACCATATGTTGATCAGTGGGGGGAAGGTACATTCTGAAGGAGCTAGGGGAATATTTAATGAGAATGATTCTCTCCTGACCGCGATGCAAGGCTCCGATGTTGGACCGTTAGGCGACAGAGAAGACCAAAAGCTGTTAAATAATGAGGAAGTTTATACGCCCCTCAGCAAAAGTATGCAACCATGTATTGTAGAACCAGAATCTAATGCCAGCGTTCAGGTCAGCCAAAGGGAAGTTGATACCTCTCCTGTGGGGTACAAGGGGAACCCAAGCCACATGGTCCAAAGTCTTGAGGCAGAAGCCAAAAAGACTGGGGTGAGGAAGAAAGCACTTGACTGGTGTAAGGATGGTGGCGATAAATTTTATTCTTTAACTGAGGGCTCAGATACTTCCAGTAGCGGCCACAATCTGAGTGAAACAGGAGGTAGTATATCCTCTGAGTCAGGGAGCACATCATCAATAACGGAGTCCACTGTGTGACAACAACAGCGGCAACATAAGGGCATAAAATCATGGGCTGGTCTCAGCAGTGGAGCTGAGCTCTCAGATCAGAGTAGTAAGACACTTAAATGGGACTACTCAGGAACTAACCTGACGGGCACATCGAAGGCACTCACCTCCGTGTTTCAATCCAAGGGAGCAGATGTGCGGGCATGCTGTCCGGACCTTAGTATCGGCACCACAAGTACAGATTGAGAAATCCTACAGTCGATATATGACTCGACCAAGGAGCTGCAAACAGAAACTAGGGCAGAGAGCCGTCGGGCTCGGATGGCTACAAAATGCTTGCAAGAAACTGTTTGCAAGGTGGTGAAATTTTATATAGAAATCGAAGAAAGATTAAGTACAATGGAGGAAAGAACAATGGCGGATGTTGAGGCCCTAAGAGAACAAAGTGTAGTGCATGATGGTCAATTGACTTACATTGTGTAGAAACTCGAAGACCAGGAGAATCGGCAGAGGAGGAATTATTTACACTTTTTAGGCATTGGAGAAGGGGTAGAGGGCAACGACATCAGGGCATATATGATTAAAGTGTTGCGAGATGCCTTCCCAGAGTTTACCAATTGGGACTGGGAGACTGAGGTCCAAAGGGTACATAGATTTCCAGGAGTACAGTGAGAGGGTGGTTGCAAAGTGGAATCTAACTATCCTAGAGCCATATTAGTCTATTTTGGTAATTACTTGTTGAGACAGGCCATATTTGAAAAAGCCCGCCCAGATGCCCCACGCTGTGTGGAGGGGGTTACTTTTTTTAGTCGACCAGACTATTGTCAAGTTACCGTGGAGCGAAGATGGAGGCTACGGCAGCTGATCAAAACCTTTTCAGGACAAAGGAGGGGGAGCGTATTGGCTGGCACCTGCTCGTTTAAAGACAGTAGTTAATGGGAAAGTTAGAGTGTTTAATTCTGAGGTTCAGGCAAAAGATTACCTGCTGGGGCTTAAAGCGGAATAATGAATGAGAAGTGAGGTCTTCACCTCTAGGTGGGAATGTTAATTAAGAAAGTCGGTGGCTCTTTAAGGAGATACGTTAGGCAGTTTGAGGTGGGCCTGAAGTCCGTACCCGAGATGCCATGGGGGAGAAAGGAAAATTTGGCACCCAAGAAAATGCAACCAAAGATATGATTACCAAGTACAAACTGTCTCATTGCTCTGAGCATTTGGTATGAAGATGGAATCAAAGGGGCAGAGATGGAGAACTAAGTATCACTGTAAGAATTGCGAGTTGATTATTAATAATGGTGATTTAGACATGCAAAATCAATTTGAGATATCTATATGGCGGTACTTCGGATAGCATCTATAAAATATATGTGGCCTAATTAATCCCTGTAAGAGGAGGAAAATGACAGGGGATTTGAAAATGTTAAAAGCGGACATTTATTGTTTGCAAGAAACACATATAGAAAAGTCAGATAGAACTCTGCTGGAGACTCTGGGTTTTGCGTCAGTTAGGGTACACTGAGCAAAAGTCTAACACAAAGGGGGTCGCCATCCTGGCAAGTAATTCTAAATGTGCTGTCACCTGGAGGAAAGCGGATCCGATTGGGAGATGGGTGCTTATAGAGTGTTTATTGGGTAATGTTAGATTCACGCTATGCTCATTGTATGGCTCGGTGGATGACGATCCGTCATTATTTGATTTTATTTCCACAGAACTAGCAGCATGGCCCACCCCATACATCGTATGTGGTAATTTAAATATTAACGGGTCATGGGATGGACCGCAGAATCTAAAAGATGTTAGGAAGGAAAAATACCCGGGACGCAAGCCTAGAGTTTTACAGGCCCTCAAGAATATGCAAAGGGAAACTGGATTGATAGATGTATGGCCAATGTTGAAAAGGTCAAACCCGGGATATACATATTACTCAGCTCCCCATAGGAAGTTTGCACAGTTAGACTATTTTCTTGTCTCACCTATATTCCTGGACGGATTGGAGATCAAGCTATAACCCCGGTTCATGGCAGATCATAATCCTCGGTTGTTGGAGGTTAAGATAAAGGATTGGCAGAGACTTAGGAAGGGCTAGACGTTTGAGAGAGCTTTGCTGAAAGACCTCCTTTATACTCAGCATATGAGTATGCGGTTGAAGGAATTTCTGGATCTCAACATGGGAACTGCCCCACTAGAGTTAGTGTGGGAAACATTAAAGGCTGTGATAAGGGGGGAAACTCTACGGTTTCAGTGTAAGACGACGAAAACAGGCAGCAGCCCAGCTTCAGGTACTTATGGGAAAATTGCAGACAGCAGAAGAGCAACGTATTGGAGCGATCCAGAACGACGCAGAGATTGAGCATGCTTTATATCAGATAGCAATAGCTAAAATGTCATTAGATAAATATTCAGTGGAAAGGATAGCTGAAAAATATCTAACAAGGAGAATGGAGTGTTATTTATACAGTGAGAAAGTGGGGCATATTTTAGCAATGCGGACCCGTCAAAGGGCCTCTATTGGCTTAGTCTCGAAAGTGCAGAATAAGGCATGGCTGATAGTTACAGGCCCGATACAATCAGGGAAGCTTTTCGGGAGTCTTATGCACAACTATATAGTGCCGCCACTACTGGTATGGAGCAAACTGATAGTAGTTGGCTGAGCAAGACTCTGGTGGCCGGGCTACCCCAGAGGGGCAAACAGCACTATGACAGGAGGTTACAATGGAAGAGTTGGAGGACGCGCTTAGAGAGCTTCCGAATGGGAAAGCTGTAGGCCTGGATGGTATCCCTCTTGAATTATACAAACATTTTAAGAACATGCTTTTACCGGTGTTGATGAACGTGCTAATTCAAGTACAGCAAGGGAGTAATCCCCCACCATCCTGGGGTACCGCTAACATAGTAGTGTTTTTAAAGAAAGGTAAAGATCTGCTTTGCTTAAGTTCGTACCGCCCAATTATCCTTATAAACAGTGATGCAAAAGTTTATTCTAGAATATTCGTGACTCTGCTGTCTGCCTGTATTAGCAAGTTGGTTAGTCATAATCAGCAGGGATTTGTCCCTGGTAGGGATACAACTGATCATATTAGAAGGGTGATAGCATTATTTGATGCTACACAGGCAGCAGAAGAACCCATGGCTATGATTCTGTTGGATGCTGAGAAAGCATTCGACAAAGTCAACTGGGAATATCTGTGGGAAACTTTGAGGCTATACAGTCTAGGGGAAAGATTCATCAGAGCAGTTAAGGCCCTGTATAAATACCCCAACGCTAGAATACAGATATGTGGAGACTACTCAAATGACCTCAGGATCGAGCGGGGTACACGGCAAGGAGGTCCATGTTCACCTTTATTATTTGCATTATATTTAGATCCTTTCTTGTGTTATTTGGAAAAAAATGCAAATATTCAGCCGGGGTCCGCTATGGGCGGGGTATAAAAATTCTGGCTTATGCAGACGATGTTGCAGTTATTACTGCTAACCCGGATCTGGCCCTCAAGGAAATTGAGAGGGCTGCAGAAAGCTTTGGGGCAGCTTCTGGCTACTCACTTAATAAAGATAAGACTCAAATAGTATTAAATGAGTATTGCAGGTCCTCAGATGCACAAAGGGTAGATCATGCAGTTTATTTAAGGATCAATATTCGACCTCAGGTAGAGAAAATCGTCTGGAATAACCTTATGCCAATTGTTAATAATGTTGGATATAATCTCGGCAGATGGAATAATCTACATATGACAATTATGGGGCGATGTAATATGATAAAGATGATGCTTCTCCCTAAGGTTTTATATTTATTTCGGGCTATTCCACTAGAGTTCGAGAAATCTTGGTTTAGCATGTTGGATCAACTTATAATGCGGTTTGTTTGGTCGTACAGTAAGATTCGGAGAGACAGTAAATATATGACACTATCAAGGGAGAAGGGTTGGTGGTCTCTCCCTAATTTTAAGCTGTATAAGATGGAAGCTGCAATGCAGTATATGCATCCCTTGTTTAAAAATAGCAGCCCGGTAAAGGGTGAAAAGTATGTCCCGAATATTTATGAATTATTAATAGGGCCTGCCGCTAATGGGGCACTGCTGGCATTTCTGAAGCCCAGTTATTTTAAGAAGGTTCGGTTTCAAGTTCTAAATGCTGCTTTTAAATGCTGGGATCCTTGGGGGAAGAGAATTGGGCTTGGCAGATATAACTATTATACTTTGATTATGAATAATACGTTCCTCCCCAATATATTCAGAGATAATCTTATAGCAATTTGGAATTGACAGGGTTTGCAAAGATTAGGTGGATGGATCTATAATCACTACATTTGAGAATTTGCGTGGGGAGTGCAAAGCCACAGTCTCTCAACTGGATAACAGTCTCCACTGGTTCTGGAAGGGGCATGGTGCCTTGAGTGCTTCATCCTGCCAAGGACCGAGGTAGTGGATGTGATACTCCACTGGTTCTGGAGGGGGCTTGGTGCCCAGAGTGCTTCATCCTGCCAAGGACTGAGGTAGTGGATGTGATACTCCACTGGTTCTGGAGGGGGCTTGGTGCCCAGAGTGCTTCATCCTGCCAAGGACTGAGGTAGTGGATGCCTTTCTCCACTGGTTCTGGAGGGGGCTTGGTGCCCAGAGTGCTCCACGTGCAGTCTGGCCTGAACAATACACTCACCTGGGTGTGTGTGCCACGAGATTGCCGAGGTACAGGTGGCATGATACACCATGGAGGCAGAGACATACCCCACACTGCTGCGGCTTCGCATTCCATATGCAGGTGACAACTGTGATGACAGTGATGCTTCATGGAAGCTGCCCAGGGTCCAGGAACTCACCACCAGCCTCGGACGACTGACCACTGGGGATGGTAGCCATGTCTGCGGTGGTGCCACTGTATGAGGACGTCGCGGGGCCGCTGGCAGTGCTTGCGGCGGTGTCAGTTGCAGTGGTGCTTGTGGCGGGGTCTGTTGCAGCGGTGCTGGCTGCGCGGTCTGTGGCGGCGGTGCTGGCTGCGGGGTCTGTGGCGGCGGTGCTGGCTGCAGGGTCTGTGGTGGCGGTGCTGGTTGCGGGGTCTGTGGCGGTGCAGGTGGCGGTGTTCTCAGCCGTACAGGTTGGCGTCGACGTGGACAGAAGGTGTGACACTGGTCCCTCAGTCAGTGCCACCATGCCCTCTCCTGACCTGCCCTTCAGTTTTTGGCTCTTCCCCACCTTTGATGGTGGCGCAGCTGTCTTGCCACTATCCCCTTTTGTTTTCTCTGACCCCTTGGTGGCAGGTGTGTTCGGCTTCTCCCTCCGGAATGTGGGCACCTTTTTCACCTTGGCAGGTGTCAGAATGTCCTTGCCCTCGCTCTGTGGCACACTGGCAGCCCTGATGGTTGGCACATTCCATGACCCCGCAGTTGCTGGCACCACTGTGCCTGGGGATGTGGTGGCTGAGGTGCTGGGCTGGGACCTGGAAAGCCTGGCCCGAGGGGAAGGACGGGGGGGGTGTAGGGAAGAGGTCAATGTTAGCCAGGAAAAGTTTTTTAGACACACCGGGACGGGTAGATGGAGGGGGTTTGGGAGTAGAGGTAGTGGTTGTAGGAGGTGTACATTAGCTGAATTTCGGGTGAAGGTGCATGGGCTGGAGGCTATTGTGAGGTGGATGGCTGTTGGGTGGGTGTGTGCCTGCATTTGTGTACTTTGGGAGGAGGGCACACAGACACACTGGTATAGGACACTGGGGATGTGTGAATGGAAGTGGGGGTGGTGATTGCACGTGATTGGTGTGTGATGATGAGCGTACTGGTGATGGAGGTTGTGGCTGAGGATGTAGTGCATGCAGGTGTGAGTGGAGATGAGACTGGGAATGAGGAGGGAGACGTGGAGGTGGGGGACACAGTGGAGGAAGTAGATGTTGGTATGTGTGCATTGGTATGATGCTTGTGTGAGTGCCTGTGGGATGTGTGGTGCTTATGTTTGCCTGAGCCACTCTTGTGTGTTGATGAGTGTGCATGCTTGTCTGATGGTGTGCTTGGCATAGGCTTAGGTACAGGGGATTAGGTCTGGGTGGAGCAGGTTGGAGGGGGGAGGCAGGACACAGGGACAATGGCTGCCATCAGTGCTGAAGCCAGAGCCTGAAATGCTCTCTGCTGGGCTGCCTGGCCAGAGTGAATGCCCTCCAGGTATGCATTTGTTTGTTGCAAATGCCTCTCAACACCCTGGATGGCATTCAGAATGGTAGACTGCCCAACAGTGAGGGATCTCAGGAGGTCAATAGCCTCCTCACTGAGGGCAGCAGGGCTGACTGGGGCAGGGCCTGAGGTGCCTGGGGCGAATGAGATGCCCACCCTCCAGGGTGTGCGGGCACGGGACACACACTGAGGGGCTGCTGGGAGGGCGGTGCTGGTAGGGTGGGTGGCAGCTGTACCTGTTGATGCGGGGGGCACAGAGGGGCCCACCACCGCAAGGGAGCTACCATCGGAGGAGGAGTTGCTGTCGCTGGTCTCTGCTCTTGTCTCCGCCGTGGATCTACCCTCGCCCTCCGTCCCACTGGTGTCTTCAGACTCCGTTGTTTCACCCTCCAGGGCCAAGTGGGAGGCAGCTTCCTCCTGCTCTGGTGCCAATGCTCCTCCGCCTGATGATGCTATTGCATACAAGAACAGGGAGACCACAAAAAGGGTGGAGGGAAGACAGGAGAAAGACATGTTCAGTGCATGCAACACCACTACCGTTGGCGGACACAACAGACACAGCAGCTCTCTGCACTACGCCATGCACTTATAGATTTTTCACATGCCCATGTGGTACAAGACTTAAGCCCGACTGCTGCACACCTGGAAGTCACAGGAGCCTGACTAGGTGTAGATGGCACTAACCACTAGTGGGGTTGGGGTGCCACAGAGACTGTCTCACAAGGGACCTTGCCTACCAAGCTCGCCCTGGCCTAGGGGAACCCACTGCCCACCTCCCCCACCCAGACACATCGTAATGCGCGCAGAGTCAGCTGAATGAGAGTGTACTCACCCCCTTGTGGCTGCTGTGATGCCCTCAAGTGCCTATCCAACTCCAGATAGGACACCGCCAGCATCCGGAATATCAGGGGGGTCATGGTGCGACGGGCACCCCTCCCACGTTGGGAGGCCATCCCTAGCTGGGCCTCCGCCATCTTCTTGCTCCAGCAGCGCAGGTCCTCCCATCTTTTAGGCAGTGGGTGCTCCGTCTGTAGTGGACCCCCAGGGTCCGGACGTCCTTGGCGATGGTAGGCCAAATAGCCTTCTTCAGGTGGGCGCTGACCTAGAGGAATAGTACAGGGGGAAAGGAAAATCTTTACCCATCCGGACCGTCATACTCATTGGCCCACGTTCCCACCCTTGCCCTGACGCACATCCACTCACCGTCCGCACATGCAGGCCTTAGCCCCCTCCTTGATTTATCTTGCAACCACACCACTCCAAACAGGCATTGCCCATGCAGCATGCTCACAGTGTACTCACCTGTTTGTCTGGAGGACTGTACAGTTGTCTGTACTGGGGGAGGACCCCATCCACTAGTTTCTACAACTCTTCCGAAGTGAAGGCAAGGGCCCTTTCCCCAGACACATTGGCCATCGTCGCTTCCAGATACAGGTCACAGCAGCACTTGCAGTGTAGGTCCTCTCCTGTTGAAGGTCAGGCATCAAGTGAGTGAACAGACAGAAAATGGCGGTCACGTCCATGGCGGTGTGTACTGTCACCGCCGGCATACATCGTCATTGGCTCCTCTGACCCATAGGGTCCAATGTTAACCAATGCTGGATTGCTCCGCGGTCTTCGACCGCCCACCACGACGGTGTACAACGCCAGCGCAGTTACCTCATATCCCCTTGTCCCACCTTACAGGTCAGGCAGCCGCCATTTCAGGGGGCTACATGGCATTAATATTAACTGCGTCACACCAATGTAGGCCTTGAATACACACAGTTACAGTCACATTGCGGATTAATAAATGTGTGGAAATTACATTTTGTGATACCTCAGTGTTGACTGACTCTCTGCTCGCTGTTCTCGTCCACAGGGCACGTTTGCTGGGGCAGGTGATGAGATGGCGGCATCCTCCGGTGTACAGACCGCTGGTGGACCTGTCGACAATGGAAGAGAGACACATAATAGTCACCTACAGTCTTGATCGTGCAACAATCCATGAACTGTGTGCCCAGTTGGAGCCCGACCTGATTTCAGCTATCCGCCATCCCACAGGAATCCCCCCTCTAGTGCAGGTCCTGTCAGTACTCCATTTCCTGGCAAGTGGTTCCTTTCAAACAACAGTGGCCATTGCATCAGGGATGTCCCAGCCAATGTTCTCTAACTTGTTATCCAGAGTGTTGTCTGCCCTGCTGAAACACATGTGCAGTTATATCGTGTTCCCTCAGGTGAGGGATTTGCCCACAATGAAAGGTGACTTCTATGCCCTGGGACATATCCCCAACATCATTGGTGCCATTGATGGGGCACATGTGGCCTTGGTACCCCCCGCAGGAGTGAACAGGTGTACAGAAACCGGAAGAGCTACCATTCTATGAATGTGCAAATGGTGTGATTGGCAGACCAGTACATCTCCCATGTGAATGCCAAATTTCCTGGCTCAGTGCATGACGCTTACATTTTGAGGAATAGCAGTATCCCTTATGTGATGGGGCAACTCCAGAGGCACTGTGTGTGGTTAATAGGTGAGGACAAGGACCCTATACAGTGTGAATAGGTGTCTGGGTATGGGGTTGTCCCTAGGGGTTAGTGTGTGTCTAACAGTTGTCCCTCCATATTTGCAGGTGACTCTGGTTACCCCAACATGTCATGGCTACTGACCCCAGTGAGAAATCCCAGGTCAAGGGCAGAGGAACGCTACAATGAGGCACATGGGCGAACTAGGAGGGTGACTGAACGCACCTTTGGCCTCCTGAGGCCAGATTCCGGTGCCTCTATATGACAGGTGGTTCTCTCTACTACTCACCAAAGAAGGTGTGCCAGATCATCGTGGCCTGCTATATGCTGCACAACCTGGCTTTGCGACTCCAGGTGCCTTTTCTGCAGGAGGATGGGCCAGATGGTGGTCTTGTGGAAGCTGTGGAGCCTGTAGACAGTGAAGAAGAGGAGGCAGAAGAAGAGGATATCGACAACAGAAACAACATAATCATGCAATAATTCCAGTGAGACACAGGTAAGAAGATGTCTCTGCCTCCCATATCTCATACTATTTTTGGAGCTAGCATAAGTCTGTCATTTTCACCCAGACCCTGACTTATCACTTTGCCTTTCTATTTCACAGATGTGGGTCCCACTTTGCGCCCTCTGATATATTTCCTCTAGCCCTACAGCTGTGTTACATAGGTATGTGCACAAGTAAATTGACATTGCTGTATTCCAAGGTTATTGCAATTACACATTTGTGAAAGCACAGACTGACTCCAGATTGTTTTGTGATTGAAGTGAGTTTATTTCTGTGCAATAAGTGGAGGGGGTTGTAAAATGGGAAGGGGTCCAGTCTATTTGTTTCACAGGTGCATTGTCCAAAGGGGCATAGGAAGTGGATCAATGGCAGTTGAAGGATGGACAGGGTGACAAAGTGGGACAGAAGGGTGACATTCAGGGGGGTCTCATTTCCTGGCGGGGGTCTTGGCAATGTTCTCTGTCTTGTTCCTGGATCTCAGGGACCGTTTGTGGGGTGGTTCTCCATCTGCAGGGGCTGGGGTGCTGGTGTCATGTTCCTGTGGCGGTGCCTCCTGTCCACTAGCAATAACGGAGGTGGAGGGCTGTTCATAGTCCAGGCTAGTGTCAGGTGCCCCTTGTTGTGCCACTGTGTCCCTCCTGGTGTTGACAAGGTCTTGCAGCACCCCTCCAATGTTGACCAGGGTGTTGTTTATGGACTTCAGTTCCTCCCTGATCCCCAGATACTGTTCCTCCTGCATCCACTGGGTCGACTGAAACTTGGCCAGTACCGTTGCCATCGTCTCCAGGGAATGATGGTAAGCCCCCATGATGTTGGAGAGGGCCTCGTGGAGAGTGGGTTCCCTGGGCCTGTCCTCCCCCTGTCGCACAGCAGTCCTCCCAGTTTCCCTGTTTTCCTGAGCCTCTGTCCCCTGAACTGTGTGCCCATTGCCACTGCCCCCAGGTCCCTGATGTTCTTGGGTTGGTGGGTTAGCCTGGGTTTCCTGTAGTGGTGGACACACTGCTAATTGACGTGTCCTGGGGACAGAGGGATGGGCCCGCTGGGTGGGTGCTGTGCTGGTGTTTCCTGAGGGGGAGGCTCTGTGGTGGTTTGTGACAGTGTCAGGGGAACGGACTGTCCCGAGGTCCTTTTTGGGCCGAGCTGGTCATCTTGATCCAGTTGTGCAGAGCTGCTGTCATCACTGTGGGTCTCTTCTGTGGGGGGACTGGATATGTCTGGTACCTCCTGTCCGGTGACGTTGGGTTGGGGTCCTGCAGGGGTGTAAAGGCATGAATATTGCATCTGTGTGTGCCATTGTGTGCCATGGGTGAGTGACCCTGTACTCCAGTGCTTGCATTCTTGTCTTGGTCCTTGTGTGATATTTGGTTTGGGGTCTGTGTGGGAATCTGAAATCATGCTTTGGTTATGGGTGTCCATGCTTTGGTGTTGCATGCAGGGCTTGGTATTGGGATGGGTGGGTTGTGATAGTGGGGCATATGTGAGGTGTTGGAGTGATGGGGGTGAGGGTGGGAGTATGTGATGGCATGCAGGTAGGGTGGGGGATATAGTAGTAAAGCTTTGACTTACCAGAGTCCAGTTCTCCTGCTACTCCTGCGAGGCCCTCAGGATGCAGTATTGCCAAGACCTGCTCCTCCCATGTTGTTAGTTGTGGGGGAGGAGGTGGGGATCCACCGCCAGTCCTCTGTACAGCAATCTGGTGTCTGGAGACCACAGAACGCACCTTCCCCCGTAGGTCATTCCACCTCTTCCTGATGTCATCCCTTGTTCTTGGATGTTGTCCCACTGCGTTGACCTTGTCGACAATTCTTTGCCATAGCTCCATCTTCCTTGCAATGGAGGTGTGCTGCACCTGTGATCCGAATAGCTGTGGCTCTACCAGGACGGTTTCCTCCACCATGACCCCGAGCTCCTACTCAGAGAACCTGGGGTGTCGCTGAGGTGCCATGCTGTGGTGTGGGTGATGTGTGAGGTGGTGTGTGTTGTGATGTGTGAGGGGATGTGTTGTGTGTTGTTTGAGGTGCGTGGATGTTGTATAAGTGATGGTGTTGTGTGTCTGTGGATGCTGGTGTTGTTTATGGTGGTGTCTCTCTCTGGCGTGGTTTCAGAATTCTAGTAGTAAGGGTTTGTGGGTGATGTGGGTGTGTGTTTTATATTGGATTGGGTGTGTGGGTGTGGTGTGTGTATGTGTGTCAGGTGTGTGTATTTAGAACTGTCCAATGTGGTTGTGTTTTGTAAATGTGTGTGTATTTTGAGCGTGACGGTGTGTACCGCCAATGGAATATCGCGGTTGAAAGACCGCCGCGTGGATTCGAGGGTCGTGATAGTGTGGGCGTATTCCTGTTGGCGTGACAGTGTCGGTTTTGTTATCGCCAGTTTATCACTGACCTTTGGTGTGGCGGACTTGTGTGGGTGTCTGGATTATGGCGGTTTCCGAGCTGTGGGTCGTAATAGCTGTAGTGGAATTCCGCTGCTGCAGCAGTATGTTGGCAGTCTTCTACACAGCAGTAAGCAACATTTACCGCCAGGGTTGTAACAAGGGCCAAAATCTCGAAATTTTGAAATGAGACTCAATTTGCACAAGATCAGACAAAATCAAAAATGAACACCAGTAGACAACACTATAAGAGATAGATTTTAAAATGTATTAATGCTACATTAACTTTGGTATTAGTTTTCTATTCTTAAACTGTTATACCCTGTTATGTTTAAATGCTACTGTATTTATTGTTGATGCACTGTAGCTTTAGTTTAAGGTGTAAAGTCTGAAATTCTTTCATGGTTAAAACTTAGATGTCATGTAATTATTTGAGCTATGGGTCATACCAGTGTGTATATTATCTTATCACTTTTCCCTCACCAATTTACCTTTTCCCCTCTCCTTCCTGTCATAATGAAATGTTCCTCTCAGTTGAAGACACCTTGAGATTCTGTCAAGAGTCAAATTTGATAGAGGCTCCCTGACTGAAGAGCTGATGGTGTCATTAATCATACTGAAGAACTACGAAGGCATTTTTTTGTTATTTATCATACCAATATCTTCAGCCTAGCCTCATAAAAGGTGCAATGTTGTTGATGTTGTTGATTACTTGTGTGACCTTTAACCAGAATTGATGTATTGGTTGGCAGTGCCAGGCTCGATACATAAAAACTACTGGGTCAGTGGGGCATCTAAAGCATTAGGAGGAATGTACAGACTCAATCTTAGATAGGAGCTTTGGCGTACAGTATAGCTTATTCAAAAAGTGAATGAGTTTATGTCTATTGTTAAGGGATATGCTATGTGTTTGCTCACAGCAAAAATTTCCAAGCCTTTGTCAAAAGGGATGTCCAAACGTCTCAACATGGTTTGGGAGCATGCTAAAGCTGGAATCAACAATCACTATACCCTTATACAGTTTTGAGACCCATCCTGTTGTGGCTGGCAATAGTAGCATTTGTGTCAACAAGAAGAACCCCATGGGCTCTGGACAGAAAGCTTTCCAAAATGTTGCAGTAGCTTAGTGCAGACTATAATACACAAATACATCTAAGGCATTTATATCATCATACTGTTTGTATATGTTGAAACGTTTATTATTAGTAAGGGCAGGTAGGTATCTACACTTAGCAATTCGACACAAACCCCTATTAGGTCATCAAGATCTAAGTAAATTAATCCTTGGTCAACCCTTGGCAGTTTGTCCCACGAACAGTTAGGCTTAATGTGTGTAAAGCATTTAATATCAACAAAACAGTAAATAAGTAAATCACACAATAAAATCCAAACTTGATCTAAAGTTCCAGAAGATCTGAGTTGTCCCTTGGAAGTTGGGACTACAGTTCTCAGAATGCACCTGGTCAGAATCCTCAAATGGCCACTGGACACTGATCAACCAGGCTCTTCTTGCAGGACTTGATGCAGGGAGCTCTGGTCAGCTACTTCGTATCTATAGCTTACAGGGAGTCCACTCCTGGAGTTGCAATAGCAGGGCAAAGTCCTTTTCTTGGTGAAGCCCAACGTGTGCAGCTGGTGCAGTCTTTGTGAGTGTAGTCTCAAGGGGAAGTCCAGGGGTCTAGCAGGACAGCCCTTCTTCTCCAGTATCTTCTTCCAGCAGGGATCTGAATTGTGGGGCAGCTCTGCCACATGTATCCTTGCTCCTGGGTTGGAAAGCAGGGGGTGCTACTGTCCAATGGGGTGCAGGCCACCACACTCTGGGGGGACCACTCCCTGTGAAGTGTGGCAAAAAGCACTCCCAGAGAGCAACATTCTCTAAAAATCCAAGATGGCAAAAATTCATAATTGGAGGTTAGATCTGGCTGGGTCCACCCACTGGTGTGGCTAAACCTTCCTTAGCACACCCCTTTGAGACCCTCTCTTAATTTAATCAGTGGGGCTCCCATCTGGCAGAGAAGGTAAAGGTGAGGTCTAGTTTTTATCAAAAGTGGCTTTACCTCTCTTGAAGACCAGTTTGGCTACTCTTTTCCATCCTGCTCTCCCATCTGCTACAGCAGTTCCCAAGCCACCAGAAGCTTCCTTTGTCTCAGCCCAGGCCACTTCACACCTTATTAAGGTAGCCTGGCTCAGGATGCCAGAGCCTGAACAATCAGGAAAAGGCACTACAGGGATGAATATGGTAACTTAAAGAAAGAATTCTAAAACTCTTTCCCTGGGCTACTTATATTAAATTCAACATTGGCAAGTTGTTGGATTTATTATAACATTAAATGTGGTACCAAAGGTGCTACATGTAGCTCATCTCTATTGGAAATAAGACTTTATTATTTTATATAAAGTCTCCCAATGTAAGCCTATGGAGCCCTTGGACTACAATGGAGAAAAACCAATGTGGTTGTTTTTCCCTCACAGGGCCTATAAAACATATTTTATAAAGTCCCTTTGTATATTTCCACTGCACCCAACCCTTGGGGCATCTAGGACAGACATCAGAGGTGACTTTTATGCCCAAATAAGGTTGATTGAGAGTTTGGAAGTACTTTTAATTTCAAAGTTGAATTTGTGTTTAATTTTAACTTAAAAACAGCCAGCAGGACAGGCCTCCTTTTATAGTGACATCGGGGACCACAATAGTGCCCTACCTACTCTGGGCTCCCTAAGCCTACATGCCCTAGCATATACTAGGAACTTATAGCTAGGTTGTCGGAGCCAAATATAATTATGTCTAATTTGCATATACCATTTTGAACAGGGCACTGGCACTAGACTGGTTAGCTTTGTCCAGGATACAGTCATAGTCAGAAAACAGCAGTATCAGCTACAAATGAGGGTAACAAGTAAGGGAGCTTCTGAAATTAGTCCAGTTCCATCCCTCCCTCCCCCCGAACCCACAGTCAAAACACCCAGGAGACTCAGCCGAACTCTGGGAGAGTCTCCCTGGCTTGTCAGGTGAGGAAGACAGTGAGGAAGACTACTGTACTATTGCAGGACCTGCTCTGCCTTACATCCTCCTGTCAGGGTCACTACCTCTAGGCAGTTGACACATCCCAACAGTAACTGGACCCATTTTAACATGAAACCTCACTCTCGGGGTGTCTTTCTTCTCCCTTTCTGCTAGTTTGTGTAGTGAAGTGCCCACCTCCTCTAGCCCTAACTTTGCAAGGGCAACACCTAGCTTACCCACAGAGGTTACTCATCACTCAAGTAACCCCACCATGACCAATGATCAGTGGGCCCACTTTGCTTTTGGCTATAGGGTCTGTCTCCCATGCCAAGTATAATGCTGCCATGAAAGCCAGCATCCAGCAGTGGCTACTGACAGTTGCCAGAATCCAGAAAAACACCCTAACCTATCCTCTGACATGTGGGTGAGTTGCTTTGGGGGCAACTGTGGGATCCTTGCATCTCTCTCTTGCTGGTCAGAGGGGTGGGCTATCACATCCTGTGGCAGACACCCTTCCTCCACTTTAACTTCTGTCACTGCAGGGGTGACACCCTGCATCTGAACAGCTGCCCGACTACTCAGTACTTCCTTGGGATCAGGTGAAGCCTTACCGAAGCCATCTCTCTGCTTCCCCCTTACTGGGTCAGAAGGCCCTTGGCTCACTGGACCTCTCTTTAAGGGTGGTCTGGGACACCTGTCTCCTAACTGTAGGCACTGGCTCTCCAGGATCTTTGGTTGGGGGCGCCCTGGGCAACCGCCCCATCTGGGATCAAACCAACCTCAAGGGGGTCATTGCCAGGGCTACAATCTATGGGGAGCTCAGCACTGACCACCACCTTATACCAGCCAAAGGTATCCCCCCTCTCTAGGGGCACTGTGACTACGGGTTTGGTGGTGACCAAACTTAGGGCTACCCTTAACCTCCTGGTTTCTCCTGGCACATACATGTCTGGGGGACACCAGCCTGCCACTCACTATGGTGTGACAGGCATATGTGCCTCTCACACAAGTGGTAAGGATCCCATTCACCTGAATGGGGAGTGAAAGTGCCTGCTCTCACCCTCAGGAATCACCAGCTTATCGTCTGGACCCATCTCCCAGCATAGTGCTATCAGGACCTCATCATCTGAGGAGCCCTCCTCTATGGCTAGACTGGACAGCCCAGTGGTAATCACCTTCATGGGACAGGCTGCATCACGCTCTGAAGTGACCTCTGTGCTGACAGTCAGAGCAGGTCCTGTTATGCAAGATCTTTTTCAACCTTGTCTCCCTGCCTCTGCTGGTCAGAGAGGGAGTGGGTTCTAGTGTCCTCATTTTTAGGGTTATGTGGTACTGAGGGGGTTGCTGTGGTGGGCCTACCACCCCTCCTTAGGTTTTTGTGGACCTGCACCTCCTTCTTAGAGTCTGCCCACTGAGACTTGGTAAATACTCTGCTTCTCAACCACTCATCACCTGACCCTCCCAGGTCTCTGGGGCTAGACAGCTTAGAGTCCACCAGATACTGGTGTAACATTTCGGAGATAGAAGTTACCCTGTATCCAGCCCTCTAGTGCCTTAAATTGAGGTGTCTACAAAGTCAACCCAGGCCTGGGTATTGACATTGTGGGTGTTCCTAAACTTCATACTGGACTGCTTTCGGATGAGATCCAAGTTCTGGATGATACATCTCTTCATATTGGGATAGGAATCTGTTTCATCCTCCCCAAGGGTCAGGAGCCTATCACTTCCAGATACTGGGATCAGTTCCCATAACAGTGATCCCCAGAACTGAGGCCTAACTTTCCTCATCCTGAGAGCCCTCTAAAAGGCTGTCAGCCACTTGTCAATGTCATTTCCCTTTTGGTAGTTAGGAACAATACCCTTGGGTAGTCTGGGGCAAAACCCACCACCCCTGGACATCTCAAATTCTATTTCACTGCCACCATCTCTCTGCTCTCCTCTTGCCCACTTTTTCTCCAGGGCCAACTTCTCTGCCTCTGAAGTCACATAGGCTAACCGGGCCTCATGTTTCCTCTCCCTGAGGGCCAGCTCTGCTTCTTCTTGGGTGGACACTATGGAACCTTCCCTTCAACTAGCTCGGGACTGGGCCCTGATCTCTGAAGTTAGGGATAGGTGATCATCATCCTCTTCCTGGAAGTTGAAGAGGACATCTTCCCTCTCCCCCCTCTATCTTTGATGTTTTCTGTGCTTGGACTAGCACTGCCTAGGCGTTCATTGCCCTAACCATCTCTGCCTTCCTAAGGTTGTTAGCAGCAGGTAACTCCCTCTTTTTGCACAACACCCTAAGCTTAGCTGCAGTGAGTGTGGGTAGGCTAGCCAGATCAAGCACCATGGTATCCCTAGTGTTGGGTCACAAAAAACTTTTAAAATAAATAGTCCAAATTTTAAAAATCGAAAATATTTTGTCCTAAGTCAATTTGGAGGATTTTTGCTTTGCTTTACTTAAACACTGTATGATGATATCACACACATGTACTGGATCCTACCACTGCGCACCAAAAATGTTGGAAAGTGGATTATTGGTAAGGGCAGTTAGGTACCTACACTTAGCAATAGGCCACAAACCCCCACTAGGTCCAGCCAAGGTCTCAGTAAATTAATCTTTGCTCCACAGTTTGTAGCTTGACCCACGAGCAGTTAGGCTTAATTTAGGAGACAGGTGTGTAAAACATTTAATATCAACAAAGCAGCAAATAAGTAAAACACAACACACATTAAAAATCGAACAGCAACTCATATAAATAGGAAATATTTTGTTATATTTAAAATAAATCCAAAATAACAAAAATCCAATGTAGTGAACCAGAGATGTCAATTTTTAAAGATTAAAAGTAAAACTAGCGCTTAAAAGCAAATAGCGTTCAAAGGGTTAAAAAGGTCACACTGGACAGGGACAAAGTCCTGAGTTCAGTCCACCCACAATGTAACACTATTAAACTTACTTTCAGAAGTATTTCTTGATTCAGGAAAGTGATCCACAGTACCAGTCAAGGGTTCAGAGGCACAAGTTTGCCTCTTGGAGACTGGGACTGGGACAACAACTCCCACAATGCACCACCTCAAATTATAGGGATTTTTACGACAGTTGCTCCCAACGTCTACAAACTGCTGGATCTTCTTCGAGAGATCCATTGTGGATCCTTGAAGTGCCCCCAAACTTGATCCAAGTTTCCAGAAGCTCTGAGCTGCTCCTTGGAAGTTGAGACTACAGTTCCCAGAATGCACCTGGTCAGAATACTCAAATGGCCACTGGACACTGCTCAGCTGGGCTGTTCCCACATGCCTTGATGCAGGGGACTCTGGTCAGCTCCTTTGTACCTGTATCTTACAGGGAGTCCACTCCTGGAGCTGCAGAAGCAAGGCAAAATCCTTTTCTTGGTGAAGCCCAAAGTGTACAGCTAGTGCAGTCCTTAGGAGTGCAGTCTCTAGGTGCAGGCCAGGGGACCAGCAGAAAAGTCCTTCTTCTCCAGTATCTTCTTCCAGCAGGGACCTGAATTGTGGGGCAGCTCTGCCATATGTATCCTTGCTCCTGGGTTGGACAGCAGGGGGGTGCTCCTGTCCAATGGGGTGCAGTCACCATCCTCTGGGGTTAACACTTCCTGTGAAGTCTGGCAAAAATCAATCCCAAATCCAAGATGGCAAAAATTCATCCTTGAAGGTTAGATCTGGCTGGGTCCCCCACTGGTGTGGCAATGTGTCCCTTAACATACCCCTTCCAGCACCTCCCCTAATCTAATCAGTGGGGCTCCCATCAGTGTGGGAGAGAAAGAAATCGGGGAGGACCAGTTTCTGTCCCAAGTGGCTTCCCCTCCTTTGAAGACCAGGTTGACTATTCTTCCCCTTCCTACTCTGCTATCTACTGCAGCAGTTCTATGCCCACCAGCTTTCATTGTCTCAGCCCAGGCCACTTCACACCTCATTAAGGTAACCTGGCTCAGACTGCCAGAGCTGACCAATCAGGAAAGGGCACTACAGGTCTGAATTTGGTAACTTTTAGGAAGAGTTCTAAAACACTTTCCCTGGGCTAGGTATATTACATTCAACATTGGCAAGCTGGTGGATTTATTATAACATTTAATTTGCTACCAAGCATGCGATATATTAGGTCATCTCTATCAGAAATAGACTTTATTATTTTTTAAAAAAGCCTCCAATGTTAGCCAATGGAGCCCATTGACAACAAAGGGGAAAAACGAATTTGACTATTTTCCCTCACCGGGTCTTATAGAACATCTTTTATAAAGCCACTGCTTATATTTACACCACACCCAATCATTGGGGCACCTAGGGCAGACCTTAAGCGTGATGTATATGCAAAAATAAGGTAGTTTGAGACTTTGGGTGTACTTTTAATTCCAAAGTTGAATATGAGGTTAATCTTAACTTAAAAGCAGCCAGTGGGGCAGGCCTGACTTTACAATGACACCAGGGACCACAGCTGTGCACTCAGTGGTTCCCTTCCTACCATGGGGTCCCTAAACCTACATGCCCTGCCATATAATAGAGACGTATTGATAGGTTGTCACAGCCAATTATAATTATGTTTCATTTTCATATACTATTTTAAACAGAGCACTGGCCCTGGAAATGGTTAGTAGTGCCCAGGGCAATGTCAGAGTCAAACAATACCAGTATCAGATAAAAATGAGGGCAAACAGTGAGGAGGCTTCTGCAGTCAGCCCAGTTTTCCTACAGTATTGTTCAAGTGCAGGTAAGCAGACACCGGGGAACAATTGACTTACCTTCTACAGGTCCAGATGGGAGAGCACAAGCTACATCAGTCTTTTGGATGCCAGGGACAGCACTAGGCTATAGACAATGGGTTTATCCGGGAAAAAGAACAATGGATTTTACATTTTTTAGCCTGTAACCAGATCTCCCAATATGTGCATCTGACTGTTTGGATATACTTGTCCAGCCTGGGTATCTCAGTGGCCAGGGCAGTATCTAACAACCCAGTGGTTATTTGGACTCTTCAGGAAGTACTGTGTTGTGCAAAGTAGGTTGACCTGAAGGACAGGATAATGTGACTGTGCTGCTAGTTGCATTAGGGATTTCAAAATGGATAGTGTGTATAAAGAAGTACATTTTTGTAGGAAGATATTGGTCATCCTTCTGGTGAGCAATGATACATTCTAGTATTCTGTCTTTGTTATGTGCAAAGAGAGAAGCTGTTGAAGGCTGTGTAAGTGCACTAAGCTGTCCAGTGCAATGAACAGTTTACATTTGGAATTTCCACAGCTAGTGCTAAAATGTTCAAGAAGATGCTTTTCGACAACATCATCTGGCTGAGAGAGAAATACTCAGCAATCTGATTCATTGATGTAATTTTGAGTTTAGAGGAATGATGGATCATCAAGTCCCTAGCAATGGTTGAGTGACCCTACAGTATTGTGGTCTACATAAGATTAAGCCTCTTGAGGGTTCCAAGTGAGGATTTGCCTGCTTGGTGTTTGAAGCAGGCTTGAGGATGGTGTGACCTATCCAGCCCCAGCTTCTCTTCATGGTTTCTTTGAGGAGGGAGTTGGCATGTATGCTGCCATAGGTCATTGTGGCTGATGATTTTTGGCCTGTGGATTTGGAGGATATTCCTCACACAGGTGTTGATGAAGATCTGGACTTTATTAGTGGTGATCACTATTGCCCACCAAGTTTCTGCTCCATACAGAAGGGCCAATTTTATTTTACTTTTAAAAAGCCTGAGCTTGGTTTGCAGCATTAGGAACTTGGGGCTCCAGATCTTCTTTAGCTGAATCAAGACAGCCCTTGCTTTGCCAATTCTTGCCTTGATGTCAGCTTTGTGGCTCCCTGTTTGTCTATGACACTGGCCAGGTAGGTAAAGGCTCAACATCTTCCAGTGCATTTCCTGCAAGAATGACTGCAGTTGTGCTGGCTGTGTAACTCTTCAGGATCTTGGTTTTTCATCTTTGGATGTTGAGGCCACGTTCTGCTGCCACTTTGATGGTCTACTTTTGCATCTTCTGGTTTGTATGGGAGGGTCAGGGCCAGGTCATCTACAAAGTCCAGGTCAATGAGCTGCGACCAAAGAGTCTACTGGATCCCATTTCTTTTCCTGGCTGTGGATGTTTTCATGATCCACTCTATGGCCAGCAGGAAGAAAAATGGTGAGGACAAACAACACTAGCATAATCCGGCTCTCACTTTGAAGGCTTCTGTGAGTTATCCTCCATGGTCTATCCTGCAGGTCACCCCGATGATTCTTACAAGTTTATCTGGCACACCACAGTGGCGGAGTCATTTCAAAATCCTCTCTGGGTCCACGCTGTTGAATGCCTTCTCATAGTCAATGAAGGTGACATAGAGGGTGGAGTTCCATTCCAATGACTGCTCAATGATGAAGCACAGTGTTGCAATCTGGTCTGTGCAAGATCTAACTTTGTTGAAGCCAGCTTGCTGGTCTTGTAACTGAGCATCAACAACTTGTTCCTTCATTCGGTTCAGGATGACTGTACTGAGAGAAGCAGACGTGGCATCAGACCACCACCATGTCATGGCCAGGCAAAAGCTAAAGATGAAGAAAGCATGGATAGAACTTACAAACCAACGTGAGCAATATAATACCACCCTCCTCAAAGATACACAGAAATAGGGTGAATACTCAGTTGCTCTCAGCTACAAGAACTAGAGGATGGCAGAGACCCATGAAAACAGCCAATAAGAGCAGATAAAAGAAACAGTGGCATCAACTAGCCTAGAGGTACTGGGTCCCAAGAAATATCCGCATAAATATTGTATCTCCAGCAAGACTCTTTGCAAAGTCCAATCGAATAAGGAGAAGAAAGCTGCAGTCAACACCAGCCAAACGAGTGCAGAAAAAGTTTAAGCTCAAAGTGAATACACCAAAACCAGCAAGAAAGCAAAGAGGAGCTTAAGATTATACAAGCAACGATTTATCAATAGTCTTTCCGTAGAAGCCTAGAATGCAGCAAGCCATGGAAACTTGAAAGTGTCACGACCTACTTGTAGTCTGTGTCTGTGGCCCACTGGAAGTGTGGCGAGGATCTTGTTCTTGTAGTTTCTGCCTTGGCCCAAATAGGGGTGACCCTTTCTGGTAGCCACAGTGCTGCTGACGGAGGGAACGCCAAAGGCAGTCCGTGGCCTCCAGAAGGAGTCACTGAAAGAAAAAAACCCAAAGGGGAAAAACCTCAAAAGGAACTCCTGAAACAAAAACAAAAGTAAAAATAAATTAGAACAAAAAGGCAAAAATGACCAGGAAAAAGCTGGAACAGGATCAGAAAATCAGTATCACACACCTTATATACCTAAAGAACAGGAAGCGACCGACAGGAGGTAAAAGTCCCCATATTGGATTTGGATCATGTCATAGAGTTCTATAGAAAAGCACCATATTAAATAAGGTTCTAAGGCATGCAGGGAAAAGGAAGGGAATCATGAGTAGGAATGAAATAAATAAGTTAGGAGGAAACGAGGATGACAGAAAAGAAGGAAAAAGAAATAGAAGGTAAGTGGGGAAGAAAAGGGAGAGTGGGGAGAGGCAGGAACTAATGGGGCCGCGCCACACCAATGCAGAAGCGAGGCCCCATGCCCAATTTGGGGCCTCGACAGAGATAGGAAAGGCTAGGGGTGCGGCACGTCCTACTGCCGCGAGTCCCGAGCCGAACTTCAGGAACACATATCCATCTGGAACCACCACGGAACCTGAACTACACATCCTCCCGCTGCTCCTGCTCGCCCAACAACTTCGGAACCAGCGACAGAAAGAGCTCTATCACATTACAAGTGAACTCTAAGCAGATACAGCAAGCTAAAAAGACATGTTAAAGATAAAGCTGGGAAGACAATTATGGATAACGAAGGCCAAACCCGATGATGGGTGGAGCACCAAGAAGAACTGCTAAACCAGCCCATGCAGCGGTCTCCACCAGACATACAACCAGCTCACAAGGACTTGATTTACTGCAGCATACCAACTGATCTAGAAATACAGCAAGACTTCAAACATCTGATGGGATGGCAGCAGGACCTGACAACATTCCTGCAGAGGCACAAAGGCAGACATTGAAATATCAGTAGACATGCTCTATCCCATGTTTGGAAGGATCTGGGAAGAGGAAAAGGTGCCATCAGACTGGCAAGCATCATAGCTGATCAAGATTCCAGAGAAAGGTGACCTGAGTAAGTGCGCTAACTACGGAGGATTAACTCTTCTTTCAACCCGAGGCAAAGTCTTCAACAGAGTCATCATGGAAAGAATGAAGGTCATGGTTTTAGGCACTCAATATAATATCATATATGTGCTCTGTCAATTACTCTTGCACTCATGCATCCATTTACCCACCAACTAACTGGTTCTTGCATTCATAGACTTCACAACCCCAATAAAACACACACAACAAACTCAACAACAATGCAAGATAAAGTAAAACACAAAAAACAAGCTACTGCCTAAACAAGTGGGGGCATATGCTTGCATTAACAAAATAAACATACCAGCAAGTGGACAACTTGCAATGATACTGTGCATAATGTATCATTGTTTTAAACATCCACTGTGGCTGCCATGTATATAACCAATGTGTTGGCTATCTTGGAATAATAAAACAGTGATACCATCATGAGAAATACCATTACATGATGGTCACTGGGGCTGTAGTGGGACAGATGTGGCACACTGCAGATTAAATGAATGTGAAGAAAATGACCCATTCATACTGTATGAGGATCTGTAGTATGCTCTAAAAATAAAAACAAAAATAGAGAAGTAAATATATTAAAGGGGACCTCCAAAAGGAGTACATAGAAAACTTAAGGACATACACACCTGCACTGGCATTGAAACACACTCTTTTTCAGGTGGATGTGCACATGTAATCAGGACAATGCTATCACTTACAGGGCAATGCAGTCAAGGATAAATTGTGCTGCCCTATTGCCTCATGCTCTATATTGTCACAGATGGAAGCTTAGGTGCCAGATGTAGGTAGGTGGCAAATTGCGACTTGCAATTTGCGAGTCAGAGCGACTCGCAAATTGAAACTCACAATTCGTGATGCAGAAAGGTGTCTCAGACACCTTCTGCGACCCCATAGCGAGTCTAGGCACTCGCGGGGATGGTGGCCTGCTGGAGACAGCAGACCACCATGTCCGTGACTGCTTTTAAATAAAGCAGTTTTTTTTTTTCTTTTTGCAGCCTGTTTTCCTTAAAGGAAAACGAGCTGCAAATAGAAAAAAATACCGAAACCTTTTGTTTCGTTTTTTTCTCAGAGTAGGAAGTGGTCCATAGGACCACTGCGTGCCCTGAAAGAATAATTTTGTGATCATTCACAATTCCCGTTTGCGAATGAGTTACCATCCACTTCAAGTGGATGGTAACTGCAAGTTGATTTGCGACCGCGCGAGTCGGAAACACATTTTGCGAGTCGGTTCCGACTCGCAAAATGTGCTTCTGCATCGCGCGCAGGCATTAGCGCCTCGCAAACAGCATTTTTCGCCGTTTGCGAGGTGCTAATGCCTTGCTACATCTGGCCCTTAGGGCCAGATGTAGGTAGCTTGCAAATTGCGACTTGCAATTTGCGAGTCCATGCGACTTGCAAATTGCAAGTCGCAATTTGCTTTGCAGAAAGGTGTCTCAGACACCTTCTGCAACTCGCAATGGGGTTGCAAAGACCCACCTCATTAATATTAATGAGGTGGGTCGCAGTTTGTGACCCCATTGCGAGTATGGGCACTCACGGGGATGGTGGCCTGCTGGAGTCAGCAGACCACCATGTCCGTGACTGCTTTTTAATAAAGCAGTTTTTTTTTTTCCATCTACAGCCCGGTTACCTTAAAGGAAAATGAGCTGCACTTGGAAAAAAAAAACGAAACCTTTAGTTTTTTTTTTTTTCCATTCACAAAGGGGAAGGGGTCCCATGGAGACCCCTTCCCGTTTGCGACTGGGTTACCATCCACTTCAAGTGGATGGTAACTGCGATTTCATTTGCGACCGTTTTCGCGGTCGCAAATGAAATTGAATAGCATTGCGAGTCGCAAATAGGAAGGGAACCCCTTCCTATTTGCGAGTCGGAAATGCATTTTGCGAGTCGGATCCGACTCGCAAAATGCATTTCTGCATAGCAGAGAAGCTTTTGCACCTCGCAAACTGCGTTTTTCACCGTTTGCGACGCACAAACTCTTTGCTACATCTGGCCCTTAGTGTGCATTTCACTGTTACATGCCAATGCAAGAAGAGGACTGATGCAAAGTACTTTATAATAAGTATGGCAAACCAGTGGAAGCTCACATACTTTTCCCAATGAACCTGTAAGAGCCATAGGGGGTCATTAGGAGTTTGCTGGTCTCATGACGAACATGTTGGCGGGCGTACCGTCAACAGATTGGGGGAGAAGTCCGCCAAATTATGACCATGTTGGTCTTCCCAACAGAATACAGTCAAATCACCCCCGGCACCACCAGTGCTGTCAGGCCGCCACAGACGGCGGTAGGAGCCTTCAGGGGCGCGGAGACCATGTTTCCTCTGGACAGATTACAAGACTGCACACAGCCAAGGTTCCCACCACAGTCACACAACCATGGAAACCCTGGCAAAAAAACAACTCTATAAAGGGAGACACCCACCTTCAGGAACACATATCTGCCTGGAACCGCCATGGAACCTGATCTACACATCTTCCCTCTGCTCCTGCTCGCCCAACAACTTCGGATCCAGCAACAACAACAGCAACTGTGAGCACACACACTTACTTGACACCGTTGCACAATGTCCATGTATAGATGTGCACACAACATACACATCCTGAATGGGTGGCAATGGCAACACACACACGTACCTTCATACTGATGCACACACTCAGAGACAGCCACATACACACACACATACATAAAACACACTTCTGCCAACACACACATAAAGACTTTCAAAACACACACCAACACCCAGACACATAGCACCAGCACAGTCTAATACAACATACAACACAACCAAATGACACAACCAAATGACACAACAACACCACAACCACTACAGCTCGAAATTGCCATCATACATCCACAATACACACCTCCACATGACAAATCATACATACACCACAACCCAGAGAACCAACACACACTTTCAAACATCCATACAACAAGCCATATATCACATCCTGCCAATGCACATCACAACGGATCTGCATACATACACATACATCTGCATTTTGAATGGGTCTTCCTGGGCTGGGAGGGTGGAGGGTTTGTCACTTAAATGTCAACGGATAGTAGCCTGCCCTCACACCAAAGGCTGTGACACCCCCTATTAGGACCCTGACAGACAGGATGGAAATGAAAGGGGACCTTGTGCACTTCTAAGCCACTCTTTGAAGTCTCCCCCACTTCAAAGACACATTTGGGTATTTAAGCAGGGTCTCTGACCCTACCAACGTAGACACCTCTGAAGTTAGACACTTCTGAGGTAGATACCCTACTTCATCAAGACACTTCCTGGAGAAGAGAACCTGAACCAGAACCTGCAACCTGCCAAGAAGAACTGCATGGCTGCACAGAGGACTCACCTGACTGCATTCTGTGAAGGACTGCTGCCTTGCTGGTGCCCTGCTGCCTTGCTGGTGCCCTGCTGCCTTGCTTGTCTCTGGCTGTCCTGCTCCCTGAAGTCTCAGGACCAAAAAGACTTCATCTCTGCAAGAAGGACTCCTTGTGTGGCGAAAATCGATGCACAGCCTGCATCGCGGTGAAAAATTCACTGCACGCCAAACTGGAATGACGCAGCCCGACTTTGCAATGAGAAGATCGACACAGTGGCAGCGTAGCGACTGGAAATTCGATGCACGGCCTACTGGATCTACGCACAGCCGAGCCGGAATGATGCAGCCCGACTTCCAGAGAGGAATTGACACAGCGCCTGCTGTGCGGTAGAAATTTCCACGCAACACCCATTGGATCGACGCAGCCCCTGTGACTTCATCCTGCAAGTGCTGCAAATCCATGCATCATCCCTGGGGAGTCCGAAAATCCCACAACCCGAAGAGGATCCAAGACCGAGCACCGGAAATCGATGCAAAGACTTCCCTGCATGAAAAATAAATGACGCATTGCCGTGTGCGGCCCGAGAAATCGACGCACACCTCCCTGTTTTCCAAGCATCTCCTCCTCTGCGGTTCTTTGAACGCAAACCAGGTACTTTGTGCTTGAAAGAAACATTTATTGCTTTTAAGAGACTAAAGACACTTTGGGGGTCATTACAACCCTGGCAGACGGTTTAAAAGCGGCAGTAAGACCGCAAACAGGCCGGCGGAAAAAAAAGGGAATTATGACGGTGGCGGAAACCGCCAACAAAGACCACACCACAGCGGTACAGACAAGCAGCACGGCGGTCACCGCCAACAGACAGACGGGAGACAAAGTACCGCCCACAGTATCACAACCTACCAATCCGCTACCTTTTCCAGGGCGAATTCACCGTGGATAAAAACACGGCGGAAACAGCCATTTCAAAGGGAAACCGCTCACCTCAACACACTCCACGAGGAAGGAGGGCACCATGGAGCCGGAACTCCAAATACTCCCTGCGATAGTCTTCCTGCTCCTCTACGATCATCAGCAACGCCGGCGCCGAAGACAACGGTGAGTACTGCACCTACGACATGGGGGGAGGCAAAAGTCAGGGACACACACACACGCAACACCCCCACCCCCACCCCGACCCTCACCCACTACAACACACACACCAATGCATATCCAAACATCACAGTAAGAACCCCAAGCCCCCCCGGAAGAATGCAAAGACAAAAGGAAATGAGTTCAACCATTGTAATGTATCAAAATACAGTAAGGTAATATATACAGATATATATACACATTCAACAAAATATACATCACAATTAGTAGTGCAGGTATGCACCATTCAATGTCTGTGGACCACTGGGCCCAAAATGCATGGGCGAGGCCCACACACGATACCTGACCAGAAACGGAGAGAACACTGCTGGGGCATCAGATCGAAATACAACAGGCACCTCAGGGGGAAGGGAAGGGGGGGCACCTCAGCCGGATGACAGCACCACGCCAGATCCACGACGGGGCTCCATGCCCATTGATGTATCCTGGGGAGTGCAAAGCCTCAGTCTCTCAAGTCTCTACAGTGGGTGGGTTGCCCACTGTACCATCCTGGAGAGTGCAAAGCCACAGTCTCTCAAGTCTCTACAGTGGGTGGGTTGCCCACTGTACCATCCTGGGGAGTGCAAAGCCACAGTCTCTCACGTCTATCAAGTGGGTGGGTTGCCCACTTCTTTATCCTGGGGAGTGCAAAGCCACAGTCTCACAAGTCTTTTCAGTGGGTGGTTTGCCCACTGTACCATCCTGGGGAGTGCAAAGCCACAGACTCAAGTCTCTACAGTGGGTGGTATGCCCACTGTAGCATCCTGGGGAGTGCAAAGCCACAGTCTCTCAAGTCTCTACAGTGGGTGGGTTGCCCACTGCTTTATCCTGGGGAGTGCAAAGCCACAGTCTCACAAGTCTTTTCAGTGGGTGGTTTGCCCACTGTACCATCCTGGGGAGTGCAAAGCCAGTCTCTCAAGTCTCTACAGTGGGTGGGTTGCCCACTGTACCATCCTGGGGAGTGCAAAGCCACAGTCTCACAAGTCTTTTCAGTGGGTGGTTTGCCCACTGTACCATCCTGGGGAGTGCAAAGCCACAGTCTCTCAAGTGGATGACAGTCTCCACTGGTTCTGGAGGGGGACTGGTGCCCAGAGTGCTTGATCCTGTTAAGGACAGAGGTAGTGGATGGATCTCTCCACTGGTTCTGGAAGGGGACTGGTGCCCATAGTGCTTCATCCTGTTAAGGACTGGGGTAGTGGATGCTGTTCTCCACTGGTTCTGGAGGGGGACTGGTGCCCAGAGAGCTTCATACTGTTAAGGACTGAGGTAGTGGATGCTGTTCTCCACTGGTTCTGGAGGGGGACTGGTGCCCAGAGTGCTTCATCCTGTTAAGGGCTGAGGTAGTGGATGCTGTTCTCCACTGGTTCTGGAGGGGGACTGGTGCCCAGAGTGCATCACTCTCCCCGTGACGGTCCCAGTTCTGTCTCTGCCCCTGCCGCACATGGGCTACCGGTGCATGACTTGGCGGTGCTTGCCCTGTTCAGCGGTGCTTGCCATGGCGGTCTTTGCCCTGTTCAGTGTGTCTTGCCCTGTTCAGCGGTGCTTGCCATGGCGGTCTTTGCCCTGTTCAGCGGTGCTCGACTTTGCAGTTTCTGACCTGTTCAGCGGTGCTTGCCCTGTTCAGCTGTGCTTGCCATGGCGGTCTTTGCCCTGTTCAGCGGTGCTTGCCCTGTTCAGCGGTGCTTGACTTTACAGTGTCTGCCCTGTTCAGCGGTGCTTGACTTTGCAGTTTCTGACCTGTTCAGCAGTGCTTGCCATGGCAGTCTTTGCCCTGTTCAGCGGTGCTTGCCCTGTTCAGCGGTGCTTGCCATGGCGGTCTTTGCCCTGTTCAGCGTGTCTTGCCCTGTTTAGCGGTGCTTGCCATGGCGGTCTTTGCCCTGTTCAGCGGTGCTTGCCCTGTTCAGCGGTGCTTGACTTTACAGTTTCTGCCCTGTTCAGCGGTGCTTAACTTTGCAGTTTCTGACCTGTTCAGCGGTGCTTGCCATGGCGGTCTTTGCCCTGTTCAGCGGTGCTTGCCCTGTTCAGCGGTGCTTGCCATGGCGGTCTTTGCCCTGTTCAGCGTGTCTTGCCCTGTTCAGCGGTGCTTGCCATGGCGGTCTTTGCCCTGTTCAGCGGTACTTGTCTTTGCAGTTTCTGACCTGTTCAGCGGTGCTTGCCCTGTTCAGCGGTGTTTGCCCTGTTCAGCGGTGCTTGCCATGGCGGTCTTTGCCCTGTTCAGCGGTGTTTGCCCTGTTCAGCGGTGCTTGCCATGGCGGTCTTTGCCCTGTTCAGCGGTGCTTGACATGTTCAGCGGTGCTTGACTTTGCTGTCTCTGACCTGTGCAGCGGTCTTCGCCATGGCGGTCCCTCATTACCCAGCGGGGCTGTGGCTGCCGGGGCCCTCCTGGGCACTGACTCTGGCGGTGGTCTCCTGACCAGTGATGATCGGACTGCCCTCCTGGGCACCGACTCTGGCGGTGGTCTCCTGACCAGTGACGATTGGGCTGGGGGTGGCCTCCTGGGCAGCGGGGATGATGGCGGCCTTCTCCACTGTGCTGCTCTTCCCAGACTTTGGTGCTTTCTTCTGCCCCTTCCCCACCTTGGGAGGAGTCACAGCTGAGTCGACACTCCCCCCGGGACCCTTGTGAGCCGCTTTGCCGGCTGGAGTCTTCCCCCTATCCCGTCGGGCACTGTCCAACTTCTGGTGCTTCACAGGGGGGGGACTGGCTGTGCTTTGGCTCCGTGTCACTTTGGCTGCCCTGGTGCCAGGTGCACTCCACATACCTCTAACAGGCACCACTGGTACCGGAGATTTTTTGGCTGAGGTGCTAGTAAGGGACCTATGAATTGGAGGGGGGGGGTGGTGGGAAAGAGGTCAACGTTGCTCAGGAAAGGTTTCTGACGAACACTGGGACGGGTAGCTGGAGGGGGTCTGGGAGTGGAGGAAGAGGAGGTGGTTGTAGGAGGTGTAACGTTTGATGATTTGGGTGCAGGTGCATGTTCTGGAGGCTGTCGTGAGGTGGATGGATGTTGGGTGTGTGTGTGCCCGCGTTTGTGTACTTTGGGATGGGGCGTCACAGACACACTGGGAGAGGACACAGGGGACGTGTAAATGGTAGTGGGGGTGGTGAGTGCAGGTGAGCGGGGTGTGGTGGTGGGTGTGCTGGTGCGAGTCCTAGTGGCTGTAGTGGTAGTGCATGCAGGTGAGAGTGTAGACGACACTGGAAGGGAGGAGGGAGATGAGGAGGCGGGGGACACGGTGGAGGCAGTGGATGTTGCTGTGTCTGTATGTGTGTGATGCTTGTGTGAGTGCCTGTGGGATGTGTGGTGCCTATGTTTGCCTGAGCTTCCCTTGTGTGTTGACGTATGTGCAGGCTGGTCTGATGGTGTGCTTGGGATAGGCAGAGGTACAGGGGATTGGGTTTGGGTGGAGGAAGTTGGAGGGGGGAGGCTAGACACAGGGACAATGGCTGCCATCAGTGCTGAGGCCAGAGATTGCAGGGTTCGATGATGGGCAGCCTGACCAGAATGAATGCCCTCCAGGAATGCATTAGTGTGTTGCAACTCCCTTTCTACACCATGGATGACATTCACAATGGTAGACTGCCCAACAGTGAGTGACCTGAGGAGGTCAATGGCCTCCTCACTGAGGGCAGCAGAGGTGACAGGGGCAGGGGCTGAGGTGCCTGGGGCGAAGGTGATGCCCACCCTCCTGGGTGAGCGGGCACGGGGCGAAGGCTGAGGGGCTGCTGGGAGGACGGTCCTGGTAGGGGAGGTGGCGGCTGTACCTGTATAAGTGGGGGGCACAGATGTTGCCGCCACCACAAGGGAGCTCCCATCGGAGGACGAGTTTGTGTCGCTGGTTGCTGATCCGGTGACCGCAGTGAAGCTCCCCTCGCCCTCCGTCCCACTGGTGCATTCTGAGTCCGTGGTGTGGCCCTCCATGACCATGTGGGATGCAGCCCCCTCGTGCTCCGGTGCCACTGTACCTCCACCTGATGATGCTGATGCACAAAAGAACAGGGAGAGCACAAAAAGGGGGGGGGGCGACAGAAGAAAGATAAGTTGAGTACATGGCTTACCGCTACCGTTGGCGGACAATACAGACACAGCAGCCCCCTGCACTACGCCACGCTATTGGGCTCTACAGATGCAGTTCCTGGTATATGGCCTACATGGCTATGGTGGACATCTGCACACATAGATGACACAGGGGCATGTATACCTGTACTTGGCACTCTACAGAGTTGGGGTGGAGTGGCACAAGGCCTGCATTACGGATGGGGCCTAGCCTACGGAACTCGCCCTGGCCTAGGGAAACCCACAGCCCTCCTCCCCCACCCAGACCCCTCCACTGCGCGCAAAGTCAGCTGAATGAGAGTGTACTCACCCCCTTATGTCTGCTGTGATACACTCAAGCGTCCATCCAACTCAGGGTAGGCCACCGCCAGGATCCGGAACATCAGGGGGGTCATGGTGTGACGGGCACCCCTCCCACTTTGGGAGGCCATCCCCAACTGAGCCTCCGCCGTCTTCTTGCTCCAGCGGCGAATGTCCTCCCATCTTTTACGGCAGTGGGTGCTCCATCTCTTGTGGACCCCCAGGGTCCGGATGTCCTTGGCGATGGCACACCAAATATCCTTCTTCTGGTGGGCGCTGACCTACATGACATGTACAGGGGAAGAAGAGAAGTCATTACCAACTGCACCGTCGAAGTAAGTGGCCCACATCCCTACCCTTGCCATGTGGCACATGCATTCACAGTCCTTCATGCTCGCAGAACTCTGCCCCCTTCCTTCTTACAACCAGCCCTCTCCACCCAGGCATAGCCCATACAACTTGCACCCTGTGTACTCACCTGTTGGTCTGGAGGACCGTAGAGTACCGTGTTTTTGGGGAGGACCCCGTCCACGAGCTTCTCCAACTCCTGTGCGGTGAAGGCAGGGGCCCTTTACCCAGACACACGTGCCATTGTCTCTTCCAGACCGAGGTCACAGCAGCCCTTGCAGTATAAGTCCTCTCCTGTGGAAGATCAGGTATTGAGTGATTCAACAGATAGAAAATGGTGGTCACGTCCGTGGCGGTGACGTCCGCGGCGGTGCGTATCATCACTGCCGGCGCACTTCGTCATTGGCTCCTGGGACCCACAGGGTCCAATGTTAACCAATGCAGCATTGCGCAGCGGTCTTCGACCGCCTACCGCGATGGTGTACAGCGCCAGCGTAGCCACCTCACATCCCATTGTCCCACTTTAGAGGTCAGGCAGCCGCCATTTCAGGGGCCACATGGCTTAATTTTTAACTGCGTCACACATACCTAGGCCTGGACTCAACACACATACAGACAACTTTTTGGATTATGTTTCGTGTTCTGTGTAGCTGTGGGTACATACCTCTGAGTTGCTTGACTCTGTGGTCGCTTTTGTCCTTCCTAGGCACCGTCAGCTGGGACATGTGAGGAGATGGCGGAATCCTCCGGTGTACCGACCGCTGGTGGACCTGTTGACAATGGAGGAGCGACATTTAATCATCACCTACAGGTTTGACCGTGCCACAATCCAGGAACTGTGTACCCAGTTGGAGCCAGACCTGAAGTCAGCAATCCGCCATCCCACAGGAATCCCCCCTCAAGTGCAGGTGCTATCAGTGCTCCATTTCCTAGCAAGTGGGTCTTTTCAAACAACAGTGGCCATGGCATCAGGGATGTCCCAGCCTATGTTTTCCAACGTGTTGTCCAGAGTGTTGTCTGAATTGCTGAAACACATGAGGAGCTACATTGTTTTCCCTCAGGTGGAGGATTTGGCTACAGTTAAAGGTGACTTCTATGCCCTTGAACATATCCCTAACATCATAGGTGCCATTGATGGGACCCATGTAGCTCTGGTCCCCCCCACAGGAGTGAACAGGTGTACAGGAACCGGAAGAGTTATCATTCGATGAATGTACAGATGGTATGTTTGGCAGACCAGTACATCTCCCAGGTAAATGCTATGTTCCCTGGCTCTGTGCATGACGCCTACATCCTGCGGAATAGCAGCATCCCTTATGTGATGGGTCAACTCCAGAGGCACCATGTGTGGCTATTAGGGGACTCTGGTTACCCCAACCTGTCATGGCTATTGACCCCAGTGAGGAATCCCAGGACAAGGGCAGAGGAACGCTACAATTAGGCCTGTGGGCGGACTAGGAGGGTGATCTAATGCACCTTCGGCCTCCTGAAGGCCAGGTTCAGGTGCCTCCATATGACAGGTGGTTCCCTATTCTACTCACCAAGGAAGGTATGCCAGATCATCATCGCCTGCTGTATGCTTCACAATCTTGCTTTGCGACGCCAGGTGCCTTTTCTGCAGAAGGATGGTCCAGATGACGGTGTTGTGGCAGCTATGGAGCCTGTGAACAGTGATGAGGAGGAAGCAGAGGAAGAAGACATTGACAACAGGGACTCAGTCATAGAGCAATATTTCCAGTGACACACAGGTGAGAATACTTTCTTGACTACTACAAGTACTTTCACACTTCTACCTCTATCCTGTCTGTCAATTTCAACCAGTATTTGGTAACTGAGTTGTACATTTCCATTACGGTTTCACAGGTGTGGTTACCAACGTGTGTCATCTGCTTGCATCCTTCATGGACTTGTGATATGTGACATAGGTATGTTGACATTACTATTGAGAACGGATTTTGTCACTGTCATAGCTAATACACTTTTTCTAAATCACAGACTGACTCCAGATTGTTTTGTGCTTCAAGGGTGTTTATTGCAGTGCTAAATATTGGAGGAGGGTTGTAAAATGGTGAGGGGTGATGGTGGAGGAATGTCCATGGCAGAGTCTAGTCTATTAGTCTCACAGGTGCACTGCCCATATGGGCATAGGAAGTGGAGCTGGGGCAGTTCCAATATGGACAGGGTTACAAAGTGGGACAGTGGGATGACAATCAGGGTGGTCTCATTTCCTGGCGGGGGTCTTGCCATTGTGCTCTGTCCTGTTCCTGGATCTCAGGGACCGATTGTGGGGTGGTTCTCCATCTGCAGGGGGTGGGGTGCTGGTGTGTTGGTCCTGTGGCGGGGCATCCTGTCCACAAGGGCCGGCGGAGGTGGTGGGCTGTTCATCGTCCATGCTAGTGTCAGGGGCCCCTTGGAGTGCCACGGTGTCCCTCATGGTGTTCTGTATGTCCTTCAGCACCCCTACGATGGTGCCCAGGGCGGAGCTGATGGTTCTGAGTTCCTCTCTGAACCCCAAATACTGTTCCTCCTGCAGGCGCTGGGTCTCCTGAAACTTGGCCAGGACCGTAGCCATCGTCTCCTGGGAGAAGTGGTATGCTCCCATGATGGAGGAGAGGGCCTCGTGGACAGTGGGTTCCCTAGTCCGCACCCTGTCGCACGGCAGCCCTCCCAGTTCCCCTGTGTTCCTGTGCCTCCGTCTGGACCGTGTGCCCACTACCACTGTCCCTAGGTCCCTATTGTTGTTGGGGTGGTGGGTTATCCTGGGTTCCCTGTAGTGGTGGACACACAGCTGATTGACGTGTCCTGGGTACGGAGGTATGGGCCCGCTGGGTGGGTGGTGTGCTGGTGTTTCCAGAGGGTGGAAGGTCTGTTTTGGGCTGTGCCTGTGTGAGGGGAACCGTCTGTCCCGAGGCCCACGATGGTCCGGGCTGGTCATCCGGATCCAGTTGGCCAGAGCTGCTGTCATCAATGTGGGCCTCTTCTGTGGGTGGGGTGGAGATGTCTGGACCCTCCTGTCTGGTGACGTTGGGTAGTGGTCCTGCAGGGGTGTAAAAGCATGATTATTGCATGTGTGTGTGTCATGGTGTGCAATGTGTGGGTGAGCGTGTACCCCGGTGCTAGCATTCCTGTGTGGGGGCTTGTGTGATGATGGTTGGGGGGTGTTATGGGTATGTGTAGTGGGCATGCTTTAGTAAGGGGTGTCCATGCTTTGTTGTGTCATGCAGGGCTTGGTGTTGGGATGGGTGGTTTGTGTTATTAGTACATTAGTGAGGAGTTGGAGTGATAGGGGAGGGGGTAAGGGTGGGGGTGTGGGATAGCATGCAGGTAGGATGGGGGATATGATAGTTAGGATTTGACTTACCACTGTCCATTCCTCCACCGACTCCTCCGAGACCCTCAGGATGCATAATGGTCAAGACCTGCTCCTCCCATGTTGTTAGTTGTGGGGGAGGAGGTGGGGGTCCGCCGCCCGTCTGCTGTACCGCAATGTTGTGCCTGGAGACCACTTAACGCACCTTCTCCCGTAGGTCGTTCCACCTCTTCCTGATGTCGTCCCGATTTCTTGGGTGCTGTCCCACTGCGTTGACCCTGTCGACTATTCTTCGCCATAGCTCCATCTTCCTAACTATGGAGGTATGATGCACCTCCATAGGTGATCCAAATAGCTGTGGCTCTACCCGTAGAATTTCCTACACCATGACCCTGAGCTCCTCCTCGGAGAACCTGGGGTGTCTTTGCCGTGCCATGGGGTGGTGTAGGTGATGTGTGGGGTGGTGTATGTGGTGATGAGTGTGGAGATTTGTAGTGGTGTGTGGTGTTTTGTGCGTGGATGTTGTGTCGGTGATGGTGTTGTGTGCCTCTGTGTGGTGGAGTTATCTATTCTGTGCTCTCTTTTTGGACTTCGTCAATCAGTTTTGGTCGTAGGGGTTTGTGGGTGATGTGGGTGTGTGTTTTATATTGTGTTGGGTGTGTGGGAGTGGTGTTTGTATGTGTATCAGGTGTGTGTAATTCGAATTGTCCAATGTGGCGGTGTTTTGGAGATGTGTGTGTATTTTGAGTGCGGCGGTGTGTACCGCCAATGGAATACCGCGGTTGAAAGACCACCGCGTAGATTTGTAGGTCGTGATAGCATGGGCGTGTTTCTGTTGGCGTGATGGTGGAGGTTTTGTTTTCGCCAGTTTATCACTGACCTTCGGCGTGGCAGACTTGTGTGGGTGTCTGAATTTCGGCAGATTCCGAGATGTGGGTCATAATAGCTGTGGCGGTTTTCCGCAGCCGCGGAGGTGTATTGGCGGTCTCCTGCACGGCGGTGAGCGGCTTTTACCACCAATGTTGTAATGACCCCCTTTATATCATTTTTACAGTGATATCTCAACATATACTTATTGCATTTTAATCATTTTGACCTGCATCTTATCAGATAAATATTTTATATTTTTCTAAATACTGTGTGGTGTATTTTTGTGGTGTTCTACTGTGCTATTGCATGATTTATTGCAAAAATACTTTACACATTGCCTTCTAAGTTAAGCCTGACTGCTCAGTGCCAAACTACCAGAGGGTGGACACAGGCTAATTTGGATTGTATGTGACTTTCCCTGACTAGAGTGAGGGTCTTGCTTGGACAGGGGGTAACCTGACTGCCAACCAAAGACCCCATTTCTAACATAAACCATTTCATATTGATCTCATAAGTCATTCAAAACCTATTCCTGTCCAATGTGCCCACGTCAGCTCGGCCAAGGGTAGCAATGATTGACCCACTTTATAAGAAGTGTCCGCAAGTAACCATTGAGACATGATGTATGCAGCAACTAAGCAAAGTTGCACTGTAATTGGTAGGGCATTGGCATACATAGCAGTGACATTGCATATTGTCAAAGGCTAGCCCTGCCTAGGCACTTACCACCTCTAGAACAAAGCCATTGGGTTACAGGTGAAATGCCCATATGTTAACCTCATGGAAATGCATGATAAGTCCAAATATACCAAAGCAGACAACCAAATTAGAATGTTCTTCCGTTGCTACCTTCATATTCCCCATAGAATGAAGATAAACAGACAATGGGGATACAACTACAATCCCATATGTACTGTCCTATTGAGACCATAGCTGTGGTGTAAACAAGATGACTGCCTCAAATGGAGTCCATACCTGTACCAGTACTAGATATTAATAGCCATGTACCAAAAAAGTGAGTCACCCAGTCGCAAATACAGTTGATCAACACAGATGGGAGTGGAAAGACACCTTAGAGCCACTAACGCTCATATGGTCAATGGGTAGGGTGATACGCCAGCTCACATCCATAGAAATGGCAGGATGGAGTCACACATGTGGTATTGTCATTTGAGCATTTCCACATGCAGTCATAGAGATGTATTAATACAGGTGATCTAAACATATATATAGCAAACCAGGATGCCACATCTACATCTAATACTCAGGCAAGGTGGGAGCTACTGATTTCCACTAGTCTACATACATGTAGCACCCACTACATTGACACAGAAGCTACAGTGAGACAGCAAGCACCATACAACCAGAGCCAAGTACCAGGATACAGTCAGTACTTCCCCCCTTGTGGCTGCTGTGCTGTCCTCAAATTCCCATCCACCTCAGGGTAGGCCACCGCCAAAATTTGGGCCACTAAGGGGGTCAGGGTCGGATGGGCACCCCTCGATCGTCGGGAGGACATCCCCAGTTAGGCTATTATGGTCTTCAGGGCCCAGCGTCTCATGCACTCCCACCGCTTATGACACTGGGTGCTCTGCCGGCTGTGGACCCCCAGGGTTTGCACTTGTTTGGCAAAGGCACGCCAGATCCCCTTCTTCTGATGGGCTTTCACCTGCATAGATGACACAGACAAAAGGAGAAAATCATGTGTGCATGCACCATATGAACAGGAGTGGTCACTACACATCTGTCACAGCAAGTGCCCACACATACCCATCCTCTCTGCTCACACGTCTTCACTATATGCCATATGCATTCATGTACTCCCTCACCAGTACACATGCTCAATTCTACGTCACACCAAACACCTATCACACATGGCTGGGGCATTGGACTCACCTGCTCCTCTGGTGTCCCATTTAGCTGTCCATACTAAGACCTACTCTAAAAGCTTCTTCAGGTCCTCCAGGGTAATGGCAGGGGCCCTATCACCTACAGGATGTGGCATGATAGCTCCCAGAGGCAGTACACAGCAGCTTATGTCATGAGGTCTTGCTAGCAAAAGTGTCAGGAATCAAGTGAGCAAGGCTTTAGAAAATGGCAGTCACGGCTGCCACGTACAGGACCGTCACCGGCACCGGTCATCGCAATTGGACCCAGTCCTCCAAAGGTGGCAATGTTAGCCAATGACAAGTTCCACTGTGGTTGCGACTGCTTACTGCCATGGCGACGTCCACTGGCAGTCTTTGGTCATTTCCATGTGTCCACTACAGTAGGCCAGTTGCCTGTCATTTTGGGCACATGTAATCGATTGATGTGCTTTATTGAGTGCGTCACTTACTCGCCCAAATATCTGTGCAATCCTATGTTGTGCCATCATGGTTGTGACACTCTTGACACAATGACATGTTTAGGCAGTATATATGTTGATTGATCTGTTAAGCTACTCGGAGATACATACTCGACGGCTAAATACAGGTGGATTACAAATATATATGTGTGATGAGTGCAGGACTGCTCAGTCACCCACACATGTTCAATTACATATGTTACACATGTCCTATCTGACTTACATGTTAGCCAATGAGCAGCAATGAGGGTGTAACATTTGCAAATCGATGGTCTGTTTTGTGGATGTCAGCAGTGCTCCACATCCTCTACAAATGTTAGGTGTGAGCTAATATACCATGTGCTGCAGATGTGTGCCTACTGCATGACTCATTGTACATTCTCTCCTCTCAACATAGATATCCTGTAAAGAGGAAAGTGAGAAAACCCCCAGTGTACCATCCATTAGTAGACCTGACAACCATGGAGGACAGGCAAGTCATCCAGACATACCTTCTGAATCATCAAACAATCATGGATCTATGTAGACAGCTGGAGCTAGATCTGATGCCAGCCACTCACAATCCCTATTGCATAACTCCTATAGTACAAGTATTGTCAGTGCTATGATACCTGTCTGAGCCCATGTTCAGTCTGGTGTTGAATGATGTAATGTGTGCTTTGTTGAAACACGTGGACAGCTATATCAAACTCCCCAAAAGAGCAGATTTGGCCTATTTGAAGGCAGACGTTTATGAGATGGGACACATTCCTCAAATGGTATTGGCCATTGGTGGCACACATGTAGCCCTGGTGTTCCTAGTGCCAATGAATAGGTATATAGGAGCAGGAAGAACTATTACTTTATCAATGTGCAGGTGGTGTGTCTGGCAGACCAGTACATCTCACAAGTGACAGCCAAGTTTCCTGGATCAGTGCATGACTCCTACATATTGCGGAACAGCAATGTCCCACACATGATGGCATGCATACACACAGAGAGAGCCTGGCTGCTTGGTAAGTATGCATTGTTATGTGTTTCAGTGCTATGACACCTGTCATCACATTCTGGCCAGTCACTGATCCTATTTTTTCAATTGTCCTACCACTGCATTCACATGTGACTCTGGCTATCCAAACCTTCCGTGGCTGTTGACACCAGTGAGGTACCCAGCCACTCCAGGGGAACTCCATTTCAATGAGGCCCACGAGAGGCAAGGCGTGTAATCGAGCAGACTTTTGGCCTCCTGAAGACAAGATTCTGGTGCCTGGACCTATCTGGAGGTGCCCTCCTCTACTTGTCTCATAAGGTTTGCCAAATCATCGTTGCCTGTTGCATACTCCACAATCTAGCCCTGAGATGTCAGATACCATTGCTAGCTGATGAAGGTGAGGCAGCTGGACCAGTGGCTAGAAATGCTGATATGGCAAGTAATAAAGAGCCATAGGAAGAAGGAACACCTGACTCTAGGACAGAGCTCATCAGTAACACAAAGGTATGTTGAGTGGGCCTTTTTAAGTCTTGATTATGCACATTCAGAAGTGGATTGCTGACATTACAGCTTCTGACTTGATTCGTCATTGGGGGTGCAATGAGGTCCAATGCCTATGTTTGAGTAACAGACAGATAGGATGTAAGGTGTACAGTAATAGTGGTTCCGTTCTAATGTGTTATTACAACATATTCCAATATTCAATTCTCTAATAGACTGACCCGATTTAAGTTATGCTTCCTGCATTCTCCTTTTCCCATTTCCTTCCACCCACTGAATGTGGAATATATTATATGGCTCTGCTACCTATGGCTTGAGGTATTCATTGTCAGTAGCCAATGGAAACGTGTTACAGACATGAGAGGTGTACATGACAGATAGCTGATTAAATGGATGTTGTCAAGAGCCTGTGACTGGTGTGTATAGGTCCAATCTGGGTGCCCCTGCTTTGGAGGTATTCTACAATGGATACAACATCTATGACCTGCATATGTGCTTTGTGTGGCACCATGCCTTCCATCCTGATAGTACTCTCTTTAATGCTCTCAATGCAGATCGGAATGCGGACTATGCCCTTGAGTTGCTCTGGATTTCAACCTCACTCTCTGACATCTGTCCAGTGGCATTACTGTTGTCATGTGTGTCCTGTTGAGGCGAGGCTCCATCTGATGGCCATTACACTGCCAGTTTGATTCTGGAGGCCATTACCAGACCACAGTTGGAAATCATTACATTTGTTGTTGTATCATCAAAGACACATATACAGTTGCTGTATCCAAATGTGATTTATTGTGCATATAATATTTATAAGAGTCAAAAGAAATGTGATCAGAATAACAAAAAGGTGATGAGTGGTGACATAGTAGATGAAATCATCAGAGTAGCAGCTACAACTGCTGGTTGTACAGGTCCTACGTCCCTGTACCATGGGAAAATCAAGTTCAGTTTCAGAACAGTCAACAGAGTGTTCAGTGGCACACAAGGGTGACAAATCAGGAGAGGTTCACTTCTTGGCAGTGGGTTTGGTCTAGGCATCTTCTCCAGCTGGATGTCTGGGTGGATGACCACGTTTGCAGGGGGTTCTTCAGCTACAGAGCGAGGGGTGTCTGAGGTATTTGGTTCCTCCGGCAGGGCTTCTACTCCAGTAACTGTCGCTGATGTAGATGGGGCAGATGTGGTCTTGCTAGTGGAAGGGGCCTGATGGTGGGTTGAGAAACCTTGCAGGGTGGTGTTGATGTCCCTCAGCACCCCTGCAATGGAGGCCATGGTGGCACTGTGTGTCTGCCACTGCTGCATGACCTTCCGATGGTATTCCCCCTGCAGCCTTTGATTCTCCCCCAAACTGGTGATAAGCTGGACCATCCTGTCCTGGGAACTTTGGTATTTTTCCAGGACTTGGGAGATGGTTTCCTGGTCAGTGGAGTCCCTTGGGGGGGCCAATCCTTTGGCTCACAGCATCCTTCACACACACCCTGCCCCCAGGTGCCTGTGCCCCTGGCACTGTGTGCTCACTCACAGTGTTAGCAGGATCATCATTTTCTGGGGTGTGAGGGTTAGACTCGGGTCCCTGTACTGTGGAGCACAAAATAGATTGAACAGTCCTTGTGACACAGGCTCGGGCGTATGGTTGGCTGTGATGTCGATGCCACGGGGTTGGGGGGATTGATGTGGGCAGGGTGAGGCAGGGATTTATTTACTGACCAGGTGTCCCAGATGGACCATGTAGGTCGTCACTGTCCAGACATCCAGGAGTCCTTACTGGGGCCGTCATCCTGAGGAGGGGTGGCAGTGTCTGCTATCCTCTCCATGGTGGCACTGGTAGGTTTGCCTGTAGATGGAGTGAGACACAGTGTTCAGGGGAGCAACCTTTGACCCTGCTTCTGCAGGCAGGTTGCTCCCCGCTCCGCCTTCCGCACCACCTCCATTCCGTTCCATTGCCTGATCCACTTTTCCTGCCACTGCGTCCCCTGCGGCCCCTTCCACCTCCCCCCTCCTTCTCACCGTTTGCTTGCCTGATCCACTTTTCCCGACGCAGCGCCCCCTGCGGCCCCTCCCGCCTCCTTCTCACTGTTTCCTTGCCTGATCCACTTTTCCCGCCGCTGCGTCCCCTGCGGCCCACCCCAGCCCTTTCATCCGCCACGCCCTCCCGCTTCCCAGCTGCCACTCCCACCCTCCCCTCCTCTTATGGCAGCCGCGGACGCGCCAAAGGCGCGCCAAAGTCAAGCCCGTCTGCGCCTTCTCCTGCCATAACTGCAGATTCACCTGCAACAGAGCCCACAAATCTCCTAGGATCAAGACCAACCACCATAACCACTGCATCCACTTCACCTTCAAGAAACAGACAGAACACCACCACACCGAACAACCACCTGGCCGTCGTTGGGGTAAAGTCACCGAATTTCAACTAACCAACGCCCTAGCCCAGAAACCGCCAGCCAACCCCACCGACCCTGACATCGCGGCACACAACCTCAAGCTATGGATCAACAAGTGCACCAACTGCCTTGCTCCACTCAGAAAACCCTCCAACAACCACATCAACAAAAAAGCCACCTGGTTCACCAATGACCTCCAAACCTCCAAACGCCACTGCCGAAGACTCAAGCAAATATGGCTACTCGAACTCACTCCAGACAACCGCACGGCACTCAAGGATGCCACACGCAAACACCACCAACTCATCAGGCTAGCAAAAAGATCCTCCTTCAAAACCCACCTAGAAAACAACGCCCACGACTGCAAAGAACTTTTCAGCATCGTAAAAGAACTCTCCAACCCAGACGCCACCGTCAACGACATCACCCCCTCCCAAGAACTATGCAACGCCCTAGCAACCGCCTTTCACCAAAAAATCACGGACATCCACAACAGCTTCTACTCCCCTCACACTCCGGACACTCCTACCCCACCCACCACGAACTTCACACGCTCCAGCCGACTGACCTCCTGGACCAACATTAGCAACAACGAAACCCATAAGACCATGAACTCCATCCAATCCAGATCACCATCAGACCCCTGCCCACACCACATCTTCAACAAAGTAGACACAGCCATCGCACCACACCTATGGAAAGTCATCAACATCTCCTTCGAAAATGCAAGATTCCCGGAAAGCTGGAAACACGCCGAAATCAACGCCCTTCTCAAGAAGCCAAAGGCGGACCCCAATGACCTGAAAAACGTCCGGCCAATCTCTCTGCTCCCTTTCCCGGCGAAGGTCATCGAGAAAATCATCAACACTCAGCTCACTCGGTACCTTGAAGACAACAACATCCTCAACCCCTCCCAGTCCGGCTTCAGACGCAACCACAGCACCGAATCCGCCCTCCTCGCCGCCACAGACGACATCAGAAGCCACATCGACAATGGAGAGACATTAGCCCTCATTCTCCTAGACCTATCAGCCTCCTTTGACACCGTCTGTCACCACAACCTAAAATTCCGCCTCCACGCAGCAGGAATTTAGGACCAGGCCCTCGAATGGACCACATCCTTCCTCGCCGGCAGAACTGAAAGAGTCCGCCTCCCCCCATACCAATCCAAAGCCTTCAACATCATCTGCGGTGTACCCCAGGGCTCATCCCTCAGCCCGATGCTGTTCAACATCTACATGGCCCCCCTCGCCCAAGTGGCCCGTCAGCACAACCTCAACATCATCTCCTACGCCAACGACACCCAGCTCATCCTCTCCCTCACCCAGGACCCGCACACCGCCAAAAACAACCTCCAGGAGGGACTAAAAGCCATCGCCGACTGGATGAGAGACAGCCGGCTAAAACTAAACTCGGACAAAACAGAGGTCCTCATCCTTGGACGCTCCCCCTCCGCCTGGGACAACTCATGGTGGCTGTCCATGCTGGGTCCCCCACCGACACCCACCGACAGCACACGAAACCTCGGCTTCACCCTTGACTCCTCACTCTCCATGTCAAAGCAGGTCAGCGCCATCTCCTCCTCCTGGTACAACACCCTCGCATGCTTCGCAGAGTCTACAAATGGATCCCAACAGAAACAAGAAAAACAGTAACCCAGGCCCTCGTCAGCAGCAGACTCAACTACGGCAACGCCCTCTACACCGGCATCTCATACAAACTCCTCCAACGCCTCCAATGCATCCAAAACGCCTCCGCCCGACTCATCCTCAACATCCTTCGCCACTGCCACATCACCCCCCACCTAAGAGACCGTCACTGGCTTCCCGTCGACAAGAGGATCACCTTCAAGCTCCTCACCCACGCACACAAGGCACTCCACAACACCGGACCATCATACCTGAACAGCAGACTCAGCTTCTACGCCCCCACTCGGCATCTCTGCTCTGCTAACCTCGCTCTCGCCTCCATCCCCCGCATCCGATGCAAATCTTCTGGCGGCAGATCATTCTAGTACCTCGCCGCCAAGACCTGGAACACCCTCCCGCCGGGGTCTACGACAGACCCAAGACCTTCTTTCCTTCAGAAAACTCCTCAAGACTTGGCTCTTCGAGCAGTAGCAGCACCCCCCCCCCAGCGCCTTGAAACCCTCACGGGTATGTAGCGTGCTTTACAAATTGATTGATTGATTGATTGATTGAGTTCTGAAAGTGTGTTTTGTTAGCTCTTTGTCAGGCGCATTCAGTGGCTTTACATGATTGCCTGCAATGACAATGACAAATGCTGCACGGCATACCTTGTGTTACATACAAGTGTGTGACATGAGTTCCATACTCCATGTTCGGTGCTGTCATTCAGGTTTGGTACATATAGCACTGCGGATGGGTTCTGTTTCTGTCTGATACTTCACATGACTGTTCAGCTCTGTTACCTATTGAATAGTGAGGCTTGCTTGATGTCACACAATATGTCCACATTGCACCATGGTGTCCCATTGGGAACACAGTATGTGAGTGTGCAAGGATGATATTCCTGTCTTTGGAAGTTGTGCATGTGCATGGAGTCTGCCATCCTACTTTCCAAACCATGGTCAGTCCATTTCAGGCGTGGGGATAAGGATCGGTGGCCATTTGAATTTGTCACTGATCTCTAGCTATGTTTAGCCTTGGTTGCCATTGTGGGGTGCCATTGCATTGCTGTCATTGCCATGTACATTCTAGTTGGTCTAGCTAGTACAATAACCATACATTAAATGTGATGTGAGGTGCAAATTCTAGGTTTTCACATTGATGGGTTATTGCATTCTGGGAGTCATAGTGATAGGATTTGCCTATAGTATCCATGCCTTTGCCAAGGGCTATGTGGGCAGTTGGGTTGTGTGGGATGGCGGCATACAGGAGAGGGGCATTAGGTGATTGGCAGATAGGTGAAGGGGGACATTCAGTTAATTAGGGAGTATTTGGGTGGTGAGGAAGCATGCAGGACACAACAATTTTGTGACATTGATGTTGTGGGTACTTACTAGACTTCAGTCCCCCAGGTATTCCAGTCAGGCCCTCAGTGTGTAGAATGTCCAAGATCTTCTCCTCCCATGTTGTGAACTGGAGAGGAAGAGGTGGGGGCCCGCCGCCAGTCTTCTGCACAGCGATCTGGTGGCACGATGCCATGGAACGCACCTTTCCCTGTAGGTTGTTCCACCTCTTCCTGATCTCCACCCTTGTGCGTGGATGGTTGTCTACTGAGTAGACTCGGTCAACTATTCTTTGCCACAACTCCATTTTCCTGGCAAATGATGTTTGCTGGACCTGTGCTCCAAACAGTTGTGTCTCTACCCTGACAATTTCATCCATCATGACCGTTAGCTCTTCGTCAGTAAAACATCAGTGCTTTTGTGGGGACATGGTAGTGGTTGTGATGACAGTGTGGGGGGGTGTTGTGTGTGTAAGGGTGCAGGGTTGGGTGAGTGATGGGGTGTGGGTGGTGCGTTGTGTGGGATGGATGCTTATTGTGAAATGTGTGCTTGTTATATGTGTTATGTGGTAGTTGTGCTGGTCTGTGGTGTGTGGTACGTGTGGTGTGTGTGTGCCTGTAGTGTAAGGGTGCTCTCTCTATGTAATTGCCTGCTGTTGGTGTCTCAGAATGACATTTTAGTAGCAAAGGATTGTGGGTTGTGTGGGGGCGTGTTATATAGTGCACTATGTCGGTTGTGTGGATGTGTGTCAGGTGTGGGGTATTCAAACTATCCAATGTGGTGTTCCACCTGAGGTTGAGTTTTGATTGCTGCGGTTTGCACCGCCAATGGTTTACCGCCATGGAAGAAGCACTGTGCTGATTTGTGGCTCATAATCTGGTGAGTGGATTTTTGTCGGGCTGGCGGTGCTGGTGGTGGAGCGGCCTCTTTTCTGCCCTCCAGTGTCCTGGCGATCTTGGATTTTTGGCTGGTTCTTGGCAGTCTTCACTGTTTGAGTCTTAATACGGCAGTCGGATGACCACCAACATGGCGGTCTTTTGGCAGCCACCACCGTGGCGGTCTTCTGATAAAATTGTCAAAGTCGCAATGAGGCCCATTGTCTTTACCACTGGTGTGTCACCATATCCAAACAGGCCTACAGAAATGTGCATAAGCTGGCAATCATCAGGCATACAGTTATAAAATTACAAATATGTACAAAATTACAGTTGGCAAAATAATACAACCCCTCTCAAAAAGCCTATCAAGGACTATCACAGAAAAAGTCAGCAACCATTATGCATACTGTTACGAAATTACAAATATGCAAAGTGTAATTTGCAAAACAATATACAACCCATCTGAATATGGCTTTACCAGAATCAGCACAGGGAAAATGCTGAAGGTGTGTTAGAGTGGGTAGCCAACGTCAGAAACCCGAGCCTTCATTAATAATCTGTGAGATACAACACAACAAAATACCTGCCTCTTGCCTGTAACACAATGTGAAAATAACCCACTGTTAATGGCATACCGACTAACAAATTATTTTCACAGGAAATAGACAAGGCCTATTGCATTTGTCATAACTTTTCATAATAAGCAGATAGACCTATGGCATTGTATATACCTTTTCCAGTGCACCAATCAAGCTTATAGCTGGGTGCCATAACCAATTCAGGCTTCTTCTTTTGAACGTAAGCTTTTCTTTAAGGCAACCATCATGCACACACTAATAAAATTACAAAGGTGTACAAAATTACGGTTGGCTAAGCAATACATGATCTCTCCTAAGAAGGCCTAACAACGATTCTCACAATGCAAATCTATTGAAATAAAAATCCCGTGGGAAATAATGGGATTTATATTTTGGTGGACGGGCTATCTGTCACCATTGTGACAGAGTAACCTGTCCGCCGAAATCTAAATCAGGCACCCTTAATTCCACATGCCTAAAAAATAATTGTGACCTTGTGCAATGTAATTGATGTTCATAAAAGTGCTCTATTTACTTGGGGGTCATGTTTGAGCATTATAAAACAGTACAAAAATGCTTTCCCTAATAAATTTGTCAGGCCGACTGCCTATCTCATAACATTTCATAATAAACAGTTTAAGCCTATAGCTATGATCACTGGCTTGTCACTATAACCAACTCAGTACCAGCCAACTGATATGTTTTCCAGCTGAAGGGTCTCCCTTCCAGGAAGGGTAAGCACCCTGCAACTGGAAAATGACTCTGAAGGCACTGCAAGGGACTCGTCTGGAGAAATTGGCACTGGTGTTGTGAGCTGGAGCTAGGCTGGAGCTCTGTCAATGGTGCTGGAAGAAGTGATGAAGTCTTCAGCCAAGGAACCTCTGCACGATGTGTTGAATTTACCAGTGGTATGTGTGGTAGGACAGGGTACATGCTGCAGATGGACTCTGACTCAGGACAGTGCTAAGTACAGGTGGTGGGAAAGGGTACAACTGTGATATGTGCTGAAAAGCAAACAGTTGTCCGCTCTGGCACTTGTGGAGCACCTCACAGCAGCATGAACAATTTCCTGCTGCCAAGAATGGGTGCTGTAGAAAGTCATTGGAAGGCAGGAGGTTGGCAAGTATTAAGAAAAATACACACGCAAATATACTAAAACAGCCAGGGTGGTGAAGTTGAAAAAAAACTAAAATGGATAAAGGTACATTTTTCAAACCTTGCTTTAAATATGTGATTTCAGTTTTCATTTCACAATCTGAAGAGTTGATTTGGACCCGAGAGCTCACCATGCAACAGAATACAAAGGAAAAGCTGTACCTAATGAGCTGCTCAATAATGAATCAAGAAAAACTGAGAAAATCACTAATTTATTATTCTATTCTAAATTGTAAATAGTAACTCTGATCTAAAAGGGAACAAATTAAACAACTGTTTATATTATACCATTCTATAATTCTATCTTGCACTATGTTGTGTGGGCACGTAGGGACCTAAGAAATCTGTATTATAGTGGTGCGCCAAAACATTGGGTGGATAGGGAACCGCATATAACTCAAAGTCTACAAATCATCATGTCCCTAGAAATTAGATTCAAAACAGTATTTTAAAATATAGTCAATAACAAAGAACAGGCTAGAAAAGGGGGTTTGACATTGGAATTTAGAAAACCATGAAGGTTTATTAGAAATCTCAAAGGCACAATACTGAAAATAGTACATTAGTGATGTACCAAAACAATTAATTGCATAGAAGTAATTTGCCGTGAAGGCCTTCAAATGGATCTGGCTCAACCCCATATTGAAAGGTTTAAATACAGCTTTTTGGCTTTGTAAATGTCACATAACCCTACTATCTTAGTACTACTACCAGACCTGTCAACTCACACTGAGCCACCATGTGACGCACGGTATTGACTCTCCTCACACAGTCACCCGGTGAGGAGCCAATTTCACATGGTGGCTGGGAAAACAAGCTGAAAACCACTGGTTTTCAGCTCAATTTAGGAGGCATATAACCCCTTCGCTGCCAGACCTTTCCCCCCTCAGGTGCCAGGCCTTTTTTTGGCTATTTGGGCCAGTTGACGCTTAGGCCCTCATACTTTTATGGCCACAGAAGCCACCCATGCCAAATTTGTGTCCTTTTTTAGGGATTCAAGAGGTACCCAGAGTATGTGGGTTCCCATGGAGGAGACCAAGAAATTAGCCAAAATACAGCAATTTTTTTTTCTTAAATGGGAAAAAAGGGCTGTAGAAGAAGGCTTGTATTTTTTCCCTGAAAATGGCATCAACAAATGGTTTGGAGTACTAAAAACACCATCGTCCCAGCTTTCAGGAACATGCAGACTTGAATCAGAAAATCAAATCTTTCAACACAATTTTGGCATTATACTGGAACATATCCCATTTTTACTATTTTTTGTGCTTTTAGCCTCCTCCCAGTTAGTGAGAGAAATGAGTGTGAAACCAATGCTGCATCCCGGACAGCTGAACGTTTCTGAAAAGTAGACACAATTCTGAATTCAGCAAGGGGTCATTTGTGTAGATTCTATAAGGTTGTCCTACAGAAAATGACAGCTGAAATAATAAAATATGGAAATTGAGGTTAAACACAGCCATTTCTCTCCATTATTCTGTAACTTTTACCTGCAATGTCAGATTTTCAAAAGCACCATCACGTCTGCTGGACTCTTCTGGTTGTGGGGATATATAGGACTTGTAGTTTCGTCAAGACCCCTAGGTACCCAGAGCCAATAAAGGAGCTGCACTTTGCAATGGGCTTTCATTTCATACCGGCTATACAGCAATTAATTCGCTGAAATATAAAGAGTGACAAATAGGTATCAAGGAAAACTTTGTATTTCCAAAATGGGCACAAGATAAGGTGTTGAGAAGCAGTGGTTATTTGCATGTCTCTGAATTCCGGGGTCCCCATACTAGTATGTAAATTACAGGGCATTTCTAAAATAGATGTCTTTTTTACGCACTGTCTTACAATTGGAAGGACAAAATGTAGAGAAAGACAAGGGGCAATAACACTTGTTCTTCTATTCTGTGTTTCCCCAAGTCTCACAATAAAAATGGTACCTCACTTGCGTGGGTAGGCCTAATGCACGCAACAGGAAATGCAACATGGACACATCACATTTTTACATTGAACTCTAACAAGTTTTTTGGAAAGTGCCTAGCTGTGGATTTTGGCCTCTAGCTCAGCCGGCACCGAGGGAAACCTATCAAACCTGTGCATTTATGAAAATGAGACACCTAGGGGAATTCAAGATGGGGTGACATGTGGGGCTTTCACCAGGTTCTGTCACCCAGAATCCTTTGTAAACCTCAAAATTTGGCAAAAAAACACTTTTTCCTAACATTTTCGTGATGGAAGGTTGTGGAATCTGAGAGGAGCCACAAATTTCCTTCCACCCAGCATTCCCCCAAGTCTTCCAATAAAAATGATACCTCACTTGTGTGGTTCAGCCTAGTACCTGCAACAGGAAATGCCCCAAAACACAACGTGGACACATCACATTTTCCCAAAGAAAACTGACCGTTTTTTTGCAAAGTGCCTAGCTGTGGATTTTGGCCTCTAGCTCAGGCGGCACCTAGGGAAACCTAGCAAACCTATACATTTTTAAAAACTAGACACCTAAGGGAACCAAGAATGGGGTAACTTGTGGTGCTCTCCCCCGGTTCTGTTACCCAGAATCCTTAGCAAAACACTCTGTCCTCATATTTCGGTGATAGAAAATTCTGGAATCTAAGAGGAGCCACAAATGTCCTTCCACCCAGCGTTCCCCTAAGTCTCTCAATAAAAATGTTACCTCACTTGTGTGGGTAGGCCTAGTGCCTGCGACAGGAAATGCCCCTAAACACAACATGAGCATATCACATTTTCCCAAAGAAAACTGACCTGTTTTTTGCACAGTGCCTAGCTGTGGATTTTTGCCTCTCGCTCATCTGACATGTAGAAAAACCTAGCAAACCTGGACATTTCTGAAAACTAGACGCCTAGGGAAACCCAGGATGGGGTAACTTGTGGCGCTCTCCACAGGTTTTGTTACCCAGAATCCTTAGCAAACCTCAAAATTTGGCAAAAAAAACACTTTTTCCTCTCATTTCCGTGCGGCAAAGTTTTGGAATCTGAGGGGATCAACTAACTTCATAATACCCAGCATCACCCCAGGTCTAACGATAAAAATGGTACCTCACTTGAGTGGGTAGGCCTAGTGCCCACGACATGAAATGCCCCAAAACACTATGTGGACACATTGAAGTTATCAAATACAAAACTACCTGTTTTTGCGGGGGGCACCTGCATTTTTGGTCCTGGGCTCAGCAGCCATCTGTGGAAACCTACCAAACCCAAACATTTCTGAAAACTAGACACCCAAGGGAGTCCAGGGAGGTGTGACTTGCGTGGATCCCCAGTGCTTTCTTACCCAGAATCCTTAGCAAACCTCAAATTTAGCTAAAAAAATCAATTTTTTCCACATTTCTGTGTAGGATCACCGCAATGGCACAAATTTCCTACCATCCAACGTTTCTTTCAGTCTCTCGGTAAAAAGGATATCTCACTTGTGTACGTGGGCCAAGTGCCTGTGACAGGGAAGAGCCAAAAACATGTTGAAAATGAGGGGGAACCAAAGCAGGTCCAAAAGGGCAATTTGAAAAAAAAACGTTTTAGGCTGACATGTAGAGTAGAATTTTTATCGGTATACATGCGACAATGCTGGGTGGTAGGAACTTTTTGGATTCCTGTAGATTCCGGAAGGTTCCATCACAAAAATGTGGGGAAAATGTGTGATTTTAAGCAAAGTGGTTTGCAGGGCATTGTGGGTAAGACAATGGTGCAGGGTGCATGTGAAGCACACCACCCTGGACTCACCTATATGTTTAGTTTTCTGGTGTGTCTAGGTCTCGTAGATTTTTCTACATGGGAGCGTCCCAATGTCCAAAAAGTGCAGCCCTCACCATTCTATGTGGGACAATTTTGAGAGCTAGACAGGCTCTCATGGCCCAAATGTAAAACCAAAACCCCAAATAATCAAATGTCCTCTTGCTTGCCGTGGAATAAGATGTTTTAGTTTGCGGGGAGAGAGCTGAAAGACTGTTACCCTCTTTAGTTGGGGTGGGGGCATGACCATGCTCATTCATACTGGTTGGTAGCTACCACCCTGCTATGTTTTTTATTTATTTATTCCAAGGCATCTAGTAGACTTTCTGCCCGCTCCCCCCCTGGGAGTGGATCGGTGGTAACTGTCCCACCTGCCCACCGGTGGGCAAAACAACTTTGTCCCCATTTATTTGGGGTGAGGGTATGGCCATACCCTCACCCTCTTTTTTTTAAAACAATCTTCCCTGATCTCTGGTGGGCTTCCTGCCCCCCTTCGGGGCAGATGGGCCTTACAAAAATAGGTCAATCTGGCCTCAAGGGTGGAAGAATTGGCCAACAGTAATGTGTCCCTATGGGGAGCAACCCTTGTCCAAGGGGCTGCCCCTCCAAACAAAACACACATACACACACATACATCAATCCCTGGTGCCTAAGTGTTTCTGCCCCCCTTGGAGCAGATCGGCCAATAGAAATAGGCCGATCTGCCCCCAAGGGAGGCAGAAATGGTCTAAAATAAATTTGCCCCCCAGGGGACTGACCTTTGCCTAAGGCGTCACTCCCCATCTTTAAAAAATTAAAAACAAAAATAAAACTCCCTGGTGACTAGTGGTAAAATAGGCCAATCTGCCCCTAAGGGGGTCAGAAATGGCCTAAAATAGAATTGCCCCCCAGCGGAGCGACCCTTACCAAAGGGGTCGTTCCCCATCTTTAAATAATAATTTTAAAAAAATCTCTGGTGCCTAATGGTTTCTGCCCCTTTGGGGGCGGATCGGTCTAAATAAAATAAGCTGATCTGCCCTCAGTGGGGCAGAAATGGCCTAAAATAGATTTGCCCCCCAAGGGAGCGACCCTTGCCTGAAGGATTGCTCCCCTTGTGTGTAACTGACAAAAAAAATCCCTGGTGTATAGTGGTTTCTGCCCCCCCCTTGGGGGCAGATTGGCCTTATAAAAATAGGCCAATCTGCCCCCAAGGGAGGCAGAAATGGCCTAAAAACAATTTGTCACCCCCAGGGGAGTGATCCTTGCCTGAGGGGTCACTTCCCACAAGTAAACAATGAAAAACAAAAACAAAATGATCCCTGGCGTCTAGAGGTTTCTGCCCCCTGGGGACAGATCAGCCTAATTACAATAGTCCAATCTGCCCCCAGTGGGGCAGAAAAGGCCTTAAAAAAATGCCCCCCAGGGGAGCGACCCTTGCTCAAGGGGTCGCCCCCCTTCATAATACAATTTAAAAAAAACATCCCTGTTGTGTAGTGGGCATTTCTGCAGCCGGTCGGGCTGCAGAAATGCTCAAAGAGACATCAAAGGAAACAATAGGCCTTTCCTTTCCTTTGATGCCTCTGCCTGCCCTCAGCTCCTGACTGGAAGAGAAATGCAAAGCATTTCTCAGCTTCCAGCGCGGTGGGGGCGGCCTCTGATGAGGTCAGTGCGCAATCAAGCGCTGCCGTCATCAGACATCAATGGGGGAAATTCGAGGGGGCGGGGGCGGGGTGGAAGAGGGAGCAATTCCCCTTCCATCCCTGCACATGGGAGGGGGGTGTGAGGCTCTCATGGGGGGGGGCGCTAGCGCTTCCCCCGAAGGCCCATTACAGGACAAGGTGATTACATCCTTGGTGCCTGAGTGCCACTGCTGAGGAGGAGACCACCTTGTCCTGGGCACCGGAGGGGTTAACTGTTGATGTCCTTAATGGGTGTGAAAACACCCCAAGACATCGGCAGCAGCATCAGTAAGATTTTTTTTTTTTTTGTAGGCGGGGTTGTGGGGCAGGAGTTGGTGCAGAAGTGCCTCTTAGGTGTTATCGGCTCAAGGCCACACTCCCCTCCAAGGCCCCGCCCCCTCCCCCTCCTCACTCTATAAGGTTTTTGGTGAGGTTGGCAGGTCTGTACTACATGAATATTGGTTTAACACTGCTGACCTCATATTCTCTGGAGATGTTAGAGCAAACTAGGTACATAAAATAACACAGAACCGTTGTGAATGAGAGAAATAAAGAATGCAGGCAGAAAGGACCTTGGATATTGTAGCAAAATAGTTTCCTCCAGCAGGGTATTCGAGGGCATTGTTATACAGAAATGAATGACACAAATCTTCCTGCAATAATGTATGGCAAGAAATATAAACACCACAAAATGAACATCATGATATAACATTAATTTTGAACAAGATGATGTTGAGGCTTAATTGAGGCATTGGTAGGCTAAGCCAGAAAAACATATTTTAACACATTGTTATGACTTAATTACAATTGCAATAGTTCCATTTCACTATACACTTGTGAACCAAGGTACACAGCAGTGATGGTAATGCACATTTCAGTTTAAATACACACAAGCTCATTTAGTTGTCAGAACTGGCTTCTAGTTCCAGATTTAGAGTCTGACATGTAAGGCGGCATCAAGTTGCCAATACAGCGATTTATGTATATGGGATAAGGGGCACAACTGGAGTGCCTATCAAGCCTACCTTATATTTTACACACAATTGGATCTTATTTGAATAGGTTGTTAGTGGATTTATTACATTGTCCAAATCCCATGCACATAAGCAGAGCTTGGAGATGATTCATTCAGCAGTGTGTACTCGAGAATCCCTTCTCATCTTTCCATATATATGTTTCTGGTGTAAATGAAGTACCTGGGAAATGTAGGAAAGTGTATTATGTAGTGCAAAGATTTCAAATCTAATTTGGTTCAGTTAGGATCTAATGTCCCATTAGTGTACATCCTTCTGTTTAAATGATAGATGAAAATACTTTAAAAATTGCACTACTGGAAAATGCATTTAATGATCTTCTGCAAGTTTTTACATACTTATATGTGTTATTATATCACACAACAGCCAAGCTGACAGTTCAAGTCTCACAACATTTTCCATGACTGTCAGAGATCAGAAATGGCAACAGCAACAGATATAAGGTATGATATCCTAGCCTCATTGGATACTGTCTAATCTGCAGTGGTCATACTCCTTAACCTATCAGTGGCATGTGATATAATAATGAAATTCTGTTACATATACTGAAGGAATTAGTCACCACCACTGGATCAGTTCATGTTGGCCTAAATCCTTCATAAAAGAATTAAGCTTCACATTAAAATAGGTAACACAGACTGCACCACCAAAGATATCACATTGAATTCCCCACAGGGAACTGCCCGCTCTCCAATGCTTTTTAACTTTTAGATGCGCTCAATAGAGGAAGTCATCTCCAATTATAGCAGATCACTACAAATGAACAGAGGACACACCACAGATCCGCATAGGACTGAAAAGGACTCATGAGTCCTGAACTAGGAAGATCAATATTTTATGGGCCAGATCTACGAAGCTTAGTGTTTGTGATTGCAAAATTGTGAAGATTTGCGATTCACTATTTAGTGATAGCACACACTAATGCACAAAAGTGTGTTTTACACTTTCTGCGATTCCCAGTAGGTCACAAATAGACCTCCGTCATGAATATTAATGAAGTATGTCTCAGTTTGAGACTCTTTGGTAAACCCAAAAATCACAGGATGATGGCCATCAGACCACCATGTCCGTGATTCCTTTTAAATGAAGCAATCTGTCTTTTTTTAATTCAGCCTATTTCCCTATTTTCCTTAAAGGAAAACACATCGAAATGGATGCGTTTAAAAAAAAAGAAAGGTTTTCTATTTAATTTGTGGCACTACTGCCTGCTCTTAAAAAATAAATATTTTTTCATTCTCAAACAGGAAGGGATCCAAGGGGATTCCTGCAAATGGCAAATCACCTGCTTGCAAACACACCCCTTCCAAATTGCGAGCTCCAATGCCCAACCAAACCAAAACTGCGATTTGCAAAAATCACAGTTTTGACTTTGTACATACCAAAAAGCATTTTTGTGTTCATAAACGGCCTGATTTTGTGAATTGGGCTGTTTATAAACACAAAAGAGCTTTGTACATCTGTCCCTTAGTCTCAATGGATTCAAAACAGAAACCACATGTGAAACCACAACATCCAGAAAACATCTCTCCAGTGCGGGCAGAGCTAGGCATTGCTCCCACTCAAGCAAAAGATTTAAGACCCCGGGAATACAGCGTCATCAGGACCCACTCTTCAAATTTCAAAATGACCATTGCAGTGGAAACAGCCCCCTCTATCAAGATACTTGGAGTATCAACATTTAAGGCTGATGCAAAAAGCGTTACACTCTCAGTTACCCCACCAGTTTAATATCTAAGACAAATACTTAGATAGAGGCAATTGTGTACTGATACGTTCCAACTACGTCAGACAAATTCAACAGAATTTGTTTCATTTTTTTTTATTTAAAATAAAGTTTATTGAAGAAACATCTAAAAAATAAGCAATCAAAAAGTATAACAAATAATAAAGAGTTAAAGAATGTAATCAATTTTATAATGTCAACACAAATTGGCGTATAATGCTGGGTGAGTTGTATGCAAACTTGCGAAGGTAAGTCAGAAAAAAGAAATGGAAAAAGGAAAATGGAAAAGAAAGGAAGAATTATAAAAGGAGAAAAAGGTTACTTTAAAGAAGGTGGAAAGTACGGATTTAAGTGATAAATAAGCATATAACGAATTAAATCATCATAGAAATCTATGCTATGTACAACTGTATTGCTTATGTTAAAATTATTACAATTAATGTATATCCAGTACACATTTACTTTTCTCCAATTGTCATTAGTGTCTAAATTATAAATTACTTTTATCGTTCAAAATTACATCTCAGGTTCCATAATTGTGTGTTCTTTTGTCTACAGCACACACATTTTGCAGTTATACAGCTTAATATAGCTTTACCTTTGCCAACCCCTCGTTAGAACCAAAATACTCAAATACGCGTCTGCGACCTAGCCACAAGACTGCATATTCTGTCAATGACATTCTAGCGGGACTTCCCTTTTTGTTCAGATCCTGCGCTGCTCTGCCTCACTGTGCTTCTCTTGCACAGTAATATGTTCCTTGGTCATCGGCTGACATCTGCCTCAGCTGCAAATACACCTGGTTTTTGGAAGTGTCTCTCGTGACAGAGCATCGACTCTGTAAGGATTGGGGGTACCGTGGAGTACCATCATGCCAAATCCCCCCACCCACTGCAGCCCTTTCCCCGGAGGCTGTCGGACCCACTGAATGGACCACACTTTGCTGCTGTCGGTGATGGAGGCTCCAGAGACCGCGCAGGTCAGCGCCAGGGACTGCGAGGGCTTCAGAAGTCCTTCCCCAGACTGCACCAGTGTAAGCTGGGAGAAGACACCTACAGGGAAGGAAAGATATTAATTATATTACTGAAATATAACAATATCAGTACCAGCCCCAAAGTGCGACCTGTGAGAGAAGCCTTACATGTGGGCACAGCCAGTAGAAAGCATTATACACACAGAGAGATCATGTCTGTTCAGGTCAGAGTCGCTGCTCAGCCTTGTCCCTCTGCCTCGGCCTGGATATAAACAGGAAGAGGAGCAAAGATTTGCATACAGGGCCCCCATTAGAAATAAATAGGGGTGAACAACACTGGCTAACACAGTTTGCTGTAGTTTAGAAATTAAAGATCGTGTCATTATTTTTCTTTGGTTGTGTCTTTCTTTTAAGCCGTATAAAGGTGCTCCCAAGGCTCTTCTCAAAGCACTCGACAAGGACATTATAGGATTAGTTTTCACTTCGTGTATTTATTGTTTTAATGTAAGTCCATGGGCTTCAGAAAACACAATGTGTGACGTTTGTCAAGTTCTCCTCTGTAGTTAATTCACCTAATTGGTTTACACGATAACATAGCCTGGCAAGAATTGAGCAATGCCTAATAAATAACACGAGGTCTAGCCCTATAAATCCAAGTCTTCGTAGCATGCAGAGCCCTGCATATGAACTGCTTTACATCACATTAAGGCTCTGGCACTTCCTGCGAAAAGCTATTGCACACTAATAACAGCTGCACAGAACACATACGGCTGTTACTTCAAATGAGTATTAAAAGCTACACCCCAAATACTGACAAAACATAATACATGATGTTCTATTATCCCACTACAAACCGACTAATTCAATCCGGCACAGCCCCTACTGCATGAACCTCTACTGACGCCTCCCATCTCATCATAGCAGCTACATGCCGACAACGTCTCTGCGCTATGATTACACATTATTTCTCTCTCGGCAGAAAGTCTCGTCAATTCTGCTACCGCGTGTCTGTAATTCCACCTTCTCAACTACCAACTCAGCTTCTGGCTCACCAGGAACAAACGGATCGTGCCAGGGTAGGGCTGGGCCAGAAAATATGTCCAGGAAATAAAATAAGGGTGCCCCAATTAGTGAATTAGAAAGCTAAAAAAAAGCGACCCGCGTTTCCAAATTGGGGCACTTTTTTACTTGCAAAAACATGAACAGTTCTATAGGTACTTTGCAAGGTTTGGAAGCCTGTATTGATATGAACTTGCTGCAGGCAATGTTTTTTTTAATATTAGGAGAAAAAACTGATCTTAAAACAGCCCTACAAACAGCAAAAAACAATGCTTCACTGATCTTTCAGACCAGCACGCTGGACATTGCCTGGCAGCAGTGACGTAGTCAGGGTGCCATGGGCCAGTGCAAGCATGGAAAATGGTGGTTAAAGACAGCTATAACCAGGGGCTCAGTGGGACCTTAATATCTCTGGGACTTGCATATCTTATAGCTATGCCCATGGCCAGCCTGGTAATGTCTCTCAGTACGTGGTACCTACTGTAACAATCCATGTGTAACATGTATGTTACAGTTTTGAACGCCGAGATAGAGCGATAGCGCAGTATGTTCATGTTCTTGTAGCAGTTGTACCCAGTTTCAGCTTTAGACTATTGTAAATACTCAGTAGCACATGCCGTGACACTGCACAAATGTGAACACAATCCACTTATGTTTGCTAAAAGCAGGTGTTTTGTAGAACACTGCAATGTGGCCTTTTGACTACTTGGAAGCACTAACGTTCCACCGTTAAGGTCAGCATTGCATGACATTAATTACCAAGTACGATAAAGGTTGTACCAATTGTAATTGCAATATCTGCCCATACAAGTATTTGTGCAGGGATCATTACACAAGGCACTAGTAATAGAGGCTTCAGAATGGTCTCTACTCAATTTTTGTTATCTAATTCGATACTATGATTTAATGACTTTCTTGATGATAGCTGTACTTTTTTAAATATTGCCCTTATTCTCACAAGGAGATAGGTCGGTATAGTGTCTCTGGAAGGCTGAAAGTTGATTCCCAGAGCAGCAAAAGTAGCAGCCCTTTTTAGAAAGCATATAAATAACAACAAAATGCCTCTTGCCGATTAAACAATGTGTAATTATTTTCCAGTCCATTGGTACTTTTTTTACCACAATGGAAAAAACATTTAATTAGAGGTCTTCCAGTCCAGGTTCAAATCTGTGCATTGTTGGTTTCACACACAAAGCTCTACAAAAGGTGCTCATCCCACTGAGATACATAACTGCTTATGTTTTGCATATCTTGCTCTTTCACTTCCACACTGCGCTATAAATCTGAAAAATCCACAAGTAAATCCCAAAAAGAAGGCAGGATCATTTTGTAGCAGGAAAAATTATTGTTTCATACAAAAAATTAATACACCTTGTGTTGAACTGAAACTGAAAATAATGAAGTAGATTTTAAACATAATAAAAATGGAGCTAAACCAGACAGCTAAATGGGATAATGTACCAGTGACTTGAACCCGTGTCACTCACCTACACCTGTGCTGACCAGCCACCAGAAGACTTCACATTAATACGTGCCAGCAGACTACTTGGCTAACTTGGCACTGGTCCTCTGCACTGGCTACAGCTGACCTGATATGTAATTGGATGACGGACAGTGTAGTCATCCAAATATAAAGCATCTTGTTAAATAACAGGCAGGTACCTGCCCCGCTGTAGAATACAGCACCTCTACAATCAGTGTTCGTCTGCTGGCTGCTTGGGACCTTTCTGTTGCTTTCGTTTCTGTTCATCCTCCCTACTCCCTCCATCGCTCCCCAATGGTAAACAGATAGCCCTCAGACAGGCACTGAAAAATAAATTAAAAGATAAGCAAAAATGTTGAACTGGTGTGCAGGACAGGTTGCCCCCCAACCAATCTGGACCCTGGTACATTGCACTGGCTGTACCACTAATATCTGCACCCCTGACTGATTGTCCTGCAGGTCAGTCCGACACTGTCTTCAGCATAACAAGCCTTTAATAAGAACCCCTCCTTCTCAACTGCCAAGCTACCTTTGCCTCACCAGGGACAATAGGATCATACTGTTAGATATTCAAACAAGCAGCCCTCCAGCTCGCAACGTTTAAACACCATGTATGCCCACATACCACACCTTTTGCGAGTCGCATTTTGCGATTAGTTATTTCCAGTAGGAAATTGCGAGGCACAAATTGCGATTCACAAAATCCAAGTCGCAAAGAGATGCATCAAAAAATCACAAATTGCGATTTTTCGCAGAATGGCATTTCGCACATGCAAAATACCATGAACTGAAACCAGGTGGTAACCAGGTGCAACCTATATAAAGAGGCCCAGAATGCCTCAAACTCTTTTCAACAATGGCTGCACTCTACGTCATGGTGAGGAGGATGAGGATCTTGGCAGGTTTGAGGAGAGGGAGGAGGAGACAGGAGCGCATTTTCAGAGTGCGCATTACACTTTTTGACCTGACAGAGGAGGAAATATATGAGAGGTAAAGGTTGAACTCAGCCATGATACTTGATCTGATAGCTGAGCTACTACCCATACTGCAGCGCAGAACACTAAGGAGTCACAGCATTCCCACCCATGTGCAGGTATTATGCTCCCTCCACCTACTCGCCTCAGGGAGCTATCAAGGGGTCATAGCAGCAGCTGGAGGGGTCACACAGAGAACCCTCTCCAGATTTTTCAATGCATTCATCAACGCCATGCTGCGCAAACTACACCAGTACATCAGATTCCCTCACACCCCACAGGAATTACAGCAGACAAAAATAGAGTTTTACCAGATAGCACAGTTCCCCCACGTCCTAGGTGCCATAGATGTACATCACAATCTGCCCACTATCAGCCACAGTGTATGTGTACCGCAACAGGAAATACCAACATTCCATGAATATACAGGTGATATGCAATGCCTTCTACATCATTACTGATCTCGTGGGCAGGTAACCAGGGAGCACACATGATTCTTACATCTTTCGCCACAGCGGGATTCACACAAGACTGCTAGCTGGGGAGTTTGGTGAAGGATATCTACTAGGTAATGTCCCTCTTTACACTGGTGCTTGATGGCGTACCAATGTCAGATAGCTCAGTTACTCATCACACCCTCTGCCCCTTCCAGGAGACAGTGCTTACACAGTGCGCACCTACATGATGACGCCCTACCTCAATCCTACAACACCAGCTGAATGGAGATACAATGCAGCACACAGGGCAACCTACAACGTGGTGGAGCGCACATTTGGACTGCTGAAGAGTCGCTTCCGGTGACTCCACAAAAGTGGAGGGGCACTACAGTACAGTCCAGAGACAACATGTAGAATAGTGGCTACTTGTGCAATTATGCACAATATAGCTACCACCTGGGGCATACCTGTAGAAATCAGTGATACTGAATCAGATGAGGATGACGATCCCATACCACCTCTACAGCCAGCAGACAGGACCAGTGCAGCAGAGGGAAGGCAAAGGCGTGCCGACATCACACACAACCATTTCAGACGTGAGTATTAATGACACAAATCCTCTGAAAACTGTACCTGTAGTGAAATACATTTATTACCGTAAGTCAGGTAATGTACGTGTGAGTAAGAAAAAAAACAGGTAATGTGACAAACGCAAACCAACGAAGAACCAGAGTTGTGCACTATTACTTCATAGTGTCAACAGCAGTCCAATGGCAGCAACAGTAATTTTTTGCCCCCACACACACCACTCGGGTGCCCAGTTATGTCACTGGCACCTCTATTGTCACACTCAGTGGCAGTGCTGTGCCTGGCACTGCGCCGTCTGGTGTCCGCTGCTGGTACGGCAACACTGCTGAAGCTGGAACTGTCCTCAGTGTCCCCCAGTGCTAGCTCACTCGGAGTGGCTGATCTTGGTCCCATAATGTGTTTGATCACATTTATGATCTGCACGAGTCCATTGACAACGTCCCTGCTGCTGTGTGCTGCCTCCACTTGTGCAGCCACTGCACGATGGGCAATCAGTGCTGTCAAATTTGCCATCCTGTTAGAGGAACGACAGAAGCTGCCAAACATGGTACGGAATCTGCGCTCCTGTCTGCGCTGGCTCACCTTCTCATGGCGCAGCTCCTGGCAGAGTTCACGGACAGCACTTGTAAGGTCCCTGGTGTCCTGTGATGCCTGCACCTGTCCCTCACACAGCTGTACAATGTTACTATTGAGGGAGTCAAGTTGGCGATGCAGGTCCATCATGTTGCGGTTATGTTTGCGCAGGTTTCTGTCTAATGCAAGGATCTGCTTATTTTGCAGACGCTGCTGCTGCAACATAGCAGCTTCAAGGCCACTGAATAAGGAGGGACCCTCACCTGACTCATGCTGCTGTGCCCAGGACTCTATCGCAATCCTGCGTGGTGCTGTGGGTGGATGACACCTGCCCTCCTGAATCTGGCTGCGCCCGTCTAGTGCTGATGGGGTACTTGGCCCTTCCTGCTGCTCATTGGAGTCGTTGCTGAGCTCTGGCAGTGGCAGTGCCCTGGGCCTGGTCGTCCAGTCACTATGTGGAGGGACCCACTGGTGTTCGAATCTGAGGGCAGATGGGTGTCTGTGTCGCCTACCCATGCAGATGCTGTGGCTACTGGGCCTGGCCCACCTGCAACAACAATATGCAGCATGTCAGTTCTGCATGTTACATTTTCGGTCAGACAATGGCAATAAAGGTACAGGTACTGCTCTACACGGTGTTGTGTGTGTTGTGTTCCTCTGGGTGTCACTATACTTAAATACATTGTTGTGCTACTTTCAGTTCTAGGTTGTGGACTGCCACTCCCATAATGCATTGTAGTGCTGCTTCTAAGATGTGGACTGGACTACTTCTCACACTGTTACACATTACTTGCTAATTCCTAAGGGGCTTTTGTGCATACACATATAGGGTTACAAAACAATATTGCACTTACCTTGCCTGGTACTTGGTGTGCCGGAGGTGTCGATCTCTGTGACCCCAGTCACAGCTTCAGGGAGGAGTGTGGACTCCACTAGGTCCTCCAATGGTGTTGATGGTGCCTCTGTGGGTGGACCGCCTCCTGTACCCCTGGCCTCCGCAAGTCTCCTTGCTACCCTCCCCTTTGCCAGGGACCGCAGGTCATACCACCTTTTTTTATCTCTTCAATGGAGCGCTGTGCCACTCCAATAGCGAAGATTTTGGACTGTATGTCCAGCCCTAGTCTCCTCTTTTCACTCTCAGGCACCTGGAGTGAGTTTTTTCCAAACAGGTGGTCATGGCTCCTCACCACCTCCTCAGTTAGTACCTCAAGCTTCTGCTGGCTGAATTTCAGCTTGCGCTTCCTTTCACCCTTCTCCTGTGCTTGTCCTGGAGTATCCATCCTGGCTCAGGTGTTCTTGCTCCTTCTGAGTGCTGGTCTGTGTGGCTGGGCAGCTCTATTTAAGGATGCTGGTTTGGGTGTGGCACCTGAAACTGCCTGGGATAACTCATTTCCTGCTGGTGATGTCATCAGGCTCCTCCAGGTGTGCATTCTCGAACTTTCTCGCAATTTGCGAATTTTTACCAAATCGCAAACAAATCGCAATTTGCAAAAATGCAAATTGAGATTCGGTGAATGGGCCTCGCCAATCACAAATAGCAATTTTTCAGAAATCGCTATTCCCGAATCGCAATATTGTTACATGGTCAATTGCGACTCGGAAATAGCGATTTCTTAAAAATCACTATTTGCGATTCGCAAGCTCCAGTTTTCATACATATGGCCCTATGTCTACCAAAGTACATTAAAGCCAGTGTCTGCATGAAAAACCATCCTCTGGCACAAAATGGAGTTAAGTCAAATATCCCTTCAGTAGTTTTATAAACATACCTGTCAATGTCAGGGTTGAAAGGACATGGAATTGGTATTGAAGCAAAGCAACAAGCAAATGGTGCAGAAAGTATGTAAAGTTCTAAATAAGTGTAATTCATCAACGGAATAACAGCTCTAGCATGTACCACCAGTGCTACTTCCATTGACTGTAAGCCTCCTGCTGACACTATTCAGTTATTTTCCAATGTTGTGTTAGAGGCCAGCTTTCGTAGACTGAGATTCTCCAGTATCAGTCTCTTCTCCAGCACAGGCACGGATGAAAATTATTTAATGGGCTGAACCATTCCAGTGTACACAAACTGACATAACGTGCTCTGATACCCTCCAGGGACTCATTGTACTATGAAAAACTCAATGAACTAAGAAGATCACTTAGAGGGTCATTACAAGATTGACAGCAAAAGCCGTTTACCGCCATGCAGAAGACGGCCAACACACCGCCGCTGCGGAATTCCGCCATGGTCATTATGACCCACTGCTTGGAATCCACCAAAATTCAGACACCCACACAAGTCCGCCACACCTAAGGTCAGTGATAAACTGGCGAAAACAAAACATACACGGTCACACCAACAGAAATACGCCCACACTATCACGACACACGAATTCACGCGGCGGTCATTCATCCGCGGTATTCCATTGGCGGTACACACCGCCACGCTCAAAATACACACACATTTACAAAACCCAACCACATTGGACAATTCGAAATACACACACCTGATACACATACACACATCACTCCCACACACCCATTACAATATAAAACACACACCCACATCACCCACAAACCCCTACAACAAAATTACAGAGAGAAGGCCAGAGAGAGACACTACAAACAACTACCAAGCATCCACAGTCATACAATACCATCACCCACATAACTTCCACGCACCTCACACAACACACCACTAAATATCACCCCACTTATCACTACACACACCACCCCACACATCACCCACACCACCCCATGGCACGGCAAAGACAACCCAGGTTCACTGAGGAGGAGCTCAGGGTCATGGTGGAGGAAATCGTATGAGTAGGCCACAGCTATTCGGATCACAGGTGCAGCACACCTCCATAGCTAGGAAGATGGAGCTATGGCGCAGAATAGTGGACCGGGTCAACACAGGAAGGTGCGTTCCGTGGTCTCAAGACACCACATCTCGGTACAGAGGACTGGCGGCGGACCCCCACCTTCTCCCCCACAACTAACAACATGGGAGGAGCAAGTCTTGGCGATTCTGCATCCTGAGGGCCTCACAGGAGTAGATGGAGGAATGGACTCTGGTAAGTCAAATCCTAACTATTACATCCCCCACCCTACTTGCATGCCATCTCATACCCTCACCCCATCACTCCAACTCCTCACAAATGTCCCAACATCACAAACCACACATCCTAACACCAAGCCCTGCATGCAACAACAAAGCATAGACATCCATCACCAAAGCATGGCCACTGCACATACCCATACACCCCCCTGTAGTGTGGTTAGTTTTACGTATTCTTTGCGCTTTAGCTTCAGGCTTTAGGCCTTTGTGCATTTTGCCCTGAATATATTTTATTCATTTGCTGACAGCTTAGAGCCTCTGTGCACTCTGCTCTACATGCTTTTTATTAGGCTTCGTACTGTTATTTTTCAAATAGCCAGTTCTACGGTGTTGTTTTTTATTCATATCACACTGTTTTGCCTACTTCAGCACTGAAGTTCTCCATAACATATTTACTCTGTGCTTCAGTCAAGGATACAGTCTGGTACATTGCCGATAGGCGTGGTAAGAGTTTAGACTTGGCATTCCTGCGTAGGGACATTTTGTGATCACGATGACATGTTAGTTATAAAATCACTTCCTTGTCCCAATACACGCAAGAGGGAGATTCCGACCAGGGAACCACAACTTGACGCTGACTGCCTCGTTGCAGATGCTGAACCAAGATCACAGGCCTTTGCTCAGGTATGAGTGTATCCGTCTCCCTAGTGATACAGAAAGGCAAGCTGAAAGCTTAACATGCTGTGCTCTAAATAGAACAAGCAGAGGGAGAGTAGAAACGGTTAGGAATTATGATAGCTTTATTTCTATGTTTTACTCTCCTGGTTACTATATCAATCCTACTATGTTGTATTGTTCTGGTTATTGCGGCTCACGCCTTAATATCTAAAATACAGTTGTTTTATTAAAACATTATATAAAACTTATACTGTCTTTATCATTTGTATATGAGACCATATTGTGAATGAGAGAGTTGGTTTGGATCTGAGTGACCACGACTTCCCTGAGAAGTTCCAAAGATGTCATACGCTCGGCTGCCCAATCATTTCTTCCCCGTGGGAGAAATGAGGCACTGCTAGTTAGCCGGAGCAACAACCGGATTTAGGGTGACAGAGTTCCTTACACGTGGGTCAGACTCAGTCCCCCATACCGTTATCGATCCTGCTGCCTAGAAATCCAGTAGTCTCATTTAGGATAATGAGAGCCAACGCGACACCCCTAAACTATCATCACACGAGGATCCACACATGAATGCAAGCACTGCGGTACTCGGTCACCCACCCATTGCACACCATGACACACACAGATGTGATAAACATCCTTTTATACCCTTGCAGGACCCCGACCCAACGTCACCGGACAGGAGGGTCCAAACATGTCCACACCACCAACAGAAGAGGCCCACAGTGATGACAGCAGCTCTGTCCAACTGGATCTAGATGACCAGCCCAGCCCATCTGGGACCTCTGGACAGTCGGTTCCCCTGACACAGTCACAGGCCACCACAGAGCTTCCCCCTCTGGAAACACCAGCACAGCACCCACCCAGCGGGCCCATACCTATGTCCCCAGGACACATCAATCAGCAGTGTGTCCACCGCTACAGGGAACCCAGGCTAACAACAACAGGGACCTGCGGGCAGTGGCAGTGGCACACGGTCTAGGGGACGGAGGCCCAGGAACACAGGGGAACTGGGAGGGCTGCTGTGCGACCGGGGGAGGACAGGCCAAGGGAACCCACTCTCCACGAGACCCTCTCCAACATCATGGAAGCCTACCACCATTCCCAGGAGACAATGGCAACAGTACTGGCCAAGTTTCAGGAGACCCAGCACAGGCAGGAAGAACAGTATTTGGGCTTCAGGGAGGAACTGAGATCCATCAACTCCACCCTGGGCACCATCATAGGGGTGCTGAAGAAAGTCCTCAACACCAGGAGGGACACTGTGGCACAACAACTGGACAGGAGGCACCGCCACAGGACCTCCACACCAGCACCCGACCCCCTGCAGAGGGAGAACCACCCCGCAAACGGTCCTTGAGATCCAGGACAAAGACAGAGAACGATGCCAAGACCCCCGCCAAGAAATGAGACCACCCTGAATGTCATCCTTCTGTCCCACCTTGTCACCCTGTCCATCCTCAAACTGCCCCAGCTCCACTTCCTATGCCCATTTGGGCAATACACCTGTGAGACTAATAGACTGGACTCTGCCATGAACATTCCTCCACCATCACCCCTCACCATTTCACAACCCCCTCCAATATTGAGCACAGAAATAAACACCCTTAAAGCACAAAACAATCTGGACTCTGTCTGTGATTTCGAAATGGTGTATTAGCAATTACAGTGACAAAATCCTCTTACAATTGTAATGTCAACATACCTATGTCACGCAGCTCTAGTCCATGAGGAAACACAGCAGATGTCACACTGTAGGACCCACATCTGTGAAATTGTAAGGGAAAGTGACAACTCAGTGACCATACACTGGGTGAAAACGACAGACAGTATAGAGGTAGTAGTGTTGAAGTACATGTAGTAGGTAGGTTTGTATTCTTATCTGTGTCACTGGAATTACTGCAGGATAACCGAGTTCCTGTTCTCGATGTCCTCTTCTTCTGCTTCCTCGTCTTCACTGTCCACAGGCTCCACAGCTGACACAACACTGCCATATGGACCATCTTCCTGCAGAAAAGGCACCTGTCGTCGCAAAGCTAAGTTGTGAAGCATACAGCAGGCAACGATGATCTGGCACACCTTCTTTGGTGAGTAGAATAGGGATCCACCTGTCATATGGAGGCACCTGAACCTGGCCTTCAGGAGGCCGAAGATCCGCACTATAATCCTCCGAGTTCGCCCATCGGCCTCATAGTAGGGTTCCTATGCCCTTGTCCTGGGATTCCTCACTGGGGTCAGTAGCCATGACAGGTTGGGGTAACCAGAGTCACCTGCAAATGGCGAGGGCAACTGTTAGACACACACTAACCTGTAGGGATATCCCCAGACCCAGACAACCATTCAAACTTCCAGGTGCTCACCTAATAGCCACACACGGTGCCTCTGGAGTTGACCCATCACATAAGGGATGCTGCTAGTCCGCAGGATGTAATTGTCATGCACTGAGACAGGGAATTTTGCATTTACATGAGAGATGTACTGGTCTGCCAAACACACCATCTGCACATTCATGGGATGATAACTCTTCCGGTTTCTGTACACCTGTTCACTCCTGCGGGGGGTACCAAAGCCACATATGTCCCATCAATGGCACCTATGATGTTGGGGATATGTCCCAGGGCATAGAAATCACCTTTCACTGTAGGCAAATCCTCCACCTGAGGGAAAACGATGCAGCTCCGCATGTGTTTCAGCAGGGCAGACGACAAACAGTACAACACGTTGGAAAACATAGGCTGGGACATCCCTGATGCTATGGCCACTGCTGTTTGAAATGACCCACTTGCAAGGAAATGGAGTACTGACAGCACCTGCACTAGAGGGGGGATTCCTGTGAGATGGCGGATAGCTGACATCAGGTCTGGCTCTAGCTGGGCACACAGTTCCAGGATTGTGGCACGATCAAGCCTGTAGGTGATGATCACATGTCTTTCCTCCATTGTCGACAGGTCCACCAGCGGTCTGTACACCGGAGGATGCCGCCATCTCTTCACATGTCCCAGTGGACGGTGCCTATGAAGGACAACAGCGAGCACAGAGTCAACCAACTCAGAGGTACGTATCCATAGCTTACACAGAACACAAATCATAATCCAAAATTTGGCCTGTATGTGTGTTGAGGCGAGGCCTAGGTATGTGTGACGCAGTTAAAAATTAAGCCATGTTGGCCCCTGAAATGGCGGCTGCCTGACCAGTAAAGTGGGACAATGGGATGTGAGGCAACTGCGCTGGCTTTGTACACTGTCACGGTAGGCGGTCGAAGACCACAGCGCAATTCTGCATTGGTCAACATTGGACCCTATGGTTCCCAGGAGCCAATGACAATGTACGCCGGCGGTGACGGTACTCACCGCTGCGGACGTGATCGCCATTTTCTATCTGTTCAATCACTCGATACCTGATCTTCGACATGAGAGGACCTACACTGCAAGTGCTGCTGTGACCTCGGTCTGGAAGAGACAATGGCCCCTGCCTTCACATTGGAGGAGTTGGAGAAACTCGTGGATGGGGTCCTCCCCCAGTACACGCTACTCTACGGTCCTCCAGACAAACAGGTAGGTACTGCGTGGAGTGGGGTGGATGAAAGATGGGGGGGAGATTGAGGCGTGCATGAAACGACGGTGAGTGCATGTGACACATGGCAAGGGTAGGGATGGGGGCCAATGACTGTGATGGTGCAGTTGGTAATAACTTTACTTTTTCCCCTGTACAATTCATGTAGGTCAGCGCCCACCAGAAGAAGGATATTTGGCGTGCCATCCCCAAGGACGTCTGGACCCTGGGGGTCCACCACAGACAGGGCACCTACTGCCGTAAGAGATGGGAGGACATTCGCCGCTGGAGCAAGAAGACGGCAGAAGCCCAGTTGGGGATGGCCTCCCAACGTGGGAGGGGTGCCCGTCACACCATGACCCCCCCGATGTTCAGGATCCTGGCGGTGGCGTACCCGGAGTTGGATGGGCGCTTGAAGGCATCACAGCAGCCACAAGAGGGTGAGTACACTCTCATTCTGCTGATTTTGCGTGCAATGGTGGTGTCTGGGTGGGGGAGGTGGGCTGTGGGTTTCCCAGGCCAGGGGGAGTGTGCTCGTTAGGTCCCCTTGTTCTGGCAGACCCTGTGGCACCCCACCTCACCTGTGTACAGTGCCAAGTACACCTAGTCAGGCTCCTGTGACATCCATGTGTGCAGATGTCGGCCATAGCCTTGTAGGCCATGTCCCAGGGATTGAACAGTGGAGCCCAAGTGCGCGGCGTAGTGCAGGGGGCTTCTGTGTCTGTAGTGTCCACCAATGGTAGCGGTAATGCATGCACTCAACATGTCTTTCTTCTGTCATTCCCCCCTTTTTGGGGTCTCCCTGTTCTTGTGTGCATTAGCATCATCAGGCGGAGGAGCAGTGGCACCGGAGCAGGAGGGAGCTGCATCCCACATGGCCGTGGAGGGCGAGACTACGGACTCGGAATTCACCAGTGGGACGGAGGGCGAGGGGAGCTCCACGGCGGGGACTGGAGCTGACACTAGTGATACGGACTCGTCCTCTGATGGGAGCTCCCTTGTGGTGGTGGCCACATCTGAGCGCCCCACATCTACAGGTACAGCAGCCACCCCCCCTACCAGCACCGTCCTCTCAGCAGCCCCTCAGCCTTTGCCCCGTGCCTGCTCACCCAGGAGGGTGGGCATCACCTTCGCCCTAGGCACCTCAGGCCCTGCCCCAGTCACCCCTGCTGCCCTCATTGAGGAGGCCATTGACCTCCTCAGGTCCCTCACTGTTGGGCAGTCTACCATTTTCAATGCCATCCAGGGTGTAGAAAGGCAGTTGCAACAAACTGCATTCCTGGAGGGCATTCATTCTGGTCAGGTGGCCCTTCAGCGAGCTTTTCAGACTCTGGCCTCAGCACTGATGGCAGCAATTGTCCCTGTCTCTAGCCTCCCCCTTCCAACTTCCTCCATCCAGACCCAATCCCCTGTACCTCAGCCTATCCCAAGCACACCTTCAGACCAGCATGCACACATGTCAACACACAAGGGAAGCTCAGGCAAACATAAGCACCACACATCCCACAGGCACTCACGCAAGCATCACACACATGCAGACACACCAACATCCACTGCCTCCACTGTGTCCCCCTCCTCCTCGTCTCCCTCCTCCCTCCCAGTCTCGTCTCCACTCACACCTGCATGCACTACATCTACAGCCACTACTTCCGTCACCAGCACACACACCACCACACCCCGCTCACGTGCAGTCACCACCCCCACTACCATTCACACGTCCCCTGTGTCCTCTCCCAGTGTGTCTGTGACGCCACCTCCCAAGATACACAAACGCAGGCACACACCCACCCAACAGCCATCCACCTCACAACAGCCTCCAGCGCATGCACCTTCACCCAAAGTCACCAAAGAACACCTCCCACAACCACAACCTCTTCCTCCACTCCCAAACCCCCTCCAGCTACCTGTCCCAGTGTCCCCAAGAAACTTTTCCTGTCCAACCTTGACCTCTTTCCCTCACCTCCCCCACCCCGTCAGGCTCCTAGTGCCCGACTCTCCAGGTCCCAACCTAGCACCTCAGCCACAACATCTCTGGGACCAGTGGTGCCTGTAATCACCGGAATCTGGAGTGCACCGGGCAGCAGGGCAGCCAAGGTGGCACGGAGCCACAACACGAACAGTCCCCCACCTGTCAAGCATCAAAAGTTGGCCAGTGCCCGGCGGGAGAGGGGGAAGACTCCAGCCACCAAAGTCGCTCCCAGGGGTACAGGTGGGAGTGTGGAGTCAGCTGCGACACCTTAAAAGGTGGGGAAGGGCCACAAGAAACTCAGCAAGTCTGGGAAGAGCAGCACGGCGGAGAAGACGGCCATCATCCCCGCTGCCCAGGATGCCACCGCCATCATCCCCGCTGCCCAGGAGGCCAGCGCCATCATCCCCGCTGCCCAGGAGGCCACTGTCATCATCCCCGCTGCCCAGAAGGCCAGCACCAGCCCAGCTGCCCAGGAGGCCACCGCCATCATCCCCGCTGCCCAGGAGGCCACCGCCAGCACCAGCCCAGCTGCCCAGGAGGCCACCGCCAGCACCAGTCCAGCTGCCCAGGGCAGGACCGCCAGCACCATCCCAGCTGCGCAGGAGGCCACCGCCAGCAGCAGCTAGGCCACCCCCAGCACCAGCCCAGCTGCCCAGGACAGGACCGCCAGCACCAGTCCAGCTGCCCAGGAGGCCACCGCCAGCACCAGCCCAGCTGCCCAGGACAGGACCGTCAGCACCAGCCCCGCTGGGCCATAAGGGACCGCCCGCACCAGCCCCGCTGGGCCATAAAGGACCGTCAGCACCAGCCCCGCTGGGCCATAAAGGACCACCAGCACCAGCCCCACTGGGCCAGACAGGACCGCCAGCACCAGCCCCGCTGGGCCAGACAGGACCGCCAGCAGCTGAGTCACTACCAAGGACCCTGCTGCCACAAGCACCGCTGAACAAGACACTGCTGCCACAAGCACCGCTAAACAGGACACCGCCGCCACAAGCACCGCTGTAAAGGACACTGCCGCCACAAGCACTGCTGCCACCGACACCGCCACAACAAGCACCACTGGTCCATGAGCGCCAAGGGCACTGACGCTACTGAGTCCAGCACGAGCAGGATGAAGCACTCTGGGCACAAGGCCCCCTCCAGAACCAGTGGAGAGATACATCCACTACCTCTGTCCTTGGCAGGATGAAGCACTCTGGGCACAAGGCCCCCTCCAGAACCATTGGAGACTGTTATCCACTTGATAAACTGTGGCTTTGCACTCCCCAGGATTGAACAGTGGGCAACCCACCCACTGTAGAGACTTGAGAGACTGTGGCTTTGCACTCCCCAGGATTGAACAGTGGGCAACCCACCCACTGTAGAGACTTGAGAGACTGTGGCTTTGCACTCCCCAGGATGGAACAGTGGGCAACCCACCCACTGTAGAGACTTGAGAGACTGTGGCTTTGCACTCCCCAGGATGGTACAGTGGGCAACCCACCCACTGTAGAGACTTGAGAGACTGTGGCTTTGCACTCCCCAGGATTGAACAGTGGGCATGTGGCCCCCTCATGGATTTGGTGTCGTGCACTCAACCAGCTGAGGTGCCCCCTCTTTCCCTTCCCCCTGAAGTGCCTGTTTTATTTCTATCTGATGCCCCTGCAGTGTTCTCTCCGTCATGGTCGGGGATTGAGTGGGGGCCTCGCCCATGCCGTGTGGGCCCAGTGTTCCATAGGACTTGAATGGAGCACTACCTGGACTACTATTCTTGGTGTATATATTTGTTTATAGTGTATGTATATTTTTGCGTACTGGATTTTAATATATTACAATGGTTACGCTCATTTCCTTTTGTCTTTGCATTCTTCCGGAGGGTTTGGGGGGTGTAACTGTTATGTATCATGTTGTATTAGTGTGTGTGTTGTGGTGGGTGAGGGTGGGGGTGTTGCGTGTGTGTGTCACTGTTTTTTCCCTCCCCCCTCCCCTGTGTTTTAGGTGCAGTACTCACTGTGGTCTTCGACGCAGCCGTTCGTGTTACTGGTAGAGGAGCAAGAAGATAAGGGCTGGCAGGATCTGGAGCTTGGGTTCCATGGCGTCCTGGTTCCTCCTGTGGTGTGTAGAGGTGAGCGTTTTCCCTTTGAAGTCCTGTTTCCGCTGTGTTTTTGTTTGCGGTGAATCTGCCCCGGGAAAGGTGACGGATTGGTAGGTTGTGATACTGTGGGCGGTACTTTGTCCTCCGCCTGTCTGTTGGCGGTGACCGCTGCGCTGTTTGTTTGTACCGCTGTGCCAGTCGGAGTGTTAAAGTGGCTGTCTTTGTTGGCAGTTTCCGCCACGGTCGTAATTCCAATTTTTTTACCGCCGGCCTGTTGGCGGTCTTACCGCCGCTTTAACACCGACCGCCAGGGTTGTAATGACCACCTTAATGTTTGTTGGAGGATGGATTATTAGTAGGGTGAAGAATGCACCTACCATTAGAAATAAGGTCACCAGCTCCACATAATATCCAGTCAAGGTCTCAATACACTAGCCCTTGCCGCAACTATTGATAGCTGGCTCCGAGCAGGTAGGCTTAACTTAGGAGACAGGTATGTAAAGCATTTAAATACACAAATGCAGTAAATAAGTAAGACACAACACACAAAAAATCCCATAACAATTTATAAAAATAAGAAGCATTTTTATCTTTAAAATGACATCAAAGTGACAAAAATACATTATAGGGAAAAATAGACATAAATCAAAAAGATATGCTTTCTAGTACTTAAAAGGCAATAGTACCAACTGGGGACACCTGATCGTGCAACACCGGAACCAAGTCAATATTTAAGGCTGACCTCGATGGAACCCTGGTCGGATACACTGAATAGGAGGCCTTGGTCAAAGTTTTACCTGCGAATGTAGTCATTTTTCTGGAGCTTTTTCTCTCATTGTCGGGCAAGGCTTCTCGTCAGGCCTGTATGCGAAGCACCATCATCTGCTTGGCTCAGTGCGAGCTCCCAGTCAACTCACTGAATTCTCATTGATGGGGAAAAGCCCTGGAGCTTCAGTAGGATGAACCTGAAATTTAGGCTGGGACGCAATTCAGCAGCAGTGGGTTGACTCTTGACAACGGGTCGGTCACCGTATGAAGCTTTTTTCAATACTTGCTCCAAACTTCTGGAACTTCTTACTGAAGTTTCCCTTGAGGGTTCAAAGTGTCCAAAACACAAACCCAAGGGTCTAGAAGCCCTGAGATGTTCCTTGAAAGTTTGGACCAACTTTCCCACAATGCCCCTGGCCAAATCCTTAAAGGTCCAGTGGGCACACTCCAGGTTGGGGACTTCTTTTGGAGACTGTGCAAGGAAGCTCTGCTAACCTGTTGCTTTCAGGGAGTCCACTCCTTAATCCTTTTAGAAGGTAGGCAAGGTCATCAGGACTGTAGTTCCCAGTGTGAAGCAGGAGCTGTCCTTCAGAGGGCAGTCCTTTGAGTGCATACCAATTCCAGCAGGGCAGTTCTCCTTCTCCACATTGCTTCAGGCAGCAGACCTGAGTTGCTATGCCGCGCTCACATTTTTATTCAGTGGTCTAGGGGGAGAAGCAGGCAGCCCCCCTGTCCAATGAAATACAGGATGCCAACCAAAAGCATGGTACCTTCCTCCAAAGTGTGACATATTCTTGTCCCACAAAGCACTGCACTTTTAAAATCCAAGATGGTGGATTCCTCTCCAGCAGAGTAAGACCTTCCTAAACCAGTCTACTAGTCTGGCTCTTTTCCATTAACATCCCCCTCCAGAACCCATGCAAATTCCTTTCCCTGGCCTGTCATCTGTCTGGGGATACAGGGAGGGGGGTAGGCCTCATTGGCATTCCTTTCTGTCCTGTTCTCTTTGAAGCCCAGTTTAATTTACCCAGACCCCTTTCTAGCCTGTTCTTTGCAGCTGCTGAGCTCCCCCCAGCATATAACCTCTGCTCTATGCAGGCCACTTATCATCTCATTAAAGCAGCCTACCTAAACCTGTTAAGGCTGACCAATTAGGAGAGTCTGCTAGAATGCTGAATTTTGACTCACAGAAAAGAAAGACCTATAACTTATTTTCTGCAAAAGCTGTGATGACCTCAATAATGGCAAATTGTTGGATTTATAATTACCAATCTTTTGAATCCTTGAATGACATGAATGGCATTACTAGCTCCATCCTAGTAATATTTATACCTAAATAAAATATTCCAATATTAGACTATGAAGCTAGGTATCAACAATGGGGGGAAATGAAGTGGACAGTTTTTCCCTCACAAGGGCGTATAAAACATCTATTATAATGTTCCCTTATATAGTTACATGGCTCCCTACCCCTTGGGCACATGGGGAGATTTTAGGGGGGACTTACAAGTAAAAATAAGGTAGACTATACCTTTGGAAGTACCTTTAATTCCAAAGTTGAATATGCATATATTTTACTTTTAAAGATGGGCTGCCTTTAAATGTGATAGTAGGAAACACAGCCCTAGTATATACTAGAGACTTATACATAGTTTGAACCCCCTTGCCTTGTTACATGCTAGGGAAATATAGAAGTCTGTCATTGTCAATCGTAATTATCCCTCATTAACATATACCTTTTTAATCAGATCACTTGCCCTGGGCATGGTTAGCAGAGCCTAGTGCACAATCAGAGTCAGTTATCACCAGTGTCAGTCAGAAAAGTTTGGGGTGAACAGGGCTAAAAGGATGGTGGTGTTATCATGCGCTGCGTAGCCTGTTTACAGTTTCCCTGACTCTCGGAATCTTGGAGAGATCAGGTGTGGGCGTATTTAGGCCCTTTGCAAGTGCCATCCCTTATTACGAATGCATTCAACTTGTACAGCTCTTTTATTATTGAAGACTACATCTTCCCTATTTATGTAAGAGACGGCTCTGGACACTACTGCATTATTAATTTTTTTGCCTTGAAAAAGTCCGTGTAGGACGAAACACGTGTTGGCTGTTTCTGAACATTGATGTGCTTTCTTTCTAACATTTGGACACGACTATCCTTGAGCATCGATTGGATTTTTCCCAATATAAAGGATTAAAGTATTTCCTGCAACTCTACTTACCGTGGACTTACATTTTTTGGAGTGCCCTGGTTGTGCTCTTGTCTTCCAGGGCTAAAAGGATAGCTTTCCCCCATGGCCCACTCCCAAATGAAAGGTGAAACCTAAGTATCGTACACCCTGTTAGTCCTCATCAGCTAAGTAGAAACACCTGGAAAGTCTATCCACATTGGCATGGGCCACCCCAGGTCAGTATTCCACTGAGAAGTCCGTCCCTTGTAGACAAATGGACCACCTCAAAAGCTTAGGATTTTCCTCCCTCATCTGCATGAGCTGTCTGAGAGGCCTGTGGTCAGTTGCACACAGAAGTCAGTACCAAACAGCTATGGACTCAGCTTTTTCAGGGACCAAACTACAGCCAAGACTTCCCTCTCAACGGCACTCCATCTTTGTTCTCTGGGGAGACATCACCTGCTAATAAAGGAAACTGCTTGATCAAAGCCCTCCTCATTTACCTGTGCCAACACTGCCCCAATCCCATGTTGTGAAGCATCTGTCTGAACCACAAATTCCGTTGTGTATCCGAGGCCAGTAACACTGGTGCTGAACTCATAGACTCTTTCAGAGAGTTAAAGGCCTTCTCACACTCTGGGGTCCACATGACTTTCTTTGGCCTTTTTTTTTAGAAGTGGGTTCTGTCAGGGGAGTCACAATGGTCCCAAAGTTCTAAGCAAATCGTCTTTAATACCCAGTCACACCAAGGAAGGTCCTGACCTGTGTCTGGTTTGTAGGAGTGGTCCCGTCCAATACGGCTTGGGGTTTTGCCTGGAGAGGTTGTACATGGCCTCCACATACAGGATAAGCCAGGTACACAATTGAACACTTACTGGCCTTAACAGTCAGGCCTGCCTACGGCAGGGTCTGAGGCACTTCCTTCAGGTGGTTTAAATGATTCTCCCAGGTGGAACTGTACACAGCTATATGATCCAGATAAGCTGCACTGAACTGTTCAAGCCCAGCAAGGACTCTGTTCACTAACCTTTGGAAGGTGAAAGGGGCATTTTTAAGTCAAACGGCATTACTTTAAATTGGTATTGTCCCACTGGTGTAGATAATGCTGACCTCTCCTTTGCTCCTTCACTGAGGGCAATCTGCCAGTAGCCTGAGGTAAAATCAAATGTACTCAGGTACTTAGCAGCTCCTAACTTATTAGTGAGTTCATCAGCTCTAGGCATAGGATAAGCATAATTTTTTGTGACTACATTCAATCCTCCGTAGTCCACACAGAACATAAACTCTTTCTTTCCCCTCTGCAGATTAGTTTTGGGCACCAGCACCACTGACTGGCCTGTGGATTGTCAGAGGGTTCAATTTCCCCCAATTCCAATATCTTATCTCCCTCAACTTTGATGTGACTCTGACCTGGTCAGACAACCTGTACAACTTGTTTTTGATTGGTAGGCTATCACCAGTGCCAATGTCACGGACACACATCAATCAATCAATCAGTTTTTGTAAAGCGCAGCTACTCACCTGTGAGGGTCTCAAGGCCCTGGTGGAAGGGGAGGGACCTCATCTGAACAGTCATGTCTTGAGGTTCTTCCTGAAGATGGTGAGCGATGGGCTTTGTCTGAGGTGCAGGGGGAGACTGTTCCAGCTCTTTGCTGTGATGTAGGTGAAGGATCGTCCTCCGGTGATGGTTTTATGAATGCAAGGGATGGTGGCCAGGGCCAGCTGGGTGGAGCAGAGGGATCTGGCAGGGGTATGGAAGGAGATGCAGTGGTTCAGGTAGGCTGGTCCTGCATTGTGTATGGCCTTGTACGTGTGGGTGAGTGGCTTGAAGGTGAATCGTTTCTTGATGGGGAGCCAGTGGAGGGTCCTCAGGTGTTGGAAGATATGTTCTCAGTGTGGCATCGGCATCACCAATTGGTGAGTCCAGGGGTCAGGGAGTACAGCCCAAGAAACTGCTCTAACACTTGTTTACAGTCTTGTTGCTTCTGGTCTGTCAGCTTGGGAGACACTACAACTCCCTCCACAGACCCATCTTGCACATTGTGGAAGGGGAGGTCTGGCAGTGGCTCAGTTTTCCCTTCTCCTTCTTCACCTGTGACCATCAGCATGGTCAAGTCTGCCCTGTCTTGGTGGGGTTTCAACCTATTGACGTGTTAGGACTGTGCGGATTCCTGGGGCGTTAAAGTCTAACAGATAGGTAACTTCACTCTTTCTCTCCAGGCTTGGATAGGGCCTAGTCCACTTACCCTGGACGGCCCTTTGAGCCACAGGCTCTCACACCAATTGTCCTGGTTTGTACTTAGGCATAGTAGCCTTCTGGTCATACCAGAGCCGTGACACAGTTGGTGGGACTAGGGGACCAACAATGTCTACCCCCACCCTCTAAAAGGGTGTCCCTATCCATGGCAGTAGTATCAAGGTATCCTTAGGTTTGCTCCTTGTCTTGACACTGGCTTGACAGGTTGCCCAGGAGCTACAGAACGCCCTTACTTTGGAAGACATGTTGAGTCAATAGAAATGGTTAACTAACCAATGCCATGTCTTATTCTGACTCAAATAACCTGCCAAAGGGAAGTCATGAGAAGGAATTCCCTGTACTTTTGGGGGACCACCAGCCTCCTGGTAGCTCCCTCTTTGAGGTCTCTGGCCTAAGTATATAGAACTCCATCCTCCAGTAGACTCTGTAGAATCCACTGACATCACCCTCCTCTTGCCTAGAGGTGGTTTGCCTTGGGCCTTCTAGAGTAGGATACTCTCTTTGCCCCTGACAAAACTCCTTTCTGGTGGGTCCACCAGCTCCTGTCAATTCTGCTAAGTCGAACAGATTTTAAAAGGGTGGAATTCCACCGACTGGATGCTTTGCCCATTATTCCAGAGTCCAAGTGTCCAGCCTTTCCATGCTGAGCAGCCTGTTGTAGGAAGGTAGCCTCTTTCTAGCCTTGTTACCCCCACTTTTGGTCTGTTTGTGAGTATATGTCAGGGTGTTTTACTGTCTCACTGGGATCCTGATATCCAGGGCCCAGTGCTCATAGTGAAAACCCTATGTTGTCAGTATGTCTGATATGTGTCACTGGGATCCTGCTAGCCAGGACCCCAGTGCTCATACGTTTGTGGCCTATATGTGTTCCCTGTGTGGTGCCTAACTGTATCACTGAGGCTCTGCTAACCAGAACCTCAGCGTTTATGCTCTCTCTGTTTTTTTAAATTGTCACTGCAGGCTAGTGACTAATTTTAGCAAATTCCCATTGGCACACTGGAACACCCTTATAATTCCCTTGTATATGGTACCTAGGTATCCAGGGTATTGGAGTTCCAGGAGATCCCTATGGGCTGCAGCATTTCTTTTGCCACCCATAGGGAGCTCAGACAATTCTTACACAGGACTGCCACTGCAGCCTGAGTGAAATAATGTCCACGTTATTTCACAGCCACTTTACACTGCACTTAAGTAACTTATAAGTCACCTATATGTCTAACCCTCACTTGGTGAAGGTTAGGTGCAAAGTTACTTAGTGTGTGGGCACCCTGGCACTAGCCAGGGTGCCCCCACATTGTTCAGGGCAAATTACACATGTGCACTACATATAGGTCACTACCTATATGTAGCGTCACAATGGTAACGCCGAACATGGCCATGCAACATGTATAGGGTCATGGAATTGTCACCCCAATACCATCCTGGTATTGGGGGGACAATTCCATGCATCCCCGGGTCTCCAGCACAGAGCCTGGGTACTGCCAAACTAGCTTTCTGGGGTTTCCACTGCAGCTACTGCTGCTGCCAACCCCTCAGACAGGTTTCTGCCCCCCTGGGGCCTGGGCAGCCTGGTCACAGGAAGGCAGAACAAAGGATTTCCTCTGAGAGAGGGTGTTACACCCTCTCCCTTTGGAAATAGGTGTGAAGGGCTGGGGAGGAGTGGCCTCCCCCAGCCTCTGGAAATGCTTTGGTGGTCACAGATGGCGTCCTCTCTGCATAAGCCTGTCTGCACCGGTTCAGGGATCCCCCAGCCCTGCTCTGGTGCGAAACTGGACAAAGGAAAGGGGAGTGGCCACTCCCCTGACCAGCACCTCTCAGGGGAGGTGCCCAGAGCTCCTCCAGTGTGACCCAGACCTCTGCCATCTTGGATGCAGAGGTGTGAGGGCACAATGGACAGCTCTGAGTGGCCAGTGCCAGCAGTTGACGTCAGAGACCCCTCCTGATAGGTTCTTACTTTTCTCAGTAGCCAATCCTCCTCTGTGGGCTATTTAGGGTCTCTCCTGTGGGCATCTCACCAGATAACGAATGCAAGAGCTCCCCAGATTTCCTCTGCACTTCCCTCTTCAACTTCTTTCAAGGATCGACTGCTGACTGCTCCAAGACGCCTGCAAAACTGCAACAAAGTAGCAAGATGACTACTAGCAACACTCTAGCGCCTCATCCTGCCGGCTTTCTCGACTGTTTCCTGGTGGTGCATGCTCTGAGGGCTGTCTGCCTTCACCCTGCATTGGAAGCCAAGAAGAAATCTCCTGTGGGTCGACAGAATCTTTCCCCTGCTAATGCAGGCACCACACTTCTGCATCACTGGTCCTCTGGATCCCCTCTCAACCTGACAAGCAGGGTCTCTGGAACACAGGAGCTGAGTCCAAGTGTCTCCCACAGTACAGTGGCCCTTCTGTCCAAATTTAGTGGAGGTAAGTCCTTGCCTCCCCACGCCAGACAGCAAACCTGTGTACTGCGTGATTTGCAGCTGCTCTGGCTTCTGTGCACTTTTCCAGGACTTCCTATGTGCACAACTGAGCCTGGGTCACCAGCACTCCATCCTGTGTTGCCCAACTCGCTGAGTTGGACTCTGACATTGTGTGACCCTCCTTTGTGACTCTGAGTTGACCGCTGTCCTCAGATATTCGAAGTGCCTTTTCTGGTACTTCTGCGGGTGCTGCCTGCTTTAGTGGGGGATCTCTGAGTTGCTGAGCGCACCCTCTGTCTCCTCCTCGAAGGGGTAACATCCTGGTCCTTCCTGGGCCCCAGCAGCACCCAAAATCCTCAACCTCAACTCTTGCAGCTAGCAAAGCTTATTTGTGGTATTTCTGTGCGGAAACACTTCTGCAACCTCCAGCACACCGTGCAACATCTTCCCACTTAAGGGGAAGTTCCTGGCACCATCCGTTGTTGCAGAATCTTTGGCTTCTTCCACCCAGAGGCAGCCCTTTTGCACCTTCATCTGGGGTTTAGTGGGCTCCTGCCCCCCTGTACACTTGTGTAACTCTTGGACTTAGTCCCCTTCTTTTACAGGTCCTCAGGTCCAGGAATCTGTTTTCAGTGCTTTGGTAGCAGTTGTGGTCCTTGCAGAATCCCCTATCACGACTATACTGTCTTTCTGAGGTAGTAGGGTACCTTTACTCCTACTTTTCAGGGTGTTGGGGTGGGGTATTTTGGACACCCTTACTGGTTTCTCAAAGTCCCAAAGACCCTCTACAATCTCCCATAGGCCTGGGGTCCATTCGTGATTCGCATTCCACTTTTGGGGTATATGGTTTGTGTTGCCACTAGGCCTATGTCTACCTATTGCATCCTATTGTGATCTTACATTGTTTGCACTACTTTTCTTTCTGTTACTTACCTGTTTTGGGTTTTTGTACCTATAATTTGTGTATATTACTTACCTCCTAAGTGAGGGTATCCTCTGAGATACTTTTGGCATATTGTCACTAAAATAAAGTACCTTTATTTTTAGTAACTCTGAAGATTGTGTTTTCTTTTGATGTTGTGCTATATGATATAAGTGGTATAGTAGGAGATTGCATGTCTCCTAGTTCAGCCTAAGCTGCTTTGTCATAGCTACCTCTAACAGCCTAAGCTAGAAACACCTCTATTCTACTAATAAAGGATAACTGGACCTGCGGCTGCAGAAGACACAGTACCTGGGGATCAGGGAGGACTTGAAGGACATCAACACCACCCTGGTCACCATTGCAGGGGTGCTGGCAGATATGGCCAACACTATGAGGGAGGCAGAGGCACACCACCGGGCCCCTGACATTAGCCAAACCACCGAACAGCCCTCCACCTCCGCTGCCGCTAGTGGACAGGGGGCCCTGCCACAAGACCAACAGGCCACCAGAACCCCTCCCCCTGCAGAAGGAGAACCACCCCACAAACGTTCCCTGCGATCCATGCAGAAGCCAGAGACTATTGCCAAGACCCCGCCAGGAAATAACACTCTCCTGATTGTCACCTTTGTGTCCCACTCTGTCACCCTGTCCACCTTGAACTGACATTGCTCCACTTCCTATACCCCCTTGAACAATGCACCTGTGATACAAATAGACTGAACTCTATCCCAGACTTTCCTCCACCTTCATCCCAGCCCATTGCTCTACCCCCTCTTCTTCAGAGAACTGCAATAAACACACTTTGACATAACACAAGTATGGCGTATATCAGATTTTCATAAAGGTATTCTTTTAACAAAGGTTCAAATAATGCAATTCAACTGTACAGTAATGTTTACATTGGAAAGACCTGTAGTTGGCTGCACTGTACACACCAGGAGCATAAGTGGGGAACCAACATCTGCAAAAAGAGATGCCAAAGGGTACAGTGAGAGGGCATAGAAGTAGGAATACACAGCCTGTCAGTGACAATGTCACCATAAAACCATGAATTATATGTGTGTCAACACTGTCTTACCTGTGTCTCATTGGAAGTATCGACGAATTATTGCACTTCTGTTGTCCTTATCCTCTGCCTCCTCATCTTCACTGTCCACAGGGTCCACTGGTGCCACACAGCCATCTGCATCCACCTCCTCCTGCAGAAAAGGCACCTCGCGACGCAAGGCAAGGTTGTGCAACATGCAGCATGCCACGATGATCTGGCAGACCTTCTTGGGTGAGTAGCACAGAGATCCACCAGTTAGATGGAGGCAACAAAACCTGGCCTTCAGGAGGCCAAAGGTCCTCTCTATAATCCATCTTGTTCACCCATTACCCTCATTGTAACATTCCTCTGCCCTTGTCCTGGGATTCCTCACAGGGGTTAGTAGCCATGAGAGGTTGGGGTAACCAGAGTAACCTGCAAATATCAAGGGACAACTGTTAGCCACACACTAACCCTTATGGCCAAAGCAATACCCATACACCAACATATACTGGGTGGGAACCAGGGCTCACCTATTAGCCACACCCTGTGCCTCTGGAGTTGAGCCAGCACACTTTGGATGTTGCTATTCCTCAGGATAAAGGCCTCATGCACAGACTGAGGATACTTTGCATTGACGTGGGAGATGTACTGGTCCGCGAGGCACAATATCTGCACATTCATTGAGTGAAAGCTCTTTCGATTTCTGAACAACTGTACATTTCACCGGGGAGGGGACAAATGCAATATGTGTTCCATCAATAGCCCCAGTAATCTTGGAGATATGTCCCATAGCATAGAAATCAGCTTTCACTGTGGCCAAATCCTCCACCAGGAGGAAAATGATGTAGCTGCAAATGTGTTTTATCAGGGCAGACAACACTCTGGTCAGCACTATTGAGAACATAGGCTGTAACATTCCTGCTGCAAAACCCACTGTCAGTTGGAAGGAGCCAGTTGCTAGGAAATGGAGCACTGATAGCACTTGCACAAGAGGGGTGATCCCGGTGGGGTGATGGATAGCAGAGATTTGGTCAGGCTCCAATTGGGCACACAGCTCAGTGATTGTGGCCCTGTGAAGTCTATAGGTGAGGATAATGTGCCTGTCCTCTATAGTTGCCAAGTCCACCAGGGGTCTGTACACGGAGATGTCTCCATCTCCTATTCATCTGTAGTAGTAGCAATCAATGGGGCAAAGGAGTGAGTAGTTGGTCATTATCTGTACATTATAACCACTTCAGAACAATGCATTTTGTGATTGTTACATTAATGATGTGTGATAAGTCCATAATGTGTATTTGTGTACTGTGACGCAGTTAGGATCCAAGCCCTGCCCCCCCCTGAAATGGAGTCCTCGTGTCCTGCATGGTGGGACAGGTAGAAATGAGGTAATTCCGTTGACGTTGTGCGCTGTTGCGGGAGGCGGTCGAGGACCGCCGTGCAACTCCTCATTGGCTTATATTGGGCCCTATGTGTTACAATGGCCAATGGTGAAGTATGCCAGTGGTGACAGTACGCACCACCGTGGACGTGACCACCATTTTGCATCTGTTAACTCACTTGCTACCTGACCTTCAACAGGAGAGGACCTATACTGCATGTCCTACTGTGACCTGTGTCTGGAACCAACCATGGCTTGTATCACTGGGGAAAGGGGCCCTGTCATCACCTCAGCGGAATTGGAAATACTAGTGGATGGGGTCCTACCCCAGTACCGACTGCTGTATGGGCCTCCAGACCAACAGGTGAGTACACCGTGTGTACGATGCATGGGGCAGGAATGCATGGTGTGCTGTGTGTGCAGGCCTCATGTGGAGGGGATGGGTGGATGGGCCCTGGGAAGCGTGCTGCATGTATACTGGGCCATGTCTGTGGGTAAGGAGATGGGAAGTGGTATGGTGGGCCATGAGTGTAACAGGCAGTATTGTGTGTCTGATACCTTTTCCTGTGTGCATTTCCTCTGCAGGTCAGCGCCCATCTAAATAAGGGTATATGGTGCACCATCGCCAAGGAGGTGCGGACCCTGGGGGTGTACGGCAGGCAGAGCACCCACTGTCGGAAATGGTGGGAGGCCCTGAGACACTGGGCACGGAAGATGGTGGAGGCCCAGCTGGGGATGGTCTCCCAATGAGGAAGGGGTACCCATGAACCCTGACCCCCCTGATGGCCCACATACAGGCGGTGGCATATCTGGAGCTGGATGGGTGCTTGGGGGCATCACAGCAGCAACAAGGGGGTGAGTACAGTGCCCTAAGATACAACTTGCACCTGGTGGGGTGGTATCCGGGTGGGTGGTGTGGGCCTTGTGTGTGCCCCAGGCCAGGCCTGGCAATGCAGGGTAGGTCCTATGTTGTGCAGGGTTCTGATGTGAAAGTCCTCCAACCAAGCTAGTAGGCATCCACTACTGGGCAGGGGTCTGTGGGTCTCAGGTATGCTGCAATTAGCGTTAGGTTTCCCTATCCCTGGGCTGGTGACTAGCATTGTGACTAGTAGTGCATTGGCTAGTGCGTAGGGATGTTCTCTGTGTGAGTGTGTTGTGTACGTCAACGGTGGTGTTGTGTGCACCATCGACTAAGTGTATCCTTTGTCTCCCCCCCCCTTTTTGTTTTGTCACCCTGTCCTTATGTGCATTAGCATCATCTGGCGGAGGAGCAGAGGCACCGGCGATGGAGGGAGCTGCATCCCACAGGTCCCAGGAGGCAGAGTCCACTGACGGTGAGGGCACCAGTTGGATGTAGGGCAAGGGGAGCACCACAGGGGAGACTGGAGGGGACAGTTTGGACACAGATACCTCCTCCGATGGCAGCTCCCTGGTGGTGGCAGACACCTCTGTACCCACTCCAACTACAGGTACAGCTGCCACCCCCGTACAAGGACCACCCTCCCAGCAGCCCCTCAGTGAGTTTCCCGTGCCCGCTCACCCATTAGGGTGGGCATCTCCTTCGCCCAGGCACCTCAGGCCCTGCCCCAGTTAGCCCTGCTGCCCTGAGTGAGGAAGCTATTGACCTCCTTCGATCCATCTCTGTTGGGCAGTCAACCATTGTGAATGCCATCCAGGGGCTGGCAGCCCAAATGCAACAGACAAATGCATTCCTGGAGGGCATTCACACTGGTTTGGCAGCCCAACAGAGATCAATCCAGGTTCTGGCATCCTCTCTGATGGCAGCCATTGTCCCTGTTTCCACCCTCCTCCATCCAACTTCCTCTACCCAATTTCATTCTTCTCAACCCCAACCCATCCCAGGCACACATACAGATGAGCAGGCACCCAGGACAACACACAAGAGTGGATATGGCAAACACAAGCACCACAATTCATCCCACAGGCACTCAAACAAACACCATCCAGAATCAGACATACCAACATCCACTGCCTCCAATGTGCCACCCTCCTCCTCATCATCCACCTCCCTCCCAGTTGCGTCTACACTCACACCTGCATGCACTACATCCTCTTCCACTACCTCCATCACCAGCACTCCGATCAGTACACACCCCTCACTGGCAGTCACCACCCCTACATCCATGCACACGTCCCCTGTGTCCTCTCCCGCTGTGTCTGTGCCCCCTCCTCCCAAAGTACACAAATGCAAGCACTCAGACACCCAACAGCCAACCACCTCACAACAGCATCCAGCCCATGCACCTGCACCCAAACACAGCAGACAGACACCTGCTACAACCACTCCCCCTTCCTCCACTCCCAAACCTTCTCCCTCTTCCCACCCCAATGTCCCTAAGAAGCTTTTCCTCCCCATCATTGACCTCTTACCCAGCCCTCCCGTCCCTCATGTCAAGCCAGGGCGGTCAAAACACAGGCAAGCACCCAGTCCACGGACACAGTAGTGTCCCCAACTACTCAAGGTGGGAAAGGATCCCGGCCACCAGCCACCCAGACAGACAGGGTGCCAGCCCCAAGTGCATGAAGGAAGGGCAAGGAGTCAGCCCTAGCTGCAGGAAAGAAGGGCAAGGAGCCAGCCCCAGCTGCAGGAAAGAAGGGCAAGAAGCGAGCCCCAGCTGCAGGAAAGAATGGCAAGGAGGCAGCCCCAGTTGCAGGAAGGAAGTGCAAGGAGGCAGCCCCAGCTGCAGGAAGGAAGGGAAATGAGGCAGCTCCAGCTGCAGGAAGGAATGGCCAGGGGCTTGCAACAGCAGGCAGTAGAGACAAGGGCAGGGACTCAGTCGGAGCCCCGACCACCAACAATGGTGGTACTGCCGTTCAAGGCTGCAGGGGAAGCCCTGGAGCCTCCCCCCACTGCTGCCAGTACTGCCACCAGCACCGCTACCAGCAGCAGCAGCCCCAGTGGGGAGCTGTCCGAGGCTGCAGGGGATGAGCTGGAGCCTCCCCCCACCAATGCCAGCACCGCCAGCAGCAGCAACCCCAGTGGGCAGCTGTCCGAGGCTGCAGGGGAAGGGCTTGAGCCTCCCCCCACCACTACCAGTAGCAGCACCACCACTGCCACCACTGAACAGCCGTCACCGCCGGCAGACAGTGTGTAGTCCTGCCTCTGTTGGCGATTGTGCGGCCTGACCCCTGCAAATCCTGTGGGTATGACACCCAGCTGAGAGACTGTGACCTTGCACTCCCACAAGATCAGCATCACTGGGCACAATGCCCCCTCCAGAACCAGTGGAGAAGCCATCAACTCACCCCATCCTCCACAGGATGAAGCTCCCTTGGCGCAATGCCCCCTCCGGAACCAGTGGAGAAGCCATCCACTCACCCCATCTTCCCAAGGATGAAGCTCACTGGGCACAATGCCCCCTCCAGAACCAGTGGGGAAGTCATCTACTTGAGAGACTGTGGCCTATCACTCACCAGGACAGAACACAGGGCATGTTGTCCCATCCAGAGCATGTGGGCAAGTCACCCACTTGAGAGACTGTGGCCTTGCACTCCCCAGGACAGAGTAATGAGCATGTTGCCCCCTCCAGGACCAGTGGCGTTGTATCATCTTCCAGCTGAGGTGCCCCTCCGTTCCCGGGTGCCTGTCTATTTTCGACCTGATACTCCAGTAGTGTTCTCTCAGTGTTTTTACAGGAGTGAGGTAGGGTCTTGGAATATGTGATGTGGCCCTGTGGCCCATGGACATTGTGGACTGGGCAGTGTCTCTACATTTGTAAATATGTATATACTGTTGTTTGAGATGCATGTAATTATACTATTTTATCTTATTGCACTCACTTTATTCATTTTGTCCTTGCATTATTCCTGAGGGGTACGAGGTGAATATGTAATGTTACTGCATCTGTTTGTGTGTATGGTGTTGGGAGTTGGGGTGAGGGTGTTGCGTGTGTGTGTTTCACTCTCTTTTTCCTTCCTCCCTCCCCTGTGTGCTCGGCGGCAGTACTTACCGTGGTCGTCTTTGCCGGCGTTGGTGTTCATAGTTGAGCAGTACGTAGAAGAGCATGGGGAACACATGCAACTCGGGCTCCATAGCGGCGTGGTTCTTCCTTGAGTCTCTAGAGGTGAGTCGTTTCCCTTCTGTGAATTGTTTCCACCAGGCTTTTGATGTCGTTGGTAGCGCCCCGGAAAAGGTGGCGGATTGGCCTCTCATAATACAGTGGGCGGAACATTGTCTTCCGCCTAGCTGTTGTCGGTTACCGCCATGGTGCTTGTTGAATCCACCCTGGCGGTCGGTGTGTTAAGGTGGCTGTCTGTCTGAGCGGTTTCCGCTGTGGTCATAATTTTATATTTATTACCGCCGGCCTGTTGACGGTATTACCACCGCTATATCACCGACCGCCAGGGTTGTAATGAGGGCCATAGTAAGGAGTTTTATGTGTCCTGACAGTGAAATACTGCTAAATTCATTTTTCACTGTTGCAAGGCCTGCCCCTCTCATAGGTTAACATGGGGGCTACCTTTAACTATGATTAAAATGTAGATTTACTTTGGGAGCGGATAGACATGTGGAGTTTGGGGTCTCTGAGCTCACAATTTAAAAATACATCTTTTAGTAAAGTAAAGTAAAGTGATTTTAAGATTGTGCGTTTGAAAATGCCTATTTTAGAAAGTGGGCATTTTCTTGCTTAAACCATTTCTGTGACTCTCCCTGTTTGTGGATTTCCTATCTGGGTCAGTTTGACAGTTGGTCTGGTTGCACCTCTCACTAGACAGTGACACAAAGGGAGCTGGGGTGTGGTCTACATTTCCTGATGAGCGATCTGTGCTAGGAGGGAGGGGAGAAGTGGTCACTCACACCTGAAAGGGCTGTGCCTGCCCTCCCACAATGCAGTCTCCAACCCCCTGGTGTGTGTCTGGGGCCTGGCCTGGGCATGGCAGGATTTCACAAACAAGAGAGACTTTGCTTTGAAGTAAGCCTACTTCAAAGGGCAAAATGGGTATAAGAAGGGCACCCAAACCCACAGACTTTAGAACACTTCTGGAAACCAAGAGGAACCTCTGCCTGTAGAAGAGCTGAAGAGCTGAGGAAGAAGAGCTGCCCTGCCTGTGACTGTGCTTTTTGGAGCTATCCTGCAGTTGCTGCTTCTGCCTGTGCTACAGGACAAAGACTGGACTTTGTGTGCCTTCCATCTTGTCAAGAACTCTCCAAGGGCTTGATTTAGAGCTTGCCTCCTGTTGTTTGAAGTCTCAGGGACAGCAAAGACTTCTCTCTGCCAGAACCTGGAGCCTCTGCTGACACTCCTGCATTGCCAAGTGGTACCCATCCTGTTCCTGGCACCCTGAAAGGAGAAGCTGGCAGGACAAGAGTGAGAAATCCACGCACTGACTGCTGTGTAGGGAAAAGCTCGACGCAACTCTGATCTGCAGCTGAATAATCGATGTGCCGCCGGCTTTGCAGCCGAAATCAACACTCGCCTGTTGTGTGGCTGGGAGATCAACGCACACAGCTGGAGAAACATTGCACAGCATCGCTGATGGAGGCTTGTGAGATCGCAACCCATGCTGTGTGGATTTCAGATCATAGTGCGGCATGATTTCTGACGCAAATATCGCTGGGTGTGTAAAAACAATGCAAGGCCTGCCCGGACCCGAGAGTGCTGGCTGGATCAACGCATCGCTCTCCTGCGGAGAGAAGAAATGACGCACGCCGACCCGACTGAAGAAGAAACAACGCAAGGTCTCACTCGTGAGTGATATTGATGCATCACAAGCCCTTTTTGATGCACACTCGCCCGTGTGGGGTTATTTTTGACACACTCAGTTATATTTGCACGCTAACAGCGTTAGCATTGTAGTTAAAACTACATGAAGACTCTTTTTAGTTTTTAATTGATAACTTGACTTGTGTATTGTGGAGTTTTGTCATTTTGGTCTTGTTGTGTTTAGATAACTATTCTCTATTTTTCTAAACCTGTGTTGTGTCCATTTGTAGTGTTTTCATTGAGTTACTGTGTACACCTAGCACTCTGAAGTTAAGCCTCCCTGTTTGTGCCAAGCTGCAGGGGTTAGCTGAGGGTGATTCTCTTTTACCCTGACAAGAGTGAGGGTCCTTGCTTGGACAGGGGGTAACGTGACTGCCAACCAAAGACTCCATTTCTAACAAAGAGGAACAATAGAGAGAGGGAACCAAAAGGGAAGAATAGGAAACATGGGTACATTTGTCAAGACATGTATGTAAATGAAAAACGTATGAGCCTAATCACCAGGTTCAGCAGAGCATTTAGTACTTGAAACTGTACAAAAGGATTATTGTATCGATTTTGAAAATTGGTTTGTGGAAAAGTATATGATGATAATAGAGAGAATAAAAACTATGTAGGATTAGGAGTGATTGATATATGTGAACAGTTAGAGATCTGGATGGTTCCTGTGAGGTGCCACTGTGAATGCTGAATTTTTTCTAATAAATTTTCATGTAATCTGAATGTTGAATTTGTATAGAAAGTGAATTAACATAAAAAATAATGCACGACTTGGAAAATGTGCCTACAATTTTGACTGTCAGTAATCACAAAGTGTTCTTCTTAATGACTAAATTATTATGAAAAGATATGCTTATGTTTAGATTAATGTAGAAGTATGTTATATTATGATTACTTATTTTGTATTTATTTTTTTAATTGGAGGCCTTAAGTTAGCAAGGTTTTGCACCTAGTTGCGCAGCCTCATGTTAAGTTGCACCTTTTAAATAATTCACATATAATGGTTGTTTAGAGAAAGGAATATGTGTATCGTTTCACTGGTTTGGCCAAACGCTAGTAGCTAACTTTCTTTCCCATGAGAACTGCTTGCTAGAATATGTTGTACTACCTATTGATACTTTGTAAAATTTAGTGTGTGTGAAAGCGACGTTCTCAGGAGCTAACAATGGATGGACTGACTGAAGAAACGGAACGATACAAAATTGTTTCCCGATGAGCTGAACGATGGAAACAGGGGACTAGGAGCCAATCATCGACATGTGAAAGAAAGTTTAGTTATATTTTAGATTTGTAGTTCTTTTCTTGTTGGATTAAATGCAAACATACAATTCTTTGACCAATAGTAACGTGGTAAGAATTTTACAGAGGTTGATCTCAGCCTGACTGCACAAGAAGGGGAGGGTTCATACTGCCATTCTGCTCGTTCTCCCAACTCTTTACTGAATTGGTGTACTCACTTTGATTCTCTACTTAGAGAATTCTGTCTCAAACTTTATTGCTTATGTCTTGATGTTTAATGATGATTTTACACTTTGCTTTAAAAATGGTTCTGATAGCTTAGAAACCCCAGACTCTGAACCATTCTTTTTCATGGTCTGATACTGATGCCGACCGAACAGATGTCCAATTGACGAAGACAATTGCAGCTTGCTGATCCATACCGAGGAGAGAGATTGTATCTCGGCTGATGATCTCACAATCTGGAGAGCATACGTCTCCTTTGCGGATGTCAAGGCGACTTGTTTTTGCTCAGCTTGTCATAGTTCACATTAATAGTATCTATATGGGGCCACGTGTCAGATACTTTTATCTCTCGTGTGGGGGGAAACAAAACATGTCCACAACACGTAACGACCTTCAAGACCAAGATTGCGTAGGCAATTCCAGGTCACATGCCGCAACAACTTTGATCATTCAGTACCACATAACTTCCATTGGAAAGTACATGAAATACCGGGTGATCAAAGGGACGGGAGTACCCCTCAACAAGCAGGCCAAATTCACGACCCCTGCATTGCAAAGACCGTGAAGAGACACCTGCTTGCATATCATCGAATGCCGAACAGCAGTCTCACATTCGCTTCCCCTAAGAAAGACCTGTGTTTCGCCGTTCAGACATCTGTAGTCAAAGGGCAACTCCCACTCTTCCTTAATACAGCTATCTCCTAGCTGCTCGTACCGTCCTACTGCAAGATGTTTCAGGCAGTTCGAGAAACGAAAGGTCGAAATCGACAAGTTAATAATGCCATGTAAGAGCCATATATTTGAAGGACTCTCTGCTACTGTGAAGGGCAACTTATCTAACATTTCTTCACGAAGCATGGTGAAACTAGCCTCCCCTTTAGCCATTGTCTGTTGTTCCTTGGAGAAATTAAAAGCAGTGAAGAAGTCACTCCTGTTAATATACTTCCATGGAATGTGGCCACTTTTCAGTGTCTGTAATGTTCAATAGCAGACAATACTATATTTGACAGTGAATAAATCCTGTTGGACAGTGTATTCCTGCAGTTATCGACAACAGTTAATGCTTTTTCTAAATTTTCCTTATCCAATTGCCTTAAGGCGCAGCAGCCTCAATCTGTGAAAGTTTCCAAATGTCATTGTGCATAGCATATAGAAACCTTTACGAGCTCTCTTTTCTAGGACCCAGCAGAAAATCCTGCAATTCTACATCTTCAGAATGAGTGTTCAGGTGTTTCTTAACTGCGGCTAATGTGCTGGTCTGTACCCATTGCTGGCACAGCTTACCCACACTGTATGTTGTAACTATACCTGTATGTTGACCCGATATAAAGCGAGGGTCTGGCCTGTTAATTGAAAAAACCCCTGAAGAGTTCAAAAAACGTGCTTGACACTCATTTGTGTTAATGGGCCATATTAACCACCCTCCGGGACTAGAAAGTGAATAATTATAAGTACCAGCCTTAACCATTGCATCTAGCTTGTCCTCTGTGATATTGAGGAAGTATTGCCAATCTTTAAACTTTGCCGGGGTGGGGATACTGGGCGTATTCAAGTCTTTAATTTTTGCTAACCCCAGACAAGCTGTCTGCTGAATTGTGTCATTTAAGAAAATTATTAGTACAGGAATCAGGCATGCTCGGAATAAAGCCTCCCTACCCTGTATCTGCCAATCTCTTGTTCCCCATACACTTTTCCAATTAACAGTGCTCTTCCAGTATTCATAACCTTCAACTGCGAGCCGGGAAACAAAAGGATCTGAGTAAATCAGTTTTGTGTCAGTTAGCAAAATTTTCCTAATTTGTGCCGGAGGTACTTTAAAATAATACGACTCTCCTTTTTTTGTATCATGCCCAGAAAAGTATGTAAATTTATCACTACAGTACTTTGGGCTCCCCACCGATGGTGTAGAGCAGTGTTCCCACTGTGTATAGTTAAATACTGGTCTATATCTAGTGGCACGATGTAGGTAGTAATGTCCCCAATTGTTATAGGACAACATTTCCCCATAATTCATTGTATATTCATATACATCATCACTTTCAAAAGCGGAATAGTCCTTCATCTCAGTTAACATGGAATCAACTGTTTGGACATCCCAACCATCAGAGACAACATCAGTTGTATTTACATTAGTCATCGATATTTTGAACACATATGGTATTTTGAATTATTTCAGTAGGCCTGTATATATCGAATGGAACTTTGTCCCACACAATCCCATCAGAAATCGGTATTGCTGTAATATTAACAGGGGACAAATCTCTCCGGACCTTATGTGAAGAATAATGTGGTGTTAAAACTTCATCAACAGGCTCCACAGAGGAGCGATCAGGAATATAATGACCATTTATAAGTAACAAGAAAACAGTCAAAAAAACAATCCATAAAAATAATGCAAATAATGTCAAACAGAACCATAAGTAGTTCCATGGGTATCTCAAATAGTTATTTTTAAGCCATTGATATAGCTTACTACTTTTTGAAACATTGTCACTCACAGTAGTGGATGAATCTGAAGAAAAATCATCGATGTCAACGAAATAGCCAGTGGCAGTCTCTGCAAACACAAGAGCTGGTGCATCATCCGTACTTTGGTCCACTTCACGTGGGGGCTCTTGATAGACAGGGTTGTTAATCTGTGATGTGTTTGTGTAAAAAAACAGCTAGATCCTGAACCGGGGTGGTCACTGAAGAAGTGATTGGAACCAACAAAATTTCATTTTCCGCCCTCCCCATGGTCAAGGAGGTGTCTTGAATAGCAGTTGACATCATTGCATAGTCTGTAGTAGTGATGTTCACCTGACTATGTAGATGTATGTCCTGTTGGGTAGTGAGAGGGGATCGGGAACCACCACTGGACCTCTTGGTCTACTATGAAGAATCGGCCACATGGTGTAATTTGATGTCATCAATGGAAATGAATCTGTTCGTTTTAGAACCAGACAGTGGCGGTAAGATGACAGTCCTGGTGCCTTTTATTCCCAAGACCGGTACAGGTGCTCTGTATGATGGACCGAATTCTGTCTTCACTGCGATCTTCTCACGAACCAGATCCCCCACTTTAGGAATCCAGCCAGTCGAAGTTTTCGCTAAATCCCTTATTCCTAAGGTGGCAGCACTTGCAGATGATTTATCATCACGAAATTGCTGAAGCTCCTGTAAAACAGTGAGATGTTTGTTTATGTCAAATGGTGTTTCCGCTGCCACCATACCAGGGGCATCAAGATCTGGGACATATATAGGTATCCCAAAGAGAACCTCATATGGAGTGCGTCCCCCCAAGCACTGTCTTGGCAGATTATTCAGTGCTCTCTGGACCCCATATAGGTGATGTAACCAACTGCGGCCTGAACCTAATACTTGAGCTGTTAAGGACTGCTTTAGATCATGATTCTGCCTCTCCACGACCAAATTTCCCTCTGGATGGTATGGTGAGGAGTAATGGAGTTCAACACCCATCGTCCCCATGGTGTCTCTGAATGCCTTAGAGGCAAATGCAGGGCCCTGGTCCGAATGGAATGCTGCAACCGCATATGTACCGATAAAGATCAGCAAGTCTTTTATAACAGTCCGGGCGTCAGCTGACCGCTGTGGCCATACCCACAGGAATCTAGAACAAAATCTACAGCGACTAAAATTTATTTGTATGCACCATCAGGCTGTAAGGGGCCACAATGGTCCAGGTACACACACTGTAGTGGCTTGTTGGACACTAAGAGGGATGTGTGCGGCGGGCGTTTGATACTAGAACCCTTAATCTGCTGGCAAATGTCACAGCAAAGGACATACTGCTTTGTTCGTCTGCATAGACCAGGCCACCAGAAGCGTTTCTGCAGAAGTGTTATTGTGGCCTGTATACCAGCATGTGCAGAAGCAACACCCTCATGCGCTGCTTTAATTAGAACTAATCTCTCGTCTTCATTGGGAATCACCCCATCTCCAACCCCAAGAATTGTTGTGTAAGCAACATTCTGCGCACTAATATGGTTAAGTATAGTTCGTAGGGTATCCTTTAGGAAGGGATTTGCCTGCAGCCGAAGCTTTAACGGCAATCAATATTTCACTATCCAACCTCGTCTGAGAACAAGTCACTGCATCCACAGAAGCCTTAGCTACTGCTGCTTTGGCAGCTTCATCAGCCAAAGTATTACCGGCAACGTGTACTCCTACACGTTGGTGTCCCAATGTATGTACTACATGGACACACGGCAGCCTATCCTTAAGATCAGCCACCCTCCTCCACAGTATGCTGTGTTTAATGGTGTTCCCTTTAGAATCTCTAAACCCGTTCAGTTTCCAATGATTGAGGTAGTCATTGTATGACTGGACGCAGTAATAAGAGTCACAGACTATTAAAGTCTGGCTGCCTGGCTCAGTATGTTCGAGTGCTAGAATAAGAGCTTTAAGCTCAGCCAACTGGGCTGTGCAGTCCCCTAAGGTCTGCATGTAGGTATCGTGAGGGTGGAAAACTCCATCTTCCATCACTCCGCTCACGGCTGCGCAAGCTGCCGAGTATTGATGTTTAGTACCTACAGCCTGTTGTGCTGAACCATCAGTATATATGACAGTATGGTAGTTGTCTAATGGCAAGATATTTAGAGGAGCGGGTTACTCTTGTTCGCACTGGAGAAATTCTTGTGTCTGAAGTTTTGGATCAAAAATGTAATTGACATCAGTGGCGGTCAGAGACGTTGCCCATTGAATCCAACGTGGATGTAATGCTTTAGCGTTAGGAACGCTTGCTTTGGTGACAGCCTGTAAGGCCGGCACCCGGGAGACAACAATAATACGCTTCCCCTGGGCAAGTGGCCTCTCTTTTATGACGGCCATCTGAACTGCCATCAAAATCTTTTCTGTAGGTGCAAAATGCTGTTCAGCACTGGAGTATAAATGTGATTTATATGCTATGGGTACCGTGTCATCCTCATTAAAGGTGACATAAGTAAATCCAATGGCACCAGCTATTATTCTGATGACCAAATTCTTTTTATTGTCACAGGTGAGCAAGCGTCTAGCTTCTAGCATGTCCCGTTGCATTTCCCTAAGGATATGCTTGTGTTCAATTGTCCAGTGCCTGCAAGAACATTTGGGCTGAACCAAGTCATAAAGCGGATTGATCCGTTGTGCATAATCTGGAATGTGTGTTCTGCCAAAATTAAAGAAACCTAGTAATGACTGGAGTTTCTTCAGCGAGTTAGGAGGGTGCAGTAGAGCACATTTTTCTAGAAAGTGCAGGCCAGGCCCTTTCCCTCGTTCGATAGCTCATATCCCAGGAATAATACACTAAGAAAGGCTATCTTGCTTTTCTTAAAATTTAATTTGTAACCGAGATCTGCAAATCCAAAAATTATCTGATCGACCCTCGCAAAATGAATGTCGAGGATGTCGTCCGTGAGATATATGTCATCCACATAGGATAACGCCTCGGAGTCGATATCGTGTAGTATCGATGTTACACGGGCTGAAAATAGCCCTGGGCTATACTTATAGCCTTGAGGTAAATGAGAAAAGCGTTTCTGCAAGCCAAATGAGAACGCGCTCAGGTCCCGACTTTCAAGTGCTAAATTCTGGCAGAAGAATTCATTAGAGATGTCTAATGTTTTATATTTTTTATGCACTGTGGGCCAGATGTAGGAAGGCTTTTGCGCCTCGCAAACGGTGAAAAACGCCGTTTGCGAGGCGCAAAAGCCCTTACGCGATGCAGAATCACATTTTAAAATGTGATTCCGACTCGCAAATAGGAAGGGGTGTTCCCTTCCTATTTGCGACCGCATCGCGATGTAGAGTTGATTTGTGACCGCGAAAGCGGTCGCAAATCAACTCGCAGTTACCATCCACTTGAAGTGGATGGTAACTCATTCGCAAATGGGAAGGGGTCCCCATGGGACCCCTTCCCCTTTGTGAATGCTAAAAACAATATTTTTTCAGAGCAGGCAGTGGTCCTATGGACCACTGCCTACTCTAAATAAAAAACAAAACTAAAAGGTTTCGGTAATTTTTCTTTTTGCAGCTCATTTTCCTTTAAGGAAAACGGGCTGCAAAGAGAAAAAAAAAACTGCTTTATTGAAAAGCAGTCACGGACATGGTGGTCTGCTGTCTCCAGCAGGCCACCATCCCCGTGAGTGCCTAGACTCGCTATGGGGTCGCAAACTGCGACCCACCTCATGAATATCCCCCATAGCGAGTCGCAGAAGGTGTTTGAGACACCTTTCTGCATAACATTTTGCGAGGTGCAAATTGTGAGTCGCTAGTACTCGCAATTTGCACCTCGCAAAATGTTTTCTTCCTACATCTGGCCCTATATTATTTATTAGTGCTGTGCTGTATGAATTCTGTATAGCATATGTTTGTGTATGACTATTTAGATGTCTATAGTCAATGACTATCCTGTATGAATGATCTGGCTTTGCAACAGGGAATAATGGATTATTCATTGCAGATGTACTAGGCTCAAGTACTCCCTGGTACTCAAGTTTGGCGAGTATTTCCTTCACAGGAGCTTTCGCTTCATGTTTAACAGGATATTGTGGCTGCAGTTGGGGTGTTGACCTAACGGGAATAACATGACAAGTCGACTCCTTGACCCATCCTACATGATTGCGGTATAACGCAGGTGCTTGCGCTAAAGCCCATTTAGAAGCATAGGCTTCTTTGGCTGCTTCCGGAACAAGGTCAGGGAAAGAAGGCAAAATGACATCTTCCCCATGTGGGAGCTTGCGGATGTGTTCTGGTGGCCAGTCTCTTTTGGCCAATAGGATATCACTTGTAAGTTCATCCCAAAATATCACACTAACAACGCGCTCCACGTCTCCCTAAATCTGAATTTTTAAATCATAAACCCAATCGGGGGGGAGTACGCGGCCATCCACTGTTTCAACTGCGATTAAATCACTACTTGCTGTCGCATCCAGATGATCTTTCAGACTCTGGCGACATATCGTGACCTCTACTGCGCGATCTAACAGAGTCACTGCCCATGTCTTGTTCCTCAACAGTGTTCTCAAGTACACAGGCATCTTTAGCTGTTAGTGCTGCCACCTTCCTCTTTTTAAACTGTGGCTTTTGCTGAGGAGTCTTTTCTCCTTTTTTTAATGTTAGGCTGAGAAGAGTCTTTTTCTTTCTTTCACGTATTCAGGACGTCGATCTTGACAGCCCCCTCTCTCGCTACGTCTATCCGGTGCGTCCTGAAAGGAACGAGAGGGACGTGGATCAGTATATCTGTCTGGAGTTTTAATATTCTCCCTATTTCTAAGATTATGGGGGTCATTTCAACCTCGCCAGTCTTTTCACAAGACCGCTGAGGGACCGCCGTGCTGAAGACCGCAGTGCTGGCGGTTTTCCGCTTGGCGAATTATGACTGCTGGCAGCCCTCTGTCCTTTTCCGGACTGAGAGCCGCCAGCAGCCATACTGGTGGTCGGCGTGGAAGTGGAGGTTGCTCCACCTCCACCTCCCCATCAACAGAACACCACCCACTGAATCACGTTACGTGATTCGGCGTGGCAGTGTCCTGTTGATGCGTGCTGGCAGCGGGGCTGCCCCCATGGATCCCGTCCCCTCCCGGAGGATCAACGGACCAGGTAAGTTGATTGTCCGTTAGGGGAGGGGGTGTTGTGTGTTGTGTGCGTGCATGGGGGTGTGCGTGTGAGTAGGAAGAGGGGGTGTGTGAGTGCGTGTATGCATGCAGGGGTGTAGTGTGTTTGGAAATGTGTGCGTGTCTGTCTGTATGTATGTCTGTTTGGATGTGTGGGTGTATGTCTGAATGTGGGTGTGTGTGTATGACTGTGTGTGTCTATTGGCATGTTTGTTTGTGTGTGTGCGGGTATGTGTGTTGGTGGTGTCTGCATGCGTGTCAGGTGTGTGTGTCTGTATAGTGATATCGGGGTCAGGGTGGGGAGGGGGGTCCTGCCACCTTTGGGGGGGGTGGCAGAGGGGTGAGGGTGTCAGGGAAGGACTCGGGTGGGGGTGCGGGGTGGGGGAGACCCCATAAGGGCCAGGGAAGGGATTCCCTGGCACTGATAGTGCTTACCGCCATGGATTTCATGGCAGTGCCCAACCCCATGAAATCAATGGCGGTCAGCCAGGTCATGATACCGCCAGCGGTCTTGCGATGGCCGCCGGGCTGGAGACCCAAGTCTCCAGCCCAGCTGTCGTCTCCGCCATGGCGGTCGGTTCGGAGAAGTGGCGGATGACCATGGCGGTAACCGCCATGGTCATAATTCAATTTTTTTTTACCGCCAGCCCGTTGGCCTCTTGTGCCTGCTTCGTACCCTCCTTATGGGCGGTACCTTGGAATTCCAACTTCTTTGGTTTGGCTCCCAAACTATCCCATCCTATACTAGTATAGGTGTCGGAGATACTTTTCAGTAGCTGTCTCTCTTGTTCCTGGTGTGGAGTTTCCCGGAGACGCAGGCAAATTGCCAGTCTACCACTTCCCCTTTAATGTTACTTATTATTATTGAGGATACGGCGTCAAAGTTATGCATTCGTTTCATCCACAAATCTAGGGCTGGTGCTGCCCCATGCTCATTTTGTATTTGTTTTAACACTTCCGGTAAATTGGCAAGTGTCGGGGTGCCATGTGTGGTAGTGTATATAGCAGCGAAGACTGTACCCCATGTGGCGCAGTCATCAACCGAGGGAAGCATCCCAAAAGGCAAGCACATAGTGAGCAGTCTATGTTTTTCTTGTGTTCCCGTGTGGGGAAACACGGCTTCCAGCTGATTAGTTTTCGGGGCAATCCAGAATGGTATTTCTTGTTCCGCGGGTACCTTACCCATAATAGTATGTACTGTTTGAGGATTAATCCCAGTAGCCAATTGATAACCACCAGGTGCTGGCGGTGCTGGACACGCTGGTGTTATGTTCAATGTTCGCATTACGAACTGAACTAATCGTCTATATAATGTCACTAATTCATTATATAAATCTCGCAGATCTCCTAGCGGCATATTCTGTATGCCTGGGTGAGGTGTGTATGTGGCAAACATAGGCCACGTAGGTCCGTCGTTACTTAAAGGACCTAACCTCACTCTTTGTAATATATGTGGTAGGGCGCCTTCAAACCAGTTCTGATGCTCTTGGTATGTGAGCGATATTTCTTGATACTGGTATGCTCGGTACCACTGAGGTACGTTCGCAATTTCATATGTATGGAAAGTATGTGTTGTTTGGTCCACCTCAGGAAAGGTGACCCAGCAGTAAAATGTTTCTGTTTGGTATGCTTCATTAGTTTCTATTATAGGAGTAACTTCCCCGTCCTCATCTGTAAGGCCATGCATTAATAAATGTTGTAACAGTGCTTGTCTAGCATTTTCAGGAATGTCAACGGTGTTAGCCATTTTCGTTTAGAAAGACGGAACACCAATATATGGGGAGTAAAGTCCTTTTATGAGTTCGAGCTTGAACAACCTACAGCGTAATCGGGTGTTACCTTTTCAGCTGAGGAGGATTGACCCAAAGACCACGGACGTCTCGGTATAATGGTACTTAGGGTACCTGTTGTCTGTGAGACAGTGATAGTCGGGGTATCCGTAAATTAGTGCCTAAACACCATCGTTGGTGGCGCCATGTCGTAGTTTGGACTCTTGCTCTAGGCAAGACTGATGCTTAAAGGATGACAGTACTTTTGTTTGTAGGCGACTACGTCTCTCCTACAACAAGTCGCAACTGTTGTCCCAACCTTACCGGCTCCCTTGCAGCACCTCACCAGAAACACAATAATAAAAGGTGATTTGTGGCAGCCTTTATGCATGGGCTCGAAAGTAAGACATCTCAGGGAGTGTCGTAGTTAAACGGAGATTACCCCTTTCTCACAGATATATCATGTCACATACAAACACAGGCAATGACAAAGATGCAGTAAAGTTTCAATAGTTTTATTCAACATAACTGCAATATGTGTTAAGTTGTATGGGCTTCAATGATTAGTATAATGAATAATGCAACAACAGAATTGTGAAGACGAGAGTCATTATTACAAATACCCCTACCATCTTGCAATGCATGAAGAAGACATACGGAATGTAATATGCCCTAATACCCTAGTGCGTAAGACCTAACCTCCTACCTAAAGGAGAGCTGGGTTTGTTAAACCTAATCTGCCAATGCCATGTCCATGAAAGAAGCCCCCAACCCTCGTTACCTTGGAATGAGGTCTCTATCTCAGACTCCGTAGGGACACGAAGACTGGGTCAGTGTCAAGACGACTTGCAGCATCAATATCAGTGATGGTGGCGATGCCTTCTGGTCGGAATCCCTCTGATTATCTGCCTAAAGTGTGATATATTTAAACAGATCTTCAAGGACCCCTGACGTAGGTGTGTTCCCAAACAATAGATAACAGACATGCTTGGGACGGCAATTATCCCTTGAAAGTATAGAGAGGGAAAATCCCTAAGTGTGAAGGCCTACTGTTTGTTTGTCTTTGGTGCTAGATCTTGACGCCTTAGCGCGGTGACACTGATAATGTAACCCATAACAAGTGGCCTAACTCTAAACAAGGCAGCCATCTTAGAAGAAAAAAATAATTAAATGTGCTAAGACAGATCAAGCTAAGTAGGTTAAAAGTCACTAGGTGACGGGGGCACAAGTCTGCAAGCCAAAGGCTAAGCTAACTCCTGTTATCCCATTAAAACGAAGTAGAATTCACTACAGCTCATCATCACTTGGCAGCTCTGCATTTTCACCCACAGGTTCTGCTGGCTCCCCCTCATCTGGTAGGAATGGTATCTGACATCTCAGGGCAAGATTGTGGAGCATGCAGCAGACAACAATCATTTGACATACCTTGTTGGGTGAGTAGGAGAGGGCTCCTCCTGATCTATCCAGGCAGCAAAATCTTGCCTTCAGGATCCCAAGAGTCCACTCCATGATATGCCCTGTCCTTTGTGGGCCTCATTGTAGCAGACTTCCCCTTTTGTGGTTGGGTACCTCACTGGTGTCCATAACCAAGGACAGTTTGGATAGCCAGAGCCACCTGTAAGCAAATATGTAGAAATACATAAACATATATGAAGGACATGCACATTTGTGATAGCAGGAGATGACCTTTACAAACACACATGTCAAATCTGACTTACCAACCAGCCAGGCCCTCTCTGTTTTGAGTTGTGTTATCAGCAGTGGGCTGTTCCGCATGATGAAGGAATCATGGACAGATCCTGGATACTTTGCACTGACTTGTGAAATGTGCTGGTCTGCTAAACACACAACTTGAACGTTGATGGAGTGGTAGTCTTTCCTATTCCTATATACCTGTTTATTGCAACTAGGGGGAATCAAGGCTACATGGGAAACATCTATGGCTCAAACCGCATGTGGAATGTGTCCCATTGCATAAAACTCTGCCTTCACATAGGACAAATCTGCATGTTGGGGAAACCTGATGTTTGCTGCCAGATGTTTCAACAATGCTGGCAGTAAATCCTTCAAAACCAGACTGAACATGAGCTGAGACATCCCTGCATTTAGGGCCACTGTATTCTGAAAGGACCCAGTGGCCAGGAAGTGTAGCACTGACTTGAACGATGGGAGGCATGCTATAGGGATTGCGTAGCAGACATCAGATCTGGCTCCAACTGATCACAAAGATCCATGATTGTATGCCTATGCAGGTGATATGTCTGGATAGTATGTTTCTCCTTCATGGTGTGCAGCTATACTAGTGGGCGGTACACTGGAGGTTGTCTTCCTCTCCTCATGCCAGGGTAACTATGTGGAAACATATACATTTTGTATCTGACAGGAAAAATGCACACATAATGAACATGCACATATACAACTCACACATATCTGGATTTGAGGTTGGTTGCAACCTCTGACATCTACAACACAGCATATTGCTATGCATCCTATGACACTCCCCTTGGTGCACAAGTCCCTCAATTATCAACTGTATTATACATGCATTTTTATTTGTGACTGTCAGTGTTGTTAGTTGAATCGACTTTACATTTTAAACATATTTTGTAGCACCTATTGTACATTACTGCTGCACATAGGATGTTGACAATAGGTGTACGTCTCTATCACCAAGGCTTTAGCTACTCACATGCACAAATAGACTGCTAAACTTGAAGGCAGTACTTACTGATATTTAGCACATCTTAGTTATTTGTCAATGGCTCAGATTTCAATACTTTTCCATACATGAAATGTGCTCAAAATGGCAGCCTCCTGCCCTACTGTACTGGGCATATGGAAATGACCTAATTCCACTGGCTGATGTTGTCATGTAGTAGACGGTCACAACTGCAGTGGAAGTTGCCATTAGAACACGTTGCTGCCTGTGACGGACTTGGATCAATGGCGATGTCTGCCAGAAGTGATGGTCCTGTATGTGGCGGACGTGACCGCCATATTCTGCAGTATTGCTAACTTGACTCCTGATGCTGCTGCCAGCACCACCCCCACTACCTGAGTTGCTGTTGACTGCCTCTGGGAGCTATCATGTCACATATTGCTAACTTGACTCCTGATGATGCTGCCAGCAAGAACTCCACTACCTGAGTTGCTGTGTACTGCCTCTGGGAGGTATCATTCCACATCCTGCAGGGATAGGGCCCCAGACTTCACCCTAGAAGAGCTGGACAAGCTTGTGAGGAGGTCCTACCCCTTTAGGAACATCTATATGGTGCACCAGAGGAGGAGGTGAGTCCAATGGTATACATATGTGTGAAAGGTGTGGTGTATGATGGTGTACCTAAAATGTAAAGTTGTGAATGTGTTAATGCATGCAGATGCTAAATTGTGCAAGAGTGTGAACTGAGAGGATGGAAATGTTTGCCTGATGTCACTGAGTATTCTGTCCACTTGTGTTGGTATGGTGCATGTGGACATGACTTTTTGCTTTTGTCTGTGTCATCCAGGCAGGTCAACGCCCATCACATAAAGGAAATCTGGTGTACCATTGCCAAGCAAGGGCGGGCCCAGGGTGCCCACAGCCGGCGGAGTACCCACTGTAGGAAGCAGTGGGAGGACCTGGGATGCTGGACCCGGAAGACCACAGAGGCCCAGCTGGGGATGTACTCCCAATGAAGGAGGGGTGCCCGTCGGACATTGAACCCCCTAAAGGTCCACATTTTGGCAGTGGCCTACCCTGAGGTGAATGAGCATTTCAATCAATTAATCTAATACAATTTCTTAACTGCACTACTCACCAGGTAGGGTCTCAAGGTGCTGGGAGGGGGGATGGTTACTGCTCGAAAAGCCATCTTTTGAGGTGCTTTCTGAAGGTTAGAAGGGTCCTGGGTCTTGTGTAGGGTGGTCGGGAGGGAGTTCCAGGTTTTGGCAGTGAGGTGGGAGAAGGATCTGCTGCCGGAAGTGGTGCATTGGATGCGGGGGACTGTAGCGAGGGTGAGGTCGGTGGAGCGGAGCTGTCGAGTTGGTATGTGGAAGTTGACTCGTTCGTTGAGGTAGGCCGGTCCAGTGTGATGGAGGGCTTTGTGAGCGTGGACAAGAATTTTGAAAATTATCCTTTTGTTGATGGGCAGCCAGTGTAGGGATCTGAGGTGGGTGGATATGTGTTTGTGGCGAGGGAGGTTGAGGATGAGACATGCGGCTGCGTTCTGGATTCCCTGGAGTTTTCTTGAAGCTTGGCTGTGGTCCCTGCGTAGAGGGCATTGCTGTAGTCCAGTCTGCTGCTTATGAGGGCATTGGTGACTGTTCTTCTTGTTTCTAAAGGAATCCATTTGAAAGTCTTGCGTAGCATGCGAAGGGTGTTGAAGCAGGAGGATGATATGACGTTGATTTGCTGGGTCATGGAGAGAGACGAGTCCAGTATGATGCCAAGGTTGCGTGCGTGGGTAGTGGGTGTTGGGGGTGGTCCGAGGGTGGTGGCCCATCAAGAGTCGTTCCATGCTGCCTTGTTGGGGCCGAAGATGATGATATCTGTTTTGTCTGAGTTCAATTTGAGGTGGCTTGCTGTCATCCAGTTGGCGATGTCCGGCATGCAGGTTATTCTTGGCGGTAGCTGGGTTCCTAGTTAGGGAAATGATGAGCTGGGTGTCGTCAGCGTATGAAATGATGGTGATGCCGTGGGGGCAGAGGATGTTGGCAAGAGGAGCCATGTAGATGTTGAAGAGGGTGGGGCTGAGGGAGGATCCTTGTGGGACCCCACAGAAGATCTTGGTGGCTGTAGACCGGAAAGGAGGAAGGTGAACTCTTTGGGTTCTTTCGGAGAGGAAGGAGGTGAGCCAGTCCAGGGCTTTGTGGTGAATTCCGGTGTCGAAAAGGCATGCGTGGAGGGTTTGGTGGCATACAGTGTCAAAAGCTGCAGAGAGGTCTAGGAGGATGAGGACGATGGTCTCACCCTTGTCCACTCTGGTCCTGATGTCGTCTGTGCAGGCGATGAGGGCGGTCTCAGTACTGTGGTTCTTGCGGAATCCAGATTGGGAAGCATTGAGTATATTGTTTTCTTCTAGGAAGCGAGACAGTTCTACGTTTACTATCTTCTCCACGACCTTTACAGGGAAGGGGAGAGGAGAAATGGATCGGTAGTTTGTGAGGTCTTCAGGGTCTGCTTTGGGTTTTTTGAGAAGAGCGTTGACTTTGGCGTGCTTCCAAATATCGGGGAGGTTGCGGTGTTGAAGGAACTGTTGATAACGGCTGGGTGCTGGGGAGTGATGATTTGGCTGGCCTTGTTGGAGATGTGGTGGGGGCAAGGGTCTGTTGGGGGGGCCTGAGTGAATGGAGCTCATTCTTTTGCCGATTTCTTCATCGTTGATGGGGGTCCAGGTGTTCAGTAGGTTGGTGTGGCAGGGTGTTGTGGTGTTGGTTGGATTGGTGGTGGTGATGGTGCGTGCTGACAATGTGAAGCTATCGTATTTGTCTGCGATTTTGCGGTGGAATTAGTTGGAGAGGGAGTTGCAGAGGTCTTGGGAGGGTGGAGGGTCGATGGTGCAGGATTTGGGTTTAGTGAGTTCTTTGATGATGGCAAAAAGTTCCTTGCTGTTGTGCGTGTTGTTGGCTATGCGTTCTTTGTAGAAGGACCATTTGGTGGTCCGGATGAGTTGGTGGTGTTTGTGCATGGCTGTTTTGAGGGTGGAGAAGTTGCTCTTTGAGGGTTCTTGGCACCAGGCTTTCTCAATTTTTTGGCATTCTCGTTTGGAAGAATGAAGTTCTGTGGTGAACCAGGGGGTGGTCTTGATGGTGTGGGTGTTGTTGCTTGTTTTCAAAAGGACGAGGGAGTCTGTGCAAGTTTGTAGCCATAGTGTGAGGTTGAAGGGGGTTGTGTTGGGGTCGTTGGTGATGGCAGGTGGAGCTTGTGCGAGATTGGAGATCAGGTGTTCTTTGGAGATCTTGTTCCACTTGCGGTAGGGTGTAGGGTGCTGTTGGTGGTGGGTGGTGGGTTTCGGGAAGGAGAAGTGGACGCAGTGGTGGTCAGTCCAGTGGAGTTTAGTGGTGTGAGTGAAGGTGATGTCGCTGCTTGAGGTGAAGATGGCATCTAGCATGTGTCCCGCTGAGTGGGTGGGTGAGGTGACCAGTTGCTTGAGGCCGAGGTTCATGAGGTTGTCCAGCAGGGCCATGGAGTTGCAGTCGTGGATGCTTTCCAGGTGAAAGTTAAGGTCACCAAGGAGTATGTAGTCTGTGGAGGTGAGGGTGTGGGAGCTGATAGTATCGCCGATGTTGTCACAGAATAGAGGGGCGGGTCCTGGTGGTCTGTAGATGAGGGTTCCTCTTAGGATGGTGTTGGCGTCAATGTGTACTTGAAAGTGTAGGTGTTCTGCGTTGTCTAGGGTGTCGTTGGTGGAAATTTTTATGGAGTTTTTGTGTATTATGGCAATACCTCCTCCTGATTTGTTGGTGCGGTCTCTATGGGTAATTTTGAAACCTTCAGGGATGGCTATGGCGATGTCGGGTTCTGATCAGGAGTTCATCCATGTTTCAGTGAGGAAGGCGATGTCAGGAGAGTTTGTGGTGAGCAGGTCCCAAAGCTGGATGGCATGCTTCTGGGCGGAGCTGGTGTTAAGGAGGATGCAGATGAGGTGATTGGGTGGGTTGGTGTTGTTGTGGTACTTGTTGGTGTTGCTGGTGTTGGTGTGAGTGCAGGAGAAATGGCATGAGTGGCATGTGAAAGGTCTGTGTATGTGTTTGGGGTTGGCCTGGTGGCAGGCGGGGTGCTGGCCTGGGTTGAGAGCAAGAGTTTTGTGGAGGAGTATTGGCGCTTGGGGGGGTTGGAAGAGCGTGGACCAGGGGGACAGGCGCTGGCCGCGATTACGGGCACAATTATAGAGCGCAAATACAAAGCGGAGCACAAAATGGGCACAGTTTAAGGAGAAACAGTGTGAAAAACGAAAAACCAAATACAAGAAATGAAATACGAGCTATGGAAACAAAATACACAGTATACTAGACATGCCTACCACTAGGCACCAGGGATGAGGCACAGGCGGGTGCCTGCGGGTGGTGGAGGGCAGCAATATTAGAATTAATAGATGTACTCAATCCGCAGCTTCAGCGCCCGACTGTGCGCGGCAGCGCCATCCCCACACATGTGCAAGTGCTATGCTCACTGCACCTCTTGGCCTCGGGTAGCTATCAGGGGGTCATTGCTGTGGCAGGTGGGGTATCTCAAAGTGCACTCTCACGGTTCTTCAGAGCATTCCTAGATGCCATACTCACACACATGTACAGATACATATACCTACCCAGGAATGAGTGTAGGAGGCTGGACTGGCTTGTAGTGAGTACCAAGGGGTACTTGCACCTTGCACCAGGCCCAGTTATCCCTTATTAGTGTATAGGGTGTCTAGCAGCTTAGGCTGATAGATAATGGTAGCTTAGCAGAGCAGCTTAGGCTGAACTAGGAGACGTGTGAAGCTACTACAGTACCACTTAGTGTCATATGCACAATATCATAAGAAAACACAATACACAGTTATACTAAAAATAAAGGTACTTTATTTTTATGACAATATGCCAAAGTATCTTAGAGTGTACCCTCAGTGAGAGGATAGGAAATATACACAAGATATATATACACAATAGCAAAAATATGCAGTATAGTCTTAGAAAACAGTGCAAACAATGTATAGTTACAATAGGATGCAATGGGGAAACATAGGGATAGGGGCAACACAAACCATATACTCCAAAAGTGGAATGCGAACCACGAATGGACCCCAAACCTATGTGACCTTGTAGAGGGTCGCTGGGACTATTAGAAAATAGTGAGAGTTAGCAAAATAACCCTCCCCAAGACCCTGAAAAGTGAGTGCAAAGTGCACTAAAGTTCCCCTAAGGACAAAGTAGTCGTGTTAGAGGAATAATGCAGGAAAGACACAAACCAGCAATGCAACAACTGTGGATTTCCAATCTAGGGTACCTGTGGAACAAGGGGACCAAGTCCAAAAGTCACAAGCAAGTCGGAGATGGGCAGATGCCCAGGAAATGCCAGCTGCGGGTGCAAAGAAGCTTCTACTGGACAGAAGAAGCTGAGGTTTCTGCAGGAACGAAAAGGGCTAGAGACTTCCCCTTTGGTGGACGGATTCCGCTTGCCTTGGAGAGTCGTGCAGAAGTGTTTTCCCGCTGAAAGGACGCCAACAAGCCTTGCTAGCCGCAAATCGTGCGTTTGGCGTTTTTGGACGCTACCGGGGCCCAGGAGGGACCAGGAGGTCGCAAATTGGACCTGAAGAGAGAGGGGACGTCGAGCAAGACAAAGAGCCCTCACTGAAGCAGGTAGCACCCAGAGAAGTGCCAGAAACAGGCACTACGAGGATGCGTGAAACGGTGCTCACCAAAGTTGCACAAAGGAGTCCCACATCGCCGGAGACCAACTTAGAAAGTCGTGCAATGCAGGTTAGAGTGCCGTGGACCCAGGCTTGGCTGTGCATGAAGGATTTCCGCCGGAAGTGCACAGGGGCCGGAGTAGCTGCAAAGTTGCGGTTCCCAGCAATGCAGCCCAGCGAGGTGAGGCAAGGACTTACCTCCACCAAACTTGGACTGAAGAGTCACTGGACTGTGGGAATCACTTGGACAGAGTCGCTGGATTCGAGGGACCTCGCTCGTCGTGCTGAGAGGAGACCCAAGGGACCGGTAATGCAGCTTTTTGGTGCCTGCGGTTGCAGGGGGAAGATTCCATCGACCCACGGGAGATTTCTTCGGAGCTTCTGGTGCAGAGAGGAGGCAGACTACCCCCACAGCATGCACAAGCAGGAAAACAGTCGAGAAGGCGGCAGGATCAGCGTTACAGAGTTGCAGTAGTCGTCTTTGCTACTATGTTGCAGGTTTGCAGGCTTCCAGCGCGGTCAGCAGTCGATTCCTTATCAGAAGGTGAAGAGAGAGATGCAGAGGAACTCGGCTGAGCTCATGCATTCGTTATCTGACGTTTCCCCAGAGACAGAGACCCTAAATAGCCAGAAAAGAGGGTTTGGCTACCTAGGAGAGAGGATAGGCTACTAACACCTGAAGGAGCCTATCAGCAGGAGTCTCTGACGTCACCTGGTGGCACTGGCCACTCAGAGCAGTCCAGTGTGCCAGCAGCACCTCTGTTTCCAAGATGGCAGAGGTCTGGAGCACACTGGAGGAGCTCTGGACACCTCCCAGGGGAGGTGCAGGTCAGGGGAGTGGTCACTCCCCTTTCCTTTGTCCAGTTTCGCGCCAGAGCAGGGGCTAAGGGGTCCCTGAACCGGTGTAGACTGGCTTATGCAGAATTGGGCACCTCTGTGCCCAACAAAGCATTTCCAGAGGCTGGGGGAGGCTACTCCTCCCCTGCCTTCACACCATTTTTCAAAGGGAGAGGGTGTCACACCCTCTCTCAGAGGAAGTTCTTTGTTCTGCCATCCTGGGCCAGGCCTGGCTGGACCCCAGGAGGGCAGCTGCCTGTCTGAGGGGTTGGCAGCAGCAGCAGCTGCAGTGAAACCCCAGGAAGGGCAGTTTTGGCAGTACCAGAATCTGTGCTACAGACCACTGGGATCATGGGATTGTGCCAACTATGCCAGGATGGCATAGAGGGGGCAATTTCATGATCATAGACATGTTACATGGCCATATTCGGAGTTACCATTGTGAAGCTACATATAGGTAGTGACCTATATGTAGTGCACGCGTGTAATGGTGTCCCCGCACTCACAAAGTTCAGGGAATTGGCTCTGAACAATGTAGGGGCACCTTGGCTAGTGCCAGGGTGCCCTCACACTAAGTAACTTTGCACCTAACCTTTACCAGGTAAAGGTTAGACATATAGGTGACTTATAAGTTACTTAAGTGCAGTGTAAAATGGCTGTGAAATAACATGGACGTTATTTCACTCAGGCTGCAGTGGCAGGCCTGTGTAAGAATTGTCAGAGCTCCCTATGGGTGGCAAAAGAAATGCTGCAGCCCATAGGGATCTCCTGGAACCCCAATACCCTGGGTACCTCAGTACCATATACTAGGGAATTATAAGGGTGTTCCAGTAAGCCAATGTAAATTGGTAAAATTGGTCACTAGCCTGTTAGTGACAATTTGAAAGTAATGAGAGAGCATAACCACTGAGGTTCTGGTTAGCAGAGCCTCAGTGAGACAGTTAGGCACCACACAGGGAACATATACATGCACACCTATGAGCACTGGGGCCCTGTGTGACAGGGTCCCAGTGACACATACATATAGGCCACAAACCTATGAGCACTGGGGTCCTGACCAGCAGGATCCCAGTGACACATAACAAACATACTGAAAACATAGGTGGTCATTCTGACCCTGGCGGTCTTTGACCGCCAGGGCGGAGGACCGCGGGAGCACCGCCGACAGGCCGGCGGTGCTCCAATGGGGATTCCGACCGCGGCGGTAAAGCCGCGGTCGGACCGGCACCACTGGCGGGCTCCCGCCAGTGTACCGCCGCCCCATTGAATCCTCCACGGCGGCGCAGCTTGCTGCACCGCCGCGGGGATTCCGACCCCCCCTACCGCCATCCAGATCCCGGCGGTCCGACCGCCGGGATCCAGATGGCGGTAGGGGGGGTCGCGGGGCCCCTGGGGACCCTGCAGTGCCCATGCCACTGGCATGGGCATTGCAGGGGCCCCCGTAAGAGGGCCCCTACATGTATTTCACTGTCTGCTGCGCAGACAGTGAAATACGCGACGGGTGCAACTGCACCCGTCGCACAGCTTCCACTCCGCCGGCTCGATTCCGAGCCGGCTTCATCGTGGAAGCCTCTTTCCCGCTGGGCTGGCGGGCGGTCTGAAGGCGACCGCCCGCCAGCCCAGCGGGAAAGTCAGAATTACCGCGGCGGTCTTTCGACCGCGGAACGGTAATCTGACGGCGGGACTTTGGCGGGCGGCCTCCGCCGCCCGCCAAGGTCAGAATGAGGGCCATAGTGTTTTCACTATGAGCACTGAGGCCTGGCTATCAGGATCCCAGTGAGACAGTGAAAACAGTGACAAACACCCTGACATACACTCACAAACAGGCCAAAAGTGGGGGTAACAAGGCTAGAAAGAGGCTATCTTCTCACAATGAGGCAGAAATCAACAGCACCAAGTTGGAATTCTACAGGATTGTCAACTTCCCACATGTAATAGGGTGTGTAGATGGGACACATATACAAATATGCCCTCCTGCAAATCTGGAATATCTGTTCCGCAACCGGAAGTGTACCCACTCACTGAACATCCAGGTGGTATGTGACGCCCATTATGTTATAACTGACATGGTTGCCAAATTTCCAGGGAGTACACATGACTCCTACATTTCAGGCACAGTGGGATACACCAACGCCTAGAACGTGGGGAGTTTGGAGACGGATATCTCCTAGGTATAGCTGAATACACCTTGCAGACATACACACAGGTCAATGTGGAACCCATCTATGCCCAGCTAACATTGTTAATTTTGTGCCAAACAGGTGACAGTGCATATGCACTACGACCATGGATACTTACCCTGTACTTAACACCCAGCAATGAGACAGAGAGGCGACACAACAGTGCACATAGGAGGACCCGAAATATTATAGGAGGACCTTTGGACTGTTGAAGGCAAGATTCAGATGCCTCCACAGAAGTGGAGGTGCCCTCCAGTATGCCCCAATAACAGCATTCAAGATCGTTGGCGCATGCACTATACTGCACAACATTGCCACCAGACGTGGGCTACATCTCACCCCAGAAAACCCAGATTCGGAGGATGACGAGCAAGAGCTACCACATCGCCATCATGGGGATAGAAGCATTGCAAATCAAGGCAGACAGAGACGGGACCACATTGCAAACCAATACTTGGGAAGGTACGTGGTAACTGTCAACACACACACGAATGTCATACACAAAGAGCCCAGGTGTGAAGTGGAACAAAGAAGAACTTTAATGATGTGAACCAATAAACTATTGAAATGAACTATTGATCAGGGGCTGTAAATGTCCACCTGCTATGAGGACACATTAACCTCATGTGCCTCCATTGTTTGTCAGTGCGTTGCTCACATCCTACGCCTGGGAAGCCCAGCATGGCTGGTACCTGGAGCATCTGCAGTTCCCTGCCGTGCACTTCCACTACGCAACACCCTGGTGTCTGTGGCAGATGCACTACTTATAGTAGAGCCCTCCTCACTGTCTTCCGGCGTGTCTGCTGCGCCACTAGCCACCTGTCGTGCCTCCATCATGTCCACAGCGTGGCTTATGCATCCCAGCCCGCGAGCCACATCGCTGGCAAAGTGGCCCATGTCCACCTTTAGGCTGACTGTGTGGCGTGACAGCCCTGTGGTATTTACAGCCAGGCGGACGATGGAGGCAGCCATGCGGTCTAGTCGGTGGATTAGTTGCCGGTCACGGCACCTTGCACCCTCTCTCTCCATGACAAGTTCAGCCACTAGTTGTCTGATGGAGAGCGCAAGGTCACCTACATTACTGTTCAGGTGTTGTAGCTCTGTGTGGACCTGTGCCAGTCCTGTTGTCTGATTCCTTTCCAATCGCCGCATGGCCCCTGAAATCAGTCTCATTTGCCTTGTCTGCAGGCGCTGACCTTCAATGAGTGCAGCCTCAGCGGCGGACATGGAGGCGTCCCCTACATCTCCCTGTGACACTGTAGGGACAAGGACACGTCGCCTGTGACGCGGTGGTGGATCTGTGTCCTGTTGGCTGGCACTGTGGCTGGGACTGGGTGCTGGCTCTATCTCCACTATGGCCACTGGTACATCTGGAGGGGACTGTGGTTGGGTGGTGCAGGTCCCTGTGGTGGCTGCTCCTGGGTCCTGTGCTGCCTGGTGGCTGACCTCTGACCCCTGGATGGTGTGCCTGGAGGTGGTGTCTTGTGGGAGACCTGTGGGACATAGGGAACACACTGTCAGTATCTACCATCTGTTGTATGCTTCCTAATAAACTGTTGCCTATCAGTTGCCTACTTGACTACATTGCCCATAATGCACCATTCTGGTGGTTGCTACTCTGAAATGGAGCTCTTTTGGTTGTGCATGCTGCTGTGTACTAGGTGGGTGGGGGTATGGCAGATATGGGTGTACATGCATGTTTCATGGTAATCACTGGTTGATGGTCCTGGCGCTGACGTGTCCAGCTCTCCTATTCCAGACACTGCCTCTGGCTCCAGGGTCTCTTCCACTCTTTCCTCCAAGGGTGTGGGTGGTGGTACGGTAGATGGGCCTCCTTCACTGCCCCTCATCTCCCGGAGGCGCTCTGCCACCCTCTCCTTGGTCCGGGAGCACAGGTCATACCACCTTTTTTTAAGTTCATCAATCACCCCCATTGAATTCACCTTGTCTTGGATTTCAGTCCAAATCCTCCTTTTCTCCAGCTCTGGCACACTGAGGGCTGCTCTTCCAAAGAGTTGATCATGGTGCTGGCAGCATTCATCCGTCAGCACCTCCAGTTCTTTTTTAGAAAATCTGGTCTTCCTCTTTCTGGCTGATTCCTCCATGGTTGCTGCTGTTCCTCCTGTTGGCTGTTCAGCAGTTGTAAATGGGTGTGGTCCTCCCTTCTCCCAGGTGTATTAGTAAGCTTCCTGGCTGTGATGTCATCATCAAGAGCCAGGAAGTGTTTTCCAGAGTGTTCTGCTGCACCCGCATGCAATTTGCAGCACAGTCGCAATTTGCGACACCCACTTGAAATTTGCATGTTCGTTTTTAGCGAGGTCGCAAAAAGCGACCTCGCAAACAGTGGACTTGCAATCTGCGGTGCGACTTCATTTGCGAGTCGCAAAATGAAGTTGCTTTTTCTTGTTGGATACCATTTTGCGAGTCGGAAATTGAGAGTCGCAACGGCTCGCAATTTCCGACTCGCAATTCTTTACCTATCTACTTCTGGCCCTAAGAGTCTTACTCCATAGGAAACAATGGAAACGGTTTTACACAAAGTACCTGGTTTGTATAAAAAATAAAGCCGCATGGGCGAACTTGTGTCGGAAAAGTTAGCTACACATCGATTCCTTACTCGCAAGTGAGGCCATGCGTCATTTCCTCTCTGGTCAGGTGGGCAATGCGTCATTTCTCTCCCATTTAAGAGAGCGATGTATTGATATCCGGACAGGGCACCTTGGATCCACGCAGGTTCACGATTACATTGATGGCCAGCAACAATGCATGAGAAATCCAGTCACACAGTGTTAGAAAACTACACTGCATGGGCTTTGCATCGTTATCAGCAGCTGCAAGCAGGTGTTGCATCATTTCTCACGCTGCGATGCATCCATCTCCCTGCCATGATGTAGATGGAGTGTCAATTTCAGATGCGAAGCGGGTGGCGTGTCGTTTATCAGCCAAGTTGCAGATAGTGTGTCCATAATTTCCCTGCACGGTGCTCTGTGAGTGGATTTCAGCTCTTGTTCAGACAACGTCACCTTTCAAGGGCCAAGGGACTGGATATGGCACGACTTGGCAGGGCAGGAGTCTCAGCAGAGAGTCCAGGTGCTGGCAGAGGAAGTCTTTGATGGCCCTGAGACTTCAAAACAAGAGGCAAGCTCAGTTCAAGCCCTTGGAGATTCTTCTCAAGCAGTAATGCATAACAAAGTCCAGTCTTTGTCCCCTTTCACAGGCAGAAGCAGTGTAGGAAGCTGGCTCTGTATGTACTATTTCAAAGTAAGAAATAGCATGCACAGAGTCCAAGGGTTCCCCTTAGAGGTAAGATAGTGGCAAAAAGAGATAATTCTAATGCTCTATTTTCTCAATGACAATTCCAGGCCAATAGGTTTTTGTATAGAAAAATATATTTTCTTAGTTTATTTTAAGAACCACAGGTTCAAGATTTACAAACAGTACTTTAAATGAAAGGTACTTCACTTAGGAACTTTAGGAACTTTGAATTAGCAAAATAGCATATACAGTTTTCATACAAATGGCATATAGCTATTTTAAAACTAGACACTGCAATTTTCAACAGTTCCTGGGTGAGGTAAGTGTTTGTTAGTTTTGCAGGTAAGTAAACCACCTACGGGGTTCAAAGTTGGGTCCAAGGTAGCCCACCGTTGGGGGTTCAGGGCAACCCCAAAGTTACCACACCAGCAGCTCAGGTGCAGAGGTCGAAGTGGTGCCCAAAATGCATAGGCTTCAAAGGAGAAGGGGGTGCCCCGGTTCCAGTCTGCCAGCAGGTAAGTACCCGCGTCTTCAGAGGGCAGACCAGGGGGAGTTTGTAGGGCACAGGGGGGAACACAAGTCAGCACAAAAAGTACACCCTCAGCGGCACGGGGGCTGCCAGGTGCAGTGTGCAAACAGGCGTCGGGTTCGCAATGTAATCCAATGGGAGACCAAGGGGTCTCTTCAGCGATGCAGGCAGGCAAGGGGGGGGGGGGGCTCCTCGGGGTAGCCACCACCTGGGCAAGGGAGAGGGCCACCTGGGGGTCGCTCCTGCACTGGAGGTCGGATCCTTCAGGTCCTGGGGGCTGCGGATGCAGTGTCCTTACCCGGCCTCGGGTCTTTGAAGCAGGCAGTCGTGGTCAGGGGGAGCCTTGGGATTCCCTCTGCAGGCATCGCTGTGGGGGCTCAGGGGGGTCAACTCTGGCTACTCACGGGCTCGCATTCGCCAGGGAGTCCTCCCTGTAGTGTTTGTTCTCCACAAGTCGAGCCGGGGGCGTCGGGTGCAGAGTGCAAAGTCTCACGCTTCCGGCGGGAAACGTGTTGTTTCAAAGTTGCTTCTTTGTTGCAAAGTTGCAGTCTTTGTGGAGCAGAGCCGCTGTCCTCAGGAGTTCTTGGTCCTTCTAGATGCAGGGTAGTCCTCTGAGGCTTCAGAGGTCGCTGGACCCTGTGGAACGCGTCACTGGAGTAGTGTCTTTAGAAGTGGGGAGACAGGCCGGTAGAGCTGGGGCCAAAGCAGTTGGTGTCTCCGTCTTCTCTGCAAGTTTTTTCAGCTCAGCAGTCCTTTTTCATCTTAGGTTGCAGGAATCTATCTTGCTGTGTTCTGGGAGCCCCTAAATACTCGATTTAGGGGTGTGTATAGGTCTGGGGGGTTAGTAGCCAATGGCTACTAGCCCTGAGGGTGGCTACACCCTCTTTCTGCCTCCTCCCTGAGGGGAGGGGGGCACATTCCTATCCCTATTGGGGGAATCCTCCATCTGCAAGATGGAGGATTTCTAAAAGTCAGAGTCACCTCAGCTCAGGACACCTTAGGGGCTGTCCTGACTGGCCAGTGACTCCTCCTTGTTTTTCTCATTATCTCCTCCGGCCTTGCCGCCAAAAGTGGGGCCGTGGCCGGAGGAGGCGGCCAACTCCACTAGCTGGAGTGCCCTGGGGTGCTGTAACAAAGGGGGTGAGCCTTTGAGGCTCACCGCCAGGTGTTACAGTTCCTGCAGGGGGAGGTGAGAAGCACCTCCACCCAGTACAGGCTTTGTTACTAGCCACAGAGTGACAAAGGCACTCTCCCCATGTGGCCAGCAACATGTCTGGTGTGTGGCAGGCTGCTAAAACTAGTCAGCCCACACTGGTAGTCGGTTAAGGTTTCAGGGGACACCTCTAAGGTGCCCTCTGGGGTGTAATTTACAATAAAATGTACACTGGCATCAGTGTGCATTTATTGTGCTGAGAAGTTTGATACCAAACTTCACAGTTTTCAGTGTAGCCATTATGGTGCTGTGGAGTTCGTACATGACAGACTCCCAGACCATATACTCTTATGGCTACCCTGCACTTACAATGTCTAAGGTTTTGCTTAGACACTGTAGGGGCATAGTGCTCATGCACTTATGCCCTCACCTATGGTATAGTGCACCCTGCCTTAGGGCTGTAAGACCTGCTAGAGGGGTGACTTATCTATACCTCTAGGCAGTGTGAGGTTGGCATGGTACCCTGAGGGGAGTGCCATGGAGTGTCTGTTTATCCCCACTAGCACACACAAGCTGGCAAGCAGTGTGTCTGTGCTGAGTGAGGGGTCCCCATGGTGGCATAAGATATGCTGCAGCCCTTAGAGACCTTCCCTGGCATTAGGGCCCTTGGCACCAGGGGTACCAGTTACAAGGGACTTACCTGGATGCCAGGGTGTGCCAATTGTGGAAACAAAATTACAGGTTAGGGAAAGAACACTGGTGCTTGGGCCTGGTTAGCAGGCCTCAGTACACTTTCAAATCAAACCTTGGCATCAGCAAAGGCAAAATGTCAGGGGGTAACCATGCCAAGGAGGCATTTCCTTACACAACCCCCCCCCCCCAAACGAAAGAGGATGAGACTAACCTTTCCCAAGAGAGTCTTCATCTTCTAAGTGGAAGAACCTGGAAAGGCCATCTGCATTGGCATGGGCAGTCCCAGGTCTGTGTTCCACTATAAAGTCCTTTCCCTGAAGGGAGATGGACCACCTCAACAGTTTTAGATTTTCACCTTTCATTTGCATTAGCCATCTGGGAGGTCTGTGGTCAGTCTGAACTACAAAGTGAGTACCAAAGAGGTATGGTCTCAGCTTCTTCAGGGACCAAACCACAGCAAAGGCCTCCCTCTCAATGGCACTCCAACGCTGCTCCCAGGGGGTAACCATGCCAAGGAGGCATTTCCTTACAAGCAGCAACTGCAGGACAGCCCAACAAAGCACAGTCACGGGCAGGGGCTGCACTTCTCCTCAGCTCTTCAGCTCTTTTCCTTGGCAGAGGTTCCTCTTGGTTCCAGAAGTGATCTAAAGTCTGGGATTTTGGGTCCACTACGTATACCCCCTTCTGCCTTTGATGTAGGCAAACTTCAAAGGAAAGTCTCTGCTGTTTGCAAGATCCTCCCTTGCCCAGGACAGGCCCCAGACACAAACCAGGGGGTTGAAGACTGCATTGTGTGAGGGCAGGTGCAGCCCATTCAGGTGTAAGTGACCACTACTCCCTTCATTCCAGCTCAGATTGCTCATCAGGATATGTAGGCTAAACCCCAGCTCCCTTTGTGTCACTGTCTAGAGGAGATTCACAAATGGCCCAACTGTCAGTCTGACCTAGACAGGGAATCCACAAACAGGCAGAGTCACAGAATGGTTAAAGCAAGAACACGCCTACTTTCTAAAAGTGGAATTTTCAAACTAACAATTTAAAAACCAACTTTACAGAAGTTAAATTTTAAGGCAGCTCCCATGTTAACATGTGAATGAGATAGGCTTTACAACAGTGAAAAGCAAATTTAGTAGTATTTCACTTAGGACAAGTAAAACACATCAGTACATGGCCCACCTTTACCACATACACTGCGCCCTGCCCATGGGGCTACCTAGGGCCCACCTTAGGGGTGCCACTTGCCAAGTTGAATGACCAGGTTGAAACTGCACACACAGACACTGCAGTGGCAGGTCTGAGCCATGTTTACATGGCTACTAATGTGGGTGGCACAACCAGTGCTTTAGTCCCACTAGTAGCATTTGATTTACAGGCCCTGGGCACCTCTAGTGCACTTTACTGGGGACTTACTAGTAAATCAGATATGCCAATCACGGAAAAGCCAATTAAACAAACATTTTACATAGGAGCTCTTGCACTTTAGCACTGTCCAGCAGTGGTAAAGAGTCCAGAGTACCAAAAACAGCAAAAACAGAGTCCAGCACACAGTCAAAACATGGGAAGTAGAGGCAAAAAAGACAGGTGAGACCACACCAAGGATGCCAGGTCTAACATGTGTCCACCCCCAGCTGAAGGTGGAAGTTCTCTGCACTAAGGTGGAAGAATCTGGGCAGACCATCAGCATTGGTGTGTTCTGTTCCAGGGCGGTGTTCCACCATAAAGTCCATCCGCTGTAGGGGAACGGAATACCTCAACAGTTTTGGATTCTCACCCCTGATCTGCATTAACCATCTGAGGGGCCTGTGGTTGGTCTGAACCAGGAAGTAAGTACAAACAAGTAGAGTCCTTGCTTCCTCAGTGCCCAGACCACAGCAAAAGCTTCACGCTCAATTGCACTCCACCTCCGTTCCCGGGGAAGTAACCTTGTACTAATGAAGGCCACAGGCTGTTCTAGGCCCTCTTCATTTAGCTGTGATAACACTGCTCCTACACCATACTCTGAAGCATCAGTCTGCACAACAAATTCCTTGGAGAAGTGAGGTGTCTTCAGCATGGGAGCCTTGCACATGGCTGCCTTCAGGGCATCAAAAGCTGTCTGGCAAGACTCCGTCCAGATTACCATTCTGGGCAGGCTCTCAGAGGTTAACTCGGTCAAGGGAGTGACAATATTGCCATACCTCTTGACAAACTTCCTGTAGTATCTGGTAAGACCTAAAAAAGCTCTCACCTCAGTCTGGGTTGTGGGAGGCTCCTAAGCCAGAATGGTGTCAATGTTCTGGCTGTAGGGGTGCACCCTGGCCACTCCCCACCTGGTGTTCCAAGTACACCACAGCACCCTTCTCTATTTGGCACTTGCTATCCTTAATAGTAAGGCCTGACTTCTGAGGGCCTCTAACACTTTGCAGAAGTGCTGCAAGTGTTCCTCCCAAGTGGAGCTGAACACAGCAATGTCATCCAGGTAGGCTGCACTGAAATCACCTCGTTAACCAACCTCTGAAAGGTGGTAGGGGCATTCTTCATACCAAAGGGCATCACCCTAAATTGGTAGTGCCCATCTGAGGTGGAAAAGTCAGACCTCTCCTTAGCCCCCTCAGTCAGAGGAATCTGCTAACATCCAGAGGTCAAGTCAAAAGTACTTAGATATTTGGCAGACCCTAACCGATCAATGAGCTCATCCACTTGGGGATCCACTAAGTACCCGGTAATCCACGCAGAACCTGAGTTTTGGGGTGGTCCCAGGAGCAGCAGCTTTTGGGACCAAGACCACAGGGCTGGCCCAAGGGCTACTGGTGAATTCAAGTACCCCAAGGGCTAACATTTTGGATACCTCATCCTTTATGTTGGCCCTGACCTTGTCAGTCACTCTGTAAACCTTATGTTTAACAGGTGGACTGTCCCCTGTGACCACATCATGGGTACAGAGATGAGTGAGTCCTGGGATCAATGTAAATAGAGGGGCAAACTGTCCCAATACTTCAGGACAGTCCCTCTGTTGTGCTGGGGTCAGGTAGGGGGAGAGGTTCACACACTCCAATGAACCATTTTTCTCTTTAGCAGAAAGGAGGTCAGGAACAGGCTCAATCTCTTCCTCCACCACATCATCTGTTGCCAAGAACATTGTTACCTATGCCCTCTCAAAATGAGGCTTGAGGCGATTGACATGGAGGACCCTCAAAGGATACCTGGGAGTCCGCAAGTTCACCAGATAGGTGACATCACTCATGTGCTCCACTATTTCAAATGGCCCAGTTCCACTTATCTTGGAGAACCCTATGCTTCACTTGGGTCATCACCCCAACTTTTTGGCCAGACTCGAACTCAACCACAGTGGCATATTGGCCACACCAGTTCTTCATATCTTCCTGGCTTGCTTCCAGGTTCTCTTGGGCGAGCTTCCTCAAGCGAGCACTCTGGTTCCTAAAAGCCAGCATGTAACTGAATACATCCTGGGGGGGCTTACTGGAGGACTTCTCCAAGCCTTCCCTAACCAGACTTAAAGGTCGCCTGACGGGGTGACCATATAGTCACTTAAAAGGGCTAAATCCAAGACCCTTTTGAGGCACCTTCTTGTAGGGGAACAGAAGTTATGGCAAGAGGGCGTCCCACTTACGCCTCAAGGGCTCTGATAGGCCCATGATCATGCCTTTCAAAGTGCAGATGAATCTCTCAACCAGACCGTTTCTTTGGGGGTGGTAAGGAGTGGTGAACTTATATGTCACCCCACACTCCTTCCACAGAGACCTCATATAAGTAGATATGAAGTTGGTACTCCTATCACATAGCACCTCCTTGGGAAACCCCATGTTGGTAAAACCCCGTCAAAGCACATCTCACCACAGGGGAGGTGTTTGACCGCAAAGGACTAGCTTCTGGGTGGCATGGTCCACAAAGACCAGGATGAACCGTCTGGCCATGGCTATCGTGGGATCCAGAGAACCTACAATGTCAATACCGACCCTTTCAAAGGGGGTACTGAGCATATGAAAAGGTTGGCGGGGAGCCTTCCATTTCCCCCAACTCTTGCCACCTGCCTGACAAGTTTGGCAAGACCTACAGTGAGCATCTGAGTGCTTGCGCATTTGGAGCCAGTAGAAGTGGGTGACAAGTCGCTCAAAGGTCTTGTCTTGCCCCAAATGACCAGCTAAAGGCACATCATGAGCCAGACCCAGTAGGAAGGCTCTGAAGCAGTGGGGTACCACGGATCATTGGCGCGAAACTGGGATGCCGGTTGTCCTTTAGAAATATGTACAGCTCATTAAGATCTATTTGTGTGAGATGTTGTGAGGAACCAGATTGGCTTTTTCTTTTTCGGATTTATCAATTCTGTCCCATAATATGTGAATATCGACGCACCATGAGGATAAATAGTTATTACGAAATCTTTGGACTACTGTGGATTTTTATTTCTACAAGGAGCCTTGAAAAAGTCCTATAACATGACGAAACACGTGTCGGCTGAATCCTGTGAACTCATGCGAGATTTTTTACAGATGCACCTATCTCGATCTATTCTTCCAACTAGGCTGAATTATATACCTATATATTCCAACATAAGCTGAACTGTAGTTGTCAAGAATTATATTTTTACAATGGATACAATCATGTATATTAAATAGATTTTCATATATTTGCCACATACCAATTGATATTTTGCTTTTGTTTTTTGTGTAACTGTTATGTGTGTATTGTAATCTCATATGTTGTCATCAGTGTGTATAGATTTTTGAATCCAGTATGTTGGACAACTAGTGTGCATAAGTGTGCTCCACAAATTGTCCTTTCTTTTGACTTCATATTAACTGGAGGAGGATTTTTTCTATCCCAGTATACGTACTTTGGCAACATGTACGCTTTTTAGTGTTCGAGCACCATTATTGTAGTCAATAAACTGTAAGGGAATGTGCGGCCTTGGACAAGCTACTGTTGTTGCCCTCTTTTTCTAGCAGACTCAAAGAAAAAGGTGACCATATAGTCACTTAAAAGGGCTAAATCCAAGACCCTTTTGAGGCACCTTCCTGTAGGGGAACAGAAGGCATGGCAAGAGGACGTCCCACTTACACCTCAAGGGCTCTGATAGGCCCATGATCATGCCTTTCAAAGTGCAGATGAATCTCTTAACCAGACCGTAACTTTGGGGGTGGTAAGGAGTGGTCATATAGATTGATATGAAGTTGGTATACCTATCAGATAGCACCTCCTTGGGAAACCCCATGTTGGTAAAACCCCCATCAAAGCACTCCCACCACAGGGGAGGTGCTTGACTGCAAAGGAATGGCTTCTGGGTACTAGGTGGCATGGTCCACAAAGACCAGGATGAACCTGTTGCCCATGGCTGTCTTGGGATCCAGAGACCCTATAATGTCAATACCGACCCTTTCAAAGGGGGTGATGAGCATAGGAAAAGGTTGGAGGAGAGTCTCACATTTGCCCCCACTCTTGCCACTTGCCTGGGTGACAAGCCGCTCAAAGGTTTTGTCTTTCCACAAATGACCAGCTAAAGGCACATCATGAGCCAGACCCAGTAGGAAGGCTCTGAAGCAGCGGGGTACCACCAGCACACGGGCTGACCCAGGGTCAACAACCTTAGGCTCACTATATAGGAGTCCATCCTCCCAGTAGATCAGTTGTGAACCAGCCTCCTTTCCAGATGCCTGGTCTGCAGCCTGCTACCTCAAACCCTCCAGAGTAGAGCATGTCTTTGGTGTCTCACAGAATGCTTCCCTGGTGGGTCCCCTTTTCTGCTGCCACTGAGTTAGCTCAGGGACCTCCCCCAGTTTAGTTACTTGTTCCCCTGTAGGCTCCAGGGCTTCCCCCTCAGGTTCAGCCTCCTCCTGGACCATGGTAACTTCTGGAGTGGGTTTCCCATGTCCCTCACCCTTCCTCCTTCTGGCAGACACCTGGGCCACTCTCTCAGGCTCCAGGGTCTCCAGCTCACCCTGACGAGCTGCCATCGACTGGGTGGACACACACACACCCCCAGGCAGACCCAACATCTCCAATTGAGACCAGTGTTCCACCTCCTTCCAAGGGGAATCCTCCAGGTCATTGCCAAGTAGACAATCTAAAGACATGGTTGAACTCAAAGCTACTCTCAAGGCACCTGAGACCCCCCCATTCAAAGAGAACATGCACCACTATGTAGAGGCACTCTGAGTTGTCTACTGCAACTACTTGGGAAGTACGTTGGAATCTATCTGCTCTTCAGACACCAGATGACTTCTCACCGTAGTCACACTCGTTCCTATGTCTCTCAGAGCCTCCACCATCTGTCCATTGATGGTACCCACTGTCTGTACTTCTTAGTGTTCTCAGCCATAAGGGTTCGCTGGACCATCTCACTGTCCCCTAGCAAGGCAAGGCTTATCTCAGCTGACTCCCACTCACCTGGAACCAACTCCTCCCCAAGCGCTACACTGGCCAAACCCTGTGACTGAGCACCAGTGGGTGTGTTTTGCTTTACTAATGACCAAACTGAAACACTCATGCACTGACAAAAATTTCTGGAATGTGCTTCTTAATCTAAAGAAGACATTTATTAATTCACTTAGCAAGGTTCATAAAGGAGATTAGCATGCTGAAAGTACACGTTTAAAAATGGTCACAGCAATGAAATGAAAACATGTACAAATGATTCTCCACTGCAAAATACACAGCAAATACATGTATCTATATTACAATGCAAAGCAAATAATGAATTAAAAAATGCATCACCATGAGGCAAGAGCAAATCTGCTTCATCTCTCTCCTAATCAGCTCGCCAGATCCCAGAATCGATCATGGAGAGAGAGATCAATTATCCTCACAGGAAGGATGACACACCTCAGTGCCCTGAGCATGTCCGAGACCTGAATCACTCCCCGGTCCATCTGGTTTCATCCTCTTATATATTTTGAATAAACAAGAGGAGAATTCTAGAAACTCCCTCCCACTGCATAAGTTTATTATTCCAAAAATGCTGGTTACTTTAGGTCAGCTTTGAAAAGAACACGTCGGGAATTCTCCAAAATCCAAAGGTGTCCTCTACCAGAACAAAACCGTTCCCTGCCGTCCTAGTACGTTCTTATCAGCCTAAGCCGTTGGTGAGAAAGAACACACAAACATGCAGAATAAAAACATGAGCACATTGTATAATGTGGAAAAATACTTGCAGCTTTTAACGTGGAATGAAAACATGAGCACATTGTGTAACGTGGAAAAATACTTGCAGCTTTTAATGTGGTGGTGGCTAATGCTAAGAAAAAGTCAATAGGCAAAATGAAGCTTGTGTTGACTAATGTGACGGTATGCTGCTATGCAATGTGGATTCAGTGGTCAAAACACAAATATCATTACACTCCACCCTTTTGACCAATGCTTCATATACCCTATAGTCCTGAAATCAACTTCTCTTTTTTTTTTTTTAACATTACAAGCAAATTAAGTATGTATTGTATACTGCAACACAATGAATTAATACGAGCAATCACTATAAAGCAAAATAATATTTTTTAACCATTGGGCAAGCTAACCTATTGATCATTCAGATATTATAGACAGCTAAACCAGGCACACCTCAAACAGAAAGACATAAGCTTATATATTCTGATTGGGATAATCATTTTTATCACATTCTTCACTTAATTGAATAGTGTCTTGAGGACAACAAGTTGGTATAGAGTTAGATGGAAACATCGTAAGTCCTAATCATGTGAAGGTACACAGTCCACCTGTAATGTTTGCTGGAATGTAGGTAAAAGTGAGGTTCCCATATGAGAATAGTCAGCCAAGTGGCAACTTAAACATGTTTAATGTGACTGGCAGCACTCACCAGGTGATAACAAGCCATGTTGTTGGTTCCATTAGAAATGCAATCAAACAGGTTGATAGGACATCCACGGTACTCTGCATTATTCCCATACAGAATTTTGATCTGTGAAGCACAACTTGTACCAAATGGATCTGTAGGTATTGCCCTTCAAAAGCAGCAGGAGTGTTGTGCAACATGATCGATCAATCAGGTTCAGATTGTGGGTGCTGTCCCTCCCAACCCCACACTCACATGCCCAAAGGGAGACCACACAGCACACTCATGGTCAGAGGCAAGTCGTAGTATGATCTGTATAAGAAACAAGTATGATCCTTCTTGCAGATAACATTTGTCAGCTGAAATGTGCTCCCATTTTCCTTTCCTAGCTTTATGATCAGCAGGACATTATTAGGGCCTTTGGCTATAATTTCTGCAGGAGGGACATTTAGGGATTCCACCCACACCTTCGCACCAGGGTTTTTGTCAGTTGAACCAAAACCTCCCTTTCCTTCTACTGTCAGAAGTGCTAGGGCAGCCCCCTTCCTCAACAACCCTCCATGCACTAGAGTTATGACAAGTTGGGCAATTGTGTAAGCATGCAGGTCAAGACCTGCAGATTCTGGTGTGGCTCTGTAAGGAGCTGAAGCTCCAGGTTTTATTTCCCAGTACATAATGGTATTGGTGGCCACATGTGGTAGTAACAGAGGAGTTTCAGCATTTTGTAAAGGTCTGTTATTCAGAATAGAGCTTCATTTAAATGCACTCTCCAGTTTTTCAGAGTCCCATCAGAAAACATTTTAGTCCAGAACCCCAGTGACACTCCTGTTCATTTCTGCTTTTGCCACCTGCTCCAATCTACATATTATACCTGGATAGTCACATGCAACAGAATGTCTCCTTCCTGCACTGTCCACAAGTCTAAAGCCTGTTGAATTATTTCCTTTGCCAAATCAAAAGCACACTGCCGCTCTTCACCCGATTCAAACTCATGTTTTTTTCTTGTCACTTTGTACCAAAGGATTAAGATTTTACTCAGATGAGGGTCATGCTGTCTCCAAAAATCAAACAATCCTATGAATCGCTGTGTCTCTTGCTTAGTGCAAGGAGTAGCAAACTCCCAAATCGTTTGCTTTATCTGTAGCAACATCTCTCTATGTCCTGGCCACATTTTACTCTGCAAAAGCTCTGTGAATATATCTTTAGCATCCTTAACTTCTTGTTTGGTGCAATCTTTTAAAGAATGCATCTCAACTCTGTGGGCTACTCTATATTTTTCATCTAAATATTGGCTGAGCACAAACTAAGTTCTGCTCATGTAGCTCACACTGGACCCCACCTTGTTTAACCTCCTCATTACTGGAATTTGAAAAATCTGATTTCCCTGTAACAGCTTGGTAGATATCAGCCTTATTTTGTAATAACGTTTTCTGACAAGACAGCATAGTTACACTATTTATTGTGTCATCAAGTTATTTCTGTAATTTCGGATTTTTATATGCTAACTGCTTACATCTCTCATTTATGTTTCTGTAAGCAGACACAAGTATCCAAACCCTCCTGCTAAGAACAAAAGGGTCATCATTCCGTTCAAAAAGCACCTTTTTTAAACATATAAGAATAGTAAACAACTCTGTTTTATCCAAGCACCCATCCCAAAATTCAGAAAGTCCTGATAAGCTAGAAAACACATTTGCCAGCACATCATAAGGCTTTTTAATTTCCAAAGCATTTTCAGAAAAAGTTTTGCAGTGCTTCTTTTGACACTCTGCCACACATATTTTCACTTTTAAATCATACACTTTCAACCTCCAACCTTCCTTTAGACTGTCCGACTGCGCCAAAATGTTTTGCTTCACTAATGACCGAGCTGAAATACTCATGCACTGACAAAAATCTCTGGAATGTGCTTCTTAATCTAAAGAAGACATTTATTCATTGATTTTGCAAGGTTTGTAAAGGAGATTAGCATGCTCAAAGTACACGTTTAAAAATGGTCACAACAATGAAATGAAAATTTGTACAAATAATTCTCCCCTGCAAAATACAGCAAATATATGTATCTATATTAGAATGCAAAGCAAATAATTAATGAAAAAATGCTTCACCATGAGGCAACGGCAAATGTGCTTCATCTCTCTCCCAATCAGCATCTGATAGCCAGGTCCCAGAATCGATCGTGGAAGGAGAGATCAATTTTCCTCACGGGAAGGATGACACACCTCAGTGTTCTGAGCATGTCGGAAATCTGAGTCATTCCCCGGTCCACCTTGTCTCGACCTCTTATAAGTTTTGAATAAACAAGAGAGGAGAATTCTAAAAACTCCCTCCCACTGCATAAATGTATTAGTCCAAAAATGCAGGTTACTTTAGGTCAGCTTTGAAAAGAACACATCAGGAATTGGCCAAAATCCCAAGGTGCCCTCTATCAAAACAAAACCGTTCCCTGCCATCCTAGTACATTTTTATCAGCCTAAGCCCTTGGTGAGAAAGAACACACAAACATGCAGAATAAAAACATAAGCACATTGTATAACGTAGAAAAATACTTGCAGCTTTTAACGTGTTGGTGGCCAATGCTAAAATAGAGTCAATAGGCAAAATGAATTTTGTGGTCACTAATGTGAAGCTATGCTGCTAGGCTAAGTGCAACGTGGAGTCAACGGTCAAAACACGAATATCATTACAGGGAGCCGGTGCCCACATGGGACATTTGGGGTCCCACCTCACATGACCCACCTGGTCAAATGCATAACATTTGTGGGAACCCTCGTCTGCAGGTTACCCTTTAGAAAACCAAGGCTTCTTTTCAACTGGGGGCTGGGAATACTTACCCTGGGAACTAGGAAGCGGCCCTTTACAGAACTCCCCCTGTTTACCCTTACCCTCCTTATCCTTTTGAGAGGGACCCTGCCCACCCTTGGTGTGGTCTCCCACATACCTCTTTTGGACCTTGGTGTTCTCCCACAGTTTGTTTCCTGTGCAAGCTTCCTGGTGTCAGTCAGCTTGCTGTCAATCAGGTGTTGGTGCAGCTCTGGAAAACAAAGACTAAACAAATGCTCCCAAGCAATCAAATTGTATAGCCCCTCAAAAGTTGTTACCTTACTGTCCTTCACCTAACCATCCACTGTCCTGCAAAAAGAGTCAACCCATTCCAATCATGTTTGGGATTCCTTCTTTTTGTAGTACCTAAACCTGTCCTTATACTGCTCAGGGGTGAGACCATATCTGTTGAGTAAGGCATCTTTCATGGTACAGTAAGTGAGCCCCTGGGGATCCACTATGGATGTCAGAGTATCACTTCCCTCTACCACAGGACCACTCTCCAATGTGCTTCAGGAACCAAATTCATGTGAATAGAAGACTCATACCACTTAAACCACAGATATATGTCAGCCTTCCTCTTATAATCCTTCACTAGGTCTTTAGAAATGTGCACCCTCCTCTCAGGCTGTACTGTGGTACTACTGCCACAATCTCTACTAGACTGCCTCCTCTGATCTAGTTCTCTCCAAATGAGCTGATGAGCCAGGAGCATCTTCTTCTCTTCTATGGCAATGCTCCTCTCCTCCATTTCCCTCTCCATTTTCACCCTAAGGTTCTCCAACTCCAGCTGGTGAGCCTTCTCTGCCTGTCTGTCCTACAACTCTTCAGGAGTCAGACCCTTGGATGACACAATGATATCTGCCCTGGAGACCCTCCTTCCAGGAATAACAGGTACATTCACTACACCATTGTAAACACTCATCACCTCCCCATCCTCCTCCTCTGTGTGCCCCCAGCCTCCTTGGCTGTCACCCAGGCCATCAGTGCCTTTTGCAGCTCCTCCTTCCTAGTGGAACTCTTAGTGAACAGACAAGATCCTTACAGAACTGTCTCTGTGCAACTCTGTAACTTTCCAGTTCCCCTAACTCAACACCAGCTCCAGCTAGTGAATCTCCATATTGAGACATGATGGCAAATCAAAAGTGCAATGTTCCAAGGCAGAAAAAAGAGTTCCCAATGAGAAGTTCAAGAATCAACAAAAAGATCACCAAAGATATGTAAGCAGGAAAAAGCCAAAAAAGAGAGAAAAAAAAAAGAAAAAACAGGTAGTATGTGGTCATGTAGTGGTTTGCACTGAAAACAGTAGTGTACACTGAATCACTGTATGTCAATTAAAATACAAGTCCAATCCTCACTGAGGATCACCAATGTTAGAAATGGTGTCTCTGGTTGGCAGTTAGTTTGCACTCTGTTCAAATAGAGACCCTCACTCTAGCCAGGGCAAAGGAGAAACACACCACCCCCTTGGTAGCTTGGCATGAGTAGGAAGGCTTAACCCAGATGCAATGTGTAAAGTATTTGTACCAACACACACAGTAATACAGTGAAAACAATACAAAATGGACACCAGTTTAGAAAAATAGGTAATATTCATTTAAATCACACATGTCCAAAACAACAAAAATCCAACATACACAAGTCAAAATATGAATTTTCAAAAGAATAAGGCCCTCATTATGACATTGGCAGTAAAAACCGCCTACCGCTGCGGCAACAGCTGCCAAAAGACCGTCGTCGTGGCTACCAGCCATCCGCCGTATTATGACCACAGCCGGATTTCTGCCACACGAATGGCAGAAATTCAGCTGTGGCCATGTCAGCAGATGGCGGTAAGGTGGTGCTGCTGCCGGCAGCAGCGCCACGCCAGTGGACTGCCGCCAGTCGTATTATGACAAATAATACGGCCTGGCGGTGTTCAGCTGGCAGACGCTGTTGCTGGCAGCAGCGTCCCATCTCCTACCGGAGGACCCCATGGATCCAGGTAAGTCGGGTCTCCGACAGGGAAGGAGGGTGGGGTGTGTTGGATTGGGGTAGGGGTGTGTGTGAATGTTTGTGTGTGTGTGAATGCGGGTATGTGTTGCGTGTTGGAATGCGTGTGTGCTTGTATGGAGGTGTGAGTGCGTATATGTTGTGTGATGTGAATGCATGTCTGGGTGTATGTTTGTGTGCAAATGGATGTATGCATGCATGTGGGAATGGGTGTGTGTATGCGTGTGTGTGTCTGTGAAGGGTGTGTGAATGTTGGGGGTGGGAGGGCTGTGGAGATGTAGGGGGTGGCGGGGCTAACTGGAGGGGGAGGGCGAAGACCCTATCAGTGACCTGTCACTGATAGTGCCTACCGCCGTGGTTTTTGTGGTGTTAAGGAAGCCACAAAAACCATGGCAGTAGTGGGGTCATAATCCCGCAGGCTGAACAGTGACGGCCACCGGGCTGGTGATGGATGTCTCCAGCCTGGCAGCTGTTACCGCTGTGGCGGTCGGAGTGGTACTTTGGCAGGTTGGCTTCCTGCGAATGTCATAATATGGCGGTAAGTACCTCCAGCCTGTTGGCAGTACTTACCGCCATATTATCGCCGACCACCAGAGTCATAATGAGGGCTAAGAGTCTTACTCCAATAGGAAACAAAGGAAATGTTGGTTTTACACAAAGTACCTGGTTTGCGTCCAAAATTAAGCTGTGTGAAAAATCTGGTTGTACAGCATTAGAAAACCGCACTGTGTGGGGTTTGCGTCGCTGTCTGCTGCCGCAAGCGGGTTTTGCATCGTTTCTCCAGCCACGATGCACCGATCTCCCAGCCGCGATGCAGGTGGAGCGTTGATTTCGGACACAAAGCGAGTGGCGTGTCGTTTATCAGCCACGTTGCAAATGGTGCGTCAAACAATTTCCCTGCACAGTGTTCTGTGGTTTTCAGCTCTTGTTCTGCCAACTTCACCCTTCAAGGGCCCAGGGACTGGATAGGGCACCACTTGGCAGGGCAGGAGTCTCAACAGAGAGTCTAGGTGATGGCAGAGGCAGTATTTGATGGCCTGAGACTTAAAAAACATGAGGCAAGCTCAGTTCAAGCCCTTGGAGATTCTTCTCAAGCAGGAATGCACAAGAAAGTCCAGTCTTTCTCTACTTTCACAGGCAGAAGCAGCAACTGCATGGCAGCCCAACAAAGCACAGACACAGGCAGGGGCAGCACTTCTCCTCAGCTCTTCAGCTCTTCTCCTTAGCAGAGGTTCATCTTGGTTCCAGAAGTAATCTGCTTTTCAGGGGTTTGGGTCCACTACTTATACCCTTTCTGCCTTTGATGTAGGCAAACTTCAAAGGAAAGTCTCTGCTGTTCACAAGATCCTGCCTTGCCTAGGCCAGGCCCCAGACACACACCAGGGGGTTGGAGACTGCATTGTGTGAGGGAAGGCACAGCCCATTCTAGTGTAAGTGGCCACTCCTCCCTCCACTCCACTCCAGCTCATATGGCTCATCAGGATATGTAGGCTACACCCCAGCTCCCTTTGTGTCACTGTCTTATAGGAGATACATAAACAGCACAGCTGTCAGTCTGACCCAGACAGGGAGCTACAAACAGGCAGAGTCACATAATGGCGAAAGCAAGAAAATGCCTACTTCCTAAAAGAACAGATGATGGACGTGATGCAAACATTCGTCCCCAGTCACAAAGATCTGGATGTAATCCATTTTTGTTTTGCTCAACACGCCACCCCAGTTTGGACCCAGCCATATGCAAATCAGTTTTGACCCTGTTTCCCATAGGAACAGTCCAGCCCAAACTGCCAAGCCAGGTCCTCACTGGACCGGAAACAAACATCCTAGGACCGGTTTCAGGGTTTCACCCTTCATCAGCTAGGCTAGCTTAAATACAGTGGTGCAGTGAGCACGGGACCCACGTCTGGGTATTCCCTTCCCACTTACGGCGACAAATGCAAAGATAACAGATGATGGACAGAATGTGGAACAATGCAAACATTCACCCAGCGTGACAAAGGTCTGGATTTAATCCATCGTTTTTGTGTTCACCTTGCCACCCTAGTTTGGACCCAGCCATACATAAATCAGTCTTGACACTGTTCCCCATAGGAACAGTCCAGCCTGAACTGCCAAGCCAGGTCCTCACTGGACTGGAAACAAGCATCCTAGAACCAGTTTTAGGGTATCATCCTTTATCTGCTAGGCTAGCTTGAATCCAGTGGTGCAGTGAGCACAAGACCCACATCTGGGCATACCTTTCCCACTCAGGGTGACAAATGCATAAAGAACAGATAATGGACCGAATGCTGAACAATGCAAACATTCACCCTCAGTCACAAAGATCTGGGTTTAATCCATCGTTTTTTTGCTCACCACATCACCCCAGTTTGGACGCAGCCATATGCAAATCAATCTTGACCCTGTTCCCCATGGGAACAGTCCAGCCCGAACTGCCAAGCCAGCTCCTCATTGGACCGGAAACAAGCATCCTAGGACCAGTTACAGAGTATCATCCTTCATCAGCTAGGCTAGCTTGAATCTGTCCATGAATAATATAGGTGGGTCCAGAAACTCTATCTAAATATTTTAAAGGACTTTTGATAGATGTTGTACTGACATTCTATGTAATTTTAGTAGCCTCACTATTTGGGTATGCTATATGTAGTCATTTCATCTGAGATATTTGACATTGTGAATGTCATGAACAGAGTCACAAGTTAGGTATGTGATTGCAAAGCAACATGCTGTGTTGTAGTTCAATTCAGATCAGTTTACTTTCAAGAACCTGAGTATTGGTGATGGACTAGGCAACTGTGGATTGGGGGCAGGCATAATATTGTGATGTCAGTTAACAGCATTTGCTAAGGATGGTTGGTTGATACACACTGATGATATGTACAGGGAGATACTTGATGTTGGCAATCCATTTTGTGCATGAGTATTTTGTGTTACAGCTGAATTGATGGAATGGTGATTTAGTGGTCAGATGGTTGGCTTATGTTGTGGGTGAGACTGTTGTCATACAGGATTGTTGGAAGTATGTAGTTGTGACATGATGCAGGCTCTAAATGGTTCCTAACTGGGGCATTTTAAGACATAGATGTTATGTTACTGTTGTGTATGATGTAATGTATGTGTATGTTAAGAATGTGAAGACCCTCTTTCTGTCTATGTTTCTCTGCATTAGCATCAGCAGGTAAAGAAGATGGGACACAGCTGAGTGGGAAAGCTGCTGGCCACGGGACCCGGAGTGCTGATACCACTGATACCGAGGGACCCAGTGGCCCGGAGGGTGAGGAAATTGCCACAGGGGAAACAGGATCCAGTTTCTCATCTTCAGAATCCTCCTCCAGTGTACACTCCCTGGTGGTGGCAGACCCATGTGGGACCACCCCAGCACCATTTCAGTCCACCTACCCTCTTACTACTACCACCTTCCCTGTAGCTCCCCACACTATCGGCCACGCCACTCACCCTAGAGAACAATGCAAACATTCACCCACCATGACAAAGATCTGGATTTAAACCATCGTTTTTGTGTTCACCATGCCACCCTAGTTTGGACCCAGCCATACATAAATCAGTCTTGACACTGGTGGGTCAGAGGGTGGGCATCCCCTTTGGCACAGGAACCTCTGCCCCTGCCCCGTTAGCCCTGCTGCCCTCAGTGAAGAGGCTATTGACCTCCTGAGGTCCATCTCTGTGGGTCAGTTGACCAGGATAGGTGTAGTCGTCCACTACATCTATCCTACCCACAGATAGCATTACAGCAGACCCTCAAACATCCACCCCATTCACCATATCCGCAGACATCACAACCACAGACACGTCTACATGCAGCCACCAACCCAACAGACACTCACCCACCAACCACGGCATCCCCCAGTACCTCCACCCCCCTCCTCCCAAGACACATATACGCCCTCACTCACCCACCCAACAGAGACCCATCACCCAGAAATCTACCTCACACAAACATGCACCCAAGACATCCACTCCCTCTCCCTCCACACCCAAACCCTTTTGCTATGACCGTCCCCATGTGTCTAACAAAACTTTTCTTTCAGAGTTTGCCCTTTTCCCTACTTTTCTCCTACCCTGTTAAACCCCTAAATGGTCTGTGTCCCTCCCCATATCTGGCCCTTCCACCTCCAAGACCTCCCTTGCCCACCCTGCAAATTCACATGCCCCTCCCCCATCAAAAAGTAACCCGCTACACCTCCCCTAAACCTAGGACAAAGCCCAAACCCTCCCCTCCCAAGCCAAATCCCATAGCCCCCCCTCCAAAGCCTAAAGCCAGAATCCCCCCTCTGCCCCTCTACCAGATAACCCCTTGAGTTGCCTGCTTGCCCCATACATGCCCCTACCTGTGAAGGTTACATGGCAGTCAGGAGTCAAGTTCAGGGCACACATATGTGCCCTCTATGCATTGAGACTTTTAATGATGGACTGGCCTATGGCCTTTGTTTTAGAAATATTGTGGTTCTAATAATGATTTGAACAAACTGGTTGTTGGATTCCTGGTTACACCTTTGTTTTGCATTTCTTTCCTTAGTATGGAGTTGCTCCTGGCTGACATTAGTTGTGTGTCTGTATGTGTGTGTGTGTGTGTGTTCTGCTTCGGCTACGTGTGTTGTTTAGGCAGTATGTGAGGTTTTGTGCAGTGCTTTTCTCTGAAAGTGGTAGGGTATGTGTTGTGTGATGGGCATTTGTTTGTCTAGGAGGTATTGTTGTGTTGGTATTATGTGTTGTTTGTTTTGCAATGTGTTTGTTGGTGTGCTGTGTGGCTTTGCGTGCTTTGACTGTGTATGTGTTATGTGCATGAAATGTTAGCTATGGTATTCTTTGTAAGTCTTTCAGTAAGTAGTATGATTGTGTATTTGTGTATATTTTTTGCCTATAGGTGTTACATTGTGATGTATATGTGATGTGTGCCTGGGTAGTGTCCCCTGATGGTCCTTGCCAAGTGATTGCACATGGTCCGGTTGAGTTGTGTTTGTCATGTGTTGTGGTGTTGTGTGGTACTATGTGAGTCTGGCCCTGTGCAGTGTTTCCGTGTGTACCTGTGTATGTTTGTGACATGTGTATGTATGTGTGTGTATGTGTTTGGTGGCTGTGCTGTGTTTAGTGTGTGTATGCGAGTGTGTGTGTGGCTGTATGTGAGTGTGCTTGTTAAGTGTGCAGTTCTGTGTGCGTGTCACCCTTGCACCCCCTTCCTGAATGTCAGTTTTGTACGTGTACAAAAATTGACAATATAAAACAATAACAGGTAAGAGTTTGTACTTACGGTTGCTGTCATCGTCGCAGATTTCGAAGTCTTTGGGCGAGCAGGAGCAGCAGGAAGACGTGTAGTTCTGGTTCCATGGTGGCTCCGGAAGAGTATGGCTTCTTGAAGGTGAGTGTCTCATTTAATGCAGTTGGTTTCTACCTGACCTTCTGTGGTGGTGCGACTGCGGCATAAACCTTGGAGGTGTGTAACCACGTAATCTGTCCAGCAGAAACATGGCAGGTGGTAACCGTCGTCCATGGCGGCTAGACCGCAGTGGGGTTGCCAGCAGTGCTTTGGCTGTAAACTCATAATGACCCCCTTAGTCTCACTTTACTCACTGGCCTCGCCCACCACCACAAATTATTCCAACAAATTCATTTGTGGGGTAGTGAGGAAGTAAATTGACTTAGGGGGTCATTATGATTCCCGGTGGTTCAGCCCACCATGCCGGCGGCGGGTTAAAAGCCCTCCACCGGCATGGCTGAACCGCCATATAGTGTACAAATGGAGGGCCGCCATAGGTGGCCCTCCTTCGCCGCCGGGCTGCCTCCGACCGGCAGCCTGACAGTGGAAGGAATCATCATCCAACAGGGCAGTGTTGCTGCCCCTCGGATAATGATCCTCACAACCACCAGCCTTTCCCTGGCAGAAGGGGTGCTTTGGGCCCCCCTGGGGGCCCCTGCACTGCCCATGCACTTGGCATGGGCAGTGCAGGGGCCCCTGTGCAGTGCCCCATCGCGCAGGTCACTGCCCGATTTTACGGTCAGTGATCTGCGCGACAGGTGCAGCTGCATCCACCGCACAGAGGCATTGATGACGGCTCCATGTGGCCATCCCGGCCAGGCATTCTACCCATCACAATGTTCTTTATGCGGTCGGCAGGGTCCTAGGGGGGCTGGCGGTCAGTTAAATAACTGCCAGCCTGAACACTGCGATAAATTCCGCCATGTTCATTATGAGGGCCTTAATCTATGCAGGGTGAGGTAGAGGGAATAGACAGGTAGGTAGAGCTTTAGCTATAGAATAGAGGGGTGTCAGTGATCAATGATTCATCATATGCCTAAGTTTTGGCTTAGTCAGTTACTGTAATAGACAAAAGTCTAAAGGGAAAAATGTGAAGAGGCCTCAAATAAATCTGTTACGGGAAACCATGAAATCTATTTTGGAATCACTGCATGTGTCCATAAAAATGTGGCACATGCCAAGAATGGATTTTTTCAAGTTTTTGGTAGGCTGGGATGGAAGAACTTAGGAAAGAATAAATTAGCTAAGTACTAAGAGAAGACTGAGTGGGCGAAGGAAAATACACCTTCTGTATTCGGTTTTCAATGCTTTGAAAACTTTGAAACTGCTGCATTAACTGAAGCAGAACCACATTGCACAGCCAACACTGCAGGCACAAATCGAACCATACTGTATTTTGGTCATGGGTGACAAAATGCCATGGGCAGGAAGGGGGTTGATGAATGATGATGAGTTGGATACATGCCTCCCTCGCTTAACAAATACAGTCAGTCAAGCGATTAGAAAAAAAAATCAGATATCCCCTACTTTGACCCATAGCTTTGGTAACCATAAAACAAAGTAAGCAAAGTATGTGAGCAGCATGCCCGTCTCCAGAAGAGCTCCCTTGTTTATTCAACTAAGCAAATATTCAATCAGTCTTTCATTCATCCTACTCTATTGAACCATAGCCACCATGATTTAAAGTTTACTTTCTCTCATCCAGTCTTTCACCAAAATTTCCAATCCATTATCCATCCACTCAGTATCCACCCTTTCTTTCAATCATCCTTTCACCCGTATGTCCATTTACCCAATACACACCCATGCATGCTTTCACCCACCATGCACGAACCTTCCATTCTTTCATGTTTCCATCAAGCCATCATTTTTAGCGCACAGTATTGAAACTCTTGCTGAGTTGCAGAAAGAAGAGGCCATAACTCAACCAACACTGTAGCTGGTGAAGCGGGAGAGTTCACAATCACGAGTCTCAACAACACTCTTGTAACTAGTGAGTATAATAGTAATTGTCAACAGGCGAGCAATGTGACTTACCACCGCCCATCCCTGCCACACCTTCTCCTCCTCCAACTGACACTCCTCCTGCAGCTGTGCTTGAGTCAGCAGCACTGGTGGTCTGTGTGGCTAGAAAAAACATTATACATTTTTTAGATGCCAGATATGCCTCCCATTAATTTTTTTAATCAAAAAAATATAACCACAATACATCACTACAGTTCGGTTAGCACTGTAGTATCTTCTATCAAAAATATCACTCTGGGCATTTAGTTGGTTCACAATGTTAGAAATGTCAGGTAGTCTAGCCAACCAAAAACTTTTTTTAATGGCAGGGCAAAACCTATTATGATGATCAATCCAAATCATTGAAGCGCAATGAAGGGGTGGAATATTAATGGTTAATGAAAAACATAAGGGGCCTGATTGTGAGTTTGGTGAATGGCATGACCCTTTTCCGAACTTCCAATATGGAGGTTGCCAGCATACCTGCTCCCTCCCCGTTGGGCCCATTATGAATTTCCAACGGGGCTGATGGGTGGAAACCAAGGTTTCCGCCCATCAGCCCTGAGGGAAAGTCAAGCAGCATTGTTGCCAGCTCGTAATCGAGCCGACGACAATGCCTCCACCCGCAGGTTGCACCAGCACCCTCGCAATGCTCACTGTCTGCACAGCGGACAGTGAGCATTGCAAGGGTGCTGGGCAGGGGGACCCCTGCACTGCCCATTCCAAATGCATGGGCAGTGCAGGCCCCCTATGGCCCCCTTCTGCCCCCTGCACCTGTTCTCCGCCAGCCTCTTCATGGCGGTGAAACTACCATGAAAGGCTGCCAGAGAACGAGGTTGTTACCAGCAGGGTGGTGCTGAGTTCAGCACCGCCCTGGCTGAATACAACCTGGACTGCCATCAGCCTATCAGGAACATTGACCCTGGTGGAGATGGTGGTCGTTTGGTGGTCTGACTGCCAAACTCTTAATTTGGCAGTTGGACCTCCAAACTGGCGGCAGTCAGGATCGCCACCACAAGACTGGCAGTCTCAAGGCTGCCAGCCTTATAATGAGGACCATGATATTGGTTGGCAAACGCATTGGGACTCCATACTTTCCAGCCATGCTGCAATGTCATGGGAACTGCTGGTATACTATATAAATGAATGAATTACACAACACAACATTGGGGGTTGGAATGGGTGGAGGTCCATGACTATACCCACTCTCTCATTAACTGTTGGAGCATGAGCAAGAAAAACAAAGCCTTCTCAATAAACATATTTGGTAAATAATATTTATAATACTAGCTTAATTTGGCCTGCAAAGTAGACAGTAGATTACCAAAAATCTGTTCTTAGTTAGACAGTACCCAAGATATATAGGGTAGAGGGAAAGATTTCCAACAAAGCAGAGGACATTTACAGGCTAGTAAAGACCGGAAAAAGTCAGCTACCAATAAAAAAAAAAAACATGAAATAAGGGGAAAAACATAATGCAGAGATAACAGGAATGGAACAAAAATTGGATAGGGGAGTTTGAAAAAAAGGAGGCAGTATAAAAAATTAGGTAAGGCAAAATTAAAAGTAGTATGATAGTGAGTAGGTGTAAAGGTTAGGGAAATACTAATAATTTTGAAATAATAGGGTTTATTGGGGTAAGCAAGCCCTCAGCACTGCTCCTCTTTTTGCCCTTGGGAGCTTATGTAAAAAATAAAGAAGAGCTTATGTAAAAAATAAAGAAGATTAAAAAATAGATTAGTGGTACAGATAATCTCCAGAAAATGATTATAACAGACAAACCCAGTATCATTGTACATATCTAAATCACATTGCCTATGGTACTAGTGTTGACTGTCGGTTATTTTGGTGTGCTAATCCTAAAATTCCTATTCTAAATTTCCTTGGCAAAAACTGTGGCCCTCATTAAAACCCTGGCAGTCAGTGATAAAGTAGCGGTAATACCGCCAACAGGCTGGCGGTAAATACCACCAAATTATGACCATGGCGGAAAGAGCTCAGACAGACAGACACTTTACCACACCGACCACCAGGGTGGAATCTACAGGTGCCACGACGGTAGCCGCCCTCAGACAGGCAGAAGCCAATGTTCCGCCCACTGTATTATGACAGGCCAATCCGCCACCTTTTCCGGGGTGGTACCAACAACATCAAAAGCTTGGCGGAAACACTGCACAGAAGGTAAACAACTCACCATTGGAGACTCAGGAAAGAACCACGCCACCATGGAGTCTGAACAGCAGATCTTCCCCATGATTTTCTACGTCCTGCTCCACCACGAACACCAACGACGGCATAGACAACAGTACAGCGATGAGTACAGCCACCTAGCACACAGGGGAGGGTGGGGAGGAAAAAGAGAGTGACACACACACACGCAACACGCAACACCCCCACCCCCAACACCATACACACAAGCAGATGCAATAACAGAACATATTTACCCCATACCCATCTGGAATAATGCAAGGACCACAGGAATAGCTGAATGTGAGTGTAATAATATAAATTAAGTAGAAATACGTGAATCCAATCTAAAAGTATATACATATGTACAAATCGAGGATCACTGCCCAGTCCTCAATGTGCATGGGCCACAGTGCCACCTGACAATGTCCAAGGCCCCACTTGACTCCTGCAACAACACAGAGAGAACACTGCAGGGGCATCAGTTCAAAAATAGGCAGGCACTTCAGGGGGACAGCGAACGAGGGCACCTCAGCTGGCAGATGGAACAACAACACTGGTCCTAGAGGGGGCAAAATGCCCTGTGTGCTGTCCTGGGAAGTGCAAGGCCACAGTCTCTCAAGTGGGTGATTTTCCCACTGCTTGGTCCTGGGGAATGCAAGGCCACAGTCTCTCCAGTGGGTGCCATACCCACTGGTCCCGGAGGGGGCATCATGCCCTGTGAACATCATCCTGGAGAGGATGGGGTGAGTGGGTGCCATACCCATTGGTTCTGGACGGGTCATCGTGCCCTGTGATCTTCATCCTGGGGAGGATGGGGTGAGTGGGTGCCATACCCACTGGTTCGGAGGGGGCATCGAGCCCCGTGATGCAGATCTTGGAGAGTGCAAGGTCAAAGTCTCTCACGTGGGTGTCATACCCACAGGGTTTGCAGGGTGCAGGCCGCACAACAGTCCATGGACGCAGGACTACAGACTGTCCACCAGCGGTGATGACTGCTCAGTGGTGATGCTGCTGATGCTGCAGCTGGTGGTGGGGGGAAACTCCTGCCTATCCCCTGCAGCCTCAGATGGCTGCTCAGTGGTGCTGCTGCTGCTAGGGGTGGTGGTGGGGAGAGGCCCCAGCCCATCCCCTGCAGCCTCAGATGGCTGTCCACTGGTGCTGCTGCTACTGCTGGTGGTGGTGGTGGGGGGAAGCTCCTGCCCATCCCCTGTAACCTCGGACGTCTGCCCACTGCTGGTGGTATTGGTGCTGCTGCTGGTGGTGGTGGTGGGGGGAATCTCCTGCTGATCCCGTGCAGCCTTGGACAGCTGCCCATTGCTGGAGGTGGTGCTGGTGCTGCTGGTGCTAGTAGTGGTGGTGAGGGGAAGCTCCTGCCCATCCCCTGCAGCCTCGAACAGATGCACCACCATGGTTTGTGGTGGGGGCTCCGACTCAGTCCCAGCACCAGGCCCCTTGTCCTTTCTGCCTGCTGGTGCAGGCCCCTTGCCCTTCCTGGCAGCAGCTGTGGATTGCTCCTTGCCCTTCCTGGCAGTAGCTGAGGATTGCTCCTTGCCCTTCCTGGCAGCAGATGGGGGGGCACCTTGACCTTCATGGCAGCAGCTGGGGAGAGCTCCTTGCCCTTCCTGGCAGCACTTAGGGGCAGGCACCCTTTCCGTGTGGCTGCCTGGTGCCTGGGATCCTTTCCGACCACGAGTTGCTGTGGACACTACTGGGCCCGTGGACTGGGTGGCTGAGGTGCTTGTCTGGGTTTTACCCACCCTGGCTAGACGTGAAGGATGGGGGTGGAGGGGTAGGGAAGAGGTCAGTGGTGGAGAGGAAAAGCTTCTTATGGACATTGGGGCAGGAAGAGGGAGAAGGTCTGGGAATGGAGGAAGAGGGAGTGGTTGTAGGAGGTGTCTGTCTGCTGTGTTTAGGTGCTGGTGCATGAGCTGGATGCTGTTGTGAGGCTGATGGCTGTTGGGTGTCTGAGTGCTTGCGTTTGTGTACTTTGGGAGGAGGGGGCACAGAGACAGTGGGAAAGGACACAGGGGACGTGTGCATGGCTGTTGGGGTGGTGACTGCCAGTGAGGTGTGTATTCTGATAGGTGTGCTTGTTATGGAGGTAGTGGATGAAGATGTAGTGCATGCAGGTGTAGACATAACTGGGAGGGAGGTGGAAAACGATGAGGAGGGGGACAAAGTGGAGGCAGTGAATGTTGGTATGTCTGCATCTGGATGGTGTTTGTGTGAGTACCTATGGGATGAAGTGTGGTGCCTGTGTTTGCCTGTGCCACTCTTGTGTGTTGTCTTGTGTGCATGCTTGTCTGCCTGTGTGCTTGGGATAGGTTGGGGTTGAGGGGAATGGGATTGGGTAGAGGAGGTTGGAGGGGAAGGTGGAAACAGGGACAATGGCTGCCATCAGAGAGTAAGCTAGAGCCTGTATTAATCTCTGTTGGGCTGCCAAGTCAATGTGAATGCCCTCCAGAAATGCATTGGTTTGTTGCATTTGGGCTGTCAGCCCCTGGATGGCATTCACAATGGTTGACTGGCAAACAGAGATGGATTGCAGGAGGTCAATAGCCTCCTCACTCAGGGCAGCAGGGCTTACTGGGGCAGGACCTGAGGTGCCTGGGGCGGAGGAGATGCCCACCCTCCTGGGTGAGCAGGCACAGGCAACTCGCTGAGGGGCTGCTGGGAGGGTGCGGCTGGTACGGGGTGTGGTGGCTGTAGCTGAAGTGGGCACAGAAGTGTCTGCCACCACCAGGGAGCTTCCATCGGAGGAGGTCTCCATGTCAGATCTGTCCCCTCCAGTCTCCGCCGTGGTGCTCCCCTCGCCCTCCGTCGCACTGGTGCCCTCACCGTCGGTAGACTCTGCCTCCTAGGTCCTGTGGGATGCAGCTCCCTCCATCGCCGGTGACTCTGCTCCTCCACCAGATGATGCTATTGCACATAAGGACAGGATGACAAAACAAAAAGGGGGGGAGAGAAAAGGATACACTGGGTCAATGGCTGCACCAACATCACCGTTGGTGTGCACACCACCCTCACACACAGGGAACAGCCCTGCGCACTATGCAATGTACTACCAGTAACAATGCTAGTCACCAGGGCATGGGGAGGGACATATACCGCCAACTGCAGCATACCTGGGACCCACACAGCCCTGTCTAGTAGTGGATGCCAACTAGCTAGGTTGGAGGAATTTCACATCAGATCCCTGCCCAACATGGGACGTACTCTGCAATGTCAGGCATGGCCTAGGGGCACCCACAGACACACATCACCCACCCAGATACCAACCACCAGGTGTAAGTAGTAATGATGGGCACTGTATTCACCCCCTTGTGGCTGCTGTGAAGCCCTCAAGCGCCCATCCAGCTCCGGATAGGCCATAACCAGTATGCAGACCATCAGGGGGGTCTGGGTTCAACAGGCATCCCTTCCTCATTGGGAGGCCATCCCCAGCTGATCCTCCGCCGTCTTCCGTGCCCAGCGTCTCAGGTCCTCCCACCGTTTCTGACAGTGCGTGCTCCGCCTGCCGTAGACCCCCAGGGTCCACACGTACTTGGCGATGGCATGCCATATACCCTTCTTTTGATGGGCACTGACCTGCAGAGGAAAGATACACAGGGAAAAGTATTAGTTAGACCATCCTGGCTGTTACACTCATGGCCCACCATACCCCATACCATCCCCTTTCGCACAGCCATGGCCCAGTATGCATGCTGCACGCTGCCCAGGGCCCATCCACCAACCCCCCCACACGAGGCCTTTACACACACCACTCCATGCATTCATGCCTCATGCATTGTGCTCACAGTGTACTCACCTGTTGGTCTGGAGGCCCATACAGCAGTTCGTACTGGGGTAGGACCCCATCCGCTAGCCTCTCCAACTCCACTGAGGTGAAGGCAGGGGCCCTTTCCCCAGTCACACAGGTCATAGTAGATTCCAGACAGAGGTCACAGCAGCACATGCAGTGTAGGTCCTTTCCTGTTGAAAGTCAGGTAGCAAGTGAGTGAACAGATAGAAAATGGCGGTGACATCTGCGGCGGTGCATACCGTCACCGCCAGCGTACATCACCATTGGCTACTGTACCCCATAGGGCCCAATATTATCCAATGAGGCATTGCACGGCGGATCCCGACTGCCTCCAGTAACGGCGGACACCATCAGCAGAATTACCTCAGTTCCACCTGTCCCTCCATACAGGACGGGCGGATGCCATTTCAGGGGGGGCAGGGCATGGATCATAACTGAATCACAGATCACAATTGTACATACAGGACCTATGCCACTAATACAAAAAACAAATCACATCATGCATTGAACTGTAGTGGCTACAATGTACAGATTATGACCAGCTCCTCACTCTTTTGCCCCATAGTTTGCAACCGCTGAGGATAAATAGGAGATGGAGACATCCCCCCATGTACAGACCCCTGGTGGACTTGGCAACAATGAACAGGCACAATATCCTCACCTACAGACTTGACAGGGCCACTATCACGGAGCTATGTGCCCAACTGGAGCCTGACCTGATATCTGCTATCCATCACCCCACTGGGATCCCCCCTCTTGAGCAAGTCCTATCTATGCTCCATTTCTTGGCACCTGCTTCTTTCCAAGTGAAAGTGGGCTTGGCAGCAGGAATGTCACATCCAATGTTCTTAATAGTGCTGACAAGAGTGTTGTTTGCCCTGATTAAACATGTGCAGCTACATAGTTATTCCCCAGGTGGAGGATTTGGCCACGGTGAAGGCTGACTTCTATGCAATAGGACATATCCCCAACATCATTGGGTCGATTGATGGAACACATATTGTGTTTGTCCCCCCCCCCCCGGCAAAATGAACTGGTCTTCAGAAATCGAAAAAGTTTTCTCTCGATGAATGTGCAGATGGTGTGCCTGGTGGACCAGTACATCTCCCACGTCAATGCTAAGTATCCTGGGTCGGTACACGATTCCTTTATCCTGAGGAATAGCAGCATCCCAAACTGGCCCAACTACAGAGGCACAGGGTGTGGCTAATAGGTGAGCCCTGGTTCCCACCCAGTGGATGTTCGTGTATGGCTGTGGTGTGAGCTATAAGGGATAGTGTGTGGCTTACAGTTGTCCCTCGACATTTGCAGGTGACTCAGGTAACCCCAACCTATCATGGCTAATGAACCCTGTGAGGAGTCCCAGGACAAGGGCTGAGGAACGTTACAATGAGGCCCATGGGCAAACAAGAAGGATCACTGAACATACATGTGGCCTCCCGAAGGCCAGGTTTCGGTGCCTCCATCCAACTGATGGATCCCTGTGCTACTCACCCAAGAAGGTCTGCCAGATAATCGTGGCATGCTGCATGTTGCATAACCTTGCCTTGAGACGCCATGTGCCTTTTCTGCAGGAGGAGAAGGCTGGAGATGGCCATTTGGCAGCAGTGGACCCTATGGACAGTGAAGATGAGGAGGCAGAGGATGAGGATGAGGACAACAGAACTGCAGTGATTAGACAATACTTCCAATGACACACAGGTAAGACACTGTAACTTCACATTTATTTGTCATTTTTTTGTTTCACACTGTCACTGGCAGGCTTTTATTTCCCACTTCTATGGCCACTCACTGTACCTTTTGGCAACTCGTTTTGCAGATGTTGGTGCCCCACTATCGCTCCTGTGTGTTCACTGCAGCCAACTACAGGTCTTTCTTATGAAAACATTACTGTACAGTTGAATTGCAATGTGTAAACCTTGTACATATTTAAATAATTTGAAATACTCCATACTTGTAGTTTTTTCAAAGTGTGTTTATTGCAGTGCTATGAAGAAAAGAGAGTAGTGCTATGGGCTGGGGATGATGATGGAGGAAAGTCCAGGGTATAGTTTTGGTCTATTTGTAGCACAGGTGCATTGTCCAAGGGGACATAGGAAGCGGAGCAATGACAGTTCAAGGTGGACAGGGTGACAGGGTGGGACACATGGGTGACAATCAGGAGAGTCTAATTTCCTGGCGGGGTCTTGGCAATAGTCTCTGGCTTCTGCCTGGATCACAGGGAACATTTGCAGGGTGGTTCTCCTTCTGCAGGGGGAGGGGTGCTGGTGGCTTGTTGGTCCTGCGGCGGGGCCTCCTGTCCACTAGCGGCAGCATAGGGGGAGGGCTGTTCAGATATCTGGCTACTGTCAGGGACCCGCTGGTGTGACACTGCCTCTCTCATGATGTTGGACATGTCTGCCAGCACCCCTGCAATAGAGACCAGGGTGGTGTTAATGGCCTTTAAGTCTTCCCTGGTCCCCTGGTACTCTCCTTCCTGCAGCCGCCTGTTCTCCTGCATGTTGTCTAGGATCTAGCCCCGCGTATCCTGGGAATGTTGTTATGCTGCCAGGATCTCAGTGAGTGCGTCCTGTAGAGTCAGTTCCCTGGGCCTGTCCTCCCCCGCGCACAGCAGTACTCCCAGGTTCCCTGTTGTCCTGTGCCTCTGTTCCCTGAACCGTGTGTCCACTGCCACTGACCCCAGGTCCCTGATTGTCTTAGGTTTGTGGTGTGACGTGGGGTCCCTGTAGTGGTGGACACACTGCTGATTGACATGTCCTGGGCACAGAGGTATGAGCATGCTGGGTGGGTGCTGTGGTGGTGTTTCCTGAGGGGCGAGGCTCTGTGGTGGTGTGTGACTATGCCTGGGTAACCGACTGTCCGAAGGTCCCCGATGGGCCAGGTTGGACATCCAGATCCAGGCGAGCAGAGTCTCTGTCTTCACTGCGGGCCTCTTCTGTGAGGGGACTGGATGTTGCTGACACCTCTTCTCCAGTGACATTGGCTGGGATACCCGAGGGGATGTAATGCAATGTTATTGTTTCTGTGAGTGACATATTGTGCATGGGTGGGTTGCCCTCTATGGTTGTTATTGCCCTGCCAGCTTTACCTTGTGTAAGTTGTTATGTGGTGGGCCAGCTGATTCTCTCTCTAGTGTGCATGCTTTTGTGATAGGTGTCCATGCAGGTCTGTGAGTGGTGTCCAGACATTGGTGGTGCATGCAGGGCTTGGCATTGGGATGAGTGGGTTGTGATGTTGGGGTGTGTGGGAGGTGGTGGAGTGATGGGAGTGAGGGTAAGGGTGGGGGTATGTGATGGCATGCAGGTAGGGGGTGAAAATAGTAAAGAGTTGACTTACCAGAATCCAGTCCTCCTGCTACTCCTGCCAGGCCCTCAGGATGCATGATTGCCAAGACTTGCTCCTCCAATGTTGTTAGTTGTGGGGGAGTAGGAGGGGGTCCACCACCAGTCTTCTGCACTGCGAGCTGGTGTCTTGCTGCAATGGAACGTACCTTCCCCGGTAGATCATTCCACTTCTTCCTGATATCCCTTGTTCTTGGGTGCTGTCCCACGGCATTGACCCTGTCCACGATCCTCCGCCATAGCTCCATATTTGTAGCAATGGATATCTGCTGCACCTGTGCTCCAAATAGCTGAGGTTCTACCCGGATGATTTCTTCCACTATGACCCTTAGCTCCTCCTCAGAGAAACTGGGGTTTTGTTGTGGTGCCATGGGTGTTGTGTGAGTATTGTGGGTGAGGGTGTGTAGGGTGATGTGTTGGGGTATATATTGTGAGGTGCGTGGGTGGTGTATAGGGGATGGTGGTGTGTGTCTCTGGTCTGGTCTGTGGTCGTGGTGTCAGTCTTGTGCCAATTGTTTGTAGTTGTAAGGGGTTGTGGGTAATGTGGGAGTGTGTTATATAGTGGTGTGGGTGTGTGGGTGTGGTGTATGTATGGGTGTCAGGTGTGTGTAGTTTGAATTGACCAATGTGGTGTTGTTTTGTAAGTGTGTGTGTATTTTGTACGCGGCGGTATGTACCGCCAATGGTTTACCGCAATTAAATGTCTGCTGTGGTGATTTGTGGGTCATAATGTTGTTGGTGTTGTTCTGTTGGCGTAACGGTGTGGGTTTGGATACCACCAGTTTATCACTGACCTTTGGTGTGGCGGACTTATGTATGTGGCTGAATAGTGACAGATTGGTGTGTGTGTGTCATAACATGGTGAACGGATATCCGCTGTGGCAGCGGTATGTTGGTGGCAGTCAGCATGGAGGTAAGTGGGATTTACCGCCAATGTCATAATGAGGGCCTATATTTGGAACTAATACATTGCAATAAAGGTTCTTTGATTATATTCCCATGTCAAACCCCCCCTTGATGGACCAACTCAGTCTCCCTTTTTTGCAATGCATAGATGCATACTAGTGCTACACATCACTGTGAAATTGCTTGGGACTGCACAAGCTACATAAAGAAAGTCACAGAGAATGCTAACTTACTGATATCACTAATTCATTATGGTGACAGGAGGACATTGCAATGGATTCTTAAAAAATCAGCCAAAGTGAGCAACAACAAGTACGATGAGGTAGTGCAGAGCACCTGCCTAGCTTAAACTGGATCACATATTAATATTCTTAATGAAAACTAAACTTAACTTACCTCTGAGAGTGAGCAACATGCTATTTTGAAAAAAAGTTAGCATTGTAGAACACAAACACAACAAATAATATAGTTAATACTCACCATGCCCTGGAATCTCAATGCCTAGCAGGTCGAGCATGTCCTGCTCCCCATTGAGGATATCCACCCAGTGGTGCGTTAGCTGTTGGGTGGTGCACTGCACCTGGCTGGTGCACCACACACACCTGCTCACCCTCCCCAAATGCAGCCAATGCTCCCAGAGGGGGTACCTGCATCCATGCCTGCTGCCTGCTGCCAGCATGAAGGGAAGGTGGTGCTGCTTGTGACAAAAACACTCTACCACCTCCACCTCACACCTTGGCAGCACCACCACCCACAAGGTAGATGGCTGCTGCTGGCTGTTTGTGGGGGGCCTGGCGCCACTCCTCCCCTGTTCGCCACCCTACTTTGCCACGGTGCTGAGTTGGGTGAAGATAAGAAACAGGAAAAGGACAGAAGAAAGGAAGGAAGAAATAACTATGGAAGTAAAGGGAAAAATAAACAAAAATATAGAAAGCATAAAAAAATGAAAAAAAGTATAAATACACAGACACAAAAACATACACTAATACAATAAATAATAATGAAAGGTAGAATAATTAGGAGGGTGGAGGATTCAAAAGTTTAGAAAGGGAATCCATTTTTTTTTAAAAACAGGCCCAGCACCATGAACACAGTAGGAAAACAAGATGCCCGTGCCCATGTGAACCACGTAGTGCTGTTCACATGTTATTTTGAATGCAAGGATGTTCTCTGCATTGCATTTAACATAAAACACAACTCCAACGGGTGCAACGGGAATTTCTGCCTGCCTGCAGAACTCTGCAGAGCATGGCAGCTTTTTATCCACTTTGGGGAGTCACGCATAGCGTAACTCCTCAAACTCTAATCAAGGTCTACTAAGAATGGGAAGTCTTTTAATTCACCATTTAAAAAATCAAAATGTACTGCAAGCCATAATTTTGCAAGCAACTACAGGAAACAAATATAGGAACATTTGTGTATCAATAGATGACACTTTGACTACTGACTCTATTCTCAACATTTCTATTCTCAGTCCACCTCTCAAGACTGAGACACTGGAGCTACATAGGATGATTATTAAATATATTTATTGTATCATGTATGTCTTGTATCATAAGTCAATATATTACCCACTAATAAATCACTACATTTCAACACTCAAGATTTCCAGCAGTCTAAGGGAATTAGACCTAAACTCTGACCAAGAAAAAGCATTTCTTAACCAAACATTGAACAGCATTTCCAGTCTTTATTTACTTTCAAAAGTCACTGAAAATGTACTTTTTAGAAATTTTCAATACATTTTTAATGCTCGTGGCTGGTTAGAGTCCATTTCAGGCATCAAGACTGAACTGGTGTCATTACCTCATCTGTGATCTTTCTATATGTGTCCTCAACGGTAGATTTCAACGCTTAGGTTGTAGGCAGAATTGGCTTTCAAGGCAGGTTGGCTTTCAAGTGGTTTAGATCCTTTTTGTCAAACAGAACACAAAAGACTTGCCATCCTCAATCACAAAAACTAGCAGAGGGGAATAGAGTCTTGAGCCCCACAACAAAATAATCAGCCAGGAATTTGAATGGTTTGCTAATCTACAGTACGATGGAGCTATGCATGAATCAGTAAGGATTGAAAAGCTGTCCAGAACATCCTAAAGGCCTTAAAGGGAAAATAATCAGACTTCAAAAAACAATGTAGACAAACCTAAAAAACAGATTCAGTTCCAACATCAACAGCAGGAATCCTGTATTGAATAATCCAGACATAAAGTCAAAAAAACATCTGGCACATATTTGCAAAATTTACAGGAAATAACTACAGAATATCAATGCTAAAATCACTGCAGACAATAAAATCCAAATTGACCAACAATACAAAACACTTCAAACAATAAATCAAACTTTAGTATTTCACCATTCCTTGAGGTACCTGAACAAAAGCCCTTGATCAACCATTAAATAACATCTCACATGCAGACAGAAAGCAAAAACTCGAGGTTTGGTTTTAAAATCAAACAACTAATGATGCCTCCTTTTTTCTGAAGGGCTGTGAGCCCCAGCCCTAAAACGTTTTTAGCAAAATGCTTCAAGCAGTTCAGTAGCTTGTGGTCATTTATTTGCCTTGATGTTCCCAGCCTTTGAAAGCAAGCTCAACTGAGCCCTTATATAAATTTAAAAATGGGAACTTCTAGACCTTACATACTGCAATCTTCTTAATCGTATAAATGCTGAGAGCAAACCTTTTACTAAGAGTACCTTCAACCACATTGAAAATGGATCCTAGAAAATTACATCCTTTCATTTACTCACCCATGGAGGAAGGTTCCAGGAAAAAAATGTCAACCATTTACCACATTTTCAATCTTTGCCCAGTCAACAAATAACAAATATTTCTGTGAGAGAAAGAAACACTTTCTACTATTTGTTTAAACTTCACACAGACCCTTGACTTGTTAGACAGAAACCTCCTGTAGGAACAATTGAACAATCTTCAGATATATCAGTACTGTTAAAACACTTGGATGAGTCCCTACTTGATGTAAGAGCCATAGTTCAGAGCCTGAGTAAGAGACAGAAGAAGTCACAATTTCCACCCAATTTCGGTATAAAAAAGAAATGCCTACTGCCATCCCTACTGTTAAACCTTTATACTAATGAAATATATCTTAATAAATTAGTAGCCGCCTAAGTGGTGCTCCGAATTGGAGAAATAAAAAACATCCCCTCCTTTGCTCTGATGACTCACTCCTATTAGCCCAAGCCCAAACCACCTTTCAAGCTCAACTGAGAGCTGTGGAATAGTATTAGGAAAAGAACTAGCTGAAAATCAAGATTTGTCCATATCGAGAATTACAGTATGAGGTCCACGCAATAGAGATACCACACAAATCCACTCCTCCCTGGACAGTAACAGAACCAATTTCAATTGTTTGGGTGTTACTATCTCTAACACTCTCAGCTAAATCTTTCATGTGGAAGAGGTGTTCAGCCAAACTGAGGAAATAACCTGTAAAATCGACACTGAGGCCCATATTTATGAGATCTTTGCACCAATGTTGTGCCTGTTTTTGTCATACAACAGCGGTGCAAACCACTGTATCATAATAAGGAAGCCACGCAAAGCCACTGTGCATGGATTTAAATGGCCTCATAAATATGGAGTAAGGCAAGGCAGCGGAAATCACTGCGTTGTCTTACTCTGTGCTAGGGAAGCATTCCTTGGCATTGTGGTAGGTGTTCCCATGCAACACCCATGGATTTTGATGCAGCCCCAGATTTACAAGACATTGTGAACCCAAAGATGCGAAGTGCATGCGCAGTGCAGGGGCCCCCAGAGGTGCCCCGGTGCACCCCTTCCGCCAGCCTTTCCCTGGTGGGGAAACCCGCCAGGGAAAGGCTGGAGGCTGAGGAAACATTATCCGAGGGGCAGCACCGCTGTCCTGTCGGATAATGTTTACGCCCGCCACCAGGATGCCTGATGGAGGCAGCCTGGTGGTGAGTGAGGGCTGCCGATGGCGGCCCTCATGGGGTTCTTTATGTGGCAGTGTGGCCCGCCATGCCGGCTTGCGGATTCACCCGCCAACAGCGGCATGGCAGGCCACATCGCCACGTTCATAATGAGGGCCCTAGGTGTGCCTCTGCCCTCCTAATTGTATCCAGGAGGGAGTTCTCCAATATCCCCGTCACCACAGGGAAGGTTGGTTGCCCCACCTGACCTTCTTAGTCCCAGGGATCCTTACCAGAAAATGACCTGCTGATCTCAGTGGGTACCTGGGGACATACCAATTCATGCCAGCCCCCAGAAATCCTGAGCCATGATAATAAAGGGCCCTATGCACCAAACAAAGGGCTTTGAACGCCACCCGTTTCCTGACAAGAAGCCTATGCAGTCAGCGCAGCCCTTCCAACACAGAAACATGTTTGGGAAGTCCAAGGATTAAGTGAGCAGGAGCATTTTGAATCATTTGCAGTTTGTTCAGAGAGAGCTGATTAATATTCAGGTACAGTGCATTACAATATCCAAGCCAAGATGTGATAAGGGCTAGAACCACCGAGATCCTGATTTCCTGCGGAAGAAGCAGAAGAATTTTCTTCAAAATACAGATCAACCAAAAACATGCACTGATTGGCCTATTCACCTGGATGTCAAATGATAGTGCATTGTCAGATCATACCCCCAGATTTTTTACTGCTGAAATATTAACAGGTAGAGCACCACAACTCTGTGGTCACCACTCCTAATTCCAAATGACATTATCCAACTCAAAAACTACATTCTCAGTTTTTTGCCATTCATTTTAAGCCAATTCATCTTCATCCAACCACTGGGACCGGATGCAAGGTATCATCCCTCTTCAGCCAGGCTAGTTTGAATCCAGTGGAACATTGAGCAAGAGACTCAAGTCTGGGTACACCCTGGCCACTTCAAACACTCACCCCTGTCACAGATCTGGTTTAAATCCATCGCTCGCCATCCCATCCCAGTTTGGACCCAGCCAAATGCAAATCCGCCGTGACCCTGCCCCTCATGGGAACAGTCCAGCCTGAACTGCCAGGCCAGGTCCTTCTTGGATGGGAAACAAGCATCCTGGGACCCATTTGGGGTATCACCCATCATCAGCCAGGCTAGCTTGGATTCAGCGCCCAGTGAGCAATGGACCCAAACCTGGGCATACCCTGGCCACTTAGGGTGACTCTAGCAACACAAAAGGATGTTGAAAGGACCACTGAAACTTTTCAAACACTCAGCAATTTCAGCTGAGCAGTTCCCATGCTGACTATGCATCACACAGTGGCAGTACCAAAGGGGATGTTGCAAAGACCAGCATCACCACTGCAGCCGCAAGTCAAATCCACACAGCTGCGGAGATGCATTTGTTTTGCTCGGGGATGAGCCGTCTAGTACAGTAGATGTGGCTGTTCCGCTGGAAATACAGAGGCTGGCAGTGCACATTAAGCCCACTTCCAAGGGTCCAAGACTGGGGTGACACCACTTGGAAGAGTAGACTCACAGATGGCAGAGACCAGGAGCAGATGCAATGTTGTAGGAACGCTGTTGTGTCCCTGAGTGTTCAGATCAGAAGGCCAGTCAACTATGCCTTGGAGTCACACTGGATTCTGGATTCAAAAGATGCAAGTCTAGTCCTTCTCACCCAGGCAAGGAGGGAAGCAGTCAGCAGGTCAGTAAAGCAGTTCAGCAGAGTTAGGGGTAAAACCATGCCAAAATTGCCAGGTCTAAAACTTGTGCTCAAAAATGAAAGTAGGGAGAACTACCAAATCCCTGGGAGTTCTCTTCACTAAGGCAGAAGAACCTGGGGAAACTATCAGCACTTGTGTGGTCTGTTTCAGGAAGGTGTTCCACCAAAAATTGCATTCCATGTAGATAGATGAACACCTTAAAAGTTTGGGGTTCTCACGTCTCATCTGCATGAGCCATCTGAGGGGTCTGTGGCCTGGCTGAACCTCGAAATGAGTACCAAACAGGTATTCTCTCTGCTTCTTCAGTGTCAAGGCCACTGGAAAGGCTTCCCTGTCTATTGCATTCCACCTCTGATCCCAGGGAAATAACTTTCTACTGATGAAGGCTACATATTGATTCAGGCCCTCTTTGTTTAGCTGTTAGAGCACAGACCCTATACCATGCTGTAAGGTGTCTGTCTACATAACAAACTCTTTGCAGAAGTCAGGGACTATGAGCATGAGTGCTGCGCACATGACCTCCTTCCGGTTTTAAAGGCGATCTGACACACCTCTTTCCAGATCACCTTACATGGTTGCTTCTTGGAAGCCAGCTCTGTCAAGAGTGCAACAATGGTGCCATACCCTTTGACAATACTCCTGTAGTAGTCAGTGAGGCCTAAGAAGTCTCTCACCTCTGTCTGGGTCGTGGCGAGTTCTAAGACCAGAATGGATTTAATCTTGACATGGAGAGGCTGCACCTTGCCTCCCCTCCCTTGGTGCCCCAAGTAGACCACTGAACCCTGTCCCAAATTGCTCTTACTAGCCTTGATAGTCAGGCCTAACCTCTGCAGAGTGTGAAGCACTTCTGTGATCTGACATAGGCTGTTCTCTGAGCTAGAACTGAAGACCGCAATGTCATCTAGGTAGGCGGCACCGAAGTTCTTAAACCCAGCCAGGATCTGGTTGAGTAACCTCTGGATGGTGACAGCAGTATTCTTCAACACAAGTGGCGTTACCCAGAATTGGAAGTGCCCTTCTGTAGTAGAGCACACAGACCTCTCTTTAGCCACCTCAGCAGCTCTGGCTATTACACCACATCTTCATCTAGCATTTATCTTATTCCAAGAACATCAAGGAGAAAGGAATCACTGACTACATACTTGAGTGTGTGATTCAGTTTGGTGTGGTTGTATATAACTTTCAACCAACGCGAGATGGTTCGGTAGTTTAAAGAATATTTAAAATAAACAGAACATGAAGTAGTTGTGTGCATGTGGTTAAATAAGGTAGTCCCTGTGGGTGTCACATGGAGCATGTGGGTGAAGGCAGCACAACGTGCCTGGGTCCCACACAAACTAATAGTGTCAATGTGCGTTTGTGTGTGTAAAGACGCCCAAGTCTGCTTGGGTGCCACATTGAAGTAGCGTGTTGTCATCAAAAAGGGTATGGGGGAGGAATAATATCAATTTATGTGAATGAGTAACGCATGCTATTAATGGCACTGAGAGACTGGAGATCTGCTGCATGACGTTCTATTGAAAAGCACCATATTACTTTTGTTATTATGAGCATTGTTTTGCTCAGTCTGTTTCAGTATACCTCCTGGAATGCCAGCCTAGACAGACATGCCAGAGGTACCCAGCATCCTTAGATCACACTACACTATGTAAGCAGCCGCTGTCTAGGTGATGCAAACTCACCCCAGAACAGCAAGCAACCCGTGGTCTAAATTAGCCAGGGTAATGTTTAAAAACAGCTTAATATTGTTGCTAAGAACACATATCCTTTGCATGTGTGTATGTATCAGTATGTGTGCTAAGGACCACACAATATTGTATATAACTGTGCCAGCTCCTGAGAGGCTCCAAGGGAGTTTCTGGCATCTTATTGCTTCAGCCTCTCACTGTCGTAGGGGCTGTACATTGTATATGCCATCACCTCCCTTCACCATTGCACGTGTGGCTCTGTAGCCTTTGTTACTCTAACACCTGTTTAGTGCGCCACCCTTTAATACTACTCCCAGGACTGGGTAATCTATTACTATGCCTGTTACTGTGGTTGGACCTGTACACTGCCAGCATTACCATGCCAGACACTTGTATACCCTCTTGTACCCCAGTAGTGAATCTGGAGCCAAGGTAGGAAGGGTGTAGTGTTGTGTGAGTTAGCAATGACAGCACCCTTTTGGCGCCTGATTGTAGGAAGCTGAAACTCTATAAAGTGTATTAGGATGGAGTACACCATGCAGAGAATCCAGTGGATCCCCAGTTGGTTTTCAGAGGCAAAAGTAGATAGGTCTAATGCTCTATTTCTGGTAGTGTGGGTGAGCAGTTAGGCTTATCAAGGAGTTGTGTTATAGTCACAAAGGCAATGAGACACACACTCAAAGAATAAATCTGGACCAATTTAGAAAAATAACAAGTCTTTTGATATATGTTTCAAACCCAAGAACTTTGTAATCAGGTAAGTAGACTTTTAAGCATAAATACTTTGCAGTTTCAGAAATCAACAATTAGTTCAATTTTCAGAATTATTTCAGTGTTATCCTATGGAGGGAAACAATGTACAGCAAACACAGGGTTATTAATGACTTACGAGGTCCAGCTCAGGAAGCAAAGGTAAGTAATGGGCACTGATCGGAACCATACCAGCATGTCACACTGGGCAGCACTGGGGTGGCCCGGTGCAGGGGTGCAGTAAGGCGTTAGATGCCCAGTGGTTCTCTATGGGAGTTGGACCTGAGTTGTCTTCTTGGGCAGAGTCCGGCGAGGTCAGCAGACAGGCAGGTAGGGCTGGTACTGAGTCAGCTGCTTCTTCTTTTCCTTTTCTGCAGGGGTGCGATTCTTATTTGTCCTTACTTCGTAGGTCATCACCATCTGAGTTCGAGGGTTCAGGGGTGCCACCTAAGTACTCAATAAAGGTGTGTTAAAGGGTGTGCCAGGTAGTCTGACCACCTTTAGAGTAATGACACCCTTCTTATGACTACTTTCCCTCGGAATTGAGCATAACTCTAATTCTAGTGGCCCAATTCATTCCAAACAAGATGGAGGAATTTAAAAAGTAGTGTCAACTTTAGCTCGTCCACCTTCGAAGTGGGACTGGCATGGAGTGAGCTCACCTCCTAATCTGCACAATTTTCCCTCCTGTGCTGCCATCCAAAGTGGGGTCAGAACAGGAGAGTTGGTCATCTCCACCATCTGGAGAGACCTGGTCACATTTCAATGGCGGCTAGGGTAGGTTTTGAGGGGCACCTCTAAGGTGCCCTCTAGGTGCAGTTATCAGTGCGCCTACATGGGCACTTACTGTCATCCATGAGGATGGCATCAGCTAGGATGAATTATTCTGAGATGTTTGGTACCAAACATTCCTATATTCAGAGAAGTTATCATGTAGCTGTGGAACTCACTATGTCTGAGAATCTACAAAGACAAAGCTGGGGTACATCTGCTTGTGCCGATATGCCCTCACATATAATATAATGTACCCCTGCCTTAGGGCTGTAAGTCCTGTCAGAGGAGTGACTCACATATGTTGCATCCAGTGTTAGGGGGCATGGCACAGAGGCTGTGTACCATGCAGTGTTTTCACTTTTGTATGCACCAAGACATGTAACCTGCATTGCCAGCACTGTGTGCACTTAGTGAGAGAGCCCCTGAGGGTGGCACAATTCATGCTGCAGCCCTCAGTGGCCTCCTTTAGTACCCCAGGCCCTAGGTACCAGAGGTGCTATTTACTAGGGACTTACAGTGGTATCTAACGGTTTTACCAATTGGGAAAAACAACTCTGCACTTTGGGGGAAGAGAACTGGCTCTGGGGACCTGATTAGCAGGGACCCAGGACACTTTCAGTCGAAATTACACCAGAAACCAGGCAAAAATTGGGGGGTGACCATGTCAAAAGCAGCACTTTCCTACACTGATGAACTCTAGAATTGTGATGTAAATGTGGGAGTGTAGTGAAGAAAATACAGGTTACGAATGTTGAGTTTTTGGTTATACACAGATGAAGAAAGATGTGTAAGATCAAGCTCTGTGTGCCGTATTTATTTATGAGTACCCAGGCTGGGGAGGACACTAATGCTGGCAACCAGATAAGGGGTACATGATCAGAAGATCAACAGTTCTCTCCTAGAGAGTTTGCAGTGGTCCAGCAAACTGCTTGTTCATGCCACATGTGCCTCAGTCAAAGTGGAGAATCAACATCCGGTATATGTGGAGTTAAAGTGCATTTCTAGCCAGTACAAGACCTTCAAAGAAAGTGAAGGCCCTACCAAAAGATTTATTAATCTTTGGTCAGAAAATTGCTAATATGACCAAGATAAGAGGAACGACGCCACAACTTATCACAAAGCTGTCATTTATACAGTACAATAACACTAAAGGCAGTGATAATCAAATACAGAATGGGCAATCAGCAGCAACAGCTAATTATAAAAGAAGCACTAAGAGGCAGAGATTAACCAGGTTTAAGAAAGTGTAAAGAGATGCCAAAAAGCTAAGTGGTCCAGATACAAGAAACAGTCACCTGCTTATCAGAACCAGGATAAGGAGAGTTATCCCACCTCAGTACCAGGTGCTGTAACCTAAGAAGAACGACAAGGGTTGTGCTTACAAGGCTGGTGGGTTCTGTCAGACTGACTGAAAGGCCGCAAGCGGCAGTAGGAATAGTGGACATCTGTTTTTCAAATGGCCACAAAGAAAGAGGCCACAGTTCCACAAACTGTCCAATATTATCCAGAGGCCAGTGTATCACAAAGTCTCAGATATGGTGTGCCTAAACTAGATTGCAGTGATCAACAACCAGTGCAAGAAATAACTTCTCTCTCAGTGTCAGCAAGTTCAACAAATGGTTATAATGCCTCTGTTTTCCTGAATCCACCACAACCACCATTCGATACTGCCAAAAAGCAAAATATTGGCAACAGATGGACTGCCTGGATAGAAACGTTTGATCATTTCACTGATGCACGCTCGGTGTCAGCAAGTTCAACAAATGGTTATAATGTCGCTGTTTTCCTGAATCCACCACAACCATCATTCGATGCTGCCAAAAAGCAAAATATTGGCAACAGATGGACTGTCTAGATAGAAACGTTTGGTGATTTAATTGATGCACTGGAAGAAGCAAACAACAAAAAGATTATCAAGTACCTCAAGACTCTTGCCGGTGCAGGTATAAAGGAAGTTATAAAGAAAATGCTGCGAGCTGATGGAGTTATGTACCATCAAATCAAAAAAGCCTTGAATCTCAAATTTAATCCAATTCCGGATGTTGATTATGGAAGGTATATTTTCAGTTATGAATGACTGAAAGTCAATGAAACAATTGTTGAATTTGTTGAGAGGCTGGATATACTCATCAAACACCATAAGTTCAATAAATTTAATGATGAGGAGGCTATACATCTCAGAGTTATTGATGGATGCCTGTCAGATTCCTTCAGATGACAAATGTTGAGAGAGTCTCTTAGTCTGGAGAGAATGCTCATGGCTGCTAGAGCTGAGGAGCATGCAGATCAACAAGCTGCTGACACGGAGACAAGAGGTGCCCAGAGTGAGTCAGCCATGAACATGAAAAGTAAACTAAAGCCCAAGGCTGATGTCTCGACAGAAAAATAAGTTGTGTTTCAGGTGTGGATTTTCTTTTCCACACAAAGGTAAATGTTCTGCCATGGACAAATATACAAAGGCCGTAAAAAGGAGAAGATTTTGTAATGGTTTGCAAGTCAAAGGAAGAGCTAAGTGCTTTTCAAAAAGAAAACAAAATGGAAGCCCGAACGTTCCAGAAGTGTTGTTCTATGCACACCCACAAGGTCAAGCTGCAACACCAGCTGAGGCAAATCGACACCAAACAAAGTTGAACATCAACTAAATATTCTTCAAAAAGTTCCTCAGTATCAATGTCAAGTGAAAGTGAAGAAGATGGATGTGCAATGTCAATGTTTATCTCAGAAAGACATGTGTATGTCGGACTATCTGCATGAGAAGAAAAATGCGAGTCAAAGAAAAGCTGATAAGTTAAAGCACGAAGGTCATTCAAATATTGTCCTAAGATTACACTGAAGATAAATGGCTGCTCTATATGCTTTAATATAAACAGCGGTGCGTTGATAAACATTATGCATGAAGAGAATACAATGAACTGTCTCCATTGCCCCATCTGATGCCATCTAAGACTAAAGTATATACATGGGCTGCATCAATGACTTTAAAGAGTCAGGGTTCATTCATAGCAATGATAAAACAGAAGAAAACAAAACTACAAGCACCCATTCAAGTACTTCAAAGTATTGCATCAAGTTTCTGTTTACTGGTCTTCAGTACAGCTGCTGAAATTGAACTGGTATCGATGAATTACAACATGAATGCTCATCATTAAATAATAAGTCAGTTCCATTTGTTTTTTTCATGGGTTAGGAAAACTTAGGACTATGAAATTACAATTACATATTAATGAGGATGTGCGTTGTGTTGCTTAAAGACACAGACAAATTGCATTTCATTTACAAGACGCTTGAATGCTTACTCAAACATGATATCATTGAGCGTTCTACTGGTCAATCGTCCTGGGTTTCTCTCATAGTGGTAGTGCCTAAAAAGGACATTGAAAGAGCCATATGCAGTGGTGTTGATTTGAGTAAAGCTAACAAGGCAATTGAACTACAGAATGACATCCAGGTCTGCACATTGCCAACATGATCACACAATTGAATGATGCGAAAGTCTTCTTTCGCCTTGATCTGGCCAAAGGATATAATCAATTGGAACTTGAGGAGAATAGCAGGTACATTATCACCTTTTCTAAACATATTGGTCTGTTTTGATATAGAAGACTATAGGCCAGAAAATACGAGTCAAAGAAAAGCTGACAAGTTAAAGCACAAAAGTAATTCAAATATTGTCCCAAGATTACACTAAAGATAAATGGCTGCTCCATACGCTTTATTATAAACAGTGGTGCATTGATAAACATTATGCATGGGGACAAATACAATGAACTGTCTCCATTGCCCCGTCTGATGCCGTCTAAGATTAAAGTGTATACATGGGCTGCATCAATGCCTTTTAAGAGTCAGGGTTCATTCGTAGCAACGATGCAACACAAGAAAACAAAACTACAAGCACCCATTCACGTACTTCAAGGTACTGCGTCAAGTGTCTGTTTACTCATCTTCAGTACAGCTGCTGATATGGGACTGGTATCGATGAATTACACCATGAATGCTCGTCATTAAATAATAAGTCAGTTCCATTTGTTTTTTCATGGGTTAGGAAAATTTAGGACTATGAAATTACAATTGCATATTAATGAGGATGTGTGTCATGTTGCTCAAAAACACAGACAAATTGCATTTAATTTACAAGAAGCTTGAGCACTTATTCAAACACAGTATCATTGAGTACTCTACTAGTCCATCGTCCTGGGTTTCTCCCATAGTGTTAGTGCCCAAAAGGACAGTGAAAGAGCCATATGCATTGGTGTTGATCTGAGTCAAGCTAACAAGGGAATTGAACTAGAGAACGACATCCAGGTCTGCACATTGCCAACATGATCACACAATTGAATGATGTGAAAGTCTTCTTTCACCTTGATCTGGTCAAAGGATATCATCAATTGGAACTTGAGGAGAATTGCAGGTACATTATCACTTTTTCTACACATATTGGTCTGTTTCGATATAAAAGACTATGGGCCACATGTATAGCCTTTTGTTTTGTGACTCGCAATTTGCTATCCGTTTGGGAATCCCAAATTGCAAGTCGCAAAACAAAATGTACAACAGTGTTAAGTACACTGTTTGCAATTCCCAATGGGGTCACAAATTATCTACCCCATCAACATCCATGAGGTAGGCCGCAATTTGCGACCCCATTTGGAATGGTCACACTCACCAGAATGGTGGCCTGCTGGGAACAGCAGACCACCATGTCTGTGACAGATTTTTGAATAAAGCACTGTTTTTTAAATGCGGCCTGGTTTCCTTAAAAGAAACCGGGATGCGTTTTAAAAAGAAGAATGAAAAGATTTATTTTCCTTTTTTTTAGCGTAGGCAGTGGTCTGTGAGACCATTGCCTGCTCTGAAAAAATACTTTCACTACCACTGGGATGTGAGGACACCTTCCTATTTGTGAATGGGTTGAAACCAATTTGAATTGGTATTAACTCCGATTATTTTACAACTGCATTCACGGTCACAAAACAATCATACATACCATTCAGATTCAGTATTAAGAAGGGACCCCCTGAATATGCCCCTTCCTAATACGGAATCGCAATACCCAAATTGCAATTTCGTAACAAGTTACTGATTCGCACTTTGGGATTTGTCCATCCCAAAAAGCATTTGTCTAGTCGCAAACTGTCGGATTCTGCGAATTGGCAAATGTGAGACTAGACAAATGCTTTGTACATGCAGCCCTATGTTTCGGTGTATCATTCACTGCAGAGCATTTTTCAAAATGTCTTTCAACATATCATACAGCCTGGCCTTTCATGAATGCTTTCAATTATAGTGATGCCATATTAGTTTTCGTAGCTACCCAACAAGAGCATGATAAAACTCTCACACGAGTGTGTCATTTACTTGCTGATGCAGGTTTAACTTTGCATACTGAGAAATATGAGTTTCACAAGACGAAACTCAGATTGTTTTGCCATATATTTTCTGATGGGGGTATGACACTCGATCCCGCTAAAGTGCAAGCCTTTTCAACTGCCAGTCCCGCACAAGATGTTGCCATGTTACGTTCATTTCTTGGCATGGACAGTGACTGTTCCAGATACATACATGACTTTGCCAAAGTGACTGCTCCTTTAAGAGACAAAATAGAATGTTTTATTGGTCACACAAATGCAAGCAAAGCTTTAAGAAAATCAAACAAGCCATTGAGAATGCCACTGAAATGGCACACTTTGATCCAAAGCTTCACACAGAGGTTGTGTTGATGCCAGCCCTGTTCGGTTGGGCATATTCTTTACCCAGAACAGTGGACACCCAAATGCTCAAAGGCATATTGTGGCATATGCAAGTAGAAGTTTGTCCCTTTCATGTTTGTGACCGATCATCAAGCATTATTGACTATCTTTGGCAATCCAAAGGCCAAGATGACACCCCGCTTTGAAAGTTGAGGGTCTACAATTTCAGTAATATAACTACACAATTGTGCACCGTCCAAGTAAAGATCATAACCCAGCTGACTGCTTTTCATGAGAGGGAGTACAGTGTCATGGTACCCATGCCAAGACGGCTGAAGCTCACATAAATTTCACTGTGAAATCCAACACATCTACAGCCATTTCATTGGAACAAATTGTTACTAACACCAGTAAAGATAGTGACACGTTAAAACTGAAGGGCATAATTACACATCAGTCTTGGAATTAGCAAACTCAACCACTTGCAAGTGAAAATGAATGCCAGAAATTCAAAAGTGTCAAAGGTGAACTGTTCGTTACTCAAGAAGGTATTATTTTACCAGGTTCGAGAGTTGTTATTTCAGAGAGTCTGCACCAACAGATAATTGAAGTAGCCCATGATAAACATCGTGGCCACTAAACAAGCTATCAGAGATCGAGACTGGTTTCCTTATCTGGATTACCGAGTTGAAAGAGAATTGAAGGTCTGTCACTTATGCAATTGCCTAGCTGCGAAAAACACTCAACACACCTTAAAAATGTCTGAGTTGCCAAAACATGTATAGTAAAGAAGTGCTGTTGAGTACTTTGGTCCTCTTGACAATGGACATCACCTTACAGTGGTTGTTGGTGAATACTCCCACTTGGTATATTATCTCTCATCTATCACTCAGGAAAGAGTTGAGAGATTAGATGGCATTTTGCAACATGGGGTGTTCCTTCCATCTTAATGTCTGACAATGACCTACCTTTCAACAGCAGAGAATTCAAAGACTTACTAAGTCATACTAATGTGAAGCATCAGAAATGTAAACACCTTTTTGGCCACAGGCAAATGGCCTGGTTGAACGCATTATGAGTACACTCATGAAAGGTGTCCAGTGTGCTACGATAGAGAAGCTCGACCTCAAGACAATCTTACATTCTACCCTTAGAGCTTACCGTTCAACCCCTCATTCCACAACAGGTGAAAGTCCTGCTACATTAATGTTCACATGAGAGCCATGATGACCAAGTTATCTCAATGGACCAATGAAAGATCCACTACTGAGGATGAAACTCATGAAAAGGAACGTGGGTCATAAACAGAAAATGAAAGTAATTGAATATAAGCAAAGGTGTGCTAAGAACATTACTTTCGCCAGAGGAGATCGATTGCTTATCCACCAACAGAGAAAATGCAAATCTGATGTTCCTTTTGATGCTGAACTATTCCAGGTCATCACTATTAAAGGATACATGGTGACTGCCCAACTTCTCAGAAAGTCCATTGCGTGAGATTCTTCGCACTTCAGACATTTGGTGCATCACTCATCAATCTCTGATGTCCCTGCAGAGACTGGTACAGAGAAGAGTATTGGAAACTCCCTGACTGCTGATGTTCCTACATCACCAGTGCAGGTCACGGACAATTCTCCTGACTTTTCCGAGTTTCCAGAGACACGATCAGGACGTGTAATTAGAGCTCCATGACAACTCATTGAATAATTATAATGTGTATATCTGTAAAAGGGGGAGATGTAGTGTCATGTGAGTTAACAATGACAGAACTCTTGTGGTTCTCTGTGGCCTCAGTAGATCTGTGACATAAGTGCACGAGTATAGTGAAGAGAATGCAGGTTTGGAATGTTGAGTTTGTGGTTACACAGACACAAAAAATATGTAAGATCAAGATCTGTGTGGCATATTCATTTACAAGTACCCAGGCTGGGGAGGACACTGCACTCTGTGAACTTCAAGACTTTCTTTGAAGTCTCCCCCAATTCAAAGACATAACTGCCTGTAAGTACTGGACCCATGATAGCACAACTTCAGCATACGTCCAGACCTATGGCCACTGTGCCAGGAAGCAGAGAATGTTCTGTGCTGCTCAAGAACTGCTACTCTGCTGGACCTGTTGTTTGCTGAATTCCTGCCTTGTTGTGTTGCTCTGCTGCCTGCTGCTCTCTTTCTGTCTAGGTGAGAAGGACTGGACCTGCATCACTTGACCCCAGAGTGATTTCAAGGGCTTGCTGGCTTGCCTCCTGTTTTCTGAGTCTCAGGGACACAAAATAATTACATCTTTTCTGTCCCAACCCTTGGGCTCACATGTTTGTTAGTCTATCCTGTGAGTCTGTGAGTGGCATCATCCCAGTCCTGGACCGTGGGAGGAAGACCTAGGGGTTTGTTCTAGTGGAACTGATGCATCCTCTGCTGCAAGAGCAGAATCAATGAGCCTGTTACAGGAACCGGATTGGAGCATCACACTCAGAACCACTGCATTGCACTCACAACCACTGGTTCAGAATCAATGCATCACTGCCACCACGTACAGAAGCTCAATGCATGTCCTTTATAGTGCAGAGAATCCAGGTGCATTGCATTCAGAACAACCAATGCTCAGAACCAGCACCTCACTCACAGAACCGTTGCACTGCTGCCGTTGTGTGTAGAAATCTTAAGCATCACCCAACTGCGTGGAGATCAAAGACGCATCGCTCAGCTGCACCCTGCATCTTTGCCGATACAAACCAAGAATCAAGGAACTTTTGTTCAGCAGGCCGAATTTGGTCCCTGTATCCCGCCCACACTCCATCATGGTCAGCCTGAACGTTTGACTTAGTCATGGTCCGCAGCAACCAATGAACTCTTTAAGCGCTTTATACTTCTAACTGCTATTTGTTCATTAAATCTTTAAACATTCACATCTCAACTCCTACACACTGGATTTTTGGCATTTTAGTCTTTTTCTATCTATTAAACTAAGTTCTATTTTTCTAAATTGGTGTGTATACTTTTTGTGTGGTATTTTTACTGTTTTACATTTTAAGTGTTGCACAAGTACTTGAAAAATTGCCTCTTAAGTTAAGCCTGACTGATCTGTGCCAAGCTACCACAGGGTGAGGATAATTTAGGTTGTGTAGAGACTTACCCTGGCTAGGATTGTTGTTCCTGCTTGGACAGGGTGCATACATCTGCTAACCATACAAATCAATTTCTAACGCACAATAATAAATTCCTAGCTCAGTCCTGATAGTGTGGCACAGAGCAGTCAGGCTTCACTTGAGGAACATGTGTTAAGCATTTTAGAGTACCAACATGGTTGATAAGTAATAAAAATGACTTGAAAGAAATCCACCACCAATTTATAAAAATAGAGTAGAATTCTTTATGCATTTAGACATCAAAATGAACACGTTTGTATAAGTATAACTGGAGTTATGGATTTTAGAAGGAAAAATCTGTCAGTGTAATTCACTATAGTACATTTTTAACCTTGTGGTCAATGTAGAAAATGGCTAGTGGCAATCGGTCACTTGCAGGTTAAGTCCAGTGGAAAACACTGTGGGTTAAGGTGATGCAGGTCACATTTCCAAGCAACGACAGTCAGCTAAATTTTACCTGGTTCATGGGGCCCAGGTGCAGATTTGTTATGGCTGTCTTTGGTGCTGAAGTGGGATTGCGGGTGTGCTGGTTTTACCGGTTAGACAGTGCTAGTGAGGAAACTGATCAGAATCTTGACAAAAGGGCCACTGAAGTGACCAGGTAAAGATGCTGCTGAATTCCCTTGTGGCACAGCAGTAAACAAAGCTAGTAGTAGCTGTACTGAACACCAAGTGGCATCCTCAGCCCTCGGTTATTTCGACGTCCTGGAGTCTGGGGGAAAATGGAAGACATCTCAAACTTGCTGGAGGTTAGGACTACATTTCCCACAATCCATTAGACCATTTACTTTTGTGTGATCCCTCGGTGGGTTCGAAGGTCAGTGATTCTTTGATTCCAGGAGTTTGCTTTTACCTACGGGCAGCAGGGGACTAATACCTATAGTGCAAGGGAGTTCTGGAGTTGCCTTTGGTACTCAGAGTCAGCGGTGGCCGGCACATTTGCCAAGGGGATGGGCGGAGACAACTATCAAATACTTTCAAACGATTCATCAAATATATACAAAACTATCAATACAATTGATTCTTTAAACCAGACTCAAACTTTAAGCCAAGTCCCTATGGCAAAAAAAAAGAAAAGGGGTCCATTTTTGACCCCGCAGCCCTTGGGACCACCACCTCCATGGGGCTATTTTAGTTGGAGGGGGGCCTTAGGCCCCCCTTATGGAGCCACTGATCGCCATGGGGACCACCAGCCCCCAGGGTTGACTGCTGCTATGTCCCAGGGTGCCCACCTCTGGGACATAGCTGTTTGCTGTAGCTTGGCGGGCAAACTTGCCACCAAGTCACAGCAAACACTCTGCTTGCAGTGAGGGAGAGCTATCAAATAGCTCTTCCTTGCTGCAAGCAGAAGTTTTTCCTGTCTCCCTGCACTTGGAGATGCAGGCAGACAGAAGAAACATTGCTTTCACAGAGAGGGAGCTCCTATAGCAGCTCCCTCTCTGTGACGGCAATGCTGGCTCCCACAGGAGGCCTGGAGCCAGCTGGGACTGTGGGTGCCCTTAGGCTTCCCCCATGGTCCCCAACATTTTGACTGGGTGCCCTGGGGGGCACCCAGGTCACATTACTGGGCAGAGATGCGCCCTGGGCAGGGGGTCCACATTGCTCACTCCCCACATAAAAAAAAATTAGTCTCGGGGCCTGGGGATAGGGACCCCGGGGCTGAGATCAGCCTGGGAAAGGTGACCACGCCACCCTGCTCTCACCCAAAAAAAACAAAAACATTTAGGCCGCACACCGGGGGACTCGGTCCGGCGGGCCAAGATTGGCCTGGGGAGAGGGGCCATTTAGCCCCACTTCCCTAACAAAAAATAATAATATTTAGGCCAGTATGGGGTCCTTGGGGTGTGGGGTCCCTTAGCCCGAGATTGGTCTGGGGAGGGGGGTTGCGCAGCCACCCTCTCCACAAAAAACAAAATATTTATGCCAGGCCCTGGGGCAATGGGGTCCCTGGGGCCGAGATCGGCCAGGGGAAGGAGGGCCTGGCCAACCCCTACTGCGCACCACCTAAGGTCATGTGCAGAGCAGATCAGTGCAGTGCTGCGCAGAGTGGTTATAGGTGTTGGCTGCAGGGCTTGGCGACACGCAACCCACCCACAGACAGACTCAGACTCTCACACACCCACTCACACACCCACTGAAACCCTAACACACCCAATCATAGACCAATACAGACACTGACGTACCCACTCACAGATGCACTAAGACACTGACGCACCCACTCTCACCCCCAGACAAACACTCTCACAGCCACTCTGATACCCAGATACACCCTGTTACACCTATTCTCATGCCCAGAGAGACAGGCCGTGGCCAACTACCACTGCGCACATGCAAAAGTCCATGCACAGCATGGGGTTGGGTAGTTAGTGGGGTTGTCCCCAGGGTCTGTCTGCAGGCCAGGCCTTGAAGCCAACCGCCACCAGGCACGACTTAAGGCCGTGCGTGGCGAAGGTTGGAATAACTTTTAGTGATGAAAATTACTTTATGTTAAAAAAGACATAGAAATTCACTGAAAAGAAACCAAAGGTTACAGTGATGTTATAACTAATTAATAGAATTTAAAAAATCATAGAAATTCACTTAAAAAAACAAAGGTTACAGGGACGTCATAGTTAGGCTCACATTTTAAACGTACCGAACCATAGAAATTTACCAGTTACAGTTAGAGTTATCAAAAGAAAATATAAGTTGTGTCTTAAGGTAATCATTACTTTTGTCATTGTCATGCACTGCTAATTACCCCACAAAATACAGCACTCATGACATCTTTGATAACATCAATGATAAAATCATTGTAACATCTGCAGTAAAATTATCAATCAAATAACTGTGCATGGGGGGTACATGTGCCAGCTCCCGCTAGATGTGGGAAGCTGGCTGGGGTAGTGGGTTCCTTCGGGTTCCCCCTGCTGCCCTCATCCTGGATATGGTGGTTACCCTGGGTGGGCAACAGGGCACTCACTCTTTGTTGGCCAGGCCATAGAAAATTGTGTCCCTGGGTACAAAAATCAGTCCAAGGAGTGGGGGCTGCATGTCCTGTGCCCCCTGTGGATATAGGGACGGCCCTGGGTGATGGGATCCCCGGGCTGAATTCAGCCCTGGGAGAGGGGCTGTGTGCCCCTCTCCCCCTTTTGGAATATGCTCACCCCCTGGGAGATGAGGTCCCTGTGGTCAAAATCAACCCAAGGAGGGGGCCTGCATGCCCCACTCCCCCCTAAATATAGCGGTGGGACCCAAGGATGGGGTCCAAAGAGCCAAAAATGACCCAGGGAGGGGGTCACATACCCCCTCCCCTAAAAAAAGGGATGAGTCCCCAGTGTAAAAATTCGGCCAGGGAGGGGGACAAATGCCCTCTTACCCACAAAATGCGCTGGGCCCCGCGGACCCACATCTCGGAAGCTGCTGAAATTCAGACACCCACACAAGTCTGCCACACCAAAGGTCAGTGATAAACTGGCGAAAACAAAACCTCCACGTCACGCCAACAGAAACACGCCCATGCTATTACGACCCACGAATCCACGCGGCAGTTTTTCAACCGTGGTATTCCATTGGCGGTACACACCGCCGCGCTCAAAATACACACACATCTCCAAAACACCGCCACATTGGACAATTAAAAATACACACACCTGATACACATACAAACACCACTCCCACACACCCAACACAATATAAAACACACACCCACATCACCCACAAACCCCTATGACCCAAAATTAGAGACAAAGGCAACAGAGAGATAGCACAGCAATAGACAACCCCATCACACAGAGGCACACAACACCATCACCCACACAACATCCACGCACAAAACACCCCACACTACTACACATCACCACACTCATCACCACATACACCACCCCACACATCACCTACACCACCCCATGGCACGCCAAAGACATCCAAGGTTTTGAGGAGGAGGAGCTCAGGGTTATGGTGGAGGAAATCATACGGGTAGAGCCACAGCTATTTGGATCACAGGTGCAGCACACCTCTATAGCTAGGAAGATGGAGCTATGGCGAAGAATAGTCGACAGGGTCAATGCAGTGGGACAGCACCCAAGAAATCGGGAGGACATCAGGAAGAGGTGAAACGACCTATGGGGGAAGGTGCGTTACGTGGTCTCCAGGCACAACATCGCGATTCAGCGGACTGGCGGCGGACCCCCACCTCCTCCCCCACAACTAACAACATGGGAGGAGCAGGTCTTGACCATTATGCATCCAGAGGGCCTCAGAGGAGTCGGTGGAGGAACGGACACTGGTAAGTCAAATCTTAACTATCATATCTCCCACCCTACCTGCATGCTATCACACACCCCACCCTCACCCCCTCCCCTATCACTCCAACTCCTCACTAATGTACTAATAACACAAACCACCCATCCCAACACCAGCCCTGCATGACACAACAAAGCATGGACACCCATCACTAAAGCATGCCAACTGCACATACTCATAACAACCCCTAACCATCATCACACAAGCCACCACACAGGAATGCTAGCACTGGGGTACACGCTCACCCACCCATTGCACACCATGATACACACAGATGCAATAATCATGCTTTTATACCCCTGCAGGACCACTACGTAACGTCACCAGACAGGAGGGTCCAGACATCTCTACCTCACCCACAGAAGAGGCCGACAGTGATGACAGCAGCTCTGGCAAACTGGATCCAGATGACCAGCCCGGACCATCGTGGGCCTCGGGACAGTCGGTTCCCCTCGCACAGGCACAGCCCAACACTGACCTTCCACCCTCTGGTAACACCAGCACAGCACCCACCCAGCGGGCCCATACCTCCGTACCCAGGACACGTCAACCAGCTGTGTGTCCACCACTACAGGGAACCCAGGATAACCCACCACCCCAAAAACAACATGGACCTGGGGGCAGTGGTAGTGGGCACACGATCCAGGGGACGGAGGCACAGGAACACAGGGGAACTGTGAGGGCTGCTGTGCGACAGGGGGCGGACAGGCCAAGGGAACCCACTCTCCACGAGGCCCTCTCCTCCATCATGGGAGCATACCACCACTCCCAGGAGACGATGGATGCGGTCCTGGCCAAGTTTCAGGAGACCCAGCGCATGCAGGAGGAACAGTATTTGGGGTTCAGGGAGGAGCTCAGAACCACCAGCTCTGCCCTGGGTACCATCGTAGGGGTGCTGAAGGACATACAGAAGACTATGAGGGACACTCCAAGGGGCCCCTGACACTAGCCTGGATGATGAACTGCCCACCACCTCCGCCGGCGCTAGTGGACAGGACGCCCCGCCACAGGACCACCACACCAGCACCCCACCCCCTGCAGATGGACAACCACACCGCAAGCGGTCCCTGAGATCCAGGAACAGGACAGAGCAAGATGGCAAGACCCTCGCCAGGAAACAAGACCACCCTGATTGTCATCCCACTGTCCCACTTTGTTACCCTGTCCAGATTGGAACTGCCCCAGCTCCACTTCCTATGCTCATATGGGCAGTGCACCTGTGAGACAAATAGACTGGACTCTGCCATGGACATTCCTCCATTATCACCCATCACCATTTTGCCACCCCCTCCAATCATTAGCACTTCAATAAACACCCTTGAACCACAAAACAATTTGGAGTCAGTCTGTGATTTTGAAAATGTGTATTATCTATGACAATGACAAAATCCGTTCGAAAATGTAATGTCAACATACCTATGTCACACATCACAAGCCCATGAAGGATGCAAGCAGATGACACACGTTGGTAACCACACCTGTGAAACCGTAATGGAAATGTACCACTCAGTTAGCAAATACTGCTTCAAATTGACAGACAGGATAGAGGTAGAAGTGTGAAAGTAAATGTAATAGTAAAAAAATTGTTCTCACCTGTGTGTCACTGGAAATATTGCTGTATGACAGAGTCCCTGTTGTCAATGTCTTCTTCCTCTGCTTCCTCCTCATCACTGTCCACAGGCTCCACAGCTGCCACAACACCGTCATCTGGACCATCCTCCTGCAGAAAAGGCACCTGGCGTCGCAAAGCAAGATTGTGAAGCATAGAGCAGGCGATGATGATCTGGCACACCTTCCTTGGTGAGTAGAATAGGGAACCACCTGTCATATGGAGACACCTGAACCTGGCCTTCAGGAGGCCGAAGGTGCGTTCGATCACCCTCCTAGTCCGCCCATGTGCTTCATTGTAGCGTTCCTCTGCCCTGGTCCTGGGATTCCTCACTGGGGTCAATAGCCATGACAGGTTGGGGTAACCAGAGTCCCCTAATAGCCACACACAGTGCCTCTGGAGTTGACCCATTACATAAGGGATGCTGCTATTCCACAGGATGTAGGCGTCATGCACTGAGCCAGGGAACATAGCATTTACCTGCGAGATGTACCGGTCTGCCAAACATACCATCTGTACATTCATCGAATGATAACTCTTCCAGTTCCTGTACACCTGTTCACTCCTGTGGGGGGGGGGACCAAAGCCACATAGGTCCCATCAATAGCACCTATGATGTTAGGGATATGTCCCAGGGCATAGAAGTCACCTTTAACTGTAGCCAAATCCTCCACCTGAGGGAAAACGATGTAGCTCCTCACGTGTTTCAGCAGGGCAGACAACACTATGGATAACACGTTGGATAACATAGGCTGAGACATCCCTGATGCCATGGCCACTGTTGTTTGAAATGACCCATTTGCTAGGAAATTGAGCACTGATAGCACCTGCACTTGAGGGGGGATTCCTGTGGGATGGCGGATTGGTGACATGAGGTCTGGCTCCAACTGGGTACACAGTTCCTGGATTGTGGCACGGTCAAACCTGTAGGTCAGTGGTTCCCAACCTGTGGTCCAAGGACCCCTGGGGGTCCGCAAAGCCTCCTTAGGGGGTCCGCCACTGCTTAGAAAATTAAATAATATTATCTGATTATGTACCCAGCTTTCAGTAATGACTGAGTGGGGGGTCCCCAGGATTCGAATTATGATTCAGTGGGGGTCCCCGGGTTCCAATAATGATAAAGTGGGGGTCCACAGAAGTCAAAAGGTTGGGAACCACTGCTGTAGGTGATGATTAAATGTCGCTCCTCCATTGTCGACAGGTCCACCAGCGATCGGTACACAGGAGGATTCCGACATCTCCTCACATGTCCCAGCTGACGGTGCCTAGGAAGGACAACAGCAACCACAGAGTCAACCAATTCCGAGGTATGTACCCACGGCTACACAGAACACGACACAAAATACAAAAATCTTCCTGTATGTGTGTTGAGTCCAGGCCTAGGTATGTGTGACGCAGTTGTAAATGAAGCCATGTGGGCCCCTGAAATGGCGGATGCCTGACCTCTAAAGTGGGACAATGGGATATGAGGTAACTGTGCTGGCGGTGTACACCGTTGCGGTAGGCGGTCGTAGACCGCGGTGCAATGCTACATTGGTTAACATTGGACGCTATGGGCCCCAGGAGCCAATGACGAAGTGCTCCAGCGGTGATGATACGCACCGCTGCGGACATGACCACCATTTTCTATCTGTTCAATCACTCGATACCTGATCTTTGACAGGAGAGGACCTATACTGCAAGTGCTTCTGTGACCTCGGTCTGGAAGAGACAATGGCACGTGCGTCTGGGGAAAGGGCCCCTGCCTTCACTGCACAGGAGTTGGAGAAGCTCGTGGACGGGGTCCTCCCCCAGTACACGCTACTCTACGGTCCTACAGACCAACAGGTGAGTACATAGGGTGCAAGTTGTATGGGCTATGCCTGTGTGGAGACAGCTGGATGTAAGGAGGAAGGGGGCAGAGTTCTGCGAGTATGAAGGAGTGTAAATGCATGTGCCACATGGCAAGGGCAGGGATGTGGGCCACTCACTACGACGGTGCAGTTGGTAATGACTTCTCTTCTTCCCCTGTACATGTCATGTAGGTCAGCGCCCACCAGAAGAAGGATATTTGGCATGCCATCGCCAAGGACGTCTGGATCCTGGGGGTCCACCACAGACGGAGCACCCACTGCCGTAAAAGATGGAAGGACATTCGCCGCTGGAGCAAGAAGATGGCGGAGGCTCAGCTGGGGATGGCCTCCCAACGTGGGAGGGGTGCCCGTCGCACCATGACCCCCCTGATGTTCCGGATCCTGGCGGTGGCCTACCCTGAGTTGGATGGGCGCATGAGGGCATCACAGCAGACACAAGGGGATGAGTACACTCACATTCTCATGACTTTGCGCGCAGTGGAGGGATCTGGTTGGGAGAGGAGGGCTGTGGTTTTCCCTAGGCCAGGGCGAGTTCCGTAGGCTAGGCCCCTCCGTAATGCAGGCCATATGCCACTTCACCCCACCTCTGTAGAGTGACAAGTACAGGTATACATGCCCCTGTGTCATCTATGTGGGCAGATGACACTCATAGCCATGTAGGCCATATCCCAGGAACTGCATCTGTAGAGGCCAAGAGCACTGCATAGTGCAGGGGGCTGCTGTGTCTGTATTGTCCGCCAACGGTAGCGGTAAGCCATACACTCAACCTGTCTTTCTTCTGTTTCCCCACCCCTTTTTGTGCCCTCCCTGTTCTTTTGTGCATCAGCATCATCAGGCGCAGGTACAGGGGCACCGGAGCACAAGGGGGCTGCATCCCACATGGCCATGGACGGCCACACCACGGACTCGGAATACACCAGTGGGACGGAGGTCGAGGGGAGCTTCACGGCGGTCACCGGATCAGCAACCAGCGACATGGACTCGTCCTCTGATGGGAGCTCCCTTGTGGTGGGGGCAACATCTGTGCCCCCCACTTCTACAGGTACAGCCGCCACCCCCCTACCAGCACCACCCTCCAGCAGCCCCTCAGCCTTCGCCCGTGCCCGCTCATCCAGGAGGCTGGGCATCACCTTTGCCCCAGGCACCTCAGCCCCTGCGCCTGTCACCCCTGCTGCCCTCAGTGAGGAGGCCATTGACCTCCTCAGGTCATTCACTGTTGGGCAGTCTACCATTGTGAATGCCATCCAGGGTGTAGAAAGGGAGTTGCAACACACTAATGCATTCCTGGAGGGCATTCATTCTGGTCAGGCTGCCCATCATCGAACCCTGCAATCTCTGGACTCAGCACTGATGGCAGCCATTGTCTCTGTGTCTAGCCTCCCCCCTCCAACTTCCTCCACCCAGGCCCAATCCCCTGTACCTCTGCCTATCCCAAGCACACCATCAGACCAGCCTGCACACACGTCAAAACACAAGGGCAGCTCAGGCAAACATAGGCACCACACATCCCACAGGCACTCACACAAGCATCACCCACATACAGACACAGCAACATCCACTGCCTCCACTGTGTCCCCCTCCTCATTGTCTCTCTCCTCCCTCCCAGTCTCATCTACACTCTCACCTGCATGCACTACCACTACAGCCACTAGGACTCGCACCAGAACTCCCAGCACCACACCCCGCTCACCTGCACTCACCACCCCCACTACCATTTGCACATCCCCTGTGTCCTCTCTCAGCGTGTCTGTGACGCCCCCTCCCAAAGTACTGAAACGCAGGCACACACACACCCAACATGCATCCACCTCACAACAGCCTCCAGAACATGCACCTGCACCCAAAGCATCAAAAGTTACACCTCCTACAACCAACTCCTCTTCCTCCACTCCCAGACCCCCTCCAGCTACCCGTCCCAGTGTTCGTCAGAAACTTTTCCTGAGCAACCTTGACCTCTGTCCCATCACCCCCCCCTCCAATTCATAGGTCCCGTACTAGCACCTTAGCCAAAAAGATTCCGGTACCAGTGGTGCCTGTTAGAGGTATGTGGAGTGCACCGGGCACCAGGGCAGCCAGTGTGGCACGGAACCAAAGCACTGCCAGTCCACCCCCTGTGAAGCACCAAAAGTTGGACAGTGCCCGACAGGAGAGGGGGAAGACTCCTGCCAGCAAAGCCGCTCACAAGGGTCCCGGGGGGAGTGTCGAGTCAGCTGTGAATCCCCCCAAGGTGGTGAAGGGGCAGAAGAAGTCTCCAAAGTCTGGGAAGAGCAGCACAGGGGAGAAGGCCGCCATCCTCCCCGCTGCACAGGACGCCACCGCTAGCCCCATCATCACTGGTCCGGAGACCACCGCCAGAGTCAGTGCCCAGGAGGGCAGCTCAATCGTCACTGGTCAGGAGACCACCGCTAGAGTCAGTGCCCAGGAGGGCAGCACAATCGTCACTGGTCCGAAGACCACTGCCAGAGTCAGTGCCCAGGAGGGCCCCGGCACCCACAGCCCCGCTGGGCAATGAGGGACTGCCATGGCACACACCGCTGCACAGGTCAGGGACAGCAAAGTCAAGCACCGCTGAACAGGGCAAGCACAGCTGAACAGGGCAAAGACCGCCATGGCAAGCACCGCTGAACAGGGCACAGACCGCCATGGCAAGCACTGCTGAACAGCGCAAGCACCGCTGAACAGGGCAAAGACCGACATGGAAAGCAACGCTGAACAGGGCAAGCACCGCTGAACAGGGCAAAGACCGCCATGGCAAGCACGTCTGAACAGGGCAAAGACCGCTGAACAGGGCAAGAACCGCCATGGAAAGCACCGCTGAACAGGGCAAGCACCGCCAACTCAAGCATCGTTTGCCCATGAGCGGCAGGGGCAGTGATGGAACTGGGACCGTCATGGGGAGCGTGATGCACTCTCGGCACCAGTCCCCCTCCAGAACCAGTGGAGTGATACATCCACTACCTCAGTCCTTGGTAGGATGAAGCACTCTGGGCACAAAGCCCCCTCCAGAACCAGTGGAGAAAGGCATCCACTACCTCAGTCCATGGCAGGATGAAGACCTCTGGGCACAAAGCCCAGTCCAGAACCAGTGGAGAAAGGTATCCACTACCTCAGTCCTTGGCAGGATGAAGACCTCTGGGCACAAAGCCCCCTCCAGAACCAGTAGAGTATCCCATCCACTACCTCAGTCCTTGGCAGGATGAAGCACTCTGGGCACCAGTCCCCCTCCAGAACCAGTGGAGACTGTTATCCACTTGAGAGACTGTGGCTTTGCACTCCCCAGGATGGAGCAGTGGGCAAACCACCCACTGAAAAGACTTGTGAGGCTGTGGCTTTGCACTCCCCAGGATGGTCCAGTGGGCAAACCACCCACTGCAAAGACTTGTGAGACTGTGGCTTTGCACTCCACAGGATGGTACAGTGGGCAAACCACCCACTGCAAAGGCTTGTGAGACTGTGGCTTTGCACTCCCCAGGATGGTACAGTGGGCAAACCACCCACTGCAGAGACTTGAGAGAGTGTGGCTTTGCACTCCCCAGGATGGTACAGTGGGCAAGCCACCCACTGTAGAGACTTGAGAGACTGTGGCTTTGCACTACCTAGGGTGGTACAGTGGTCAAACCGCCCACTGTGGAGACTTGAGAGACTGTGGCTTTGCACTCCCCAGGATACATCAATAGGCATGGAGCACCCTCGTGGATCTGGCGTGGTGCACTCATCCGACTGAGGTGCCCCCTCTTCCCTTCCCCCTGAGGTGCCTGTTGTATTTCTATCTGATGATCCTGGAGTGTTCTCTCAGTTTCTGGACAGGTATCGTGTGTGGGCCTCGCCCATGCATTTTGGGCCCAGTGGTCCACGGACATTGAAATCTGCATACCTGCACTTCTAATCATGATGTATATATTTGGAATGTGTATATATTTATGTATATATGAGCTTACTGTATTTTGATACATTACAATGGTTGTACTGACTTCCTTTTTGTCTTTGCATTCTTCGGGGGGGGTTGTGGGTTGTTACTGTGATGTTTGGAAATGCATTGGTGTGTGTGTTGTAGTGTGTGAGGGTCAGGGTGGGGGTGTTGCGTGTGTGTGTCCCTGACTTTTGCCTCCCCCCTCCCCTATGTCGTAGGTGCAGTACTCACTGTTGTCTTTGGTGCCGCCGTTGCTGATGTTCGTAAAGGAGCAGGAAGACAAGCGCAGGGAGTATTTGGAGTTCCGGCTCCATGGTGCCCGCCTTCCTCGTGGAGTGTGTTAAGGTGAGCGTTTTCCCATTGCAAAAGCTGTTTCCGCTGTGTTTTTATCCACAGTGAATCTGCCCCGGAAAAGGTGGAGGATTGGCCTGTTGTAATACTGTGGGCGGTACTTTGTCTTCCGCCTGTCTGTTGGCGGTGACCGCCGCGCTGCTTGTCTGTACCACCGTGGCGGTCGGAGTGTTAAACTGGCTGTCTATGTTGCCGGTTTCCGCCAGGGTCATAATTCCCTTTTTTGTTCCGCCGGCATGTTTGCGGTATTACCGCCGCTTTAACACCGTCCGCCAGGGTTGTAATGACCCCCTATGTCTTGTTACAACCCCTTTGACCTGACACAGGAGAGCATCACAGAGTTCATTGCCAGCCCTAATAAAGAGGCAGTGCCTCAAGTAAAGCAGACACTTGTCCGAAAGACTATTACAAAATCTTTGGGTACACTGCCTGAAATGCTCCAAGGCTTTTTTTAAAGGCATGGCCCATTCTGCACCCCAAGTTGCCTCTAATCTCTCACACTAGAGGCCATCTCAAAACAAGCTCATACAAATTGGATGCCCAAGAACAACTGAAAAAGGCTTACCTGAATACCTTTTCTTCTTTTCCAGAGGAAGAGTATGAAGATGAGACCACAGAGAGCATAGACTCTCTTCAAGGATTTGAGCACCTGGAAGGGGATGCATATGCCTCTGATGACAGGGATTCTAGGTTTTTGTTACCCGAAAAGAGACGCCTTGATCATTAAGATTTTGCTGAAATTCCCTCAGGCTCCTTATCGTAAACCCCATTATTGAGGATACGTTTGATCCTGAGGAGGTTATAAATCCTGATTCCACGGAGTGGACCCTGTCTGCTAAAACCGCAGTCTAAGTGCATAGCTGATTATGTAAAGTCTTCCCAAAGAAGATAGAAGCCAGACAGAATGCTCCAGACCTGCCTTGGAAGACAAAATAGCTATGAAAAGCTACAAAAAAAGGGATTGATTTTTAAAAGCTTGATAGGACAAGCTTTAGGACGTTTCTGGCCCCTTGCCAAAAATTTTAGACATGGTCTTCATGGCCAAAGACCAAGGCAGCACCATTGATTCCAACATCCTAGCATGTTGGTGTAGGAAAGTGCCATCTTTCTAGCATAGTCACCCTCACTTTTTGCCTGATAACAGTGTGTTTAGACTGTAGTTCACTGGAATCCTGCTAACCAGGACTCCAGTGACTTTGCTCTCTCCTCTAAATGTGGTTGCTGGTAACATTTCTACACTCACAATTGGCATACTGGTGTATCTATGTAAGACTCTAGTGTACAGTACCTAGGTACCCGGGGCATTGGTACACCAGGGAACCACCATGGGCTGCAGAATGTATTGTGCCATCCATGAGAGCCCATGTAACCTGTGTCTTCAGGCCTGCCATTGCAGCCTGCATGAAAGGATGCATGTACCTTTATACCACCGAACCTGATCACTACACTTAGACACTATAAGTCACCACTCTAGTAGGCCCTTCAGTCAAAGAGCAGTGTGCATGTCCCTAATTGTGAGGGTACCCTTGCATGAGCACAGTGACCTTACAGACCCCAGGCCGATTCCTGGACTCTGTAAGTGCGGGGAAGCTATCTTAAGCTATGCAGTGGACACTGGTAAACACGAGTGATCCGACTACATAATGGCTTCTCGAACCTAGGCATGTTTGGTATCAAACATGTTGGAATCATGCAACTATACTGATTCCAGTGTTAGTTGCATTATCCCATGTACTCTAGGGCTTCCTTAAAGGATCCCCCAGTTTTGACTGTGCAGCCTTACAGAGTCAGGCTGCAAGCCTGCACTACTACTGACCCCATACACTGTTATGCCATCCTACAGGTGAGCCTGGCTCAGGCCAGGGAGGCAGAACAAAGGATTTCCTGGAAGGGAGAGGTGTGACCACCTCCCCCTGTGTGATGGGTGTCAAGGACTGGGGTGGGGTGGCCTCTGAGGGCCACTTGGCTGCTTTGAAGTGCACATTTGGTACCCTCCTTGCATAGTGTGGTTTGCAGCAGTTAAGGAACCCCCAGTTCCCGCGCTGGCACAAAACTACACAAAGGACAGGAGAGTGACCACCCCTCTGTCCAGCTCCTCCCCCAGGGAGGTGCACAGAGCTCTGCCAGTTGGCCACTTGACTCTGCCATCTTAGAAACAAGATGGGCAGAGGCCCCTGGGAGCATATGACTGTTTAGACCAGGTAGATGATATCCCTGACCCCCTCTAATGGGGGGGCCACTTCAGAGAGTGACCAACCCCCTTTTAAGGTTACTTATGGGTTCCCCCTTGGGTTGGTCCTCAGATTAGTCGAGCAAGACTCTCCAAGGAACTCTCTGCAGGACATCTTCTGCTCCTGGCTTCTGGCACTGCTGCTGGTCTGCTTTGGAACCTAAACACATCTGCGTCTGGTTGGAAGGCTCCCATTGCAACATTATTTCTCTGGATCCTGCAAACAATCTGTAACATGCAAGGCTGTGCATCATCCCGGGTCACAAAGTCTCTGTTTGCACCTTGAAGCATAAAGTAATCTCCCTTGGAGCAAAGAAGTCGCTTCCCTGCAACTGCAGGCACCTCAAGACAATAATAACTGGCTGGTGGGGTCTGCAGTCCCATGAACATTGAAAAGCTCTGCTTCACTGGTAGTGAGTCTTTGGCTTCCCCTGGGTCCTGCATTTCTATTGACCACCTTGGGAGACTGTGGGCCCCTGCTCCTGCCACTGGATTGGAACTCCTGTGAACAGTGACTGTTCCACTTGCCAAAGCTTGGTGACTCTTCATCCTGGAGATCTCCAGGCACCAAGAAGGCCTGGCCTCCAGCACTCTGCAACTCAAAGATCAGCCCATGTCCTGCAACTCCTGTGACGTGGAACTCCTGTTTTCTGTAGTCCTGGTTTACATTGCCTGTGGGTGACTCGTGGGGGCTCCATTGCCTTCTGCTGGGTTTCCTGCGTGCTGGCGGCCAGCCCTGACTCCCCTTCCTGGATAGAGTTTCCTGGACCTTGCTGATCCCCAAAACTTTGTAAACACTCCTTCAGCTCCTGCTTGCATTTCCTAGTGCTTGTTGGTGACCTGTTGGTCACTGACCATCCTGCAATCCGGCGAACATTGAAGGACAGCTTGTAGGCAACTCCTGGGGTCTTCTGTAGCTCCTGTACCCAACAGCAGTACTTCTTCTTCCACTGGCTTGCAGGAACTTCACCTCTAGGAAGGTGAGAATTGCCATTTGCACCACCTCGGCACCTCCAAGGGTGCAGGACTCTATCCCTTTCATTTAAAGTCCTCTACATATGGAATCTGTCCCTGGATTCCACCGGCCTGATCCATGGGTTGTGACAGCAGCTGGACAATCCAAAGCTTCCACTGACTACAGGGAGAGTCCCTTCTCCCCTCTGCATCTGGATCCCAGTCATAGGTACTCCTGTCTTCTGGGTATCTTGTAGTAGAGGCACTCTCCACCCTTCCTCTTGTCTGCTGGTGTCCTCTGGGACTAATAGGAAGGTTCTAAATTCCATGAACTCCAACCACTGCTCTCTGTGTTAGCCTAGGGGACGTCTAGGGGAGTAACTACCTTTCACCTGTTTGCTGGGGACACTCATTGTACTTATCTCTGGTGTTTCTATTTGCCCCCAGTCCATAGGTAACTACCATGCATAGCTTAGTTGGGTTCACTATTTCACATTCCACTTTTTAGTATTTGATTTGGCCCTCCTATAGGGCCCTGTGTATTTTTATGCTATCTTTGGTGGTTATTTTGTGTACCTATTGTGTGTAGATATCTCCAAAGGAAGATATACCAATGCTAGTCTAGTAGTAATGTATCCTTTATTAATAAAGTATCCTTTATTTTTGCAACACTTGAGGTTCTTTCTTGTGACTGAGTTACTGTCTGACTACTGTGGTGTTACAAGTGCTTTATGTTCTTCCTTGATAAGCTTTATCTTAAGGTTTTGCTCACCTCAGCTTCCCCTAGAGAGCCTTTGCTATCTCGACACCTACTCACTATCACTAAGTATTGCCTGGACTCATCATAGGATGTCACACCATAGGTGTACATGATAAAAAAAGCCAGCCTCCTACAGTTGGGCCAAATGGGCCATCTGCTTCTTAGGAAACATTAAGCATCACCACTTTTCTTGTACCCCTTAGCTCCCCCCTAACGCCACCATGTGTGCACAGTATTTAAAATAAGGAGCAGCATGGCAGTAGTTAGGGGATTAGCATCAGAATTGTTTATGCTAGTCCGAAGCTTTGCAGAATTAGCATACAAAATGTTGACACTAATCCTGCAAAGCACCCAGAGGCTCATTGTACCCAATGGAAGCCTCCTTTTAATGCCTACTCTGAGTAGACGTTAAAAGTGCCCAAAAAAATGACACAAAGAAATCTCTTAGATTTGGTTACACCATTTTTTTGCCCCCATAACCGGGGATGCCCCCTTTACATACATTATAACTGGCGCAGGCATAATGTACTGCAAAGGGTTACAAAGTGGCGCATTGCATGCATGGCACTACTTTGTAAATATGGCACTGCGTTTTTGGCCTTCTAACGTCACATTAGCATTAAAAAATTACGCTAATGTGGCGTTAGAATGGTGCTAGAGGCTCTTAAATATGACCCTCATCGTGTTTGCCATCTGAACCCTGGCAGTCTATTCTCCTTAGAATAGACCCCAAACTATGATAATTAGCTGCTAATGAAGCCAGCTCTCCGGCTGTTGTTTGGAGATCCCTTTGTCAAAGAAGTAGCAAAGTTTGTGAACACATTCACCTCATTGAATAAGCTCCAGACAAACCTAAAAAAGGTCTTTCAGTCCACATTTATTCCAGGGCTGGTCAAGGCGGGAGCTGCTTTAACAGCCATTTCCAATATCAAGTCTCCCCATTCCATAGCCAGACCAAAATAAGATTCTAGGAAGGAACGATTAAGAGAGACCCACTTCATCCCTTCCCAAGCAAAAGGTTCCAAAAGGTGGTTCTACCATGGAAAATTTGAAGGAACAGCTTCTAACTTTCCAAGGTCAGCTCTTCCCTTCTTCCCCTGTAGAGTTAGGGAGCAGGTCTGATTTGTTCTACACCATTGGGCCTACATAATTCAAAACTCATGGGTCCTTCAAAGAGTTCAGGAATTTCAAATGGAATTCTACACAACCCCAGTGTAGACTTCTATTCCTCACCAGCTTCACTTTAAATCTCACAAAATGACCTTCAGGGCCAAGAGATCTCATCTCTTGTACAGAAACAGGCCATAGCTCCATGCAGCTCTCATCTCTCGGGTTTCTTAAACACAATTTTTCTTGTGGACTAAATAGATCGAGGCTTCCATCTGGTAATCAATCTCAGGGTTCATCACTTGGATTCTTTGCCGCCATTATAAAATGGAAGGGATCTCTTTGTTACGAGACCTGGTAATTGAGGGCGACTTCATGGTCCGCTTGACCCTGAAATAAGCCTACCTGACAGTGCCAAGCTCACCTCCACATCACTGTTTCTTGCAGTTTCAATGGCATCAGCTTACTTATGATTTTTTGGAAGTGCACTTTGGGATAACCTCGGACTCTTGGTGCTTTTCCAATTTTCTCAGACCCGTAGTAGAATTCTTGAGAGCCAGAGGTATCCAACTGGTTGTGCATTTGGATGTCTTCCTCTTGATCTCTCACTATATAGTTCTGCTCAAGAAACAATTGTGCCTTATGATTACCCTGTTGCAAACTCTAGGATTGTCGTCATCAACTACCAAAAAGCAGACAAGAAATTACCTTTCTAAGCTTCATCCACCTTGTCCTGTCCACCTCACAAAATCAGAGCAATAAAGAAAGAAATCTTCAAAGCTCTGGCAAAGACAACCATCCATCTGAGGTGGTTAGCGAGACAAGTGGGCCTTCTAGCATCAACAATCCAGGCCGTCTTTCCAGGCCTGCTGCAATATCGCAACTACAGCCCCTCAAAATTGCTCACTATCAGAAATGGTTGTCTTACTCAGATCAGGTTATCCTCACTCAGGAATTACATCACAAATGACAATGGTGGCTAGATTACATGGATGCCCGGAACGGTGAAGACCATTTTGGTCTAATTCTGGACATGGTGGAGGAATCCGATGCCAGCAGTCGGGGTTAGGGTGCTCACAGTAAAGATGTCACTATGGGAGAACAAAGGTTCATTCAGAGCTTTCTTTACAAATCAAGTGTCTAGAGTTGCTAGCAGGTTCTTTTGCAATTTGCTGTTTTTCTCACCAACAAGCACAGTGCTGCATCTTGTAGTCAGCTGTCAAGTATCGCCTGGAAGGCACACGATCCCGCCTTCAAGCAGAGATTGTGGAAGATTTCTGGAAGTTCTGCCTACAACATCAGATTTCAGCTATAGCTCTTCATTTCCCAGGCTCTCAGAATGCAGTGGCCAATTGAGATTCGTACCATTTCAGGAATATCAGCGAGTGGTAGCTAGATCTGAATCTGCTTGCCAGAATTATGGAGAAATGGAATCCTTGCCAATGGACTTGTTTGCTTCTCACCTCATGTTCCAATTACCATCCTTCCTCAGGTGGAGGCTGGACCTTCTGGCTCAAGCAACAGTTGCGTTGTTGCAGAGGTGGCCTGGACTGAATTATGCTTTTTCCCCATTCTCCATAATACTGAGAGGAGCACTTCAAGTCTGACGATAGTTATCAGAATTAATTGGGATCGCTCCACTTTGGAGGACACAGAGTTGGTTTACTGACACTGTCTTGTGATTGCCCCCTTCTCCTTACTTGGTTCCAGATTCTCTTCCTGGACCTTTTGGATTCCAACATCCCTGGGTCAGGGCAGAACAGTTGAATCTAGTAGTCTGGAGACTTTCTGGATATGCTGGCAAGTGCAGGACTTTCGGAATGGGCTGTTAACTTCATTGACAAGGCTTGGACAGACCACACATATAAGTGCTACCAAACAGCTTGGAACAGAGTTTGGATTCTCTGGCTGATGATATGATTAATTTCATGATTTTTTGGCCTCTTAGCCTTAGATGACTTACAGGACTATCAATTCCTACAGATCAACAATTTCAGCTGGTTACTTTCCTATAGCAATAAGACCTCTAGGAGAATATCCCCTTCTTTCTAAGCTTCTGAGAGGATTATGCTTTACTGTGTAGGTATTTTACCATCTGAGATGCTTCCTTAGTCCTCAACTTTCTTCAATTCTGGCCTGCCAATTCTCTTTTAACCAGAAAGAATCTTTCTGCTAAGTTGATTCTCTTACTGTGTTTAGTTTCTTGCAAACAGGTCTAGGATGTTCGGGCTCTTGACCTAGCAGGTTGATTCTTTACCCTTGAACGTGTTACTTTATTTTTCTCCAAACTAAAAAAAACAGCAACCAGTCAGGTAATATTTCCAGCACTTCCAGAAAACAAGAAGTGTTGTGTAGGTCACTGTTTTTGAGAGTATGAGAAAGTTACCTAACCTCTTTGGAGCTTCCCTTCTGGTCCATTATTACTTTCTTTATGACATGCCCATGCACCGGCGTGGTGTCCGACAATGACGCGCAGGATATAATGGCTTCTGTCAGAAGCAGGTACTGACACCAACATTTTTAGAGCTAATTCGATCCAATTGGCCATGGCCTCAAAGTCTTTTGCACTTGTAATTACTACAGAGCACGCCTCAAAGAGGTTGTTCTCATGGCAGACTGGTCAGATTGGTCAGACTGGTCAGAATTCCACGTTTAAGGAGTTCTACCTTTTTCTTTGGTGGTGGATAATCTTTAAACTTGAATAACCTGAAGTCTCCCGTCCTCACATAGAGTTAAACATTTTATAGCATTAGTAAACAAGAATTTTCAATTTTTTTAAGGATACTGAGGTGACGATTATTCCACTCGATATTGCTAAACAAACAATTACTGTCATATTATGATAATTATGTATTCCTTAAATGCTATCGCTTATATGCAACTAGCTTTTTGACCCCACTCATGTTATAGTGTGAATGTTTAAGTTTCGGATCAGAAGTTAGAATGAAATTAAGAGTATTTTTTTTACCAAAAAAGAAATTCCTTATAGCAGAGGCGTCAGTTTATCCTGTTAATAGGTCTCCATGAAGGCTGATTAGATGTTCGACATTCTAATGTGTTATGTATGGTTCATGTTGGAACTCTGGGATTTGTACTTTTTTTCTTCTACAAATGTGGTTACGCGTTTGTTTACAGGGCTACAACTTTGTATATAGCAAAGAGGAGAGTGCATAATAATCTTGTCCTCCTTAATTGAAAATTCTTGTTCACGATTGTTATGAAAATCTTTCACAAATTCATATTCATGAAGGCTTTTAAATATTCAATTTTGTGAGAAACATAAATGCATGGGGCTGATCCCAGATTGAAACAAAGAAAACGTTTTTTGTGTACAAAGCATAAAAACAACTGTGAAAGTGTAGTATGTGAAAAAGAATCACAAGGGATATGGAAGATGGACTTCTGTACTATACCCATGATAAGAATGTACATAGTCATAATACTGAAAAAGGAACGTGGTTGATATAGTGGCAATACCATAAGTCATGAATTTCCTTGACAAGGTTTCAAACCCCTCCTGAAGAAGTGTGTTTTTCAAACAGTTTTTCAATTTTATTTTTATTTTACCCAAATTTTGTAAATCTCCAACTAGCATTGTCTGAGAGCTATGTTGCCCATTTAGTCATGCCAGAGCATTTCAGAAATTTGTGACATGAAGTGGCATGTTGGAGTGGACCAAAGTTTGGTGTGAAAGAAATCCCTTAATTTTTTAAATGATAGAGTAAGGTTGTAGAAGAAAGAGAAATGCATGGGCCAATGTCCGAGTTGACAAAAGTAAGGGGTCTATGTTTATTAAGAATGAAAATCAACTGTGATTGTTGTGGCATGTAAACAAAATGACCATAAGCATAGAGGAAGGACATCTACACTGTTTCTATGCTATAAAGGCATTTTGCAAAAAGTGTCATTGAGTGAAATGGGTGGAATAGTGGTTAAAACCATGAGTTATGAATACTTTTGACAAGTGTTCGAACCTCTCCCCCATAAAAATGTTTTTTGTATTGTTTCTCAATTTCTTTTTCATTTTAACCAAATGACAGAGGTCCCTTTGTAAATCACCTCCTAGAAGTGTCTGGGAGTTTTGTGGTTCATCTAGTAATGCCAGTGCATGTCAGAAATTTGTGACATGCACTGGCATGTGGGAGGGGAGCAAGGTTTAGTGTGAATGAAATCCCTTAATTTGTGGAATGATAAACAGAGTAACATTGTGGAATAAAGAGAAATCATGGACCAGTACCAGGGTTGAAGAGAATAGGGCTCTTTGTTTATTAAGAATGAAAAGCAACTGGGATTTTTGTGTCATGTAAAAGAAAAATAATCATATAAACAGAGGAATGACTTCCATCCTGTTTCTATGCTACAAGGGCAGTTTGCAATAACTCTATTTGAGCTGAATGAATGACATAGTGGTTAAATCTTGAGCCCCCCCCCCTTGAAGTTGTTTTTTATATTGTTTCTCTTTTGTTTATTTTAGTTTACCCAAATGACAGAGGTCTCTATGTAAATTACCCCCTAGATTTGTGGCCCATTTAGTCATGTCTGTGCATGTCAGACATTTGTGACAGGCTGCAGCATGTGTGGAGGAGGGGATCAAAGTTTAGTGTGAAACAAATCCCTTAATTTGTAGAATGAGAGATAGAGTAAGACTGTGGAAGAAATAGAAATGCATGGGGCCAGCGCAAAAGTAAATGAGGGTAAGTGTTATTTGATTATGAGCATGAAAAGCTGTAAATTGGTGGCATGTGGAAGGAAATCACCCTGGAAATAGATGAAGTACTCCTACTCCTTTTCTATGATAAAAAATAATTTAGCCAACTAACACTATCCATAAAAAAGTTAGTATACAGGTTAATATTATGTTTGATGATCTTTTAAGACAAGAGTTTGAATCCCACCTGGAAAATACTTATTTTTGTATTGTTTTTCCTTTTTTCTCTTTATTTAGTTTAGCCAAGTGAAAGAAACCATTTGGAAATCACCCACCATCACTATCTGCAATTTATCATAACAGAGCATGTTAGAAATCTATGACATACTGTGGCACATGTCACATGAGTTGTGGCACATGCCACATGCCATAGTGACACGTGTCACATGGCAGACTATGACTCCAACCCCTTCTCTTCTTGGAGTCCGCACAATGGTCACACGCCACTCTATTGTTTGAGGAGCACTCTAGTCATGCACGTTTCTCGTCTGCAATGCACAGTAAAATTATCACAAGTAAGGCTTCAGAACACAAAGTGAAAAGCCAAAATGTTCAGGGGATGAAGCGACATGGGACCTGTGATCAGTGTTCTTGTAGAAGACGGACTAAAAAATGATACAAGCCCTTTGAGGCTGGCTAAGGCTGAACAGCACGGACATCTTACAAAGGCACTGTTACCAAATCAAATCAAATCAAATCATAAACATTTATAAAGCGCACTACTCACCCATGAGGGTCTCAAGGCGCTAGGGGGATGGGATTACTGCTGCTCGAAGAGCCAGGTCTTGAGTTGCCTCCAGAATGCGAGGTGGTCCTGGGTGGTCCTGAGTTTGGCGGGGAGGGAGTTCCATGTCTTGGCCGCCAGGTAGGAGAAGGATTTCCCACCTGCTGTGGTGCGGCGGATGCGAGGGACGGCGGCGAGAGCGAGGTTGGCGGAGCAAAGTTGACGGGTGGGTGTGTAGAAACTGAGGCGGCGGTTGAGGTATTCGGGACCCTTGTTGTGGAGGGCTTTGTGTGCGTGGGTGAGGAGTCGGAAGGTGATCCTTTTGTTGATGGGAAGCCAGTGCAGGTGTCTCAGGTGGGCGGAGATGTGGCTGTTGCGGGGTATGTCGAGGACGAGGTGGGCAGAGGCGTTTTGAATTCGCTGCAGATGTTTCTGGAGTTTAGCGGTGGTTCCTGCGTATAGGGTGTTGCCGTATTCCAGGCGGCTCGTGACGAGGGCGTGGGTCACGGTCTTTCTGGTGTCGGCGGGAATCCAAAGGAAGATCTTACGGAGCATGCGGAGGGTGAGGAAGCAGGAGGATGATACGGCGTTGACTTGTTTGGTCATGGGGAGAAGTGGGTCCAGGATGAATTCGAGGTTGCGTGCGTGGTCTGAGGGGGTTGGTGCGGTGCCAAGGGCCGTGGGCCACCAGGAGTCCTCCCAGGCGGACGGGGTGTTTCCGAGGATGAGGACTTCCGTTTTGTCTGAGTTCAGTTTCAGACGGCTGAGTTTCATCCATTCTGCGACGTCTTTCATTCCATCTTGCAGGTTGGTCTTGGCGCTGGTGGGGTCCTTGGTGAGGGAAAGTATCAGCTGAGTGTCGTCGGCGTAGGAGGTTATGTTGATGTTGTGTTTGCGTACGATGTCGGCGAGGGGGCTCATGTAGACGTTGAAGAGAGTCGGGCTGAGCGAGGAGCCTTGTGGGACTCTTTGGGAGCGGTTGGAGAGGAAGGAGGTGATCCAGTCCAGGGCCTGTCCTTGGATCCCGGTGGAGCGGAGGCGGGATATTAGGGTTCGGTGGCAGACGGTGTCGAAGGCAGCCGAGAGGTCGAGGAGGATGAGGGCGACTGTTTCTCCATTGTCCATCAGAGTTCTGATGTCGTCTGTGACTGAGATGAGGGCGGTTTCTGTGCTGTGATTGGCTCGGAATCCAGACTGAGAGGGGTCGAGTAGGTTGTTGTCTTCAAGGAAGTTGGTAAGTTGCTTGTTGACGGTCTTCTCTATGACTTTGGCAGGGAAGGGGAGGAGCGAGATAGGGCGGAAGTTCTTCAGGTCGCTGGGGTCCGCCGTAGGTTTCTTCAGTAAGGCCTTGGCCCCTGCGTGTTTCCAGCTCTCGGGAAAGGTGGCAGAAGCAAATGAGCTGTTGATGATGGTCTGGAGATGCGGGGCAATGATGTCATCGGCTTTGTTGAAGATGAAGTGAGGGCAGGGATCCGAGGGGGCACCGGAGTGGATGTAGTTCATGGTGGCTTTGGTCTCTTCTGTGTTGATGTGAGTCCAGGCGTTGAGGGTGATGGCTGGGGTTGTAGGTTCAGTGGTGGTTGGCTGGGTCTGGTGTCCGAAGCTTTCGTGTAGGTCGGTGATCTTACGATGGAAGAAGGTGGCGAGGGAGTTGCAGAGGTCTTGTGAGGGCGTGATGGCGTTGGCGTGGGCGTTAGGGTTGGAGAGCTCTTTGACAATGTTGAAGTGTTCTTTGCTGTTGTGAGTGTTCTTGTCCAGTCTGTCTGTGAAGGAATTTCTTTTGGTGGCGCGGATCAGTTGGTGGTGTTCGCGGGTAGCGTTCTTGAGGGCAGCCATGTTATCTGCGGTGTGGTCCTTGCGCCAGGCTTTCTCGAGGGTGCAGCAGTTTTTTTTAGATTCCTTAAGGGTGTCTGTGAACCAGAGAGGTTTTTCGGTGTTGGTCTGTCTTGGGAGGCGTCTGAGGGGAGCGAGGTTGTCTGCGCAGTTGGTGATCCAATGCGTGAGGCTGAGGGCTGCGTCGTTGGGGTCGGTGGAGAAGGTGGGTTGGTTGTCGCTGAGGGTGGAGAGAAGCTGTTCCGCGGGGATTTTGTTCCAGTGTCGGCGTGGGATGGATTGTGTGCGGAGGTGGCAAGTCTCGCGTCGGAAGGTGAAGTGGACACATCTGTGGTCGGTCCAGTGTATTACGGAGGAGTGGCTGAAGGATACGTGGTTGCTGGCGGAGAAGATGGGGTCGAGCATGTGTCCGGCAATGTGGTTGGGGGTGTTCACCAGTTGCTTGAGACCGAGGTTGGCGAGGTTGTCGAGCAGGGCGGTGGTGTTGGGGTCGTTGTTCTGTTCCAGGTGGAAGTTGAGGTCACCGAGGAGGATGTAGTCCGGCGAGGCAAGGGCGTGCGGGGAGATGAAGTCAGTGATAGAGTCGCTGAAGAGGGCGCGTGGTCCAGGGGGTCTGTAGATGAGAGTTCCTCTGAGGGTGGTCCTGGGGTCCGTGTGGATCTGGAAGTGCAGGTGTTCGGCGGCGAGGGGGGTGTCTTCGGTGTAGGTGGTGACGTTGATGGAGTCCTTGAAGACGATGGCGATTCCTCCACCTACTTGGTTGGTGCGGTCTCTCCTGGAGATCTTGTAGCCGTCGGGGATGGCTATGGCGATGTCGGGGGCCGAAGAGGCGTTCATCCAGGTCTCAGTGATGAAGGCGACGTCCGGTGGGGTGGAGTCCAGGAGGTCCCAAAGTTCATTGGCGTGCTTGTGGACGGAGCGTGCATTGATCAGGATGCATTTGAGGTGGTTGTTGGAGCGTGGGCTTGTGGCCGGGGTGGTTTCACGTGGAAGGTGACTTTGCAGGTGTGGCATGCGAAGGGTCCGTGGGTACGTTTCGGGTTGGCTTGGAAGCAGGTGCTGGAGCGCCCCGGGTTGAGGGTGTGGAGGGTGATGGGGTCGTAGCGGTGCTGCTGGGTTTGGGAGTGCTGGGGGCCAGGGGTCGTGGCGCTGGACGCGGTCCAGGCTCGGACAGGCTCAGACGGGTTTGCCTTTGGCGCGCCTTCACCGCGCCAGTGGCGCGGATGCACAGCAGCCGCCATAAGAGGGAGGAGGGGGGAGGAGGGGTCACCTGGGGGCGGGGGATGGGAGGGGGTGACGAATGGGAGCAGGGGGGGCGGGGCCGAGCAGGAGGTGGCGGCGGGAAAGCGGAGGGTGGGGGGGTCAGGTAGAGGGGAGGGGGGAAAAGATAGGGGAAGGGGGGGTTAAAGGTGGAGGGGAGTAAGGGAGAGAGATAGGGGAGGGGGGGTTAAAGAGGTGGAGGGGAGTAAGGAAGAACAGAGAGAAGAGTCAAAAACAGAAGAACAGAAGAGAGAAGAGTCAAGAACAGAAGAACAGAAGAGAGAAGAGTCAATAACAGAAGAACAGAAGAGCCAAGAAGAAGGGTAAAGAAGAAGAGGAGAGAAGAATAAAGAACAGAAGAGAGGAGAGCCAAGAAGAAGGGTAAAGAAGAAGAGGAGAGAAGAGTCAAGAACAGAAGAACAGAAGAGAAGAGAGCCAGGAAGAAGGGTAAAGAAGAAGAGGAGAGAAGAGTCGAGGAAGAGGAGTCAGGCAGAAGAGGAGAGACCTGAGAAGCAGAGGGGAAAGAAAGAACACAGATGAAGAACACAGATGAAGAAAGAAGAAAGGACACGCAGGTCGGGGTGCAGAGGAGAAAGAAGAACACAGATGAAGAACACAGATGAAGAAAGAAGAAAGGACACGCAGGTCGGGGTGCAGAGGAGAAAGAAGAACACAGCTGAAGAACACAGATGAAGAACACAGGAGAAAGACAAAGAAGAAGAGAGAACACGGAGGACGGGGTGCAGGGAAGAAAGAAGAACACAGATGAAGAACACAGAAGAAGAAAGAAGAGAGAACACGCAGGACGGGGTGCAGGGAAGAAAGAAGAACACAGATGAAGAACACAGAAGAAGACAAAAGATGAAGAAAGAAGTAGGAAGAGAACGTGGTGAGGAAGAGGAGCGGGGCTGAGGAAGAGCAGAACACGCAGCAAGAGGGCTGCAGAAGAGGAGCAGAGAGCGAAGGGAAGAAGGACAGCAGAGGTGCGGAGAGAGGTAGGAGGAGAGAGCGGAAGGCAGAAGACAGAGGTACAGAAGAAGAGAGGTGAGTAGCGCAGGTCTGGGTGAGGGGCTGGGTGGGGGGAGTACTTACTGTTTTGTAGCAGGACTTGCTGGGAGGTGTCAGGAGCCTGGGCTGGTGGAGCTGCAGCGGCAGGGGGAGCGACCTACCCTCGGGTCAAAGGCAGTGAACTAGAAAACAAACATGCCGTATAACATCTACTTAAATTCTCATGAATGCAGTCTTTTAAAACTAATCAACTTTGCTAAAAAGTATTTTAATCCTCACAATTTTTATCAGTGTAAATAGTTTAGTTTTATTTTGGAACAAAATGAAGAAATCAAAGATGGACTTCACAAACCTAGCTAGAATTGGACCGGATTAGTCAGTGACAGTCTTACATTGTTGATGCATTTATGCAATCAGAAATTCGACAAAATCATGCACTCGTATGAAGTGGCAGTTCATTATTGCTTGAAAACAAAGTAACTGGTGAGTGAGTAGTTAGTGGAAGGATAGTGAGTAGCAACCACTGTCAGTGACTGGAAGGAGTACTTTGTATAAGCTCCACTGATGGCAAAAACCTGGAAGAGCAGGAAGTGAATGCAGAGGACGTGCTGGCCAATGAGAAGCCAGCAAATTAAAGTGACAATGGAATGGACCAATGAAAAGTTCAGCCAAGTACTAGTTTTTTTATTAAACACAAAAGACTTTGCAAGCACAGTGCATGCACTGTGCAGGCGAAACCTAAAAAAGCAAAAGGGCCAATCAGAATTTAAACTCAAACAGTTCTCATGTATGGTATGGCAGTGTTCACAAAATTACTGTATGGCACTGCACAAACATAAGTCCAAATCATCACTGCAGATCACCACAGTGATAAATTGAGTTGTTGGTTGACTGAGATGTGAGCCCTGGTCAAGCAGCAACCACAATTCATGTCAGGGTGAGGCACAAGCCAACGTGAAATTAACCTGTACTCAACCAACCGGAAGCTTGGCACAGAGCAACCGGGCTTACCTTACAGGCAATGTGTAAAGTATTTCTGCAACATTTCAAATAGGAATAAAGTGAAAACACCACACAAAAAGGATCCCACATAAAATTTGAAATAATGAACTGCCTTTAATAAATAAAACAAGACAGAAACAACAAAGATCCAATCAGTAGAACTGGAGATATTGGAACTTAAAGATTTTAGAAAAATAGGACCATAAAGCACAAAGCACTAACTATGGATATCTGGTTGCACCAGACCAGGGCAAAGTCATAAGTTCAGGTTGTCCAGGAGGGAACACAGGCCAACTCCAGGTACCCAGTTAGGTCCGCTGAAGAGTATCTTAATCCTGGTTTGCTGAGCATTGTGAGGATCTGCTTTGAAGATGCGTCGTGCAGCCGAAATGATGCGTCAGTTCCAAGACCCAGCAAGGCTGTGATGCAATGCCAGTGTTGTCATTGAGGATCCCATTGATGGGGTTTGTGGTGCAAAGTCGGGTGTTGAATATGCAGCACACAGTCAGGGTGATGCATTGGTCCTGAGAAGCTGTAATGCAGATTCCGGCACCATCATTGGGGCTGTCATCAATGTGAGATGCGAGTACATGTGCTGAGGACGTGTCATGCGGTGGCACTTCTGAAGGCTATGTGGGCTCTGTCAGCTGTGGCGGCGATGTGGGCCTATACACACTTCCATTCCCAGCAGCAGTGTAGATGCATTGGTTCTACTTGGGGTGCGACACACAGCAGTGGAGATGAGTCAGTTCCACTGGATCTACAGAGGCTGGCAGAGCACCTTAAGTCCACTTCCAAGGGTCCAGGACTGGGGTGGCACCATTTGACAGGGTAGAGTCACAGATGACAGAGTCCAGGTGCAGATGCAAGGTTGTTGGAAGCCAGCAAGTAAACTCCAAAATTAGATTAGATATGGAAAAGCTGTAACTTGGCAAAGACAAGCTGATATTGGTCATTAATATATATGTATATTTTTTTAAACCACACTGATTTACAGTCACAGGTGCCCAGAAAATATTGTATGGGTTCTTTTCTACATTTAACGCACGGATTTCAACTTGCCATATGTATAGTTTTCAGTCTCTAGCAAATGCGGATACCATGTGTGACCTTTTCAAAGGCAAATACTTTCATTCATCGGAACAAAGGTTCAGTAATTAAACCATCTGAACTGATTTGAAGATTTATCTTTACCTTATTAACAGCAGGAATGTCACCAGACACAACACAAATAGGAACTAATATACGAAAGCACCTCTCAGCCCAACTCAGCAAGGTTTACACTTTTAAAGGGTGCATTAAGGACAGAGTGGTTCACCTTAACATTCAGCCCACAAATTAAAAGTCAAATCCGCCAAAATAAAGTTTACCAATTTAGCCAGTCCTCTGCTTGGAAAGAAAGCAAGTGGATCTTTCATTTACTCCCAGACTTTACAGTCTTAAGGAAATTAATAGATGAATGGTATACATATCTGAAATCATATGTATCTGTCAGTATCGGGTTGGAAAAGTCATTCTGAATCGAGGTATTGAGGCAAAGCAACAAGCACTGAGTAAAAAGAGGTAACTGAAATTCATAAACTAGAGCAGCACATCTGTGTCTCCTGCACAACTTACAATTACAGGAAGTCAGCTGTTGCTGTTATTCAGACAATTCCCAATGGTATGCTAATGAGACACAGTTTTTAGGTGAATACCTTCGAATATTAGACTAACAAAGAAAAGGGAATTAATTTTCCTTGTTCTAGAAGTTCAACATTTCCAAAGGATGATCCAAATCAAAGCTGAAGAAAGAAATCTTCTTCTAAATTATCAGTAGATGGGAGCCGTACTTCAGCATCAAAATTCAACTATATTGGTAGCAAAATCCAGCCCTGGAAATGTGTTTCATTCTGTAAAGATCTCATCGGGGCTGAAATTAAAACACATACAAAAAGTATTTTTTTAAACAATACAATACCACCAAGTCAAATAATAACCCCAAGATAATATACACATGATACACAATGACGTCCTAAACAAAGAAAGAGAAAAAGAGAAACCTCATTCCTTAATCTCAAAGTGTCAGATAAAAGCAAGCCCAATTTCTTACACACAAATCATCAGAACATACTTTGTTCCAATTATTTTGCACATCTTCCCATAAAGAATGCAAAAACTAGTTAAAGAATGAAACAGTATAATTCACAATCATATTCCTTCAACAAAAATTAATCTAAAAATGATAAGAATATTCTTTCACAAACTGAATACAAATTGTGTAACTATCCTATTTACTTATTGAAAAAAATATCTTATAGAGAAATCATACCAAAAATTGTATATCATAAACAGTAAAAAACTCACTTCTTCTATCCATGAGCATTTCATATATGTGCATCCCCTCGAGTCATCAGTCCTGAAAGATAATATCACTTCCCATCTGAGCACAAACATATAGAGGGACCATAAATTAATTCTATATATAGCATTCCATCATAAAATCAATCAGTATCATCCCTACAACAAGAACCAAACATTTCTGATACTCAATACTTCACTACTATATCCTGGGAAATAAAAATATTAATAACTAAGCTCAACATAAATACACACTCATGAGCCACATCTAGTCCTAATCAAAAGATACAACACAAAATATTTCTGACTCACCCTTAAAAGATAGAAGCCAACCAACGCCACAGCACCAGAATAGTGAAAAGCTTTGTGAACTGAAACATCCATCTCTTCTCCATTTACCCAGGAATCTAACCAATCATCACCATCTGTACATCATAGAGTGGTATTTGAGTATTGGATAGTAGTTGGGTTAATCACAAGTCTAGTTTGAAAAGGGACACAAATGCAGCGCTACTAAGTTAAGGACCAATGGAATTCACAAGCTCTACTATCAAAGGCACCAATCCATATTTGTTAGTACTTAAATCAATCACAAAAGTAGAGTGTAAAGGGGCCACTAATTCAGCACTGTCGATTTCAAGGCAACTAGATCAACAAGGTCATTTACTCAAATGTCCAAGGCAGCAGTCCGTATTGGATAATAAATAAACCAATTAAATGACTGGTTGGAAGGAGGGACACCAATCAAGAGCTACCAATTTTAGGCCCACTGGAGCAGCAAGGTCAAGTGCTTTTTTTTGCTCAGGTATCCAAGGAACCAATCTGTATTGGATAGGGCATAACTGTCAACACCAGGACAGTGGGCGCTCTACGGGCAACCAGAATGCAAAAACCCAACACTCTCAAGATAATGTAATTTATGCATTGTGATGATATGTTATTGTTTAACCCTTTAACCCTTTGCATTGCAAAATTCAATCCTGAAGAATCATTTTTAAGGTGCTTATAAATACTGTCCATTTGCAATGTATTGCTGCAAGCTTTCAGAGTGAGTCAGGGTGTGGTCCCTTTGCAGGGCTTCTAGAAGCTTTCCCTGCAGCATGCCTGGGTGTGGTTGTGGGCTGGGCCAAGACTGTATAAAAGGGAGCCAGCCCAGCTCCAAGTGCTCACTATTCAGAGGTCCCGGTGCAGAGCAGCTACCATTTCTTGGCAGTTACATGGTGGCACTCGAATTGGCAAGACGCGAAATTCTTTTCCTTGTGTTCTAATCCATGATATTCATTGTACGCTACCATTCCTTGACAGTTACATGGTGGTTTTCGAATCGGCAAGACGCGCAGTTCTTTCCTCATGCTTAATTCATGTTGTTCATCGTACGCTCCCATTTCTTGACAGTTACATGGTGGTTTTTGAATCGGCAAAACGCGTGATTTTTTCCTTGTGCTTAATTCATGTTATTCAATGTGCACTACCATTCCTTGACAGTTACATGGTGGTTTTCGAATCGCAAGACGTGCGATTCTTTTCTCGTGCATAATTCATGTTGTTCATTGTGTGATACCATTCTGAGGCATTTACTTGGAAGTATTCGAGTTGACAAGTCACATGATTTATTCCTTGAATCTATGTGGTGTTATTCGTGGCGCTCAATCGTTCCATGGGGGTCTAAATACCTATGTGGAAATCTACAATGTGCGCAATTCATGTTTCAACATTTGGAGAGAACAAAGAAGTCCAGAGCTCTAGATGAAATGTCAGGTGTTCCTAATATGTATTCTTAAAATAAGAATTATACGAAGGTTCAGAATTTACTCAGATAATTTTCCTGATATTCATGCTAAAGAAAGTACTTGAATCTGAAAGTTATATTTAACTCCTCTTGTTTTCTCCCACAGGTATTCAGTCATCAAAAAAAGTCTAGTCTTTATAGATTCATTCTTAAGGTTATCCATGTATTCAGAATGATGATGCTTAGAGTCATAGTATAGTACTGTTTTTCTTGAGAGATTATTTTGATACTTGTGTGTATTAACCTTTGCTTCCTACAGGTCTCCTTCCCAGCTGTTCCCTTCCTAATCCCTTTTTCCCCACTTGGACTCTCTTAGACTCTCTGACACATCTAATCAGAGTATTGGAGCTGTCTTGTGGTGGAAGTGTTGGGAGCGTGCACAGACCCCGAGGATCTGGTGACTCTGACAATAACCAATCACAGAACTGGTTTGGAGGAAGAACACCAATCAGCGTTACAGATTTCATCCCACTGGAGCAGGCAGGTCAAGTGTTCCTTTTTACTCAAGTATCCAAAGTACCAATTGATATAGATAGTACATAAACCAATCACAGGTTTGACGGAGGGGCACCAATCAATGGATACCATTGGACCCACTGGAACAGTAAGGTCAACAGTTCCTACGTGATTCATCATAGTATCAGTAAACTCTGACCAATCACAATCTTAGACTTGAATGCAACCCTCATATATCAGCAAGTCAAATATTGTAATTAGGCTAAAAGTTCTTACAAGGTCCGCAGTGCCAATGTAAAGAATAACTTAGAGCAATAGCCACCCGAGTGTCTCTACTGTGTCAACAGTCCAAGGCACCAATCTGTATTGGATAGTACTTAAACCAATCACAAGCGTAGAGTGCAAAGACGGCACTAATGCAGCACTGCCAATTTCAAGGCGACTAGAGCAACAAGGTCAATTACTCAGGTATCCAAGGCACCAATCCTTACTGGATAACTTGAACCAATCACTGAACTGGTTTAGAGAAGAGGCTTCAATCAAATGCTCCCGATTTCATGACCATTAATTCTAGAACTTCAAAACATGGGTCAGGCATATCGACCCTATATTTCTTCTCATGAGATAAGTGCAACCAATGAAAATGAAATAAATATCTACAACTTATTTAATCAAAAATAAATCATAAATATCAGTACATTAATTAAATAACTAGATCTAATTTTCACACCACAAAATAAGTCAAAATGAATAATAATTACTTCCAAAAAGTCATACGTGATTATGCACAAAAAACTATAGTGGGAGAAGTATACTAAAGAAAGTACCAGTACCTCATCTACCAAAACACTTCAGCAATGCCAAACCAGCCCAAAAAAACCTTAACACCCTACCACCAGCATGCACATCTGGTAATAACTGGCAGAGGACTGGAAACATGCTCATAAATAATAATGCAACTCAGTCTCTAAATTCCATTCTTTAGACACACTTCATAATCTATTAAACCATCTTACCTCTTCCTGACTAAGGCCCTCATTACAACTTTGACGGGCGGCGGAGGCCGCCCGCCAAAGTTGCGCCGCAGGAATATCGCACCGCGGTCTGAAGACTGCGGCCGGCATTCCAAGTTTTCCCCTGGGCTGGCGGGCGGCCGCCGAAAAGCCGCCCGCCAGCCCAGGGGAAAACGACCTTCCCACCATGAAGCCGGCTCGTAATCGAGCCGGCGGAGTGGGAAGGTGCGACGGGTGCTACTGCACCCGTCGCGTATTTCACTGTCTGCTATGCAGACAGTGAAATACAAGCGGGGCCCTCTTACGGGGGCCCCTGCAGTGCCCATGCCATTGGCATGGGCACTGCAGGGGCCCCCAGGGGCCCTGCGACTCCCCCTCCCGCCATCCGGTTCCCGGCGGGAGAACCGCCAGGAACTGGATGGCGGGAGGGGGAGTCGGAATCCCCAAGCCGGCGCAGCAAGCTGCGCCGGCTTGGAGGATTCCTTGGGGGCAGCGGGAAACCGGCGGGAGACTGCCGGTTTCCCTTCTCTGACCGCGGCTAAGCCGCCGCGGTCAGAATGCCCCACGGGGCACCGCCGGCCTGTCGGCGGTGCCACCGCGTCCCGCGGCCCTGGCGGTTACAAACCGCCAGGGTCGTAATGAGGGCCTAAGTCTGTGTTCCATGTCTCTCTCCCATGGATACTTTTCTATCCTCTGTATGCCATAGAACCTAATGAATGTCTTGTCAGGATGATAGTCTTTGATGTGTTGAGCCAGGGGAGATCCTACATCACAGCTCTGAGCTGCCCTTTGGTGTTCCTGTATTCTCAATTAAAGAAGCTTTTTTGTACTTCCAATGTATACCTTAGAGTAGTTATAAACAATGGCATAGACTTCAAACATACTGTTACAATTTATATACTGTTGCACAACATTTGTCCTCTGTGTGTTGAACCTGAACTCCTTAAGTTTATTTATACCAGATATTGAGATATTACATCCTTCACAGGTATAAAACCCATTAGGTGGAGTTTGTAACCAACTAGCTTCAGGACCCTTAATAGGTTCAAGATGATTTCTCATTATTTTGTCCCTTATCTTTCTACTCCTCTTGTACTTGATAGTGGGTTTGTTCGAGATTGTATTAATCAATCCCGGCACCCCCATCAACAGAGCCCAATTCTTCTGTGACCGATTATATGTCTTTTTATGATCTTGATTGTAGGTTGTCACTAAAGCTAGTCCCATTTTCTGTTCTTGGATTTTTAAACAAGAGTGGTAGATCTATCTATTTTCCATAACCTCCTTTCAAACTTACTAAGCATATTTTCAGTATACCCATATTCTATGCCAGTGTCCTCTCAGGCTATTCTTAAGATCACCAATGCACTGCACCTGGCTGCATTTTCTATGCAATTTAATAATTTCCCCATATGGTATTCCACTAATCACTGAAGACAGATGTGCACTTTCAGCCCTCAAGATAGAATTAGTGGCCGCCTTCTTCTGGTACAGTCTACTCTGTAGAGTCTCACCTGTGACAAAAAGTTGTACATCTAGAAAATGTATTAGATTGGGGTTTTGGCACATAGTGAAAGTGACATTATACATGTTCCCATTAATATATCTTACATACTTCTTTAGACTAGCTTGAGTATACATGTTCCATCCATATGCCGAAAAGGACCAGGCATGCTCCCTTTCAACCCAATCCACAAATAGATTGGCATAAGAGGGAGCAAACCTCGACCCCATCACTGTTGCCTGGATTTGGTGATAACATTCACCGTCCAAAAAAAAAAATCATTAGTCAAAATCAGTTCCGACATTTCACTTAACATCTTTGAGTGTTCCATCAAACTGGCACTTCTGCTTGAGAAAAAGTAGTCAAGAGCACAGAGGCCAAATTCATTCTGTATACAGGTGTTAAGCTCCACCATGTCCAAAGACACAAAGACCCTACTCAATTCCCATGTCACATCATTCACTTTGTTTACCACATCCATGGTATCCCTAATGTATGTTCGCAAATTAATCGCAAATGTCTTCACAAAAATGTCCACATATTCAGATAGATGTTCAGTCAAACTTCCTTTTCCTGAAATAATTTGCCTGCCCAAAGGCAATACTTAGGCTTATGTATTTTGGGTAAAAAATAAATAACAGGATATCTTGGGTGTACAACTCTGAGATATTTAAATTCACTCTCACCCAACAGGCCTATCTCTTTCCAAGAAAATAATTTGTCCAACTAGCCTCCACAACAGGATTTCTGGGTAATTTCCTGTAAAAAAGCACATTATTCAATTGCCTCCTATTCTCCAATATTAGCCTTTTTTCAAATTCTGTAGATCAAAAACGGAGGAGGATTGAGATCAACATATTCCAAGTGGACATGCCATTGTAATGTGGTCCGATTTCCCCAGGGCAGCATTGTATTCGATAAGAACTCTCAAATAAAAACTTTGAAGAAAAACAATAATATGTAAATACCATATTTATACTTTTTGTTATCTCCCGTTCTCTAAACAAGAGTGCCTTTATTATTTAGTAGCGCAATATTTTCAACTAGCTCCTGCCACCCTAGTTTCTGATGCTTAAGGGCTCTATAATAATGAAGACTCAGACGCATCGAATAGTCCCCTAGGTTCAGGATGGATCTCACCTCCACCCACATTTTCTCTTCATTTCAGTCTCCATCCTCAAACCTTAAGCTACCTTCCATCCATCGACAGAGTCAAGTAGATTTAAAGGTGCATAGTTTGAAACTTCACCACTTACTAAGTCAGATGTGGTTTACCCACAAATGAATAACTACTGCCTCTGGTCTCATGGAAGGAGGTACACGGGGGCCCTTTTGTGGAGAAACCAAGAATTACAGGTGAACATAATAACTCATTGCAATGCTTCAAATAGCAGTGCATAGAGCAGTGTTACCAAAGATGAACTGTTGGATGTAATAAGATAGCCTGCTAAAACTATCCAAGATTGTTTGCAGCCAGAAATGACCCAATAAGCAGAATCAAACAAGGACCAAGAACCCAATGTCAAGGGTAGCATGATCAGCTCACAACTATGGTGTAAAGAATGTGGTGAGAAAGGCAGTTAAAAGCAAAGTGCAAGGGCAGGACAGTAGATGAACTATAAAACAAAGATAGAGAATACCACAGTATAAAGTGTAAAGCAGACCTCCAGAAAAACACCTTGAAAAATACTCAAACAAATGCCAAAGCACAAGTGTGAACAGAAATAAACACAGTCTAAAAAGTTAGCAAGTATGGACAGACCACTTAGGGGGATATCTACAAGGAAGTGGCACAGTGCGACACGGCACCAAAATTGGCAGTGCCTCACTGCATCACTTCTGAAATGCAGGGTTGTGCTGTATTTACAAAAATATAGCACACCCCTGTGTTTCCCTTAGCGCTGGCACTAAATTCAGCTGCGCCAACGCAAGCACCCTTGCACAACAGTGCAAGGGTGCCTAAGTTGCAGATTATGACTGTTTATGTGTTTTAAGGCCGTAAAGGATGTTCTTTTTTTATTCCTCTTATTTCCTTTTTAACTTAATTTTTACTTATCTTTTATCTTTCTACCGGTGGTTGTTTTGCTTTTAGGGTTGAAAGTAACCAATAAAGCTATGTATGTACAAATATAACTGTGGGAGAAAACAATTTTGCGAGGGCTTTGATAGTGTGCCCCCGAAGTACACCACTGATCCCAATGTTTCTTGATTTGGGGCCAAACCAAGGAGCTGATTTAATTTCCCTAGGACCTCTATTATATTGGATAAGGATTTGGACCACCCTGAATTGGATTTATACAAAGCATCATTGCTTGACCTGCTAAAGAGACCAAATGCAGCTATTATTCCTTGGATTAAATATGTGTCCAATTGGTTTTGTATCTTGGGGTTCGGAGATTATTGGGAGAATCCCCAAAAATTAGTGAAATCCCATAAAACTGCTTTGAAATCAGCTTACTGGTCCAATGTATGGAACAATTATATTTGTTGTAAATCCCATGGTCGATTAACTAATCTTTTTATTGATTTTAAGTGGTTTCCGCAGTATGAATCCTATTTAGATATTATACTAGATTTACAGGGCAAAGGTTTATGTGCTAGATTCCGTTTTGGGTCCTTACCAATGTTGTCTTTAACTTGCAACTGGGGGCCAATCTCTACTTCAGATATATGTCCGGCTTGTGGCGGTGCCCCGGAAACAGTTGAACATTTTATGTTTTTTTGCCCAACATATTTTTTCCACAGTCAAAATGGATTCGAAAAACCTGTAGGGAAATGGGGCTGAAAAATTGCAGTATAGCAATAAGGGTTTTAAAAAAAGCCATAGATCAAATTAATTAATTTTAGCAGTCAGCAAGTTTTTAGTGGCAGCATGGCATATACGTGATCACCATTTTAATCAAGGACCCATGAAGCGTGCCCAGGCAGGATTTTAGATGAATACTTTGATATCACATGTATGTATTTATTTATGTGTTTTATTTATTTTTTTTATTTTATAAAATTATTTAATAATTGTACAGATTATAAAATGAGTTGAAATTTTTCCTTTAATGTATGTGATGCTTTGATGGTTAATTGACCGAATAAAGCTTGATTTGACTGTTTATGTGAAAGAAGGTGTTCCTGCCTGCACATAAACAATCATTAATGGTGGTTTGTTACTTCTATGTGTGCTGTAGTTGCAGCACATATAGAAATAGCATATTGTCTTTATTTGATTGTCTATGTGCAGGAAGGGACAACTTCCTGCACATAAGCAGTCATTCATGATGTTTTGCTCTTTCTATGTGTGCTGCAAAATGCAGCACACATAGAAAAAGCAAACACGAGGAGAAATAATTTTTCCTCGTTGCACCATGCTAGTTGTACGCCCACAGCAACACCCATTGCACGCCCCTCTGCCGTAGAAAACTACGTTGGAAGGACCATATTTACAAGGCAACATTAAACCACAAAAAGTGTTTTTTTGTTACCTGCAGTTGCATTGTAATCCTTCTAACATAGCACAGTGAGTATACTTTGAAACCCTCTCTGTCGTATGTAACATATCCTGTACATTGATTTACAAACTGTTTTAATGATTTATTGTCAAAGAAACATGTATGTGTTAAGTAAAGCACTCTGACAGCCTGCATGGGGATAAATATCACTATAAAAAAAATAAAAAGAGTTCTTTTTTAAATTGTTATGTTGTGCAAATACTGAGACAGAGCAATATATTTGACATTCTTACAATGCATGCATATTGTATATACAGGTCGTGAACAAAGTAAAAATCGTGCCTCTGTTAAGTACCTGTGAAATGCTAATAGGCTTAATAGGCTGTGTGATTTTCTTTCCCTACAAGTGCATTTACAACTAAGTGTTAAGCTACAGAGCGCTCCCAGCCAAGCTACTTGAACAAAACGAGACCAAATGTCCCCTTAAACTCAGCCTTTTTTATGGGCCCAGCTAGAGTCTGAAAAAAGAAAGACCGCTGCTGGTGTCCACCCTGTGAAAATAGTGGGTGGACACCTCCACCGTTGTGTACCCCAACTTGTGCCTTGAGGCTTTGCGAAGATAATTTTGAGCTACCAACCATCTCCCCCATGATGGAGAGATCAGAGATACAAGGAGGGAGAACCGTATGGAAATATAGTGAGACGTGTGTGAGCCACCAAACATTCAAAACAGGTTTTAATCTGACCTAGGCTCAGTGTACTCATCCTGTGAATACTGGCAAATCTGCCTGTGCAGAAAAAACAATTGTAACCTAGCCTTTTTGTTGTGAAGCACCCTTCCAAACTTTTTCCAGGTATATGCTATGTCAATCTGTCTGTCACCCACGCTCTGATCTCATCCTTCAAGAATTAAGGACAAAGCATTAACCTTTGATATTCACTGGAAAATCTGGGATATGTTCTAGCTTTCCTGATAGACCAAATTGTGAGATCCTAGGCAAATACTTTATTTCACCAAGCCACTTTTTTGTTCTTTAGCACAATTAGGCACACCTTCAAGTACAATCATTTAGGAAATGTGCAGTTAGACAGAGACTGTACATAAACAGGGTAGCATGCACCTCAAAGAAGACAAGAAGAAGAGGCTCTTGAAATTCTAAAACCTTTCTCCTATTTCATTGTTTAATGATACTATATCTAATTCTCCATGTAGAATACAGGGACTAAAGTACACTCTACTGTAGGTTATAAGGACATTGCAAGTCACCATGGAGGCAATGACTATAAATAGAATGGCGGCCAAAGTTTGAATGGTCATGGATCTCAGAGATGACTTGCAGTATCTTTCTCAAAGGCAACAGAGTCTTAGGGCCTTAGGGTACTTAGGGCCCTAGTTAGAGCCTGGTGGAATTGCCACCAAGCTGTGTCGGGGGCGGGCCCGAAAAGACCATGAAGTCGGCAGTCTACCACCCCCGTATTTAGATGTATTTTGGATAAGCTAAAGACCAACACAACGCAGTGTACAGCATTGCACCAGCTGCATCCCTCAGCCGACGAGGTGGACTCCAGTGGTGATGAGTAGGCCCTCCATCGCCATCTTGACGGCAGCATCCGGCTAAGCCTATTTAGATCACACAGTTGTGCTGGTGGTGTTGCAGCTTCAGGCTCATGATGCTGTGAGTCTGCCGCGGGACCCATGCAGTATAGCAACATGGTTGTGGCCATTGGTTGGATGCAAGTAGGCCGCAACCGTTGTATATTTGACAATTGAGAACACCTGCAAATCACTGTATAAAACACACACCATTCAAGACCATGATCCTTTGTCATTCCACTGCAGCAGACCATTCAGGCACCCAAAATTTCCAGCCAGGAGACAGGTTTTTGCTTTGTTTTGTTTTCCTTTCCCTCTGATTTTTGTACAATTTGACTTATTTCATTACACTTTTTTTGTGCACTATAAAATATTTTTTGCTTTTAAAAATCACAATGGCAGGGAGGAGGAATCCCTGTTTCACTTGGGGAGAGCTGACTGCCATGGTGGATGAAATAATTAGAGTAGAACCACAACAGTTTCGAGCACTAGTCCAACATAGAACCATTTTCCAGAAAAGGTAAATGTGGTCCTGATCAGTGGACAGACTGAGGCCCTCATTATGACATTGGCAATAAATCCCAATTACCACCGCACTGACTGTCGCCAAAATACTGCAGTTGCCGTGGATATCCGTTCGCCATATTATGACACACATACACCAATCCGTCACTATTCAGCCACATACACAAATCCGCCACACAAAAGGTCAGTGAAAAACTGGCGGTATCAAAACGCACACTGTTATGCCAACAGAACAACGCCCACCACATTATGACCCACGAATCACCACAGTGGACATTCAACAGCGGTAAATCATTGGCCGTATATACCGCTGCGCTCAACATACACACACACAAACAAAACAACACCACATTGGACAATTCAAACAACATACACCTGACACCCATACTCACATCACACCTACCCACTCACACCACTATAAAACACATACCCACATTACCCACAACCCTTTACCATTACAAACAATTGCCACCAGAGAGACACAGCAAGACCACAGACACAACCAGAGCCACACATTACTCACACCTATATACCACTCATGCACCCCACATCACACACCCCAACACATTACCCAACACACCCTCACCTACACACCTCACACAACACCCATGGCACCACAAAGACACTCGGATTCCCAGAGGAGGAGCTAAGGGTCATGGTGGAGGAAATCATCAGGGTAGAGCCTCAGCTACTTGAAGCACAGGTGAAGCAGATATCGAGAGCTAAGAAGATGGAGTTATGGCGGAGAATCATGGACAGGGTGAGCGTCGTGGGACAGCACCCAAGAACTAGGGATGACATCAGGAAGAGGTGGAACGACCTACGGGGGAAGGTATGTTCCATTGCAGTATGACACCAACTCGCTGTACAGAGGAGTGGCGGTGGACCCCCACCTCCTCCCCCAAAACTCAAAGCATGGGAGGAGCGAGTCTTGGCAATCCTGCATCCTTAGGGCCTGGCCAGAGTAGGAGGAGGACTGGACTCTTGTAAGTCAACTCTCCACTATTATCACCCCCCCACCTGCATGCCATGACATACCCCCACTCTCCCTCCCATCACTCCACCACTACCCACACACCCCACCATCACATCTCACTCATCCCTATGCCAAGCCCTGCATGCTTTACCAATGCATGGACACCGCTCACAGCCCTGCATGGACACTCAACACTAAAGCATGCACACTATAGAGAACTAATCATCCCACCATACACCAACGTACACAAGTGAAAGCTGCCAGGGCTAAAACAACAAAGAGTGTAAGTCGCGGATGTACAATATGTCAGACACAGAAACCATAACACATAATTTACATCCCCACAGGTACCGCCGCCAATGTCACCAGAGAGGAGGTGCCAGCTATATCAAGTCCCCCAAAAGAAGAGGCCCACTGTGATGACAGCAACTCTGGTACTCAGGATCTGGATGACAAACCTGGCCCATCAGGGACCTCTGGACAGTCGGTTACCCAGGCCTCAGTCACACACCACCACAGAGCCTCCCCATCAGGAAACACCACCACAGCATCCACCCAGCGTACCCATACCTCTGTCCCCAGGACACGTCAATCAGAAGTGTGTCCACCTCTACAGGGACCCCAGGGCACACCTCAAACCCATGACAATCAGAGACCTGGGGTCAGTGGCAGCGGGCATAAGGTTCAGGAGACAGAGGAGCAGGCCAAAAGGGACACTGGGAGGACTGCTGTGCGCCAGGGGGGACAGGCCCAGGGAACCAACTCTCCAGGAGGCACTTGCAGAGATCCTGGGAGCATATCAACATTACCAGGACATGAATGGCCAGATCCTGGACAATGTGCAGGAGAACAGGTGGCTGCAGGAGGGGCAGTACCAGGGGATCAGGGAGGACTTGCAGGCCATCAACAACACCCTGATCTCCATAGCAGGAGTGCTGGCAGACATGGCCAATATTATGAGGAGATAGTCACACAACAGTGGGCCCCTGCCACTAGCCAGACATCTGAACAGCCTTCCACCTCCACTGCCGCTAGTGGACAGGAGGCCCCGCCACAGGACTCACAGGCCACCAGCACCCCTTCTCCTGCAGGAAAAGAACCACTCCGCAAATGTTCCCTGCGCTCCAGACAGAAGCCCGGGACTATAGCCAAGACCCCCACGAGGAAATGAGACTCTCCTGATTGTCACCCTTGTGTCCCACTCTTTCACCCTGTCCACCTTGAACTGCCATTGCTCCCCTTCATATGTCATCTTGGACAATGCATCTGTGCTACAAATAGACTGGAACACTACCCTGGACTTTCCCCCATGATCAACCCACCCCATTGCACTTGCCCCTCAAAATGTTAGCACTTCAATAAACAACCTTGCAAAAAAAAAAGGTTTGGAGTATGTCAAATGTTTCAAGTATGTATTCATTTAAACAGGTGCAAACATTGCAATTCAACTGTACAGAAAATGTGCATAGAATAATGACCTGTAGCTGGCTGCAGTGATCACACCAGGAGCATATGTGAGGTCATCAACATCTGCAAAATGAATTACCAAAGGGTACAGTAAGTAGGCATAGAAGTGGGAAATAGCAGCATGCCAGTGCCACAGAAATGTCACCAAATTCAAAAGAAATGTGAAGTAACACTGTCTTACCTGTGTGTCATTGGAAATACTGTCTGATCACTGATGTTCTGTTGTTCTCATCCTCATCCTCACTGTCCACAGGGTCCACTGTTGCCACACGGACATCCCCAGCCTCCTCCTTCTGCAGAAAAGGCACATGGTGTCTCAGGGCAAGGTTCTGCAACATGCAGCATGCCACTACTATCTGGCAGACCTTCCTGGGTGAGTAGCACAGGGATTCACCTGTCAGATGCAGGCATCTGCACGTGCCCTTCAGTAGGCCAAAGGCCCTTTCTATTATCCTTCTGATTCGTCTATGAGCCTCATTATAACGTTCTTCTGCCCTTGTCCTGGCATTCTTCACAGGGGTCAGCAGCCATGATAGGTTGGGGTAACCAGAGACACCTGCAAATATTGAGGGACAACATTTAGCCACACACTATCCCATATGGCCAACACTATACCCACACACCAACATATACTTGGTGTTAACCAGGGCTCACCTTTTAGCCACACCCTGTGCCGCTGTTGCATTTGGGATGCTGCTATTCCTCAGGACAAAGGCATCATGCACAGACCCAGGATACTTAGCATTGGCGTCGGAAATGCACTGGTCCACCAAGCAAACCATCTGTACATGCATGGTGTGGAAACTGTTCCGATTTCTGAACAGCTGTTCATTCTGACAGGGGGGCAAATGCAATATGTGTTCCATCAATCGCCCCAATTATGTTGGGGATATGTCCCATTGCATAGATCTCAGCCTTCACTGGGGCCAAATCTTCAACCTGGGGAAATACAATGTAGCTGCACGTGTGTTTTATCAGAACAGACAACACTCTTGTTAGCACTATTGAGAACATTGACCGTGACATTCCTGCTGCCAAGCCCACTGTCACTTGGAAAGAACCAGTTGCCAGGAAGTGGAGCACTGACAGAACTTGCACAAGAGGGGGGATCCCAGTAAAGGGTAGCAGATATCAGGTCAGGCTCCAATTGAGCACACCTCTGTGATTGTGGCCCTGTCAAGTCTATAGGTGAGGATAATGTGCCTGTCCTCCATTGTTGCCAAGTCCACCAGGGGTCTTTGAACGGGGGTATGTCTCCATCTCCTATTCATCCGAAGCGGTAGCAAGCTGTGGGGCAAAAGAGTGAGGAGCAGGTCACAAAGTGAAGAATGGGGCTACAACAGAACTTTGCATGCTGTTAACTTGTAATGGGTAAGTGTGATTTGTACAGTATGCCCAAATCACCAGTGATGCAGCAAATATCCAGGGCCTGCCCTTCCCCCCTTAAATGGCGTCCGCCTGTCCTGTATGGAGGGACTGGTGGAAGTGAGGTAATTCCGCTGACATTGTACACTGTTGCAGGAGGCAGTCGGGAACTGCTGCGCAACTCCTCATTCGATAACATTGGGCCCTTTATTTACAGTGGTCAATGGTGGTCTACGCCGGTGGTGACGGTATGCACCGCCGCGAATGTGACCGCCATTTTCTATCTGATTCCTCACTTTTTACCTGATCTTCAACAAGAGAGGACCTACACTGCATTTGCTGCTGTGGCCTGTGTCTGAAACTTACCATGGCTCGTTTGACCGGGGAAAGGGCCCCAACCTTCACTTCGGCAGAGTTGGAGAGACTGGTGGATGGGGTCCTACCCCAGTAGGGACTGCTGTATGGGCCTCCAGATGGACCAACAGGTGAGTACACTATGGGCACGATGCATGTGACATGAATGCATGGAGTGGTGTGTGTGAACGCCTTGTGTAAGGGGGGTGGGTGGATGTCCTCTGGGCGGCATATTGGTTGTGTGCTGGGCCATGTTTGTGCAAATGGTGATGTGAAGGGGTATGGTGGGCCATAAGTGTAACAGGCTGGACTGTTTGAATAATTCTATTTTCCTGTGTGTATTTCCTCTGCAGGTCAGCGCCCATCAAAAGAAGGGTATATGGCGTGCCATCACCAAGGACATGCAGACCCTGGGGGTCTACGGCAGGCGGAGCACCCACTGTCGAAAATGGTGGGAGGACCTGAGGCGCTGGGTACGGAAGATGGTGGAGGCCCAGCTGGGGATGGCCTCCCGACAAGGAATGAGTGCCCATCGAACCCTGACCCCCGATAGCCTGCATACTGGCAAGGGCCTATCCTGAGCTGGATGGGTGCTTTAGGGCATAACAGCAGCCACACAGGAGTGAGTAGAGTGCCCATCAGTACAACTTGAGCATGGTAGGGTGGTATCCAGGTGAGGAATGTGTGTCAGTGGGTGCCCCTAGGCCAGGCCTGACATTGCAGAATAGGTCCCCTGGTGGCTAGGGTTCAGAAGGGAAAATCTTGCTACCTAGCTTGTAGGCATCCACTACTGGTCAGGGCTGGGTGGGTCCCAGCTGTGCTGCATTTGGTAGTGTGTGCCCCTCCCCATGACTTGGTTGCTGACTGTTCCTCTGGTAGTGCTATGGCATATTGCATGGGGCTGTTCCCTGTGTGTGAGGGTGCTGTGTACGCCAACGGTGGTGTAGGTGCAGCCATTGACTAAGTGTATCCTTTGTATCTTCCCTCCCCTTTTTGTTTTGTTACCCTGTCCTTATGTGCATTAGCATCATCTGGCAGAGGAGCAGAGGCACTGGCGACGGATGGAGCTGTATCCCACAGGACCCAGGAGGCTAGGTCCACCGATGCTGAGGGCACCAGTGGGACAGAGGGCGAGGGGAGCAGCACAGCAGTGACTGGAGGGAACAGTTCTGACACAGATACCTCCTCTGATGAAAGCTCCATGGTGGTGGTGGACACCTCTGTGACCACCCCAGCTACAGGTACAGCTGCCACCCCGTACCAGCACCTCCCTCCCAGCAGCCCCTCAGCGTGTTGCCCATGCCCGCTCACCCAGGAGGGTGGGCATCTCCTTCGCCCCAGGCACCTCAGGCCCTGCCCCAGTGATCCCTGCTGCCCTGGGTGAGGAGGCTATTGACCTCCTGAGATCCATCTCTGTACGACAGTCAACCATTGTGAATGCCATCCAGGGGCTGGTAGCTCAGATGCAACAGACTAATACATTTCTGGAGGGCATTCACACTGAATTGGCGAGGCAACAGAGATCTTTTCAGGCTCCGTCCTCTTCTCTGATGGCAGCCATTGTCCCTGTTTCTACTCTCCCCCTCCACCTTCCTCTTCCCAGTCTCATTCTCCTCAACCCCAACCTATCTCAAGCACACAGGCAGACGAGCATGCACACAGGACAACACACAAGAGTGGTACAGGCAAACACAAGCACCACACTTCATCCCACAGGCACTCACAAGAACACCATCCAGATGCCGACACACCAACATCCACTGTTTCCACCGTCTCCCCCTTCTCCTCCTCACCTCCCTCCCAGTTCCGTCTACACTCACACCTGCATGCACTACATCATCATCCACTGCCAGCATCATCACCACACCAAGCAGAACACACACCTCACTGCAGACACCTCCACAACAGCCATGCACACATCCCCTGTGACCTTTCCCACTGTGTCTGTCCCACCCCAAGGTACACAAACCCAAGCACTCAGACACTCAACAGCCATCCACCTCAGTACAGCATTAAGGCCATGCACCTGCATCCAAAATCAGCAGAAACCTCCAACAACCACTCCCTCTTCCTCCACTCCCATTCCTTCTTCCTCTTCCCGCCCCAATTTCCCTAAAAAACTATTCCTATCCACCATTGACCTCTTCCCTACCCCTCCCCTCTCCCGCCCTGCACGTATAGCTAGGGTTAGGAAGAACCCTCCAAGCACCACAGCCACCAAGTCCAAAGGCCCAGTCGTCACCACACCCACTCGTGGTGGAAAAGGATCCAGGCCACATGTCCTGAAGGTGAAAGAGCCTGCATCAGGCAGCCTCAAGGGAAAGGAGCTAGCCACAGCTGCCAGAAAGAGCAGGGAGCCTGCTCTAGCAGGTAAGAAGGTAAAGGAGCCTGCCCCACCTGCCAGAAAGAGCAAGGATCCTGCCCCAGCAGCTGCTAAGAAGGTAAAGGAGCCTGCCTCAGCTGCCAGGAAGAACAAGGAGCCTGCACCAGCAGGCAGGAAGAGCAAGGGGCATGGGGCAGGAACTGTGGCAGAGCCCCCGCCACCAACCATGGGTGTGCAGGAATCTCCCCTCACCAGCAGCATCACCACCTCAAGTGGGCAGCCGTCCGAGGCTGCAGGGGATGGGCAGGAGCCTCCCCTCACCAGCAATAGCATCACCACTGAGCAGCCGTCACCGCTGGCGGACGGTATGTAATCCTGCTTCCATAGGCTACTGTGTGGCCTGCCCCCTGTAAATCCAGTGGGTATGACATCCACCTGAGAGACTGTGACCTTGCACTCCCCAGGATCAAGAGCACTGGGCACGAGGCCCCCTCCAGAACCAGTGGGTAAGACACCCACATAGCCAAGACACCCCAGGATCAAGAGCACATGGCACGAGGCCCCCTCCAGAACCAGTCGCCAAGTCACCCACCCAAGAGACTGTGGCCTTGCACTCCCCAGGACCAAGCACAGGGCATGTTTCCCCCTCCAGAACCAGTGGTCTTGTTCCATCTCCCGGCTGAGGTGCCCCCCGTCCCCCTTCCCCCTGAGGTGCCTGCCTTTTTACCAACTGATGCCCCTGCAGTATTCTCTTCATGTTGATACAGGTGACACCTGTGGCCTTGGACTTTGGCATGTGGCCATTTGGTCTACGAACGTTGTGGACTGGGCTGTGTCCCTTTTTATGTACATATGTATATATATATTCTCTTGCCTAAATTATTTTTCTAGATGTGTTGCTCTCTCATCACATTAACTTTTTCAAAATCCTTTTCTCCTTGCATTATTCATTGGAGTTGCATGGTAAAACATTTTAGTAATACAGCTGATTGTGTGTATGGCGTTGGGGGGGTTTGTGTTGCATGTGTATGTCACTGTCATTTTCCTCCCCCATCCCTTGTGTGCTAGGCAGCTGTACTCACTGTTGTTGTCTTCCCCAGTGTTGATGTTCGTGGTGGAGCAGCACGTAGAAGATCATGGGGAAGACATGCAGCTCGGGCTCCATGGCGGCGTGGTTGTTCCCTGTGTCTCCAATGGTGAGTCCTTTCCCTTCTGAGCTCTGTTTCCACTACGCTTTTGATGTCATTGGTACCACCCCAGAAAAGGTGGCAGATTGATGTGTCTTAATATGGTGGGCGGAACATTGGCTTCCGCCTGGCTGTAGGTGGCTACCACCGTGGTGGCTGTTGTTTACGCCCTGGCGGGCAGTGTGGTAGATTGCCTGTCTATCGGAGATCTTTCTGCCATGGTCATAATTTGGTGGTAATCACCTCTGACCTGTTGGCGGTATACCGCCACTTTAACACCAACCCCAAGGGTTGTAATGAGGGCCTGAATGTTGGTGCTAACAATCTGCACACATAGGAGGAGATTAGAAAGGGGTGGATCAACCTGTGGGGGTAGTTTCAATCCCTGGCCTCCAAGCACCACTTGATGTTGGCTCTCCCAGCCCCCCTTTACAACTATTTCCCTCAGAGTAGAAGGTCTTGCAGATCCTAAATCTTGAAGGCTTAACTGGAATTGCTGGTGGAGTGGAGTCTAATAAGTTGCACTTAGAAATGCCTTCACAATCACAAATGTAGATCTCCCCCTAAGTAAGTAACACCTTTATCAAAACAGTTTAAACTAAACCAGACTCCATAAAATATTTTGTGTCATACCAATTACTAGCATCATGGTGTGCAACATGTTAAGTCAGACTGTGTGTTGTTCACAATGGATCATCCCTTGCATTTGCTTAGTCCCTTGCTTGCTATCAATTTATGTTGTAGTTCTCCCAAAAAATCAATCAATCAATCAAAGGCATTTGTATAGCGCACTGCTCACCCGGAGAGTCTCAAGGCGCTGGGGGGGGGGGGGAACGCTACTGCTCGAACAGCCAGGTCTTGAGTTGCTTCCTGAAGGCGAGATGGTCTTGCGTTGTCCGGAGGTGGATGGGGAGGGAGTTCCATGTCTTGGCTGCCAGGTAGGAGAAGGATCTTCCTCCGGCGGTGGCTCTGCGGATGCGGGGGACGGTGGCGAGAGCGAGGCTGGCGGAGCGGAGCTGGCGGGTGGGCTTGTGGAAGGTCAGGCGGCTGTTGAGGAACTAGGGGCCCAGGTCGTGGAGGGCCTTGTGTGCGTGGGTGAGGAGTCGGAACGTGATTCTTTTGTTGACGGGGAGCCAGTGCAGGTCTCTCAGGTGTTCAGAGATGTGGCTGTGTCGGGGGATGTCCAGGATGAGTCGTGCTGAGGCGTTCTGGATCCGTTGGAGTTTCTTCTGGAGTTTGGCCGCGGTGCCGGCGTAGAGGGCGTTCCCGTAGTCCAGCCGACTGGTGACGAGGGCCTGGGTGACCATCTTCCTGGTCTCGGTGGGGATCCACCGGAAGATCTTTCGAAGCATGCGCAGGGTGTTGAAGCATGAAGATGAGACGGCGTTGACTTGTCTGGTCATCGAGAGGGAGGAGTCCAGGATGAAGCCTAGGTTGCGAGCGTGGTCCGTTGGCTTGGGGGTGGCTCCCAGGGCGGGGAGCCACCAGGAGTCGTCCCAGGCGGATGGTGATGATCCCAGGATGAGGACCTCCGTCTTGTCTGAGTTCAGTTTCAGGCGGCTGTTCTTCATCCATTCGGCGACGTCTTTCATCCCTTCGTGTAGGCTGGCTCTGGCGGCGTCCGGGTCGCTGGTGAGGGAGAGGATCAGCTGGGTGTCGTCGGCGTAGGTGATGATCTTGAGGTTGTGTTGACGTGCGATGGTTGCGAGGGGGCTCATATAGACGTTGAAGAGGGTGGGGCTGAGCGATGACCCTTGTGGAACTCCACAGATGACTTCGGTGGCCGCTGACCGGAACGGGGGGAGGCGGACTCTCTGGGTTCTTCCGGCGAGGAATGAGGTGATCCACTCCAGGGCCTTCTCCTGGATGCCGGTGTTGTTCAGGCGCTGTACCAGGGTGCGGTGGCAGACAGTGTCGAACGCTGCGGAGAGGTCCAGGAGGATGAGGGCCGCAGTTTCCCCATTGTCCATTAGGGATCTGATGTCGTCTGTGGCTGCGATGAGGGCGGTCTCCGTGCTGTGGTTGGCTCGGAAGCCGGATTGCGAGTGGTCGAGGGATCCGTTGGTCTCGAGGAAGGCGGCTAGCTGTCTGTTGACGGTCTTCTCGATGACTTTGGCAGGAAACGGGAGGAGCGAGATGGGGCGATAGTTCTTGAGGTCGGAGGGGTCTGCAGTTGGTTTCTTCAGCAGGGCACTGATCTCGGCGTGTTTCCAGCACTCCGGGAAGGTGGCGGTGTTGAAGGAGGCGTTGACGATGTCACGGAGGTGGGGTGCGATGATGTGGTCGGCCGTGTTGAAGATGTGGTGTGGGCAGGGGTCCGTAAGGGATCCGGAGTGGATGGTGTTCATTGTGCGTGTTGTGTCTTCGGTGCTGACTGGGGTCCAGGTGCGGAGGGTGGAGGTGGGGGGCATCGGTTCGGTGGTGGGGTTTGTGGTTGGTGGGCCGAAGCTGTTGTGAATGTTGGCGATCTTGTCGTGGAAGAAGGCTGCGAGGGAGTCGCAGAGGTCTTGCGAGGGAGTGATGTCATTGTTTCCGGCGTCGGGGTTGGAGAGCTCTTTGACGATGCTGAAGAGTTCCTTGCTGTTGTGGGTGTTGTTGTCCAGTCGTTCCTTGAAGGCTGTCTTCTTTGTGGCGCGGATCAGTTGGTGGTGTTTGCGGGTGGCGTGTTTGAGGGCCGTCATGTTGTCTGTGGTCTGGTTGGTGCGCCAGGTGTTCTCCAGGGAGCGGCAGTTCTTCTTGGAGGTGATGAGCTCGTCGGTGAACCAGGAGGCTTTCTTGCTGCTGCGTCTGCTGGGGGGGTTCTTCTTCAGTGGTGCGAGGGCGTCTGCGCAGTTGGTGATCCACTGTGTGAGGTTGTTGGCGGCTTCGTTGGGGTCTGTTGAGCTGGTGGGGGGGGTTCTGGCTGAGGAAGGTGGTGAGCTGGTCGCCGGTGATCTTGTTCCAGCTCCTGCGGGGGGTTTGTTGAGGGTGGTGGTGGGTCGTCGTTTTACTGAAGCTGAAGTGGATGCAGCTGTGGTCAGTCCACTGGAGATTGGTGGAGTGGCTGAAGGTGACATATTTGCTGGATGAGAAGACTGGGTCAAGCGTGTGGCCGGCGTGGTGGGTAGGGGTGGTTACCAGTTGCTTGAGTCCGAGGTTGGCCAGGTTGGCCAGTAGAGCAGTGGTGTTGCGGTCCTTGTCGTCCTCCAGGTGGAAGTTGAGGTCCCCCAGGAGGATGTAGTCGGTGGAATTGATGGTGTGGGGGCTGACGAAGTCTGTGATGTCTTCGCTGAACTGTGTGCGTGGTCCCGGTGGTCTGTAGATGAGGGTGCCTCTGAGCGTGGTCTTGGGGTTGGTGTGTATCTGGAAGTGGAGGTGTTCGGCGGAGGTGAAGGTGTCATCGGAGTTGGTCGTGATGCGGATGGTGTTCTTGTGGATGATGGCGATGCCTCCTCCTGTCTGGTTGACGCGGTCCCTCCTGGTGATTTTGTAGCCTTCTGGGACAGCGATGGCGACGTCGGGTGCTGAGGAGGCGTTCATCCAGGTTTCCGTCAGGAAGGCGATGTCTGGTGCTGTCGAGTCGAGGAGGTTCCAGAGTTCGACGGCATGCCTGTGAACGGAGCGGGTGTTGAGCAGGATGCACATCAGGTGTTTGTTGCTGGGGCTCGGTTTAGTAGGTGCAGTGTTGGGTCGTAGGCTGGTGAAGCGGCAGGTCAGGCAGGTGAAGGGTCCGTGGGTGCGTCTCGGGGTGGCTCGGTAGCAGGCGGTGTTTCGGCCGGCGTTGAGTGCGTGGAGGGTTCTGGCATCGTAGCTGTGCAGGGTGTGCTGGCGAGGGCGAGGACCAGGGGGTCTGGCGCTGGGCGCGGTCCAGGCGCGGACGGGCGCAGACGGGCTTACCTTTGGCGCACCTTCGGCGCTCAGTCGGTGCTCCCGCTGCACGCGTCCGCTGCGCGGTCGCTCTGGGGGCGTCATAAGTAAGGAGCCAGGAGGGAGGAGCAGCTGGGTGGCGGGAGCGGTCCGGCGAATGGAATCACAGGGGGGCGGGGCCGCAGGGAGGCAGCGGCGGGAAATCCCAGGAGCAGCGAGCGAAGGAATCTGCAGGCAGGAGGCGGCAAAGGCAGGCAGGAGCGGCAGCAGTGAGTGGGGCGACCAAGCCCTGTGGAGGGTCCCAACCTCCATCCATCCATTCATCCTTTTGCACAGAAAGGTATAGTGTCTGTAACAGGTATTCTCATCTATTCTTGTTATACTCATATGTGTGTTTATGTTGTAAATGTGTGTTCATCTCTGCTATATGTGCAACTCTTTTCCAAACAACTATTGTCCATGGTGTGAACAGATGACTACAACTACCATGACACCCTGTTTTTGTATCTGAAAAACTATGGTGATGTGTAATGTTGCACCACCTTCCTTAACTTCCATTTGTGCACACATCTCAACAAATTGTGCAATTCACAGTCACCATGTCAAGCGATGGTTCAAACTGTCAGTTGTTGCTGATCTCAAGCATATTGACACCTTCTCATAGCTACATTGAATTGATGGAAATGCTCACATACGTCATAGTCCACTGCATCCAAAAGTTCCTACCTTGTGATGTAAAAGTAGTATTGTCACACAATTTACATTGCACTGTCCATATGATGACCATTGACAGTTACATTGTTTAGTTGACCACATTACTTTTAATGTCTTGTAGCCTGCTAGGCCTTGGAATGGTCCAGTACTATAATCTCCTCACCACTGTATTGTGTTGAAAGACTATTATATGTAATGTCCAATGCTGAAATAACACTGTTGCATTCCAGGACATCTCTACAACATCATCCCTGGAGTTGGAATCTGTGTTAATCAGCCTGCATGTATAAACCAATAGAAATCACACCAAGGCCTAGTGAGTCTATCAGTCAGATTTTACTTTTTTAGGTTGCCTCATATGTAGATAAAGACACACAAAATTAACTAACTAGATATTAAGTACAAATTCTTGCCATCGTTCTCAGAACTAACACCCCAGACCAGTGGAACAGCAACTGCCAAACAAGACACCTCCACTCCAGACCAGGAGCAAGTGAGGAGACACCACTCCTCCAAGTCCAGATGATCATGAGAAACCTGGTCCACCTGCTCAGTGTGGCCAGGCAAATCCAGTTGTCCACAAGTCGGTCCACGCCTAAACCTCCAACCCCGACTGTAACAACACCTTAGCCAATGGGTACCTCTAATTCCTGTGTCCAAATGAACATCATACCAATCTTGTGCACCCCAGTCTTAGCTGCTGTTGAGAACACACCAACACCACTACCAGTTCTGCTAGGATCTGGTGGGGTGGAGTGGGGTGGGGCACACTGCTTCTATGGCACAGGGTAGTGGGGGTAGGGGTTGTGGGAGGTAATTTGTGGTCAGCCAAACCACTATTGACTGATTCTAGGGAGCAGTCCAAGAGTCCTAAGACGTGATGGGCCAGGTAGTAACTGTGCTCAGGGAAATCAAAGAGGTGCAGAGGGAGCTCATTTTGGAAATACATCATCATAATGCAAATATGCAGCTTCCTGACTGGGTTGCTTTATGCCATATACCACCACATGAGCAGGGCTTTTCCTATTCCATCTGCCCCTGTCTATGTACCCTCTACATCTGGCACTGTTACACTACTGCCAGTCACAGACAGGGAGGCCCTTCCACATGAGGAGCCTGCTCCGCTCATCCCAGTCCCTGCACCTCTCCCCCCTCAAACCCTGAGGGGTCGGTCATCTGGACCACCAGGAGAGGATAGCAAGACCGCTACCACCACCTCCAAGAGAGGCACATCCTAATTTCCTCCAATGTGTGTCTGGCATTCTCTCTGTGGACTATTTCCGAGACAATCTTACTTTTTCTGAGGGCAGTTGTATTTTGTACATTGGACTCCAATTGTTTTTGGCTCTATTACAATGCATTCATCTGTCAGGAGAGACGTATTTGTTTAATTTCCACTTTTTAAATTGACATTGCTGTTTTTTGTTTTATGCCAATAAACGGTGTGGACACAGACTGCAAGATTATTGTTGTATTTTTGTGGCTTCTCATTTGTCATGTCTGTCTTCCACCATCATGTATTCATGTCTTCTGAAGATTTCTTTGCTAAAGATAATTTCTATTGACGAAGAGGTAAAGTGTTATTCAGTTTATCCAAAGGAAACAAACCCAAATCATTATGTATTTGCAATATACATATGTTGGCAACAAGTCCTTGAAGAAAATAAATCTGGGTTTTAATAACTAGGCCTAACCAAAATTGTCTGTGCCATTCAGGGTTATACGCTCCACAACCTTGACACCATGGAGGAAAGGGAATATTTGAGGGGATTAAATTAAATAGGTAAAATATCACTGTTGCATGACCTCACTTGGAGCCATACACCCTGCTCTCACAATAGGAATCCTAGATCGATAACAGGAACAGTCTACATCATGGCAGTAACAACGTTAGAGGCCACATGACCAGTACAGGAAACTGTGGCAGTATCTGGTGCAATGACACATTCAACATACAGTGGTATGCAAACAAAAAGTACTATCAACTAAGAAGAGACACATCAACAGCTACCTCTACTGTCCACAAATTACAAATGCAGCCAATGTAAAGAAAGAACAGCATGCTAGGAACGGCATACACATGCGGCATGAGCAAATGAAGAGGTGTCTATAGCCTTGATGGGACCATCACACAGAAAACAGGTCTGATACAGTCTTCTGCATACTATCAGAGTGCAAGTTGTCTCTCCATGAGATTTGTCCATCCCAAGTGAGTGTCAGTCCCAGGATCAACACATGTTTACTTTGTACTTTCTAACAACAACATATCACTGCAGAATAACAAGGTAAAATCTATGATTTAACATATTCAACCTGACTCTAATGACAAGTATGAGGACACACATACTTAGCAAAAGCGAAGTTCAGCCCTGTAAATGACCACAGTGCTCGGTGTATGGAAACTCTGATCCACTAACATCTATGCCTTGGACTTTCCTAGACAAACCATTCCTACCAAATTACCATTGTAGACTGATATGTTCCCTATGTCCCAACTTGTTTTGACATTGGAGGTTACAAATTGTAGAGGTAAACTTACAGTCAAGTGAAGAAGTGGTCAATCACCTCTTGATGTATGTCAACTCGTTCTTCATCACTGTCATTTTCATTGGACATTTCAAAATCCTCACTTGGGGGTTCATCACTGTCTCCCTCCTCTGCAATTACAGGGCTCTTCCTCTGCAGGGAGACGTTATGGAGAATGCAGCAGGTAACTGTGATTTGGCACACCTTATCGGGTGAGTAGAGGAAGGCGCCACTGGTCTTGTCCAGGCACCTAAACCAGGCCTTCAGGAGCCCAAAAACCCGCTCTACTGGCCTCCGTCTTTTTCCATGGGCTTTATTGAAGCATACTTTCTCTAGCGTGGTTTGATTCCTCAGTGGTGCCAATAACCACAGTTTCACCTGCTACATAAAAGCAACACATAAACAAATTACTTACATATCCAGCTATTATCTCTTGCTAAACTAGGATTCAGGCAAAAGATCCTCACGTCATATTATTCTTGCCAACAAGTCAGGTCCTCTGTGGTCCAAGTTGTGACATCTGCAATGGTATGGTGATGTTCCGCAGTACGAATGAATCATGTGTTAACCCAGGGAAGCGGGCACACAGACTTGAGATGTATAAATCTGGTAAGAGGACAACTTGCATATTGATGAGATGGAAGTTCTTCTGATTGCGGTAGACCTGTTCCCTTGTATGTGGTGGCACCAAGGCAATATGGATGCCATCTATTGCTCCAAAGACACGTGGTAGCCCACCTAAAGCACACAAATCTCCATTCACAATGGCCAAATCCTGTGGACGTGGGAATTGGATGTTGCTCTTGATGCATCTCATTAAGGAAGCAAGACTTCGTGTAGCATACCACTGAAAGTTGGTTAGAACATACCCCCAATACTGACACAGTGAATTGAAAAGTGCCAGTGGTCACAAAATGCAGTACTACCATGAGCTTCACTATTGGTGTTATGACTGTTAGATGTATATTATGAGGCAGGAAAGGAGGCTCCCACTGATGACACATATCCAGGATAGTTTGCCTATTTAGCTGAAATTTCTTGATGATATCCCTTTCCTCCATGGTGGCAAGGTGTAGAAAGGGCCACACTACCTGAGGCTGGTGCCTCCTACACATGGCTGGGTTCAGACGTCTGTATGTATGGGAAAGAAAAGATTAGCTGAAATGGTCACACCATGGTTTTCACATTAACACACATCTTAAGTCTAGGTGACATTAGGAATATAATTGGGTAAAACATGTACACACATTGTAATCCAATTTTAGGATGTTAAAAAAACATTTTACTTTTTACATATTATTTTGCATTATGTGCAAATAATATGTTCCAAATGTATTATTTGTGCATTATTTTTTTTATTTTTTTTCAATGGATCTATTAGTTCCCCAGTGGAACTATTGATGTCACATACAGTCACGGTTCACATTTTATTGTGTCATATCTTCTCCAGAACTGTGTAGTTCATATCAGACATTTAGACATGCACTAGCCTCAAGTATGAATGCTGGTAATACAGTTACAATTGAAAATGTCCAGTTTCATTATCTAAAATGGCAGATGCCTGACCTTGCCATCAGGACATTGGCTACCCAATGGACGTTGTCAGACGTTTATTGTGTTGTAGGTGGGAATCTCCACGATGGAACCTGCCATAGGCTAACGTGTGTGACAACTGTGCATGGAAACCAATGGCTGTTTCTGTCTCCATCACGGCTCGCATCTGCTGTGTACTTGTAGGTGCCGTACTGCAAAATAAATCTCTTGCCAACTCACACTACTGCCAACCAGACCGTCTCATGTTTTCCTGCTGTTTCTGACCTCTAGGAGGCTGGATGCCAGGCAAAGCAGGTGAAAGGGCCCCAGCTGTTAGCACGGAGGAACTGGAGCTCCATGCCCAGTAGGTCTTGTCTCTGAACAGCCAGTTCTATGGGAACCCAGAAGAACAGGTACATGTCTGATTGGGGTATGCCTGAGTGAGTAACTGTTTCATTTTTTAATCCATAGTCAGATTTGTCCTTTTTGGTTAATCGAGGAATTGTTGTAATTGGGGTTATCTGAATGATGTATCTTGGACATATTGTTGTTTGCCAGAGTCAGAAATGTCTGTGCAAGGTAATGTTAAATCTCCTGAAAGTAGAAGCTGTAATGTGTGTCCATGTAACACACAAATCATATTTCGTCACACAAACTGCAGGCCACTGACTACCAGTGGCCAGTAAACAGTGTGCCATAGTATGACTGACAACATACAGCTGATGTTGAAGCGATAGTGATATTTAGGGAAAATGTAGAGTCAGGAATGGTCTGATGATGTACTGTCAAGTGGGATTCTAAGCCATTTATGTGTATTAGGCTGTTCTGTATGGTTTCAACCAGCAATGGAGCCACATATAGGTGAAGGGACTTTATGTGCAACAAGTTCAGATGACAGTGGCTCACAATCGTCCATCCCAGTCTGTCCCATTTCAACACACACTTGTTCATACATCCAGCAAATCCCTGCTCCCACTAACACATAGCAGCCCTTCAATCTTGCCCTTTGTCACTGTATGTGATGCAGACCATGGGTTCTGACTCTTTAGAGTTTTGGCAGGAATCCAATGTATCTGTGTGTGGGATTATTTGCAAGGATTGTACAGTGATTTGCCCCTTAGTAACTCACAATGATTGTGAGTATTCAGAGGTGGCTCTCACAACAGGATAGGTTGCATAGCTCTTGCCAAGATGAAGATGTAGGTCTGATTAGGTAACATGAGGAGCTAGCAAGTTTTAATGGGGCTCATGACTGCTAATCAGTATTTCCTAGTTACCTTTGATTTTTTGGGGTAAAAAATGTAGTCACTGTTATGTGAATGTACGTGTGAATATATAAAGTGTAATGTCACAGCAGTCCTGCCAAACAGAAAGACTCAAATTTCTTTTCTTTTTGTATTCTGTTATACATACAGGTCAAAGCCCATCTGAAGCGGGAGATTTAGAAGGCCATCGCACAGAAGATGTGGACCCCTGGGGATCCACAAGTGGTGCAGCCTGCACTGTAGAAAGAGGTGTGAGGACATGTGTTATGCAACACAGATGTTTGCGAAGAGCCAAGTCGGGCAGTCCTTCCACTGATCCAGGTGTGTGCTCCACACCCTGACCCCCTAATGACCCACATTCTTGCAGTGACTTACCTGGAACTTGATGGACAGTTGAGGGCCGAACAGCAGCAACTAGGGGGTGAGTCATTGTCTGTAGATTTTGTTGTGTTTTAATCTCTTTACTTTCCAGGTATGTTGTATGCCATCAACATTGAGCTTGACACACATCCAAAGCCCATGAGGATTGCTGGACATATAAGTTGATCAGACAGTGTTGGATGCTGTGTGTGGTGCAATGCTTTGTGCTGAAGGTTGCCACTAGATTCCTCCTCACAATGCAAGTTCTGTTGTGGGCAGACACATGACTGCATGCAAACATAGGGGCTTTCAGCATTTTCTCATTGAAATGAGGGACAGTTTCAGAAAACATGCCTCATGTCATGATTGGGTCAGGTGGGATGGTATGTCACAAATGTTAGTAGTGAATCTAGGGCTCATTACTGGTAATTATGGCAAAGTGCATTCATAAATTAGCTGATATACTAGGCTTGACATTTGTAAGTTGGTGCTATGACAAAATGAGAATGTGCATCTGCACCAAATGTATTGGAATTATGTGTAGAGTGGCATCAATCCTTATCTGACACATGTTTGAAAGCGGTTTGTCCAGCAACATCTAGTAAGTTCATGTGGACAGTGCAGGTTGAGCTGAGTCTTTAGTCCTTCACAAATGTGCATGAAAGCCAGTCTGTGATTACCAACATGAAATTGTCAGCCAAAATGAATTGATTGTAACAGACAAGAATGGGTCCACATTGGTGAGAGAGTTGTACGTCCCACAGACAACATTTTGGTGTCCTTAGTTCTGCCCAGAGGAGAAATTGATGATGGAGAGCAATGCAATACTAAAAGGGACATTTGCATATGGAAGGTTACATCCCATAGATATTGTGGTGTCCCATCTTGAGTGGTCAGTTTTCATCCCAACACCTTGCCCTTTGGGAAAACTGAATCAATTGTTTCTCTGTACTGCAGTGGTTCAGAGGTGTCTCCAGACCTATGTGTTTACTCATGCTGCTGAAACCCTTTGTCATGGAGGGGACTACAAGTGTATAAGGGACACGGGCATACATGATATGGGAGCTGGGATGGAGAATTACTGTACTTAGTGCAAATGTTGGGTGATGTACATTGATGTCCAATTGTATTTCACAGATACCCTAAAACTGTTATATCTGTGTTTCCAGCATCAACTGGGAAAGGCAAAGCCATGTCAGTGGAGCTGAAGCTGGCACAGAGGGTGCGGGGAGTGGACAGGAGGCCACGAGTGATTCAACATCTTCCTCAGAGATCTCCAATGAAGATCAGTCCCTAGTGATTGCGGACGCTGGAGAGACTGACACCTGCATCATCATCCCCCACATTCAAATCTCGACCTTCCCTCTTGCTCCCCCCCAGTTGGCTGTAGCTGCAGCTCTAAAAGGGGCAGAGCCACCTTTGTTGCAGATTCTCTGACCCTGTCCCAGAGTATCAGGCTGTGCTCCATCAGTAGGCTGTAGACCTGTTACGGAAACACTTCTGAATGCCAACTAGGGGCTGGCAGAACACCCAGATACTGGCTTACCTAGATGGCATTCACGATGCCCTCTCTGGCCTACAGTGGTCACTCCAGGCTGTGGCTTCCTCATTGGGTGCAGCCTCCCATCCACCCCAACCTCGCGCCCACACTCCCACCCATTCCCCACCCCAAATCCCTCAATCCAGCTCTAACAAAAGCCCACATAAACCTATGCATGCACCACTACAACAGCCACAAACAGCACATCCTCAAACTGACACAGCAAAAATCACAAACACAGACACACACATGCAGGCACCACACACCACACCACCACTCCAGCATACACACAGAAACAACACCCACCACTGCTGCCACATCCCCACATACCACCAGCACACCCCAGTCTGTGCACCCACCACTACAGAAACACTCACAGACACCACCAGCATATCCACAATCAGTGCACCCACCACTACACAAAAACCCACACACACCACAGGCACACCCCCAGTCAGTGTACCCACCACCACACATGCATGCACCAGCACCCCCACAGACACCCCAGCAACAAACACCACAACACAATACACAGAAACACACACACACTGAATCCAAATGCCCACACGCACCTACCCAACAGACAATCAGAGACAGAAATCAAAACATACAGAACATACACCAGAACCTCAAGTACCCACAACTTCAAAACGCACATGCACAAGAGACACAGACACTCCCTCTACCTTCCAACCCAAACACTCTCCAGCCCATCCTGCCCTATTTCCTAAGGAGGATATGATGTTTGCCCTGTCCCTGATCCCTTCCATCTCCCTGACTACCCCTTCCAAACATCCAACCACCCCACCCCTAGGTCTTCATTCCTCTGCCAAATCCCAATCAACCCCTTCCACATCCTACACCACACCTTTCACATCCTAACCCACCCCTTCCACAACTCACACCACCCCTTCCGAATTCACAGCCACTCCTCCCAAACCCACCAATCCCAAACCTGAATCTACCACCCCAAAAACAAATCCAACCCTCTCAAACCCAAGGACCCCCCAGTGACATCACTGAGGTGCCTCTTTGCCACATAGACGTCCCTTCCAGGGGCGGTTCCATTTTGGCAGTGGTTTCAGGAGGAGTTGAAAGCCATTATGGAAACACATGAGCAATGTGAACTTTTTTACATACTTATCAATCAATGAACATTTATTGAGGTTATTTTTCTTTGAGAGAAGTATCTCATTTTTCTATAAAAAATACTTTCATTTTGAAAATACCTCTGCCCTGGCCTTCTTTATGATTGCTACTTATTGTTTGCTGATGTTATTTCTCCAAATGTGTGAGCCATGCACTTCCTCTCATTTGTGAGAGTGACAACCACATTTTATTTTTTACTTGATTTCTAAATGCATATATAAGTATTGAACATTAGTGATGGATGTCAAATTTGGTGCAAGCATTCATCACGTTGCTGGACACTTATAGCAAACTTATGTGTCTTTCTGATATTGTGGCTAGAGACTGCATGTGTGCTCATTTTGACATGCTGTGTCAATAATATACACATATGCATTACCCAGGTCACATGAAACTTAGGGGGTTCAATGTCATGCACAATTTGACATCAATTGCAGACACCAAGGGGACATGTGAGCTTCCAAGGGATCTGACACGTTTGCAGTTTAGAGGCAAAATTGTTTCTACATTCTGTGTACGCTCCCTTGTAGCTTTTTGTTCTGCAATTGCTACAGTGCCATGGTGTAGAGTAATTCCTATAGATGATACTATTTATATTTTGGTCTATTTTTTGGGGAGATTATTGCACACACCTGTATGGTCACAATTCTCTTTGGGATTGCTGTGCCTTATGGTATAAGTGTCCAATGCCATAAAGGCAATTAGATTGGTCGGTAGTACAGACATCTTGAGGTGTGTTTTCAAAAATGTTGATAAGTGCGACACTGCAGGCATATATGTTGCACATCATTATGCTGTTGTCTGGGGTCCTTGGGGGAAGTCAAGTCCTGAGCTGTTGTACTGTTCCAAGTCCAGGGATGACAGATGATACAGTAATTCACCTCCCCTTCCATTGACGATGGTGTCAGTTTTTATCTTGGTCCAGCCGCAGGGGTATCATCACCACAATTGGGTTCATATCGGCAGGAAAGAGGAGAAATGTAAAAAAGGTGGGTTTGGTCATTTTATTGCTCCCACTCCGCCAACTCAGGTGTAGCGGTTTAGCCACCACAGTTGCATCGGTGGGACTTCACATTGTGATTGACTCGGCGGTAAAAGTGTCTGGACTCCTGCCGCCAGCCTCTATTGTCTATGGTGCTGTTGACGCGGGCGGTAAATATTGACAGTGGGGATGGGCCATCGGCAGTCTTTCACCTATAAATCCGCTGACCTCTAAATAGGGCAGGCAGACAGTCATGGAGGCAGGTGGGTTTACAGTTTGAAAACTGACAGCAAGACCTTTACTACCAACATCTAAATCAGGCCCTGAATTATTTACAGTACATTGAAACAACATTATCCCCAAAGAGCTTAAATCCTTATCCTCTTGCTCATTCATGTGAATGAATATCGTTGCAAAAATGTGAAATAAATATAGTGAGTAATTAAAACACCAATATACAGCTAGCATGTGCTGCAAATACCCATAAGCAGTTTAATAATGTGTTACTTTAAAAAAAACAACTACTGCGGATATTGTATGATAACACACAACATGCAGAAAGATTCCTGCTCTTCTGTAAAAAAATGTAACTGGCCAATAATTAAGAATGTTGCCATGAATGGCTCATTTATCCTAATGGCTGTTAATTTATGAAAAAGAGGTCAGCGGAGCTGAAAAGGTGTTTCTCACGTTAACTATTTCAAGCCCATCTTTACGCTGTTCCTTGACCTTTTCTTCTTACAGTTTGCTGGCTCTGACAGCAGGCATTGTGACTTCACAACTCAACTGTAATAACAAATTCTAGTCGAGCAGCTGCATTATTTTCTCACTATAGGCGACTGGTCACAACTATACTATATCAAGCATTGGCAAAGCTAATAGATTTTGCCTATGTTAGATCTGTTAGCTTTGTCAATGTTTTTTTTTTTAACATATTACATAGCAGCACATACCATAAAGTGTAAAAACAAACCCTGCTAAAACACAGTCAATGTTGGCCACGTTATAGAGCTTTTTTCCCTTTAACTTATGTTGTCTGTAACATTGCAAAACAAAAAAATCTTATTGTATGTCTGGGGTGCTTGTGTATACGCACACATGTGATTTGAGAGCATGCAAGTGGGTCTGGTGTGATTATGCTTTATGTCCACATGTGAGATTTGAGTGTGTTAAGAATATGTGTATATCTGGGGTGCTTGTGTTTGTATGCGCACATGTGTGGTTTCACAGTGTGTGCATCTGGGGTTCTGTGTTTGTATGTCCGCACGTGTGATTTAACAGTGTGTATGTATATCTGTGGTGCTTCTGTTTATATGTGCACACATTTGATTTTCATCTCCGGCCTGTCAGTGCAGAGGGAGGGCATGTTTCCATTTTTACAAAGTGTAAGATATTAATATCGGTAAGAAGTGTATTCTGTGGTAAAGTAAGACTTATGCTGCCGAGTGGCGTGCTCTGCAGGAGTGCAGGCCCTTTTCCACTTTCCCCAGCTCTGGGGTCTAAGCCAGGGGCATAATCATATGTATGCTGAGTGGAGCGTGTACACAGACTATCCTGTAGAGTGGATTGTCATGGTATACAGATATCAGTGGATGGCTGCAGATCCTTGTGCATTTGTGGACTGGCACATTTTCAGGGATTCTCGTAACATTGAACTGGCACCTGTATGCAGACCATCGTAGATATACACACCCATGCTGTGACTGGCCTTGGAAGGGAGCATAAAATCACACAAGGAAGAATTTATACATAATCTCGTGACAGCGGACTGCGGATTGTATACCATCAATAGTGCATGCACATGCATCCTTGTAAGGGATATGGCAGGCTGCAGGGGAGGAAATCAATGAAGGGAAAGTAGTGATGGGTTCAGATACGTAGTATCTGTAGATGCAACAGCAGATGGTGCACATAGCCAGTCTGTATACATCCAGCCGTAGTGGAGGGGAGACTCTCCGTTTTTAGCAGGAGCATCTCCCCCTCCCTCCCCAGACACTTGGGCACAGGCTGCCCAGTTCCGTCTCAGCACTGTAAATCAATAGATGGGGTGCGTAAAGAAGAACAAGGGAGCCAGAGGAGGAAAGGTTGAGGACAAATTACGATGTTGCAGATGCACAGACGGCTGGAAAGAAAGTTTTAAAAAAAGTACCTAAGAAATGCACGGCCCGTGGAAGGTCAAAGGCCGCCAGCCACTGATCGCCAACCGGAAAGAGTACTTCGTCCAAGCTACAGAGAACAACCCAAGAGGAAGGAAAAGACAAGAAAAACAACCTGATGACATGAGCACAAGTGATGTGATGTGCAGGCGAAACCTAAAAAAAATAGAGCCTAAGGGCTTCACCTGGACGAGCAAGATGGCGGGTGTACTTGTGTGATCTCCCACTGGCTGCCACTGCGATACTGCTGTCCTGGGTGCTGGTCGGTGGGAGCCATTGTGGTTCCCCGATGTGAAGTGGGAGTGGCGGGATGCATCCCGAAGTCACAGCGGTCCACCAGACGTGGCCAATACTGTGACCTCTGCTGAGCTGCACTACCTCCCAAAATGGCGACCAATAAATGTGGGCCGCTCTCTGGCCCACCTAAAGTGCGGCAGCAGCAGGGCCTTGCGCCATGAAGGGGCAGTGGTGGGATTCATCCTGAAGTCATAACGGGCTGCCAGATGCAGCCAAGACAGTAGTTTCTGCCGAGCCACACTACCTTCTTGAATGGCAGGCAGAGGTGAGGATCATTCCCTGGCCCACCTGAAGTGCTGCAACCGTGGTCTTCAAGCCTGTAACAACAGATTGACCCAGAAGGACAGACAGGACTCAACATGCCACACACACACCTATGGCCCAGAGGAAGTGCAGTGTGGCCACGACTTGAAACAACTCCCCTTCCCTCCTCCCCCCCAGGGGGCCCCTTGCTTCAAGTGCCCTGGAATGCAGCTTGGGCTGTGACTGCATGGAGGACCGCACTGGTGATTGCGAGGCAGCTTGAGCCTGTGGGTCCGTAATGTCGTGATGAGGGGCAGGCTGGGGCATTGCTCCCTGGTAGACTATGTTGGAGGGCCAGGAAGGGCCTTTGTAGACTTGATGGGGGGTCCAGAGGGGCAAAGGGAGCTGGGCCCCAGGATTTGGAGGCATTGTCAACACAGTGTTTGTTTCCCCTAGCATTGACTGCTCCCCTCAGTGGCTAACTTGACAGCGAGCTGGCTGGGTTGCTGGGCTTCCACGCTGGAGCCTGTGGCCCCGGAAAACTTAGAGGCCACATGAAGGAATGTCCACTGCTGGATTCCCCCATGACCAGGATTTGGGTCCAACTGCTTGTGCTGCCCAGATAAATATCTCTGGTGCAAGCGGGTTGGCATCCCCCTAGAGCAGTGGTTCCCAAACATTTTCGACCCACGGCTCCCTTGATCTATTGGCCACTGGCTGCGGCTCCCCATTATGTTACTTTTTGTTGGCGGGTGGGGGATGTAAGCCTGGCCTAGGGAGTACATCCATTTTTCTCCCTGAAAAGAATTGGGATGACGCCAATGAAGGTATTGTAATTCTATATATAACTGTAAAAAATAAAAATGTAACAGTTGTTTAATTACAGCATGCATAGGGTTTTTTAGTAAGGGGAAAATATTGGTTGACGGTAACCCTAGTAAAATGGGCAGGTCTCATTTTTATGTAGTTATAACATAACTGTTTAAATATTGTGAAATGTTGAATCCCTTTAGTTGTGTTTAACCACCAGAGGGCGCTCAAGGACAAAATTAAAAAAGAGCTGCTACAACTGAGTAGTTTTATTTTGTACGAACTGGCCCAAGGGCTATAAATAGCTCAGTGGTTCCCAAACTGTGTGAGGCGCCCCTGGCTAGTTTTGATGGCGCACCAGCGAGCCGCGGCGCACAGATTGGGAACCACTGCCCTAGAGTAAGATTCCACATTTGCCACCTGACTGCATTGTTCCCTCAGAGGCACCTGCTTGGTGATTTTACCTCCCCTCTACGTCTCATAATCACAAGACTTGGCTGGTGGTGGCATTATGGGTCGCAACAACGCCCCATTAGGTCAGGCTAAGATGGACAAATTTACAGCACCACTGTCCAGAGCCAAGAGGACCCTGAGGGAGGAAATGGGGCTGGGGCACCAATGAATGAAGACAGTACCGCTGTCATTCTAAAAGCTGTCTCAGACTCCAAGCCAGCACTGGAGACAAAAATAGGGGAGGTCGTGGGTCTGCTGTGCCAAGACCTCCACCAAACAGTGGACAGGGTGACAGAGGCAGAGGGCAGGGTATCAGAATTGAAAGACACCATTCAGAACTTCTCCTCGGCGGGGACCCTCCCTTCACAAGACCTCAAGGCTGTCCATGATCGCACAGAAGATGCTGAAAACTGGGCCTGTTTAATTAACCTCAGCTTCATTGGTTTCCTGGGGAGGGCTAAACGCCTGACCCCGGACACTTTTCTTGAGCAATGGATCCGGTCATGGCTGGATCCAATTTGCCTGTCCCCCAGTCTGTCCTAGAACTTACTCACTGCTCCCTCACCCAGAAGCCCCCACCTGGGGCCCCGCCCAGGACCCGATAGCACGCTGTTAGCACACTTCTTAAACTACGAAGATCGAGATGCAGTTCTGAGGGGTGCGCGACTGAAAGGAGACTTGATGTTTCAATCTGGGCTCATAATGATTTGTCCTGACTACTCCCGCCTAGTCCAAACACAGCACAAATCCTTTGACCAGATAAAGTTAAAGTTACGAGCAATGCAGATACCCTATGTGCTTTTTTACCCTACCAAACTGCAAGTTAATTATGACTCCAAGACTGTATTTTGTAAATCTCCAAAGTTAGCCTACACATGCCTCACTGAAAATCGTCCACTTGTCACTAACCCGTCACCTCCCTGGCACACTACTGCCCCATCATAGATATGAGCTGTGGACTCAAAAAGGTGAAAGGCATGCATCAGAGGAAGAGATCACCAAGGAGGCACAACGGGCGCCCCAGAGGCAGAGGCTTCCACAGATTCAGATGGAGAGAGGAGGCACCAATCAGGGGAAGCTGATACTGCATCTCAATCATGTCCCGTCCAGATACAGACTCGAACTTTAGATGAATCCCCATTGCTACATGAAAGATCCTATAAACACACCAGCACCCCTGTCTCCTAAGATGGTATTATTGTAAGAAATGGGATCTTTGGTTGGCAGTCAGGTTACCCCCTGTCCAAGCAAGGACCCTCACTCTAGTCAGGGTAAAGGAGAATCACCCTCAGCTAACCCGCTCACCCCCTTGGTAGCTTGGCACAAAGCAATGTGTAAAGTACCAAAACAAACAGTAACTCAGTGAAAACACTACAAAATGACAACACAGGTTTAGAAAAATAGGTAATATTTATCTAAACAAAACAAGACCAAAATGACAAACATCCAACATCCAAAGGTCTTAAATCCTTTAGAAAACAGTGAGAATACTGTTAGCAGACAAAAGGACCTGGGTAGAGTCAAAATAACACCACACGGGCGAGTGTGTTGGAAAAGGCCAGTGATGCATAGATTTCTCACTCGCAAGCAAGAACATGCAATGTTCCTTCTCCGGTCGGGTTGGCGTGAGTTGTTTCTTCTCTCCCACAAGAGAGCAATGCATTGATCTGGACGGGCACCTTGGGTCCAGACAGGCTTTGCGTTGATTTTCCACGCCCAGCGATGTTGCGTCGAAATCCGGTCGCACGTTGTAGGAAAACCACGCTGTGTTGGGTTTGTGTTGATATCAGCCTCCGGTAGCGGGTGTTGCGAGTTGTTTTCCAGCTTCATTGCGTCGATCTTCCAGCTACGATGCAAGTGGAGTGGCGATTTCAGCCGCGAAGCCGGCGAAGCTTCATTTATCAGCCGCAACACGGAAGGTACATCCAAAATGTCCCTGCATGGTGGTCTATGTGTGGATTTTCAGTCCTTGTCTGCCAGCGTCACCTTTCAAGGGCCCAGGAACTGGCTAGAGTACCACTTGGAAGGGCAGAAGTCTCAGCAAAGAGTCCAGGTGCTGGCAGGGGAAGTCTTTGATGGCCCTGAGACTTCAACAACAGGAGGCAAGCTCAGTTCAAGCCCTTGGAGATTCTTCTTCAAGAAGGAATGCACAGCAGAGTCCAGTCTTTACCCCCTTTCACAGACAGAAGACGCAACTGCAGGATAGCCTAACAAAGCACAGTCACAGGCAGGGGCAGCACTTCTCCTCAGCTCTTCGGCTCTTCTCCTTGGCAGAGGTACCTCTTGAATCCAGAAGTGATAAAATGTTCAGGGGGTTTGGGGGCTCTTCTTATACCCCGTTCTGCCTTTGAAGTAGTCAAACTTCAAAGAAAAGTCTCTCTTGTTTGTCAGATCCTGCCTTCCCCAGGTCAGGCCCCAGACACACACCAGGGGGTTGGAGGCTGCACTGTGTGAGGGCAGGCATAGCCCTTTGAGGTCTAATTCACCACTCCTTCCCTCCCTCCCAGCACAGATGGCTCATAAGGATATGCAGGCTATACTCCAGCTCCCTTTGTGTCACTGTCTAGAGAAAGGTGCAAACAGCCCAACTGTCGAACTGACCCAAAAGGGAATCCACAAACAAGCAGAGTCACAGAATGGTTTAAGCAAGAAAATGCCTACTTTCTTAAAGTGGCTTTTTCAAACACACAATCTAAAAACCAACTCCACTAAAAGATGTATTTTTAAATTGTGAGTTCAGAGACCCCAAACTCCACATGTCGACCTGCTCCCAAAGGTAATCTGTGCTTTAATAACATTTAAAGGCAGCCACCATGTTAACCTGTGAGAGAGATAGGCCTTGCAACAATGAAAACCGAATTTGGCAGTATTTCACTATCAGGACATGTAAAGCACATTTAACATACAATGCACCCTGCCCATAGGTCTACCAAGGGCCTATCTTAGGGGTGCCTTACATATAAGAAAAGGAAGGTTTAGGCCTGGCAAGTGGGTACACTTGCCAAGTCGAATTGGCAGTGCAAGACTGCACACACAGACACCGCGGTGGCAGGTCTGAGACATGGTTACAGGGCTACTAATGTGGGTGGCACACCCAGTGCTGCAGGCCCACTAGTGGCATTTGATTTACAGGCCCTGGGCACCTCCAGTGCACAGTAATAGGGATTTACTAGTAAATCAAATATGCCAATCATGGAAAGCCAACTACACATACATTTTACATAGGAGCACTTGCACTTCAGCACTGGATAGCAGTGGTAAAGTGCCCAGAGTAACAAAAACAGCAAAAACAGAGTCTAGCACACATCAACAACCTGGGAATCTGTCACGGTTTTCACAGGGCTTACCGTTGAAGTTGATGAGAGTTGGGGAACGACCCCGGTTCCGGCAGGTTCTGCTCTGGCCGAGGTAGGGGCGACCCCTTCCGGTAGCCACGGTGCTGTTTGACAATAGCAAGCCACTACAGTCCGTGCCCTCCAGAAGGAGTCCCAGAGGAAAAACCCCAATAGGGTAAAAAACCTCCAACAGGAACTCCCTGAAACAGAAGGAGGGCACAAGGGCGTTAGAACTGAGGATCAGAGAGTACAGGAAGACTGGAGACGAAGACAGGTCAGGAAATACTGGATTCACAAGAAGAAACTAGCCGGAGCGTGACTACCACCAAAGGAGTATTGCAATGCAATTAACAAGCAGCTGAATTCCCCTTATATACCCCTAGACCGGAAGTAGGAAACAGGAAGTAGAAACACCACCATCTTGGATTGACAAAAAGAGTATAACATTGAATAAAGAACATGCGTCCAACAAAAAGAAACAATGCATGCTGGGAAGAGAGGAAGTGGGTAGCATGCTGGGAAAGGGAAAAGGCCTGCATAAAAGCACCATCATGTGCAGGTATCTGGCTTTTGCCTGTGCATACTGGTAAGTGCAGAAGTACATAATGTCCAAATGTAAAGCGCACTAAATGCACTATGCGCGGCAGGATCTAGACCCAACTCGGGTCTTATCTCCTGCCGCGTTTGTCTTTACTGTAAAGACAAAAGAAGGGGGCGCGGCGAGTGCCGCAACCCCTGGCCGGACTCGCGGTTTCCCCCGCGGCCTGCACGCAAGCCATGGCTTCCCCTGCGGCCTGCATGCAAGCCGCAGCTTCCCCCGCGGTCCGCATGCAGGCCACGGCTTTCCCCGCGGCCCGCACGCAGGTCGCGGTAAAATGCAGCGCCATGGTTGCCTGAGCCTGCGGCTATGGCCGCCGCGCCCTCAGCGGCGCGACAGTAGGTCCCCCCCTGAGGCCCCAGGTTTGTGAGGGAAGAGTCGGAAAAAGCGACGGACCAAAAGAGGGGCATGGACTGAAGGGGCGTCCTCCCAGGAACACTGACTCATAGGGTAACCTTTCCAATGAATAAGATATTGGAGATGCCCATGGAAAAACCGAGAGTCACAGAATTCCTGGACCTCGTACTCGGGCACATTATCAACCAACAGAGGGGGAGGACAGGAGAATTGTCTGTGAAAAGGATCAGGAAGGTAAGGTTTAAGTTGAGAGACATGGAATACAAGGTGTATCTTTCACGTCCGGGGCAGGCGAAGAAGCACAGACACTGGGTTAATCTTTTGGAGAATCAGGCAGGGACCATAAAAAACGGGGTCTGAATTTGTTCTGAGTGAGTCGGAGAGGTAGGAATCTAGAGGAGAGCCAAACTGTATCATGGACCTGATAGTGAGGAGCCTCACAACGTCTCTTATCAGCTATCCTCTTCATGCAAGACTTAGTGGCCACAAGGTTGGAATGGAGAACACGTTGGACACCCCGTAGTTGTCGGACATAGGAGGAGATGGCAGGAAGATTGGAAGTATCTTTCAGGGGAGTCGGAAAGGCCTTTGGATGGAAACCATAGGAGCCATAGAAAGGGGAGACCTTCGAGGCGCTGTGTATGGAGTTGTTGTAGGAGAATTCTGCAAGCGGTAAATAGGTAGGCCAATTACTCTGTGTAGCATTGTAGAAGCTACGTAAATATTGCTTGAGGCCTTGATTGAGTCATTCCGTCTGTCCATTAGTTTGAGGATGGAACCCTGATGATAAGGCCACTTCGATTCCTAAGGTCTTACAGAATTGTTTCCAGAATCGGGAGATAAATTGAGGACCCCTATCTGATATAATGACCCGAGGTAATCCATGAAGTCGAAAGATTTCTTGTGTAAAGATTTGACCTAAGTCTTTTGCCGTTGGCAACTTTCTTAAGGCCGTGAAGTGAGCCATCTTAGTGAAGGAGTCCACAGTTACCATTATTACGTGATTTCCATTTGAAGAGGGTAATGAGCACATGAAAGCTGTGGACATGGTGTGCCATGGTCCTGGGGGAACTGGTAGTGGGTGAAGTAAACCTACTGGTTTAGTACGGGGTGTCTTGGATTGAGCACATATAGGACAGGATGATACATATTCTTCCGCATCTGTCTTGAGAGTTGGCCACCAGAAGGAGCGAAGCAGAAGTTCTTGAGTAGCTTTCATTCCTCGATAACCTGCGATGGGGGAATCATGGCACATACATAAGGCTTCGGTCTGTACTAGTTTAGTGGGTTAGAACATGGCCTTATCATGATAGTAATACCCTTGATCTCTATGAAGTTGCGGCCGCAACTTATTCAACTCTGTGTCTTCTAGACGGGCATATTCGGATCTGACTTGGTCTAAAAAAGTCTGTACTAAACCAATGATTTTGTTATTGTCAAATAGGTTCTGAACAGGAGAATCACTGCACTCAGGGTAACGTCAGGACAAGGCATCCGCCAGGATGTTCTGCGAACCAGGGATGTATGTGATATAAAAGTCATATTGGCTGAAAAAGAAAGCCCATCGAGCCTGCCGGCTATTCTGACACTGAAAGTTTATTAAGCACTGTAGATTTCTGTGGTCTGTCCGGGCTTCAAAGGGTTCTTTCGAGCCCATCAGAAAGTGTCTCCATTCTGTGCATGCGGTCTTTAAGGCGAGTAATTCACGTTCTAGCACGGAATAGTTCCATTCTGAGTCGGATAAGATATGGAAAAGGTAGAATACCGGGTGCTCTAGATCATCATCGTCTTGTCTTTGCAGTAAGGCAGCCCCGATGGCTCTTTCAAATGCGTCTGCGACCACAATGAATTGTTTGCTGGTGTCTGGGTGTCATAAAATGGGGGCTTGAATAAAGGCTTTCTTTAAGTCTTGAAAGGCTAACTCTGCGTCTTGTGTCCAACAAAAGCCCTTTTTTAGATGGTCTTTTTTAAGGGTTTGAGTAATATAGCTGGTTCTCTGTGCAAAGTCTGCTATAAATTGTCGATAGAAGTTGGCTAATCCCAAAAAACACTGAGGGGGTCATTCCAACCCTGGCGGTCGGTGTTAAAGCGGCGGTCAACCCGCCAACAGGCAGGCAGTTAAATAAATTGAATTCTGACCCTGGCGGGAACCGCCAACACAGCCCGCCACTTTAACACTCCGACCGCCACGCCGGGACAAACAAACAGCGCGGCGGTCACTGCCAACAGACAGGCGGCAGACAATGTACCACCCACACTATCACGACCCACCAATCCGCCACCTTTTCCGGGGCGGGAGCCCCGCCGATAAAAACACGGCGGAAACAGACTACGAATGGGAAAACGCTCACCTCTATACACTCCACGAGGAATCTGGACAGCATGGAACCCGAATTAAACATCCTACCAGCTATTGTCTACCTGCTCCTCTACCAGGAGCACGAACGCCGGCGCAGACGACAACGGTGAGTACTGCACCTACGACACAGGGGAGGGGGGAGGAGAAAAGGTTACAGGCACATACGCGACACACCCAACCCCCCCCCCCAAATCCCTACACACCAATGCAGAGCAACAAGTCAGAGTGACACCCCCCAGACCCCCTGGAATAATGCAAAGACAAAATAAATTGATCATTAAAATTGAAGTATATTATAGCATATTTGAAGTTAAGTCAAATATGAAATATCTAAATAAAAAATATTACCACATGAACAATATATACATAGGCCAAAAGTCCGGCACATATTGGCTTTCTTTCCATTGTCCGTGGGCCAATGTGCATAAACACATGGGCAAAGCCCACACACGAGACCCGATTCCATTGGAGAGAACACTGCTGGGGCATCAGATAATAAAACTACAGGCATCTCAGGGGGAAGGGAAGGGGGGGCACCTCAGCCACATGAGTCCACGACGCCAGATCCACGAGGGGCCTCCATGCCCACTGTACCATCCTGGGGAGTGCAAAGCCACAGTCTCTCAAGTCTCTACAGTGGGTGGATTGCCCACTGTACAATCCTGGGGAGTGCAAAGCCACAGTCTCTCAAGTCTCTACAGTGGGTGGATTGCCCACTGTACCATCCTGGGGAGTGCAAAGCCACAGTCTCTCAAGTCTCTACAGTGGGTGGATTGCCCACTATACCATCCTGGGGAGTGCAAAGCCACAGTCTCTCAAGTCTCTACAGTGGGTGGGTTGACCACTGTCACATCCTGGGAAGTGCAAAGCCACAGTCCATCAGGTGGATTATAGACTCCACTGGTTATGGAGGAGGCATGTTGGCCAGAGTGCTTCGTGAAGGCCTGCCCGACACAGATCCGGCCCTGCCAATGGGCCAGCGGTGCTTGAGATGAAGGGCCCAGCGGAGCAGTTTAGAGACGGCGGTGCCCAGCGGAGCGGTGCTTGACAGGAAGGGCCCAGCGGAGCAGTTCAGAGACGGCGGTGCCCAGCGGAGCGGTGCTTGACAGGAAGGGCCCAGCCGAGCAGTTCAGAGACGGCGGTGCCCAGCGGAGCGGTGCTTGAGATGAAGGGCCCAGCGGAGCGATGCTTGGGATGAAGGGCCCAGCGGAGCAGTTCAGAGACGGCGGTGCCCAGCGGAGCGGTGCTTGAGATGAAGGGCCCAGCGGAGCAGTTCAGAGACGGTGGTGCCCAGCGGAGCGGTGCCTGACAGGAAGGGCCCAGCGGAGCAGTTCAGAGACGGCGGTGCCCAGCGGAGCGGTGCTTGACAGGAAGGGCCCAGCGGAGCAGTTCAGAGACGGCGGTGCCCAGCGGAGCGGTGCTTGACAGGAAGGGCCCAGCGGAGCAGTTCAGAGACGGCGGTGCCCAGCGGAGCGGTGCTTGACAGGAAGGGCCCAGCGGAGCGGTGCTTGAGATGAAGGGCCCAGCGGAGCGGTGCTTGAGATGAAGGGCCCAGAGGAGCAGTTCAGAGACGGCGGTGCCCAGCAGAGCGGTGCTTGAGATGAAGGGCCCAGCGGAGCGGTGCTTGAGATGAAGGCCCAGCGGAGCGGTGCTTGACAGGAAGGGCCCAGCGGAGCGGTGCTTGGCAGGAAGGGCCCAGCGGAGCAGTTCAGAGACGGCGGTGCCCAGCGGAGCGGTGCTTGAGATGAAGGGCCCAGCGGAGCGGTGCTTGAGATGAAGGGCCCAGCGGAGCGGTGCTTGACAGGAAGGGCCCAGCGGAGGGGTGCTTGACAGGAAGGGCCCAGCAGAGCGGTGCTTGTCACGGCGGGGCCCTGTTCAGCGGTGCTCTTCACGGCGGGGCCCTGTTCAGCGGTGCTTGTCACGGCGGGGCCCTGTTCAGCGGTGCTTGTCACGGCGGGGCCCTGTTCAGCTGTGTTTGTCACGGCGGGGCCCTGTTCAGCGGTGCTCTTCACGGCGGGGCCCTGTTCAGCGGTGCTGTTCACGGCGGGGCCCTGTTCAGCGGTGCTTGTCTTGTGTTCCTAGGGAACCAGATCTGGCCAATAATTCCCGCTCAGTCGCCATCCGACTTTTCGCTAGCGGGGCCCTCCTGTGCTGGAGTCCTGGGCCCGTGGGTGTCCTCCATCACACCCGAAATGGGGCTGTTGGGGCCCTCCTGGGCAGCTCGCCTGCTGCCGGACTTGTCCGCCCTGCTGCCCTTGCCCTCCTTCGCCGAATCTCTGGGGCCCTTGCCTCCCTTTGTGGATGTGCCAGGTGACGGTGCAAGGGTAGTGTCCTTGGGGGCAGCCGTCTCAGGCCTGTCGCACCGGCCCTTCCCTTTTTTTGTTCTTTTCCCAGGGGGTGGGCTGGCTGTCCCCTTGCTGCTGGCCGATGTTCCTGCCCTAGGAGCTGGTGGACTCCAATAGCCCTGAACTATGGTCCTAGTAGGTGCAGGGCTTGTGGTGGCTGAGGTGCTGTTTGGACTCTTACGAGATGGAGGGGGTGGGTCAGGTGATGCAAAGAGGTTAATTTTGGAGAGGAATAACTTTTTAGGAGCAATGGGAAGGGTAGGTGCAGTGGGTATGGGAGTGGAGGAAGAGGATGTGGTTGTAGGAGAGTCAAGTGTGCTGTCTTTGGGTGCAGGTGCTTGTGACGGAGGCTGTCGTGAGGTGGATGGCTGTTGGGTGGGTGGCTGCCTGCGTTTGTGTGGTTTGGAAGAGGGGGTGACAGACACAGTGGGAGAGGACACAGGGGACGTGTAAATGGCAGTGGGGGTGGTGACTGCACGTGTGCGGAGTGCTCTGGTGGGTGTGCTGGTGATGGACGTTCTGGCTGATGGTGGTGTGCATGCAGGTGTGAGTGGAGACGTCACAGGGAGGGAGGAGGGAGACGAGGAGGAGGGGGACACAGAGGAGGCAGTGGCTGTTGGCATGTCTGCATGTGGATGTTGCTTGTGTGAATGCCTGTGTGATCTGTGGTGCTTATGTCTGGATGAGCTGCCCTTGGGTGTTGATGTGTGTGCAGGCTGGTCTGTAGGTGTGTCTGGGATAGGCAGAGGAACAGGGGAGTGGGACTGGGTGGAGGGAGTTGGAGGAGGGAGGCTGGAGACAGGGACAATGGCTGCTGTCAGTGCTGAGGCCAGAGCGTTGAACGATCCCTGATGGGCAGCCTGACCCGAATGAATGCCCTCCAGGTATGCATTGCTCCAATGCACCTCCCTTTCTACCCCCTGGATAGCATTCAAAAGGGTAGACTGCCCAACAATGAGCGTCTGGAGGAGGTCAATGATCTCCGCACTGAGGGCAGCAGGGGTAACAGGGGCAGGGCCTGAGGTGCCTGGGGCGAAGGAGATGCCCGGCTTCCTGGCCGAGCGGGCACGTGGCGAACGCTGAGGGGCTGCTGGGAGGGCGGAGCTGGTGCGCTGGGTGGCGGCTGTACCTGTTGTTGCGGTGGGCACCACAAGGGAGCTCCCTTCCGAGGACGTGTCGGTGTCGCTGACGTCTCCACGGGTCCCCGTTGTGGAGCTCCCCTCGCCCTCCGTATCACTGGTGTACTCGGAGTCCGTTGCAGGGCCCTCCGGGGTCATGTGAGATGCAGCTCCCTCGTGCGCCGATGCCACTTCTCCTCCGCCTGATGATGCTAATGCACACATGACCAGGAAAACCAAAAAAAAGGGGGGAGAAGAAAGAAAGACATGTTGAGTGCATGCATTGGCGGCACCATTGGCGGAGAGGACAGACACAGAAGCCCCCTGCACTACGCCGCGCACTCGGGGTACACTACTCAATTATTGTGACTTGACCTAGAAGTCTATGGAGGACAACTGCACACATAGGTGAGCCAGGGCCATGGATAGCTGTACTTAGCATCCTACAGAGGTGGGGGGTGGGGGCACAGGGCCATGCCTAACCGAGGGGCCTAGCCTACAGAAACCGCCCTGGCCTAGAGATAGCCACAGCCCTCCTCCCCCACCCAGACACCTCCACTGTGCGCTAATATAGCAGAATGTGCTGATACTCACCCCTTTGTGTCTGCTGTGATGTCCTCACGCGCCCATCCAAATCGGGGTAGCCCACCGCCAGGATCCGGGACATCAGGGGGGTCAATTGCTGTGTGGCACCCCTCCTAGGTTGGGAGGCCATCCCCAGCAGAGCCTCGGCGGTCTTTCTGCTCCCGCGGCGGATGTCCTCCCACCTCTTGCGGCAGTGGGTGCCCCGTCTGTTGTGGACCCCCAGGGCCCGGACGTCCTTGCCGATGACACGCCAAATGTCGATCTTCTGATGGGCGCTGACCTATGTGACATGTATAGGGTGGGAAAAGACATATCATCACTTTTCTGCATGGTCGATGTGAGTGGCCCCCCCTCCCCAACCTTGCCATGTGGCACATGCTCTCATCTGTCGTGCGTTGCATTCCTCATTCGCTCCCCTCCCCACCATCTTACATCCACCCCACTCAACACAGGCATAGCCCATACAACGTGCTCCCTGTGTACTTACCTGTTGGTCTGGAGGACCGTAGAGTAGCGCATACTGGGGGAGGACCCCATCAACAAGTTTCTCCAATTCCTCAGATGTGAAGGCAGGGGCCCTTTCCCCAGTCGCAGCAGCCATTGTCTCTTCCAGACCGAGGTCACAGCAGCACTTGCAGTATAGGTCCTCTCCTGTGGATGATCAGGTCTCGAGTGATTAAGCAGATAGAAAATGGCGGTCACGCCCGCGGCGGTGCGTACCGCGGCGGTGCGTACCGCGACCGCCGGTGCACATCGTCATTGGCTCATGAGACCCATAGGGTTCAATGTTAACCAATGCTGCTTTGTGCCGCGGTTTTCGACCGCCTACCGCCACGGTGTGCCACGCCAGCGCATTGACCTCACATCCCATTGTCACACTTCACAGGTCAGGCAGCCGCCATTTCAAGGGCCCACATGGCTTAATTTCTACTGCGTCACACAGGCCTAGGCTTGCATTGCCAATCATACAAGCCATTCAATGCATAGCGAATCGTGTACTGTGCAAGCTGTGGTTACGTACCTGTGGGTTGCTTGACTCTGTGCTCCATGTTGTCCTTCCTAGGCACCGTCCGCTGGGACTTGCGAGGAGATGGAGGAATCCTCCCATGTAAAGACCACTGGTGGACCTGTCGACAATGGAAGAAAGACATGTCATACTGACATACAGACTTGACCAAGCCACTATACAGGAACTGTCTGCCCAGCTGGAGCCAGACCTGATGTCCCCCATTCGCCAACCCACAGGGATTCCCCCTCTGGTGCAGGTTCTGTCAGTACTCCATTTTTTGGCAAGTGGATCATTCCAAACAACAGTGGCCATATCATCAGGGATGTCTCAGCCTATGTTTTCTAAGGTTTTGTCCAGAGTGTTGTCTGCCCTGATGAAATACATGCGGAGCTACATTGTTTTCCCTGAGGTGGGCGATTTGGCTACAGTGAAGGGTGATTTCTATGCCCTTGGACATATCCCCAACATCATTGGTGCCATTGAGGGGACTCATGTGGCTTTGGTTCCCCCCAGTGAAAGTGAGCAGGTGTACAGGAACAGAAAAAGTTATCATTCGATGAATGTCCAGGTGGTCTGTTTGGCTGACCAGTACATCTCCCATGTAAATGCCAAGTTCCCTGGGTCAGTGCATGACGCCTACATCATGCGAAATAGCAGCATCCCTTATGTGATGGAACAGCTACAGAGACACCGTGTGTGGCTAATTGGTGACTCTGGTTACCCCAACCTGTCGTGGCTACTGACCCCAGTGAGGAATCCCAGGACAAGGGCAGAGGAACGGTACAATGAGGCCCATGGGCGAACTAGGAGGATTATAGAAAGAACCTTCGGCCTCCTGAAGGCCAGGTTTAGGTGCCTGCATATGACAGGTGGATCCCTAATGTACTCACCAAAGAAGGTGTGCCATATCATCGTGGCCTGCTGTATGCTTCACAACCTGGCTTTGCGACGCCAGGTGCCTTTCCTGCAGGAGGATGGTCCAGATGGTGGTGTTGTAGCACCTGTGGAGCCTGTGGAGAGTGAAGAGGAGGAAGACGACGGGGACGACACAGACAACAGGGACACAGTGATACAACAGTATTTTCAGTAGCACACAGGTACGAATCAACCACGGCATTTTACATTTACTTAAAGTCTCCTGCCTCTCTACTGTCTGAGTTCCCCCCCAGTTCCTGTTAACTGAGTTGTGGCTTTCCCTTCCGTTTTCAGAGCTGTGGGCCCCACTGCGTGACCACTGCTTTGTTTGCCCATGTACTACAGCTGTGTGACAGTGGTATGTTGTAATCACAATGTAACTGAACATTTTTGCACGGTTATGTCTAATACATTTGTTCAAAATACAAGCAGACTCCAGATTTTTTGTGTGCAATAAGTGATTTTATTAAAGTGCTAAATTTAGGAACATAATTGTAAAACGGTGATGGGTGATGGTGGAGTAATGTCCATGGCAGAGTCCAGTTTTCAGTCTCACAGGTGCATTGTCCATACGCCTGTGGAAGGATGGAGCAGGGGCAGTTCAAGGTTGGACAGGGTGACAATGTGGGACAGTGGGATGACATCAGGGGGTATCCTTTGCTGGCGGGGGTCTTGGCATCCTACTCTGTCTTCTTGTGAGATCTCAGGGACCGCTTGCAGGGTGGTTCTTCTTCTGCAGGAGGTGAGGTTCTGGTGGCCTGTCGTTGTGTGGGGGCCTCCTGTCCACTAGCGCCGGCGGAGGTGGTAGGCTGTTCCTGGTCCATGCTAGTGACAGGGGCCCTTTGTGGTGCCACATGGTCCCGCAATGTGGTGACTATCTGATTAAGGGCCACGACGATGGTCCGCATTGCGGAACTAATGTTACTCAGTTCCTCTCTGAACCCCATGTACTGTTCCTCCTGCAGGACCTGGATCTCCTGGAACCTGGCCAGTACCGTCGCCATCGTCTCCTGGGAGTGGTGGTGTGCTCCCATGATGGAGGAGAGGGCCTCTTGGAGAGTCGGTTCCCTGGGCCTGTCCCCCCCCTGTCGCACAGCAGCCCTCCCAGTTCCCCTGTTTCCCTGGGCCTCTGTCCCCTGGACGGTGTGCCCACTACCACTGCCCCCAGGTCCCTGTTTTTGTTGGGGTGGTGGGTCAACCTGGGTGCCCTGTAGTGGTGGACACACCACTGATTGACGTGTCCTGGAGACAGAGGCATGGGCCCGCTGGGTGGGAGCTGTGCTGGTGTTCCCAGAGGGGGTTAGGTCTGGTGTAGCCAGTGGCTGTCTGTGGGGAACCGACTGTCCCGAGGTCCCCGATGGGCCGGGCTGGTCATCTGGGTCCAGGGAGACAGAGCTGCTGTCATCACTGGGGGCCTCTTCTGGGGGTGGGATGGACATCTCTGGACCCTCCGTGGCGGTGTGGTGGCGTTCGGGTCCTGCAGGGGTATAAGAGTATGGTTATTGCTTCTGTGTCTGGCAATTCGTGTAATGGGTGGGTGGCCGTGTACCCCAGTGCTGGCATTCCCTTGTGGGGGATTTTGTGACGGTGGCTTGTGGGGGTGATGGGTGTGTGCAGTGGGCATGCTTTTGTGATGGGTGTCCATGCTTTGTGGACGCATGAAGGGCTAGGTTTTGGGATGGGTGGGTTGTGATGGTGAGCCATTTGCAAGGAGTTGGTGTGATGGGGGTGGGGGTGAGGGTATGATTTGGCATGCAGGTGGGGTGGGGGGAATGAAGTAGTGGATATTTGACTTACCAGAGCCCATTCCTCTGCCTACTCCTGCGAGGCCCTCAGGACGCAGGATGTGCAAGACTTCCTCCTCCCATGCTGTTAATTCTGGGGGAGTAGGTGGGGGTCCGCCGCCAGTCTTCTGCACCGCGATGTTGTGCCTTGATACCATGGAACACACCTTCCCCCATAGGTCGTTCCACCGCTTCCTGATGTCGTCCCGATTGCGTGGATGCTGTCCCACAGCGTTGACCCTGTCCACTATTCTTTGCCATAGCTCCATCTTCCTGGCAATGGTGGTGTGCTGCACCTGTGCCCCGAAGAGCTGGGGCTCTACAAGAACTATTTCCTCCACCATGACCCTGAGTTCTGCGTCAGAGAACCTGGGGTGTCTTTGGGGTGCCATGGGGTGGTGTGGATGAGGTGAGGGGTGGTGTATGTGTTGTAGAGTGTGGTGAGTGTGGTGGTGTATGGTGTTTTGTGCGTGGAAATTGTGTGGGTGATGTTGTGATTTGCCTCTGTGTGACGGTCTACTCTATGCTGTGCTGTCTCTCTCTGTCCTTCAGTCGCAATTGTGGTCGTAAGGGTTTGTGGGTGATGTGGGTGTGTGTTTTATATTTAATTGGGTGTGTGGGAGTGGTGTGTGTATGTGTCTCAGGTGTGTGTATTTTGATTTGTCCAATGTGGCTGTGTTTTGTAAAGGTGTGTGTATTTTGAGCGTGGCGGTGTGTACCGCCAATGGAATACCGCGGTTGAAAGACCGCTGCGGGGATTTGTGGGTCGGAACGGCATGGGCGTATTTCTGTTGGCGTGACGGTGGAGGTTTGGTCATCGCCAGTTTCCCGCTGACCTTTGGTGTGGCGGACTTTTGTTGATGTCGGGTTTTTGGCGGTTTGCCAGTTGCGGGTCAGAATGACCGTGGCGGTTTAGCGCGACCGCGGCGGTGTTATGGCGGTCTTCTGTCCGGCGGTAAGCGCCTTTTACCGCCGAGGTCAGAATGACCCCCTGAGTCTCCTTGATGGAAGAAGGAGATGGCCAATTCAATATAGCTTGCACTTTGTCTGAATCCATGGCGACTCCGGTTTGGTTAATGCAATACCCCAAGTACTTTACTTCCGTCTGGTCAAACTCGCACTTTTCCGGTTTGCAGAATAAATGGTGTTGTCGGAGTCGCTCTAGAACTTGGCGAACATGCTTAGAGTGTTCCTCTGGGTGAACAGAAAAAATTAAAATATCGTCGAGATAAACCACTACTGTTTGTTGCAAAAGATCGGAAAAGATAGAATCCATGAACCTTTGAAAAATGGAAGGGGCATTGGTGAGTCCGAATGGCATTACTCGATATTCGTAGTGACCAAAAGGTGTTCTAAAAGCGGTCTTCCACTCATCACCTTCTTTAATTCTTAAAAGATGGTAAGCTCCTCTGAGATCCAGCTTGGTGAATCTTTTTGCCCCTCTGACTGCTTCTAGCATGTCCTTAATGAGGGGTAACGGGTACCGATCCTTAATAGTGATCTTGTTTAATCTTCTAAAATCAATACAGGGACGCAAATCTTTAGTCTTCTTAGGAACAAAGAAGAGAGGAGCCCCTGCCGGTAAAGAGGAGGGAGCAATCAACCCGCTCTGTAGGTTCTTATCAAGGTATTCCTTAAGAATCTGCTTCTCAGGTTCTGTGAGAGAATACATTCGCCCGAAAGGAACCACTGTATTTGGTTCTAAAGGGATGGCGCAATCATATTCTCTATGGGGTGGCAGTTCAGGTTTTTCTGGCTTCTGGAATACGTCGGCATATTCCTGATATTGCCTGGGAACTCCCTGTAGGACGTTAATAGAGCATCCCACCTTAGGGGGTGCGGTTAGAAGACCTTTTGGGGACCAATAATCCCCTGCTAGGTAGCAGTGGTGCTGGCAAAAATGAGAGGATAAAGAAATAGTTCTTGTTTCCCAATTGATGTAGGGGTTGTGTCGTGTGAGCCATGGAATTCCCAGAATCATGACGTGGTGTGGTGATGAAATTAAATCAAACAAAAGGTTTTCTTGGTGTTTCCTAAACTGTAGGCAGAAAGTAGGGGTGGTATATTGTACGGGTCCTGAGGCCTAGAGTGACCCATCCACCGTGTGTACTTGTTCTGGTACTTCCTTAGGTAGTTGTGCTATCTGTCGTTCCTTGGCCCATGCTTCATCTAAATAGATGCCACTGGCTCCGCAGTCCAATAAAGCCAGGGTTCTTTCTTCTCGGCCATCAGTCAAGTGAAGGATAACTGGTAAAAGAAAAAGAGCAGTTCCTTCCTCCCTGGAAGAACAAATGGAAGGTATTTCACGATATCCCGTCCTCACCCTTCTCACTGAGGACGGGAGTTGGCATTTCCCAAAGGCTTGGTTGGACAAACGGGACAGGCGCGAATTAGGTGACCAGCTGCACCGCAATATAGACAAAGTCCCTTCCTTCGTCTGTATTCTCTTTCACTAGCTGATAAAGGTCCTCGAGCCGTATCAATCTGCATTGGCTCTTCCTCGGTAGCCCCCTTAGTTTCAGGACGGACTTCCTCGGTACGATGAGAGAAGGTGCGAGATGTCACTGAGTGGGATGGCAGACGACTCTTCCTTTTCTCCATTCTTCCTTCATTCAAGCGATATTCTATAGTCAGAGTCTGATCCATCAATCCTTTAAGGTTCTCTATCCTAGCAGAGTGCACCAGTTCGTCCTTAATATCCTCTCTGAGACCTCTGCGGAACAGTGTCACCAAGGTACGTTCCACCCAGGATGTTTCTGCTGCTAATTGTCTGAAACGGGTGATGGATTGTAATACATCTTGATTCCCTTGTTGGATATCGCAAAGAGCTTCTTCTGCTGAAGCCTCGAGTCCGGGGCGCTCAAACATCTGTTTGAAGGTAGTGACAAAGGTGGAATAATTAGACAGGCAGGGATCATTTCTTGTCACTAAAGGAGTGGCCCAAGCCAAGGTTGGCCCGGATAAGGCGCTAATCAAATACTCCACCTTGGTCTTGTCTTGCACAAATTGCGAGGGGCGAAAGGCAAAGTAAACCGTCAAGGCATCCAGGAATTCTCTCAACTTGTTGGGCTCCCCGGAGGAACGAGGTGTAGTGGCAGATACTGAGGGGACATCAGTGGTCCTGGATGCAAAGGCTTGTCGGTAGACGGTATTTTCAGTTCGTAGCTGTTGGAGTTCTTGAGCTTGTTGTTGTATTGTCATGAGCAGGGTCTGACTAGTGGGTTCCGTATTTGCCACTGGATTATCCATGTTTCCGAACTGCAACTGGATTTGTGGGCGTTGCAATCTGTCACGGTTTTCACGGGGCTTACCGTCGAAGTTGATGAGAGTTGGGGAACGACCCCGGTTCCAGCAGGTTCTGCTCTGGCCGAGGTAGGGGCGACCCCTTCCGGTAGCCACGGTGCTGTTTGACAATAGCAAGCCACTACAGTCCGTGCACTCCAGAAGGAGTCCCAGAGGAAAAACCCCAATAGAGTAAAAAACCTCCAACAGGAACTCCCTGAAACAGAAGGAGGGCACAAGGGCATTAGAACTGAGGATCCGAGAGTACAGGAAGACTGGAGACGAAGACAGGTCAGGAAATTCTGGATTCACAAGAAGAAACCAGACGGAGCGTGATTACCACCAAAGGAGTGTTGCAACGCAATGAACAAGCAGCTGAATTCCCCTAGACAGGAAGTAGGAAACAGGAAGTAGAAACACCACCATCTTGGATTGGGGAAAAGAGTATAACATTGAATAAAGAACATGCGTCCAACAAAAAGAAACAATGCATGCTGGGAAGAGAGGAAGTGGGTAGCATGCTGGGAAAGGAAAAAGGCCTGCATAAAAGCACCATCATGTGCAGGTATCCGGCTTTTGCCTGTGCATACTGGTAAGTGCAGAAGTACCTAATGTCCAAATGTAAAGCGCACTAAATGCGCTATGCGTGGCCGGATCTAGACCCAACTTGGGGTCTTATCTCCTGCCGCGTTTGTCTTTACTGTAAAGACAAAAGAAGGGGGTGCGGCGAGTGCCGCGACCCCTGGCCGGACTCGCGGTTTCCCCCGCGGCCTGCACGCAAGCCGCGGCTTCCCCCACGGCCTGCATGCAAGCCGCGGCTTCCCCCGCGGTCTGCATACAGGCCACGGCTTTCCCCGCAGGCAGGCCGCAGTAAAATGCAGCGCCGCGGCTGCCTGAGCCTGCGGCTGCGGCCGCCGTGGCAGCCGCAGCGCAACAGAAACAGAGGCAAAAAGTTAGGGGAGACCACGCCACAGATGCCAAGTCTAATAATTATCAATCAGGTTTTTTTTGTGGGGCGGCCGGTGGGTGGCCTATCCGGCCCGCCTGGGTACATCACCCCCTCACAGTTAGTAAGTTAGTTCTAAGTCTAAGTTGGGGATAGCTGACGGATGCTTCTACATGGTGGGAAGTATAGGGAAAGCGGAGTTTGGGGACAGGGTGCTGTTTTGTTTCAACACAAGTTTGATTTGCTCTGTCTTTTTTTATGTTCGCTACCACTGGGTTTGCCACACACTATCATTCCCATCGGACACCCGGACAGGTGGGCCCACTGGAAGGGACCAGACAATGGAAGGGACCAGACCCAGTGGAAGGGACCTGCCAGACACACCTTGAGAAAGGTGGAGGGGAGACCCACAGAGTGCTTCATTTGGCTTTTTCCACCATTATGACAGGGCCCCACTCAGTAATCACTTGGAATGTAAACATTCTACTGGACCCTATCGAAAGGGAGGAGGTTTTCCAATTCTTGAAGAAGTGTAGTCCAGAGATGCTGTTGCCCCCAAAAATTCATGTGCAAGGACGTAACTGCCACTTTCTACCCTGCAAATGATACAATAGAATATACCATGCTAGATAAACTCGAGGGACCTGTGGGGTGGCAATCCTTCAACATAAATCACTGACACTATTCATAACCAATATTATATGAGGCAACCAGGGCTACTACATAATCCTGGAGGGAACACTAGAAGGCACCACATACAATATCCTGAGCGTGTATGTCTCATCAGCCATGCACCAATCCACGCTAGGGGTTCCCAGAGCTTTAGTGGCCGCTTTGCTTCCTTGCATGACCTTTGTGGGGGTGACTTTAATGACATCATGGGGCGGATAGACTAGTATGGGACATGAATGTGCCCCCCACAATGGGCTAGAGGTCTGGAGAAATTGGCTAAGGGGCTCATTCTTGGCTACGCTTGGCAAGTTTGGAACACTGACAAACTAGAATACACAAACGCATCGGCCGCACATGGATTGCTGTCCCGCATAGAACATTTGTTTCTCCAAGCTGCCTCCACTGCAAAAGATCACAAATTCTCCCCCACGGGTTATCGGATCATGCTCCAGTCCTGCTTTACTTCAACAGTGTACAGACAGGGAAACACCCTATATGGCGGCTTAACCCCTTAGCTGCTGGGCCTTTTCCCCCCCAGTGCTGAGCCCTTTTTTGGCTATTTGGGGTAGTTCGCGCTTAGGGCTTCATAACTTTTTGTCCACATAAGCTAACCACGCCAAATTTGCGTCCTTTTTTTCCAACATCCTAGGGATTCTAATGGTACCCAGAGTTTGTGGTTTACCCTGGAGGAGACCAAGAAAATAGCCAAAATACAGTGAAAATTTAGTTTTTTCCAAAAAAATGGGAAAAAAGGGCCGCCGAAGAAGGCTTGTGGTTTTTTCCCTGAAAATGCCATCAACAAAGGGTTTCTGGTGCTGAAATCACTATCTTCCCACCTTTCAGGAACGGGCAGACTTGAATCAGAAAACTACATTTTCCAACACAAATTTGGCATTTTACTGGGACATACCCCATTTTTACTATTTTTGGTGCTTTCAACCTCCTTCCAGTTAGTGACAGGAATGGGTGTGAAACCAATGCTGGATCCCGGAAAGCTAAACATTTCTGAAAACTAGACAAAATTCTGAATTCAGCAAGGGGTCATTTGTGTAGATCCTATAAGGTTTTCCTACAGAAAATAACAGCTGAAATAAAAAAATATTGAAATTGAGCTGAAAACAACAGCCATTTTTCTTTATGTTTTACTCTGTAACTTTTTCCTGCGATGTCAGATTTCTGAAAGTAATATACCGTTTTGTCTGCTGGACTCTTCTGGTTGCGGGGATATAAAGGGCTTATAGGTTCCTCAAGAACCCTAGGTACCCAGAGCCAATAAATGAGGTGCACCCTGCAGTTGGTTTTCATTCTATACTGGGTATACAGCAATTCATTTGCTGAAATATGAGGAGTGAAAAAGAGGTATCAAGAAAACCTTTGCATTTCCAAAATGGGATCAAGATAAGGTTTTGAGGAGCAGTGGTTATTTGCACATCTTTGAATTCCGAGGTGCCCATACTAGCATGTGAATTGCAGGGCATTTCTCAAATAGACGTCTTTTTTACACACTCTCTTATATTTGGAAGGAAAAAATGTAGAGAAAGATAAGGGGCAATAAAACTTGTTTTGCTATTCTATGTTCCCCCAAGTCTCCCGATAAAAATGATACCTCACTTGTGTGGGTAGGCCTAGCGCCCGCGACAGGAAATGCCCCAAAACACAACGTGGACACATCCCATTTTTTCACAAAATACAGAGCTGTTTTTTTGCAAAGTGCCTACCTGTAGATTATGGCCTCTAGCTCAGCCGGCACATAGGGAAACCTACCAAACCTGTACATTTTTGAAAACTAGAGACCTAGGGGAATCCAAGATGGGGTGACTCGCGGGGCTCTGACCAGGTTCTGTTACCCAGAATCCTTTGCAAACCTCAAAAAGTGGCTAAAAAAACAAGTTTTCCTCACATTTCGGTGACAGAAAGTTCTGGAATCTGAGAGGAGCATCAAATTTCCTTCCACCCAGCGTCCCCCCAAGTCTCCCGATAAAAATGATACCTCACTTGTGTGGGTAGGCCTAGCGCCCGCGACAGGAAATGCCCCAAAACACAACGTGGACACATCACAGAAAACAGAGCTGTTTTTTGCAAAGTGCCAACCTGTGGATTTTGGCCTCTAGCTCAGCCGGAACCTAGGGAAACCTACCAAACCTGTACATTTTTTAAAACTAGAGACCTAGGGGAATCCAAGATGGGGTGACTCGCGGGGCTCTGACCAGGTTCTGTTACCCAGAATCCTTTGCAAACCTCAAAAAGTGGCTAAAAAAACAAGTTTTCCTCACATTTCGGTGACAGAAAGTTCTGGAATCGGAGAGGAGCCTCAAATTTCCTTCCACCCAGCGTCCCCCCAAGTCTCCCGATAAAAATGATACCTCACTTGTGTGGGTAGGCCTAGCGCCCGCGACAGGAAATGCCCCAAAACACAACGTGGACACATCACAGAAAACAGAGCTGTTTTTTGCAAAGTGCCTACCTGTAGATTTTGGCCTCTAGCTCAGCCGGCACCTAGGGAAACCTACCAAACCTGTACATTTTTGAAAACTAGAGACCTAGGGGAATCCAAGATGGGGTGACTCGCGGGGCTCTGACCAGGTTCTGTTACCCAGAATCCTTTGCAAACCTCAAAAAGTGGCTAAAAAAACAAGTTTTCCTCACATTTCGGTGACAGAAAGTTCTGGAATCGGAGAGGAGCCTCAAATTTCCTTCCACCCAGCGTCCCCCCAAGTCTCCCGATAAAAATGATACCTCACTTGTGTGGGTAGGCCTAGCGCCCGCGACAGGAAATGCCCCAAAACACAACGTGGACACATCACAGAAAACAGAGCTGTTTTTTGCAAAGTGCCTACCTGTAGATTTTGGCCTCTAGCTCAGCCGGCACCTAGGGAAACCTACCAAACCTGTACATTTTTGAAAACTAGAGACCTAGGGGAATCCAAGATGGGGTGACTCGCGGGGCTCTGACCAGGTTCTGTTACCCAGAATCCTTTGCAAACCTCAAAAAGTGGCTAAAAAAACAAGTTTTCCTCACATTTCGGTGACAGAAAGTTCTGGAATCGGAGAGGAGCCTCAAATTTCCTTCCACCCAGCGTCCCCCCAAGTCTCCTGATAAAAATGATACCTCACTTGTGTGGGTAGGCCTAGCGCCCGCGACAGGAAATGCCCCAAAACACAACGTGGACATATCACAGAAAACAGAGCTGTTTTTTGCAAAGTGCCTACCTGTAGATTTTGGCCTCTAGCTCAGCCGGCACCTAGGGAAACCTACCAAACCTGTACATTTTTGAAAACTAGAGACCTAGGGGAATCCAAGATGGGGTGACTCGCGGGGCTCTGACCAGGTTCTGTTACCCAGAATCCTTTGCAAACCTCTAAAAGTGGCTAAAAAAACAAGTTTTCCTCACATTTCGGTGACAGAAAGTTCTGGAATCGGAGAGGAGCCTCAAATTTCCTTCCACCCAGCGTCCCCCCAAGTCTCCCGATAAAAATGATACCTCACTTGTGTGGGTAGGCCTAGCGCCCGCGACAGGAAATGCCCCAAAACACAACGTGGACACATCACAGAAAACAGAGCTGTTTTTTGCAAAGTGCCTACCTGTAGATTTTGGCCTCTAGCTCAGCCGGCACCTAGGGAAACCTACCAAACCTGTACATTTTTGAAAACTAGAGACCTAGGGGAATCCAAGATGGGGTGACTCGCGGGGCTCTGACCAGGTTCTGTTACCCAGAATCCTTTGCAAACCTCAAAAAGTGGCTAAAAAAACAAGTTTTCCTCACATTTCGGTGACAGAAAGTTCTGGAATCGGAGAGGAGCCTCAAATTTCCTTCCACCCAGCGTCCCCCCAAGTCTCCCGATAAAAATGATACCTCACTTGTGTGGGTAGGCCTACCGCCCGCGACAGGAAATGCCCCAAAACACAACGTGGACACATCACAGAAAACAGAGCTGTTTTTTGCAAAGTGCCTACCTGTAGATTTGGGCCTCTAGCTCAGCCGGCACCTAGGGAAACCTACCAAACCTGTACATTTTTGAAAACTAGAGACCTAGGGGAATCCAAGATGGGGTGACTCGCGGGGCTCTGACCAGGTTCTGTTACCCAGAATCCTTTGCAAACTTCAAAATGTGGCTAAAAAAACAAGTTTTCCTCACATTTCGGTGACAGAAAGTTCTGGAATCTGAGAGGAGCCTCAAATTTCCTTCCACCCAGCGTCCCCCCAAGTCTCCCGATAAAAATGATACCTCACTTGTGTGGGTAGGCCTAGCGCCCGCGACAGGAAATGCCTCAAAACACAACGTGGACTCATCACAGAAAACAGAGCTGTTTTTTGCAAAGTGCCTACCTGTAGATTTTGGCCTCTAGCTCAGCCGGCACCTAGGGAAACCTACCAAACCTGTGCATTTCTGAAAACTAGAGACCTAGGGGAATCCAAGGAGGGGTGACTTGCGGGGCTCGGACCAGGTTCTGTTACCCAGAATCCTTTGCAAACCTCAAAAAGTGGCTAAAAAAACAAGTTTTCCTCACATTTCGGTGACAGAAAGTTCTGGAATCTGAGAGGAGCCACAAATTTCCTTCCACCCAGCGTTCCCCCAAGCCTCCCGATAAAAATGATACCTCACTTGTGTGGTTAGGCCTGGTGCCTGCGACAGGAATAGATCACACAACGGTCAATGTTGGTCCTTACGTGAGGCAGCTGTTGACCCTGGGGTGATCCATTCCTGACACAGACACTAGGTGTAGGCACTCAAGTGGGGTAGTGTTTTTATCAGGACAGGTGAGGAGTCACTGGGTGGTAGGAATATTGTGGATCCCAGCATATTCCTGTAGTTTGTGTGACAGAAATGCGAGAAAAATTGAGTTTTTTTTCAACATTTCAGCTTTGCAGGGTATTCTGGGTAAGAAAACTTTGGGGAAGCCACACAAGTCACACCTCTGTGGACTCCCCCGAATGTCTAGTTTCCAGAAATGTTTGGGTTTAGTGTGTTTCTCTATATGGCCGCCGAATCCAGGACCAAAAACACAGGTGCCTGCCTTACAAAACCAGTTTGTTTTGCCATGGATAATTTTGATGTCTCCACAATATGATTTGGGTGGTGGAATTTGGGGCTGAACTAAATTGGGGAGCTCCCAAGAGAGCACTCTCTCTCTGCTTGCCGCCGCATTTACCTGCTCTCTGGGTTGGCCTAACCCACTATTACCCAGTTGCACAAACAGCTTGCGAAGGGACAGCAGGACTGTCCTCATCACCTCCCTCATAATGTACTGGAAGAGGAGTTATCGAATGGGACTCCTCTGACTGAAAAATCACTCCCAGAGTCTGCGCCATTGTCCTATCCCTCAGATGCTGTCTCAGTATCTGATGTCTCAGTCTCTGATCCTATGTCAGAGCGGTCCTCTATAACCCGAGTGTAGGCAGCAGTCATCCATCAAGATGCCATCTCTGCTATTGGCTAAACTGTTGCTCTAAAACACTAGCCTACGTAGACAGTCACAAAATCGATGGTGTGTGAGATACGTGCAACAGTAGAGGCCACCTTACCTGCGCTTCTTCCCTCAATCAGCACGTACTTCCAAAACACTCAAAAAACACCTTGTCACATACCATTCGTCACAGTCTTTAGCACCTCCTGCGCCCAGTCCAACAATCATTATTGGTGCTCCCACTCCCTCCTCCTCGGATTCCCTCATTACCACCCAGCAAAAGTGCCCTTCATCTCTCCATAGACTTTGCTAATGTACTCAGCTATTTACATAAAATACAGATTTGCTCTTTGCAGTAGGCATATAAACCTTCTGCGCTTCTTTATGGCACTAAAACTGCCACTAGACAAGTCGGACCCTTTTCCCCCCAGGGAAACCACACACATATTGACAAAAGTGATATATATATGACAGCCAATCACCTGAAACTCAACTCAAGCAAAACCGAAATAATCCTCTTTGGCCCACACAAAAACACCTGGGACCCCTCATGGTGGCCCACCACGCTAGGCCCTGCACCCACCCCCGCCAACCACGCACGCAACCTCAGCATCATCCTAGACTCCTCCCTCTCGATGACCCAACAAATCAACGCTCTCACCTCCTCATGCTTCAACACACTCCGTATACTGAAAAACATTCAAATGGATCCCCACAGAGACCAGAAAAACTGTCACTCACGCACACATCAGCAGCAGGCTTGATTACGGAAACGCCCTCTACGCCGGCACCACTCTAAAACTCAAGCGCAAACTACACGCATCTAGAACTCAGCAGCACGACTCATCCTCGTCCTCCGCCGACACGAACACATCTCTCCACACCTCAAATCCCTCCACTGGCTCCCCATTGACAAAAGGATCACCTTCAAGATCCTCATCCTCGCACACAAATCACTCCACAACACAGGCCCTGCCTACCTCAACGAGAGTCACCTTCCACACCCCCACACGAAACGTCCGCTCAGCTGACCTCTCTCTCGCCTCTGTCCCCCGCATCAAACACACCACCACCGGGGGCAGATCCTTCTCCTACCTTGCACCCAAAACCTGGAACGCCCTCACAACCCACCTTCGCAAGACCCAAAACCTACTTCTTTTCAGGAAGGGCCTCAAAACCTGGCTTTTCGAACAGTGAACCTCCCAGCCCCTTTCCCTCCCCCCGCCCCCCCCCAAGCGCCTTGAGACCCTCACAGGTGAGTAGCACACTTTATAAATCTCTTTGGTATATATAGATCTACCTCTATATATATATATATATCTATGTACATAGATATATCTATAGATATATCCATGTACATAGATATATCTATCTACATAGATATATAAATATAGATCTATATATAGATCTATTTTTTTTAGTTCTTGTATGGTTTCCTTGGGGGCCAAAATGGCCCCCAGGGAAACCCTACAACATCTAAAAAAAAAATTGCCCCCACAGGGGGTCACCCTGCCCACGGGCGACCCCCTGTCATTTTTTTTTTTTTTTTTTTTTTTTAAAACAATCCCGGGGGGGGGGGGGGGGGCGCGATCGCGCCCCCCCCCCCAGGGGGCACCTACCTTTTTTTTTTAATTAACTATGCAGCTGCGATCGGGGGCCAGGAAACACTTTCAGGAAGGCCTCGTAAGAAAGGGGAGACACTCCCCTTTCTTACGAGGCCTTCCCGAACGTGAGAAAGGCCGTTTTCCCCATCAAAGCAGGAAGCGGCCGCAAGGCTGCTTCCTGCTTTGATGGGGAAAACACCTTTGCAACGTCAGCGCGCCGCGAGGCGCGCTGACGTCACAAAGGGGCGGGTGGGGGGGCGGGGGGAGACACGGAAGCTTCCGTGTCTCCCGGGGGGGGTTTAAAAAAAATAATAAATCCTCGGGTGCGACGCACCCGAGGATTTATTGATACCCTTCCTGGTGTCGGCCACTGGTCGTGACCTGCACCAGGGAGGGTGTGTGGGTGTCGGCCAGTGGCCGACGCCCGCACCTAAGCGGTTAATGCTTGGTTCCTCATGGACAACCAATTTGCTGACTACCTGCTCGAGGAGCAGAAAGCCTTTCTAGACCTGAATAGGGGTACAGTGAATTCAGAAGGGACCATATGAGAGGCTTGTAAGACCTCCATGAGGGGCATTGTCAACTCCTACATTCAGGGGGCTGACCATGAAGAATGTAGCAGCAGCACCAACCTGGAAATCTTTATAATGACCAGAGAGCAAGAAAGCATGGATATGTTCAGCAACTCAGTGATAAGTAAGTTAGAGCTTGACAGAGTGACATTGCACCAACTTTGGTTGGATGAAGCACATGGTGTCCACTCGTCCGGGTTTATGGGGGGGGATAAGTCAAGTAAGCTCTTACACTAGCTGGCCACATGAGATTTGGTAACTAGGGTAATACTTGCATACTGGATGAGTTTGGATGGTGGGTTGAGGACTCATAGGGAATTGCAGGTGCGTTTGCTCAGTATTATGAGAACCTGTATGGGGTAAGGGCATGACTGGACTATGAATCAATTGACTTTTTGGTGGCGGAGCTCCCACTGCCTCAAATTTACAACTTGGACAGAACAGCACTGGAACAAGACATCATGGTGGAAGAGGTAATAGATGCCTGAGCAGATCTGGACTCGTTAAAGACACCGGGACTTGACTTCTACCCTGTGGAGTTTTACCACAGGCTTTGACATGATGTTCTCCCCCTCGGGCAGGATGTATATGTCAAACCTATTCCCTGGGATCACTTACCCCCTGACTTTGACCTACCCAAGCTGGGCTGCCCCCAATGTGTATGTGCATCATTCTGGCCCATTTCCCTCATTAACACAGAAGTTAAGTTGTATGTGAAACTTCTGGCCAACCGTCTACTGAACTTCATCCCCCACCAGGTCCACCCAGGCCAATGTGTCTTTATTAGTCGCCGCAGCACTAGGCACTGCATCTGCAGAGTGCACCTAGCACTGGCCAGCATACAGGGTCTTGGCGGCACAGCAGCCCTTCTTTTGATTGATTTTCAGCAGGCGTTTGACATTGTCAACTGGTCCTTCTTGGACAAAACTCTTCTTGAGAAGGGACTCAGGCCTACGTTTTGGGTATATGTGAAGGACCTCTTTGCCAGTCTGCAGGCCTGCGTATGTGTTAACAGGGTTTTTGTCTTGCAGGTTTTCCATCAGGAGGAGTACCAGGAAGTCTGTCCCCTCTCTACTCTTTTGTTTACACTGGCCAGAGAGCACCTAGCAGTTTGGATCCAGTGCAACACCCAGTTATGGGTTTTTGACTTGGGCCTGGTGACAGAGGACCAAATAGCACTCCATGTGGACGATGTCTTGCTGTTTGTGTTACACCCAGCTAAGACGGGACCTAAACTCCTCCACATTTTAGATGTTTTTGTGGTCACCTCTGGGTTCAAGGATCAATGGGACAAGTCCCTCTTGGTCCCCTTGAAGGACAACTGCCAAGACAAAACCCAGCAAACCCAAATCCCAATATGCCATATTAGCTTCCAATATCTTGGAATATATATTTCCTGGGAACTGGGCCTGACATGGAGCCTGAGATAGGTGATGTCTGTGAACAAAACCATATGTGGGCATTCCTAGACCTGAGACCAGCCTTTCAAAGGCGAGCCTCCCAATTCTTTCAATACCTTCACCTCGGCCATGCCCTCTCTGCTTATTAGGAGTAATTGGGGGATGTCCCAGAATATAGCCCACTAGATGGTAGATTACTCATGGGCCACTAGGGGAGGGGCTGGGTCTCCAAGATTTATAGAGCCCTTGTGGTGCACTTGCTCGAGTTACTGGGCCGCCAGATGGAGAATTGGGGGGATGGGGTGACACACTGGATAAAGCAGACTGGAGGGATGCATGTATGGTACCCCGAGTAGTGGAAATTTCTGAAAGACTCCGTCTAGTGCAATTTAAATATCTTCACTAGGCTTGCCTAACACCCCTCCACCTGTGGAAAGCTGAAATCATGACTCCCCATCCTACAATCGGGGCCAGGATCCCAGGGGAGACTTCTATCATATGGTGTGGAAGGGCCCAGTGATATATGCTTATTGGACCTCAATCTTGACCATCCTTTCTGATGGAGTTTTGCATTGAGGCTCAGCAGTGCAGTAGAAGATTCTGTTATGGCAGTCAGTCCAAGGGTGATGGTGAAGCAGCAGTGGAGACAGATGAAGGGTCCCACTGTGGAGCGAGGCTATGCAAGGCAGCAGTGGTTGTTGCATCATGGGTCAAGGGCACATAGATCAGTGGCAGATTACCTGTAGGAGTCTGGAGGGCCAGGGTTCCTGACTCTGGGCACAGTCCAGGTGCAGACATGCTGCCTCCAACCTCAACCTCATGTCACGGTTTCGGGCGGGTCTGATCAGGACTTTGGTTGGGGCACCTCTTGAGGTCACCGAATATCCTAAAGAGGTAGTACACTGGGGCAGAGGAGCAGCTAAAGGCATACACGGAAAGGACAGCTATGGATAGGCACAGGAAACAGGAAAGTAAAAGCAGAGCAACCCTTGTGTGAACAAACAGGAAACGGATTACCAGTGGACAAACACGCTGGGGTTGTACACAGAGTAAGGCGCAGAACCTCCCACAGTGACAGGGAATCTCAATGCCTCTGTGCAGCTTGCTCTTACAGATAGTCACCCTGCCAGCCCCATAGAAAGGAGGCAGCAGAAGTGATTCTGTCTCTGGACCCTAGAGCACAAACAAGGATAGTACTTACATACACAAGACACGCTCTTGAGGGTCCAGCTGGAAACACAGTGGCGATTCCTGAGAAAACAGCAATAGCACACTGTCACTGTTAGGCATGAAATACAACATATAGCACTGGACAAGGATGGGGGCTGGAATTGCCTCCTGGAAACCAGGAGCCAACCCCAGTACACAGGAGGACACGTATACACTGGTGAAGACTGATAGAACACTTACCAGACACAAAGAACCATGAAGAAACAGAAACAGAAGGGAACAAACAAAGAGGCAGAGGCAAGAACTAGGAACAGGCTCAGGCTGAAGCAAAGGCGGGACTAGGACTTGAAAACAGGGCGCAAACTTCTGGCTGGGACAAACAGAGACAGGACTGGGAAACTGAGAACAGGCTCTGGCTGGAACAGGCAAGGACAGGACTGGAATACAGGGAGTAGGAAATGAGCAGTAAACAGGACTGGGAAAAACAGAGAGAAGGTTCAGGCTGAAACAAGGCAGGAGCAGGGCAGAGAAACAGGGACCAGGCTTTGGAAGAAACAAACAGATACAAGGCTAAGAGATAGGGAGCAGACGGTGGCTGGAACAATCAGGAGCAGGGCAGAGAAACAGGAAACAGGATCAAGCTGGAACAGAACAGGAGCAGGAACAAAACTGGAACACCATCCGACAAAGGGTCTGTAACACAAAGGAATCGAAGTCCGATGCACGACGGGGAGCTTGAGGAAATGGCTGCTTATAAGCAGTTCCAAGCTGGGCTGCACAGGAGAGGTTTCAGGTGTGTGTGGTTTCGGACACTTGCAAGTCCTGGAGGAGAGGATCCAGTGAAAAGGAGCAACTGGACTTCTCCCATAGAAGACAATGGGAAACAGAATCCGGGTTTTCCTGACTACCAAGCTGTGCATTATGGGATTTGCAGTCCCAAGAAGCAAATGTAGTCCTGTACAAGTGTACCATGGAGAAAAGAGAAACAAACAGGGGTCAGCAAGGGACTCTAGATAGGTGTTCAAGGTGATTCCCAGGCTTCTGACAGTCCCCTTACAGCGCCCCCTGGAAATGGGACGACCGAGTCGTAACACCTCAGCCTTGAGAATGTTGTTGCTTTTTTTCTCATTAAATGTTTTGCTTCAATATCAACTATACCACGTGAACATGCAAATGCATTTATTCTGTCTTGTTCACATTTTAGTTAGTCATTGCTAATATAAGCCTCATTTTAAGATGGCTAAAGTCTGGTTACCATTTATTCCATGTTGTGTATTTCACTTTATTTCAGGAGGAGCCAAATCAGCAATTTCAATGATGTATATATTGTTATCTTTTCCTATGTGAATGTTTAATTTTATGCAGTCTTTGTAACATTCAGTCACTAGCACCTGTAGAGAACAGCGTCGGCTAAATGTATCACATCATGTTGTAGATAAGTCTGAAGTACATTGTGCCTTGGCTTGAGAAAAAATGGATTTGCTTTTTCAGTTTGTACCCTTAAACAGATTGGGTCACCCTCTGGGACTCATGTGCAGGTGTAACAAAATGTTCAATTGTGTGATTTACTACCCCTTCTGTTGGAAGAAATAAGGGAGTATTTGGCTGCAATGAAAGATGTAAGATACCTGGCCTTACAGTTTCCCCATCGAATACTGTAGAAAACTTTGTCCTTCCTGTGAGCCAAATGAGCTCTACTTTATTGAAATGTATTGCAATTTGATGTCAGCTTCAGTTTGAATTAAAGATTCTTCAGAGGGCATTGCCTGAACCTGAATTTGTACCAGAATCTGCATGGAGAAAAGCACCCTAACAACAATAAAATATTACATACCATATTATGAAATGTTGAGGACAATTCTATAAAGATCATGGGAGGCATATTGGTATCAGTACAGTGTTGATATCTACATTCTGTCATGACTGCTCTCCTTAGAATGATTGGAATCTTGCATGTTAAAAGGTGGTGATTTATTAGTGGGTAGGGCAATGACTTATGATGCAAGCCATATATTTAATAATCACTCCTTTAAGCATCAGTGTCATATTCTTGACAGGTGGGCTTTGCGTTTTGGGAAGAGTGCTTCGTAACCTCTTTCATCCCCTTTAAGAAACCGTGAAAATAGATTCAGTAGTCAAAGTATGTCTTCTATTACAATGTAATTGAACCAATCTGTCCCTGCATGAGTCACCCCTAGTTGTTTGCATAATTATTGCTTGATGGATATTTCGATTTTTAAAATGTGGAATTAAAGGACTGCTTTCTCAGAGGTTACAGTATGGTGAAGCAGCAATTGCGACTGGTGACAGATTGTATAACCTGAGAATTCTAGCTGGGTTTCTCAACTCAATATTTAAGCTGCTGTTCCTTCTGTTCAAATATTTTTATATGTCTGCAGCTCTTTTTTAAGGTTCAAATAATCCATTGATTCTTTGGTTTCCTTCATTTTCCTCCACAACCTATGCATCTATGCTTCATGTATGACCAAGCATGTATAAAATTTGACAGGCGCCAGTTTGTTACAGGTATTGGGAATAGAAATGTCAAAATTAGTAAATATAGATGAGAAGTCGCTGTAACATATTTGTTTGAGATTTCTACACTAACTGTCGAAAGTTCAGCTTCCACAGTTTGCAACATTAAAGCTATTCTTTGGTAGTATTCAGACTTTTTTCTTTGATCTTCATCATTATGACACAGTGTAACAAATGTTCCTAAAACTAGTATAAAGTTATTTGACCTCCTTACAGACCTGCCAACTTCAGCAAAAAGCTCAGTGTGAGGAAGGGGCAGGACCTTGGAGGGGGCATGCCTTGTGCCAAGAAGCACCTAAGAGGTGCTTTTGTCCCCACCCTGGCTCAAACCCCCTCCTCTAAAAAATAAAACTTGCTGAGGCTGCTGCCGATGTCCTGGGGTGTTTTCATGCCCATTAATGGACATTGGCAGTGGAAAGCCTCTGTATATGAGCTGAAAACCACTGTTCACAGCAACAGTGGTTTTCAGCTTGTTTTCCCTGCCACCATGTGATATTGGATCCTTACTGGTAGACCATGTGAGGGGAGCCAGTATTGTGTGTCACAGTGGCAGGTCTGACCTTACCTGGTGGTAGTTGCTCATTGTCACTCTTGTCTCCCTAATCATCATGTATCTGTTCATTACCATTTTCTGAAATCAAGAGTTGCTGAACTGCCGGAATATATGTGGTTGAACATGTCAAACAGTATTGTTAATATTCTTGAAATATCTGACCGCGCTATGAATGTAAAGATTTCACAGATGTTTTATTGTCAATGGTCCAAAAAAGGCTCTGGTCTTCAGCAGTGCTCAATTTTTGGTTTAAAACAAATTCTATTATTCCTATGTTTGATTTAAATACAACTGCCACCTCAACCGGCTTTTTTAGCAGTCCAACATATGTCAGAGTTCTCATTCTGCTGGGGACCATCACATGTATGCTGAAGCAGACTCTTTCTGCAACCAAGATGAGTTTGAAATAGGCAGTCTTAATCACCTTTTTGCAAAACAGCAAACAAATAGCTTTTGAACTCATTTTCAGAAGAACATGATCTAACTGCTTTACACTAGAAGATTCTAATCATGATGTAATAGATGAGATCCTGTAATCCCCATCCAAAGAACTGGCTCTATTGTTTTTTTATCTAAATATATATATTTTTGAATGTATGATCAATACCCAAATCAATTGCTCTATAAATCTGTTACACAATATTCCACAACACCTATGGGCGCACTTCGCCACTGCACACTGCAGCCCGCCCAGTGATTGAATGTGTTGGTCCATCCCAATTTTATCCTTTGAATCCATGATATGACCACTATTTCCTCTAGATTTTTTCTTATTTGTGGTGGGCGGCTCCTAGTTTAAAAAATAGTTTCTTCCATCTTGACATACCAATCCATGCCTCTTGACCAGGCTGATACTTAAGGAGCAATAGGGGAGGTTTACTTGCAAGCTAAATCTCTATTGGCGGTCACTGTTCCCACGCCCATCAACATCCTTACCCACTGAGCCCTCCCACACCGTGTAGTATACCCAACAGTGTAATCCGTCTTCTGCATCTGGAGGAGGGTCACCCAGTACCAATGGACCGATGCCCCAGCCTCTCCCAGCCTGCCACCTCCACCAACCTGAACCAGGCAGTGGAGAACTTCAACGCTTGGATCACCTGCACCACCAACTGAGTCGCCCCCAACCAAACCAGTCAGAACGCAGGTACACACAAAATGAGTCAGCTGGTACACCCCAGAACTCATCGTGGTGAAGGGCAGATGCAAACAACTGGAAAGAAAATGGTGCTCCAGCACAGTGATCGAGCCATCTTCAAATCCACCCTCCACAACTACCACCATGTACTCAAACCAATGAAAAAGAATGCCCTGACACACTGCATCAAGGCCAGCATCAACCAGACCAAAGAACTCTTCACCATTGTCAGAGTGTTCACCTGCCCATCAGCCACAGAAAACTCAACTCTGCCCTCACAGTAACTCTGGCGGACCACTTCCACAACAAGATAGCCGACATTTATAGAAACTTCAAGCCCCAAGCCATCAACCTCCTCAACATCCCTACCCCCAAAGGTTAGCACCCGACCTCCCACTCACTGCATGGGAACAACTCAGCACAACAAATACTAAAGCCTTAATGAACTCCATCCACTCACGAACACCCACCAACCCATGGCCCCATTGACCCTTCAACCTTGGAAGCAACGATATCAGCCAGCAGCTCACCACCATCCTAAACTCCTCCATCTGCACAACCAACTTCCCCAATGCCTGGAAACACTCAGAGGTCTGGCCTCTCCTTAAGATACCCTTTGCAGACCCCCAACAACCTCTAAAACTTTGCCCCTTTTTGCTGCTCTTGTTCCCTGCAAAAGTCCTGGAGAAGGCAATCAACCTCCAACTTACCGAAGACCTGGAGAGAAATAACCTTTTCGACTTTCCCAGTATGGATTCAGACCCAACCACACCGCCAAATCGGCCCTGATTGCTGAGAAAGATGACATCCATACCAATTTTCAAGTGGCTACCCACCACCACCAGGAAAGTAGCTTGCCCCCATCACCAGCCATCTGGACAACGGCAATGCACTCTGTGCAGGCACCTCTGGGGAACTCATCAGAAGACTCTATGTGGTCCAAAACCCAGCAACCATACTGATCCTTAACCTGCCCAAAGGGATCCACATCTCCCAGGAACTGAGAGACCTCCACTGGCTCCCCATCCAAAAGAGATACGATTTCAAGCTCCTGACCCATGCCTATAAAGCCCTCCATGAAGAAGGACCGACATCCATGAACCCCCGCCTCAACTTCTACCAACTGTCCAGGAACCTCTGCTCCCTTCACCTCACCCTCGCACAGACACCACGCATCTGCCACTGCCTCAATGGAGGTCAATCTTTCTCCCAACTTGCCACCAAATACTGGAAGGCCCTTCCCATCCACCTTGAACAGCCACACTTCATAAGCATAGTTTGATTGAGTGATTGATTGATGGAAAGCACAAAGGTTGAAGAGTGGAGTGCTAAATTTAAAAAAACATCAAACTTGGGCTGCTTCTTTGCATACTAAGTGAATGTCATGAGATGGTTCAAAGGGACATGGCCAACCCTTAGCAAGTTTCCTTTCCAAGATGTGGTATGATTAGAAAATTGCATCTGAGATCCCCAATCCAAAATGAAGTTTAATCTATTCCTGCGATCTCAGCTGCTGTTTGAATGATGCATAAGGTTTTAACAAACGTTGGAAGCATTACATCTCATCTGTTTCCTTTTTGATACATTAATTCTCCACTTGCTACTGTTCATAATTCTGCTTTTTTCTCCTTTGCAGATGACTTTCTGTTAGGATTTTCTTTTGGATTTTTGCTTTGCTCTTTTCTCTACCCAGATGTAAGGGATTGCTTGGTGCTAGTTTCTCTCTTTCTGACTTATTCTTCACCTTCAATCAAGAACTGTAAGATGCCAAGGAGGTTTCTGTTTGAATTTTTGATTTTTTCTTGCTAACTGGGACCGTCTTAACAAGCTACACCTTAAATAAGTATATCTCAGTGCAGCGTGGCACCATGGCTATGCGTAGGAGTCTTCCTTTCCTTGCCATTCAACAAGCATTCTTAAAATAACATCCAGTCCTTGACATGGACATGGGTATTCCCTACCACTTCACTTTACAAAACAGGGAAACCATCAATGTCACACTATCACTTAGATGTTATGTCAAAGTGGATGGTATGATATGTTAGAAAGCCAAGATTTAGAATCAATGCCTGGACCACGTATGAACATCACCCAGAGCTCTAATATTGAAAGAAAGTACTAGGTCTTTCACAATCTAATACCACATGTGCCTTAAAGGGCAATCTGTATTATGCAGCAATAGAGGACAAGACTACATGTCACCTTCTATCTAGTAGTGAGAAATACAGTGTGTAGGAGGCTGGACTGGCTTGTAGTGAGTACCAAGGGGTACTTACACCTTGCACCAGGCCCAGGTATCCCTTATTAGTGTAGAGGGGTGTCTAGCAGCTTAGGCTGATAGAAAAGGTAGCTTAGCAGAGCAGCTTAGGCTGAACTACGAGGTGTGTAAAGCTCCTACTATACCACTGGTGTCACATGCACAATATCATAAGAAAACACAATACACAGATATACTAAAAATAAAGGTACTTTATTTTTATGACAATATGCCAAAGTATCTCAGTGAGTACCCTCAGTATGAGGATAGCAAATATACACAAGATATATGTACACAATACCAAAATATGCAGTAATAGCAATAGAATACAGTGCAAACAATGTATAGTCACAATAGAATGCAATGGGAACACATAGGTACAGGGGCAACACAAACCATATACTCTAGAAGTGGAATGCAAACCACGAATGGACCCCAAACCTATGTGACCTTGTAGAGGGTCACTGGTACTGTAAGAAAACAGTGAGGGTTAGAAAAATAGCCCACCCCAAGACCCTTAAAAGTGGGTGCAAAGTGCACCTACGTTCCCCAGAGAGCACAGAAGTCGTGATAGGGGAATTCTGCAAGGAAGACCAACACCAGCAATGCAACAACAATGGATTTCCTGACGAGAGTACCTGTGGAACAAAAGGACCAAATCCAAGAGTCACGATCAAGTCGGGAGCGGGCAGATGCCCAGGAAATGCCAGCTGTGGGTGCAAAGACGCTGCCACTGGATGGTAGAAGCTGTGGATTCTGCAAGAAGACAAGGGCTAGAAACTTTCCCTTTGGAGGATGGATGTCTCACGTCGTGAAAAAGCTTGCAGAGGTGTTTCTGTGCAGAAAGACCACAAACAAGCCTTGCTAGCTGCAAGGTCACGGTTAGGGTTTTTGGATGCTGCTGTGGCCCAGGAGGAACCAGGATGTCGCCAATTGTGTGAGGAGACAGAGGAGGAATCCAGCAAGACAAAGAGCCCACTCAGAAGGAAGCAGCACCCGCAGAAGTGCCGGAACAGGCACTACAAAGTGGAGTGAACCGGAGCTCACCCGAAGTCACAAAGGAAGGTCCCACGACGCCGGAGGACAACTCAGGAGGTCGTGCACTGCAGGTTAAAGTGCCGGGACCCAGGCTTGGCTGTGCACAAAGGAAATCCTGGAAGAGTGCACAGGAGCCGGAGCAGCTGCAAATCACGCGGTACCCAGCAATGCCGTCTAGCGTGGGGAGGCAAGGACTTACCTCCACCAAACTTGGACTGAAGAGTCACCGGACTGTGGGAGTCACTTGGACAGAGTTGCTGAGTTCAAGGGACCTCGCTCGTCGTGCTGAGAGGAGACCCAGAGGACCGGTGATGCAGTCTTTTGGTGCCTGCGGTTTGCAGGGGGAAGATTCCATCGACCCACAGGAGATTTCATCGGAGCTTCTAGTGCAGAGAGGAGGCAAACTACCCCCACAGCATGCACCACCAGGAAAAGAGTCGAGAAGGCGGCCGGATCAGCGTTACAAGGTCGCAGTAGTAGTCTTTGCTACTTTGTTGCAGTTTTGCAGGCTTCCAGAGCAGTCAGCGGTCGATTCCTTGGCAGAAGGTGAAGAGAGAGATGCAGAGGAACTCTGATGAGCTCTTGCATTCGTTATCTAAAGAATTCCCCAAAGCAGAGACCCTAAATAGCCAGAAAAGGAGGTTTGGCTACTTAGGAGAGAGGATAGGCTAGCAACACCTGGAGGAGCCTATCAGAAGGAGTCTCTGACGGCACCTGCTGGCATTGGCCACTCAGAGCAGTCCAGTGTGCCAGCAGCACCTCTGTTTCCAAGATGGCAGAGGTCTGGAGCACATTGGAGGAGCTCTGGGCACCTCCCAGGGGAGGTGCAGGTCAGGGGAGTGGTCACTCCCCTTTCCTTTGTCCAGTTTCGCGCCAGAGCAGGGCTGGGGGATCCCTGAACCGGTGTAGACTGGCTTATGCAGAAATGGGCACCATCTGTGCCCATGAAAGCATTTCCAGAGGCTGGGGGAGGCTACTCCTCCCCAGCCCTAACACCTTTTTCCCAAGGGAGAGGGTGTAACACCTTCTCTCTGAGGAAGTCCTTTGTTCTGCCTTCCTAGGCCAAGCCTGGCTGGACCCCAGGAGGGCAGAAACCTGTCTGAGGGGTTGGCAGCAGCTGCAGTGAAACCCCGGGAAAGGTAGTTTGGCAGTACCCGAGTCTGTGCTAGAGACTCAGGGGATCATGGAAACAATTCCATGATCTTAGACATGTTACATGGCCATGTTCGGAGTTACCATTGTGACGCTATACATATGTTGTGACATATGTATAGTGCACGCGTGTAATGGTGTCCCCGCACTCACAAAGTCCGGGGAATTTGCCCTGAACAATGTGGGAGCACCTTGGCTAGTGCCAGGGTGCCCACACACTAAGTAACTTAGCACCCAACCTTTACCAGGTAAAGGTTCGACATATAGGTGACTTATAAGTTACTTAGGTGCAGTGGTAAATGGCTGTGAAATAACGTGGACGTTATTTCACCCAGGCTGCAAGGGCAGGCCTGTGTAAGAATTGTCAGAGCTCCCTATGGGTGGCAAAAGAAATGCTGCAGCCCATAGGGATCTCCTGGAACCCCAATACCCTGGGTACCTCAGTACCATAAACTAGGGAATTATAAGGGTGTTCCAGTGTGCTAATGTAAATTGGTGAAATTGGTCACTAGCCTGTTAGTGACAATTTGGAAAGAAATGAGAGAGCATAACCACTGAGGTTCTGGATAGCAGAGCCTCAGTGAGACAGTTAGTCATAACACAGGTAACACATACAGGGCACACTTAGGAGCACTGGGGCCCTGGCTGGCAGGGTCCCAGTGACACATACAACTAAAACAACATATATACAGTGAAATATGGGGGTAACATGTCAGGCAAGATGGTACTTTCCTACACAGTGTGAGAAATCATCTTGTTGCTAAAGTATGAAAAGATGCACAATCTGTCACCACAAGCTTCCAATGTATGAAAAAGCTGGAGAATGATTTGGATCACCTATATATTAAAGACGTCTTAGGGCCTAATTTCGATTTCGGAGGTCCTGGGACCACCATGGAAGTGGCAATGGTCCTACCATTGCTGTGTTGGCAGTCTGACCTCCAAATTACGATGTTGGTGGGTTGTTGAATTAGAGGCCGCCAGAGGCCTGCCGACACCACCAGCCAAGTGCTGACTGCCATGTTAGTGGGTGGGGAAAAGGCGCTGTCAGAGTGTGGTCTAGACAGGGGCACCACTGTGCATATTACGATGTGCTTGACCGTCGAGCTACTATGGCGGGAAGAAAGCCTGCTTTGAGGTGGTGGAATCAATCGAAATCAGATGCTAGCTCCCCATTTCCTTTCTTTCCCTTCAGTTCCCGATGTGGACCCCTTCATCCAGCCCCCCTCTTCAAAGCAGCCACTTACCTCCCCAAGAAAAGTATATATAATGCAGGTAAGTATCTTTTGCACATATCCCCATTGACTGGACTGGGCAGATGTGACCCAGAATCCAGCAATGGCACAGTACATGCACATACATATTTTTATACATGTGTCATGCATATGTGTATATAATGGACAAAATGTACACATCTGCATCAACAGAAATGTAAAAAATACTTTGTATTGTTCCCTGTAGCCCTCACCGGTCCACTGCCGTGAGGATTACTGCCGCAGTCACATCGGTTACATTGTAATACGACAGACAGGAGACTGTGAGTGCAGTTTAAACTGCCATGTCAACCTGGCAAGTGTGCACACTTGCCAGGTCCAAACCTTCCCTTTTACTACATGTAAGTCACCCCTATGGTAGGCCCAAGGTAGCCCCATGGGGAGGGTGCAGTGTGTTCCAAAGGTAGGACATGTACTGGTGTGTTTTACATGGCATGTCCTGATAGTGAAACACTGCTAAATTCGGTTTTCACTACTGCAAGACCGATTTCTCCCATAGATTAACATGGGGACTGACATTAAATACCTTTTGGGTTCAGATTTCCACTGGGAACAGATAGATATGTAGAGTTTGGGGTCTCTGAACTCACAATTTAAAAATACATCTTTTGGTGAAGTTGTTTTTTAGGTTGTCAGTTTGAAAATGCCACTTTTGGAATGTGGACATTTTCTTGCTTAACCATTCTGTGCCTCTGCCTGGCTGCTGAATACACATCTGGGTCGGATTGACATTTGGGCTGTTTGTGAATTCACTCTAGACAGTGGCACAAAGGGAGCTGTGTTGCGTCCTGCATATCCTGATGAGTCTTCCTGGGGTAGAGTGGGAGGGAGGAGCTGACACCTGCGCCTGGAAGGGCTGTGCCTGCCCTCACACAATACAGTTTGCAACCTCCTAGAGTATGTCCAGGGCCAGGACACGGAGAGGCAGGGTCTTGTGCACTACAAAGACTTTTCTTTGAAGTTTGCCTACTTAAAAGGCAGAAATTAGTATAAGTATTGGACAGCCAACCCCATAACTTTAGAATACTTCTTGATCAAGAGGAACCTCTGCCAAGGAGAAAAGCTGAAGAGCTAGAGGAGGAGCACTGCCCCTTTGCTGTGTGTGCTTTGCTGGGTTGGCATGCAATTGCTGTTTTTGCCTTAGACTGGACAAAGACTGGACTTTGCTGTGTGTCCTACTTGTGAAGTTTCTCCAAGCACTTGGACTGAGCAAAGACTTCATCTACCAGACTCTAAGTTTGATTACTGTCAACCTGGACTCACAGGTGGTGCCAACTCCAGTTTCTAATGATTTGTAGAACTAGGAGCTTCCCCCTTGTTTTCCTAGATTTCTAATCAGTTGTTTAGAATTAAGAGGGCTGTGTTCCAGTGGTTCCAATATCTTACCTTGGTGGTATGTGAGTGTGTGTCTCAACTACAAGTATTTATGGATCTGAGTGGTGGAAAGGGCGAATTGTGACTGTAACTCTCAGAATGATTTCAGGGCGGATCCCTGCCAGACATCCCCCAGGTACGTAATACCTATTCTAACCCATTCAGCAAATCCATCCAATTGTGATACATGACAAAAGCACTGCCCCTTCAGCAGTGGGGTATGCTGCCCTGTCCCAGTCAGTCATGCGCACCACATCATGCCATGTTAAGAATACCACCCTGGTGGGCTTGGGAAAGCTACAAGGGATAGACTCCACCATAGAGTATGTATTGAATGTTATCAAAGCCCAAGAAGATCAGCTCTAGTCTATATGCTAAGTCTCACCATCTCCCACACTGCCATTTATTGATCACCATATAACCGGACGTTGGCCCTGCCCATTCCTTTATCATACTTTCATTGGCAGAATTTGTCTAGGGCAATGCCGAGAGGATGCCTAGCCCAAAGGAAGTTGTGAATCATGGCCATGATGTTTCAAAACCAGGACTTTGGGATCATCATTGCCAAATTCAGCAAAACATGAGGAAATTGGGAGACAGCTTTCATTTTAAAGAGTGCTACTTTACCACGAATCTGGTGTAAGAGTTAGGTCCAGCTTTGAAAGCCTTGTTTCATGTGAGATATAAGGGGAAAAAGATTGAGGCTCCAGGTTAGACCCAGTTCCAGAAAGATATGTATGCCTAGATACTGGAAGCTGAGCCTTTGTATGGGATCGATGTATGCCAGGTAGTCGTGTCTCCCTTGAGAGAGATCAATAACAATTTGGTCAAATTTGTATGTAGACCTGATGCTTCTTGATAAAGAGCAGGGACATGCAGCATGCGTGGTCCAGACTCATGGGGGTTAGTCAGATAAAAGAGAAGGTAATCAGCTTAGTGCTTGACCCTACTCTTCTTGCGGTCTCCCCAACACCAGAACCACATCTCTGTGTCACGTCTAATCAATTGAGATAAGGGCTGTATGGCTAGAGCAAAGAGGGAACTTGACAGGGGCAGCCCAGTTGTGTAGCTCTGCTGATTGAAAAGAGGTCAGAGATTATTTGGTTGATATACACTTGTGCAGATGGGGCAGAGTGTAGGAGCTCTAATAAGCAATGAAATTGTGGACCAAAGCCCATGAACCCCAATACTGTGTCTAGGAAGGACCAATCAATTGAATCAAGTGCCTTCTCAAAGTCGAAAAGTAGGAGCGCACAAGGGTCTTGGACATCCTGGAGGTGAGCCAACACCAATTCTAGGCAACTGATACAGTGCTTCATGATGTGGGCTAGCATAAAACCTCATTGGTCAGGATGGACCAGAGCTGGGCAAACCTGAAGGAATACCATTGGTGAGGGTTTTAGCAAAGATGTTAATTTCCATGTTAATCAGTGATATAGGCCTATAAGAGGAACAGCTCTCAAGTTGGTGGCCCGGTTTATCAATGACTACTATGGTGGTGAGGTTAAGGCCTGTGGGGAATGACCTTTTTGTCCCAGGCTCCAAGTATAGATCAAGTGGACAGGGTGAGTATCTCCCAGAACTTGCTATAGCATTCGATGGGGAAAATGTTTGGCCCAGGTGTCTTATCAGTTTTCAACTCAAGCACAGACTCCCCTATTTCCTCCATTGGTAAGGGGTATTAAATCACTCATTTTAACATTTTGTTAGACCTACATATGATTCCCATGGGGAGACCGAATAAGAATAAGGGTACACACAGATAAAGCAAATCCATTCTTTTCTCAAGCAAGCCAAGGCACAATTAAGTCTCTCTAAATATACTTCAAAGTTCCAGTTATCTGCAACATAATACAATACATACAGTCCAAGCTCTTCTCTACAGGTGTGTGTTACTTTACGCTACAGGTACTACGTAAAAGTAAACATTCACATATTAACAGAAAACAACAGATACGTCAATGAAATTGCTGGTTTGGCTTCTCCTGAAATAAAGAGAAATACACAACCTGGAAGATATGGTAACAAAACGTTACCCATCTTAAAATGAGGCCGATGTTAGTCTTGATTAACTAAAGTGTGAATAACACACAGGAAATACATTTGCATCTTCACATGTTGTAATTGATATTGAAGCAAAATATTTAATTATAAAATCAACACCACTTTCTAGGTTGAGGTTGAGGTTGGAGGCAGCCTGGCATGGCCTTCAATTTGGTTTAGGTCCTTTTTGTCAGACAGGGCACCAAGGACTACCCCTTCTCAATCATCCAAACAATAGAGGGGGAAAAGGGTGAAGCTTCACAAAAAATTGATCAGGCAAGTAATCAAAAGGCTTGCTGATCAGCAGTAGGATGGGCAGATGCACGATTCAATAAAGATTTAAAAGCTGTAAAGAACATCCTGCAGAATGCCTTTAGCGGGAGTCAAAAAGTTTACATAAAACAATGTAGACTAACATAAAAATGTATTATTTGGAAAAAAATCATAAATTCTTTCAAGATCAGTGGTAAGCCTTTGAGGATACCAAAAAAAAGATTAAAAAACCTTGGGGTCCATGGTTAAAAAATATCACCACAGGCCATAACATCTTCTTTAACCAATCATACAAACCACATCAAGCAACAAATCACACTTCAAAAAAACACCATTCATCTAACTATCTAAACAAGAGCCCTTGATCAACCATGAAAAACATCTCACATGCAGATAGGAAACAAAATACTCAAGATATGGTTTTAAAAAGAAAAAGTAAATTAAGGCATCCTCTTCCTGAAGGACCATATGGGTAACAGCCCAAACACGATTATATATGAAAGCTTATAACAATTCAGCAATGTGTGTACATCAATTTGCAATGATGTTTTCAGTATTCACAGGCTTCATGCATATTTGAAAACAACCTTAATTGTGCCTCTATATGAAGATGGCAACTTTCAGCTCTGACATTAGTTCAGGCTTTTAAATTGTAATCTTATTGACATTAAAAGCAAACTCTTTACGAAGATTATCCTCCACCACATTACAAAAGGGTCATATGAAATTAACTTATTTTTATCCATCCAGGGAGGTTTCAAGAATAATTCATCAACCATTGACCAACTTTTAACCATTTGATTATCTAAACACCTTCAAATGTTTGGGTGTAACTGTCTCCAGCACCCTTAGGTGAAATTTTCATATAGAGTAGATATCCATCTAAGTAGAGGTTATGGCCTGTCACATCCATGCCAAGAGCTTTCCAGAGACTGTGATGGATGAGATGAAGATATTGAGTTTAAGGTGCGGTCAGGTACTATGGGGGTCATTACAACATTGGCGGTAAAAGCCGCTTACCGCCGTGCAGAAGACTGCCAACACACCGCCGTGGCCGCGGAATTCCGCCACAGCCATTATGACCCTCAACTCGGAATCTTCCAAAATCTAGACACCCACACAAGTGCGCCACACCAAAGGTCAGTGATAAAGTGGCGATAACAAAACCTCCACCGTCACACCAACAGGAATACGCCCACACTATCACGACCCGCGAATCCACACGGCGGTCTTTCAACTGCGGTATTCCATTGCCGATACACACCGCCACGCTCAAAAGACAAATCGAAATACACACACCTGATACACATACACACACCACTCCCACACACCCAATACACTATAAAACACACACTCACATCACCCAAAAACCCTTACGACAACAATTGCGACAGAAGGCCAGAGAGAGACACCATCAGAAAGAACAATAGCATCCACAGGCACTCAACACCATCACTCACACAACATCCACGCACCTCACACAACACACCTCTAAATATCACCCAACACATCACAACACACACCACCACACACTTCACTTCACACTTCACCCACATGGCCACTGCACATACCCACACACACCCTAAACCATTATCACAGAAGGTCCTACACAAGAATGGAAGCACTGGGGCACAGGGTGACCCACCCATTGCACACCATGGCACACACAGATGCAATAATCATGCCTTTACACCCCTGCAGGACCCCTACCCAACGTCACTGGACAGGAGGGTCCAGACATGTCCACTCCACCCCCAGAAGAGGCCCACAGTGATGGCAGCAGCTCTGTTCAACTGGATCTAGATGACCAGCCCGGCCCATCTGGGACCTCGGGACAGTCGGTTCCCCTCACACTGGCACATGCCACTACAGAGCTTCCCCCCTCTGGAAACACCAGCACAGCACCCCCCCAGAGGGTCCATACCTCTGTCCCCAGGACACGTCAAGCAGCAGTGTGTCCACCACTACAGGGAACCCAGGCTAACCCACCAACACAACAACACCAGGGACCTGGGGGCAGTGGTAGTGGGCACACGGTTCAGGGGACAGAGGAACAGGAAATCAGGGGAACTGGGAGTACTGCTGTGCGACAGGGGGAGGACAGGTCCAGGGAACCCACTCTCCACAAGGCCCTGTCCAACATCATGGGAGCGTACCATCATTCCCAGGAGACGATGGCAACGGTACTGGCCAAGTTTCAGGAGACCCAGCGGCTGCAGGAGGAGCAGTATTTGGGGATCAGGGAGGAACTCAAGTCCATCAACACCACCCTGGTCACCACTGTAGAGGTGCTGAAGGACCTTGTGAACACCAGGAGGGACACTGTGGCACAACATGGGGCCCCTGACACTAGCCTGGATGATGAACTGCCCACCACCTCCACCAGCGCTAATGGACAGGAGGCACCGCCACAGGACCACGACACCAGCACCCCACCCCCTGCAGATGGAGAACCACCCCGCAAGCGGTCCCTGAGATCCAGGACAAAGACAGAGAACAATGCCAAGAGCCCCGCCAAGAAATGAGACCACCCTGATTGTCATCCTTCTGTCCCACTTTGTCACCCTGTCCATACTCAAACTGCCCTAGCTCCACTTCCTATGCCCCTTTGGACAATGCACCTGTGAGACTAATAGACTGGACTCTGCCATGGACATTCCTCCACCATCACCCCTGACCATTTTACAACCACCTCCACTATTTAGCACTTGAATAAACACCCTTTAATCATAAAACAATCTGGAGTCAGTCTGTGCTTTCGAAAATGTGTATTAGCAATAACTGTGGCAAAATGCTATATCCAATGTAATGTCAACATACCTATGTCACACAGCTCTAGTCCATGCGTAAACAAAGCAGAGGTCACACAGTGGGACCTACATCTGTGAATTTGAAAGGGAAAGTGACAACTGAGTGTCCATACACTGGGTGAAAATGACAGACAGATGAGAGGTAGAAGAATTAAATCAGATGTAGCAGGCAGTGTTGTCTTCTTACCTGTGTCTCACTATACGTTTTGCTGGATCACCGTGTTTCTGTTGTCTATGTCCTCTTCTTCTGCTTCCTCGTCTTCACTGTCCACAGGCTCCACAGCTGCCACAACACCTCCATCTGGACCATCCTCCTGCAGAAAAGGCACCTGTTTTCACAAAGCCAAGTTGTGAAGCATTCAGCAGGCCACGATGATCTGGCACACTTTCTTTGGTGAGTAGAATAGGGAACCTCCTGTCATATGGAGGCACCGGAACCTGGCCTTCAGGAGGTCGAAGGTCATCTCTATAATCCTCCTAGTCCGCCCATGGGCCTCATTGTAGCGTTCCTCTTCCCTTGTCCTGGGATTCCTCACTGGGGTCAGTAGCCATGACAGGTTGGGGTTACCAAAGTCACCTGCAAATGGCGAGGGACAACTGTTAGACACACACTAACTCTTAGGGACATCCCCATACCCAGACACCTAGTCACACTGTATTGGGTCCATGTCCTCACCTAATAGCCACACACGGTGTCTCTGGAGTTGCCCCATCACATAAGGAATGCTGCTATTCCGCATAATGTAAGCGTCATGCAGTGAGCCAGGAAATTTGGCATTTACAGGGGAGATGTAGTGGTCTGCCAAACACACCATCTGCACATTCATAGAATGGTAATTCTTCCCGTTTCTGTACACCTGTTCACTCCTGCGTGGGGCTACCAAAGACACATGTGTCCCATCAATGGCACCTATGATGTTGGGGATATGTCCCAGGGCATAGAAGTCACCTTTCACTGTAGGCAAATCCTCCACCTGAGGGGAAACGATGTAGCTGCGCATGTGTTTCAGCAGGGCAGACAACACTCTGGACAACTCGTTTGAGAACATAGGCTGGGACATCCCTGATGCTATGGCCACTGTTGTTTGAAAAGACCCACTTGCTAGGAAATGGAGTACTGACAGCACCTGCACTAGAGGGGGGATTCCTGTGGGATGGCGGATAGCTGACATCAGGTCTGGCTCCAACTGGGCACACAGTTCCAGGATTGTGGTACGATCAAGTCTGTAGGTGACAATTACATGTCGCTACTCCATTGTCGACAGGTCCACCAGCGGTCTGTACACCGGAGGATGCCGCCATCTCCTCACCTGCCCCAGCGGACGTGCTCTATGGAGGAGAAAAGCGAGCAGAGAGTCAACCAACACTGAGGTACGTAAACACAACTTTATCGGAAAATGTTTGAATATCGACATATGGCTGTATCAGTGTTTAAGCAAGGCCTAGATACGTGTGACGCAGTCAAATTTAATGCCATGTGGCCCCCTGAAATGGTGGCTGCCTGACCTGTAATGTGGGACAAGGGGATATGAGGTAATTGCGCTGGCATTGTACACCGTCAGGGTAGGCGGTCGAATACCGTGGCGCAATCCTGCATTGGTTAACATTGAACCCTATGGGTCCCAGGAGCCAATGACGATGTACGCCGGCGGTGACGGTATGTACTGCCGCGGACGTCACCGCCATTTTCTCTCTGTTCAATCACTTGATACCTGATCTTCGACAGGAGAGGACCTACACTGCAAGTGCTGCTGTGACTTCAGTCTGGAAGAGACAATGGCTCGTGAGAATGCCCGATTGCTGCACACATGGAAGTCACAGGAGCCTGACTAGGTGTAGTTGGCTCTGAACACAGGTGGGGTGGGGTGCCACAGGGTCTGCCTTAAGAAGGGATCTTGCCTACTAAACTCGCCCTGGCCTAGGGGAACCCACAGCCCACCTCCTCCACCCAGACACCTGCAATGCGCGCTGAATCAGCAGAATAAGAGTGTACTCAACCCCTTGTGGCTGCTGTGATGCCCTCAAGCGCCCATCAAGCTCTGGATAGGCCACTGCCAAGATGCGGACCATCAGGGGGATCAGGGTTCGTCGGGCACCCCTTCCTCGTTGGGAGGCCATCCCCAGCTGTGCCTCTACGGTCTTCTGTGGCCAGCATCTCAGGTCCTCCCACCGTTTGCAACATTGGGTGCTCCACCTGCCATAGACCCCCAGTGTCCACACCTCCTTGGCGATGGCACACCATATACCCTTCTTTTGATGGGCGTTGACCTGCAGATGCAAGACAGACAGGAGAACACCATTAGACAAACAGTCCAGCCTGTCACACACATGGCCCACCATACCCCTTTCGATCACCATTAGCACATACATAGGCCAGCTCACAACATGTACACTGACAACAGATAATTCCCCCCTTAAACAATGCCTTCACACGTATCTCCATGCATCCATGTCACATGCATCGTGCCCACAGTGTACTCACCTGTTGGTCTGGAGGCCCATACAGCAGTCCATGCTGCGGTATGACCCACCAGTTGCTCCAACTCCTCTGAAGTGAAGTCTGGTGCCCTTTCCCTGGTCACACGGACCATGGTAGGTTCCAGATGCAGGTCACAGCAGCACGTGCAGTGTAGGTCCTCCCCTTTGGCATATGGAAGGTCAGGTAACAAGTGAGGAATATGATGGAAAATGGCGGTCATGTCGCGGCGGCGCATACCGTCACCGCAGGCATAGATCACCACTGTAACCCATAGGGCCTAATATTAACCAATGAGGATTTGCATGGCGGTTCCCCACTGCCTCCCGCCACAGTGCACAACGTCAGCGGAATTACCTTATTTCCACCTGTCCCTCCATACAGGACTGGCGGATGCCATTTCAGGGGGGAGCCCTATGGAATAATGCTGCGTCACAGGAGATATAGGCACATACTGGACAAATCACACTGACCCATTACACGATCACAGAATTCAAACTACTGTTGTGGCTCAATTGTTCAGTTTGTGACAGGCTCCTCACTCTTTTGTCCCATAGATTCCTACCGCTGAGGATGAATAGGAGATGGAGACATACTCCTGTGTACAACCCATTTTGTACTTGGCTACACTGAAGGACAGGCACATAATACTCACCAATAGACTGGACAGGGCCACAATCACAGAGCTGTGTGCCCAACTGGAGCCTGACCTGACATCTGCTATCCGTCGCCCTACTGGGATTCCCCCCTCTTGTGCAAGTGCTATCAGTACTCCATTTCATGGCAACTGGTTGTTTTCAAGTTACGGGGGCGATTGATGGAACACATTTTGCATTTTTCCCCCCCACCAGAAGGAACAGGTGTTCAGGAATCGTAAGAGTTTCCACTCTATGAATGTGCAGATGCTGTGCTTGGCGGACAAGTACATCTCCCACGTCAATGCTAAGTATCCTAGGTCGGTGCATGATGCCTTTGTCCTAAGGAATAGCAGCATCCCAAATGTGATGGCCCAACTACAGAGGCACAGAGTATGGCTTATAGGTGAGCCCTGATTCCCACCCAGTATATGTTGGTGTATGGTGTGGGCCATATAGGAAAGAGTGTGGCTAAATGGTGTCCCTCAATAATTGCATTTGACTCTGGTTACCCAAACCTTTCATGGCTGCTGACCCCTGTGAGGAATGCCAGGACAAGGGCAGAAGAACGTTATAATGAGGCACATGGGTGAACCATAAGGATAACTGAGAAAACCTTTGGCCTCCTGAAGGCTAGGTTTCGGTGCCCCCATCTAACAGGTGGATCCCTGTGCTACTCACCCAAAAAGGACTGCCAGGTAGTGGTGGCATGCTGCATGTTGCATAACCTGGCCCTCAGACGCCATGTCCCTTTTCTGCAGGAGGGTGAGACTGGAGATGCCCCTGTGGCAGCAGTGGACCCTGAGGACAGTGAGGATGAGGAGGCAGAGGATGAAGATGAGGACAACAGAACATCTGTGATCCGTCAGTACTTCCAATGACACACAGGTAAGACAGTGTAACTTTACATTTCAGTGACTTTGGTTGTAATCTGTGTGGCATTGACATGCTGGTAATTCCAATTCAATGCCCAATTACTGTTCCCTCTAGCTATTCATTTTGCAGATGTTGGTGATTTGACAAATACTCCTGGTGTGATCACTACAGCCAGCTACTGGTCATTAAATCTATGCTCATTCAATGTACAGATCATTTACAATGGTTGTACCTGTTTCAAACAATACATATTTGATATACATGACATACTCGAAATCGATTTCTGTCAAAGAGTGTTTATTGAAGTGCCAACATGTAGGGGTAAAGTGCAATGGGATCGGGTGGGGTGATGATGGAGGAAAGTCCAGGGTATTGTTCCAGTCTGTTTTTAGCACAGGTGCATTGTCCAAGCGGACATAGGAAGGGGAGCAATGGCAGCTCAAGGTGGACAGGGTGACTGAGTGGAACACAAGGAGGGCCATCAGTAGAGTCTTATTTCCTGGCAGGGGTCTTGGCAAGTTTCTCTGGCTTCTGTCTGGATCGCAGGGAACGTTTGCAGGGTGGTTCACCTTCTGCAGGGGGAGGGGTGCTGGTGGCCTGTGAGTCCTGCGGTGGGGCCTCCTGGCCACTAGCAGCAGCGGAAGTGGATGGCTGTTCAGATGACTGGCTAGTGGCAGAGGCCCACTGATGTGAGACTGTCTCCCTCATAATGGTGGCCATGTCTGCCAGCACCCCTGCTATGGAGATCAGGGTGTTGTTGATGGCCTGCAAGTCCTCCCAGATCCCCTGGTACTGTCACTCCTGCAGCTGCCTGTTCTGCTGCACGTTGTCTAGGATCTGGCCCATCGTGTCCTGGGAATATTGATAGGCTCCCAGGATCTCGGAGAGTTCCTCCTGGAGAGTCGGGTCCTGGGACTGTCCTCCCCCTGGTGCACAGCAGTCCTCCCAGTTTCCCTGTTGATCTGTGTCTCTGTCCCCTGAACTGTGTGCCCACTGCCACCGACCCCATGTCCCTGATAGTCTTGTGTGTGAGGTGTGGCCTGGGGTCCCTGCAGAGGTGGACACACTGTTGATTGACGTGTCCTGGGGACAGAAGTGTGGGTATGGTAGGTGGGTGCTGTGGTAGTGTTTCCTGAAGGGGGAGGCCCTGTGGTGGTGTGTGACTGGGCTTGAGTAACCGGCTGTCCAGTGGTCCCTGATGGGCCAGGTATGTCGTCCCGATCCTGAAGTCCAGAGTTACTGTCATCACTGTGGGCCTCTTCAGTTGGGGGACTGGATAGTGCTGGCACCTCCTCTCCGGTGACATTGGCTGGGGTACCTATGGGGATGTTTATGATGTTTTATGGGTGATGTGTATGACATATTGAACATCCCTGGATTCCACTCTATGGTTGGTTTTACCCTGCCAGCTTTCACTTTTGTATGTTAGTGCATGGTAGGAGAGTTAGTTCTCTATGCTGTGCATGCTTTAGTGATGGGTGTCCATGCAGGGCTGTGAGGGGTGTCCATGCATTGGTACAGCATGAAGGGCTTGGCATTAGGATTAGTGAGATGTGATGATGGAGTGTGTGGGATGTAGTAGAGGGATGGGAGTGAGGGTGAGGGTATGTGATAGCATGCAGGTAAGGGGGTGATAAGAGTAGAGAGTTGACTTACCAGTGTCCGGTCCTCCTCCAACTCCGGCCAGGCCCCCAGGATGCAGTATTGCCAAGACTTGCTCCTCCCATGCTGTGAGTTGTGGGTGAGGAGGTGTGGGTCCACCTCCAGTCCGCTGGATAGCGAGCTGGTGTCTTGCTGCTATGGAACATACCATCCCCCGTAGGTCGTTCCACCTCTTCCTGATGTCGTTCCTTGTTTTGGGGTGCTGTCCCACGGCGTTGACCTTGTCCACGATTCTCTGCCATAGCTCCATCTTCCTTGCAATGGATATTTGCTGCACCTGTGCTCCAAATAGCTGTGGCTCTGACAATTTCCTCCACCATGACCCTTAGCTCCTCTTCTGTGAAACGGGGGTGTCTTTGTGGTGCCATGGGTGTTATGTCAGGTGTGTTGGCGAGGGTGTGTTGGGTAATGTGTTGGGGTGTGTGATGTGGAGTGCGTGAGTGGTGTATGGGTGTGAGTAGTTTGTGCCTCTAGTTGTCTCAGTGGTCTTGGTGTCTCTCTGGTGGCAATGATTTGTAATCGTAAAGGGTTGTGGGTAATGTGTGTGTGTTTTATAGTGGTGTGGGTGTGGTGTGTGTATGGTTGTCAGGTGTGTGTCGTTTGAATTGGCTGATGTGGAGTTCTTTTTTCTGTGGGTGTCCATTGTGAGCGCGGCGGTTTGTACCGCCAATGGTTTACCGTTGTTGAATGTGCGCCGTGGTGAGCCGTGGGTCATAATGTGGTGGGTGTTCTGTTGGCGTAACCGTGTGGGTTTTGATACCGCCACTTTAGCACGGACCTTTGGACTGGCGGATATGGGTATCTGGCTGAATTCTGTCAGATTGGTGTGTGTGTGCCATAATATGGTGAACGGATATCCGCTGCCGCGGCGGTAAATTGGCAGGCGTCATCATGGCGGTAAGTGCCATTTACCGCCAATGTCACAATGAGGTCCTTAGTCTTTTTTGTGAAGATTTTTCTCAGCAGGATGAAGTCATACGTTGCATCTGACCTCCCTAGATCCCTCTACGGATAAGCATCACAGGAGACCTCCGTGAAGAATTCTACGTTCGAATTAGACGATTTCTCATGACCGAAATCTTCATCCGAGACAAATTTGAAATTGAAGTTGACCTCCTGGAAGCCCTCTTCAGATACGCTGCATGGGAAGCCTTGGTCAACTTTTTACATTCAGACTTGGAATCTATTTTGGAGCTTTTTCTCTCCGATGTCGGTCGACCCTCCACAGGAAGCCGATTTCAAGTCAAAGTCGTTTGATTGACTTTCCATGAGCCCCTGGTGGAATCTTGGATGCCCGGGGCTCCAGAGCTTTTCAGTGGGACGAACCAGTAAGTCAAGCTGGGTCACTTTCGACGTAAGCCGGCTTGACTAACGACGTCAGGTCAGTCCACTTATGGAGCTTTTTTTCAAAGTTGTCCCAAACGTCTCCAAACTTCTGGATCTTCTTCCACTAGGTCTTTGGAGGTCCTTTAGGAGTCCATAACTCACCTCAAGGGTCCAGAAGCTCTGGGTTTGCCACTGGAGGGTTAGGATTCCAACTCCCAGAATGCACCTGGCTCAAATCCAAAAATGACCACTGGTCAGCTGATCCGTTTCTTGAGGGCTTAATGCAGGGGACTCTGGTCAGCTATTTTCTACTTGTAACAAACAAGGAGTCCCTTCTTGAAGCAGAAAGGCAAAAATATTTTAGTGGTGAAGTCCAAGTGTGCAGTTGGTGCAATCCTTCAGAGTGAAGTGTCTAGCTGCAGGTCAGGAGTCAAGCAGGGCAGTACTTCAGCTTTGTCTTTTTCCTTGTAGGGATGTGAGGTGGGGTGCAGCTCTGCCAGTTTTATCCTTGTTCCTGAGGGTGGAAAGCAAGGGGGGGTCTCTGTCCAATCACATGCAGGCCACCACCCTCTTGAGTAACCACTTCCTGGAAAGTGTGGCAAAAACCAAACCCAGGGAGCCACATTCTCCAAAAATCCAAGATGACTAAAATTCAAACTCAGTGGCTGGGTGTGGCTGAATCCCACCCACTTCTGTGACTATGTTCCCCTCAACACCCCTTTCCAGTCCTCTCCTAATCTAATCAGAGGGCACCTGGTCATCTGGTTTTGCTGGAAATGGGGGAGGTCCACTTGCTGGCCCAAATGTCCTTCCCTCCTTTGAAATATGGTTTGCCTGCTCTCCCCCATCCTGTTCCACCATCTGATGAGGCAGTTCTCTTCCCCTAGGCATTTCCTTTGTGTTCAGCCCAGGCCACTTCACACCTCATCAAGTCAGTCTGACCAGGCTGCAAGAGGCTGGCCAATCAGAGAAGGGCATAACAGAGCTGAAATTGGTAACTTTTAGAAATAGTTTTAAACCTCTTTTTAGGTGCAAGTTATATTAAATTCAACAGTGACAAGTTGTTGCATTTATTATAACTTTTAATTTGATACTAGACATGCGACATTCTGCTCCTTCCTATGGAAAATAAGACTTTGTTATTTTAAAATAAAGCCTCCCTATGTTAGCCTAAGGAGCCCATTTACTACAATGAGGGAACATGATTTTAGCTATTTATCCCTCACCAGAGTTTATAACACATTTTATATAAGGTTCCTGCTTATTGATACAGTGCATCTAACACAGGCTGCAGGTACTTTGAATTCCAAAGACGAATTTGGGGTTAACTTTAACTTAAAAGTAGCCAGCTAAGCACACCTACCTTTAAAATGTCACCGGGCACCTCAGCAGTGCACCTATGGGTGTTCTACCTATGCTGGGCTCCCTAAACCTACATTTCCTAACATATATTAGGGACTTATAGGTAGGTTGATACAGCCAATTATAAGTAGCCTAAATTGCATGATCCATTTTACACAGAGCACTGGCCCTGGAACTTGTTTGCAGTACACAGGGCACAGTCAAGCGTCAGTAACCACCAATATTTGTCCAAAAGGTTCGGGGTGATCAGGGCAAAAAGGAGGACTTTTTTATAATCATGTTATATTTGCCTATTGGAAATAACTGTTATTTCTGGCACGTTGCATAATTTAGCAGTAAATAAGACTCTCATGGAATTAGGTTTCTTGACCATACAAATCTGTCCTTGCTGCTGCTTTAGCGCTGAGACTTTGTCCCCCTTCTTAGGTTTATCTACAACCTACATGTCAATCAGAACAACAATATAGGCAACAATCATGGATGTAATTTAGAGGTTGTCAGGTTGCCGTTGCCGTTGCCTTGCTCCTTTCGACCCCTGGCACTGCCTTTGCGAACCTTGACCTCAGAGGTGGTAAAATCAGTGCCACTTTCCATATTATCTGCCTGGTTTTCATTAAAGTAATAGTGAATAATGTGTGTCTGAGTGAAAAAGAGTGAGAGTTAAATGACAGGTAGTGAGTGCGACTGTGTGAGATTAAGACACAAGTTTACTATTCTTTGATGCACGACAGTGCTATACCAAATGTGCTGCTCTGCCATGTGCCAATGGGGGAGAGAAAAAAATGTGTCATATTTAAAAAGATATGGTGCATTTTTTCTCTCCCTGTGCACTGGCACATTTTCAGCAGCCAAGCGCAAACACACATACCCTTGTGCCAGAGTGCAAAGTTTGTGCAAATTTTGAAGCATATGTTTTGTATTGAAAGGGGTCCCTTCCACTATAAAAATGTAGCTTTACGCATTTTTCCCACTTTATGTATGTGCTATACGATGCAGCACACATACAAAGATGAAAAAACAAGAAATATTTTTTTTTAAATGACACCTGCCTCGAAAAGGCAGATTTTGGCACAAATTCCTATCTACCAACTTTTTTACATAGGGATTTCCATCAAAACCCATGGATGCGTGCATGGAAAAGTTCATGCAACATTCATGGAACTACCTCTTGATTCAAAATAATGCATAGCAGCACAAAGCGCAACTTTGCATTGCTTTCAGATACTATTCAACACAAATTATCAATTGTGGGGATGTTAGAGTCATGTGACATGCCTTGCTGGAAAACACTATGGCCAGATAACCTATGCTGTAACTTCCTGTGATGTAATTAAGGCCAACGGGTATGTGATGTCACTTCCGCTACACCTGATATTTTGGTGAATTGACACCCATGGCCACAATCTGAAAATGGATCATCAGAATCACTGTGAATGTGATGGTATATCCAATTGGAAGACAGCACGCTGAGACAATGGAAGGAACAGACCATTTTCTGGGTAAAGCATATTTGTAGCTGAGACTTAAAAAGTAGGGGTCAAGAAGTGTATTAAGAGCAGCCGCGGCCCGTCATTTAGGATGGAGGTGCCACGCCCTGCCACCTCATGAAGAGTTCCTGTCAGGCTGAGCAAAGGTCAGCCTGTCAGACACTCTTCATGTTCAGCTCAGGCAGCCTGGAGTGAAACGTGTGCAATTTGCACAGACTCCTGGCTGCCTGAGCTCAACTTTGCTGGGCTGAAGAGGTCACAGCTCCTATGGGCGTGACCTCCTCAGCTCAGCAAAGGTGCCTCGAGGACTTCCCCCTCGGTGAGGAGGGGAAGCGTCACACATTGACTTCTACCTGGGTGCTTCAGGTTTAAGCCCTGAAGCGCCCAGGGCCAGTGTCAATCAGTGACACCTCATCACAGAGTGGGGTGGGGTCAGCAGTCGACGAAGTTGGGACTGCTCCCTTCTCTCACTGGCTGACCTAAGGTCAGCCAGTGAGGGAAGGCAGCAGTCCCAACCCTCCTGGGACCTCCGAGCTGAAGGTAAGTGTGTGTGTGTTTTTTAAATGAATGTTTGGTGCATGAGTGTATGTTTGAATGTTGATGAGTGTTGTGAATGGATGTGCGTGCGTGTGTGAATGAATAAGTGTGAGTGTGCTTCTTGCCCGCCCCCTCCCTCCTAAAATTACCAGCCGCCACTGAGTAAGAGACCATTGGAACATTTCTGCTACCGCACAAAGCTACCTGGCTCATCCCCCGGCAGCCGCTCATCATCTCCTCTGGTGACGCCTCATATATTCAATTTTCTGTTGTTGAACGTCTCACGCAGGCAAGCAGAAAAGGGCCATATTTACGAGAAAGTGGCACATCAGCTTTGATGGGCCACTTGTCTTGCACCCCCACTGCGACCCCTAACAACATCATGTGTGTGCCATATTTACAATATGGTGCACCATAGCGCATGTTAGAACAATAGTTAGAACAATAGTGTCAAAACATTTTGAAGCAATTGTGGTAATTTGCAGCACTAATGCCACAAATTATGGAGCTAATCCTGCAAAATAAAAGGTGGAACCCATTGAAAGTATTGGGCAAACCATTTTCACGCCTGCCTTAGGCAGACATTAAAAATTATGCTCAAATGGTGCAGTGAAATGTTGTAAATTTGACTGCACCATTTTCATGGGCCTCCCTGCGTGGGGCGACATAATGTGGCACAGGCATAATGTGGCACAAGGTATTACAAAGTGGCACAATGCATGCATTGCACCACTTTGTAAATATAATGAAGGAGAATGGCCTCCTTAAAGCCACATTAGCGTAAACAAATAACACTACTGTGGCGCTAAAAGGCGCCAGGGCCTTGTAAATCTGGCCCTAAGTTCTGTGACTGGCGTGCAACAGCTTTTGTGTAGGTCAGGCCTGTATGATGTCAAGAAAAATATTTTTTTTCGCAGCCTGAAGTACCAATTATGTTAGATGGGACATCTGACTGCAGGTAGTACTTTAGATGAAACAAAACTTTGGCTGGGGATATATTTATTTACTTTGCCCTTATTCATTAAGGGGAAATTTCACAAGATTCGGTCAACTCAATGAGCAAAAGATTTCACCCTGCATAAACTTAATTAGAAACCTATCTCCAAATTCGTCAACCAAGCCTCTCCTCAGCCTTTAACTAAATATAAACAGGAAGAGGAGCAGCGGTTTGCACACAAGGCTCCTCACTACACATAAATACGGACGTCAGTGCTCACGAGCGCACTTTGGATTGTGAACAGCTGTAATTTCGCAAAACAGAAATGATTATCGGTCTGAATTATTTGTTTGATTTTAAAAACTGTCTTGATATACATTAGGAGTTATCCAGAAAAAATTGCCGAGTCCTTTTCTATATTCAAGATACTGTATTTCGACATAGAAATTGCATACCTTTTAATGTCTTGCCTACCTTGTCACTGTGTGTGACCTTTGATAACGCTTCCCACCTTTGATAGTTTACTTACAAGGGGACTCGTTTTAGGCCAATGAACCTTTTGACCCTGATTGGAAACTCCTCAGGACGAGATATCTATCTAACATCTCAATCCCTAGACCGATAATCAAATCGATATTCACAATAATTAATCAATCAAACTAATCAATAACATTTAATGAGAAAGAAACACACCATGACCTTTTGGCCATCAAATAACCACACAAGTCTATTAAGATTTTGGATATTTATTCCCTATTAGTTACAACCTACTAGCATATTCATTAGCCTCAATACCAATAAGCACATCATCAAAACTACAATATGGCAACTCAAATAAGATTTTATCAATGCAAAGATCATGAATCAACCTTTAGCAAAATATTATTAGTACATTATTCAACAAAGCAAAGATTCAGTCATCTGTCTATTTGCACCCGATTTTGATGAACTCCTTAACTAAAGTCTAATTAGCATCAGCATGTTGGACTTCATGCAAAACAATTTAGTAACATGAATTTGGAAAACATCTAACTATGGCCTCTGTCAAAAGAGCAGTTGGTACCTAGAAAGGAAAGGCAAACAGACAATTACAATTTATCATCAGATAGTTACCTATCCAAATGGGGTGGCATACAGTGACAGTCTTCATCCTCAGGACAGCAATCGATTCTCCATCAGCCAGGAAAAGCAAGGTAAGGCTCAGCAAGGTATAGCAAAAGGGCTCTTCCCTCCTAAGAAGGAGAAGTGCATCTCGGACAAGGGGTAAGGTAAGGATGGATTAGGGTATCAAACAGCTAAAGACAAAGGGGGTCATTCCAACCCTGGCGGTCGGTGTTAAAGCGGAGGCTAACCTGCCAACAGGCTGGCGGTTAAAAAAATTGAATTCCGACCCTGGCAGAAACCTCCAACAGAGACCGTCACTTCAACAATCCGACCACCATGGCGGGACAAACAAACAGCGCGGCGGTCACCGCCAACAGACAGGCGGGAGACAATGTACCGCCCACCCTATCACAACCCACCAATCCACCACCTTTTCCGGGGCGGTAGCCCCGCCGATAAAAACACGGCGGAAACAGCCATTTCGAACGGAAAACGCTCACCTCCATACACCCCACGTGGAATCTAGACAGCATGGAACCCGAACTCCACATCCTCCCAGCTATTGTCTTCCTGCTCCTCTACCAGGAGCACGAACGCTGGCGCAGAAGACAACGGTGAGTACTGCACCTACGACACAGGGGAGGGGGGAGGGAAAATATTACGGGGACACACATACGCGACACACCCACCCCCACCCTCACCCACTACAACACACACATCAATGCATAAAAATACGTCACAGTTTCCCCCCCCCAAACACCCCGGAAGAATGCAAAGACAAAAGGAAATGCTCATAAATACTCGAATATATATTGTATGAATGGCTTATAAATATATCACACATCCAAAATAATTATATACATAAATATTAAAAGTCCGATAATTTTTGCAGTCATTGTCTGTGGACCACTGGGCCCAAATCACATGGGCAAAGCCAACACAGGATACCTGACACCAACGGAGAGAACACTGCAGGGGCATCAGATAGCAAAACTACAGACACCTCAGGGGGAAGGGAAGGGGGGCACCTCAGCCAGATGAGTCCACGACGCCAGATCCACAAGGGGCCTCCATGGCCACTGTTCAATCCTGGGGAGTGCAAAGCCACAGTCTCTCAAGTCTCTACAGTGGGTGGGTTGCCCACTGTGCCATCCTGGGGAGTGCAAAGCCACAGTCTCTCAAGTCACTACAGTGGCTGGGTTGCCCACTGTGCCATCCTGGGGAGTGCAAAGCCACAGTCTCTCAAGTCTCTACAGTGGCTGGGTTGCCCACTGTGCCATCCTGGGGAGTGCAAAGCCACAGTCTCTCAAGTGGATGTATCTCTCCACTGGTTCTGGAGGGGGCATGGTGCCCAGAGTGCTTCGTACAGCCCTGCCCAACACAGATGAGGGCCTGCCCCTTCTGCCATTGGGCCAGCAGTGCTTGAGATGAAGGGCCCAGTTCAGCGGTGCTTGAGACGGCGGTGCTCTGTTCAGCGGTGCTTGAGATGAAGGGCCCAGTTCAGCGGTGCTTGAGACGGCGGTGACCTGTTCTGCGGTGCTTGAGACGGCGGTGCTCTGTTCAGCAGTGCTTGAGATGGCGGTGCCCTGTGGCGGTGCTTGAGATGAAGGGCCCAGTTCAGCAGTGCTTGAGACGGCGGTGCCCTGTTCAGCGGTGCTTGAGATGAAGGGCCCTGTTCAGCGTTGCTTGAGATGGCGGTGCCCTGTTCAGCGGTGCTTGAGATGGCGGTGCCCTGTTCAGCGGTGCTTGAGATGAGTGTCCAGGTCAGCTGATCCGGCCATGGCATGGATGTCACTTGCCACCTGATATGTGGCTGGCGGGGCCTTCCTGCCCATCTGTCGGGTGGCTTGCGGGGCCCTCCTGGGCTGCAGTCCCGGGCCTGTGGGTGTCCTCCTGCACACCTGTGATGGGGCTGGTGGGGCCCTCCTGGCCAGCTGGCCTGCTGCCGGACTTGTCGGGTGTGCTGCCCTTCCCACCCTTCCCTGGTCGCCTGTGGCCCTTTCCCACCTTTGGCGGTGTGGCAGGTGGCACCCCACTTCCTGCCAGAGCCAGGGTAGGGATTTTGGTCCCTGGTGTCTTTGGCCGCTCGCGCCGGGCACTGGCAATCTTCGGATGCTTTTCCGGGGGTAGGCTGGCCGTGCCTTGGCTCCTAGCTGAACTGGCTGCCCTTGAGGGTGGGGGACTCCACAGTCCATGGCAAACAGTCTTTATAGGTCCCGGTTTTGTGGTGGCTGAGGTGCTGATTGGAGTCTTATGAGATGGACGGGGTGGGGGAGTTGTTGGAAAGAGGTCAAGTTTGGAAAGGAAAATCAATTTCGAAAGAGAGGGACGGGTAGGTGTAGTGGGTATGGGAGTGGAGGAAGAGGATGTGGTTGTAGGAATGTGAAGTCTGGTGTCTTTGGGTGCAGGTGCTTGGGCTAAAGGCTGTCGTGAGGTGGATGGCTGTTGGGTGGGTGGCTGCCTGCGTTTGTGTAGTTTGGAAGAGGGGGTGACAGACACACTGGGAGAGGACACAGGGGACGTGTAAATGGTAGTGGGGGTGGTGACTGCACGTGTGCGGAGTGTTCTGGTGGGTGTGCTGGTGATGGACGTAGTGGCTGAAGATGTTGTGCATGCAAGTGTGAGTGGAGACGTCACAGGGAGGGAGGAGGGAGACGAGGAGGAGGGGGACACAGTGGAGGCAGTGGGTGTTGGTATGTCTGCATATGGATGTTGCTTGTGTGAATGCTTGTGTGATGTGTGGTGCTTATGTTTACCTGAGCTTCCCTTGGGTGTTGAGGTGTGTGCAAGCTGGTCTGATGGTGTGTCTGGGATAGGCAGAGGTACAGGGGATTGGGTCTGGGTGGAGGAAGTTGGAGGGGGGAGGCTAGAGACAGGCACAATGGCTGCCGTCAATGCTGAGGCTAGAGCGTTGAACGATCGCTGATGGGCAGCCTGACCAGAATGAATGCCCTCCAGGTATGCATTACTCTGGTGCACCTCCCTTTCTACACCCTGGATGGCATTCAAAAGGGTAGACTGCCCAACAATGATGGTCCTCAGGAGGTCAATGACCTCCTCACTGAGGGCAGCAGGGGTGACAGGGGCAGGGCCTGAGGTGCCTGGGGCGAAGGAGATGCCCACCTTCCTGGGTGAGCGGGCACGGGGCAAACGCTGAGGGGCAGCTGGGAAGGCGGTGCTGGTGCGCTGGGTGGCGGCTGTACCTGTTGTTGCGGGGGGCACGGATGTTGCCGCCACCACAAGGGAGCTCCCTTCAGAGGACGAGTCGCTGTCACTAACATCAGCATGAGTCCCCGCTGTGGAGCTCCCCTCGCCCTCCGTCCCACTGGTGTATTCGGACTCCGTAGTCTCGCCCTCCAGGGCCATGTGGGATGCAGCTCCCTCGTGCTCCGATGCCACTTCTCCTCCGCCTGATGATGCTAATGCACACATGAACAGGAAGACCACAAAAAAGGGTGGGGGGAGAAATAAAGACATGTTGAGTGCATGCATTGGCGACACCGTTGGCGGAGAGGACAGACACAGAAGCCCCCTGCACTACGCCCCGCACTTGGGGTCCACTACGCAATCCGTGGGACATGGCCTACAAGCCTATGGACGACAACTGCACACATAGATGACACAGGGCCATGGATACTTGTACCTGGCACCCTACAGAGGTGGGGGGCAGGGGCACAGGGCCATGCCTTACGGAGGGGCCTAGCCTACAGAAATCGCCCTGGCCTAGGGGTACCCACAGCCCTCCTCCCCCACCCAGACACCTCCACTGTGCGCTAATATAGCAGAATGTGCTGATACTCACCCCCTTGTGTCTGCTGTGATGTCCTCACGCGCCCATCCAAATCGGGGTAGGCCACCGCCAGGATCCGGGACATCAGGGGGGTCAAAGTACGACTGGCACCCCTCCCACGTTGGGAGGCCATCCCCAGCTGAGCCTCCGCCGTCTTCCTGCTCCAGCGTCGGATGTCCTCCCACCTCTTCCGGCAGAGGGTGCCCCGTCTGTTGTGGACCCCAGGGTCCGTACATCCTTGGCGATGGCACGCCAAATAGCGACTTTCTGGTGTGCGCTGACCTATGTGACATGTACAGGGAGAGAAACATAGGCATCACCTTCTGCATGCTCGATGTGAGTGGCCCCCCATCCCCAGCCTTGCCATGTGGCACATGCTCTCATCTGTTGTTTGATGCATGCCTCAATCGATCCCCTCCCCACCATCTTACATCCACCTGACTCAACACAGGCATTGCCCACTAAGCATGGTCCCAGTGTACTTACCTGTTGGTCTGGAGGACCGTAGAGTAGCGCATACTGGGGGAGGACCCCATCCACAAGTTCCTCCAACTCCTCTGCAGTGAAGGCAGGGGCCCTTTCCCCAGTCACATGAGCCATTGTCTTTTCCAGACCGAGGTCACAGCAGCAATTGCAGTGTAGGTCCTCTCCTGTGGAAGTTCAGGTATCGAGTGATTAAGCAGATAGAAAATGGCGGTCACGCCCGTGGCGGTGCGTACCGCGACCGCCGACGCACATCGTCATTGGCTCCTGAAACCCATAGGTTTCAATGTTAACCAATGCGGCTTTGCGCCGTGGTCTTCGACCGCCTACCGCCACGGTGTGCCACGCCAGCGCATTGACCTCACATCCCACTGTCGCACTTCACAGGTCAGGCAGCCGCCATTTCAAGGGCTCACATGGCTTAATTTCTACTGCGTCACACATACCTAGGCCTTGCATCGACACTCATAAAAACCTTTCAATGCATTGGGAATTGTGTTATGTGCAAGCTGTGGTTACGTACCTGTGGGTTGATTGACTCTGTGCTCGCTGTTGTCCTTCATAGGCACCGTCAGCTGGGACATGCGAGGAGATGGAGGAATCTTCCCGTGTACAGACCGCTGGTGGACCTGTCGACAATGGAGGAACGACATGTCATACTGACATACAGGCTTGACCGAGCCACTATACAGGAACTGTGTGCCCAGCTGGAGCCAGACCTGATGTCACCCATCCGCCAACCCACAGGGATCCCCCCTCTAGTGCAGGTGCTGTCTGTACTCCATTTCTTAGCAAGTGGGTCATTCCAAACAACAGTGGCCATATCATCAGGGATGTCTCAGCCCATGTTTTCCAAGGTGTTGTCCAGAGTGTTGTCTGCCCTGCTCAAACACATGCGGAGCTACATCATGTTCCCTGAGGTGGGGGATTTGCCTACAGTGAAGGGTGATTTCTATGGCCTTGGACATATTCCCAACATCATTGGTGCCATTGATGGGACACATGTTGCTTTGGTCCCCCCCACCAGGAGTGAACAGGTGTACAGGAACCGGAAGAGTTATCATTCGATGAATGTACAGATGGTATGTTTGGCAAACCAGTACATCTCCCATGTTAATGCCAAGTTCCCTGGGTCAGTGCATGACGCCTACATCCTGCGGAATAGCAGCATCCCGTATGTGATGGGTCAACTCCAGAGGCACCGGGTGTGGCTATTAGGGGACTCTGGTTACCCCAACCTGTCATGGCTACTGACCCCAGTGAGGAAACCCAGGACAAGGGCAGAGGAACGCTACAATGAGGCCCATGGGCGGACTAGGAGGGTGATCGAGCGAACCTTTGGCCTCCTGAAGGCCAGGTTCAGGTGCCTCCATATGACAGGTGGATCCCTAATGTACTCACCAAAGAAGGTGTGCCAGATCATCGTGGCCTGCTGTATGCTTCACAACCTGGCTTTGCGACGCCAGGTGCCTTTTCTGCAGGACGATGGTCCAGATGGTGGTGTTGTAGCAGCTGTGGAGCCTGTGGAGAGTGAAGAGGAGGAAGCCGAAGAGGACGACATAGAGAACAGGAACACAGTAATACAGCAGTATTTTCAATGACACACAGGTAAGAGTACACACCAGCATATTACATTTACTTAAAGACTCCTACCTCTCTACTGTCTGACTTTTTCCCCCAGTGTATGGTAACTGTGTTGTGACTTTCCCTTCCGTTTTCAGAGATGTGGGCCCCACTGCGTGACATCTGCTTTGCTTCCCCTTGGACTACAGCTGTGTGACAGCGGTTTGTTGGCATCACAATGTGAATGAACATTTTGGCACGGTCATGTCTAATACATTTGTTCCAAATCACAGCCAGACTCCAGATTGTTTATGTGCAATAAGTGTGTTTATTCAAGTGCTCTAAATTGGATGGGTGGTTGCAAATCGGTGCGGGGTGATGGTGGAGGATTGTCCATGGCAGAGTCCAGACTATCAGTATCACAGGTGCATTGTCCAAATGCCTGTGGAAAGTGGAGCAGGGGCAGTTTAAGGTTGGACAGGGTGACAATGTGGGACAGTGGGATGACAATCAGGGCGGTATCCTTTGCTGGCGGGGGTCTTGACATCTTTCTCTGTCTTCTTCCTGGATCTCAGGGCCCGCTTGCGGGGTGGTTCTCCTTCTGCAGGGGGTGGGGTTCTGGTGGCCTGTTGGTCTTGTGTCTGGGCCTCCTGTCCACTAGCACCGGCGGAGGTGGTAGGCAGTTCTTGGTCCATGCTAGTGTCAGGGGCCCTTTGAGGTGCCACAGTGTCCCGCAATGTGGTGACTACCTGATTCAGGGCCACTACGATGGTACCGATTGCGGAACTGATGTTTCTTAGTTCCTCCCTGAACCCCATATACTGTTGCTCCTGCAGAAGCTGGATCTCCTGAAACCTGGCCAGGACCGTCGCCATCGTCTCCTGGGAGTGGTGGTATGCTCCCATGATGGAGGTGAGGGCCTCGTGGAGAGTGGGTTCCCTGGGCCTGTCCCCCCCCTGTCGCACAGCAGCCCTCCCAATTCCCCTGTTTCCCTGGGCCTCTATCCCCTGGACCGTGTGCCCACTACCACTGCCCCCAGGTCCCTGTTGTTGTTGGGGTGGTGGGTTAGCCTGGGTTCCCTGTAGTGGTGGACACACCGCTGATTGACGTGTCCTGGGGACAGAGGTATGGGCCCGCTGGGTGGGTGCTGTGCTGGTGTTCCTAGAGGGAGGAAGGTCTGCTGTGGCCTGTGGCTGTCTGAGGGGAACGACTGTCCCGAGGTCCCCGATGGACAGGGCTGGTCATCTAGATCCAGGGAGACAGAGCTGCTGTCCTCACTGTGGGCCTCTTCGGGGGCGGGGGGAGCTGACATTTGTGGACCCTCCTGCGCAGTGACCTGGCGTTCGGGTCCTGCAGGGGTACAAAAGTATGGTTATTGTATCTGTGTGTGCCATAGCGTGCAATGGGTGGGTGCCCGTGTACCCCAGTGCTGGCATTCCTTTGTGGGGGCTGTTGTGACGGTGGTTGGGGGGGGGTTGTATGTGTATGTGCAGTGGGCATGCTTTGGTGATGGGTGTCCATGCTTTGTGGACGCATGCAGGGCTAGGTGTTGGGATGGGTGGGTTGTGATACTAAGACATTTGCAAGGAGTAGGTGTGATGGGGTGGGGGTGAGGGTGGGGGTATGAGTTGGCATGCAGGTGGGGTGGGGAGGATGAAGTAGTGAAGATTTGACTTACCAGAGTCCATTCCTCCAGCTACTCCTGCGAGGCCCTCAGGATGCAGGATGTTCAAGACCTGCTCCTCCCATGTTGTAAATTCTGGGGGAGGAGGTGGGGGTCCGCCGCCAGTCCGCTGCACCGCGATGTTGTGCCTGGATACCATGGAACGCACCTTCCCCCGTAGGTCGTTCCACCGCTTCCTGATGTCGTCCCGATTTCCTGGGTGCTGTCCCACAGCGTTGACCCTGTCCACTATTCTGCTCCATAGCTCCATCTTCCTGGCAATGGTGGTGTGCTGCACCTGTGTCCCGAACAGCTGTGGCTCTACTCGTACAATTTCCTCCACCATGACCCTGAGTTCATCATCAGAGAACCTGGGGTGTCTTTGGGGTGCCATGGGGTGGTGTGGGTTATGTGTAGGGTGGATTGTGTGGTGCTAAGTGTGGTGATGTGTATCGTTGTGTTGTGTGAAGTGCGTGCAAATATTGCTGGGTGACAGAGAATTGGGCATCTGGGTGCTCGGATGTCTTTTCCCGGTACGTGTTCACGAATCTCTAGGAGTGGAGGTTTGTGGGTGATGTGGGTGTGTATTTTATATAGTATTGGGTGTGTGGGAGTGGTGTGTGTATGTGTATCAGGTGTGTGTATTTTGAATTGTCCAATGTGGTAGTGTTTTGTACAAGTGTGTATATTTTGAGCGCAGCGGTGTGTACCGCCAATGGAATACCGCGGTTGAAAGACCGCCACGAGGATTCGTGTGTCGTGATAGTGTGGGCGTATTTCTGTTGGCGTGACGGTGGAGGTTTGGTCATTGCCAGTTTCTCGCTGCCCTTTGGTGTGGCGGACTTTTGTGGATGTCTGTATTTTGGCGGTTTGCCTGTTCTGGGTCAGAATGACCGTGGCGGTTTACCGCGGCGGTGTTATGGCGGTCTTCTGAACGTCAGTAAGCGCCTTTTACCGCCGAGGTTGGAATGACCCCCAAAGTCTCTTCAGGAGTAAGGATAAGTAACAGCATCAAAGTGGCCGGGAGGACGGCTAAGAATGGCTGGCTTCTCCTTGTGTCACGCCGTTATACTAAACTTGTCGAACAAGTCTCTAATTTCCAATTGGGCAATATTTGGTGTATCATTATCTCTGTCCAATAATCCATTGCTCACCTTACTAGAATTTTCACCTAAGACAGTTCTCATGCAGTTTATTGGCTCCTGTGATTGACGTCTTCAACGGGTAGAATGTCAGGTAGGAAAAGTTACACTAGTCACTTCAGTCAGTGGTTCCATTGTCCTCCCTTGGTTTACCTTGTACCTGCTGCGAATTACACTGTTGCATTCAGCAAGAATGTCTCCTTGAGCAAGTCGGGTCTCATGAGAAAGAATTTACTATGGCTACACACACATCTCTAGCTTCTGGAAAAATACAGCTGCATGTCCTTCAGGAAAGCAGCACATTGCATGTTAGAAAACACGGTTAATAGGAGAACAGGCAGCTAGGCCCAAACCCTTGCTAACTAAGGCCTAGTGATTAATTTAGCAAAACCTTAATACATAACTCTTAGTGCTAATACAAAATCATATATGAGTACATCATTACTTCATTATTAGTCAGTTTCAGTAGTCATCGTATACATTGGTGGACACACCCCGTGGGCACATTTCAAACATGTGCATTTGTATTACATTTATGCGGTTTCACTAGACATTACATTGCAATCTTTTCATGTTAATATTAATTATAAAAGTCACACTCCAACACCTTTCACAGGCATTACCTGTTTCTGGGTTTGATGTACTAACAACAGGACACATTGTAGGCACTGTTGCACCCGGGACAATTTTTTGCTGCAATGGACGTACTAAGCAGTCACACTTCAAAATGTACTTTCTGTCGGATTCCCAGTATTCCCGGCCTGTATTATTAAGGAGGTGGGATGTTCGCTGTAAATCCATTTGAATGTTTGCATAGGCCTGAATGGGACCTGAACGGACACGAATGCAAATGGGTATCGATAGGACATGCCGATAAAGGCTGCGGAAATTCACAAAGTGGGCTCTTTCCCTTAGGGACACTTTCCGTTTTGTAAATGCTTTACCACGTTTCAGGTGTCAGTATTTCAGCAGTGGATTGTGGTCTCATTAGGGCCACAAATCATTGACAAATCAATGACAGTGACTTGCATACTCACATTTTTGCAGAGGGAGTGTGTTTGAGTAGCCACAAAATTTGCATTTCTTCACACTGCTGGCTTTGCGTTTGCAAATACTTTCATTCATCTGATTATAGGTTCTGAAATTAAACCATCCCAACTGATTTGCATTTTTTTTTTATCTCTACTGTACTATAAACATGAATGGTACCAGACAGTAAAAATATAAGAACTAATATAAGAAAGCAGCTTTCAGCCCAACTCAGGCAAGTTTACACTTGTATGGGGTGCATTAAGGACCTTAACATTCAGGGGCATATTTATGGAAAAGTGGTGCATTATTCATGATGCCCCACTTTTCGAGTGCCCCATTGTGTCCCCCTGACGACACCATGTTAGTGCCGTATTTACAATACGGTGCACCATGGCAGTCGTGTCCACATTATCATCATAATTTATGGCGCTAATGTGGCGCTTTGCTGAATTAGCACCATAAATTATGGCACTAATGCAGCAAAGTGCCAGGAGGCCCATTGTTTTCGATGGGAGCGTCGTCTTAATGCCTGCCTTAGGCTAGGGTTAATAAAGATGCCAAAAATGGTGCAGTGAAATCTTACAAATTTCACTGCGCCATTTTTCTCGGCCTTCCTATGTGGGAACGCCCCCTCCCCTTGGATACACTATGCCTGACGGAGGCATAATGTGGAGCAAGGCTTTACAAAGTTTACTTTATAAATATGGCGCATGTGAAAAGCCACCTTAATGGCACAGTTGCGTCAAAAAAGTGGCACAAATGTGCTGCAAGGTGGCGCTAGGGGTATTATAAATATGCCCCTCAGTCCACAAAGTAAATATCAAGACTGCTAAAATACAGTTTACCAAATTAGCAAGCCCTCTGTTTGAAAAGCTTAAAAAGCAGCATAAAGTCAATTTTCTTTTACTCCCAAACTCATGAGCTTTTAGGAGATTATTCGAGGTACAATATAATTGCCTGACATCAGATGAATCTGTCAATATCAGATTGGAAAAGTCATTTTGAACTGAGGTATTGAGGCAAAGCAACAAACGAGTAAGAGGCAACTCAAATGCGTAAACGAGAGCAGCACATATGTGCCCCAAGAGCTAATGAGCTACAATTGTGAGTTTAATATTCTCCAATATTAGACCTTTTCAGATTCTGTAGATCAGAGGAGGATTGAGGTAAACACGTTTCATGGGGACATGCCATTCTAATGTGGTCCGTTTTCCCAGGGTGGGGTTGTACGTTGATAAAAAAAACTCTCAAATAAAGTGCTGAAACAAAAATACCTATATGTAAACACAGTGTTTGTGGTTTTTGTTATCCTCTGTTCCCTAAAAATATTTTCAACAAGCGCTTAACACCGTTCTTTCTGATGCTTCAGTGCACTCTAATATTAATGACCCAGACGCAGTGAATAGTCCTCTAGGTTCAGGACGGATCTCACCCCCACCCACATTTCGTCTCATTTCGGTCTACAGCCTCCAACCTTAAGCTATCTTCCATTCCACTGCCAGTCGATTAGAGTTAAAGATGCATAGTTTGGAAACATCGTTTTATTCCCACTTACCAAGTCAGACGTGATTTTACCACAAAATAAACAAGCATTTTCAATTCAACGGGTCTCGAGTTAGAGCTATTAGTGTTGTAAAGAAAAAAAAACGCAGAGCGATTGCACTATGTAAAATGCAGCGCAATCGAGCTGCGTGGAAATTAAACAGATAAAGTAGTCCGGACCCCAGGCTGAAAACATCTAGCCTCGTATATTTTTTGTAGTTTACCAGTGCTGTGTAGGTGGGCTAAACACCGGCAAAGACATGTCCTATGCATGCCTTTCACAAATGAAAACAAGCGGAATTTAGAAGGCAAGCACACAAACCAATGTAAGTGACTGAGGTGACATGGGTGTGGCTGGAAGCCCAAAGAGAGATTACAGAATGGATGGAGTGCTTTGCGCTCACCCATAAAAAACTATTGCCCCTTGTCTCATGCCGGTAGTTACAACAGTGCCTGTTTGTGACTAAATCGAGAACTACAAGCGAACATAATAACTCACTGCAAAGCTTCAAATGATTGCTTTGAGCAGTGTTACCAAAGATTAGCTGTTGAATGCAATAAGATGGTCTGCTAAAAATATCCAAGATTGCGTGCAACCTGAAACAAACCAATAAGCAGGATCAAATGACATTCAAACAAGGAGGCAATGTCAAGGGTACAATGATCAGCTCACACACTGTGGCATAAAGATTGTAGGGAGAAAGGCAGTCAAAAGCACCGAGCAAGGGCAGGACCGTAAGTGAACTAAACAAGCATTTTCACTGCAACGTGTCTCACATTTGCTCGAGTGAAAGCTATTAGCATTGTAAACTCCTAACTGGACTTTTCTTGCCACACAAATTAAAAGAAAAGAAAACGCAGCGCGATCTCACTATGTAAAATGCAGGGCGATCGTGCTGAAATTGAAAACAGAAAAACTGAGCGCGATCGCGCTATGTAAACATCAGCTTGATCGCGCTGCGTGGAAAATAAACAGATAAAGTAGTCCGGAAACCATGCTGAAAACATCGAGCATCGTGTTTTTAGTAGTTTACTGGTGCTGTGTAGGTGGGTTAAACACCGGAAAAGGAATGACGCATGCATTCCTTTCACAAATGAAAGCAAGCAGATTTTAAAAGGCAAGCCCACGAACCAATGAAAGTGACTGACGAGACATGGGCATGGTTGGAAGCCCAAAGAGAGATTACTACAGGGGACGGAGCACTTTGCGCTCACCCCTAAGAAGGTAGAGAATACCCCGGTGTTAAAGTGTAAAGAAGACCTCCAGGAAAACACCAACACCTTGTAAAATACGCAAAGATAAGCCAAAGCACAAGTGTGAACACAAATAAACACAGCCTAAAAAGATAGCAAGTATCTACAGAACCACTTACTCCTTCCAGCATAGGAGCAGACATCCATCGGAATGAATAGGTTCACAGTTAAATATGCGGGCACAGCTCATTTGAAAAGCTCCTCAAAAGTATAAGACAACAGCATAAGGAAAAGTGTCCCAGGAATCTTTTATGTACCTTTCATGGTCTTCAGATGTGAAAACCTTTGGCTGGTCTCATTTATTATTAATCTGAATTTAAGGCTTGCAACGATAATATGGATCTGCCAACCATCACCTCCCCATGATGGAGAGGTCAGAAAAACAAAGAGAGAGCTATACTGAAATAAAATTAGAAGTGTGAGAGTTTTTGAACGCTTGAAACAGGTTTGAATCTGATCTGGATTCAGCAGTCTGTGAATCCCAGCAAATCTACTGTGCAGAAAAAACATGTAATCTAGTCTCTGTGTTGTAGAGCACTTTTATGGCCTTTTTCAAGGCTCGTGCTATGTAAATCTGCCAGTAAAACACGCTCTAATGTCATCCTCCTAGAACTGCAGACAAAGCATTAACCTTTGATGTCCATTGGAAAATCTGGGATATATTCCAGCTTCCCTGATACACTAAATTGTGAGATCCTAGACAAATACTTTATTTCACCGAGCCTGTTTTTGTCCCTTATCACAAATAAGAGCACCTTCAAATACATGAGTTCAGGGATTGTGCAGTTAGACTTAAGGATGTTAATAACTACACCCTATAATACCAATATCCTTTAGAGGCTGTGCAATAAAGAGGGTAACGTGTACCTCCAAGAAGACAGGCAACAAAGTCCTTCAAAATTCTAAAGGCTTCCTCCCCTTCCATTGTTAAAGATACTGTGCCTAGTACTCCATTCAGAAGGATATTGCAAGTAAGTATGGAGGACATAACCATGTATAGAATGGAGGCCATAGTTTGAATGGTCATGGATCTCAGAGGTGACTTGCAATATCTTTCTGACCAATGACAGAGGGTACTTAATTACTTACAGTACATGGACACATACAACATTATCTTGTCTCCAAAATTCCTACATTCTTAGCCTCTTGCTCATTTATGTGAATGAAATAGTTGCAAAAATCTGAAAATTTGTAGTGAGTAATGAAACGCCAATATACAGCAAACATGGGCTTCCAAAACTCAATAGATGCAGTTCAATATGTCACTTAAAAAAAAAAACTAAAGTTGAAAATGCATGTGCTGCAAAAACTAATTATATGGAGTTTAACATGCCATAAAAACAACTATAGTTGATAAGGTATGATAACACACAACATACAGGAAAATTCCTGCTTCCAATGATAAAATTATAGCTGCCCAGTAATTAAAATGTTGTCATAAATGTCTCCTTTCTCCTTATGACTGTTAATTTACGAAAATATATTCTTTAGGCATTTCTGAAGGCTAGAACCTTTTTTGATATTTGATAAGCAAACCTCTGAGAAAACTCTACAATTCATAGACCAGTCAAATATTTCCCGAATTTTAACAATACTGTTTGAGATGTTCGGCCGCAAAGATTCTTGATTTCAGGAAATGTCAATGAATGATTAGGGAGACAATGTTGACTATAACCTACTACTACCCAGTACAGTGGTCAGATAACTTTATAGTAATGTTATCTACATCTGTTACACTCAATTTTAACTATTTCATAATTATCAAAATCAAAGATAAAAGGATGACTGCTGACAAAGAAAAGTTCTAATTGTGCAAGCTGTAGAGTCTGAACTTGCAACAGCCTATGTAGAAATATAAACAAAATGTATATTTACTCATTTTGACATTCCTGTTTTCAATACCTGTAACAAACTGGTGCCACTCAAAACAAGGACAATAAAAATGTCACCACCATACTTTATACACACTTGGTTATACATGAAAAAAGACGCAGAAGGCTTGGAACAAAATGAAGGAAACTGAAAAAGCAATTGTAGGGACAGATTTGTTCAACTGCATTTTAAAAGATGACACACTTTGACTACTGACTCTTCTGTCAGGATTTCTTTAAGGAGGTGGAACAGCTCACCAAGTAATCCCCCACATAAAATAAAACTAAACTGTCAAGAATATGACCCTGATGCTTCATGGAGTGATTATTAAATATATGGCTTGCATCATAAGTCAATGTTCTACCCACTAACAAATCACTGCTTTTCAACATAACGATTCCAAACAGTCTAAGGAAGTCAGTCCCAATATCAGAACAGAGAAAGAAACATTTGCTGGCTACGCACTTGTTAGAAATGGGGTTTCTGGTTGGCTAGGGTATGCACCTCAGCCAGGCAGAACTTACCCATTCTAGTCAGGGCTAGGGCGTTAAACGTCCAAGATAACCCCTGCTCACCCCCTTGGTGGCTTGGCACTAGCAGTCAGGCTTAACCTGGAGGCAATGTGTAAAGCATTTGCACAACACACAAAACACACGTGATGCAAAATGTACACCACAAAGTAAACACAACACTGAGCTATGTAAAAATAATCTGTATTGCACAAAACATAATTAGACCAACATTACACGTAAGTAATACCCTGCTACCTTTAGCAGTTGTCAGAATGTTACACAAGTTACTAATACTCTGCAGGAATATGCAATTGTCATATTAGAACACGTAAGTACTCAGGATTCTGCAACAGAAGCACTAGTCAGGAATTACAGTAAAAGATATATGCACTTCTCATGAACAATCCCTAAATAAAAGAACCATTAGAGAATATATCACAAGTCATATAATTACATATCAGCTAGACATGCCCATGAAAGGAACAAGGAACATAAGTACATATATGTAGAATCAGTAACCAGGTAGGACATAGAAAACATCCACAAGTCTGTATTAGGCTCCTAGAGCCTAGATTTCCTAAAGAGTACCTGGTTTCTGGTAGAGAGGCACTCCCAGTGCCTAGAAGTGGAGCAAGGGGCCCTTGGCGCTCCTATGTGCAAAACGGGGGTTCCCGATAGAGAGGGGCAGTCTGCACCCCCTCTACAATAAAGACCGGGCCCCTCTGGGGACCCGTGATACTTGGGGGCCCCCGGGGCCCTTTAATGGCCCTCTCTGAGGGGGGGGGGGCCCAAAGCCAAAAGGTTTAGAGTAGTCGGGGCGATCGCGCCCCTACCGCAGTGACTGGGGGAAAGGGAATTCCCTTTCTCCCCCGCGTCCTGCTGTCAGAGAGGCAGCCGCCCTTGTCTGCGGTGCGGCTGCCTAATGGGGAAGCGGGGGAAGCAGGGGCCTCTGATGAGGCTCCTCACCTGTTTCCCCTGACGGCCGCACCCGGTCCGGTGTGCGAACCGCGTGTCTGCCTTCCCTTGTCCGCGAGGGAAGCAGCTTTCAAGAAGGGGAGCCGAGGTGTGCCCCGGGGGTGCTCTGAAAAGAGCGCATCACCCGGGGACACCGTAGGAGCGGCTCGCTCCTTCTTTTACCTTCGGTCAGTGCACTGGTAGCATTTCATTTACAGGCCCTGGGTATAGGGATACCACTTTACAAGGGACTTATAGGTAAATTAAATATGCCAATTAGGTATAATCCACTCATACCAAATTTGTAAGAGAGAGCACATGCACTTTAGCACTGGTTAGCAGTGAAAAAGTGCTCAGAGTTAAAACGTCAGCCAACAAAGGTCAGAAAAATAAGGAGGCAAAAGCAAAAAGTCTGGGGAATGACCCTGTAAAAGGGCCAGGTCCAACAACACCTAACAGAATTATTGTCCCATAGACATTTTTTCTTCACTATCAAAAGTCACTGAAAAGGTACTTTTTAAAATCTGTATTTATTTTTGGATTCCCGGGGCTGGTTAGTAATTCTTTAGTCAGAATTCAGGCATCAAGACTACTGATGCCAATATGTTACCCATGATTTTTCTAGAGTTGTGCTCAACATTTGACAAAGTGGATTTTAATCTTTTGTTCTTGTTAGGGTGCTTTGCTCAGGGCGAATGTGCATACAAATTAAGGTTCAAACAGCGCCCCCTGATGAATCTTTAGTTCCGACTAAGGGCCTCATTATGAAGCTGGTGGGACGACCACCAGATCACCAGCTGCATGGGGAGGAGACCGCAGTGGAGCTAGCGGTCTCTCCCCCAGCCCTATTACGATGTTTTCACTGGGCTGACCGGTGGAAACCTCCATATTTGGGTGTTTCCACCGGTCAGCCCAGTGGAAACAGTATGGCGGCATTGGCCGAGCTAATGCCGTCGCACAGAGGGGGTCCCCAGCACCCTCAGAATGTGCACCGTAGCAGACAGTGCACATTCTGAGGGTGCTGGACATGGTGGTGGGCAGAGCAGGGGTCCCCCTGTGGCCCCCAGCACTTCCTTTCCGCCAGCCTTTTCATGGCTGTAAACCTGCCATGAAAAGGCTGGAGGAAATTTGACTAGTGATCCGCACAGCGGCACTGAACTCAGCGTCCCCATGGTTGACCACATCTATGACTATCAACACCCTGTCGGGAACCATGTTCCTGGCAGTGGCAGCGGTCCCCTGGTGGTCTGACTGCCAGGATCGTAATCTGGCAGCCGGACCACCAGAAATGCGATGGTCCAACCACCACCATGAGTATAGCAGTCTTAAGACCACCAGACTCATAATGAGGCCCCATGTTTGACATCAAATTTCACTATATTTCAATAATGTGGATCTTATTTGGCTCACAGAGAAGACAAACTGGTTACGTTTCAAAACCATGAAGGTGTAATAAAAGATTTTCAGAGTTACATACTAAAAATCATCAGCATTAACTGTAATTCAGTAGCCAATACATAAATGCATTAGTCACCCTATTCAAAGCAATCCAAAAGTATAAGAGCAAAGACATACTGTTATAATATTGTCCTTGATAGAATAGAACAAATCACCCATAAACAGAGCACACTAAACTGGTAAGCTAAAGAACAGTTGAGGAAATATAGAAAGAAGTAAGGATAAAGGTTTCAGCCAGAATCCCTCTACAAGGCAATAGCAAACATCGTCTCACAAGCGATGGAAAAGAAAGTTCTAATTCTCGTGTCTTCTGCATTAGCTTAAATCACATTCATTTTTTAATATAGCAAATTTTTATTTTGAACTTACGTCTTAAAATAACAATATTGCCCCAACTGTTCATTGGCATACAACAGCCCAGTCATATGGAAGATATCAAGACCAATGAATACATCAAACAATGCAATGTGTATTGACCAGCATAAAGTAGTTCCACCTACGCCCCCATATTTTGGAATGTGTAAGTGAGCAGCCTCAGGCTTAGTAAATGGGTTGTTTAAACTCACTGCATCACTTAATTACAGCTTACTATTCCGAAGCATTGGGTGGCTGTTCAGCGTTCTATTTGAAAGCAATGTCTCTCTTGGTTAGAAGAATACCTAGACCCATTGGTGTGTGCTAGCCACTGGGTCCTCCCAGATTCTCTAGGTTTCCCAAAAGTGCAATTCTAGAGGACAGCTCTAGCAATCGAGACAAAATTTCAATAGCTTTCCAGTATTTGCTGATAACAGGGCATGTCCAGACTACATAGTAAATGTCTGCATCCGGCTCGGAGGACTGGAAACAGTCAGGAAAATCCAATTCGCAAGCCTATCATGGATGCCAAGGTGTGAGGTATGCAGTGTGTAGGTAGTTTTGTTGAGCGAGTTTCAGCCAGGAAGAAATGGCCAAGGTCCAGGGGGGGCATTCATCACATTTGTTCAATTGGCTTCATCCAAAGACCCCACCCAGACTTCCCATTTCTGCTTGAGGGATTCAAATTTGTTTGGTGAGTTGATCAGTAATAACTTGTACAACTGGGAGATCCCCTGTTTTTCCCAGATATTCCATTTGTAGTTTGCTTAAAGGGGGCTGTATTCTGGGGGTTAATTTCATGGAGGATCCCTGCCAGACACCTCTTAGGTGCTTAATACCTGTTCTATCCCATTCTGTGAATCCTTCCAATTGACAGTGGGGTATGCTTTGTTGGTCTCCTGTTCTAGCCAGTCATGTGCATCACAGTGCACCATATTAAGAATATCACCCTGGTGGGCTAAGGAAGGATATAAGGAGTAGACCCACTATAGAGTATGTGCAAAATATTACAAAGGCCCAAGAGGGACAGCTCTGGTCTGAATGCCCCACCTCCCATGCAGCCAGTCATTGATCACCAGGTGCTGTGACAATATAATACTATTACCTGGCTGAAAGGAAGTGGTGAATCATGGTCATGAGTTTCAAAACAAAGATGTTGGGATCATCAGTGGCAAATTTAGCAAAACATAAAGAAATCTGGAGAGGACCATCATTTCAAAGAGGGCTACTGTACCATGAATCTGAAGTAAGAGTTGGGCCCAGATTGGAAATTGTTGCTTCATGTGAGATTTGAGGGGAGAAAGACTGATTTTAGACCCTTCCAGCAAGATATTTATAAGTAAATGCTGCAAACTGAGACTTTGAATGAGATCACTGTCTGCCTGGAAGTAGTTTCTCCCTCTAAAAGAATCAATAATGATTTCATCAAATTTGTATGTAGACCTGATGCTTCCTAATAATGAGCAAGGATCCCCAGTATGTGTGGTCCTGACTCATAGGGGTTATTCAGATATAAGAGAATGTCTTCAGTACAGAGCTCAATTCTATCCTACTTGTCATCTCTCCAACACCAGCCCCATGCCTCACATCTAATCAATCAGGATAGAGGCTCCATGGCTACAATAAAGAGGAGAGGTGACAGGGGCAACCAAGCTGATTACCACTGTACAATGGAAAGGGTCAGAAAGCATTTGGTTGCTATGCACTTGTGCAGATGGGGCAGAGCCCCAAATAGCAACAGAATCATGGCCCAAAGCCCATACACATTTTCAGACCCAACAAGACAGCATGGAATGACTCATGGTGGCCTGCAACTCTAGGACCACCCCGACACCCACCACCCATGCAATCTCGGCATCAAACTAGACTCGTATCTCTCCATGACTCAACAAATCAACGCCATATCATCCTCCTGCTTTAACACCCTCCGCATGCTACGCAAGACCTTCAAGTGGATCCCAATAGAAACCAGAAGAACACAGCCAAGCTTCAGAGAAAACTCCAGCGCATCCAGAACGCCACCGCACGTCTCATCCTCAACCTCCCTCGCCATGAGCACATCTCAGCCCACATCAGATCCCTACACTGGCTGCCCATTAACAAAAGGGTCAACTTCAAAATCCAAATTCATGCTCACAAAGCCCTCCACGACACTGGACCGACCTACCTCAATGAACTAATCAACTTCCACATCCTGACCCGGCAGCTCCGCTTCGCCGACCCCGCCCTCGCAACAGCCCCCTACATCCAACGCACCACCTCCGGCGGCAGATCCTTCTCCCACCTCGCCACCAAAACCTGGAACTCTCTCCCAACCAACCTATGCAAGACCCAGGACCTCCTAACTTTCAGAAAGCTCCTCAAAACCTGGCTCTTCGAGCATTAACACCCCACTCCCAGTGCCTTGAGACCCTATGGGTGAGTAGCGTGCTTAAGAAATCTGATTGATTGAGTGATTGATTGACACACCTCAATACCTTGCCTAGAAAGGACCAATCAAAGGAATCAAATGCCTTCTCAAAGTAGGCAAGGAGAAGAGCACAGGGGTCCAGTATATCCTGGACACGAACAAATGGCAATTGTAGGCATCTTATTTAGTGCTTCATGCGTCCCGGTTTATGAATAATCCCAAGGTGATGAGGTCAAGGTCTGCAGAGAACAACTTTGCCTCAGCCGCCATGTATAGATTGAGTAAATAGGTTGAGTATCTCCTGGAATTTGCAATAATATTCAATGGGGAAACAGTTGGGCCAGGTGTTTTACTAGCTTTCATATCAGACAAAGTTTCCCCTATTTCTTCCGTCATAAAATGTATCAGATCACATATTTTAACACTCTGTTACACCTACACATGATTCTCAAGGGGATACCCAATCCGATTAAGAGTAAAAACTGATAAATCAAATCCATCATTTCCTCACTCCAAGGCACAATGAAGTCTCTCTAAATGTACTTCAGATTTCCAGTTATCTGCTAGATAATGTGATACATTCAGTCCAAGCTGTTCTCTACAGGTGCTTATTACTGCATGCTACAAGGGCTGCATAAAACTAAACATTCACATAAGAACAGAAAACAATCATCTAATTTGCTCGTTCGGCCTCTACTGAAATCAAAAGATACGCAACGTGAAAGAAATGACAACCAGATATTAGCCATCTTAAAATGAGGCCTACATTAGCTATTGTTAAATAAAATGTCAATAAACCACAGTAAACATATTGGCATGTTCACACATTATAGCTGACATTGAAGCAAAACATTTAATTATTAAAGAAATATTACACCACTCTCGCGGCTGAGATTGGAGGCAGTATGTCAGATTTGGCCTTCAATTGGATTTAATCCTTTTTGTCAGGCAGGACACCAAGGACTGCTCCTTCTTAATCATCCAAACTAACAGAAGGTAGTGGAGTTACATAACAAATGGATCAGGCAGGAATTTAATGGCTTTGCTGATCTACAGCAGGATAGACCGATGCATGGCTCAATTAAGACTGGAACTCTGTAAAGAACATCCTGCAGAAGGCTTTCAAGGGAAGTCCAAAAGATTGCATGAAACAACATAGACAAACAAATCTATTATTAGGAAAAAAGGGAACAAATTCCATCATCTTCAGGAGGACTGAAGCCAGAAAAAAGATCCAAAAACTTTGTGACCCATTGTTGCAAAATGTACAGAATAATCATCAACAGAACATTGATACTAATATCAACAAAGAACATAAAATTGTCTTTAATTAACCATACAAACCACATCAAACAACAAATCAAACGTCAAACAAATCACCATTCATCAAAGTACTTGAACAAGAGCTCTTGATTAGCCACAAAATAACATCTCACATGCAAATAGGGAAGCAAAAACTTGAAGTCTAGTTTCAAAAGGAGATAATAAACTAATCCATACTCTTCCTAAAGGAATGTAAGGTGACCAGCCCAAGCACTATACTCATAAAAGCTTCAAACAAGTCAGAAGCTTGGAGGCATCAATATGCAGTGATGTTCTCAGTGTTCGCAGACTTCATACATATTTGAATATAAGCTTCACTGTGCTTCTATATGAAAACGGCACCTTTCAGATCTGACACTTCAAGATTTCTAATCTTAACCTTATTGACACTGAAAGCAAACGTTTCCCCAAGATTATCCTCAACCATATTCTAAATGGGTTCTATAAAATGACATACTCTGGGGAGTTTCAAGGAAAATCCATCAACCTCTGACCGCATTTTCAATATATGTCTGTGGTTAACAAATGTTCCTGTGAGAGAAAGATAGCGTTTCTTCAGTCTACTTAGGTTGCTCCCGGCCCATTGATTTGTTGGAAAAGAACCTCCTGGAGGAAAAATTTAACAATCTTCTGATGTATGTTAATGTTAAGTTTATATTTTGTAGCGCACGAGAATGCCAATTGGGGTCTTGGTGTTGGTGTCCAAACAGGGTCCTAAGGAGAAAAGGTTGACTAAATGTCTAATTAGCAGTGGGGGGAACCATATTTTTAGTGGTTTTATGAATTTTAGGAGATTTGTCTGGGTCCTGAGATGGTCAGGCAGTACATTCCACCATTTAAATGCATGTGGTATGGGAGAAATGTCTTCCCTCCAGGGAGCCTTTGTTAATCTGGGTATAACTACCATTACTGCCACTGTAGACCACAGGCTGCAAGTAGGTACATACCATTCAAACATATTTTGGAAAAAGAGAGGGCCAACCTTCTGTAGGGCCCTATGTTCCCAGCACAAGGCTTTGAACTTGATCCAATCTCTAATTGGTAGCCAATGCAGATCAACAATGGTTTGTGAGATCGAGCTAGATTTGGGAAGGTTCATCAACACTCGAGCTGCTGCATTTTGGAGAGTCTGTAGTTTTTTTGTAGGTACTGCTGGTTACCTATATACAAAGCATTACAGTAATCTATTTTTTAAATTACCAGAGCTAATATAACTGTTTTCTGCAGCTCAGTGTAAAAAAAGGAAGGATCTTCTTTAGAATTTCATACGTGAGGAAGAAGGACGATGTTACTTGATTGATGTCACCAGCGAATGCTAGTTTGATCAAAAATGACAACTGAATTCTTTGATTTTTGGACCGGAGGCAAAAGCTTCCTTAGATTGGGGGGCCACTAGGCAGTATTCCAAAAAGAGATTTCACTGCCCGAAATCAATGCCTCGGTCTTCTCAGAATTTATTTCCAAACAATTTTTCTGCATCCACTCAATGTTACCCATGCAGTTGTTACATTGTTTGGTTATTTTTTCTGGGTTTGATGAGACTAACACCATTATCTGGATGTTGTCGGTGTAAGAAAAGATTGAGAATCCACACTATTGAATGAGTCAGACTAGAGGGGTGATGTGCACATTAAAAAGAGTGGGACTTTCTGCGTATCCCCAGGGCAACCCACAGGTGTATGTGAAGGGGTCTGAGGTAAAGACCTCCAGAGTGACAACTTGCTCTCTGTTGAACAAAAAGGAGCTGAGCAACTCTAGTGCCAGACCCTTGATGCTGATGCATTCAAGCCGGATATTCAGAAGAGAGTGATTGGCAGTCTCCATTGTGGCCGAAAGGTCATATAGGGTCAAGGCCGCCTTACAACCATTGTCTACAATGGCTGTAATTTCTTCTGTGGCTTCCACAAGTGATGATTCCGTGAAGTGGTTGGTTCTAAACCCGTGCTGTGATGGATGAAGGCAGTTAGTGGTTTCAAGAAAGGCCATCATTTCTTGATTTGATGTAGAATCTTAGCCATAAGGGAAAGGTGGGAAATCAGCCTGTAGTTTTTTACCTCGTGGGGATCTAGCAAGGGATTCTTTAAGAGTGGCAGTATAGGAGCCTTCTTCCAAACTGATGGGAAGCACCTGGAGATTAGTATTTTATTCAGGGGTATAGTGAGATAGACTGAAATCTTCTTTGATAAAGGGTGGAAGACCTGCGTATTAGTAACTATTAAAACACTTTGAGGAACCTCTACTCCAATTCAGAAGACCAAGACAGAGTCTGAATAAGTGACAAAGGACAAATCCATTTTCAGCCAACTGTAGGACAGACATGCCTACCTATTAGTCCAAGTCCAAAACAGTTTTCAAGCTCCCCTGAAAATTGTAGAACTATACAATGGAAATAACTACCTGAAAATCAAGCCACACAAATCAAGAATTACAATATGAGGTCCACACAAAAAGGACACTTAACACAGCCACTCCTCCTTGGAGAGTAACCGATTATCTAACCACCTTTAAATGTTTGGGTGCAATTATCCTCAACACCTTCAGCTGAAACTTGCATGTGGAGTAGGTGTCCAGCTTAGCAGAGGTTATAGCCTGTCACATCAATGCTGAGAGCTTTCCAGAGGTTGTGATGGATGAGAGGAAGATATTGAGTTTAAGGTGCAATCAGGCAGTATGTAGCAGGAAGGTGTGATCAGTACATGGTGTTTTATCCATGAGGCCTGTAATACAATGGCACTTCAGTGCATGCTATTGCCAGAGAAGTGCTCAGTCATTGACAGTCTGCACCTGATGGAAAGGGCAAAGGTTGAACAGTAGAGTGCTGAATTTAGAAAAGATCAAACTTGGGCTGCTTCTGTGCATACTAAGCGAATGTCATGAGTTAATACAAAGGGACATGGCCAACACTTATCAATTTCCCGTTCCAAGATGTGGTATGATTAGAGAATTTTGTCTTAGTTCCACAAGCCAAAAAAACTCCACTCTATTTGGCATTTATGGACCTTTCCAAAGCCTTTGACTGTGTTAACAGATCTAAGCTGTGGCACTTGCTCATTTCACGGAGGATGGACGTTCCCTTCGTACGTTTATTGGCCTATTTGCACACTAATATGAAGGCGAGAATTAGGGTTAGCCGTCAAGGGAAGCTTTCGGGGGAAGTAAGTGTGGCCTGTGGATTTTGACAAGGTTACACGTTAGCTCCTTTACATGTTGTGTTGTATATCAATGAGCTTTACCCCTTTTTATGCAGTGCCACGCAGGATGTACCCAAAATCAGAGGAGCTCTCATACCTACTCTTCTGTATGTGGATGATGCCATGCTTATGGCGCGGACTCCTCGAGCACTGCATCTCCAGGTCCATGCTTTTGTAGGTTTTATGGCCATCTTAGACCAGCTCACCAACTTTTTTAAATCTTACATTATGGCTCGTGGTCTTAAAAGCATACAGCTTACTGGTCTTTCTATTGGTACTACCCAGTTAAATTGGGTACCACCCATTGGTATTTAGAGGTTACCTTTTCTTCCTCTGGGTCTTGGGCTCCTAATTTTGAGCAGTATAGAGCGAAATTGTCAAGTGTAATGGCTTGCTGTGTAGTTTTCCCCAACCCAAAGGTGAAGGCTTGCTTGGCCCTTTGTCACAAATTTATAGCTCTGAGTTTACATCTGTTGGACTCTATGGGACAGAAATTTAGGGAAAAGCTGATTGCATGGCCGTACACCAGGAAGAAAACCGTTTTTGTAGACAACTTCATGTAGCTCCTATCTCTTCTTCCAGCTTTATTTTTCATAAAGAGCTTGGCATGAATTTTTTGGGAAGATCTTATAGGTGTCTGACCAGCACTTTTATGGTTGGCCGATGGGAAAAATGACCAGGCAAGCTTGACTGGAGTTATTATTGTGGACTACTTTTCGTGTCATGTGCATTCCTTGGATAGCATCTGTTAAATCCGCCTATTGCAAGATTGGGTTGGCGCGCGTTTTTATGGAACGCGAGCTTTGTAATACCCTTAGTAAGAAGCAGGTTAGTCATGCCTTACTTAACCAGGCATCCCACCTGCGCACTTCCCAGGATGTAAAGAAGCCTAGCGTGACTGGGTATCTTAACTGAATTTTTCAAAATTGTACTTTTAACTAATTACAGCATGTGCAAAGACGATTGGAGCGTTCATTATTATTTCGTTTTAGGGCAGACACTGTTAAGTACTTGTTGTGTTTTCCACTATGCTTTTCGTGTCATTTAGACAATCTTCCCTGTCCTTGCTATGGCACTTCAGGCCAAACAATGTTTCATTTTGCTACCTTTATGCAAAATTTAGCAAAGATACACTAAGACTTTTTTAATGCTGTTTAAGGAAGAGATGTTGTAATTTTAAACAGGTGAAACTTGCCTTTTTGTTTTTGTTGCAGTTATCTGATGGTGAAACTGCTTTTTATGTGGACTCGTTTTTAAAAACTGTAGTGAAAGTGTGTAGTGCTATGTCTACTTAATTTTGTGTTGACATGTTTGCCTTTCATTTAAATTATTTTTACCCTGGTTTATGTTTTGTTATTACTGAGCTGTTTCCTTTGCTGATATGTATATTATGCACTCTAAATGTTTATTTTTCATTTTTATGTATGCTTGCTGTATCCGAATAACGTCATCTTGACGTGACCTGACCCAAAAGGTGTGACAGCATTTGTAGTTAATCCTGTTGATACATTTTAACAGTATTTCTCTACCAAGGATTATGTTGAAGATTGGTTTCATACAAGCTTTTGCATCACAGTGGGAAAGCAGCAACCCAGAGCACTCTGAAAAAGCCCTGTTAAATGAAAAACATAAAATATTTTCTCCGTAATATTAACAGTGCTTATTTTTCCATATATTATGTCATCATTAATTACACGTTCCAAAGACCGACAGCGCTAATCCGTCATCATAGCGTTCTAAAACTGGTAGAGCTTGATCTTATGTTCAATGTTAACACTGCCAAGGCTATTGTCCACCCATACACTTTGAAGGTACTGAAAAATAGCAAATGAATTCATTGTCAAATACCAAACAAAATACTCTTTTCTGTTCCACAGAGTACACTGAAATTCAACCTGACTGCACGGCAATTCATCACAGTTGACATGTATCTTCACCAAACACTGTCAGTGTCTGTAAGTGATCCATGGACCACAAATGGAGGAAAAGGCACACTCAGAGATATCTAGTCAAAGAGTGACACAAGGAAATAGAGCATGCCACCTTTTACCCAGAATTAGGGCAGAGTCAAAAGTTTTTTATTGTAAAGGCAACCTTACCTCACCGGCCAAAGGCACTCAGAGTCTGGTACTCTGCATGCTGAATTACTGGAATAATCTGCAAGGCATCAATAGCGGAAATGCAGTTTACAGCCTCGCATGCCCTGACATTACCATTAGGCCTGGTCGGAGTTCATGGAGTTCTGCTATGTGGAACTCTGCAAAGTGGCAAAAAATCTCTGCTGAATTACGCAAGCGGTAGAGCTTGGGTAAGTTGCAATGTTCGTGCTGATTTTCAGTGCCTAGATTTTCTCCTGTGTTGTAAAATCAGTGAGTACAGCATCACGCAGAGTGCCTGAGGATGGTAACTTCTTTCTGCTGCTTGAGTAGATTTTCTACTCGAGCAACAGCTTCCTCAACGCGAGCGGGAGCTTTCTCAAAGTGAGTGGTCATGGCCTACCGCTCGCGTTCAGAAATCTCGCTCGCGCTCAGCAATTTAGCAATTTCTCTCGCTCACGCCCTGACATTGGCGAGCGCGAGCGACAGAAAAAACTCCACTCCACATCACTTTGCAGAGTTTTTCAGACTTCCACACACCATGCATAGCACAGAGTAGAGAAAACGCCACAAACACCGCCAGCAGAGTGGTATTCTTCGGCCACCCCTAATTACCATGTGAAGTCAAATCTGCATTATGGGACATGTAGTTTACTACTTCTTCTTTATGTACCGTGTTTTGAAGCAAGCAACATTCACTCCCTGCCGTCACGTGTGCCACAATTCAGATAATGATCAGGAGATCATCACATACCACTCCAGACTTCGAGATGTGTTAATATTAATTCCTGACAGAGCCACTTGCGGAATACTGGCAGCGTTTACTGTGCTAACCTCGGTTCTCATTTGCTCTATATGACAGCTTCTAAAGCAGTGCTTGGATGGAAGGGACATCTTCAAAATGAATTTAGATTTGGAAGCAGGAATATAAATCTGAGGAAAGAATCCTGCTCTATAGCATGTTATGTTTGCCCATTAGAAATAACTTTTATTTCTAGCACATTGCGTAACTGAGCAAAAAATAGGATTCTCATGGAACTAGGTTATTTTACCATACAACTTTGTCCTTCGCTGCAGCATTGACACTGAGATCTTGAGCCCCTTCATAGGTTTATCTACAATCTCCATGTCAATCATAACAACAATATGGGTCACAATCACGGACGTCATTTAGGTGTCGCAAGAGGCTGCAGCTAGAACTCTGGCTTGTCCCTTGTTGCCCCTGGCACTGCCTTTGCGACCTCTGGCTTCAGAGGTGACAGAATGAGTGCAAAGAATACAGCAGCTCCCCATTCCTTATGGTCTGCCTGGTTTTCAGTGTACTGAAAATGAATAATATTGGGGGTTATTACAACTTTGGAGGAGGTGTTAATCCGTCCCAAAAGTGACTGTAAAGTGACGGATATACCACCAGCCGTATTACGAGTTCCATAGGATATATGAGTTATATGTGCGACTTGTAAACTCACATTTATTGCAGTGGGAGTGTGGTTTTTGTACTCACAAAATTAACTTTTCTCCACACTGCAGACTTTGCACCTGCCAAATACTTTCATTCTTTGGAACAAAGGTTCTGTAAATGAAAACTCTGAACTGGTTTGCACTTGTTATGTTTACAGTATTAAAACAGGAAAGGTGCAGGCACTAAAAAGATAAGAACTAAATTAAACAAGCATTTGCAAACCAGTTTTACATAAGCGAGCCGATTTAAAGCGTCATGCCATGAGCATGAAGGAATATACAAGAGGGAACAGAAGTTTGCTCGCTGACAAACGTATATGAAAATGTGCAATTATCCATGTAACAGTGTCGATGTCAGTCAAAGCGCTCGACTACTGCCCAGAGAGATTGCGCTGCATAGGAAATTTAAAAAAAAGTAGTCCAGAAGCCATACGGAAAACACAGAGCCTCGTATGTTTTCAGTAGTTGGTCGGTGTGCTCGAGGTGGGCTAAACACCAGAAAAGGCATGACGTATGCATGCCTTTCACAAATAAAAGCAAGCAATGTTTAAAAGGCAAGCCCACGAACCAACAAAACTGATGGGCGTGCGGTGGGCATGGTTAAAAGCCCACAGAGAGATTACAGCAGGCTAGAGTGCTTGCGTGCCCAACCCTAAAAAACAGCTTTCAGCCCAGCTCAGATAAGGTTACACTTTTAAAGGGTGCATTAAGGACAGAGTTGTTCACCTTAACATTCAGTCCACAAATTAAAAATAAATTCCGCCAAAATACTGTTTACCAAATTTGCCAGTGCACTGCTTGGACAGCAAGCAAGCGGATTTTTAATTTACCCCCAGGTTTGATATAATTGCCTGAAACCAAATGTATCTGTCAATATCAGATTGGAAAAGCCACTTTGAACTGAGAAATTGAGGCAAAGTAGCAAACGAGTCGAAGAGGTGCCTGGAATTCGTGCACTAGAGCAGCACATCTCTGTCCCAAGGATATGCTAAAGAGCTGCAGTTTTGAGTTGAATATCCTCCAATATGAGCCTATTTTCATATTTTGTAGATCAGAAATGGAGGTCAACACATTCCACGGGGAAATGCCATTATAATGTGGTCCGATTTCCCAAGAGTAGCATTGTATTCTGATAATAACTTTAAAATAAAAAGTTGAAACAAAAATTCTAATTGGTAAATACCATATTTGTGATTTTTATTATCCCCGGTCTCTAAACAAGAGTGCCCTGTCTTGTTTAGCAATAAAACATATTTACAATTAGCTCTTAACACCATAGTATTTGATGCTTTATGGAACTCTAATGTTAATGTCCCAGACGCAGTGAATAGTCCTCTAGGTTCAGAATAGATCTCACCTCCACCCACATTTACTCTCATTGGGGCATCTATCCTCCATCCTTAAGCTACCTTTCCTCCACTGCCAGTGTCGAGTATAGATAAAGGTGCCTATTTTGTAGCATCGATTTATTCCCACTTACCAAGTCAGAAATTATTTGTAGGCCTGGGCGGAATTTGTGGAGTTCCTCTATGCGGAACTCCGCAAAGTGACCAAAAAACTCCTCCACACTACGCAGAGTTCCGCAATCGGCAGAATGCCTGACGTCATGCTGTTCGTGCTGATTTTTAGCTCTTGGTTCCTGTCCTACGCTGGAAAATCAGTGCAGACCGCACCACACGCAGCGCAAGAGGGCACAGCTTCTTTTCTGCCACTCGAGTAGATTTTCTACTCGGCTGGCAGCTTCCTCAAAGCAGTTGGAAGGTTTCTCAATGCAAGCAGTGGCGGCCATTTGCAACCGCCCGCATTGCGAAATCTTGCTGGGAGGTGGTCTGGAGTATGATTTTCCATGCTCATCATCGGCAACTTAACGTTGGTGAGCACGAACAAGGAAAAACCTACGCTCTGCTCTGTGGAGATTTTTGGAATTCTGTGCTCTAAGCAGAGTGCAGAGTGGGAAAAACTTTGCAAACTCTGCAAGTGGAGCAGAGTTCACCACCCACCTCTAACGATTTGGCCACAAATAAATAACTATTGCCTCTGGCCTCGTGTAAGGAGTTACAGCAGTGGCCCTTTGTGGATAAACTGAGAAATACAAGTGAACATAATAACTCACTGCAAAGCGTCAAATAAGATTGCTTTGAACAGCGCAACCAACGGTTAGAAGTTGGATGCAATAAGATGGTCTGCTAAAAATATCTAAGACTGTGTGCACCCTGAAATGAACCAATAAGCTGTATCAAACAACATTCAACCAAGAAGGCGATGTCAAGGGTAGCATGTTCACAGACTATGGAGTAAAAAAGGTGTGGAGAAAGGAAGTCAAAAGCAAAGAGCAAGAGCAGGATGTACGTGAACTATAAAGGGGAGACCACAGTAATAATGTGTAAAGCAGACCTAACATGAAAACACCAACACCTTGTAAAATGCTAAAGGATAAGCCAAAGCACAAGTGTGAACAGAAATAAACACAGGCTAAAAGGATAGTAAGTATCGACAGAACCAGTTACTCTTTCAGCATAGGAGGAGACAGCCATAGGAAGTAAATAGGTTCACAGTTAAATATACGGGTGCAACTTCTTTAAAAAGCATAAACGTATTACAACAACAGCGGGAGGAAAAGTGTAACAGGAGCCTTGTTAGTACTTTTCAGTCTTCAGATGTGCAAAACGTTGTCTGATTTCCTTTATTATTTATTATATTTTAAGCAGGGCACAAGTCCTACGAAGAGAAGTAGGTGGATGAACAAAGTTAGGCAGTATATAAGTGACATCCCGGTGTGTGCCATCATGGTGCATGACAACACACGTGGCATCACAGAAATGGGGCATCAAAGGAAGTGGCATCACAAGCCATGACTTTATAGGAAGTGACCTCACACATATGTTTAGCAGGTCACTCATAAAAACATGTGAGCGCATTACGAGTACACACACAAACACTCCTAATTTAGGTGGAAGACTAGCTTTTGTAAGATACACATAAAACAATGATGCCTTTTGTCAGCTTAAAGCTTTCTTTACTCAAGGATTGAATAAACTCTCTTGCTAGCATACTCCACCAGGCATATTATTCCATATGCAGCACACTTCCATGCAGTTGTGATTGCTTTAGCTACATGTGCTCTCCAGGGATGAGAAAGCTCTTCTATGCAAAGTATGCTTACTCAGCCCTACCCACCCCTTAATGAGTCTATAGTGGCCGCCACCTGCACTCATTTTAGGAGACTGTGGCTCATTTTCCACTAACATACAATGACACAAAGCAAGATAGAAAAGTCAAGAATCCAGAAGACAGGAGAAAGAGTGATAAAAAAACAAATCTGAATACAGAAAAGAATATGAAAAAGAACCATCAAGAATAAGCATGTGTAGAGTACTTAAAGAAAAAGGTTAAGGCAACATTGGCATTCAGCAATAGGACTCTAAGAAATAGTTTGGAGCTCTGCATTTATGTTTTCTTCAAATTACACGCTACCCCCCAAAAGGCCGCCTCCACATTTAGCAGCAGACATCTCTCATGTTCTTATAGTTGGCATTACTAAACCTAAACCACCTTCACATTCACCAGTGCAACCTGAGCGTTCACCCTGACATCAGTACAACCAGAATACCTACACAACGTATGGTATCCGCTTTGTATTAAAATTTCAGTAAGCAACCTAATATCTAAACGTGAGAAGGAAATGGTGACAAAGGCAACTCACAAGATAAAGGCTCATGAAACTCCCAACTAGCACTTTCGAGAAAATATTGGCCTTCAGAGGGAAATATTGTTAGTTTTCATGGAAAAAGTGCCCATGTGTGGAGATGTAGGAACAGCGAGAGACACCCCAAATTATGGCCAGTAATCAGAATCTACATTAGACTACTGTCGCTAATAAGACCTTGGCATATCCTCAACCTGTTACACTGCCAACTTGGTGCACTGGACAGGAAAAGGCTTATTTGACCTACTTGTTTACAGTAACACTGACATGTGGGATCACCTATTCACTGTAAACTCATCCTGCATGAGCCAGTCCTCTGTAAACACACATGATCTTTCATTTCATAGAAATAACAGATGCCCATTTAGTGGATGAGTTGCAAAAAGTGAATGAAGAAAACCTCTGCTCCCCTTGACCTCCATACACCAGGCGGGGGCCACTGTGCTGATTGAGGGCTGTCGTCCTGGCACATTGATCTATTGAGAAGATGGCTGTCGCCCTGTCCAATGCTGTGAGCTGAGGGGCATTTTCCTTTGTGTGCAATTACAAACCCCATATACCAGGAGGGGACTCTGGTGAAGTGAGAGGGCTATCACCCTTGGACAGCGTGCAGCTGTGAAGGAGAAGTGAACTATTATCCATGGAAGAAGAACAATGATTCAACTACCCAGCAATCCTGGAGGACACAAGACCTGCCCCAGCTTCATGCAGGCTTACTGCATAGACAGAAAAGGACCTCTACCTTAGCAGCTAGACTTTCGCTCACTGCCGGGCTGCAGATGTGTGTCAGGGCACTATGAACTTCCATTCCAATAAGAGCAGGTAAGACTGAATATTGGTCCCCCAGGCCCGAGGGACACCTTGCTCTGACTGACCAACTATGGTGTAGAGGCACTTTCACTATCGGAGATTTCAACTTTCTGGAATGATACTTCACACAAATGGGAAATTACCACAATCCTTTGACAGGGAAGTGGGGCTCGAGAGCTGACCTAGGGAAAGCAAGTGCACCTGCCTTAAGAAGATTGTGTATATTATTTGTACACAAAATACATTGGTGGATGTACGGGAATGCCCGCGAATGCTCATGCTCCACCCACGTAATGCCTTCCTGACACACAGTAATGAAAGGCATTGTAGTGTGCTGCCTTGTGCTAGTTTTTTGTTTTTGTGTCACAAAGCTAAGCAAAAACTATTGTATAAGGTTATTTCCTCTTTGCCTGTGTGCTGCAGAATTGACCATAAATGGCAAGAGGAAATAAGGAGTAGAAATGAAGATTTAACCTTGTTACCCCAGCATCAGGTAGACTTACCATTTTGGTGCAAACCTATAAGTCTTTGTAAATATGGGTTTGCGTCAAAATACATGAGTGGATGCACAGGAATGCCCAAGCACCACATATTCAATTCCTACCTAATGCAAGGTAAAGCAAGGCAAGTCAATGTGCTATTTTTTTTTTTTTACAAAGCCACATAAATAGGATTTATGTAGCACTGTAGACCCCAAATAGATTTTGCGTCAGGGTTGTGCCAGAAAGGTGATGCAATCTGGGCCCCAATTTATACATTTATTTTTTTAAATCTCGCGTCACAAAGAAATTTGCAACAAGCAGGAATGTGACAGAGAATCTGTTCTGTTTACTTAGTTGCAAGATCTGGATTTTAATATATGCTATGGGGTTAAGACTCCTACTGCAGAGATCTTTATTTTCCCAGTAAATCTTAGGTAATAGTATTAATGGTCTGATAATTCTGGTGGTTAACGTATTTGCTGGAAATATCTGTATTTTGTCTAGTCCCAGTATTGACTCAAAGTAGCATACAGGGTTAATGCATCCCTTGCAAATGACATCATGTAGCAAACAGATAACAGATTTTTATTTTATGTATATAAGTAAGCGGGTTCCTACTTTTAACAAAAATCCTTTTGTTACTTACAGTTGCATAATAATTAATTTCTATTGTGTATAAATACTGGGACAAAGCAACTCATCTAACATTCTTTAAGTGCATGCATATCTCATGTACAGGGTCTAAACAAAATGAAAACGTTCCTCCTTTAGGTACCTGTGAAGTGCTAAACGGCTGGGTGCTTTTGCTTTCCTTCTACTGCATTCACATCTAGGTGTTAGGCTATAGACAGCTCCCAGCCAGGCTACTCAAACAAAAGGAGGCCAACTGGCCCTCAAATCCATTCTTTGTTAGGGGCCCAGCTGGAATCTGAAATCAGAAAAACCACTACTACCTGAACTTTGTTGCTCGGACCGAAAGCAGACAACATGCAGGTGCAGCTGAATGACTGGGACAAGTTCAGCATATTTTACAGAGGTGCCTAACTTCTTGGCAGGGTGGACAGCATTGATGGAGAGGCCAGAGATACAAAGGGAGAAACAAACTGAAATACAATTGTAAGTGTGCAAGCTCATAGCGCTCAAAACAGGTTTGAATCTGACCTGGGCTCTATATCCTCATCCTGCGACTGTGCAGAGAGAAAACCTGTAACCTAGACTTTTTGTTGTAAAGCACCCTTAGGGCCTTTCTAAGGGATCATGCTATGTAAAACTGCATGTGACCCACACTCTAATCTCATCCTCCAAGAAAGAAGGACAAAGCATTAACCTTTGATGTCCACTGGAAAACCTGGGATACATTCCATCTTCCCTGACTGACAAACTTGTGAGATCCTAGGAAAATACTTTATTTCACCAAGCCTCTTATTTATTCGTTTTTACAATTAAGAGCATCTTCAAATACATGAGTTGAGGAATGGGCAGTTAGAACTAAGGATGGTAATAGTTGCACCCTACAATACTGTTAGAAATGGGGTCTTTGGTTGGTAGTCACGTTACCCCTTGTCCAAGCAAGGACCCTTACTCTAGTCAGGGCAAATAAGAAAAACACAGGGTTAACCCCCGCTTACCCCTTTGGTAGCTTGGCACGAGCAGAAAGGCTTAACCCAGAGGCAAAGTGTAAAGTATTTGTACCAACACACAAGTAATACAGTAAAAACACTACAAAATGACTCAACACCAGGTTAGGAAAATAGCCAATATTTATCTGAGCAAAACAAGACCAAAAACAACAAAAATCCAACATTCACAAGCAAAGTTATGAATTTTTAAAGATTAAATACAAAAATAGCACTTAGAAACACAAATGCTTTAATTAGGTGATATCACAGCATCGTCACCGAGTAGTTCCCAACAATCCAATGCCAATGGCACAGGTCACGGAGTCACAAGGACGCCCAGGTAGAGTACCTTATGAAAATGAGGAAACAAGCCACTGCACGGAGTTGGTGATCACAGCATCTCTGGATCCGAGGCAGCGTTGGTTCCGGTGCTGCAAAGTGAAGTAGTGGAGGCATCATGAATAAGCGTTGGATCCTTGCTGAGGAGCGTTGGAAGTGAGGCGGCGTTGGGGCGAAGTATTGGATCTGCGCACTTCTGGCAGAGTCAATATCTGACATTCATGACATAGTGCGGCGACTTCAATGGAGTCGCGGGCTTCAGCGAGGCTGCAGCGGCATCGGGTGACTCCCATGGCATCATCGCACTCCAGCAGGGACCACGGCTTCAGCTGCAAGCGACGTCACGGGATTCGGCAGCGGCATCGGTCCGGAGTCATCTAAAGTTGGTTTACTTTTTTTTTTTGGTTTTTCACCAGTTTCTCCGGTCAAGGGCCCAGGGACTGGATTAGGCACCATTTGGCAGGGAGGGGAGGAGTCTCAGCAGTGCTCCAGGTGCTAGCAGAGGAAGTCTTTGATGACCCTGAGACTTCAGAATAGGGGGCAAACTCAGTCCAAGCCCATGGAGATTTTTCTCAAGCAGGAATATACCACAAAGTCTAGTCTTTGTCCCCATTCTCAGGCAGGAACAGCAACTGCAGGATAGCCCAATAATGCACAGTCACAGGCAGGGGCAGCACTTCTCCTCAGCTTTTCAGCTCTTCTGCTTGGCAGAGGTTCCCCTTGGTTCCAGAAGCAAATCTTGAAGAAATCTAAAGCCTGGGTTTTTAGGTCCAATGCTTATACCCCTTTCTGCCTTTGAAGTTGCCCTACTTCAAAGAAAAGTCTATGTTGTTTACAGGATTGTGCCTTGCCCAGGCCAGGCCCAAGACACACACAGGGGGTTGGAGACTGCATTGTGTGACGGCAGGCATAGCCCATTCAGGTGTAAGTGACCATTCCTCCCTCCACTCTAGCCCAGATGGCTCATCAGCATATACAGGCTACACCCCAGCTCCCTTTGTGTCACTGTCTAGAGGAGATTCTCAAACAGCCCAATAGTCAGTCTGACCTAGACAGGGAATCCACAAACAGGCAGAGTCACAGAATGGTTTAAGCAAGAAAATGCCTACTTTCTAAAAGTACAGGATTACTGTACCTCAAATATTATTATTAGATAATTTATGTTTTCAAAATCCAATTTTATAAGTGTTGGATATGGTTACATTAGAAATTATGACACTGGTGCTGGTTGATTTAGATTTAAAAAAGTATCAGGTTTTTGTATTTGTATTTTTAGAATACATATATCTATATGGATAAGGAGCAAAGAAGAGAGGCTAAGATATATCTCTGTCTAAACGATGTTCATAAGTAGTGTAAATAATATACAGCATTTTTTTTAATGCCTTGGGTGGTTTGACAAATATAGAAGGTTCTGTAAACATTGCCAGGAAGTGCTAATGTGACTAAGTTTTATATGAGGAAGTAAAGAATCCCTGGAGGCAATATAATATACAAAGGCGTTGGTTTGTTTTCAGGTTGTCGGGGGACTGAGAAATGTGAAGAGGTTCCAAAGGAAAAACATCACCTGATGGCGTTTGTTTTCTGCTTGTGGGACGCTCTGATTAATTTACTTCCCAATTGGATTAAGGAGACACTGGTTCTCCGTTAATTACGAAGCGCGCGCAATTAACAACGCATGCGTCAAGGTTTGGTAATTTATTTAAACTCCGTAGTATGCGCCGCTCGGGGCTGATACACGGATGGCTCCTATCATTTCAGACAGACTGGAGAAAACATTTAGAAGTAAGAGTTTATAAGTATTGCTATAGCAACTTTCCATTGCGGGGATTATGGCCCTCATTCTGACCTTGGCGGGCGGCGGAGGCCGCCCGCCAAAGTCCCGCCGCCAGGTTACCGTTCCGCGGTCGAAAGACCGCGGCGGTAATTCTGACTTTCCCGCTGGGCTGGCGGGCGGTCGCCTTCAGGCCGCCCGCCAGCCCAGCGGGAAAGAGGCTTCCACGATGAAGCCGGCTCGGAATCGAGCCGGCGGAGTGGAAGCTGTGCGACGGGTGCAGTTGCACCCGTCGCGTATTTCACTGTCTGCACAGCAGACAGTGAAATACATTTAGGGGCCCTCTTACGGGGGCCCCTGCAATGCCCATGCCAGTGGCATGGGCACTGCAGGGGACCCCAGGGGCCCCGCGACCCCCCCTACCGCCATCCGGATCCCGGCGGTCGGACCGCCGGGATCTGGATGGCGGTAGGGGGGGTCGGAATCCCCTCGGCGGCGCAGCTAGCTGCGCCGCCTTGGAGGATTCAATGGGGCGGCGGTACACTGGCGGGAGCCCGCCAGTGTTGCCGGTCCGACCGCGGCTTTACCGCCGCGGTCGGAATCCCCATTGGAGCACCGCCGGCCTGTCGGCGGTGCTCCCGCGGTCCTCCTTTTGTCTTTGACCGCCAGGGTCAGAATGACCGCCTATATCTTTTAAGAAAACGAGGATTCATCTCTTTGTTATTTTATGAAGGTTGCTTGAGGGCTTTTCATAATAAACGCAGTACAGGCTTTTTGCTGTTTTTCTGTTCTTTCCACTACTGGGGGGAGGCAGGATGGTGTTTTACATTAGGATAACATGCTATAACGTGCACAGAATACTCCTTTGACAAAACATAAGAGGTTTTATAAACTGAATAAAAGATACTAGAATAATAATCTAGCTAACCCAAGTTCCCCTAGTATTATTTTTATATATAAAAAAAGATGAAAGAAGATTCATTCTTTTTTTACATTTTAGGGAAAAATAAAGAAATGTCTTCAGCGATAAAAAAAACATTAAAAGGTTTGCCCAGTCAAGGAGGCTGTAGGGTACCAATACCAGGAATTATGTAAGTAATAAAAAACCGTTTATGAAACATTGAGATAATAAATGAAAGATACTTTACCAGAGGGAATAAACAATAATAAATGAAGAATTTTTAAAAGATTATTTTTTAAATAGTGATATAAAAATAAAAAAATAAAAAATTCTAAGATAATTTATTCATTACAGAAAAAGGGAAGATACGTATTCTATTAATCGCTGATAAAAATAATTTTGACAAAAATAATAGGTGAGTCAGATTTAGTTTCTGTAGACTCTTCTACTCATGAGAATATTCTTAATAATAGTATTAAGAAAATGTTTCATTCATTTTATTTTGCTTGGGTATTTCCGGCTAGAAGAATTATTCAGTCCTGAGGATGACCCACCAATGATTTATGTCTTGATATAGGGTTGAAACGTTGACTACATTTTATGTGGATTATCTATGAACAACTTCAAGACACCTGGAATGAAGGGGTCCTATTGAAGTTTGCACTTTTTCTATATGTTTTAACCACATTTGTACATATTGTATATAACACTTTGGCACGCATATCACTTTATCACTTTCACTGCGTCGCATAATATTCGGAACACCTACTCTAACTTAAAGTTCTTATGATTAAAAGAGATATTTTTTATCGGATTGAATAATAAAAGGCAACAAAATTAATTTGGGGTCATCGTTTAAAATTAAAGGTTTTTATTATCTTTAGTATATGTTTGTAATTGCCATGGGGGTTTAGGCACATGCTTCCCCCAAGTTGACCTAATTTGTGTTGATTAATATTAAAATTACCCAGGTCTAAGGGTTATATGGGTTTGCCTCATTTGTTATAGCAAATACTTTCTAAAAGTGGCATTTTCAAACTGACAATATTAAATCCAACTTAACTAAGAGATGTATTTTTTAATTGTGAGTTCAGAGACCCCAAACTCCAAATTTCTATCTGCCCTCAAAGGGAAACTATACTTTCTGAACATTTAAAGGAAGACCTCGTGTTGACCTATGAGAGAGATAGGCCTTGCAACAAAGAAAAGCGAATCTGCCAGTATTTCAATGTTAGAACATGTAAAACACATCAGTACATGTCCACCTTTAACATACACTGCACCCTGCCCATGGGGCTACCTAGGGCAAGGGCCGCTCCCCAGGGGGGCAATTTATTTTTAGGCTATTTCTGTCCCCCCGGGGGCAGACCGGCCTATCATAATTAGGCTGATGTGTCCCATGGGGGGGAGGGCAGAAACCGCAGGGCAAATTTCTTTTTGTTTTTTTTTATTTTATTTATATGTGGGGACCGACTCCTTTAGCAAAATTACTTTCAGGCCATTTCTGCCCCCTTGGTGGCAGATCGGCCTATTTTTTCATTAGGGCAATCTGCCCCTAAGGGGGGCAGAAACCACTAGACACCAGGGAATTATGTATTTATTTATATTTATACATAAGTGGGGCGGACCCCTGAGGCAAGGGCTGCTCCCCAGAGGGGCAAAATATTTTTAGGGCTTTTCTGTCCCCGGGGGGGCAGAAACTCATAGACACCAGGAATATTTTTTTTTTGTTTACTTTATTTTTTTATATATGGGGAGATACCCCTTAGACAAGGGTCACTCCCCTGGAGGGCAAATTATATTTAGGCATTTTTTATTTTTCATAGGCAGATCCCACTAGACACCAGGGATTTTTTTTTTGCACCAATTTCATGCAGGGGGACAGACCCCTTAGGCAAGGGTCGTTCCCCTGGGGGACAAATTTATTTTAGGCCATTTCTGCCCCCCTTTGCAGGCAGAAACCACTTAGGTACCAGAGATTTGTGTGTGTGTGTTTTGTTTGGGGGGCAGCCCTTTGGGCAAGGGTCGCTCCCCATAGTGGCACGTTACTGTTGGCCATATCTGCCCCCTTTGGGGTGCAGATCAGCCTATTTTGGAAGGCCCATCTGCCTCCAAGGGGGGCAAAGGCCCACAAGAGACCAGGGAAGATTTTTTTTTTTTCAAAATAAGAGGGTGGGGGTATGGCCATACCCCCACCCCAAATAAATGGGGCAAAAGTTGTTCTGCCCACCAGTGGGCGGATGGGGCAATCACACCCAGGGGGGCAGAAACTCTACCAAATGCCAGGGAATTAAAAAAAAAATAGTGTGGTGGTGGCTACCAACCAGTATGGGCATGGTTATGCCCCCACCAAATTAAAAGGGGTAGCAGTCTTTCAGCTCTCCCCCCATACTAAAACATCTTATCCCATGGCAAGCAAGAGGACATTTGATTATTTTGGGTTTTGGTTTTACATTTGGACCATGAGAGCTTGGCTAACTGTCAAAATTATCCCACTTGGAATGGTGAGGGCTGCACTTTTTGGACTTTAAGACGCTGCCATGTATAAAAATCCATAAGGCCTAGACACATCTGAAAACTAAATATCTGGGTGATTCAAGGTTGGTGTGCTTCACATGCACCCGCACCATTTTCCTACCCACAATGTCCTGCAAACCTCCAACTTTGCTGGAAATCACACACTTTTTCGACATTTTGTGATGGAACCTTATGGAAACTGCAGGAATCAACAAAATTCCTAGCACCCAGCATTGTCTCATCTATACTGATAAAAATTCTGCCCCATTTGTCATCCTAAAAATGTTTTTTTTTCTAACTGCCATTTTGGACCCACTTTGGTTCCCCCTCAATTTCAACATGTTTTTGTCTCTTCCCTGTCACAGGCACTTGGCTCACCTAGACAAGTGAGGTATCATTTTTACCAGGACACTAAGGGGAACGTTGAGTGGTAGAAATTTGTCCACGGTGCAGTGATCCTACACAGAAATGTGGGAAAATATGATTTTTTTAGCTAAATTTAAGGTTTGCTGAGGATACTGGGTGAGAAAACACTGAGAGATCCACGCAAATCACACCTCCCTGGACTCCCTTGGGTGTCTAGTTTTCAGAAATGTCTGGGTTTGGTAGGTTTCCCTAGATGGCTGCTGAGCCCAGGACCAAAAACGCAGGTGCCCCCCTCAAAAATAGGTAGTTTTGTATTTGATAATTTTGATGTGACCAGATAGTGTTTTGGGGCATTTCCTTTCACGGGCACTAGGCCTACCCACACAAGTGAGGTACCAATTTTATCGGGAGACTTAGGTGGAAGAAAATGTGTATCTCCTCTCACATTCCAGAATTTTCTGTCACCGAAATGTGAGGAAAAAGTGTTTTTTTGGCCAAATGTTGAGGCTTGCAATGGATTCTGGGTAACAGAACCTGGTGAGAACCCCACAAGTCACCCCATCATGGAGTCCTGTAGGTGTCTAGTTTGAAAAAATGCACAGGTTTGGTAGGTTTCCTTAGGTGCCGGTTGAGCTAGAGGCCAAAATCCACAGCAAGGCACTTTCTAAAAAAACAACTCTTGTTTTCTTTGCGTAAATGTGATGTGTCCACGTTGTGTTTTGGGGCATTTCCTGTTGTGGGCACTAGGCCTACCCACACAAGTGAGGTACCATTTTTATCGGGAGACCTGGGGGAATTCTGGATGGCAGGGAATTTGTGGCTCCTCTCAGATTCCAGAACTTTCTGTCACCAAAATGTGAGGAAAAAGTGTTTTTTGGGCCACATTGTGAGGTTTACAAAGGATTCTGGGTAACAGAACCTGGTGAGAGCCCCACAAGGCACCCCATCCTGGGTCTAGTTTAAAAAAATGCACAGGTTTGGTAGGTTTCCCAGGTGCCAGCTGAGCTAGAGGCCAAAATCTACAGCTAGGCACTTTGCAAAAAACACGCCAGATTTCAATGTAAAAATGTGATGTGTTCATGTTGCGTTTCATGTCGCTAGCATTAGGCCTACACACGCAAGTGAGGTACCATTTTTATCAGGATACTTGGGGAAACACAGGATAGCAAAACGAGAGTTATTGCCCCTTGTCTTTCTCTACATTTTTTCCTTCAAAATGTAAAACAGTGTGTAAAAAAGACGTCTATTTGAGAAATGCCCTGTAATTCTCAGGCTAGTATGGGCACCCCGGAATTCAGAGATGTGCAAATATCCACTGGTTCTCACCACCTTATCTTGTGCCTATATTGGAAATACAAAGGTTTTCTTGATACCTATTTTTCATTCCTTATATTTCAGCAAATTAATTGCTGCATACCGGGTATAGAATGAAAATCCACTGCAAGGTGCAGCTCATTTATTGGCTCAGGGTACCTAGGGTTCTTGATGAGCCTACAAGCCCTATATATCCCGCAACCAGAAGAGTTGAGCAGACGTAACGGTATATTGCTTTAAAAAATGTGACATCGCAGAAAAAGTTACAGAGTAAAACATGGAGAAAAATGACTGTTTTTTTTCACCTCAATTTCAATATTTGTTATTTCAGCTGGTATTATCTGTAGGAAAACCTTGTAGGATCTACACAAATTATCCCATGTTGAAAAGTTTGTCTACTTTTCAGTAATGTTTAGCTTTCTGGGCCCCAGCATTAGTTTCACATCCATTTCTGTCACTAGCTGGAAGGAGGCTGAAAGCACAAACAATAGTAAAAATGGGGTATGTCCCATTACAATGCCAAAATTGTGTTGAAAAATTGGGTTTTCTGATTCAAGTCTGCCTGTTCCTGAAAGCTGGGAAGATGGTGATTTTAGCACTGCAAACCCTTTGTTGATGCAATTTTCATGGAAAGAAACACAAGCCTGCTTCTGCAGCCCTTTTCTCCAATTTTTTTTTAACAAAACTAAATTTTCGCTGTATTTTGGCAAATTTCTTGGTCTCCTTCGGGGGAACTGTGGGTATTTCTAGAATCTCTCAGATGTTGGAAAAAAAGGATGCAAATTTGGCGTGGGTAGCTTATGTGGACAAAAAGTTATGAGGGCCTAAGTGCGAACTGCCCCATAGAGCCAAAAAAAGGCCTGGCACAAGAGGAGGAAAAGGCCTGGCAGCGAAGGGGTTAAAGCTACTGTGTCTTATGCTCCATGCAGAATACAAGTACTAAAGTACATTCTAATGTATACTATAAGGATATTGCAATTCACCATGGAGGCTATGACCATATATAGAATGAAAGCCAAGACTTGAATCGGTTTCAGAGGTAACTTGCAATATCTTTCTAGCATACAACAGAGGGTATTTAATAACTTACAGTACATGGGCACAACATTATCTTGTCCCCAAAATACCTAAATCTGTAGCCTCTTGCTCATTCATGTAAATGAATATAGTTGCAAATACGTGAAAAAAATGTAGAGAGTAATTAAAACACCAATATACAGCTAGCATGTGCTGGAAAAACGTATTATAGGCAGTGCAATATGTCACTTTCAAGAAACAGTTATAGTTGATAATGTATGATAACACACAACATGCAGAAAGATTCCTGCTTTTCTGTAATAAATTATAGTTGCCCAATAATTAAAAATGTTGCCATAAATGGCTCCTTCATCCTAATGACTGATAATTTATGAAGAAAGTGTTCAGCAGAGCTAAAAGAACTGTTCCTCATATTAAGCATTTCAATACCAGTTGTAAAGCTGTTCTTTGACCAATTCTTTATAGGGTTTGCTGGCTCTCACAGGAGGCATTGTGACTTCACAACTCTACTGTAATAACTAACTATTGTTGAGCAGCAACATCTTTATCTTATTACAGGTGACTAGTTACAACTGTACTATAAAAAGAAATAGAGTCAGGTCTTTGGATGAAAATTACAGGCCCTCATGTATTACATCATGTATAGAATCGTCTAGTGCAAAGCAGTTAAATCACATTCTTCTGAAAATGTGTTCAGATGCTATTTGTTTGCTATTTTGCAAAAAGTTGATTTGGATTACCTATTTCGAACAAATCTTGTTTGCGAAAAGAGTCTGCTTCAGCCGTAAATCTGATGATGCCTAGAAGATTGAGTACACTGACTTATGTTGGATTGATAAAAAAGCCGTGTGAGGTAGATCTTTTATTTAAATCAAACATAGGAATGATAGAATGTGTTTTAAACCAAAAATTGGGCATTGCTGAAGCCCAGAACTTTTTTTGACCATTGACAACAAAACCTCTGTGAAAACTGTACAGCTCACAGCCCCGTCAGATATTTCAAAACTTTTAGAAACATAATTTACACTGTATTAAAATTATGAAGATCAAAGAAAAACGGCTGAATAGTGCCAAAGAAAAGCTCTAACTTTGTAAACTGTGGAAGCTGAACTTGCGACAACCAGTGTAGAAATCTCAAAAAATTAATGTTATAGGGACTTCTCATCTATATTTACTAATTTTTACATTTCCATTTTCAATAACTGTAACAAACAGGTGACCCATGTAAGAACAGATAGGTTCAAATACATTTTCATAGAAGACACACTTTGACTACTGACTCAATTTTCAGCATTTCTTTAATGAGATGGAACAGGTTACTAATCACTCCTCCTAAAAAAACGAAGCCCACCTGTCAAGAATATGACACTGATGATTCATGGAGTGATTATTAAATATATGGCTTGCATCATAAGTCATTCCGCTACTTTTGGACTTTTGGCCTTACGCAGGGTCATCCCCAGTCTTTTTGCCTCCTTCCTCCTTGTTTTTCTGACCTCTCGCTGTTGGCTCTAGGACTCTGAGCACTTTATCACTGCTGACCAGTGCTAAAGTGCAGGTGCTCTCCCATCTAAAGTTGGTATGATTGGCTTATACCTAATTGGTATATTTAATTTACCTATAAGTCCCTTGTACAAGTGGTATCTCTATACCCAGGGCCTGTAAATTAAATACTACTACTGGGCCTGCAGCGCTGCTTGCGCCACCCACTGAAGTAGAATTTCAAACCTGTCTCAGGCCTGCTAGCGCAGGGCCTGTGTGCGCGGTTTTCTGCCACAGGGACCTGGCATCTAAACTTACTTGCCAGGCCCAGAACACCCCTTTTACTACATGTAAGTCACCCCTAAGGTACGCCCTAGCTAGCCCTATGGGCAGGGTGCCATGTATGTAGAAAGGCAGGACGTGTGCCAAGTTGCGTGGCCTGTCCTGGTAGTGACAAACAGCCTAACTGGTGTCTCACTGCTGTGAGTGCTTCCTTCTCATAGGATTGCATTAGAAATGCCCTGCCTTATGTGTAAGGGGTATTGTCTGATTTATGAGGGGTAGCGTAGGCGTGTTTGGTATGGTTGTGATGGTGATAATAAATGCTGCTTACTGGTGTGGGTGTATTTTTTTATTACTATCTTCTAGAAAGTGCGCATTTATCTGTGCTTATGACTCTGGTATTTTGCAGCTTGACTCCAATCCACGTCTGGGCAGAGTGACAGTTGGGGCTTTGTGCATACTTTTCAGACAGCCTGTACACAGGGAGGGTGGAGGTGTCATAGAGGTGCATCTGCATACTGAATAGTCTTCCTGGGCTGAGAGAAGGGAGAGGCGGGGCACACCTGCATTTGTAAAGACTGTGCCCTCTCCTCACACAATAGGGTCATTAACCCCCCACTGATGTTTGGAGCCTGTGCTGAAAGGAGAGAGGGGGCACTCCCAGAACCAGTTGTAACTGGCTGGAACCTCCTCTCCCTACCATTGTAAAACACTATAAGAACTGACTATAAGTACAGGGGAATTTTCCCCACAATTTGGAGACTCTTGGAATCATCTTGGAACTGGACACCAAAGGCTGAAAGGACTCACCAGGAACCGCCCTGGACTGCTGCTGCTGTGCTGACCTGTGACCTGCCTGGTCACTGTGAAGGACTTGCCATTTGCTGCCTTTCCCTTGTGCTGGCCTGTAGCTGGGCCCTCCACCTGAGGACCTTGTCTTAAGATTCTGCTACCCAGGGGCAGGGTGCTGTGGCCCCTGACCCCTGCATCCATTTCTTCACGAGGGGTGCTTCTCCGTGGTTGCGGCTGCCATAGTGCTGATTGCAGCGCGCTTATGGAGCCTTGGGAGCTCTTAGGCTCCTTGCTGCATTGTGCCCCTTTAAATAAGATCACCGCAGCGGCCCGGGAAGCTGGAAGAACACTCGCACACCGCATCGGGTGCAGGCGAGTGTCTGCTCGGGCCCCAGGAGGGGTCTAATCTTCTTGTGGCTTCATGGCAGGACCAGGGGAAGGCGCGGGGAGTGCCCCCTTCCCCCTGGCCTCTGCGTTAGGAGCAGGACGCTCCTTTTCTGCTGTTAGGTAAAACGGGCGTTATTGTGTGGGGGGGCCCAGAGATCGCAGGTCCCGGGAGGGGCCTGTCATTAAACCGGAGGGGGTGCGTGGTGCCCCCCTCCTGCCCTAAGTTGTTTTTGCTGGCTTTGACCCCCCCTCGTGAGGGCCGGTTGAGGCCCTGGGGGGCCCTCAGTAATCATGGTCCCCGGAGGGGCCTGTCTATAAAAGAGAGTAGGTGCATGTCGCCCTCCTCTGACCACAGAGTATAAGGGAGGCCCCCGTTTTGCTCATAGGAGCACCGGAGGCCCCATTGTTCGCCTTCTAGGCACTGGAGGTGCCTTCATTCAACCAGGTACTGTTTAAAGGACCAATATAGTTGCAATCCAAAGTTCTTTCTACAGACTTTTGTTTGATTCATATATTACCTACCTGCGTTTGATGTTTTTACATATGTGTATGCAAATGTTCCTTTTATGGACATGCTTGCTAATATGTTTTTCTAACTTGCCATATGTTTTCTAATGTTCCTACTATGGGCATTTTATGATATTCTTATGACAAGAGAGGTGATGTAATAACGTGTTTTCCTGACTACTGCTTATGTTGCAGAATACTGAGTAACCTGTGTGTTATGTGTGACTACTGCTAGGTTGCAGAGTAACTAATGTGTAACGTTCTGACAACTGCTAAGGTAGCAGGATAGTACTGATATGTGATGTTTGGTCTGATAATTGCCTTGTGTACAATACAGTATATTTTAATATAATTTGGTGTTGTGTTTCCTTTGTGGTGGGGATATTGCGTTACATGTGTTGTGTGTGTTGTGCAAATGCTTTACACATTGCCTCCAGGTTAAGCCTGACTGCTTGTGCCAAGCTACCAAAGGGGTGAGCAGGGGTTATCTTGGACGTGTAACTCTCTTGCCCTGACTAGAGTGGGTAAGTTCTGCCTGGCTGGGGTGCATACCCTAGCAAACCAGAAACCCCATTTCTAACAGCTACTCACTAATAAATTGCTGCCCTTCAACATTCAAGAGTCTAAACAGTCCAGGGAAATCGACCCTAACCTCAAAACCTGAAAAAACATTTGCTGACTACACACCCAAAATAATTACTATCCCTTACCCATTTTTTCATCACTATCATAAGTCACAAAAAAGTTACTTATTTTAAATCTTGAATTACTTTTTAGTTTTCCAGTTCTAGTTAGTAACTCTTTAGTCAGAATTTAGGCATCAGCACTGAAGTGATGGCAGTATTCCTCTCATGATCTTTCCAGAGTTTTTCGCAACATTTGATAGAGTGGATTTTAATCTTTTTTTCTTGTTAGGGTGCTTTGTTCTTTGCAAATTCTGGCACATATCCAGATTCAGACAGTGCCCTCTGATGAATCTTTAATTCAGACTCTGACTGATATCACATTTCAATACATTTCAACAATGTGGAGCTCTTCTGCCTCACAGGGAAGACAGAGAGTGGTTAGATTTCAAAACCATTAGGATTTATTAAAAGGTTTGCAAAGTTACGAAGTGGAATATTGAAAACTTCAAAATTAATTGTAATTCAATGGCCAAGACATAAATGCATTAGTCTCCCTGTTCAAAGCAATCCAAAAAGCATTAGAGCATAGACAAACTGTTATAAAGTTGTCCTGAATAGAATAGAGCAAATCTCCCTGACAGAGAGCGCATTACACTGCTAAACTTGTGAAATGTTGGGACAATTTAGGGAGAAGTCAGAATAAAGAGATTCTGCCAGAAAGCCTCTGAAAGACAATAGCAAGCATTGTCTCACAACCAATGGCAAAAGAAGCTCTAATTCTCATGTTCTCTGCATATAACAATTTTTTTTAATTTGAAGTTACATATAAAAATGACAATATCAACCCAACCGCTCATCAGCACAAATTAGCCCAGTCATAAAGAACATGACAATACCAATGAATACATCAAACACTGCAACGCATATTGACCAGCTCAAAGTAGTGCCAGGCTTGGGAAACAGGTTCTTTTAACTTAGCACATCAGTGCATTGCAGATTGCCATGCCCAGACATTGAATGGCTGCTTAGTGTTCCACTTGCAAGCAATGCCCTATTGTGGCTAGAAGAGTAGCTAGACCTATCTGTAGCGGGACCCAGATTCTCCACTTTGCCCAACAGTGCAATTCAAGAGAACAGATCCAGCACTCAAATCAACACAGTTTCAATAGCTTTCCAGTAGTTGGCGATGACTGGTCATGTCCAGACTACATAGTAAATGTTTGCATCCAGCTCGGGACACCAGAAACAGTTAAGCCAAGCCAGTTTGTGAGTCTGACACAGACATCAAGTTGTGAGGTATGTGGTGAGTGGGTGGTTTAGTTTAGTTGGAGGAGTTTCAGTCAAGAAGAAATGGCCAAGGCCTGGGGAGCCATTTGCACATCTGTTCAATTGGTTTACCAAAGACCCGAACTAGAGTTCCCATTTCTGCTTGAGGGCCTCAAATTTGTCTGGTGAGTTGATCACTAATGCCCTGTAGATCTGGGCGATCACCCCTTTTCCCAGATATCCCATCAGGAGCTTACCCTCAAGGAGGTTGTACTCCTGGGGTTCCAATATCTTTCCTTGTTTTTATTTGAGTGCAATTCTCCACTGCAACTATTTATGGAACTGAGTGGTGGAAAGGGTGAATTGGGACAGTAACTTTTAGAATGATTTTGTGGGTGATCCCTGCCAGACACCTCCCAGGTAAGCAATATCTATTCTATTCCACTCAGTGAATCGGTCCAATAGTGATACATGATGAAGTTCCTGCTCCTTCTGCTGTAGAGTATGCTGCATTGATCTCCTGTCCCAGCTAGTCATGAACAGCACAGCATGCCATGTTAGGAATAATACCCCGGAGGGCTCAAGGAGCCTATAGGGAATAAACCAACCTGAGAGTATGTGTAGAATATTATCAAGGCCCAAGATGGACATATCCAATCTGTATGCTGGGTCTGCCCATTTACCACTTAACTAGTCATTGATCACCATGTAACTGGATGTTGGCCAAGTCTATTCCCCCATCGTACATAGATTGGCAGCATTTGTCTAGGGCATTGCGGAGAGCGCTGCCTGGTCCAGAGAAAGTTGTGAATCATGGTCATAAGGTTTCAAAACCCAGACGTCCGGATCATCAATGGCAAATTGTTCAAAACATAAAGAAATCAGGAGAGGTCATTCATTTTAAACAGTGCTACCCTACCATGAGTCTGGAGTGAGAGTTGAGCCCAACTTTGAAAGTTTTGCTCTATTTGGGATATATGGGAAGAAAGATTGAGCCTCCAGGTTAGATCCAGTTTCAGCAATATATGTATGCCTAGAGAATACAAGCTGAGCCTCTGTATGGGATCGATGTCTGCCAGGTTGACACGTTTTTCTTGAGAGAGATCAATAATGATTTGTTCCAATTTGATTGTGTTGGAATGTGGTTTGTTTGTAGGTATAGGTAGGTACCCACCACTAGTAACAAGGCCACAATCACAATGTAAGGTTCAGTCAAGGTCTCAATAAAATATTCTTCTGCTCAACCCTTAGTAGCTGGCAACGAGTAGGCAGGCTTAACTTAGGATACAGGTATGTAAAGCATATAAAAATACAAATGCATTAAATAAGTAAGACACAACAAACAATAAGTATCCCACACCAATTTATAGAAATAGGAAATATTTTTATGATTAAAATGACACCAACACGACAGCTATACAATGTGGGGAACTGGAGATATAGCTTTTTAATGTGAAATACTTTCTAGTGATTAAAAGCCAAAAGTGCCACCTTGGGACATTTGGTTGTGCAAAGTCAAAGTTTCAGGCCAACTCTGATGGAGCACTTTCTGACTTAGTCACTTTTTTGAAGGTTTGTTGGGTGAGGCTCCTCGTCAGGCCAGGTTTTGAGTCGACAACGCATCATGCCAGAATTCGAGTCGATGGCAGGAGCTTGGCCCAGCACAATGCCTCAGTCACCTCCTGAAAGTCTCTTTTATGATGAAAAGCTCTGGAGCTTCAGCGGGGCAAAATACTGGAACTCAGGCTGGGTCACAGTTAAGCTTGACTTTCGTTGACAGGTTGGTCACCTAATGGAGCTTTTTATCAAAAAGTTTCCAGTCTTCTCTAAACTTCTGAATCATGTTCCAGAAGGTGCTCTTTGGTTCTCAAAGTGTTCACACAACAAATCCAAGGGTGTAGAAGCTCTGAGATGGTCCTTGGGATGTTGGCACTACGTTTTTCAGAATGCATCTGGCCAAATCCTAATAGTCCACTAGATGCTATCCAGCTGTTTTTTTCTTGGTGGAGATCGTGCAGGTGGAGCTCTGTCAACCAATTGCTTTTAGGGAGTCCTCTCCTTCATTTTTTGAAGCAAGGCAAAGTCCTTAGGGCTGTAGTTCTACAGATGGCAGCAGGTGCAGTCATTCAGAGTGCAATTCTTTAAGGTCCAGTGGGCAGTCCTTCTCCTCCTTGTAGTTTCAGGCAGGGGATATGAGTTGCTGGCATCTCTCCAATAATTAGCCATGCTCCTGGGGCTAAAAGCAGGGGGGCTCTCCTGACCAATTGGGTGAAGGGATCCATTCTCAGGTATGACAACTTCCTCCAAAGTGTGGTATATCTCTCCTGGAGGTTAAGATCTGGGTAAGACATTCTACTGTGTGGCTAGGTGTCCCTATCACTTCCCTTCCAGCCCCTCTGCTACTCCAATAATATTAATAATAATTATAATAATTCCTTGCTGTAATAACAACATGGTCTGAAAAACATAACATAATTCCAACCAACCAAACAGGCATCAGGAAAGGAGTGTGCACCACAACGAACATTTTAATAACCTCATTTTTAATAGAGCAGAGCAAATGCCGGCATAGGAAACTTAATCTCAGATTTATCGATTTAAAAGCTGCCTTCGATCGTGTGAATAGACACCTGCTCTGGAGCAAGCTGAAGCAATGGGGCCTCCCGGACCCCCTCCTTAATGCTATAATCGCCTTATACTCAGAAACATGGGTACGTTTAAAGATTGTGATGGCATGAGGCTCTCCAGGAAAATCTCCACAACCCTCCCCCTAAAACAAGGCTGTGTACTCGCCCCGCATCTGTTCAACTTATTTATGGCAGACCTGACCCCAGCGCTGGATGCCGGAAATGTTCACTCTCCTCGCTTTGGAAGGCTCTCTCTGACACACCTACTATATGCTGACGATGTGGTACTGCTCAGTTGCACCAAGGTCGGGCTACAAAAATCCCTAAACATTCTTGCAGATTATGTTCAATCCAACCAGCTAGAACCAATCAATCTAATATGTCAAAATCAAAAATAATGCCCCTCATTCCAACTTTGGCGGGCGGCGGTCGGCGCCCGCCAAAATTCCCCTGCCATTCCGCCAAGAGAGCGCCCACCGGCCCAGCGGGAAAGGCCCTGCAACAATGAAGCCGGCTCCGAATGGAGCCGGCGGAGTTGCAGGGGTGCGACTGGTGCAGTTGCACCCGTCGCGATTTTCACTGTCTGCTTAGTGAAAATGGTGAATCATGGTGGGGCCCTGTTAGGGGGCCCCACGACACCCGTTCCCTACATCCTGTTTCTGGCGGTGAAAACCGCCAGAAACAGGCTGGCGGGAAGGGGGTCGGAATCCCCATCGCGGCGCTGCAAGCAGCGCCGCCATGGAGGATTCTCCCAGCCGGGGGAAATCCGGCGGGAAACCGCCGGACCCGGCTGGGCGACCGCGGCTGTGGAAGCACCGCCAGCCTGTTGGCGGTGCTTCCGTGGTCGTCGACCCTGGCGGTCGGTGACCGCCAGGGTCAGAATGACCCCCAATGTGTGTAGGCTGCAAGAACACTCTTAGAGCAAGGATGGCCTTAAGCAACGTTTCACTAGCGGTGGTGCTGTACTATAAATATCTCTGAGTCATTTTAGATGCCCCGGCCTCCTTTCGTCAACAGAAGAGATACATCGTGCAAAGAGTTACAGCACTAATTTACGCCTTCTCTCTCTTGGCCAAACAATTACACAGACCATCATTTTGTCCTCTGTTAACAGTCATCTCCTCTAAACTACTTCCCTAACTAACCTATGCAAAAGTGGCAATGCACGGTCAGGACGTGCTCCTGACAGACAAACCACAGCTTAAAGTATTCAGAGGAGTCTTCAAATTGCCAAATACCGCCTCACTGGCGCTTCTCCACCTTGAATTTGGACCTGTACAGCAACAGCAAGACTTGGCCACAAGAGCAAAGGCGGTTAAAATTTGGTACACAATTATTAACTCAGCTGACAAATTGAACAAGGCTCGCTGGCAGGCACTAGAACATGATCAGTACTCAGCCTACCTTCGATCATCAGTTGTCCAACTACGACTTGAGGACTTGTAGGAAGAAGTCCCGACATACAAATCATTCTCCAGAGGGGCTTCAAAGGCACTAAACTGCTTTTATTCATAGAAGATAAAGCCAAATTTAGTGCCCGGTCCATAAAGTACTACTTTAAACTTGAACCGGATGCCTATCTCTTCACAATGTTTGCACAACACATGAAACATGATCTCATGAGAATGCGACTAGGCAATCTGCCAACCCTGGCCAATGCCCCGTCATGGAAGGACATCATCTTGCACAAGTGTGGGCACTGTGCACTGTGCATGCCAAAAGGAAGATCTAATACATATTGGTCCTCATTACAACCCTGGCATACGGTGGTAAAATGGAGAAAAGTACTGCCAACAGGCTGGCAGGACTGTTCCCCATATTTTGACATGGGCAGTTTGGCACAAGCCAAACCACCAACGTACCACTCCGTCCGCCACGGCGGCTGTCACAAGCCCGCCTGCGGGATTATGAACCGCCTACTGCCATGGTTTTCGTGGCAATCGTACCGCCACAAAAACTATGGCTGTAGGCACTATCAGTGACAGAGAATTCCTTCCCTGTCACTGATAGGGGGTTTCCCCGCCCCCTCCTCCTCCTGCAGTGTCCGACTGCCCCACCCCACTCCAGAGCCCCCCAACATACATGCACCTTCACGCACCATCGAACACATGCATATACACACTCATACCCACATTCATCCATGCATGCATACATCCCTTCACACACACATATCCATACATACTGACATACATACATGCACACACGCACTCACACATTCATACATGCACACTCACATCCACACACGCACAAACATACACACACACCCAAACCCACACACAACACCGCCCACCCCCCTTCCCTGTCGGAGCACCCGACTTACCTTATTTCAGGGGGTCCTCTGGTAGAAGATGGGACAGGGCGCTGCTGCCAGCAGCAGCGTCCGCTAGCAGAACACCGCCAGGCCGTATCATGTGTCATGATAAGGTCTGCGGTGGACTACTTCACCGCCATCTGCCATCCACCATCATGGCTGCAGCTGGAATTCCACCATCCTTCTGGCGTAATTCTGGCTACGGTCATAATTTGGCAGACAGGTGGTAGCAGCCGCAGTCGTTTTTTACCACCAATGTTATAATGAGGGCCACAATCTGCATCTGTCCAGGTTTGTTAGATCTTCAGAAGAGACTACTCAAGAGGATGTTCACCGACAGAGCTATCAGGACCTGCAAGGGAGCCATAATAGCCTGCTTCAATCCGCACAACCCTCAGCTAAACTGTAAGTTTGTCAAATTCTTCAAACATGTCATGCATAAAAGTCATAGTCAGGTTCCTAGCTCTACTGGCTCCGGCAGTCGTGCACCCTGGAAGACTCATAAGCACCCATGACCTACCTTTAGCTCTAGGACAGTAATAGACTGAAGTGCTACTGGCCTGTATTGCCTCCATCTCCCATTTTTAAGCGAGACATTTCCTTTTTTCTTTATTTCAAGGGCACTAAAACGTAAAATTGCTCTTCTTCCCTCTTTTTGACTCACCAATTTACATTTTTTGTATTCAAATGTTTATTCTTTTATTTTTTTCAGAATGTTTTTATGATGCGATTTGGCAAAATTGTTATGTTTTAAATAATTTAAACAATAAATAAAAAAATACATAAAATAATTAAAACTAAATACTCTAATTACTGGGGCTCCAGTCTGCCTGGAGTGGCAGGATTTAGGGGTGGGCCTGTGCCCTGTCCTAGCTGTCATTCCCTCTTTGAAGACCAGTTAGGCTACTCCATCTCCATCCTGCCGTTTGCTCTGCAGCTGCAGTTTTCTTCCCCACCGGATGCTTCCTTTTTTGTCAGCTCAGGTCACTTCACACATCATTAAGACAGTTTGGTACAGCCTGCAGAGGTTAGTCAATCAGAGAAGGGCTGCTGGAAGGCTGGATTTTGGCTTATCACAAAAGCAAGGTCTATAACTTCTTTTCTGTGATAGTAATGACACATCTAGCAGTGGCAAATTGTTGGATTTATTCTAACTATCAAGTATATTTGTAGCTCATTCCTACCAATAGTTATACTTTAATAATGCATTCCCATGTTAGCTCTTGGAGCCAATGGGCAACATTGGGGAAAACGAAATTGGCAGTTTTCTCCTCACAAAACATATTTTATAATTTCTCTGCTTATACTTACAAGGCACCTTATCCCTCGGGCGCCTAGGGGAGATCTCAGGGGGGACTTATATGTAAAAATAAGGCAGTATAAGACTTTGGAACTAGCTTTAATTTCAAAGTAGAATTTGCATATAGTTTACTTTTAAGACTAGCTTGCAAAACAGGGCTGCCTTTAAAATGAGAGCAGGCAGCACAGCCGTGCACACTTAAGTGAATTAAATCTAGTGGGTTTCTAACCCTACATGCCTTACCATATACTAGGGATGTACAACTAGGTTGTCATGCCAATTGCAATTACACCTAATTACCATATACCTTTTAAACAGAGCACTAGTCCTGAGTCTGGTTAGAAGAGCCCAGGGCACAATCCAAGTCAGTAACCACCAGTATCAGTCAAAACAATGAGGGGGATTAGGACAAAAAGGACTGATTTCTCACAGTAAGTAGACCTTATGCTTAAGGATCTGCAGTACACGTGGTTCCAGCTCATGGGGATGAGTCAGATATAAGAGAATGTCAGCAGCGTAGAGCTCAATCCTGGCCATGTTGCCAGGTTCCCAACGCCAGGCCCACATCTGTGCATCTAATCAATCGGGAAGCGGTCTCTATGACTAGAACAAAGAGGAGAGGTGACAGGGGCAGCCAAGCTGAATACCTTTGTCAATTGGAAAGGGGTCAGGGAGTATTTGGTTGACATGTACCTGTACAGATGGAGCAGAGCCCCAAATAGCAGTAGAAGTGTGGCCCAAAGCCCATGCACCCCAACACCCTGTCTAGGAAGGAGCACTCATTTAAATCAAATGCCTTCTCAAAGCCAACAAGGAGGAGAGCACAAGGGTATTGAAAATCCTGGAAGCAAGCCAATGCCAATTGTAGGCATCTGATACAATGCACAAAAACAAAGAATGCACAGTTCCACAATAAAGAATATCAAGTCCCAGTCTTGGAAAGCTCAACAGGTCCCTGTGGGTATCCTAAATCAGGAACAAGAGCCCTCACTCACTGCTTGGTGACATGCTTCTTCATCGGGCTTTGCTCCTCGTCAGGCCGGCACTGCAATGCCTGATGGACCCCTTGTAGGGGCTCATTACCGGAAATCTTTTATTAAAGCTATTTGCCATTGGGTGAGAGCAGTTATGTGGGATTGGTGAATGATACTGTTAAAATTGACTAGAGGGAACAATAAAAATAGGAGAATTTATTTAAAAAATTTGCCTCTGTCAAGATTAAAAAACAATAGGTAAGGGGAAAATCAGAATAATGTCTACTTTACCCTATTTAGTATAAGTGTCTGGTAGCTTCAAACTCTATAAACTCTGTAAACTCGGGATTTGATAAGGGCAGGATTGGAAATCCCCATACTGCCAAAATGAAAATGGTCAACATGTTTCTTGCTCAAATAGTCAACAAACATAAGAGGGCGATTCGTCAGGACCTAAAAACACATACCTAATCCTCACTTATGTAGTAAACTAAATTGAACATATGTGGCAGGAACCCTCATCGTATTAAAGGATGGGCCCCATAGGGATGGCGTTGGGCTTAAGTGGTCCAATCAGTATGAAAATTTTCAAAAGTTCGACCGGTCCAGCACACCTACCCCAGCTCTGTGCGCCCTGGAAGGTCTGATACAGTGCTTCATGCAGCGGGCCAGCATAAACCACATTGATTAGGAGGGCCCAGAGCAGGAAGCACTCTTAGGAACACTATGAGTGAGTGCTCTGCAAACATTTTAATTTCCACATTAATCAGTGATACAGGCCTATAAGAGGAACATCACTCAGGCTGGCATCCTGGTATATGAATGACCACTATGGTGGTGAGGGCAAGGTATATGGGGAATGAACCTGTATATTCAGGCTCCATGGCTTTCAAGTGGTTTGAATTTGGTGTAATAACGTTCACCAGTTTTTGCTACAGCCATTCCTAAAGAAGTCTATGGAAAATGAATGGGGATTTTGCTTTTTGGGGTTCCCTTTTTTCTCGGTCCCCAGTTGACAGGTCACCCCAAAACATTCCATGGGCAAACTAGGCAAAAAGAACACTTTTTGTAAAGTTACATGGAGATTCGTCAAATGGGGCCAAAGTTATAAGCAACAGAAAAAAGGCATGTCCAATGGAAAAGCTGACCTAACTATAACTAACCAGTGGCAACATGGATTTTCCATTTGTGTTTGTATTTGATCACTTAAAAGTAAACAGAAAACAGGACAGCCTCAACTTACATTTAATAAGATTGTTAGATCTGCTTTTAATACTAGCTTAGTCTTATTGAATATAGTTAAAGGGTTGCCTACCAACAATGTTTATTTTAACATTTTCCACTCAAATTATTTAGAGTATGTAAAGTATTTTTTGAGCAAGAATTCAAAGAATGGTCAATGAGTCCAGTGTTTAATTTTGACACTGGTTGTATTTGCTCAAAAGCTTAAAAGGGTCTTTTCATACCACCAGCAACATGGACCATGATATGATATGCAGGTTTTCAATCTAGCCTAGACATAGATATAGCTTTTGCAGGAACTTGGGTTATAGTTGTGTGGCCTGCACAAGTAATAGGTCCACAATTCCCACTTACTGGGAGCCATGCACCCCCTTGTAGTGCTTGACGCTCCCAGGGTAGCGAAGCAGAGCAGTCCAAGTTCATCTGAGGGGAGGTGGGGTGGGCTAATAATCATAATTCACTAGCACACAATGGGGGTTATTACAACTTTGGAGGAGGTGTTAATCCGTCCCAAAAATGACGGTAAAGTGACGGATATACCACCAGCCGTATTACGAGTCCATTATATCCTATGGAACTCGTAATATGGCTGGTGGTATATCCGTCACATTTGGGACGGATTAACACCTCCTCCAAAGTTGTAATAACCCCCAATATTATTACTCAATAAATAATTGTCCAGTCAGTGCTTTTTCTTTAGAAAAAGGTAAGGTACATTTCGTACACACACTAGTAAATACAACACAGTAATTTACTAATACGTACATTAGGCAGTTGAAAAATACCATTTATGACATCAGATAATCAGCTTTGACCCCCTGAATGGGTCAGACAAACATATAAAGTAACTCTATTGACTTGGTACGAGACTTATAATCAACAAACCACATGTTAAAGACATCATTTTGTGCATAAATGCAATCATTAAAAATAATGGTCATTTGTTAATGCATTTATTAACGTTAATAAAGCATATTAGCTGGGTTACATAATCATTGCCAACCATATTAAAACAATAAAGCATTTTAAAATGAGACAAAGGTGTGTCTGTGTGCTTTTTGAAGATGTTTAGCCTTAAAAATGTCACCATGAAAGCAGTCCTTAGATGGTGTCACATTTAGATTACATAGTCCTGCAAAAGTAGACTAACTCCCTAAACAGCACAAGGCTCTCAGCCATAAAGCCAAACTTCCAGCATTGGGAGTGCTTTGAAACATCAGTGAAAATCCCTCAAAGTTCCAGGATTCCTGAACCCTACAGACAAAGGGTAAGTATCTGGTAAAAACACTTAGGAGGGAGCTGTGTGCCAGCAGTCCCCCCATGCTTCTTTTGTTACTTTGGTTGTGCCACTGTCTTCCTGGGTCCACCATGAGGAAAGAAAGCCTTGCAGGGCATTATGGGGCCATTCCGCAATGCACATTTGATAAGCGGTCTCCCTCTGAGCAGAGAAGAGCTCCTGCCTTTGTTTTTTTGCCACATAGGTTTTACTTTTTATTTCTTTTGTTGGAGGGTACCTAGTCCTACCCTGGCACCTCATGCCTCCTTTCACTGGGGGCATCCAAGGATCCCAATGCGTGCTGCCTCTCCAGCTTTTTTGCAACTCTGTATGTGGCCATGGAAACCAGCAGCTTTTCTCTCCCTGCCTTTCTCTTCTCTTTTCTGGTGGTGGCTGCCCACTTCCCCTAGACACATGCAGTCCTACTGATATGGGGGGAGGGTGGAACAGCACTCCATCTTCACATTTGGCCTTCAGGGGTCAAGGATGGGGTCCTGGCTGCCTCCTTGATGAATAAGCCTGAAGGATGAGGCCCTCTGGGCTATAGCAAGAGTCAGAGGAGTTGGCTCCATGCACACCCCTTCCCTGGAAAAAGTAGAGGAAATGTTGTGCATTGCCCCCCAGGCTCTGGCCCACCATGAGGGTAAAGTGAGGAAATCCGTGGTTGAGCCCCACACGCTCCACTAGGGGAGGAAAGGTCAAGGGTCACCAATCTTTCAGATGCAATAACATGGGCCCTGTTGATCTGGTATGGACAGTTCCGGGCTCATTTATCTCCTGGTGGCAAGCTCTAGCCACCAGGGGCAGATGGATACATCCTTACCTCCAAAGTGTTGTGATTCAGCGAGAGAGTATTTCCTGGCTCCCTGCACCAGCCTTCCTCCCAGTCTTTGTCTCTGGGTGCAAAAGTCTAGGGCTTTATTCCAATTTGTCTTCAAGAGGGTGTAAGGAGGCCAGCCTTACTGGCCATTTGGGAGTCTCACTGGTCCTTGCGTCAACGTAGAGCCCTTAGTTCTTTCTGGGCAATAGGGGGTTCTTCCTTCCAGCTGCTCCATGGCACCCCAGAAGTCCAGCAACGAAGTGCGAAAAACACCAACTAACGGAAATTCTCCGCTTGTACAAGGGTTTTTAAACAAGAGTGAAAGGTTCCAGAAGGCAGGGACTTCTGGCCAATCCTAGGGTGCCGTGACATTTCCCTACTCCTGTTCCAACCCTCCTGCACAGCATGCTGGGTCAGTTCAAAATGGTGTCATATAGAAATCTCTAATTACATCTCCTCGGGGGGCCTCAGGGTCACCTTTTGCTGACATCATGGCCAGGGCCTTCCTCACTAAATCTTCAAATGGGGGCCTGCCACTATGTTGTCGACAGAGGTATGGGCTCCTTCCTTTATTAAGTGGCTTGGTCAAGCCCAATTCTGATACAGTGTGACAGCTGATTGATTGATATAGATCTTTCAGCCCCACCCCTTTCATCCTCAGAAGCTGGGTGAAGCACTGTTAATTGCTCCCTTTGTGTGGGGAGGCCTTCGTTGCTGCTGCTGGGGAGCAATGTAATTAACCTGGCACACAAGTGTGACAAAAGGCCTAAGCTCTGATCCTGAGCTGAGCCAGAGAAATATGACAGTTATGGATGACCTGTACATTGTACAGATATCTTTGTGGAACATGCAGATTTAATTTTCTCACAAAGGTTACACTCTATTTCAATACGTCACTGGTCTCTGTAGTGCTGCTCGAATGCGGATTTACCTTAAAGAATGAAAGACAAGAAGCGTTTTGCAAAGCAGGAACAGTTGGTTTAATTAAACGCGGCAGCTGGGAGAGCACAGTACAGAGTTTTGATGGGGTGAAAAATTCACACCATTAAGGAAACAACACATCCTACTACATAATTTAGGAATAGAGGGAAGGAAAATATATGAAGAAATAACTCAAACGAGGAGGATGGAGAAGATGAAGAAGATCAAGTGGATGTTTATCAGGCTACTTTCAACAAACTGCAAGATCATTTTTGTAAAAGGAACAAATGTGGTCCCAGAAAGGTACACATTTTTCATGAGGGCGCAGGGCTAAAATGAAAAAGTAACAGCTTATATCGCTGCTTTAGGAGGATTTTCCTTCATGTGTGAGTGTGACACTTTAACGTATTCCTTAATTCATGATCAATCCAAAGAAACAGGAGAAACTTCTCACTAGGAAAATCGACTAGAATCAATCTATTGATGTGGCGTTTGGGGTAGAACACACAGCAGAGTGTATGAAAGAGATGAGAGTGAATTCTGAGAAATATCATCTCTTCTTGAAATGAACGTCATAAAGAAACTGGGAAGTCTAACCTCATAGAAAGCCGATGTCCTTCTTAAACAAAATAGCAACAAAAATGATGAGTTTTACAAATAACCAGCAGCAAATAAAAACACAAAGAGCCTATTTTAGAGTTTGGTGGAGGGGTTACTCTGTCACAAAAATGACAGATATCTTGCCCACCACATTTTATGATTCCCCTAGGATATAATGGATCATAATACAGTCTTCATCAACTTTTGTCATAAAATGAGAGACGAGTCTGTGAATACCATAAACCGTTATATATGGGAGGAAATAAAAATGAATTCCTGCTCTACGGATCCGAAAATACCTCGACACCTCAACTAAGCAGCTAGGCATGAAGAGTCTATCATCACTGGTGCCCAATCATAAGTTATTTAAATCATTAACTAAAAAAGCCACAAAGCTCTTGTTGCAAACAGAAGACAAGACAACCTTCGAGAAAAGGCACCACCTGTGGCTAGTCTTAAACAGCTTTAAGGCCTTAGACCCTCAGCCATGCCTGGGAGAAGTCCTAACATACAGTATAAAGAGGAAATACTTGCTCTATCATCTTGGGGTCCTCCTGGTGGGCAACCATGAGAGCCCATGGCTTTGGCCGGTAAAGGATGTGGCCTGTCGTCTCTGCAGGCTTGCGCCTGAAACTGTGTCTCACATGCTATGTTTGTGCAACATCACTTTGAAGGATCGCCACAGGCTACAGCGCCCATTGTGGATACAACTGGGGGGTCCATATGTGAAGACATGCAGTTCTAAGCTGTCTTAACTTAGCTAACCAAAAACAGATTGCCCAAACGGTGAGATATTTGGCAGAAGTGGAGCGTGCTCTGCCCGGCATAACCATTTAAGAGCCCAAAACACAGGCCTCTGCTCTATGCCTGGGTGCACAACACAACAAAGGTTTTGAGGGATCTCTTTAACTTTATAAGACAGCACTGAGTTGTAGTTAAAACTCCAGCACAGCCAATGGTTTATCACTTTATTTAGTACTTTGGCACTTAGGCACATAGGCACTCCCGCACTTTAGGATCTGAGTGCCGCCTGACAGAGCTCTTTATCTTAATAGTTATTTGTATGTTAGTCATGGTTCTCAAGCACTGTGGCTGGCGGCACACCCTGCATTTTGGGAACTGAAGGACTGCTTGGTGTCATAATTTTTTACTGTGAAATGAGTGTCATACATGAATTTTAGTGTAATGGTTTTAATTAACTGAGCACTTCAGTAAACTTACTTACATTGGATGGGATGTCCATCACATTTCTGATGGAGTAACCTGCCTGCCAACTCAAAATCAGGCCCATAGTGCTTTCACTGTGGTAACATAGATCACCCCACAAAGTACATGTACTGCCAATCCAGAACATCCATATGCAGAACATGTGGAAAGAAAGGACACAGGCATGAAGGAACTCACATAACACACAGGTGCATATACTAGAATCTAATATTCTAGAGGAAGTCAAGTTCTGTTCCAAGTATCTGATGAGAACAAGAATGTGAATTTTTCGTCATGTGAAATTTTATTAGATAATGAACCAGTGTAGGAAAGTACCCTCTTTCTTGGCATGGTTATCCCCTTTTTCTGCCTGATGTCAGTGTGTTTGACTGTGTTAACTGGGATCCTGCTAACCAGACCCCAGCAGTTATGCACTCTCTCCCAAAACTCTTATTTCATCCCACAATTGGCATTCTGGTGCCCGATATAAGCCCTTAGTATATGGCAAACAGGTACCCAGGGCATTGGGGATTCAGGGGATCCCTTTGAGCTGAAGCAGTTATTCTGCCACCCATGGGGAGCCCATGCAAAGGGTTCTGCAGGCCTACCATTGCAGTTTTCGTGAACCAGGTGCAGGCACCTGTTTTCACTACAGGTCACTGCACCAGGTCAGGCCAATGGTAGGCCCTCTCAGCCCAGAGGGCAGGAAACAGGTACCTGTGTGTGAGGTGACCCCACAAACTCCAGATCCATTTTCCTGGACTGTGTGAGTGAGGGGACACCATTTTACTCGTGTACTGGACATAGGTCACTACCTAGGTCCAGCTACATAATGGTAGCTCCGAACCTAAGCATGTTTGGTATCAAAGATGTTGGAATCATACCCCAATACTTTTGCAAGTATGGTGGTCGTATGATTACATGCACTCTAGGGACTCCTCACAGGACCCCCAGCATTGCTCCTACAGCCTTCTGAGGTTTTCCAGGCTGCTCAAGCTGCAGCAACCTCACAGACAGGTTTCTGACCCCTGTTGCTTGAGCAGCTCAAGCCCAGGAAGGCAGAACAAAGGATTTCCTTTGGGAGTGGGGTATTAAACCCTCTCCCTATGGAAATAGTTGTTACTGGACTTGGGAGGGGTAGCCTCCCCAAGCCACTGGTATGGTTTGAAGAGTACATTTGGTGTCCTCAGTGCATGAACCAGTCTACACCAGTTCAGGGACCTCCAGTCCCCGCTCTGGAGAAAAACTGGACAATGGAAAGGGGAGTGACCACTCCCCTGTCCACTACCACCCCAGGAATGGTGCCCAGAGCTCCTCCAGAGAGTCCCTAGGTTTTGCCATCTTGAATCCAAGGTTGGCAGGGAACTCTGGGAGCATCTTAGTGGCCACATCAGGCAGGTGATGTCAGAGCCCTCTCCTGATAGGTGGTCACCCAGCTAGGGGACCAATCTCCCTTTCAGGGCTATTTAGGGTCTCCCTTTTGGGTGGTTCCCCAGATTTGACTTGCAAGATTCCATCAGGATTACTCTACAACCTCCACTTTGACTTCTGATCAAAGAAACTGCATCTGGATACTCCAGGACCCGACAATCTGCAACAAAGATGATGACTTCACCTGCAAGAATGTTTCCACGGCTCCTTCCAGCTTCTGCAACATTTTTCTGGTTGTGCATCCTCTGAGGACAGCCTGTCTTCAGTCTGCACAGAAAAGAAGAAGGAATCTCCCTTAGAGTGAAGGAGTCACTCCCTTGCATCTGCAGCCACCAACAGCAATGACAACCAGCTGCATGGATCCCCTCCCCTACTGAGCTGCATGGATCCTGCATCATGGGTAGTATTCAGGAGTTGGTCCCATTGGTCCTCTCTACCAGCCGTCCAACTTGGGTGGAGGAAAGCCCTTGCCTTCCCATGCAGGAGAGTAGCCCCGTGCCCTGCGTCTCCTGCAGCTGCCAAGACTTGTTTGCACTTCTTCCAAGGGGTATTCAGGCATCATGTAGCTTCAGTCCAGCACTCCTTCCTGCAATGCACAGCTCCCTGAGTGGCTCTCCTGCAGCCTGGGACTCCTTTTTGTAGTGCTGCATGGGATCCTTTTGCACCTTCTGTGTCCCCATCCTGTAGGACTCCTGTGAGTGCTGCCTGTGCTTCTTTGGGCTCTCTGCAACACTGAGGGCCCCCTCCGGTTCCCCCTACTGGGTTGAGTCCTCCTGAGCCTTGTTGGTCCTCGGCAACACCACTTTCTGCAAGCCATGAGTTTTGCCTGTGCCAAGGCGTGTTTGTGGAATCCGAACACGCAAACCAACTTCAATTTTCCTTCTGGAGTGGGACATCACCTGCATCCTCCAGGAACTCGACTCCGACTCTAGGGATGCAGTGCAGACTTTCCTTCCTCACTGTGGACCAACTCCTGCATCCTCACTGGACTCTTTTGTGCCTTCTGGTCTTGGTCCCCTCTTTTCACAGGTCTTCCTCTTCAGGAATCCACCGCTGGTTTCTTGCAGTCATCTCTGTTTTTTGCAATTTTCTTTTAAGTGGGTGTTTTGGGGAAATTCGACTGATTTACTCCTGCTTTACTTGTCGCTGGGGGGTGTTGTGGTACTTAACTTTGTGCTTTTCTGGTATTCCCAGCGCTCCTCTGCACACTCCACTTACCTAGGTGGGGGTCCAATGCTAACAATTTTTTTAAATATATGGTTTGTGCACCCCTAGGGACACTATTCTCTATTGTGTTTTGCACTGTTTGCACTGTTTTCTAACTATTCTTATGCCTATTTCTGACAACTAGTGTACATGTCTTGTGTATTACTTACCTCCTATGGGAGTATTGCCTCTATAGTATTTTTGGTGCTGTGTTACCATAATAAAGTACCTTTATTTTTGTAACACTGAGTGTATTTCTTTCTTGTGTGTAAGTGCTGTGTAACTACAGTGGTATTGCATGAGCTGTGCATGTCTCCTAGAAAAGCCTTGGCTGCTCATTCACAGCTACCCCTAGAGAGCCTGGCTTCTAGACACTGCCTACACTACACTAATAGGGGATACCTGGACCTGGTATATATAAGTACCTTAGGTACCCACCACACACCAGGCCAGCTTCCTACAACCAGTGACGGTATATGTAGATACTTGTTCTCAATTCATCCTATTGGACTAGAAAAAAATTGATGCAATGTTTCCCAATGGGAAATATTTATTAGAACCAGTAGATATTAAACCTGAGGGGTAAAATGGAGATGCCATACAATTGGAGGGCAAGGTGAAAATGAAAATCTGCTTCAAAGACAGGAGCTTGGTAGGGAATGTATACATCACCAAGAAGGGGTCAAAGATTCTGGGATGTAAGCATCAAAAAGACTTGGGCATAATATTGGCCTTTAATAATCCCAATCTTGGGACAGGTTACTCAAGGTTAACATAATTGAATGAATAGAACTCTTGGAGAAGTTATCTCCTATTGTGATTGCCTGAAAGGCCTCCACAAGCCAGATTAGGCTATGTGTTGATCTCAGGAACTTGAATGACAACATATGGGTGGATCGACATCCATTACTTCAAATCAATGAACTCCTCACTTTAATAGTCAAAGCATCTTTATTTGTGTGCTAGATCTTTCTTCACCCTACAACCAGGTGGAACTAGATACCCCATACAGACATTTAACTTAATGTGTTTTGGCTTTGGACACAGCTGCAGTCCAAAGAATAATGCTAAACCTACCATAAGACATTTCCATCTGCTTCTAAGACGATATCTTAATTTTTGGGGAGGACATTGAAGAACATAATAACACTTTCAGGGCAGTGTTAAATAAATTAAAAGAATTAGGGTTACCCATAAAGAAAAGACAAATGTCAGACTGGTGTAACCTCTGTAGAGTATTTGGGTCACACAATATCACAAGAAGGCATTATACCTAAGATTGATCTATTGGAGTCAGTTAAAAAGGCACCAGTACCCACCTGTAAAGACCAATTGAAGTCTTTCCTCTGACTTGCTGAATTCTACTCTAAATTTGTGGCAGGGTTTTCCCAGTTTTGTGGATCCCTTACGTAACCAACAATGTACTAAAAACCCTGTATCCTTACATACATGAAGGTTGGCCTACACACAACAGGAAATTACCTGATCACATAAGTAGTTACTGGGAAGTGAGGACAGAATTAAGTGAGACAGGAACATTTAATTGTGGAGGAAATAAAATTGTGCCTCCCCAAGTAATGAGGGAAAAGATAACCAAGCTAGCCCATGAGGGACGTGTGGGATACAACCTAACAAAAATCAGAATACAAGAAGACTATTGGTGGCCTCACATGGATGCCATGGTCGAAGAATTATTCAAAAACTGTTTACACTTTGCTAACCGTGACACAATTCTGAGTCCACTTACACCTGTCAAAATTCAAAATAAACCATGGTCCCAAGTAGTTCTTCATATAACTGGTCCACTAAACTACAAAACTCTCAGAGAACGATTCATACTAGTACTAATAGATTACCACACAGGATGGGTTATAACCAAGGGTTCATTACATCAAAACAAGTACACTCATAACATTTTTGGAAGATATTTTCTTTAGGGAGGGAATCCTAGACATACTAATAATAGGCAATGAGGAGCAATTCACGTCACACCCAATACAGGAGTTCTTAGAAAAACACATCAAAACTGCCCTTAATGTTTTAGGGCCAAAGGATTGGTGGAAAGCATGAACTCCATGATCAAAGAGTGCATGCAAAGGGCAGAAATAACTCATGTTCCCATTGCCAATGGTTTTCAAGAAAGCATATGGGCATATTACACCAGCCCTAACACCACTATAGGGGTATCACCATTTGTTTCAATTAAAGGAAGGCACCCTAAAACTAAACTGTTGGCTTCTTGGCTTAAAAACAAAAAGCGAGCAGAAGTATCTAGGGAGCAGATAATGGAAAAGATCCAAAAACATCAGAACAAATATAAACAACACAAAAAGAATAAATGCACAAGTTTCTCAAATTTTAAGAAGGGAAATTGGGTGAAAATCAAAATTCCTGAAAATAGACCATTTTAATCAGAGCATTGGCCCAGGGACTGGTTAGCGGTGCTCAGGGCACAGCCAGAACCAGAAAGTAGCTAAAATGGAGGCAAAAGTGAGAAGGCTTCTGCAATCAGGCCAGTTTTCCCACAGTATTGTTCAAATGTAGGAAAGCAGCCACCTGGGAACAATTGACCTACCTTCCCTAGGTCCAGATATGGAGAGCGCAAGCTGAACCGATTGTATAGATGCCAGGGGCAGCAAGCACTAGGCTATTGACAATGGACATTTCTGGGGAATAGAACAATGGCTTTTGCCTTTTTTAGCCTGCAACTAGATCACCCAATGTGTGCATCTGACTGTTAAGATATACTTGACCAGTCTGGGCATCTCAGTGGCCAGGGCAGTATCTAACAACCAAGTCATTTGTTGGTCTCTTCAGGAACTGCAGAGGTGTGCAAAATAGGTTGACTCAAAGGATAGCAAAATGTGACTGTGCTGCAAGTGGCATTAGGGATTTAAAATTGGATGGGGTGTATAAAGAAGTACATTTTTTGAAGGAAGATATTGGTTATCCTTCTGGTGAAAATGATGAATTCTGCAATTCTGTCTTTGTTATGTGCAAAGAGAGAAGCATGTTGGTGAAGGCTGTGGAAGTGCAGTAAGCTGCCCTGTGAAATTAAAGATTTACATTTAGAATTTCCACAGCCATTGCTCAAATCTTTCAAGAAGATGCTTTTCGACAGCATCACCTGGCTGAGAGAGAAATACTTAGCTATCTGACTATTTATGTTATCTTTGAGTTTGAAATGATGAATCATCAAATCCCTAGTCATGGCTAAGTGAGTCTCCATTTTGTGGTCTACCTAGGATTAGACCCCTTGAGGGCTCCAAGTGAGGGCTTGCTTGGTGGGGTTTGATGCAGGCTTGAGGAGGGTGTGACCTACACAGCCCCAGCTTCTCTTCATGATGTCTTCATGAGCAGGGAGTTGGCATGTATGTTGCCATAGGTCGCTGTTGCTGATGATTTTTGGCCAGCGGATTTTGAGGATTTTCCTCAGACAGGTGCTGATAAAGATCTGGACTTTGTTGGTGGTGGTCACTGTACAAAAGGACCAATTTAAGTTGTTGTTAAAAAGCCTGAGATTGTTTTCAAGTGTTAGGTTCTTGGTGCTCCAGATCTTCTTTAGCTGAATGAAGGCAGCCCTTGCTTTGCTGATTCTTGCCTTGATGTCAGCTTTGTGAAACACTGCTTGTCTATGACACTGGCCAGGTAGGTGAAGACCTCAATATCTTCCAGTGCATTGCCTGCAATAGTGCCTGCAGTTGTGCTAGCTGTGTTAGGCTTCAGGAATGTGGTTTTTCATCTTGGATGTAGAGGTCAAGTTCTGCTGATGTGGCTGCCACTTTGTTGGTCTTCTTTTGCATCTTATGATTTGTATGGGAGAGGAGGGCCAGGTCATCTACAAAGTCCAGGTCATTGAGCTGTGTCCAAAGTGTCCACTGAATCCCATTTATTTTCCTGGCTGTGGATGTTTACATGATCCACTGTATGGCCAGCAGGAAATAAAATGATGAGAGCAAACAACCCTGACATATTCCGGCTCTCACTTTGAAGGCTTGCATGACTTGTCCTCCATGGACTATCTTGCAGGTCATTACCCTGTAAGAGTTCTTGATGTATGCCACACGTTTATCTGGCACACCATATCGGCAGAGGCATTTCAAAAGGCTGTCTCTCTCCATGCTGTTAAATGCCTTCTCATAGTTGATGAATGTGACATAGAGGGGAAGTTCCATTCCATTGACTGCTCAATGATGATGCACAATGTTGCCACCTGGTCTGTGCAGGATCTAACTTTGTTGAAGCCAGCTTGTTTGTCTTGTAACTAAGTATCAATGACTTGTTCCTTCATTCTGTTCAGGATGACTGTAATGAAAGGAGCAGACGTGGCATCAGACTACCACATTGTCATGGCCATTCTAAAGCTAAAGATGAAGAAAGCAGGAATGGAACTGACAAACCAACATGAGCAACACTACCCTCCTTGAAGATGCACACAAATAGAGTGAATACGCAGTTGCTCTCAATAACAAGTTTCAAGTCCTGCAAGAACAATAGGATGACAGAGAGCGAGTTAAAAGCCAGTGGGATGAGATCAAAGAAACAGTGGCATCAACTTGCCTAGAGGTACTGGTTCCCAACGAAATACCAGAATAAAGAATGGTTCTCTAGTGGGACTCTCTGCAAAGTCCATTTGAATAAAGAAAAGAAAGCTGCAGTCACCACCAGCCAAACAAGAGCAGAAAAAGTAAAAGCTCAAAGCGAATATACCAAAACCAACAAGAAAGCAAAGAGAACGTTAAGAGTAGACAAGAGAAGATTAATCATTAGTCTTTCCAAAGAAGCCAAGGATGCAGCAAGCCATGGAAACGTGAAAGATCTCTATGACATGACAAGGAAATTCTCCAGAAGATACAGCAAGCAAAAAATACCTATTAAAGACAATGCTGGGAAGACAATCATGGGTAGCAAAGGCCAACACCTAAGATGGGTGGAGCACCAAGAAGAACTGCTGAACCAGCCCATGCAGCAGTCTGCACCAGAGATACAACCGGCTGACAAGGACTTGATTTACTGCAGAATACCAACCAAAGAAGACATACAGCAAGATGGCAAACATCTGATGGGAAGGTAGCAGGACCTGACAACATTTCTGCAGAGGCACTAAAGGCAGACATGCTTTACCCCATATTTTGGAAGGATATGGGAAGAGGAAAATGTGCCATCAGACTGGGAGAAGTTATAGCTGATCAAGAAACACAAGAAAGTTGACCTTTGTGACTGAGCAAACTATGGAAGGATAACTCTTCTATGAACCCGAGGCAAAGTCGTCCTGAAAAGAATGAAGGTCATGGGGTTAGGCACTCAATATATTATCATATATGTGTTCTGTCACTTACTCATGCATTCATGCATTCATTCACCCACCCACTGATTGATTCTTGCATTCATAGACAATAAAACACACATAACAAACTCAACAACATATGCAAGATAAAATAAAACATAAAAAAACAAGCTACTGCTTAAACAAGTGGGGTCATATGCTTGCATTAACAAAATAAACCTAGAAGCCGGTGGCCAACTTGCAATGGTATTGTGCATAATGTATCATTGTTTTAGACATCCACTGTGGCTGGCACGTATGTAACTATGAAAAATACCATTCCATGATGGTTGTCAGAACGGTGGTGGAAGAGATGTGGCACACTGTAGATTAAATGAACGTGAAGAAAGTGGCCCAATCGTTCTGTTTGAGGATCTGTAGTAAGCTCTAAAAATGAAAACAAAAATAGAGAAGGAAAGATATTAAAGGGGACTTACAAAAGAAGAACATAGAAAACTTAAAGACTGACACACCAGCGGTGGCTCTGAAGCATACTCTTTTTTGGATGTATGTACACATGTGATCAGGAAAATGCCATCATTTAAAGGGCAATGCAGTCAATGGCTAAAGTGGGCTGCCCAATTGCCACATGCTCTATGTTGTCATGGATGAAAGGTGAGTGTGCATTTCACTCGTACATGCAAATGCAAGAAGAGGACTTTTCCCACTGAACCTGTAAGAGAAATAGTTTTTACCACTAACTTGTCACCATATCCAACACAGGCCTACAGAAATGTGCATAAGCCAGCAATCATCAGGCAGAAAATTACAAATATGTACAAAATTACAGTTGGCAAAATAATGCAACCCCTTTCAAAAAGCCTATCAAGGACTATCACAAGAATAACTCAGCAACCATCATGCATACTGTTATGAAATTACAAAATATAATTTGCAAAACAACCCATCTGAAAAGGGTCTTTCAAGAATCATCACAGGCAAAATCCCCAGAGTGTGTCAGAGTGGGTAGTCAACATCAGAAACCCTTGCTTTATTTAATAACCTGTGAGATACCATGCAACTAAATACCTGCCACTTGCCTGTAACACAATCTGATAACAACCCACTGGTACTGGTGTACTGACTAACAAATTATTTCTACAGAAAATAGATTAGGCGTACTGCCTTTGCCATAAAATTTCATAATAAGCATACACACCTATGGCATCGTATATAACTTTTTCCGGGGCACCAATCCAGCTTGTAGCTCTGTGCCATAACCAACTCAGGCCTGTACTTTTTAATGTAAGCTTTCCTTCAAAGCAACCATCAGGTGCACATTAATAAAAGTACAAAGGTATACAAAAGTATTGTTGGCTAAGTAAAACAATAAGGCCCTCATTATGACATTGACGGTAAATCCCGCTTACCGCCATGCTGACGGCTACCAACTTACCATGGCGGCGGATATCTGTTCACCATATTATGACACACACACACCAATCCGACAGAATACAGCCACATACCTAAATCCGCCAGATCAAAGGTGTAGGAAGTTGGCTCTGTATATACTATCTCAAAGTGAGAGATAGTGTGCACAGAGTCCAAGGGTTCCCCTTAGAAGTTGATAGTGGCAAAATTAGATAATACTAATGCTCTATTTTATGGTAGTGTAGTCGAGCAGTAGGCTTATCAGAGGGTAGCGTTAAGCATTTGTTGTGCACACAGAGGCAATAAATGAGAACACACACTCAAAGACTCAAATCCAGGCCAATAAGTTTTTATATAGAAAAATATAATTTTCTTAAGTTATTTTAGAACCACAAGATTCAGATTTTAGTTAAGTACATAAATTGTAAAGTACTTCACACAGGTAAGTATGGAACTTTGAATTAAAACAGTAATGTACACAGTTTTGGCAAAAATGGCAATCAGCTATTTTAAAAGTGGACACAGTGTCAAAATCAACAGTTCTTGGGGGAGGTAATGAATTGTTAGTTTCTCAGGTAAGTAAAGCACTAACAAGTTCAGTCTCCTGGGCATAGGCAGCCCACTGTTGGGGGTTCAAATCAACCCCAAACACCCAGCACCAGCAAGACAGGGATGGCCAGGTGCAGAGGTCAAAGTAGGGCCCAAATAACATAGGCGTCTGAGGAGAACAGGGGTGCTCTGGTTCCAATCTGCTAGCAGGTAAGTACCTGAGTAATTGGGGAGCAGACCATGGGTTTTTTAGAGCACTGGGGTGGGGGGGGCAAAAAGGCACTCAAAATATACCCTCAGCTGCACAGGGGCGGCTGGGTGCAGTGTTTAAACAAGATGTCTGGTTTTGTGTTAAAGTCAAAGGAGGGACCTGGGGGTCACTCTGGCGATGCAGGCAGGGCACGGGGGCTTCTCGGGCCACCCACTGACTGGGATAGGATGAGGGCCGCCTGCTGGTCACTCCTGCATTGGTGGTTGGGTCGGTCCTGGGGGCTGCGGGTGCAGTGCTTTATCCAGGCGTCGGGTTCCTTTGTTACTGGGCAGTCGCGGTCGGGGGGCCTCTGGATCCTCTCTGCAGGCGTGGCTGTAGGGGTGCAAGGAGGGTGACTCAGGGTGTCCACGTCATTGGAGTTGCCTGGGGGTCCTCTCTGTGGTGTTGGCTCTTCTGGACACGAGCCGGGGGCGTCGGGTGCAGAGTGTGAAGACTCACGCTTCCAGAGTGAGGCTGGAGTCTTCTTTAGAGATGGTTTCTTTGTTGCAGTTTTGGACAGAGCCGCTGTCCTCTGGAGTTTCTTTGTCCTTTAGGTGCAGGTCAGTCCTCTGGGTCCTCAGAGGTCGCTGGTCCAGCTGGATGTGTCGCTGTGCAGATTTTCTGAGTCTGGAGACAGGCAGGTAGGGCTGGGGCCAAGTCATTTGTCGTCTCCGTAGTCTCTGCGGGGCTTTCAGGTCAGCAGTCCTTCTTCTTTCTTCAGGTTGCAGGAATCTCATTTCCTGGGTTCAAGGTCGCCCCTAAATACTCAATTTAGGGGTATGTTTAGGTCTAGGGGTCATTAGCCAATGGCCACTGTCCTGCAAGGTGGCTATACACCCTCCTTGTGCCTCCTCCCTGTGGGGAGGCAGGCACATCCCTAATCCTATTGCGGGGAATCCTCCAAAACAAGATGGAGGATTTCCTAAGACAGGGGTCACCTCAGCTCAGGACATCTTAGGGGCTGTCCTGACTGGTGAGTGACTCCTCCTTGTTTTTCTCATTATCTCCTCTGGACTTGCCGCCAAAACTGGGGGCTGTGTCCGGAGGGGTGGGCATCTCCACTAGCTTCAGTGCCCTGGGGCGCTGTAACACCAGGCTTGAGCCTTTGAGACTCACTGCCAGGTGTTACAGTTTCTGCAGGGGGAGGTGTGAAGCACCTCCACCCAGTACGGACTTTGTTCCTGGCCACAGAGTGACAGAGGCACTCACCCCATGTGGCCAGAAACCCGTTTGGATGTGGCAGGCTGGCAGAAACTGGTCAGCCTAACACTAGGATTTGGACTGGTATACATGGGGCATCTCTAAGATGCCCTCTGTGTGCATTTTTCAATAAATCCCACACTGGCATCAGTGTGGATTTATTGTGCTGAGAAGTTTGATACCAAACTTCCCATTATTCAGTGTAGCCGTTATGGAACTGTGGAGTTCGTGTTTGACAAACTCCCAGACCATATACTCTTTATGGCTACCCTGCACTTACAATGTCTAAAAATGTGCTTAGACACAGTAGGGGAATAGTGCTCATGCAACTATGCACTCACCTGGGGTATAGTGCACCCTGCCTTGGGGGGTGTAAGGCCTGCTAGAGGGGTGACTTACCTATGCCATAGGCAGTGGGTTGTGGGCATGGCACTCTGAGGGGAGTGCTATGTCGACTTAGTCATTTTCTCCCCACCAGCACACACAAGCTGTGAGGCAGTGTGCATGGGCTGAATGAGGGGTCCCCATTGTGGCATTATACATGCTGCAGCACAGAGACCTTCCCTGTCAACAGGGCCTTTGGTACCGGGGTACCACTTACAAGGGACTTATCTGTGTGCCAGGGGTGTGCCAATTGTGGAGACAAAGGTACAGTTTAGGGAAAGAACCTGGTGCCTGGTTAGCAGGATCCCAGCACACTTTCAATCATAACTAGCATCATCAAAAGGCAAAAGGTTAGGGGGTAACCATGCCATGAGAGGCATTTTCATACAAAAGGTCAGTGATAAAGTGGCGGTATCAAAACACACTCCGTTACACCAACAACGCCCACCACATTATGACCCACGAATCACCACAGCGGACATTCATTGGTGGTAAACAATTGGCGGTACATACTGCTGCGCTAACAATGGACACCCACAGACGAAACAACACCACATTGGACAATTCAAACTACACACACCTGACAACCATACACACACCACACCCACACCACTATAAAACACACACCCACATTACCCATAACCCTTTATGATTACAATTCATTGGCATGAAACTGACACCAAGACCACGTAGCCAAATAGAGCCACACACCACTCACATCCATACACCACTCACGCACTACACATCACACACCCCAAAACATTATCCAAAACACCCTCACCAACACACCTCACATAACACCCATGACACCACAAAGATACCCCTGCTTCACAGAGGGGGAGTTAAAGGGCATGGTGGAGGAAATTGTCAGGGTAAAGCCACAGCTAAGTGCAGCAGATATCCTTTGCAAGGAAGATGGAGCTATGGCGGAGAATCGTGGACAGGTCAACACCATAGGACAGCACCCAAGAACAAGGGACGACATAAGGAAGAGGTGGAACAACCTACGGGGGAAGGCACGTACCACAGCAGCAAGACACCAGCTCGCTATACTGGCGGTGGACCCCCACCTCCTCGCCCAAAACTCACAGCATGGGAGGAGCAAGTCTTGGCAATACTGCATCCTGAGGGCCTGGCCCTAGTCGGAGGAGGACTGGCCTCTGTTAAGTGAACTTTCAACAATTATCACCCCCCCATACCTGCATGCCATCACATACTCTGAACCTCACTCCCATCACTCCACTCCATCCCACACATTCTACCATCACATCTCTTCAATCCCAATGCCAAGCCCTGCATGCTGTACCAATTCATGGACACTCCTCACAGCCCTGCATGGACACTCTTCACTAAAGCATGCATAGCAGAGAGAACTAACAATCCCACAATACACCAACATACACAAGTAAATCCTGGCAGGGCAACACCAACCATAGAGAGGAAGCCAGTGAGGTACAATATGGCATACACATTAACCATAACACATCATTTACATCCCCACAGGTACCCCAGCCAATGTCACAGGAGAGGAGGTGCCAGCACTATCCATTCCCACAACTGAAGAGGCCCACAATGATGACAGTAACTCTGGACTTTAGAATCTGGACAATCTACCTGGCCCATCAGGTACCACTGGACAGCCGGTTACTGAAGCCCAATCACAGACCACCACAAAGTCTCCCCCTCAGTAACCAACACCACAGCAACCACCCAGCGTCCCCAAACCTCTGTCCCTAGGACATGTCAATCAGCAGTGTGCCCTCCTGTACAGGGACCCCGAGCTACACCTCGCACCAAGACAATCAGGGACCTGGGGTCAATGGCAGTGGGCATGCGGTTCATGGGACAGAGACACAGGCCACCAGGGACACTGGGAGGACTGCTGTGCGCCAGGGGGAAGACAGGCCCCGGGAACCGACTCTCTAGGAGGCACTCTCCGAGATCCTGGGAGCCTACCAACATTCCCAGTACACGATGGGCTAGATCCTGGACAACGTGCAGGAGAAAAGGCACCTGCAGGAGGGACAGTACCATGGGATCAGGGAGGACTTGCAGGCCATCAACAACACCCTGACCTCCATAGCAGGGGTGCTGGCAGACATGGCCAGCAATATGAGGGAGGCAGTATCACACCAGCAAGCCCCTGCCACTAGCCAGTCATCTGAACAGCCTTCCACTTCCGCTGCCGCTAGTCGCCAGGAGGCCCCGCCACAGGATTCACAGGCCACCAGCACCCCTTCCCCTGCAGAAGGTGAACCACTTTGCAAACGTTCCCTGCGATCCAGACGGGAGCCAGAGACACTTGCCAAGAATCCCTGCCAGGAAATGACACTCTACTGATTGTCCCCGTTGTGCCCCACACAGTCACCCTGTCCACCCTGAACTACCATTGCTCCCCTTCCTATGTCCCCTTGGACAATGCACCTGTGCTACAAACAGACTGGAACAATACCCTGGACTTTCCTCCATCATCACCACATCCTATTGCACTTCACCCCCTATATGTTAGCACTACAATAAACACCCTTTGATCAAAATCGATTTTGAGCATGTCATGTATTTCAAATATGTATTGATTGAAACAGGTACAACCAGTGCTAATGAACTGTACATAGAATGAGCATAGAATGAATGACCTGTAGCTGGCTGTTGTGATCACACCAGGAGTATTTGTCATATCACCAAAATCTGCAAAATGAATAGCCAGAGGGAACAGTAAGTGGGCATAGAATTGGGAAACACCAGCATGCCAATGCCACACAGAATACAACCAAAGTAATTGAAATGTAAAGTTACACTGTCTCACCTGTGTGTCATTGGAAGTACTGACAGATTACAGCTGTTCTGTTGTCCTCATCCTCATCCTCTGACTCCTCATCCTCACTGTCCTCAGGGTCAACTGCTGCACAGGGGCCTCTCCAGTCTCCTCCGCCTGCAGAAAAGGGACGTGGCTTCTGAGGGCCATGTTGTGAAACATGCAGCATGCCACTACTATCTGGTAGACCTTCTTGGGTGACTAGCACAGGGATCCACCTGTTAGATAGAGGCACCGCAACCTGGCCTTCAGGAGGCCAAAGGTTCTCTCAATAATCCTTCTGGTTCGTCCATGTGCCTCATTATAACATTCTTCTGCCATTGTCCTGGCATTCCTCACAGGGGTCAACAGCCATGATAAGTTTGAGTAACCAGAGTCCCCTGCAAATATTGAGGGACAACATTTAGCCACACACTATCCTATATGGACCACACCATACCCATATACCAACATATGCTGGGTGGGAACCAGGGGTCACCTATTAGCTACACCCTGTGCCTCTGTTGCTGGGCCATCACATTTGGGATACTGCTATTCCTCAGGAGAAAGACATCATGCACTGACCCAGGATACTTAACATTGACGTGGGAGATGTACTGGTCCGCCAAGCACACCATCTGCACATTCATGGAGTGGAAACTCTTACAATTCCTGAACACCTGTTAATTCTGGCGGGGGTACAAATACAATATGTGTTCCGTCGATCGCCCCAATTATGTTGGGGATATGTCCCATTGCATAAAACTCGGCCTTCACAGTGGCCAAATCCTCCACATGGGGGAATGCACTGTAGCTGCACATGTGTTTTATCAGGGCAGACAATACTCTTGTCAGCACTACTGAGAATATTGGCTGTAACATTCCTGCTGCCAAGCCCACTGTCACTTGGAAAGGAAATAGAGCACTGCACAAGAGGGGGAACCCAGTGGGGTGATGGATAGCAGATATCAGGTCAGGCTCCAATTGGGCACACAGCTCTGTGATTGTGGCCCTATCCAGTCTATACGTGAGTGTTACCTGCCTGTCGTCCAGTGTAGCCAAGTCCACCAGTGGTATGTACATGGGGGTATGTTTCCATCTCCTATTCATCCACAGCGGTAGGAATCTAAGGGACAAAAGAGTGAGGAGCCCGTCACAACTGAACAATGGAGCCACAAAAGTAGTTTCCAATCTGTTTACATGAAATGGGTCAGTGTGAGCTCTCCAGTATATGCCTATTTCTCCTGTGACGCAGCATTATTCCTTAGGCCTGCCCCCCCTGAAATGGCGTCCGCCTGTCCTGTGTGGAGGGACAGGTGGAAGAGAGGTAATGCCGCTGATGTTGTGCGCCGTGGTGGGAGGCGGTCGGGAACCGCCGAGCAATTCCTCATTGGTTAATATTGGGCCCTATAGGGTACAGTGGCCAATGGTGATCTACACCGGCGCTGTTGGTATGCACGGCCGCGGAGGTCACCGCCCTTTTCTATCAGATTCCTCATTGTTGCGTGACTTTCCATAGGAGAGGACCTACATTGCATGTGCTGCTTGACCTGCATCTGGAACCTACCATGGCCCGTGTCACCGGGGAAAGGGCCCCAGACTTCACTTCAGAGGAGATGGAGCAGCTGGGGGATGGGGTCATACCCCAGTACGGACTGCTGTATGGGCCTCCAGACCAACAGGTAAGTACACTGTGGGCACGATGCACGTGGCATGCATGTATGGAGGTGTGTGTGAAGGTATTGTGTAAGTGGGGAGGGATGCCCTCCCGGCTGGGTACACATTGAGTGCTGGGCTATGTGTGTGCCAATTGTGCTATACACGGGTATGGAGGGCGTTTGTGTAACTGGCTGGACTGTTTGTCTAATGGTGTTCTCCTGTCTGTATTGCCTCTGCAGGTCAGTGCCCATCAAAAGAAAGGTATATGACGGGCCATCGCCAAGGAGTTGCGTACCCGGGAACTCTATGGCAGGCGGAGCGCCCACTGTCGCAAACGGTGGGAGGACCTGAGACACTGGGCACGGAAGACTGCGGAGGCCCAGCTGGGGATGGCCTCCCAATGAGGAAGGGGTCCCTGTCAAACCCTGATCCCCCTGATGGCCCGCATACTGGCAGTGGCCTATCCAGAGCTGGATGGGCGTTTGAGGGCAACACAGCAGCCACAATGTGGTGAGTACAATGGCTATCATTACAACTTACGCCTGGTGGGGTGGAATCCGGGTGGTGGTTGTGTAGCAGTGGGTGCCCCTAGGCAAGGCCAGATATAGCAGCATAGGTCCTCTGGTCGCTAAGGGTCTGAAGGGAAAATACTGCCTACCTAGCTTGTTAGCATCCACTACTGGCCAGTGCTGCATGGGTCCCAGGTGTGCTGCAGTTGGCAGTGTGTGCTCCTCCTCATGCCTTGGTGGCTATCAATATCACTGGTAGTGCAATGGTTAGTGCGTAGGCCTGTACCCTGTGTGTGAGGGTGCTGTGAATGCCAACGGTGGTGTTGGTGCAGCCCTTTGTCTCTCTCCCCCCTTTCTTGTTTTGTCATCCTGTACTTATGTGCATTAGCATCATCTGGCAGAGGAGCAGAGGTGCCGGCGACGGAGGGAGCTGCATCCCACAGGACCCTGGAGGCAGAGTCCACCGATGCAGAGGGTACCAGTGGGATGGAGGGCGAGGGGAGCACCACGGCAGAGACTGGAAGGGACAATACAGACTCTGATACCTCTTCTGATGGGAGCTCCCTGGTGGTGGTGGACACCTCTGTGACCACCCCAGCTACAGGTACAGCCACCACCCCCATACCAGCACCACCCTCCCAGCAGCCCCTCAGCAGTTTGCTCATGTCCGCTTACCCAGGAGGTTGGGCATCTCCTTTGCCCCAGGCACCTCAGGCCTTGCCCCAGTGAGCCCTGCTGCCCTAAGAGAGGAGGCTACTGACCTCCTGAGATCCATCTCTGTAGGGCAAACAACCATTGTGAATGCCATCCAGGGGCTGGCAGCCCAGATGCAACAATCTAATGCATTTCTTGAGGGCATTCACACTGGATTGGCGGCCCAACAGAGGATGATCCAGGCTCTGGCATCCTCTCTGATGGCAGACATTGTCCCTGTTTCAACATTCTCCCCTCCAACTTCCACTACTCAGTCCCATTCTCCTAAGCCCCTACCCATCCCAAGCACACAGCCAGACGAGCATGCACACAGGACAACACCCAAGAGTGTCACAGGCAAACACAAGCACCACTCTTCATCCCACAGGCACTCACACAAACACCATCAAGTTTCAGACACAACAACATCCACTATTTCAACTCTCTCCCACTCCTCCTCCTCCTTCACCTCCCACCCAGTTACGTCCACACTCACAACTGCTTTCACTACATCATCATCCACTACCTGCATCATCAACACAACAAGCACAACACACACCTCACTGGCAGACTCTTCCACAACACCCATGCACATCTCCCCTATGTCCTCTCAAAGCGTGTCTGTCCCCCTCTCCTAAGGTACACAAACGCAACAAGCACTCAGACACTGAACAGCCATCCAGCTCACAACAGCATACAACCCATGCACCTGCACCCAAATTCAGCAAACACATCCAACAACCACTCCCTCATCCTCCACTCCCATTACTTCTCCCTCTTCCCGCCCCAATGTCCCTAAAAAGCTTTTCCTTTCCATCATTGACCTCTTCCCTTTCCCTCCCCCACCCGTCCTCCACATATGGCCAGGGTATCAAGAATCCAGCCAAGCATCTCAGCCAAGCTTTCCACAGGCCCAGTTCCATCAACACCTACTCATGGTGGAAACGATTCCAGGCCACAAATACTGAAGGGGAAGGAGCCTGCACCAGCCATCAAAAAGGGGAAGGAGCCTGCACCAGCCAGCAAGAAGGGACAGGAGCCTGCACCAGCCAGCAAAAAGGGGAAGGAGTCTGCACCAGCAAGCAAGAAGGGGAAGGAGCCTGCAGTAGCCAGCGGAAAGGGGAAGGAGCCTGCACTAGCAAGCAAGAAGGGGAAGGAGCCTTCACCAGCAAGCAAGAAGGGGAAGAATCCTGCACCAGCAGCTGTCACAGAGCCCCCACCGCCAGCCGTGGTTGTGCAGCCATCAGCAAGTGCAGGGGCTGAGCAGGAGCCTCCCACTACTGCCACCACCACAGTACAGCCATCGCAGGTTTCAGGGGCTGAGCAGGAGCCTCCCACAGTGCAGCCATTGCAGGGTGCAGGGGCTGAGCAGGAGCCTCCCACTACCACCACCACCACCACCACAGTGCAGCTGTCACCGCAGGCAGACTTCATGTGATCCAGCCTCCATGGGCTGCTGTGTGGCCTGTCCCCTCCAGAACCAGTGAGCAAGTCACCGACTCGAGAGAGACTGTGGTCTAGCACTCCTCAGGACAAAGCACAGGGCATGTTGCCCCCTCCAGAACCAGTGGGGCATTCACCCACTTGAGAGACTGTGGCCTTGCACTCCCCAGGACCAAGCACAGGGCAGGTTGCCCCCTCCAGAACCAGTGGGCAAGTCACCCACTTGAGTCACGGTGGCTTTGCACTCCCCAGGACAAAGCACAGGGCATGTTGCCCCCTCCAGAACCAGTGGGGTATTCACCCACTTGAATGACTGTGACCTTGCACTCCCCAGGACCAAGCACAGGGCTTGTTGCCCCCTCCAGAACCAGTGGTCTTGTTTCTGCATCTGGCTGAGGTGCCGTCCCCCCGAGGTGCCTGCCTATTTGCCAACTGATGCCGCTGCGGTGTTCTCTCCATATTAGTGCAGGAAACGAGTGGGGCCTTGGACTGGGAATTGTCCCTTTTTTGTACATTTCTACATATCTGTGCATTGGCAAATCGTATTATTAATTTTGTGTTGATCTTATTATAATCACTTTAGTCAATTCCTGTTGTCCTTGCATCATTCAGCCGATTTATGGGGATAAATTGTTTTCTTGTGCAGCTGGTTGTGTGTATGGTGTGTGTGTGTAAATGGTGTGTGTTGTGCGTCTGTGTGTCACTCTCGTTTTCCTCCCCCCTTCTTTGTGTGCTAGGCGGCTGTACTCACTTTCGTCATCTTCGCCGGTGTTGGTGTTCGTGGTGGAGCATAACGTAGAAGATCATCGGGAATGCTTGCAGTTCTGGTTCCATGGTGGCGTGGTTCTTCCCTGTGTCTCCAATGGTGAGTCCTTTCACTTCTGTAATGTGTTTCTGCCAGGCTTTTGATGGCGTTGGTACAGCCCCAGAAAAGGTGGCGGATTGTGTTGTCATAATATGGTGGGCGGAACTTTGTCTTGCTTCTGGCTGGAGGCAGCTATCGCCATGGTGACTGTTGTTTCTGCCCTGGCGGTCGGTGTGGTACATTGGCTGTCTTTCGGAGATCTAGTCGCCAGGGCCATAATTTGGTGGTACTTACTGCCAGCCTGTTGGCGGTATTACCGCCACTTTATCACCGACTGCCAGGGTCATAATGAGGGCCTAATCTGCTGAAATATAAATCCCATAGGAAATAATAGTATTTATATTTAGGCGGACAGGCCTATTCGTCATCGTTGTGAAAGAGTAACTTGTCTTCCAAAATCTAAATCGGGCCTTTAATCTCCCCATGCCTAAAACATAATTGTGACCTTGTGTAATGCAATTGGAGTTCATAGAAAGTGCTTCAGTTACTTTGGGGTCAAGTTTGAGCTATACAAAACTGTAAACAATATGCTTTCCCTATTAAATGTGTCAGGCAGACTGCCTATATCATAACATTTCATAATAAAATACTTAAGCCTATCACTTTGATCATTGGCTTGTCACTATAACCAACCCAGTACCAGTCAACTGATCTGTTGTCCAGCTGAAGGGTTTCCCTTCCAGGAAAGGTAAGCACCATATGACTGGAAAATGACTCTAAAGGAAATGCAGGGGAATAGTCAGGAGAAAATGGCAGGCTATTGTGAGCTGGAGCTGTGCTGGAGCTCTGTCACTGGTGCTGGAAGATGTGAAGTCTTCAGCCAAGGAACCTGGGCACGATGTATCAAATTTACCAGTGGTATATATGAGAGGACAGGGAACATGCCGTGTTGGACTCTGACTTGGGGCAGTGCTAATGCAGGTGGTGGGAGAGGGTACAACTGTGGTATGTGCTGAAAAGCAAACAGTTGTCCACTGTGGCCCATGTTGAGCGCCTCCCAGCAGCATGAACAATTTCCTGTTGCCAAGAATGGGGGCTGTAGAAAGTCATTGGAAGGCAGGAAGTTGGCATGCAAGAAATAAGAAAAATCCACAACCAGATATACTAAACCAGATATACTAAAACAGCTATGGTGGTGAAGTTGAAATATCTTCATTTAAAGATAACTAAAACAGAATGAAGTACATTTTTCAAACCTTGCTTTAAATATGAGATTTAGGTTAACAGTTCACAATCTGAAGATTTGTTTTTGGACCCGAGAGCTCACCATGCAACAGAAAAAGAAAAAGCTGTACCAAACGAGCTGCTCAATAATGGACCAAGAAATTTGAGAAAATCACTAATGTTTTATTCTATTCTAAATTGTGAATATTAACTATGATGAAAAATAGAACAAATTAAATGAATCTTTATATTATACCATATTATCATTCTATATTGCACTATGTTGTGTGGGCGCATAGGGACCTATGAAATCTGTATTATAGTGGTGTGCCCAAAAATTGGTTGGGTTGGAAACCGTGTTTACCTCAAAGGCTATAAAGCAACTTGTCCCTAGAAATTAGACTAAAAACAGTATTTTAAAATACAGTCAATAACAAAGAACAGACTCAAAAAGGGGGTTTGAGATTGGAATTTAGAAAACCTTGAGGGCTTATTAGAACTATTAAAGGCACCTTGCAGAAATCAGTAAATTAGAGACGCACTCTAACAATTAATTGTATAGAAATAATTTGCCGTGAAAGTCATTAAATGGATCTGGCTCGACCCCCAAATTGAAGGGTTTAAATACAGCTTTTTGGCTTACAAATTACAGTAACTGCAATGTCAGTATCATATGATCATTGCTCCAACAATTCACACTTTCACATTTTAAAATGTCACATAGCCCTATCATCTTAGTACTACCACCAGACCTGCCAACTCACACAGTCCCACCGTGTGACACACGATATTGACTCCCCTCACACGGTCACCGGGTGAGGAACCAATATCATAGGTTGGCTGGGAAAACCACTGTATACAGTGATGGACCTGATGTCCCATAGGTGTACATCCTTCTGTTTTAATGATAGACAAAAGCACTTATAAGATTGTACTACTGAAAATAGCAATTAATCTTCTGCAAGTCTTTACATAATTACATTTGTTATATCACATAACAGCCAAGCTGACTTTTCAAATCTCACAACATTCTCCGTGATCATCAGGGATCAAAAATGGCAGAGACAATGAATCCACAGCAACAGATATATCCGAGTGTCATTGGATACTGGCCAATCTGAAGTGATCACACTCCATAACCTATAAGTGACCTGTCATATAATCATGAAATTCTCTTACATAGACTGAAGGAATTAGTCAGCGTCACCATATCAGCTCACTTTGGCCTCAATCCTTCATAACAGAATTAAGCTCAACATTAAAATAGGTATCACACACTGCATCATCAAAGAAATCACATTGTAGTCCCCCAGGGAACTTCCTGCTTTCTAACTTTTTATATGTGCTCAATAGAAGAAGTCATCTCCGATTACAGCAGATTACTGCAAATGAACACAGAGGACACGCAGATCCACATAGGACTAAAAAAGACTCACGAGTTCTGAACCAAGAAGAACGGGGAATTTTGCGAATGGCGTACCATCAACTTCGAGTTGGTGGTAAAATGCAAATATTTTGCGACCACATTTTGAATTGCAAAAATTGCAGTTTTGACTTGGTACATGCCAAAAATAATTTTTGTGTTTGTAAACGGTGCACTGTTGTGAATCAGGCTGTTTGTAAACACAAAAAAGTTTTGTACATCTGTCTATTAGTCTCAATTGATTCAAAACAGAAACCACATGTGAAACCACAACATCCAGGAAACATCTCTCCACTGCCTGCAGAGCTGGGCATTTCTCCCACTCAAGTAAAAGAATGAAGACTCCGGGAATGTAGCTTCATCAAGACCACCTATTCAATCCCCAAATGATCACTGCAGTGAAGAACATCAACCTCTATCAAGATGCTTGGAGTATCAAAGTTTAAGACGGATGAAAAAAAGCCCTACATTCTCAGTTATTCAACCAGTGTAAATACAGCTCCAAAAGAAAAATACATTGATGGAGGCAATTTTGTACTTATAAGTTCCAAATACGTCAGACAAATTCAAGAGAATTTTTTTCATTTTGTTAAACTTCAAAATAAAGTTTATCGAAGAAACATCTCAAAAATAAGCAATCGAAATGTATTACAAATAATAAAGAGTTAAAGAATGTAATACATTTTATAGTATCAAAACAAATTGGTATATAATGGTAGGTGAGTTGTAAGCAAACTTGAGAAGATAAGTCAGAAAAAAGAAATGTAAAAAAGAAAATGGAAAAGAAAATAAGAATTATAAAAAGGAGCAAAAAAGTAACTTTAAAGAAGGTGGCAAGTAAGGAATTAAGTGATAAATAAGCAAATAACTAATGAAATCATCATAAAAATTGTTATTGTACAATATCTAATGTTATTGTTATTACAATGAATGTATATCCGCTACACATATACTTTTCTCCAATTGTTATCAGTGTCTAAATTATAAATGACTTCAGTTTATCGTTCAAAACTTGATATAACAAAAATAAATCTCAAATACCAGAATGGTGTGTTCTTTTAACCTCAGCAAACACACATTTTGCAGTTATTCAGGTGTATATAGCTTTACCTTTGCCAATCCCTCGTTACAACCAAAATACTCAAATGCCTGTCTGCGACCTAGCCACAAGACTGCATATTCTGTCAATGACATTATAGCGGGACTTCTCTTTTTGTTCAGATCCTGCGCTGCTCTGCCTCACTGTGCTTCTCTTGCACAGTGATATGTTCCTTGGTCATCGGCTGTCATCTGCCTCAGCTGCAAATACACCTGGTTTTTGGAAGTGTCTCTCGTGACAGAGCATCGACTCTGTAAGGATTGGGGGTACCGTGGAGTACCATCATGCCAAATCCCCCCCATCCACTGCAGCCCTTTCCCCGGAGGCTGTCGGACCCACTGAATGGTGCTGGAGGTGATGGAGGCTCCAGAGACCGCACAGGTCAGCTCCAAAGACTGCGAGGGCTTCAGAAGTCCTTCCCCAGACTGCACCAGTGTAAGCTGGGAGAAGACACCTACAGGGAAGGAAAGATATTAATGGTATTACTGCAATATAACAATATCAGTACCGGCCCCAAAGTGCGACCTGTGAGAGAAGCCTTACATGTGGGCACAGCCAGAAGAAAGCACAATACACACAGAGAGATCATGTCTGTTCGGTCAGAGTCGCTGCTCAGCCCTGTCCTTCTGCCTCGGCCTTTAACTAATTATAAACAGGAAGAGGAGCAAAGATTTGCATACAGGGCCCGCCTTAGATATAAATAGGGGTGGATAACACTGGCTAACACAGTTTGCTGTAGTTTAGAAATTAAAGATCTTGTCGTTATTATTCTTTGGTTGTGCTTTTTTTAAGCCCTATTCATGTGCTCCCATGGCTCTTTTCATAGCACTCGGCAAGGACATTATAGGATTAGATTTTGACTTAGTTTATTTTGATTTTAATTTAAATCTATGGTCTTCAGAAAACACAATGTGTGACGTTTGTCAAGTTCTCCTCTGTAGTTAATTCACCATATTGGTTTAAACGACAACGTAGCCTGGCAAGAATTGAACAATGCCTAATAAATAACACGAGGTCTAGCCCTATAAATCCAAGTCTTCGTAGCATGCAGAGCCCTGCATATGAACTGCTTTACATCACATTAAGGCTCTGGCACTTCCTGCGAAAAGCTATTGCACACTAATAACAGCTGCACAGAACACATACGGCTGTTACTTCAAATGAGTATTAAAAGCTACACCCCAAATACTGACAAAACATAATACATGATGTTCTATTATCCCACTACAAACCGACTAACTCAATCCGGCGCAGCCCCTACTGCATGAACCTCTACTGACGCCTTCCATCTCATCATAGCAGCTACATGCCGACCAGGTCTCTGCGCTGTGATTACACGTTACTTCTCTCTCGGCAGAAAGTCTCGTAATTTCTGCTGCCGCGTGTCTGTAATTCCACCTTCTCAACTACCAAACTGCTCCTGGCTGAGGGGGAACACAAGGACCGTGCCAGGGTAGGGCTGGGCCAGAAAATAGGTCCAGGAAATAAAATGAGAGTGCCCCATTAGTGAATTAAAAAGCTATAAAAAAGTGACCCGCATTTCCAAATTGGGGCACTTTTGTACTTGCAAAAACATGAACAGTTCAATTGGTACTCTGCAAGGTTTGGAAACTTGTATGGATATGAACTTGCTGCAGGCAATGTTTTTTTTTAATATTAGGGAAAACAACTGACCCTAAAACAGCCCTACAAACAGCAAAAAGCAATAACTCTTCACTGATCTGTCAGACCGGGCATGCTGGACATTGCCTGGTAGCAGTGGCGTAGCCAGGGTGCCATGGAAGCAAGCATGGAAATGGTGGTTAAAGACAGCTGTAACTAGGGGTTCAGTGGGACCCTAATATCTCTGGGTCTTGCATATCTTGTAGCTATGCCCATGGCCAGCCTGGTAATGTCTCTCAGTACGTGGTGCCTGCTGTAACAATCCATGTGTAACATGTATGTTATAGTTTTGAACACCGAGATAGAGCGATAGCTTAGTATGTTCATGCTCTTGTGGCAGTTGTACCCAGTTTCAGCTTTAGACTATTTTAAATACTCAGTTGCACAAGACGTGACAATGCACAAATGTGAACACGATACACTTATGTTTGCTAAAGCAGGTGTTTTGTAGAGCACTGCAATATGGCCTTTTGACTACTTGGAAGCACTAACGTTCCACCTTAAGGTCAGCATTTCATGACATTAACCCCAGAGAAAGAGCTTTTAGCACGTACCAAATTGTTGTGATACTATTCATATTACATACATTGTGAGGGTTTCAATACCAAAGTTAAAAAATCTATGTATTTACTTAGTTTTTTACCCCTATGAAATGTCAGCACGTTAGACTTGCCAAGAGTTTTCAGGGTAAAACTCTATGGAAGTTGTCTTCATCACACCCATTAATTACAAAGGGCGATAAAGGTTGTACCGATTGTAATTGTAATACCTACCCATACAAGTATTTGTGCAGGGATCATTACGCAAGGCACTAGTAATAAAGGCTTCGGAATGGTCTCTCCTCAATTTTTATTACATACTTCGATAATTTGATTTAATGACTTTCGTGATAGCTGTACTTTTATAAATATTGCCCTTATTCGCACAAGGAAATAGGTCGGTATAGTTTCTCTGGAGGGCTGTAAGTAGATTCCCAGAGCAGCAAAAGTAGCAGCCAATAATGTTTTTTGGAGGATGGATTATTAGTAGGGATAAGTATGATCCTACCATTAGCAATAAGGCCACCGGCCCAACAAAAGGTCCAGTCAAGGTCTCAATACAGTTGCCCCTGGAGCAACTCTTGGTAGCTGGCAGTGAGAAGGCAGGCTTAACTTAGATGACAGGTATGTTAAGCATTTAAATACACCACTACAGTAAATAAGTAAGATACAACACTCACAAAAAAACCCACATCAATTTATAAAAATAAGAAGTATTTTTATCTTTAAAATGAAATAAACATGACAAAAATACATTTAGGGAACCATAGATATAAATTTTTAAAGGTTAAATCAAAAAGATGTGCTTTCTAGTGCTTAAACGCCAATAGCACCAACCCGGGACATCTGGTCGTGCAAGACCCAACAGCATGAAAGCTTCCTCCAAAATGTGGCATATTCTTGTCCCACAAAGCAATGCACTTTTAAAATTCAAGATGGTGGATTCCTTTCCAGCAGAGTAATATTTGGCTAAACCAACCTATTGGTGTGGCTCTTTTCCATTAACACCACCCCTCCAGAACCCCTGCAAATTCCTTTCCTTGGCCTGTCATCTGGCTGGTGGTACAGGGAGAGGGGGTAGGCCTAGCTGGCCTTCCTTTCTGTCCTGTTCTCTTTGAAGCCCAGTTTAATTTACCTAGCCCCTTTCTAGTCTGTGCTCTGCATCTGTTGAGCTTCCCCGGTACATAACCTCTGCTCTATGCAGAACACTTATCACCTCATCAAAGCAGCCTGCCTAAGCCTGTTAAGGCTGACCAATCAGGAGAGTCTGTTAGAAGGCTGAACTTTGACTCGCAGAAAAGAAAGACCTATAACTTATTTTCTGCAATAGCTATAGTAACTTCAACAGTGGCAAATTGTTGGATTTATCATTATCAATCTTTTGAGTCCTTGAATGAAATTACTAGCTGGTGGAACTGTGATCAGGTATATGATCCAGATAAGCTGCACTGAACTGTTTCCTTTGGAAGGTGGCAGGGGCATTTGTAAGCCAAATAGCATTACTTTAAATTTGCAATGTCCCTCCGGTGTAGAGAATGCTGACCTCTGCTTTGCTCCTTCACTGACGGCAATCTGCCAGTAGCCTGAGGTCAAATCAAATGTACTCAGGTACTTAGCAGTCCCTAACTTATCAGTTCTAGGTATAGGGTAAGCATCAGTCTTTGTGACTACATTCAGTCCTCCGTAGTCCACACAGAATATCAACTCTTTCTTTTCCTCTGCGGATTAGGTTTGTGTACTAGCACCACTGGACGGCCCATGGACTGTCGGAGGGCTCAATTACCCCCAATTACAACATCTTAGCTACCTCACCTTTGATGCTGGCTCTGACCTGGTCAGACAACCGTACAACCTGTTTTTGACAGGTAGGCTGTCAACAGTGTCAATGTCATGGACACACCAAGTGGTTAGTCCAGGGGTCAGGGAGTACAGCCCAGGAAACTGATCTAACACTTGTTTACAGTCTGTTTGCTGCTGGGCTGTCAGCTTGGGAGAGACTACAACTCCCTCCACTGAACATCTTGCACATTGTGGGAGAGGAGGTCTGGCAGTGGCTCAGTTTTCTCTTCTCCTTCATCTATGACCTCAGCATGGTCATGTCTGCCCTGTCTTGGAGGGGTTTCAACCTATTGACATGCAGGGCTGTGAGGGTTCCTGGGGTGTTAAAGTCTACCAAATAGGTAACTTCACCCTTTCCCTCTAGGATTGGATAGGGCCCAGTCCACTTATCCTGGATGGCCCTAGGAGCCACAGGCCCCAACACCCACACCAATGGTCCTGGTTTGCACTGAGACATAGTAGTCTTCTGGTCATACCAGAGCGCTTGGCTGGCCTCCAGGTTCCTGCTTGCTTTGTACATGTACTCTGCTAAGCAAGATCTCAGACCTAGTACATAGTCCAAAACATTGTCCTTGACTTCCATGAGAGGCTTTTTCACCAAGTACAATGTACCTCTTACAGGGTGCACAAACAGCAATTCAAAGGGGCTAAACCAACCCCTTTTTGTGGGACCTCCCTGTATGCAAATAGTAGGCATGGTAGGAGAATATCCCTTCTCCTTCTGAGTTGTCAGACAAATCATTGATCATGCCCTTCAGGGGCTTATTGAACATCTCCACCAGACCATCAGTTTGGGTATGATATAGGGTGGTAAACTTATAGGTGACACCACATTCTTCCCACATCACCTTCAGATAACTGGACATGGAATGTGTGTCCCTATCGGAAACAACCTCCTTTAGGAAACCCACTTTAGTGAACACATCAAGTAGGGTCCTTACCACTGAATGAGAAGTGACTGTCCTGAGGGGACTTGCTTAATTGTATATTGTGGCATGGTGCAAGATATACCTGTTCCCTGATGCAGTTGGTGGATCTAGGGGACCAATAAAAGTCTATCCCCACCCTCTCAAAGGGAGTCCCAACCCATGGTAGTCATATCAAGAGATCCTTGGGTTTGCCCCCTGTCTTGCCACTGGCTTGACAGGTTGCACAGGAGCTATAGAATGCCTTTACTTTAGCAGACATGTTAGGTCAATAGAAATGGTTAACTAATCGGTTCTAAATCTTATGCTGACCCAAATCACCTGCCAAGGTGATGTTATGACTTAGGGTGAGGAGGAAATCCCTGTAATTTTGGGGGACCACCTGCTTTCTGGTGGCTTCCTCTTTGAGTTCTCTGGCCTCAGTATATAGAAATCCATCCTCCCAATAGACTCTGTGGAATCCACTGACACCACCCTTCTCTTGCCTAGAGGTGGTTTACCTTGGGCCCTCAAGAGTGGGACACTCTCTTCGTCCCTGACAAAACTCCTTTCTGGTGGGTTCACCAGCTCCTTTGAATTCTGCCAAGTCAGACAGATCTGAAAGGGGTGGAATTCCACCCTCAGAGGTCAGATACTCCCACTCAGGGTTTAATTTCCTACTGCACCTCTGGGGTCCATGGGCTGGCTCACCAGACCCAGTGTCCTTTCTCTTGTCATTGGAAGCTTGGCCCATTATTTCAGAGTCCAAGTGTTCAGCCTTTCCCTGCTGAACAGCCTGTGACCTGGTCAAAGCACATACTCACTCAGATAGATCCAGCATCCTTGTGTTGATAGAGGTAAAAACGTTGTCAATGTATGCCGTGATATGTGTGCGCATAACAACAAACTCACATTACTATTGTTGATTCCACGTGATGTGACCTTCTCATCAACCCAGAGTCAGAAATATGTCATCAGGAAAGCCCTGTGACCTAGGCCTGAAGTAACTGATTGACATCTCGGGGGGGGGTTGACAGGAAGCCCATAGACAATCTCTTGAACATGAAAAACCCAGATCGATCACTCAGATAGCCATCAACACCACAAAATTGATAGGAGATTGTCCCCCAATAAAACATATTTGGCCGGAGGGGCATGCATCCCCAAAACACCATAAACGTTAGCTGCCACATGAAGATAGGAACACTCAGCTAATCAGAGAGCAACACATACACAATATGCAGTGATCATGCGCTCCTCATGCTGGACATCTGGACATGTTAACTACTGGCCCACATTTTGTCCACACAACGTTGCGACCCACCTGAGCAGCTTATCTAATGGTCAGATTTACAACACTGTGACTAGGCCCAGTTAACTTTCTGCAAAGAATGTATGGGATTGTTTTCTAACCCTCCAGGAATTGTATACAAGAAAGCTCAGAAATCTGTAACTTTGAGAGACAGTCATCAGACCCCCACTCTGTACTGCCCTCTCCCGGCCGCTGCATTTAAGTACACCAACTGTTCCTGTTTTGCCAAACGCCTCATGTCTTTAATTTCTTTAAGGAAACATTTTGGTGAGCTAGACAGGAGAGATTGTTTTTTCAAACCCGACCGCAGCTGAAGGATGAGAACTCTACCCATATGGATTCACATCTGTGCAACAAAAAGAGGTGAGCAGATGCCTCAATTGATTGGAAGTTCTGTTGAATTTGTGTGGCATAGGTCCATCCTGAAGCCGCCGTCAGTGGGTAAGAGACTTCATCTGATCCTTAGTCCCAACATTTGGTATATGGCAAACTAGGATAGAGTGTAAAAATGTAACATGAGCGCCCTGCCACTGACATAAATCTAACATTTGTGTCCGAACTGATTAATCGCAACACGACCTATGAGGCGATCCCACTGAGGTCACTTTTTTACAATAGTCAACACACAGATAGGGGAGGTGAATGTGTTATTTAGTCTCTTGGACTGCTGAGTGTGCCACAGATAATACACTTGATCCCTGAGTGTGATATAGGGACGGGTCCTCACTGATTGAACTGCTGGGCGTGGCACAGAGTGTACACATATGCCCTGGGTGTGTGATTAAGGGCCAACACTTTAATCTTATTTTTTTGGATAAAAAAGTTTCCAAGCACTACTGGTCTCTTAAACAATGGTGGTGTCTCAAAGAAGTGATAGATATTATTTGCTTGGACCACTGGACATGAAAACAGATGGTATGCTAGGCCCCTAGGTTTGAAACAGGGTGCAGTCTGAACATTAGGGATCTTGGAGATTAGGTGCAGCTTGAGCTTGGCCAAGGAAGGCCTGTAGTTGTCGAGTTGTTCCTTCTTCTCGGCGTAAATTGTTGCTATATTTGACCTCAAGCCGATATTTGCAGACTATCAGTCCCGTATACCACCCAGCGACTCCCACTCGACATCGAGCAGCATGCACTAGGAGCGGACTAAGATTTTTTGGGACAAAGTCGTCATTTTTTTCGGACACTTTTTTCTCTCTCTTCTCTTTTATTTCCATTGTGTCTTTCTATTGATGCATTATTGATGTTGTGGTTCTGATAAACTACTGCAATTATATTTTATGTTGAAATGCTATGTCTTGTTAAATGTATAATGTGCGCATTAAGAAGTCGTTACATTTTTCTCACAAATAATTATTCTAAATCTGTTATTCCACTGCTAAAAACAGATTATAATGTTTTGAACTAACCATTGCACTTTCTTTCATTTTGTGACCCTTCTTATGCATTGTTTTATGTGTTGTGAAGAGTCTGTTTGATGCATCTCTGTCTGAAGTTGAGCTCAAAGCTAGTAGTTATTGCCAACATCATTCCGTGTACACAGTTCCCCATTATCAGTGTAGGATTTAGAATTATTTAAAGCTCAAGAGAGTTGCAACTATACCAGTCCCTTACGAAAGGTCCCCAACCCATCATGGAGTTGCTGTTAGGCCACATGCAAACTAAATCATGAAAGTTGGCAAAAAATATAGATAAATTCTGCTATGAATGGCATGCACATTTAATGCACATGCTTTCTCCTGGCCAAAGGGGGGGAACGTTCAAAACCAACATCCTAGAACATATGAGGGCACACCTTCAGACCAAATTTGTAGGGCAAAAGAAAGCTAAAAGAGAAGCACTGTAAGAACTATGGGCCATCTTCGAGGTGGGCCAGACCTGTCACCACCCAGAACTCACAACCAAGGCTTCCATACCTCCCCCGCCAGTAATAGGTATGGAGGTGCTCTCTCTGATGCCTGCCATCTCAGCCACTCGTTCACTAGGTTACACCAATCTGCAAGTCCTCCAGGCAGTGAACCACTGGGTCCAGGGCTGGGGAACCACCAAGCCGGCAGGCACAGATGGTTCCAGGCCCATCCCAGGTCGGCGCTAGGATTCCCCCACATTCAACCCCCAGTCTGCATTGTTCAGTCATTCGAACCCCAGCAGCATAGGAAGCACATACACCAACCCTTCTGAAAGAGCACTCTCAGGTGACTGGGAGGTTCATAGTGGTCCTGGACAGTGACACCTCTAGCAGTAGTGAGGAATATAGCTCTGGGCCCTCAGGACCTAACAGTGAGGGAGAGTGCCAGATTGGTCCCATCAACCAAAGGGGAAAATTGTGAACCTATGCCAGATACCACCAAAACACCTAACGACACACACCCCACTGTCCAAACCAGGCTCTTCTAAAGGAGGACCCCATGGTCACATTAATGGTAAACAACACACCTTACAACTTTCTGCTAGACACAGGGGCGACAGAGTCATGCCTAGGAGAAGGAAAAGTGCTCTTATCAAAAAGCACTGCCATCATACCATGGGTCCGGGTATGGTGGCTAGGGTCCCCTCCGCGGAACCCCTCAAGATGGAGATATGGGACAGTAGGATGAGGGAAAAGTTACTGTATTTTCCTGCATCCCGACTAATATATAAGGGCGGGACCTAATGATTAAGCTAAAAATGTCTATCCATTTTACCGAGAACAGGATGGCAGCCTGCACTTCCCCTGGAATTCAGTTTCTAGAGCACCAAACAGAAGGACTCCCACATGACATGGGCACCAGCCAGGGTGGTCCCAGCCAATCAAACCCCTTATGGGGAAATCTTCCTGGAGTATACAGAAAGCATCTTCAAGCTATGGGAATTAACTCAGCAATGGGCCAGTCTCCCATGCCACCTCCTAGTAGTGAACGCCAAAAGAATAACCAATAAGATGTGGAAGGAACGAGAGACTCAAGGCCATGACATGCACATGCCTACTGAGTCCCCCGGGGTTAGGAGGACAGCTAGCATAGGGACGATGGCGGTAGCAGAAAGACCGCATGGATACCCGGGGATACCAAATCCAGCCTGTGTCGCCACTCTGGTACCTCCACAAGCAGGGAAGTGGCACAGACAAAGTGGCCAGACACTATGTGGGGCACTCTCTGAGCCCAAAGCCCCCTATCTACTGCCAAATGTGGTACCCAAGCGAGTGACCGTTATGGGAGACTTGGCACTCCCGGCACATAAAACAACACCCCAAGGAGGTTCCCGCACTGACCATATGGGGAGTGCCCTGGAGAATGAGATGGGCAGGCCACCACCCATGCCGCCCATGCAGCGGCCCACTTGGAAAGGGGAAGAATAGGAGCAATCCCAGAGAGGCACTGCTAAGCTGCTCTAACATAAGTTAAAAAAGAGTGCCCTTGAGGGAGTTGTGTTGACAGCAAGTGTGCAAATGGCACCGGTCTTGAAGGGTGCTCCGCCTCAGAACTCCAGAGGGTTTCCACCAAGTCCTAGCAACTGAGGTCAGGGAGGTTGGCTGCGGCCAGACCTCACTAGTGCCACAGAATGGGCCATATGGATGACCAATGCTGCCTAAAGGTCTATCATGAGCAAAGAGCGATAATCCTTGGCCTATCCCCGCAAAATCCCCATTCACAGAACCAAGCCCAGGTCTACCCAAATACATCCTACATTCAGCCACAGGCAAAAGCAGCAGCAGACAAGGAACCCAGCCCTCAAGGACAGGGGCCACTGCCATGGCAGAGAGTGGCATCTGTCTAGGAAAGCAGTATCTGTACACAATCACAAAATCCAAGTATGCAGTTGGTTGGAAATCCCCAATAATTTTGCATTCACATAATACCCACTTCAAAACTCATCTAAAAAAATGAAGACTAGTGACAACATTAGGAGAAAACTCATGCCTTTACTTGCGTTCAAGAAAAGCTCAAAGGTGCTGTACATTTTGTTGATTGGAAATTTACCCTACAGTCAACCATTCTGGTGCCCATAGGAGCCTAGGCCCCACTCTGCTGTTAGTCCTCTGGGGTGAGGTTGACTGACCATGCCCCAGGGGAGGGAAGTCTGATGAGGGGGAAGGGTGCCCCCCCAACCATCGCTAAAAACAGGCATCCAGGTCCCCGCATACAAGCCCTTGCCAAAGGGCTACAAGTCGAAAGGACCCCATTCTGCAACACCAGGCTTCCAGCTAATGAAGGCCCCCTTTCAGTTCCAAAATAAAGCGATGTTCCAGTGCCAGGAGCTATGTTTCTCTATGCATTTAGGATACTAAAGTCCCATTAAAACTTAAAAGTCAAATCAAATCCCACAGGTTACCTAGCAACAACATGGCACCAAGTCAGTAGGGAAATTCACCAGAGCAATAATCCATCTAACTTTATTAACCATATTGGGCAAATCTCAACGGGTCCTGGCCACACATCTGACTCCCACCATAAGCAAATTATCTGCCCCTTCCTCTCCCCAAAAGGTTTCAAAATATCCAAAGGCTGCTTGTCAGGTCATCTCCCTCCAAACCAACAAGAGGAGGATGTCGTTGAGTAGTCCTTGGACCCAGCCAGGGCAGCAGACCCCAAAAAATCCTGGATCCAAGGGAGAGGGGCTGCAGGGATGGAAAGAGATTCTGTAAATGATCACCTCACCCCCATGCGAGATGCAGGGACATGCTCACTGCTGTCTCCAGCCTGCTGATTTGATCACATAGAGCCTCACACACAGTCTGAGGATGCATTAGGCCCGATTTCAGTTATTGTTTCATCGAAGGTCACACGGGAGCCACAGAGTACCTCTCCAACCCTCTCCAGCATACCTCAATAAAAATAGCATCACATGAAGATCTAAGAAGGCACCCACTGAGCTGCAAAAAGTAGCCCTAAAAAAAGCTTCCAGAGAAAGGGCGTAGCCAAGACACCTGACTCCGTTAGGGAGAACCTCATTGCATGCCACATCAAGAAACTAGAGAGGCATACACGTGTCCACAGAACATGTTGCCATCACCAGCAACACCCAAATTGCAACACCCCCCTTCCTTTCACATCACACCATTCATGTGTAGGTTAAAAGGTTTCAACCACATCAGTAAAGCACACACACACACGTTAGGGAAAAATAGTTAGGAAAAAAAGAATAATCCGACACAGGAGCTCACATTCCCAAAACACCATAAAAGTTAGATGGCACATGAAGTTAGGAGCACTCAGCCAATCAGAAAACAATACATACACAACATGAAGTGATCAAGCGCTCCTCATGCCGGACATATGGACATGTTAGCTACTAGCCAGCATTTTGTCCATGTAAGGTCGAGACTCACATGAACACTTTATCAGATGGTCAGATGTCGATGCTGTGACAAGGCAGGATTCCTCTCTGCAAAGACTGTATAGAATTGTTTTTTAACTCTTAAAGAATTGTACATAACTGTGCTCAGAACTCTGTAACTCTGAGAGACAGTCATCAGACCCCGACTCTGCACTGTGCTCTCCCGGCCACTACATTTATTGAAACTAACTGTTCCTGTTTTGCCAAACGCCTATTGTCTTTCATTTCTTTAAGGTAAATTCACATTCGAGCAACACTTGCATGGACCATTTGCTCCACGCCTGACCAGTCATATGCTTCAAGGTTCATTCCTCAGTAGGCAGTCCACCTGGAGTCCAGGAGATACAACTACCTGTTTAATGTCTGTCACACCTCTCCATTCCAAATCCACTATTGCCCTTGGATGGAGTTTGGCTCTGCTGTCTGCATAGGTTACCTGACGGTAAACACCAGGTACGATCTACTCTGGAGAGATTAGCTTCTCTGTGACCATAGTCACACTGTCTCCTGTATTTTTCAGAGTCTCAACTTCAGCTCCATTAATTTTAGGCCTCTGCCTCCACCTTCCCATGCTGGGAGGCAAGGTGGTCAGGGTTGCAATTTCCACCCAAGGGCACTAAGATTGCCTCAGTTTACCCCTTTCCCATCTCTGGGACTATCTCCACCCTACTCCTACACTAGCATACCCTGTGGACTGCCCAGCAGTGGGGGAGGTCTTTGTGCAGACAGCATCTCTTCTCTTGTGTCCTGGCTGATAACAGTCAAAACACTGACCTGCCTTCATCAGGCCACAGAACATTCCTGCCTCTGTAGGATCACAATTCTTCCCCGGATATCCCTGCCTCTTGAAAGTTGCTTGGCTCAAGTTCCCTCCCTCCTCTGCAAGTTTTTGGTGGGCCTTGTGAAGACCCTTTCTGTTTTTGACCTTATTTTCCCTGGGTTTTCCCCTGGGAGGGGACATGTCCTCCTTTAACTTGGTCACCTCCCTGGTGTTGATTAGAAACCTGGGTTCTCACCCATTTATTAGCTGTCTCCCCCAGTTCCCTGGGACCAGAAAACTTTGACTCCACTAAGCACTGGTGTAACTTCCCTTGTATACAATGAGTCAGGATGTGTTCTTTAAGAAATACATTATACAGCCCCTCATAAGTGCTGACTTGATTAGCTTTAATCCATCCCTCTAGCTCCTTCACTGAGATATCTACAAAGTCAAAACAGGACTTTGTGCTCACCTTCTGGATGTCCCTGAACTTCACCCTGTACTGTTGTGGGGTAAGACCAAATTCCTTGACTAATCATTGCTTCATGTTGGAGTAAGATTTTCTCTCATCCCCCTGGAGGGTCAAGAGCCTATCCCTCCGAGCTACTGGGATCTGTTTCTACAAACGTGAACCCCAATAGTTAGAGTGGACCTTTCTCAAATCAAGGGCCCTTTCAAATGCAGTCAACCATTGTCAACATTATCCCCCTCGGTGTACATGGCAACTATTCCCATGGGAAGTCTGGGATTAAACCCACCACCTCTGAGCATCTCAGCATTTTCTTCATTGTCTCTGCCACCATTTCCTTTTAATTTTGCCACCTCCCACTGCTCTCTAGCTAGTGCTAACCTCTTCTTTTTCAGGGATATGGAAGCCAACTGAACCTAAGGTCTTGCCTTCTGGTGGCCTATCTGGGTCCTCTGTGGAGGAGTATCTCCTCCTCCCATTATCCCCATTATCGGGAAGTGTGAACCTAGCACCAGAAGAAATAGATGATGTGTCATCATCCACCTCCAGGAGGTGACTGGAGGGGTCGCCCTCCCCTCCCTTCTCTGCAGCTGTCTGTGTCCAGGCCTTAAGGGACTTAGTTGACTCTGTCTTCCTGATCTTGTTGCTATTAGATAGCCCCCTGGATGTACACTAAACCCTAAACTCAGCCACTTTAAGTTTGTTCAGTTTAGCCAGATCCAGCTCCATTGTATCCCTAGTTTTGGGTCACAGAAATTTTAGAATCAGAAATAGAACAAATTTAGAAAAATCTAAAGAATAGATTAAAATAAGTTTTAGTCAAAGTTTCAAAATTCAAAATCAAATGTTTTGTTCTAAGTCAATTTAGCATATTTTTACAGATCTTAATGTACTTCACTTTATGGTGTAATTCAAACACAAGTACGTTTCCGCATTGTTGAAAAACAAATATATTGGAGGACGGATTATTAGTAGACATGAGTATGCACCTACCACTAGCAATAAGGCCACCATCCTAACATAAGGTCCATTCAAGGTCTCAATACGTTAGCCCCTAGCTCAACCCTTGGCAGTTGTCTGTGAACAGGCAGGCTAAACTTAGGAGACTGGTATGTAAAGCATTTCAAAACATCAATAATGTAAATATGTAATAAGGCTTTAGGTGGTCTACTTTTTACCTCTGTAAACCAACATGTGGTTGCCTATACCCCTGCACAGTATGCCTAGTTTTGCACACTACATAGGGGGCCAGCCTCCTAGGCCCGGAGGTGAGGATTATTCTTCTCTTTCTTTAACGATAACTTTAGAGCAGCAGTCAATGAGAGCAAATTAAAGCTTTAAACTACATTTTCAACTATCCATGATAACCTTACCCATTGATCCACCAATCAGAAGCTATATGTTCTTATTTAATCCCCTTTGACCAATGTACTTCATCTTTCTTTGCGAACACAGAACAACTTCAACAGTGCATTAACAACTGTCAGCAACGTGGATAGCAGGAATCAATTATAACTTCACACCAATGGACAAACCCAAACTCCACACTTCAAGATGTAACAGCTACATCGATCCTTTCAATTCATCTTTCACTCATGCAATTCCCAATGTTTTCTACATTGGTTTATCATCAGAACCTGCTGATAAGAAAAACAATCATAACACCATATCTCTCCAGAAATTAAATAGAAAGCATAGGGTGGGTTAATAATATACAACACAATTTAAGATAGACAATACTGATGGTAAGCAATACCCACAACAGTCGTCAAAATACATACTAACAACAGAACTTCAGATGGGATAATCCTCGCCTCTGTGTGCTTAATAGAATTGAAAATTATTGCATCAATAACTAGAAAATGTTTTATCCTCTATCAGGACTGGAGGCTTCAGATTATGCTACTTTAAAGCTGTGCCACCACCAGCAAAGCTACATTCGCAATTGGTTTGTGATAAAACACCTAAAAAATGAATCAGAAGACCAATCCGCCACTGCCATAAAGTCCTCTAGCCTACAGCTCATGGAAAAAGCTTTAGACACCATGGCGCCCCAGACTGAATATGCCCCAAAAGTGGTCACATTGATTTCTGCTTCACCCAACAACCATGTGACCCAACAAGCCAATGTTGCTAAAGTTACTGGGTGAAAAGGCTTCTGTAAAGAAATAAGCAATTGCTCTCACAATCCTTGCGCAATTTGTGGGCATATACTCCATAAGCTCTAAGACACCTTACAAGACATCATTTTTGATTATCCGGAAAAGCTGGATAAGCCTCACAATGTGAAATTATTTTAGTTTGTATATATATACACATATATATAATATGTGTGTGTGTATGTATAAAGTAAAAATTTACCTGTTGGTGTAGAAGGTGGATGCCCTTCATTTTGAAGTGTCCATATACTACCCAAAGATTTAACTGTTTAGGATTTAATACAAGATGGGAACCTCCGCCTTTTTGAGGTATTAGGAAAATAGTTTTTAAGATGTCTGAGGCATGAGGTAGAGAGGGGGCTATCGCCTCTTCGGTGAGTAAGGATTGGATGTCGGCATTGATAAGAAGACACTCTGACTGAGAAAAAAGAGAGGAGGAGGAATGTTTACCTGAGAAGGAGAAAACTACAGTTTGAACCCCTGCACCATGTCCAGAATCCAAGAGGTCCTGGGAAATCATCTACCTGCCCCTGCTCCCCCAAAGTAACCTCTGAATATGAAATTCTTGTTACCTGAATAGGAATTGTCCCCTGATGTGGGTCCACCACTGTATGTCCTCTGCCACCTCCATTGAGGGATGGACAGAGGGTATTCGATCTAGAGTAGGACATTGTACATCTGCCTCAGGGAAGATATCCTCTGGGAGAGGTCTTTTGGAAACTTCTGCCTGGCATCAGAACTCTGAAGAGCCTAGCCTTGCAAAAAGGCCACTGTGGAAAACCTGTTTTATATAGGATTGAGCTGTGTCAAATGCTGAGAAGGTGGCTACATACTTGCTCAGATCTTTAACAAACCTGTCCCTGTACATGAGGCCATTCACTGCCAGGCCTGCCTCAGCAGACGCCAGTTCGGACAGTTTAGGGTCCACTCTCATCAATAAGGATCTGCAATGTTCTGCTGACATGGCCCAATTTGCATTGCCCAGAAGACAGACAGCCCAGTGAGCCCGTTGTAGCATGACTTATGGGTCAAGCAGGCTGGAGAGATCCAATCATTTTTCCAGGTAGAGATGAAAGGTGCAAACAATTCCCTTCTTGGTGCCTTTAGCTACGTTTTTCAAAAACGTTGCTAAATTCAGGTCTAGTTCTCAGCTTTCTGTGACCTCTCCAGTGGGTGACAGTCCCAGGCAATCAGAACTCAAGGTGTTATGCACCTGCTTCTCATATCCCTTGTGATGTCACCTGGATTCAAGAGTAAATTCCGATTACAGGCTTTCGCTGGGGCATCATTGGGATGATGTGATTTGCGCTTACGTTTTAAGTCTGGTTGGGATTCAACTTGATTTTGTTCTGAGTCGGAGGACAGAGAAGAAGGAGAAGATGGAGTCTCTGTGACTCAGTCTTTTCTTCTATGGAGGCCAGAAGTACCTGGAGTTGATGAGGCCCCGTATTCATGGTCCAGTTTGATAGAGGAAAGCATCTGCTCCACAGCCACATTCTGAGTCCATACAGCTAGACCCTTATCAGGTTGACCAGTGTCAGTGGTGTTCACCTCAATGGGAGGAGGATTCCTGTAGATCTAGTGCTGAGCTCCCTTCTGCCATACCTAATGAGAGGTTGTTCAAAGGGCCGAAGAGCCCAGATCAAGGCTTTGTTCATGGAGTCTTGCACATGGTTTTCCAGAGCCTGCACCAATCGTTCCTCCACCTAGTGCTCCTATGAGACATCTTCCTTTTCCCCAAAAGCATCATTGACATCAAAATATTGGGCCATAATGGTGCATTACAACAAAAAGAGGTGAAATTCTATCGGAACCAAAGAGGAAGTTAAAGGGGGAAGGGCCCTGGAGGTGAGTACTTGTAGGCAGTGAGTAATGCTCGTGTCAAAAAATGTAAGAGTGGAGGGACTCACCTGTTTCACTCCCTGAAGAGCAGGGCACTGAAGCATTTTTATTGCCCCATCTAGCATTCTGGGGGACAGAACGGCTAATGTGGGCTCTCTCATGGCTCTTAAACTGTCTCTCGAGCCGATTGTGGAATTATAAGAGAAGCACGCACAATGCGCATGCACGGGCTCAGTGTGGAAAGAGGACTGAACATCTTGCCTCCCAGACTCACCAGTGCTGTAATTTTCCTGGCTCTAATTCTCCCTTCTCCTTTTTCACGCTGACACAGCATATGAAGAGGAGGGAGAGAATTTTCTCAATACAGCACCCCGACGGCCGAACAAGATAGAAAACATACAATATTTGGCATCAATAAGAATTATATGGAACACTTATCTGGAGCTGCTGCAGCAGCAAAGAAAGAGGAAAGACATTGGTCACAGGGAACTATATAAGGACAGAAAGCCTCTGATTGGTCCTTCTAATAGGCAAGGCTATCATGGATCAATGGAAACATAGTTTAAAATGTTTGCTTGTTCTCATTTGCTGCTGTAACTTTATCAGTAAAGAAAGAGAAACATAATCCAAAGCCTCTGGTTCTGACATACAATTAATATTAGAACATTTTTGTCCTGAGATTTATCCACAATTGCTGCCACTCCCACTGTGCAGCATTGAATAAACGATTTCCATTTTGCCTGACTCATAAAGGGATGCTGTAGTATTTGTGTAATTCAGTTTCATGCAGGCTATATTGTTAAGTACCTTGAATATCTAGTTTGCTCTTTAAGGTCATCTGTGGCTATGTTTTCCATTGTCAAGGTTCCACTTTAGAAAGTGGTATCCACCAGATTTTTTAGTGTGTTGGGGTCAGTAGAGGTTTGTTAGTTGGGGGCTGAGTCTTACCTGGTTGATTTCCATTGTTCATACGTCAATAAAACTACTTCAACTCCAATCAGCGTAAGTTGCTACTTATTATAGCTGCTTTGTGTATTGTGACGCTCTAGTGTTCCAAATACCTTTTGTAGGCCATGGCTTGTTGTGGGCTTAGTTTCAATAATTGTGCTCATTGAATCTGCCATATAAAAACGCTGGTTACCACTTGGTGCGCAATCGAACAAATGCCTGCTCGCCTACATATTTTAAATTAATGAGGAGTAAGGGAGGTACTCTGTAAAACACGAAACTTCAGCAGTTGCTCTCACGCTTAGCTGTACCAAAAATTGGTATGCATCTCACTGCTCCCCAGGCAGGGCTCCCTTTTAAAACGCAGGCAGGGTTTATCACAGTTTTTAACTTCACAAAATGTTTTCCGGCAGAGGCAAGTATCCTGCACAGAGCAGACTGAAGCATGAGTAAATGGTACAAGAGCGAAAAACTTACTGTTAACGGCTTGGGTGCTCATGGAGGAGTTGTTGCACAGGGAAGTGAGAAGAGCGCATGCACTTATATTCAAGGCAGCTCAGGATTTTTTTGCAGTTAAGCACACAAGTGGCTTGAGCGCCTTCACGGAATTAACTAAGTACACGTCTGATAGAAGTGATACTGTCAGGCTTTTCAAAATATTGCAGCATTTTTATAGTACTTGCCACCAGTATGTGGTGTTATGTATACTGCATAGTGCGGCTGAACATCGAGTAAGAAATCCATTGAAAATAAATTAAATGTTTAGTTTTATGTTACAATTATTGTTTACAGAATTTGTCCCGGCGACCTCTCTTGGGACTTGTTAAATAAATGTTAGTTAGGTGTGTCCCCATTAGATTTAATGTTAAGGCGCACCAATGAATCAGAAAGTATGACAGCTATATATGAGAAATAGGGTATGCCTGAGTCTGTGTATGAGGTTCAAGATCTAAGCTCTTTTTAGGTTTCGCCTGCATGCTCTGCTTGTGAAATGTGAGGTATTTAATATAAATCTCAAATGGGGCTTAGATCCCACTCCCTTGCTTTCCTTGCTTTCATTGGTCCCTGTGCTAATCACTTACTTTTCCCCCATTTCTATTGGCTGTCACACTATTTTCTCCCATTTACCAATGCTTTTTATGTCTCGGCTCTAGACGGCGCGCATGCACTGTCTTGAAAAGAAACATGTTGTATCCAGTTTCTGGGCTTCAGCCCACCCACAGGGTAGCAATTGGCTGACTCCAGCGTCACTCACCCATTGTTTTAAGGGACGAGCCTGCGTTTCATGCGCTCGTGCATGCGTATCGCAGCAAGACGCTTTAGGGTTTAGAAAAGGGCTCGGAGCCCTGTCGACATCACGTCAGTGTTTTTCAGTGGTTCGTGGGCTTGGCTAATAAAATCTGCTTGCTTTCATTAGTGGAAGGCACGGACACGTCATGCCTTTTCCGGTGGTTAGCCCTCCTCGAGCGCAGTGACCAAGTACTGAAAACATGCGCGGCTCGCTGTTTCCCATCCGGCTTGTGGACTACTTTTTCTCTAATTTACTAGCGTGATTTCGCTTGGCAGAAGTCGAGCGCTTTACATAGTTAATTGCACTTTTTCGGGTTACGTACATAAATGCACTTTTGCCGATAGGTGAAAAGTCGGGTTAGGAGTTTACAACCCTATCAGCTCTAACATGAGCAAACGTGAGACCTGTTGCATTGTAAATGCTTGTTTACCATTTGTCCTGGGTGTGCATTTGTCATGCCTTTTGCTTTCTTGAGCCCTCCCGAGCACACTGACCAACTACTGTATAAACACACTGGTCACCATTTATGTCCTCTGTTCAGGAACTACTTTAGATTTCCATCTGGAGCACTTAAGAGGAGTGCTCGTGGCACACTGAGTGTTATCTGGTCACATTTGCGGTGCATTAACATTAAAAAATGGAGAGCGAATGTCAGATGCTGTTTTCTGAGAGCGCCTTTTTTCTTGTCTGACTTCAAAGTGATTGCTTGAATGTTAGTGTGACTGGCGGTCTGGGTGCATGACTGACTAATTTACATTCTTTCAGCAGCCCGGAAATATCCTCCAGCCTTACTTCCAGCCTTACTACGTTTCTAAACTCCTCAATGTTTTCATGAAGTGCCTTGTTGCTGGGTTAACTACTTCTAAGTGATTTCAGTCTCTTTGCGCATTTGAAGATTTCTGTGCATTCAAAGCAGCATAGGTATTGTTATATCAACCCCACCCCAGCAAGTGTTGCTTCCATGGATTTCGACAGAGGCGCGTTGTAAATACTGAAATCTGGAACTGAGGGACTTGGCGAGGTGTGCTAATCCGGAGTGTTTATGGCACTATCTGTTCCTTCACAAAGGAGATATACACATGATACTGTTCAATAGATTCATTACATATTAAGTGGCTTGGGTATGTTTTTTTTCGGTTGCTTTTCTAAACCACAAACTTAGAAACGGTCCAGAGAAAAACCGTCTTGCATATAAATAAACCTCTTAGCCACAAAGGCTCTCTGTCCTCACAGCAAACAGCACCTCTCTTACTCTCCAAATAAGTTACATAATGCCTCTCGTTGTTTGCATTCCCTTCCCTCTTCCTTCGTAGTTTACCTCTCTTCCACCCCCCCATCGCTGTTCTCTGCAGGCAGCTTCTTCCTCTCTACGACACCAAGAAGTTACTTTGCCTATGCTGTTGTGCCCATGGTTCTGCTTTTAATCAGATTGCAATCCTTGTTTGTTTTGTTTTAAACAGGATGCGCAGAGCCAAGGGCAGCTGTGTTGATGAGATGTAGCTGATAAGCTATCTCTGCTGGAGGATCGGTGTGAAGCAGGCTGTTTGCTGAAGAACTGAGGCCACCATGTATAATGCTGTCACGCAGAGCGACAACACAAGCTGACCTCCGCCTTCTTTCTGGATTTGAAAAATGTGAGACAATGCTTCTTAATATTTAATTATTCATTGGGAGATTTAGTTGAGTGCGCAAAAACCTAAAGAGCGCTAGAAAGCTTTCAGAGAAACTACACCTTTGTGATGCATGGCAATTATTTTAGTCAATTAATTTTTTGATGTTAACTACAGTGTTTTGTTTCACAGTTGTTTGTGCTTCCGGGAATTTATGCTACTAAGGTTTGTTGATTTGCACTCAAATTATTTTTCACTGCACCGCGCATCTGCACACATTTTGCGCTTCTTAATGGCTAAGGGTGAGTGGTCATGTAGTGAATAATTTTGTATGGACCACCTCCCTTATCGCTGCTTGCCCCCTCCATCTATCATTACTTCTTTCCTTTGAAATGGATGCTTATTTGGACAACAGATCACATCTGCTTCTAAATGTATTTTCTGATAGGGCACCTTAATGTGTGCAGCACAGCATGACCTGTCGCCTTCCTGCCCTGATGAAATCTCAAAGTGCCGATATTGTGACTTGTACTGATTCCTATTTCTGTAAAAGCACTTTTGCGCACATGCACACTTTTTGTTCTATATGTATAGCGCACACAAATGCACTCAATGCCACTGCACTCCACTCTATGCTGCACCACTCCAATCTATGCAATGCCACTCCGCCCTATGCAACGCCACTCCACACAACACCACTGCGCTCTATGCAACACCACTCCACACAACACCACTCTGCTCTATGCAACAGCACTCTACTCTAATGTCACTCTAGGCAGCGCCACTCTACACAACGCCTCTCGACTCACACAAGGCCACTAAGGTCATGGAGCACCACTCTACGCATTGCAACTGCATGCTATGCAACACCACTCTACGCCACTCCATGCAACTGCACTCTGCTGAACGCAACACCACTCCACTCTACTCAATGCCACTCCATGCAACTGCACTCCACTCTACATCACTCCACGCACCACCTCTCCACTCTACACGACTCTACGCATCACCACTCTATGCCGCGCCACTCTATGCCATGCCACTGTATGGCATGCCACTGCGCTGCACGCAACACCACTCTGCTCCATGCAGTGCCACTCCATTCTATGCAATGCCACTCCAGACAACTGCACTCCACTCTATGCCACGCCACTCACCCCTACGCAATGCCACTCAGCTTTACGCAACACCACTCCATGCAACTGCACTCCACTTAACAGCACTCCAATCTACACCATGCAATGCCATACAAAGCCACGTAACACCACGGCACTCCGCGCAATGCCGCTCCACACAGTGCCACTCCATGAAATGCCATTATACACTACGCATGGCTAAAACGTATTGACAACGTCCAAAGCTCGGCCACTGCTGAGACCTGTTGGCTTTGCCAATGCTTGTTTTCCTAGTGTGCTTGTGTGTTGGGAGCTATCTGCATTCCCATGCCCAAGTACTGTGTACATCCGCTTTGGTTTTGGCACTCACCAGTCCCCATGGACAACACGCGCGCTCCGCTTTCCCACAACGTCTCCTCCACTCACCGCAACATTCCGCATTGCCCTCAGTATTCTTTCCCCTCAACATTCTAATAATGACATAAACACTACATAACCGTTCACTGAATAGAGCCCACCCTCCAAAATTATGCATCTCTGGGCAATTTAACGGAATTATTACACAAAATTGCCATTTCTGAGACACACAATTGTTAATGCCTCAAATACATTGAATAATCTCGTGTGGTCAGAACAGAGACCATCTTCCTCTTACTAGCTTCCTTCTCCTCCCCTCTCCATAAACACACAGTTCACTCCATAGCCTCCCTCCTGCCCAGCGCCACACACAGTTACATATTAATAGTTTGCGGAAGCACATGTTTTAAATACTCTCCTAAACTACATATATGACCACAAATAAGTTATTTCCCCCCCGGTCCTCTGTGAAAATGACAACAGTGCCCCTTTGTGGCTACCGCAATAATTACGCAAAAATATCATCTGATAAAGCAGCCTTCAACAAAGTGAATCGTAAGCATATGCGTTAAGTTATTTTCCTAAAACAACTTCGAAAATTGAGATCTAACAGAAATGAACCAATCGCGAGGACCAAAACCTATACAAACAGGATGACAGTATCAAGGGGAGACTACTTCACTCCCAGACTGCGTACAAGGAAAGGTGGGGGCAGCAGAGGCGTGGCTAACAGTTGTGTGTCAGGTGCATCAGAACCAGGACCCAGATGTCTGAAGGGCCCACTAAACCTTCAATATTGCTGTATTTTACTACCTAAAGAACAGACGTGCACAGGGGCGGCCAGGGACCGAAATAAAAGTGGCCCGCGTTAGCAAACTAAATAGCTAAAACAGTGGCCCTTATTTACAAATCAGACCAGTTTGAACTTGCAGACGCTGTATGAGTATTTAACAAGGCTTGGGCGATCACGTGCTTTTGTAATGCTTGTGGTAACATTAAGGAAATCAACAGCAAAACCGGCACCCCTGGCCACCAAACAGGACCACAAACTTATTTTTAAAAAAACAACCCACACACTGATCATTCAGACCAGCCCCTGTGGCACCGCCAGATTTTCCTATAGGCAGGGCCACTACAATTATGCGGCAGGAGAGAGTCAAAATATGCGGCGGATTGAGTAAATTATGCGGATTGAGTAGAGAGTCAAAATATGCGGCAGATTGAGTAAATTATGCGGATTGAGTAAATTATGCAGCAAGAAAAGGCAAATAATGGGGCACAACGTGGCCCATTTTGTAGAACAATTACTTATTTCATCATACTTTAACTGGTTAACACTGTCAGGATGTTGGCTGCACCTCATTAGTACCCGTTTGACACCCAAATATAGCTAAAAGCATAAGAAGCTTGACCAGTCCAACTTTGCTAAAGGGCCTTCCATTGCGCAGCAACACTTGTCACTGCATTTTAGCAATTTCTGAACAGCTAGTGCTAAAAAGATTTTTTGATTAAAACCTGCAAATTTTGCGGCAGATGATGGATTATGTGGAAACTACGGCAAATCTATAATTATGTGAAAATCGCCGTGGCCTTAGGGTGACCACCCGTCCGTAAATTTCACGGACTGTCCGTAATTTCACCCTGCTGTCCGTTGTCCGTGATGAAAGCTTTAACGGACGGCATTTGTCCGTAATTTTAGCCTTTCACCTAAAGGGCAACGGAGGCAGGGCGAAATTACGGGCAGAGGAGTTTCCCCAGCTGGGCTGGAAGGCAGGGAGTCTCCAGTGCTCTGAGGGAGGGAGGGGCAGACAGATAAGAAAAGGCCTTCTTGCCAGGGGGTCTCCTTCCCTAAAGACATGCAAATGTGTGTAACTGGTAAATCTGCAAATACAAAGGGGCTTGAAAACCTGCATTGACTTTACTAAAAGGAGCCACTTGAAGTTTTCTGGTGGCAAAGATATTTCTTTCAGAGAGGTATTGTAATGGTGTTCCAAGGTGAGCTGTGGAGTGTGTGGTTTTAATGGAGTGTTATAACATTTTTTTAGCACTAGGTATAAACTGTATATTATTCAAATCTGTATTTGAGAAGCGTTCTTTATTTTTATTTAACCGAAATGTATTTGCGCATTTTGTAGCAGCCTTTATTATGATGTCATTGTATTTTTTACAGTTCTTTCAGGTACTTCGGTACCTCATAGTACTAACAAACATTGGCAAAGCAATAGGTCTCATCTACGAAAGAGTTATTGGCTTTGCTAGTGTGTTTTAGCCATTAGCCATGCTATGCACCAGAGTAGCTGCTGTTCAGCATGGCTTAAAGCTAGTGGCATAGTGGTGTGGAGTAGAGTAGAGTAGCATAGGAGCAGTGGCGTAGAGCCCAGTGGTGCAAAGTACAGTGCAGTGGGGTACAGTGCAGTTGTTTAGAGTGCGTTAGCGTAGAGTGCAGTGGTTTAGAGTGGAGTGGTGTGGGACAGAGTAGAGTGGCATAGAGTGCAGTGAAGTAGAGTGGCATACAATAGAGTGGCAGAGAGAGCAGTAGTGTAGAGTGGTGCAGTGGCATAGATTGCAGAGTAGACTCACGTTGCAGGGAGTGTAGTGGTGTAGTGTAGAGTGGTGCGGAGTAGGGCAAAGTGCTGTAGAGTGGAGTGATACAGAGTAGAGTGGCATAGAGTGCAGTGGCATAGAATGCAGTAGTACATAGTACATTGGTGTATAGTACGGTGGTGGAGAGTGCAACAATGCAGAGTAGAGTGTCAGTGCAGTGATGTTTTGTGGAGTAGAGTGGCACAGAGCAGTGGCGTAGAGTACAGTGGTACAGAGTAGAGGGCAGTGGCGTGCAGTTGTTTAGAGTGCATTGGCGCAGAGTGCAGTGGAGTAGAGTGGCATACAATAGAGTAGCAGAGAGTGCAGTAATGCAGAGTGGTTCAATGTCATAGAGTGCAGAGTAGACTCATGTGGCATAGAGTGTAGTGGTGTAGAGTGGTGCAGAGTGAAGTATTGTAGAGTGGTGTAGAGTATAGTGCCTAGAGTGCAGTGGCATAGAGTAGAGTGGTGTAGAGTGCAGAGTTGCAGAGTAGAGTGTCAGTGCAGTGGTGTAGAGTGGTACAGAGAACAGTGGTGCAGAGTAAAGGGCAGTGCAGTTGTTTAGAGTACACTGGTGTAGAGTGCAGTTGCATAGAGTGGCATTGGGCAGAGTAGAGTGGCATAGAATGCAGTGGAATAGAGTATATTGGTGCAAAATGTAGTAGTACAGAGCAGAGTGGTGTAGAGTATAGTGGCGGCCAGAGCAGTGTTGCAGAGTGTCAGCTTGCAGTGGTGTAGAGTGCATTGAACTAGAGTGCAGTGGTCAGAGTGGTATAGAGTACAGTGGCGTAGAATAGATTGTTTCAGAGTAGAGTGCAGTTGCATAGAGTGGAGAGGTGCAGGGTAGGGTGCAGTGGCATAGAATGCAGTGGCACAGAGTGCAGTGGCATAAAGTAGATTATTTCACAGTAGAGTGAGGTGGCATAGAGTGGAGAAGTGCAGGTTAGAGTGGAGTTGCATAGAGTGTGATGGCATAGAGTAAAGTAGTGTAGAGTGCCGTGGCATAGAGTGCAGAGTAGATTAGAATGATGTACAGTGTATTGATGTAGAGTGCAGGGGCATAGAGTTGAGTGTTAAAGAGTAAAGTGCATTAGCGTAGAGTGTATTTGCTTAGAGTGCAGTGGCGTACAGTGCAGCGTTGCAGAGTGGCAGAGAGTGGAGTTGTGCGGATTAGATTTGTGTTGCCTAGACTGGAGTGGTATGGGGTGCAGACGAGCAGAGCGCATTGGTGTTGAGAGGCGTAAAGTGAGGTGGCTTAGAGTAGAATAGTACAGAGTAGAGAAGAGAGGCATTGTGTGAAGTAGCATAGAGAGCAGTGGCATAATGTGGAGTGGTTCCGAATGGAGAAGAGTACAGTGGCATGGAGTGGCGTAAAGTGGAGAGATACAGAGTAGGGTGCAGTGGTGTGGAGTGGTGCAGAGCAGAGTGGAGTGGAGCATGCATGGTGTGGTAACACACTGCCATTACAGACAAAACATTTTTGATTGAAATGACCATTACATTTGCACAGATATAGAGTTTTTCAAATCAAACTATATTGTGCAGAGACAATGATGTGTGGAAATTGCATCACCTAATTCAATGATTTGTTTTAAGCATGTAAAGGTATTTGTTTCCAGCACAGTTCAGAATTAACAAAAATGTGCTTGATTTGTACTTCTAATTCTGATATATTCTGAAGTCTATTTAAATGTTGTCATGTGATAGAAAAAACTCTTTCCTAACCCCAGTATCCAGCAAGATTGTCGCATAAATCCTCTCACTTTGAAGTCAGAGAAAGGAAAGTAAACACTAAGTTCCCACCGAAGACAGAGCCTGACATTTGACTTTGTTCTTCGAATGCACAGCAAATATGATAAGATAAGAACAAGATTTACAGGCCTGTTTACAGAAAGGGAGCACTCGGCAGGATACTGTAAATAAGGTTTTGGCAAGGGAAGGGAGGAATTCAAGCTGCATAGCCTAAAACAAATAAAGCCAGCAAATTGAAAGCAACAAATTGTGAGTTATAAATCACAAGGCCAATGGCAAGCAACGGGCAGAATGCATTCACAAGGAAGCACTATGAATTTACTTAAAGTGACAGCTGTGGGATACTTTGTGGGGAAAGTCCAGTATTTTAGTCCGTATCTTGCAGAGGTTTGGTACATCAATCACCCAGGTAGTATGACAAGAAGACCTGGAGTGGTTTCCATGTTGCAGGATAGGTCTGTACACCCATTCCATCAGTTTGCCACCATTTCCTATGGTGCAGAGCTTCTGGCACACCTCTTGTAGGGTTAGTGCTAGGTAGCAGACATGAAATAGGGCATTTAATGATTATTTAAGGTGGTTGTAAGTAAGGAGTTGACCGGGGTGAAGATGGTAGTCTGCCACAAGGGTTTGGAAATTTAGTAGCTCACTGTTCAGAAACAAAGTTCCCAATTTTAAGACACCTGCAACATGCCACTGATGGAGTTGCTCTGAGCACAGCCATCCTGTGCAAGTGGGAAGGCTTAGCAAAGGTAGTGCAGGAGCATAGGGTTTCTTTGTGTCAGTGAGTTTACAGGTTCTGACAAGGCAAGAGAAAGCCATGCATGATAACCCCGGATGGTGATCCATAGAATGGTCAGTAGGAAACAATGAACAGTGCATTAAGCCTTCCTTAAAAGTCTTTACTGGTAAACCCCATCTCATGCAGGGAGGTGGGCAGAAAGCCAGTGAGCCACTCATTGGACATCTGCAGCTGAATAAAAGCATTCTAAGTCCAGAAGATCTAATCCACCCACAGTCACAGTTAGCTTTAGAGTGGAAAGAGCTCCTGATGGCACCGCAGCGACCAAGTCAGATGTGTGGCCTGTCTGAAGAAGGAATGAAGGACGAGCAGGGTAAGGTTTGCAAAATAATACTATCATTGGGGTAGCACACCATCTTCGCTAGTGCCACATGGCCTCTACAGAAAGCAGAAGAGAAGACCAAAAAGTAAACTGGGCTTGGCGGGAACGTTCGCTCTGCCGAGATTTTCATCCTGGAAATCAGTGTAAGAATGGTAGATATTAATCATTAGGTATTGAAAGGTAACTGGTTCCCTGTTCAATCTGAGATCTAATTGTGTATGAAGGCGAAAACGGTGCCATATGTTAAAGAAACACTAATTAAATTTTAAAATTTGTAAATTTTGTTTGTGCAATTTACATCCCAAATATTTTGAAGGTTCTATGTGTACTTGACACTTAGGGATAACCCAGATCTCTAGTTTGGCTTTTTCTCAATTTCAAAATCATATAAAGACTAAGGACTAAGCAGGCAATTGCCTTGCACAACCTTGCAAGGGGTCTGGCCCCTGCTCACCCTTCACAAGCACTAACAGCGAACCATTGCACCAGAAGAGTTTGCCAAGGTGGATGGGTGTTGATTGTTCAACCACTTGACAGTGCCCCTTCTGTTTCGCTCCTGTGTACAGACAACTCCCCAGGTACCCAATACCTTCAAATAGTCTTGGTGGACCCATCTTGTCTGATTTTAGGAATGGTCCCACCTTGTTCTTCTCTTCTTTATTTGTCCAGTTGTTAGCAACAACCCTTTGAATTACTTGCTGTGGATCTCCCATTTGATCTCGATTTCATCCTACTCTTTTATTATCTTTGATTGGTAGTCCGGGCTCCGATTTCTGAGATAAATGTAGAGTCCCAAACATACACTCTAGTGCAGTGAGACTACAGACAAATTATGGCTACATCACATCCTGTCATTAGGTGTGAGACTGTCACCCACACCATCTGCCCTGCATCTTTAAAAAAAATTAGGTTGAAAGTCCATGGGCGGTTGGGGGAAGCCAGATGTTTTTGTTCAATTTGTTTAAACTAGCATAAGGTTAATTACCTTAATGTTTCCCAAACTGTTTGCCAGGGGTTTTGAAATGTTCAGAAACATAATCAAAATGTTGCTGTTACTTTCTCTTCAGGAAAGATCGGGTAGATTTGGGTAGGGGTGATGGCCTTGCCGTGAAGGGCATTATTTACTACTGAACAAGGACGTAATGTGACACCTGAATGTAGCACACCAGGAGGCAATCACAAAAGGTCCACAGTGAATAAATAGTGCTATGTTAAAAAAGAGTAAATAAATGCACTGACAACATAGTGAGGCATGGCCTCTCTTGCGTGTGTCTGTAAAACTGACATTTGTTCTTGAATTTTTGTCCTGAATTTTGACCCTTTGTCCTGAATTTTTGTCCTGAATTTTGACCCTTTGTCCTGAATTTTTAACAGTCCTGTCCAGAATTTGCCTCAGTGCCAGGTGGTCACCCTACTCACAATCGCATAATTCCAGTGGCCCAGTTCGATCCTGGACGTGCAGTAGTATTCCTAATTTGCACTCGCGCCCCTAGTGCCCTTGCTACACATCTGAGGGACAGAAGCAGTCATAGGAAGCCCCTGTAGGAAAACTGAAAAGGGAGAAGGCCACATAGTGCAGGAGTAACAGCTGTATTTAGTGCTTCCAAGTAACACACAAACACAGTATATGCATTTAAAAAGCACAAGTCAACTAATGTATGCAGAATAAACAGAAATAACATGAAAAGAGAGGGAGTATCGAAAACACCACTTAGATAGCCAGCTATCTGAAATGACCAGGCGCATTAGTTTTGGATATTAAACGCCAGCATCCTCCCGGAGAAAAGGCATATAACCCAGGATTGTAATATTAATAATAGCTATCCGGACAAAACTCAATTTAACCCTAATGAATCACAAGCATCGGTGTAACAATGGTGAGGAAGAAATAGGAAGCTGAGGATATGGTGAGAGACAGCCAGAGGAGGGGGGACGCTACCGAGGAGAGCAGAGAGCGAGCGTTGCATCAGTGAACAGTGTAAGACACTCGGGGGAACGGACAGGGAAAGAGAAGAGAGATAGGACGGGGGATTGACAGATATGGCGTGAGCATGTTTCTTGAAACAGAACGCTTACTGAAGGGCATGGAGTGTTCAGAAAAAATCCACAGGAAAAAAGCGACAAAATAGTTTCATGGTGTTAGTAACGGAAGAATACAACTGAGCCAATCAAAAGTCAGAAGAAATGTTCTAGGGTTGGGAAAAATACAAGAGGTTGGAAAACCGATCCAATAAAGATCAGGGAACTGACAGACATGAAAGCCGTCCAAGTATGAACAATGCTGGGCGACCTGAAGCTCCCTGTATATAGTTTCGTATGCAGTGCTTTGTAGAAAGACAGTTGAACCTGTCTGTAGCCACATTAGGAACAAGCACTGGCAATGCCAATAGGTCTTGCATTTGCAAGAGTTAGAGCTATTGTCACTGTAAATGATAATGGCCCTCATTACAACCCTGCTGTTCTGGAGTTTGTACCGCCAACAGGCTGGCGGTACAAACTCGGGCATTACGACCGCAGCGGATGTGCTGCAGTCGCACCGCCGGGACTGGCGTTTTCCCGCCTCTTTTGTGCCGGCGGTTGTAATCCCCCAGGGCAGCGCTGCCCAGGGAAATACGAGTCCCCTTTCTGCCAGCCTTTTCATGGCGGTATGAACCACCATGAAAAAAGGTTGGCGGAAAGTGAAGTCGCGGGGCCCCTTGCCACGGCCCCATGGAGCTTTTCACTGTCTGCATAGCAGACGGTGAAAAGCGCGACGGGTGCAACTGAACCCGTCGCACAGCCGCAATACCGCCGGCTCCATTTGGAGCCAGCTCCCGTGTTGCGGCCGAGATCCCCGCTGGGCTGGCGGGCGGAATCTAGGTTTCCGTCCGCCGGCCCAGCGGGGATCTCCAAATAGACACCGCAGGAGTGCGGCCCCATTGGCGGCCGTGCAGCGGTTTCAACTTGGCGGGCAGCGCTTGCCACCCGCCAAAGTTGAAATGAGGGCCAATGTCTTTTACCCATGTGTTTTGGTTTAGAGTGGAGTGGTTCCATGTGGTGTGGAGTGGCATTATGTGGGTTGGATTGGAATTGTTGGTTGCAGATTTGTGTGTGGTGTGGAGTGGAGTTGTGAAGTGGAATTATGCGGTATGGTGGATAGATAGGGGAGAGAGCTATATAGATTAGGATGTGTAGACACCAATATTTACCCATGTCAAGATATGCTGATGTAAAGATACACCAATATTAAGGTATGCTGATGTCAAGATAGGCTGATGTGAAAATATGCTGATGTTAAGACACACCGTGATCAAGATATACTGACTTCAGAATACAGCAACATCAGAATATGCTGATGTGAAAGCCTGAAAAGGTTGTAATGCTGCCTCCAGAATGCACTAAACACAACTAGACATTTGTGCAGCCTGCTTGTGTATGAGTGTGTTTAGTTACATTGTTGCTATATGTATTTAAATGTGTTGTATCCAGCAAATATAGTGCATGCTTGTCATTTATGTTTAATACCCTTCAGGTACATATTTATATTTGCATTTACAGGTCTGTATGGGAAATAGATGGACCTTCGGAGGTGGGTGTTGGAAAAACAGTGGGTGGGTAAATGGACGGTCGGATGTAGATGGTTGTTGGAAGGACAGTGAGTGGCTGGACCAATGGAGGGATTTGGGTGTTTGAAGGATAGTGGGTGGGTGGATGGACGGAGGTGTTTGTTGGAAGGACAGAGGGTGGGTGGATGGATGAGCAGACGAATGTATAGATAAGAAACATAAAGCAGGTGTGTGTGCGTGTGTCGTAATATATACGTTATTGGAAAACTGATAGCCATTTTAACAGTCTTAGGAACAAAACAGTGCATGAGGACATGCACACCGAGTCCCAGCTAGAAACAAGGCAATTTTGTGGAGATTAATTATGTTGTATGGTATGGATTTATGTGAAGTGGCATTGTGTGGAGTGGCTTGTATTGGAATTAAGTGTAATGATGTTGAGTTATATTGTGTGGATTGCAATTATGTGGTATGGACAGAAATTATGTGGGTTTGAGTGGAACTGTGTAGTTTGGAATTGTGTGGCTTTGAGCTGCATGTGTTTGAATTGTGTGGCTTTGAGTGGAGTTATGCAGTGGAATTCTGTGGACAGGAATTATGCGGTATTGAGTTTGGTGGAATAATGTTGAGTGAATTATGTATCATAGAGTGTTATTATCTGGAGTGTTATTATGTGTTGTGGAGCTCCATGGACTGAAGTGGAATTATGTGGTGTGGTGTTGAATTGTAAGCGGGATAGTACTTCTGTCAGTTTTATGTAGGAATATGCTTCTACTGAATGGCCAGTAGGGCACATACATTTTATAGCACATAAATTATGTAAATTCTATGAAAATACAATGCGATATGTGCAAGTGTTTTTTTAATACTGAATTCACTTTTAGGAGCTAAGAAATAAAAAAAGCAGCACAGCATGTGCACGGAGTCCCAGCTAGCAGTAAGGCACCATAAATACAATTTGGAACATGCTGGTGAAGAATACACCATATGGAATGTATGCAGCATGTCTCTAAATTTACCACAACCTGTTCTGTATAAGGACGATAGAGCAGGGGAACTAAGTTATGTTTTGTACAAAAATAGTGAGTAGCTATTGTTTATAAACTGATAGATAATGGTTAACAAAAATGATGCCTCTAAGGGGATGGTTGAGCTAGGTACAAAGCAGGCATTTTTGAAGCAGTTACATATAATAATCTGCTGTTTCTAGAAGACCAGTAGTTTTGGGGATAAAGCTCTTTGAACTACAGTTAAATCCTAACAAAAACAAGCAGGGCGATGCGGACTTCAGAACTACAAGGAGTATGTAAATGGGGTAAACAAAGTGATGCACTCTGTTCCAGTGAAATTTCTGCTTTGTGCCGATGCACTAAACAGAAATAAAATATCTATGCATGGTAGGTTTAGGATTTATAGCTTAAATGTCTTCATTTTAGTTAGATCTGCTTAAAAAAGAATTGATATACAGCCATTTGGTGTTTTTGTTAGCACTTTCATTAACAATGTAATCCCACATAGCCTAGAGAAACACATAGCACTACCCAACCCTTATGCCATCTTTGGAAAGAGTTGTATTTTCTTAAAAGCTACATTATCTGTTTGAGCAGGTGCTGTACATGCCCCAGCTTGACAGACATTAACAGCTGGTCGCTGCCTTTCTCTTGGCCGTGGCTCTTGTCCTTTGCAGTCACCGCACAGGCAGGAAGGCCAGCTATTGTGTCCTGGGAAGAGATGAACAGCCCAGCCTGTGCCTTCGTTCTTCCTCACACTGGCTTCTCTAAAACAATTCCTCAGCAAGTGACGTGGATGGTGGAAGAGGCTGCGGATTATACTCCCACTGATATCAAAGAGGAACAGCGGCGACAGCTCTCAGGTTCGTTTTCCCGGTGTCCATGCAGACAGGATCCCAGTCCTACCTGTGGAAAGGGAAAGCAGCAGGGAGAAAGAGCAAGCCACGCCGTGCAGGAAAAAACAAAGACGGGAGGCCGCCATATTTAAAGTTAAAGCTCAATGTGCGGCACTGATCAAAAGTTAAGCGTGGCATGCAGAGTTAATAAAGGGAAACAAGCCAAGTAAAAACAAGTACACACTCAAACCTTTTACAATGGACATGCTGTTTTTAATTTTAATAGCACCCAGCCTAGCCAATTATTGTATGCTTTTTATTCAAATTGACGTTTCAGTTCCCAATTTCCAATGAAATTATTATAAGAGAAACATAGCGCTGGAAGCCCAAATTCATACATCTTTACCGTTCTGCCTCCCACTGGAGGAGCCTACCCATATAGAAGGCAGGCGGGGAGAAAGCGCCTGGGAGCATGGTCGATGCAATTTCACAAAGCTTTCACGGCAAAGAATTACTAAACAAAACAAGTTTATTTTTTGTAAAATAAAGTATGTAATTTTCTAAAAGTCTGTCAACACGGCTAAAACAAAGAAAGCAGATTATAAACAAAATCACTTTGAGCGCTTCCTCCAAAAGTTTTAGCAACACAACATAAAACGAGTTAGAGCTCATAGAGTTGTAAATTACTGACTGGACTTTTATTGCCACACACACTGAAAACAACAAAAGGAAGAGAGTGATGTGAGCTGGCCCTGGAAAAGCCCCCCTATGCTGTTGTTTCATGTTTACAGAGGGAGCTGGTGGGGAGGAGGGACTGAACAAGCACCCACACTGTTGAGGTGAAACAGGCAAATGCCAAAAAAAAGTCCCTTACAGAAGAGATAAGCAGGATATAGCGTAATTACACAGTACTTTGTAATACTCCCAAAGTGAAAAAAGGCAAGACAAAGAGGCAGAACTGACCACTAGCAAGCAAGGATTTTTGAAGGACACTGCTACTAACAAATCAGAACGCTGAAACGCACTCTATAGTATACTTTAGTTAGCAGGCAGAACGCTCGATCTAAAAATGAGGATTCATGACAGCAGCCTTTTTAATACTTTTCACATACCGTGAATGGACAAACCTCATGCTGATTTTTAAACATCAGATTCCAAGATGTGCAGAGATATTTTGAAACCACCCTTTGCAGTCAAAATACAAGGCACCGGGCACATGCCTTTTCACAAGGAATGCCTGTTAAACATCTTTAAAAATCCCAGGATGTAGGCAAGTGACATAAAACTGACAAACAAACATAAGGAAATTTAAGAATGATATGAGGAATGAAAAGGACCTTCATGACCTTCAATTACAAAAACACCACCGAAAGGACATGTAGAGAATGAAGGAGAAAGAAGAAAGTATCTTTAACAATACCAGATAAATAACATTAAGTTGACATATAGATTGAATGGCATGCAATAAAAATATTTCCACAGTAGCTAAATCAGAACTTTCTGACAACTATGGCACAAATCAAGCAGAGAAATCATAGAGTAAGCCTCAATTTTTAGTTCGGCCTTCAAGACAGTTTTAGCTGTCACGCACGACTTTGGCTTTTCTAAAAAAGATTATACAAAATATCCACATATATTGGGGGATATATTGTTTATATTACCTTCAAATGTTAGCTACTTTTGCCTGCATTTTGAATGCCCAAATTAGACAGTTTTTCATTTGCTTTTAAACTTGCTGAACTTGTTAAAGTGACTTTGTAACATTGCAGGCGCTTGTAATTTCAGTGCTTGGTTTGATGGTGATTTATTCTTTTTCATTCAACAACAACAATAATAATAAATGAATGCCACAACTGAAAGGCTTGTTGTTTAAATAACATTACTAGCATAGCAGTCACATCAGTGACTGTTTTTTTAGTTTTGAAATTCTACTGCAAGCTTATGCAGCCACATTTATGTGACAGCATAGTTTTCCATTTTATTTTGTGGCATATGTTTGCATTACGAAAAAGAAATGCAAATAAACATTGCACCAGTAAAGGCCTGATCTTTTGGCTTTGCGGATGCTCACTGATTCTGGTAACAACGCCAATCTGTGGAAAATTGGGGAATTGATATATCAGTGCTTTATCAGATTATTGAGTTGCCCGCCATTTGGGTGTGCATGTGTGTGGGTAATAACGATCTAAAATCTGTTAAAATGCTTCTTTATCAAGGGCTGAAGCAGGTGTCTTTAAGTACCATTGTTGTTTAGCCTGCATACTGCAAGCATAAGTATAGACTGTTTCGAGGTATACTGTTCATATCCTTAACATGGTGGAAGCAGCTTCAAGTAACATATGTTTGCAGATAATACTGCTTGGAGAGAAGAGATTTAAACTGGTCTTCTGTATTTGAGGTCTAAAACTGTGAGAACAACTTAAAGGGAAACACTTTGATGACAAAATGTTGTTTTTCAGAAAAAAAGGTACACAGTAAAATGCACGTGAAGATTGAAGAATTTATGTATGGATGTATGTAATGTATTTGAATATTTATGGGAATTTTTAACGTTCACCGTTAACCATTAAGATGTCTTGTAGAGTGATTGAGCACTGAAATTAAGATAAGTGGAAGAGTTTCAAGTTTCTGCAAGTTTATATTGTGGAGACTCGCTGAAGCGGTGTGTAAGAAGTGCTTTTCAGAGCATTACTACCTGCACATAGAATGCTCTACTGTATCATTTTTAGGTCTCATGTTTCCCACAACCTTTTGCTTTTTAAAAAAAAGTATACATATTAATTCTTACTTACAGGGTTTTCAGCCAGTCATCTTCATCCATTGGTCTACTGTAGTATCCTTCACATTTTGCTTCCACCCACCACAAAATACATCATCAGGAACAGACCCATCCCACTTCAGCCTTTAACCTTACTGACTGTGAATGATGGCATTCTACTCTTGCACAATGTGAACATCTGCACTAGATGTAGTCCACTTCGGTGCCAGGGATTACTGGTGCAATGTGTGCTTTTACATACAAAAGGCATATTTTATTTTTTAGACAATGCTTATTTGTATCCAATGTCTGCCTTTATACGAAAATAATTCACAAATAAAATAAACACCTGCACCCCTTCTCCCCAAATGGGCAAAATGCTGTTGCTTAAATGTCGCTCTCTGCCAGCTCACTCCTTACACATTTATACTTTTTTAGAAGACCTTTCTCCTGATGCCCTGTTTCTTACTGAAACTTGGTTGGGTGATGACTCTGTAGTGGACATCTACAACTCTTTACCCTCTACTTACTCTATGGCACACGTGGATCGACCCCTTGGAAGAGGTGGCGGTATAGCCATTATTTATAAAAACACCTTTAGGTGCGTCACATCCTCCTTCGACATTCCAGACTGTGAAAGTTTAACTTTCTCTCTTTATCTGTCCCCCACTTTTACTTTCTCTGGAATGCTTCTCTATCGGCCTCCGGGACCTGGTACTCGCTTTTTAGACACTTTACCTGAGGTTGTAGCCAGTCTCATTTGTAAATCCCCTAATTTTACTATCCTTGGGGATTTCAATATCCATCTTGATAATGAAGACTGTCCTCAAGCTAAATCACTATTAGCTTCTCTCACTGCGCTTGACTTAACTCAACATGTAATTGGATCCACTCACATCAAAGGCCATACTTTGGACCTTATATTCAGCAATTCCCTGATCTTACTGCCCTGCCTCCAATGCCTCTAACTTGGACAGATCACTCCCTCCTATCTTTTTCTTTCCCCTATAATATCATGCGAGATCTGCAATCTAGCTCTTTAACCTCCGGGCGCATCTGGTCAAAGCTGGTTTCCAGTGAGTGGCGCGCTGCTCTCCAAGCCTCCCTTAGGTTCAATAGCTTTCCTGCCTCCGCCTCTGCAGATTCGTTTGAGTGGATTTCCTCCTCTTTGGATGGTATTCTGCCTATTAAATCAGGAGTCAATAAGCTATCCCATAAGGCTAAACCCTGGTTCTCTCCTTTCTGATTAGAATTGAGAAAAAAATGTAAAAAATTAGAAAGAATCTGGAGAAAGAATTACAGCCCCTCCGACAGAGAAGTTTATAGGCAATCCATCAGACTCTATCACCAAAATATCAAAGCCGCCCAGTCCACCTACTATGGCACTAAAATAGAAAACTCTTCCAGCTCACAGAAGGAAATTTTTCAGATCTTTAAAGAAGTCACCATAACCCCTATGCCAGCCCCTCCCACAGAGGCCTCCATTGAATATAGTAACCGTTTGGCATCTTATTTCCATGATAAAGTCATCAAGATATATTCTGGGTTCTCATCCTCTCTTCTCCAGGAGTCATCAGAAGATCAAGCTATGGACCCTGCCTTTTTTGGAATTTCACTAACTGCTTTTGCACCTCTTACGGATGCCGTAACAGCCAACCTCCTCCTGAAAATTAAATCGGGCTCTCCCCTTGATCCCGCTCCCCCAGCCATTCTCTCGCGGGTTTCAGATATTGTTGTTCCTCCTCTCACAAAAATACTGAATCACTCCTTATCTTCACGTTCTCTCCCTTCATCTTTCAAACACGCCATTATTAAGCCTCTTCTAAAAAAGCCTAAGCTGGATCCTTCTTTATTGAAAAATTATAGACCTATTGCTCTTTTTCCCATCTCAGCAAAAATCCTGGAGAAACATGTCAACTATCAATTAACCAGTTACCTGGAGAGCCACAAACTCCTCCACCCTACTCAAATGGGATTTAGAGCTCATCATAGAACAGAGTCAGCTCTCCTTACGGTGACGGAGTCAGCCCGTCAACTTTTGGATCAAGGGGCTTACGTGGCCGTCATTCTACTTGATCTTAGCGCAGCTTTTGCTAAGGTGGACCATAATCTTCTCTGCTGCAGGCTCTCTGAATTACCGATAGGAGGTTTAGCCCTGTCTTGGCTCTCTGCCTTCCTTAAAGGAAGATCCTTTCAAGTTTTGGATCGAGCCTTTTTCTCTGAGATTTTTCCATTGACTTGTGGAGTCCCTCAGGGCTCCTCCCTGAGTCTGACTCTTTTCAATGTTTATCTATCCCCACTGTCTAAAGTGATTGTTCCTTATAATTTTTCCTTGGTCACCTATGCCGATGATACCCAGCTTGTGGTATCACTATCTAGTTCTGGGGATTCATCCGCGGCCAATCTTTCTTGCTGTATGAAGTATATTGGAGACTGGATGATTCAATCTAAGCTTAAATTTAATGATGGAAATCAGAAGTTATTGTTTTGGGTAATGGTTCCCCAGCCTCCCCCCTCTCATCGCACTCAGAGGTTTTTAACAACCTTCCTCCCCCCAAGGCTCAGGTAAAAAGCCTTGGTTTTTGGTTGGATTCTCGCTTGACTATGGATTTTCAAGCTAAAAAAGTCTCTTCTACATGTTTTGGTATCTTAAGAGTCCTAAGGAAGGTTTTTAACCTTCTACCCTCCACGGCCAGAAGAGTTCTTGTTCAAGCTCTGATTCTTTCCCGTCTTGACTACAGGAACTCTGTTTCTCAGTTCCCCGGCCTATGTGATAAAGAAGTTGCAGACAGTACAGAACACAGCAGCCAGGCTTCTTACTGATCTTCCCAGACATCTGTCTGCGAAGCCGGCTCTTTCAATACTCCACTGGCTCCCTATTAAGCATCACACCCATTTTAAAGCCCTGTGCATTGTTCACAGGGCCCTCCATGATAAGGGTCCGATGTTCTTTAGAAAACTGATCCTTATCTACGCCCCCTCCCGAAGTCTGAGATCTTCCTCCTTCCGACATGTTAATATCTTTCGGTTCAAGAGAGCTTGGGGAGCCAATTCCTTTTCCACCAAGGCCGCCCGCCTTTGGAATGCTCTTCCCTCTGAGCTCCGTCATGAACCCTCAGAGCTGCTTTTTAGGAAGAAACTCTAAACTATCCTTTTTTGTAGCTAATTTCTCTGGATCTTCCTTGTCTCTGGCAGTAGTCATGTTATGTCAGCGCTGGGATGCCTTAGGGTAACTATGCGTTTTATAAATCCATAAACTAAGTGAAAAGGTCTGCAGCCAATTTCAGACTTTGTCAATGCTTGTTCTAAACTAAAGCATGGGAAGGATAAAATTAAAAACATCCGTTAATCTTGGATGTGTATTGCACAACCCTTGCAGCAGTGGACTTTTGGGAGCATTGAATGTCATGTAACAAGTAGGTAGGGGTGTGTGAAATTCGCATAATTTACTCTATCATAATTACATAAAATTCCAGGAAATTCCATAAAATTATGAGTTATTTATGCAATATTTTTCTTTGGCACAAAAACTGATGTGAGGAAGCATTTTGTGCTTAAAAATAGTGTTAAATATTATGATGCAGGGCTCACAAAGTGGTCATTTTGATCAGGGCGTGGCACTCCTGGTCTAGCCTGCTGCTGCCTAGCTGTTTCCTCGGGTTCCCCTTGGCATTCCACTCCATTCCATCCATTGACTGTTCTGCCTCAAAGCTATTCTTCTGTTGGAGGAATGTTGCAGTCAGGGTGCCCAAATTAGACCAACTTTGTGCAGAACTAAATTTATAGCGCCAAAAGACACTCTTTATTTGACTTTTAGATAACGTACAGGCTTCCTGGGGTACATCCCATAAGCGAGCTAACCCAATGTTTGCGAGGGTTGATTTCACATGCTTCAACTAATCAATTAATCAATCGGATATTTGTATAGTGCTGTTTATCACCCAGGGGGTTCTCAAGATCTCAAGGTGCTGGTGGGTTGACGCAGGTCAGTTGAAGAGCCATGTCTTGAGGTCTTTCCTGAACTGAGCCAGTGAGGTGGACTGCCAGAGGTGAAGCAGCATCTTGTTCAAGGTCTGAGCAGCGAGGTAGGAGAAGGATCTGACTCCAGCCATGTTTTTCTGGATCCAAGGGTTGGTGGCGAGGGCCAGTTGAGCAGAGAGGAGTTGCCTGGGGGCTGCATATAAGGAGAGGTAGTGAATGAGATAGGCAGGCCCTATGTTGTGTAGGGCCTTGTAAGCGTGTCAGGATTTTGAAAGTGATGCATTTGTTGATAGGGAGCCAGTGTACGTCACTCAGGTGGGCAAAGATGTGCCTGTGGCAGCAATCAAGCAAGATCACTGGTGCCTGGCATGCATAATACCTCAGCTAATCCAGCTTGATATGAACTCAGTTCAGGCATAGCCCAGACTCCTCTCCAGTACAGTATGGGCATTAAGCTAACTTTATATGAGACATTCTTGAGGCCCAAGTCCAGCCAAAGGGGGAGCAGGTACTAAATAGAAGTCCTATCAATTGACGCATTAAGCAGTTTTCAACTGCCATTAGGTTGGACACATTCCCTATGGCCCCGTAATCCAACACCACATAGGGCAGATCCCAATGCCTGCTGGTTATATACTTTCAGCGCTGAGGAGATAGAATGGAACTGAGAACACTTGTGCATCTTTACAATCCCCCTGAGGTTTGCTCAAGCTTGATTCTACACATTGCTATGTGGTATTGGCAATAAAACTGTTCAGTGAATTTAACTCTCAGGTAATCAAATATTTAAATACGTTCCAATAGGGTCCCTCTAAGCATGGGATTTGGGTGAGTGGAGGAGCATGGAATGAAAACCATGTATTTGGTTTTGGCAATCTTTGTTTATAAGCCCTGAGTTTGCAAAAAATTTCAAATGTCATGTAATTTTTGGAGGCCCATGGGAGATTTAGACAAGAGCAACATGTTGTCAGCATACATCATAGCGGGTACCCTGAGATTTGCTAGACAGGGTGCATCGGACTCATGATTGTTTACATAAACTGCCAGATCATTAGTGCAAAGCATAAAGAGGATAGAGGTAAGGGTGCCTGCCTAACCCCCATATTTAAAGGAAACAGATTTGTTAATTCCCCCCTTTGTCCATCTAACTTGGGCAAAATTATTCTTATGGAGCCTCTCAATCATTTTCAGCAAGTAAGGAGGGACCTCCATGTCAGTCAAAACCTGACAAAGCTTAAAACGAGATATAAGGTCAAACGCAGACTTAAGATCAGCATCACCACCTAGAGACACCCTCGCCCTTGATGGACGAGTTTCCAGTAAAGCAACTGGAGATGGAACACCTGGTCAATAGTGGTGGTTCACTCTCTAAAACCAGCTTGCAGGTGGATTAGTATCTCAGTAGTGGACATACACTCCTGCAATCTAGTCAAAATAACCCTCGCAAAGCGTTTTTGAGTGCAGACAATTAAGTTAATAGGCCTACAGTTAACCACACGGTCACAATCACCCTTCTTAAAAATGGAAATAATCTCAGCCCCTGCACACAATGGGGGGATAGCAGCCTCCTTCATGATGGCGAGTAGAACAAGGGTGAGATAAGAGTGCCACATCTCTGGTCTGTCCAAAAATAGATACCTTGGAACATTATCCATTCTGGAGCTTGGGACAGTTTTTTGCATAGCTAGACCAATTTCCTCAATGTTGAAAGCTACACAAATTGGGATGATCACAGAGAGTCCCAGTTAGATCACAGAACAGTTCAGGGGCTTCAATCAACTCTGCAGTGGAGTATAGGTTCGAAAAGTGGCTGACCCAATCTGACATCGAAATGTGCTTTTCAATACGGCAAAAATCCTCTCGGTTGCCAGTTAATATTCCCATAGTATCACTGCTAACAAGCCCTCCCATTCCCAAAATTACGACTCTCTCTTTGCTTCCTGAATGACGAGTATATAAGACCTTCTGGTAGACCTTCTGGTAGCTTGGATAGTCAATCGATCTTGTTGTTGAATGGCACAAGATTATGCTCTTGTTGCATCTCTACACTGTCAGGAAGCCTCAAGGTGCCTCCTGCTTTATCTGTCAGCATCCCCAGGGATTAGGGTTAAATCATATCTCTGTTCTTCGTTAAACCTTCATGTTTCTCTGTAAACATAATGTGCTGTGTTACACAATTGGTTTTTATCAATGCTTGTTTTACCAATGCTTGTTTGCTAATGTGAGCAGGTGTAGACATGTGCTTCTAATTGGGTGTGGTATAGACATGTGCTTCTAATTGGGTGTGGTGACTCATCCAGATGTGGAAACTCAACTGCTTTCCTGATTGGCTATAAAAAGCAGAGAGAAGCATGCCTCCCTGCTTGGCTTTGTTTTGCTTCCTGATCTCAGCATCTAATTTGGCAGTCCAGCCCCTGCTGTCATCCTCACATTCAGGACTTTTGAGGCAATTCCTTTCTTCGTTCCTGTACCAGCTGACACCAGGCATTCCTTCAGCACTCCGGAAAAGACTGCAGCTAAGTGACTGGTATTCTCCAGGGAGTTTGTTCTCTGAGCGCCGCGCTTTCCTAGAACAGCTGGTGTATTTCAGACCTCGTATTTTGGCAGAGTGCTTACCTTGAAGAGACAAATGCATTTCTGAACATTCTACATTATTATTGTAGTTACTTGTCTAAATGTGCTTCAGGAAATCTGCTTGAGCTCAAGTACTACAAAAAGTGACAGTGCATATTTAAAAGAGCATTCACATGACTTTTCTTTCTCTAATAGCATAACTCTTGAATTTAAATTGTGTCATTCGTGCCTGTGTTTCAGGTTTGAGAAATTTGCTTTTGAAGGGTTTTTCACAAACGCAGTGAAACCAAACCAAACTGTGCCACCCTAGCTGTTTAAGCCCAGAATGGGCATTTGTATTTCTTAGATTGTTTTTGTTCCTTTTAGTTTACCCCTATGAATGCAGGAAAGTTATATGTGATATAATTAATGCCCTTGTTTGTCTTCTTGTGCATGAGAAGTGCAACCACAGTTCTAATTGTAGTATGCAACAGTGAATCTCTGTGAAGCCAGCCCTAGTGTCGCAGTAATTATTGTTATGGTACTCAGTTTGGGTTTTTGGGAATGCAGTGTTAGTAATTGTGGCAACAGTTATTATTATCCATGAAAAGTGCTGGAGCATCCCGGTGTTCTTCTTCCACTCCCGTACACATATCAGAAAGAGAGATTCAGTTTCAAGGAAGTTGAATGCACTAACTCTACTATCACTCTGTCAACAACAACCTGCCCCCCGAAGATACATGGTGCCTGGCTGGACCGGCAAGACGTGGCCGTGTTTTGTCTCTTTCTCTTCTACTCCCCCTTTCCTTTTGGGACACCTGCCGGGGTTTCTGTGTCCATCAGGAAGTGCCAGGAGGTCGGGGGCATACAATCGCCCTGGCAGACATCCTGCTTTTCAGGCGAGTGGCCCGTTTCGACATACAATGGCTACTATACTGTGTAGGAGGAGAACATCTCTTACCCACACAACTGGATTCAATATAAAAAATATGTCTCAAATTTTGAAACAATTGTAAGTGGATGTTACTAAAGTTGGTCAAAGGCTCCCCCTGTAACCCGGACTGATCTAATAATTGGACCAACTCCCCTATTCCATCCGAAACCAAATTATGCATTTTTCCAACTAAAGCCTTAGATTGGGTAACAAAGCTCCATTTAACAACGCTTCTGTTGGTAAACAGGGCAAGCCTCTATCAAAGGGCTCACTGCTATTTTCTCAAACAAAGGGGACTGGCATCTTTATCTTGAGGTCAGCGCATTATGATCAATGTCCTGTCACAATAAGATAACCATATCAATTAGATTAGACCAGAAGTCAAGTAGAAATAATCAATAAGGTTTGTGTACTGTGGCCGGTTAAACGTAAAATTGGCATCTTTATTGGAAGATGATCTCTGATTACAGGCTCTTAAACCATGGTTCAATGTAAGGGCATTGAGTTGAATTGCCAAGGGGGGGGGGGGCATTTTTTTTATTGGGGTTGGCAAGCTCTAGTATAGACCAGTATTGGTCTTCTTCCGATATGTCCAGCCTAAAATGGGCATCTAATGGCTCAAACTGGCAGTTGAGGTCACCCCCCACTAACATAACCACTTCGGCAGGAAGCTCCACCAGGAATGCAGACAACAAATTAATTATATCAGACTCTAGTTTATTTCCTGGACCCTACAATATACATGGTATATATTGAATGTTACATTGCTTTGAAAGGTCAAACTGAGACACAACAAGTCAGGTGAGCAAAATTTGAATTCCTTGATTTTGCATAGTAAAGTGGTTTTGACCCAAATTATAACGCCTCCCAAGGGTCTACCTCTCGCACAGGAAATCACTTCAAAGCTGTACATGGCAAACCCAGAAAGATAAAGGGGTTAGGAGACCAAGGGGGTGATTCTAAGCTTGGCGGGAACCGCCAGAAGACCGTACCGCGGTCAAAAGACCGCAGCGGTCATTCTAGGTTTCGCACTGGGCTGGCGGGCGACCGCCGAAAGTCCGCCCGCCAGCCCAGTGGGAAACACCCTTCCCACGAGGACGCCGGCTCAGAATGGAGCCGGCGGAGTGGGAAGGTGCGACGGGTGCAGTTGCACCCGTCGCAAATTTCAGTGTCTGCAAAGCAGACACTGAAATTCTTCGTGGGGCCCTCTTACTAGGGCCCCTGCAGTGCCCATGCCATTGGCCCCGCGGCACCCCCTACCGCCATCCTGTTCCTGGCGGGAGACCCGCCAGGAACAGGATGGCGGTAGGGGGTGTCAGAATCCCCATGGCGGCGGAGCGCGCTCCGCCGCCATGGAGGATTCTCAAGGGCAGCGGGAAGTCGGCGGTACACCGCCGACTTTCCGTTTCTGGCCGCGGCTGAACCGCCGCGGTCAGAATGCCCAGCGGTGCACCGCCAGCCTGTTGGCGGTGCTACCGCCGACCTCCGCCATGGCGGTAATTACCGCCAGGGTCAGAATGACCCCCCAAGTCTCTTGGAACAGACAAATATAAAATGTGTCAATGAAATCATACCACTCCGGGTTGGACACCTTGAAAAGGAGCCATACCACATTCCAAGAAATCAATTTAAGGGTGGGGTAGCCAGCCACACACTTGTTGTTAGAACCAATAAAGCAGCAGGCCACTCTCTGCCTTGTCAAGTCAGTCAATATCTGGCAACACATCTAAACGATTGTGGGTAGGTAAGCCAAAGGTTCAGGCAGGTGGGGGGGACTCAAAACTGGTTCTAAATAAGCCCCACAATGTGCCCTATTGTTGGCTCTCGTGGTCGGAGGGTCTAGTTTATAAAAATACTCTAATGGCAATACCACAATACTCGTGTTTATTTGCTGCTTGCTCACACGCCCAAGAAGAAGGTGATAGACCAAGGATGTGGACTAAGTTGACAATGATACAATCCTCTTGCCTGCCAACAGGTCCTGCACTAATCCAACCCACTGTTCTTGTCGGCAAAATATTTTTGTCAAATGAAACTGGAATTTTTTACAGAGTGCTAACCAGTTCAGAATCTTATTAAACAGATCGTCCTGGGTTTCTTCCTGGTCTGAGCACAAAGGTAGTACTCCAGACAAGATTATCACTTAAGGACAGGAGGAAGGTGGAAGGTTAATGACAGGTTGTGATACCAGTTGCATGTGCCCTAACAGATCTTGGGCCCTGGGCATCAAGAATGGAATGTATTGTATTATATTGTATTGTGGTATTTATAGAGCGCATTCAGGCCGTAGCATCGAAACGCTAGGGAGGAAAGAAGTGAGAGGCAGGAAGGGCCCGATTGTGAGTCGAGGCAGGAAGTCACTAAGTGAGAGTGGGAGACCATCTGCCTAACGTTAAAACAGCCAGTTTTTGAGCTGTTTGCTAAAATGGAAGTAAGTCTCCTCCAACCTAATATGGGATGGAAGAGTATTTTAAAGTTTAGTAGCTACTACGGAAAAGGCTTTGTCACCCCAACGTGCTCGGTTTCAGAGAGGAACAGAGATGAGCTGCACGTGCACCGATCTAAGCTGTCGGCGAGGCAGGTAGGGCTGTAAGACAGAACTCAGATAGGTGCAGCCCTCCTGGGGATAAGCTTTATAAGTAAGACATAAAGCTTTGAATTTAATCCATTTTTCTACAGGAAGCCAGTGGAGCTGCTTAAAGCTCTCACTCACAGGAGCTGTGTGAGGAAGATCCAAGACCAAGGCGAGCCGACCCATTCTGAATGAGTTGAAGTTTATGAAGGGCAGCCTTGCTAATGTTCAGCAAGAGAGCGTTACAATAATGCTGTTTAGAAATAACCAGGGCTAAAATAGCCGTAGGTTTAAGCTCATCTTGGAGAAACGGAAATATTTTTTTTAGCATTTTCATAGACCAATAACAGGATCTAACCATCTGGTTAACTTGTTGCTCAATAGAGAGAGTGTGATCAAAAGTAAAATTCTAAATTCTTGACCGACGAGCTAGGGGCTGGGCAGTCATTGCAAGAAGAGGGCCACCAGTGTGAACTACAAGGACTAGGGTCCGTGCCAAGAAATAGAATTTCCGTCTTATCACCGCTCATTTTGAGCCAGTTATGGCTCATCCAGCCATTGATCCGGGTCAGGTGACCCATTTTTGCCTTGGCTTGATCGGTTGGTAGACAGTGGGATGTTGTCCATTTGGCTTGGAATTCACAATATTAGGTCCCATATTTGGAAGGGTGTGAGAAGAGCTTGCATGTAATGAGGCCACCGAACAGGAAGGGGGATTGGTAGAGTTTTTTGGGTAAGAACCTTGGCCTGGCATCTCCCTGACTTTTATAGCAGAAGATGTACTGGAGACTACTCAACTGGACCCATTTGAGGGTTAAGGTCCAAGAGTGTGCACTCAATGGCGTATAGCCGAACAAAGACTGGAGATACTTCGACCTGCAGTAGGTCCTTGATCTTATCTATATTGTCCTCAATAAGATTCCTTACCACAGAGGAAATAAGTGAAGAGTTGCACTCCTCCACTGGTGGGTGATTTGCTAGTGCTGCCACTGAGACTGAAGTGGGCCATGACTATGGATCACTGTCTGGACAGCCACCTTCACAGGTTAAAATGTGGGTGTCTGCTTTTGGCGCTTGACTGGGGCAAGAGGAATGGGGGCTGAAGACTGGGCAGGGCACCACTACATGCTGTACGCTGCCAGGGTTTGCAACAGGATTTGATAAAGCAAGATGTTCTGGCACGCTTGCAGAAAGGGTACCTGGGTGAGGATAATCAACAAATTGGCTTATGGGGCCATTGCTCTTGTGGAGCTGAGAGATAGTCTTCCCTCTGTAAGATCAATCTCATTACTGACAATGCTAAGGGCTCACTGGATCATTCGATCAATTGAAGTTGATGTGGTAGGAGATGCATAGGTAATTGGGGATTCATCCACTTTCCCATTGTATAAGTCACACAGTCCGCACCACCCATTCTAATGCTACAGGCAGTGAATGTTCAAAGCAGAGCACTTAAACAATATCCAATGAAGAAAGTAACCATGTCCCCCATGTATCCCAAAGGGATAAAAACAGGGGAATGACCCAGCCCATCCGCCTCCATTTTTTCACAAGCACCGCTGGGTACAGGAATGCACTGTAAGTGAGGCAGCAGCTACTTTGGTGGGAGGCAGTCTCTCTTCCTGGCGCTAGTGCTCTGGGACAGAATCTCCTTCAACAAGTCCCCTTTTACAGCGGTTTGTGGCTCCAACAAAGAAGCACCACAGCAACAATCACAATTGGCCACTTACCTCCTCCCCCTGGTCTTGCTGAAGCACCCTCCTCCAGCCACACATCTAGGGGCCAAGGTCCATAGAGAATGGCGAATAGTAGCTGGCCTCAATACTCCATGCTTAGTGCTCATAGTTTGAGGTCTATTAATAGCCTGTTTGGTATTGTTGATAACTCAGACCAGGAAGACCACACCCCTGCAACTTAAGGGCTGCCGCAACTGGAAAAACTGAAGAATCCACCAAGGCCAAGGGTGCAACACCACAGCCAAACACAACACAGCCAAAAACAGCAGCACAACACCAATGTCCACCGTCCAAGCTGCCATGCCACACACCCGGACTGCTCACCTCCACAAGCAGGCCAGGTACAGTGGCCGAGAGCAGCAGCGACAGTGCAGATAGCTGTCACTGTGAGGAGGCTTAAAGGAAGTCAACCTGACCGGGCGTTGAAGGGGCTGGAGGGAGGCGTAGAAACACAGCACCATGTCAACAGCATCCCCTGGAATAGGCCCCTGGGTTTTAATCATCAGCTCAATTAGAGTGCAGTGATCAGCGGCAACAACCTTCCCCCTTGGCTCCCTCTCCTCATGTAGGCAGGCATTAGCACAGCATCAGGGGGGTGTAAATCCATAATTTAATTAATTCACCTTGTCTGCCAACATTGCTTTGTTTAGTCAAGACCTGCCGCTCCAGTTATGAGCGATACCGTCCAAGAGCCCCAGGACACCCACTCCCAGCCCTCTTTGTCAATGTTGGCTCAAGGTAGTAATGCAGCACAACATTCTTTTAGAAGAGGAGGTTGCAGCACCACATCCCCCTCCTGTGGGTGGCAGGGCTTCACATTTGCCAAAAGGAAGGTGCACTGGGGCAAGTGTGGTGCAAGATGTGCTGCCTCACTGGTGTCGGACGCTGCCAGCAACAGATGACTCACTGCTGGCATGGTAGCAGGACCTGCAGGAACATCTCAGGGTTATGGTTGTGGCATCAAAAGGCTAATGATGTTCTAAATTCTTTAGTGCTATGTTTATTGCTGTGAACAAGGCATCATTGCGATAAGTTTAAATGATAATATACATATGATTGATGTGACGTGAGGTCATAAGAAGAGCAAAGCAGGGCCCAAGTTATAGGGAGCTCGGAATAAACAAAACTATAAAAAAACTTTAACTAATAAAATCAAACATACAATAAAATCAACAATATAAAAGGCAAACTAATTTAACCTCTTAGCTGCCAGGCCTTTACCCCTTCTGCGCCAAGCCTTTTTTTGGCTATTTGGGGTAGTTCGCGCTTAGGCCCTCATAACTTTTTGTCCACATTGGCTGTTCATGCCAAATTTGTTTCATTTCTTTCCCAACATTCTGGGGATTCTAACAGTACACAGAATTTGTGGGGTCCCCTGGAGGAAACCAAGAAATTACCCACAATACAGTTAAAACGTGTTTTTTTTTTTAGAAAAATGGGACAAAAAGTATTGCAGAAGAAAGATTCTGATTTCCCTACAAATGGCATCCACAAAGGGTTTGCAGTGCTAAAATAACCATCATCTCAGCTTTCAGGAACAGGCAGACTTAAACCAGAAAACCTCATTTTTCAACACAGTTTTGGCATTTTACTGGGACATACCCCATTGTTACTATTTTTGTGCTTTCAGCCTCCTTCTAGTTAGTGACAGAAATAGGTGTGAAACCAATGGTCGATCCTGGACAGCTAAACATTTCTGAAAAGTAAACAAAATTGTAAATTCAGCAAGGGGTCATTTGTGTAGATCCTTTAAGGTTTTCCTATAGAAAGTAACATTTGAAATAAAAAAATATTCAAATTGAGTTAAAAAACAGCCATTTTTGTCTAGGTTTTCTTCTGTAACTTTCTCCATCTATTGCAGATTTTTTAAAGCAGTATACCGTTACGTCTGCTGGACCCTTCTAAGTGCAGGGATATATAGGACTTGTAGGTTCATCAAGAACCCAAGGTACACAGAGACAGTATATGAGCTGCACCTTGCAATGGGTTTTCATTGTATACTGAGTATTCAGCAATTAATTTGGTAAAATATAAAGGCTCATATTTATACTTTTTTAGCGCCGAATTTGCACCACTTTTTGATGTAAAATTGGCACAAACTTACAAAATACAATTGCTCTTATTGGGTTCTGTCACGCAGATTCCTTTGCAAACCTCAAAAGTGGACTAAAAAACACTTTTTCCTCACATCTCGGTGCTGCAAAGTTCTGGAATCTGAGGGGAGCCACAAACATCTTTCTACCCAGCATTTCCACAAGTCTCCTGATACAAATGGTACCTCACAAGTGTGGGTAGGCCTAGTGCCCGCAACATGAAACGCCCCCAAAACACAATGTGGACACATCACATTTTTCCAATGAAAACGGACGTGTTTTTTGAAAAGTAACTAGCTGTGGATTTTGGCACCTTAGCTCAGCCGGCACCTAGGGAAACCTAGCAAACCTGTACCATTTTTAAAATTAGACATCCAGGGTAATACAGGAAGATGTGACTTGTGGGGCTCTTACTGGGTTCTGTCACCCAGAATTCTTAGCAAACCTCAAAATTGGACAAAAATAACACTTTTCCCTCACATTTTGGTACTGCAAAGTTCTGAAGACTGAGGGGAGCCACAAACTTCCTTCTACCCAGCATTACACCAAGTCTCTCGATAAAAATGGTACCTTACTTATGTGGGTAGGCCTAATACCCAGAACAGGAAATGCCACAAAACAGAACGTGGACACATCACATTTTTCCAATGAAAACAGAAGTGCTTTTTGCAAAGTACCTAACTGTCGATTTTGGCCTCTAGCTCAGCTGACATCGAGAGAAACCTAGCAAACCTGTACATTTTCTAAAAGTAGACACCTAGGGAAATACAAGATTATGGGGGTCATTACAACATTGGCGGGCGTCTTCCGCCACCCGCCAAGCTGTAACCGCCATGTGGCCGCCAATGCGGCCGCATTCCCGTGGTGCCCATTACAACATCCCCGCTGGGCCGGCGGGCGCAAACCTAGTTTACACCCGCCGGCCCAGGGGGGATGCGGACGCAACATAGGAGCCGGCTCCTAATCTAGTTGGCGGTGTTGCAGCCATGCGACAGGTGCAGTTGCACCCGTCGCGCTTTTCACTGTCTGCTATGCAGACAGTGAAAAGCTGCACGGGGCCCTGTTAGGGGGCCCCTGCACTGCCCATGCCAGGGGTCCCAGGACTCCCCTTACCGCCAGCCTCTTCCTGGCGGTGCAAACCGCCAGAAACAGGCTGGCGGTAGGGGGGTCATAATCCCCAGGACAGCACTGCTTGCAGCGCTGCCCTGGCGGATTATCACCACCGGGGCTAAAACGGCGTGAAACCGCCGGCCCCGGAGTAGCTCCGCAGTCGAAATACGGGTCTCCGTACCGCCAGCCTGTTGGCGGTACGGACGCCACATTACCCCTGGCGGTGTCCGACCGCCAGGGTCGTAATGACCCCCTATGTGTGGGACTCTCAATGGGTTCTGTCACCCAGAATCCTTTGCAAACCTCAAAGTTGGGCTAAAAACACTTTTTTCTCACATTTTAGTGCTGCAAAGTTCTGGAATCTGAGGGGAGCCACAAACTTCCTTCCACCCAGCATTCCCCAAAGTCTCCCAATAAAAATGGTACCTCACTTGTGTGGGCAGGCCTATTGCCCGCCACAGGAAATGCCCCAAAACGCAACGTGGAGACATCAAAATTATCTATGACAAAACTTCCTGTTTTTGCAAGGGAGGGGCACCTGCATTTTTGGTCATGGGCGCAGCGATCATGTAGGGAAATGTACCAAACCCAGATAGTTTTTAAAACTAGACACCTGGTGGAGTCAAGGGAGGGGTGGCTTGCATGGATCCCCCAATGTTTTTTTTCCAAGAATCCCCTGCAAACCTTAAAATAAGCCAGAGTTCCCCTTGGGCCCCTGATAGAAATGATACCTAACTTGTGTCAGTGGCCCAGGTGCCTGCGGCAGGAATGGCCAAAAACGTGTAGAGATTGAGGAGATATCACAGTGAATTTTTAGGCTGACTCTCTTTGGGCACCCACACAAGTGAGGTATCATTTTACTTGGGACACCGAGGAGAACACTGGGTGGTAGGAAATCTGTGCCAGCTCAGTGATCCTACACAGAAAAGTGAGGAAAATGTTCACTTTTATGGTAGTTACCGATAATTCTTCCAGGTGTGGTAACTTCTGAAATAGCTGGCCACACACAGGCCACGCTTAGAAGGATAATAGGGCAGTACATATGACTCTCCTTCTGAATACCTCTTCAGGCACAGATTCTACACGTCTTAGCGGGAAAGTCTTTTTTGGGCGTGGGAGAAATGTGATCAGGAAAGTGGCGATCTTTCAGTCTAGATACATCTTCCAGCAGTGCTTCTCCAGGAACTCTTGCCTGTTCCACTACAACAAGGTTGTGTGTCACAGACTCCTGAAACTTACCAAATGTCATATTTGACTCAGGAGCAATCCTTGAACACACAGAAAGCATGAAAAGTTGCGAAATGGTAGAAATGTGTGGCCAAATTTGTATACGAAACGTACACCTTACAAACAGCAGTGTAAGGTTCCAAACTCTGATCTTCTCTATCTACACCACCCATGTGCTTATTGTAGTATGAAATGCATGCAGTCTTGCCCACTTCAGCAACTTGACCACAAACGTTCATCATGAATGGTAGTCAACATGTAGACATCCCTCCTGTCTACAAATTTCACAGTAAGCAGCTCACCATTACGCAAAGCACTGCACTGCACTGTCCCCCTCTAAAGTTTTTTACACACAAGCTCCCTTGGATAGCCTTTATGGTTCGAGCGGACTGTGCCTCAAGCAACAGTGTCCACTCTGAACAACTGTACACCAGTGTAAAAGTTATCTAGGTACAAATGGTGACCTTTGTTAAATAGTCATCTACCAAGTTTCCACACAATTTTCTCAGGGGGGTCAATACTGGAAAACCAACCAGTGTAGACCCGGAAACTGTAGACCTATCCTGTACTACTCTCAGACAGCATATACATCTTAATATCATAATGTGCCCTCGTGCTAGAAATGTACAGCCTAAAAACCAAACAGCCCTTGAACAGGACCAAAGACTCGTCAACAGCTATTTCTTTCCCTGAAACATAGATCTCTGAAAACCAATCTACAAAATGATCAAGGACAGGCCGAATCTAAAGCATTATCAGCAAAATGCAGCATCAGAAGAAAAAGCAAATACTGATTGCGACTCATGGTTGCAGGATATATAGGCGTTGCCATCAAGGGACTAGTAGACCAATATGAAGACAGTGACAGCTTCCATATTAGCCCCATCAAAAAAGTTAAACCCAAGAACCTCTTTAACTCTTCTAGATTTGTGGGAATCCACTGGGTATCTCTAGAGTGTGGCTTAAGTCTAGCATAGTTATCCCTCAAATACTCTTTAACATACAAATTAGTCTCCTGAACAAACTCTTCCAAAAATACATCATCCATAGACAACTGAAAGAAATTGATAGGTAAAAAGCTTTCTGTATTCACTCTACACCCTGAGAGACCAGTAAAGGCAGGCAACTCCGGCTGCTCTTTGTTTGGGGCAAACCAGAGTTCAGGTCTTCCAATGGGAAGCCTTTCAGCCCCAGGCTGCTGCACTATTGGCACCTACGTGTCCTCCTCTAAAACAGGCACTTCATCCGCACTGAGAGTGTATTCATCATCAGAGGATTCCTCTCGGACAGAAAATTTACTGCCAGATTCTTGTACTTCCTCTTCTGCCTCAGATGCAGAGTCAGTCTCATAATCATGGTCAGAAGAAGACTCAAAAAGCACACCAATAACCTGCTGAGCAGTCATCCTGTGGCTAGCCATGATCCTTCCTAATAAAAGTAACTTGACAAATACACCAACAACAAACAACATTGTAAAATAAGTAAGAAATGAAGTGTGGCTTTATCACAAAGACTTGTTTGCTCAAAAAATATACCACTCCTTTGCCTGAGACAGCTAGACTCACCAACACCTGCTCTGAACAGACAGAGCAAGCACCAATGATATCCCACTAAAGAGGAAAAACAAAATACAATTACACATAAGACAACACAAATATCATTGTGCACAAATCTAAGGGCAATTTCACACAATGAAACATAAACTAAATATCCTGCATTTAGTACACCATTTACAAAAAAAATCATTCAGGCATTGCTTTGATACTCATTTGGAGGAAATAGTCCAAAAAAAGCTTTTCTTACCAAATACATGCAACTACGCAAACTGCAGGTCTACCACAGCCAAAACCGCAAGGAATCACAGGAAAGGATTCAAAAGCTTTGACCTAGAAATAAAAGGATAAATAAAAGATTTTATGATCACAAATACTTCGCCAGTCGACAAACACCCTGCCACCAAACATTTTAAAACAATTCCTAGTGTCTAAAGAGGGGGGCAGAAACAACCAAAATTAATGCCCCCCCCCAAAGGGGAGCGACCCTTGCCTAAGGGGCCAACCCCCCCAAGCAAAAAACATGTACATCTACTATACGTCTGGGTGCCTAGTGGTTTCTCCACCACTTAGGGGCTGATGGGCCTAATATAAATAGGTCCATCTTCCCCCAGAAGGGGCAGAAACGGCCAAGATTAATGCCCCTCTAAGGGGAGAGACCCTTACCCAAGGGGCCGCCCCCCCAAAAAAATCACACAAAACATAATCCCTGGTGCTTAGTGGTTTCTGTCCCCTTTGGGGGCAATGGACCTCACAAAAACAGGCCGATATGCCCCCAAGGGGGGCAGGAATGGTCAAAAGTAATTTACCACCATGGCGGAGCAACCCTTGCCCAGGGGGCCGCCCCCCAAGAAAAAAACATGTGCCCACATAATAGTCCCTGGGGTCTAATGTGTTCTGCCTCCCTGGCGGGCAGATGGGCCTAAGAAAATGGCCGATCTGCCCCCAAAGAGGACATAAACAGCCAAAATATATGCCCCTTACAGGGAAGCGAACCTTGTCCAAGGGGCTGCTCTCTGAAAAATGCCAACATTTAGAGATTCTCTGGTATCTAGTGGCTTCTGGGCCTAAGAAAATGGCTGATCTTTCTCCAAGGGGAGCAGAAATGGCCAAAATAAATCCCCCCTACTGCTAGCGACCCTTGCCCAAGAGGTCGCTCCCTGAAACATGGCAACATTTATAGATTCTCTGGAATCTAGTGGCTTCTGGGCCTAAGAAAATGGCTGATCTGCCTCCAAAGGGGGCAGAAACGGGCAAAATATATGCCCAAAGTTTCGCTCCCTGAAAAATGCCAAAATTGAATAATTCCCTGGTGTCTACTGATTTCTGCCCCCCCCCCCCTTGATGGCAAATTGGCCTAAAAAATGGCCAATCTGCCCCCAAGGGTGGGGGGGGGACAGAAATGGCCAAAATAGATGCCCTGTGGGAGCGAACCTTGCCCAAGGGGCCACTTCCCATACACACAAACACACGCACACAAACAAAATCCCAGTATTACTGCTGCATGAACGCAATGCCATGTGCGATAGTGCAGCAGTAATATGTTTCAAAGAGACACCGAGGGAAAGGACAAACTCTTTCCTTTCCCCCTGTGCCTCTTTGAGATCTCCCACCCCTCCCTGGAGGTAATACTTACCTCCGTCTTCAATTGGTGCTGGAAGCAAATGGCTACCAAAGCCGCTGGAACCATCTAATGATGTCAGTGCGCAGCGCATGCTGATGTCATCAGATCGCCGGGGTGGGGGAAGGTCGGGGTGGCAGCAGGAGATCTTCTGCTGCCATCCCTGGGTGGATGGTCCACGGGGGGGGAGCGCCAGTGATTCCCCCATGGGTCACACCCAGGACACAATGGTTACGCTGTGGCACAGCAGCACTGGGTTTGAGGATGTAACCATGCCGTCCATTGCACTGAAGGGGTTAATGAACTAAATACTCCAAAAACTACAAACCCTGCAAGATGGGAAAACTCTGTTGGATTCTCTCCATTAAAGAAGAAATATATACATCTCAATAACTACAAAACCAAGTAAGTAATATATATATATATTCATTCACTGGAAACACCAAAGGTTAAAGAGATGTTATAGTTAGGTACTGAATTTACAAAACCATATAAAATTCAGCAGTTATAGTTACCAGACCTAACTATAACTTACGCCCCCGCAATGCACTGCTTATGACCTCATATATTACATCACTCATGACATGGTCAGTGACATTACTGATTACATCACTGAAGTCTTCACTGAAGACATTGTTCAGTCAGTGTGTGATAAAAATGTTCACATGACTTAAAGATACAAAGTAAGGTATTGAATAATTTAAATTAGTAGTCTGCCAGAGCTACTAATCACTTATAGAATTTTTAAAGTATGTCATATGAGTGGATATGTGTGATTGTGCATTTGTATGTGAGTGGTTTTGTGAATGGCTGTACAGCTGGGTGACTGAGTGTGTCAGTAGTTGTTTTATTGAGTGAGCTTGTTTCTGTATAGATATATGAGTGAACAAGTGCACATGTGAGTTATAGTGTGAGTGAGTGTTTTTTTCAGTAGTTGAAGCAGTAAGTGAGTGATTGTTTCAGTGCTTCTGTGGCTGAGTGAGTGGCTATGGGAGTGGCAGGTTTCTGTGTGTTAGAAGCCGTGTCAGTAAGTATATGAGTGACTTAGTAGGCGTGTCAGTGACCGTGTGGGTGTGTCAGTGAATCTATGGGTGAGTGTGTACTTGTATTAGTGTTTGGATAGAAGAGTGATCATATGTGTTAGTATCTATATGAGTAAGTGAGTGGTTGTGTGAGTAACTGTGTAGGTGAGTGACTGGTATTATTATTTGTTGTACAGGGAAGTGAGTGGGTGTAAAAGTAGTTGTTTGTGTGAGTTACTCATTGTCAGGGTGGCTGTATGTCTAGAGGTCTGTGTGGCTATATTGCTGAGTAAGTAGGTGTGTGAGTGGGTCTATGGGTGTGAGAGTGGCTCAGTAAGTGGCTGTATATGACAATAACTGAAAATTGTATTAGCTGTGTAGGTGGGTGCGTAGCTGTGTGAATGCTTCATGGGTGTATACGTTGGTGTGTGAGTAATTGTATGGCCCAGTGAGTGGCTTATGTTTCGGTATATGCTTAAACAAATGGGTATGTGGGTGCATTTTACAATTAATGAGTGCTTTTGTGTGTAGTTGTATGGGTGGGTGAAAGAGTATGTGAGTAGTTGTGTGAGGGTATGAGTAGGTGCATGGGAAGTTTGTATGGATGTGTGAGTGGGGTGTGAGTCTTTAGGTGGAGTTAAGTTTCTAAATGCAAAGTAAGTTTAATTTACATTAATTTAACTGCCACACCGCACGGCCAACACTTTATAATCACTCGACCCCACATCTTGCACAGACTTTGGCCATGCAGGATACCCACAGGGCATGCCAGTGGCCATGTCTTGGGGCCTACCCTATAGCACTTATGGAGTACTTCTTTCTTTATCGTTGATTTCATGATAATGGAAAAACCTGTGATAAGGAGATAAAGGCATGAGGCAGGGACTGATAGTGATGAGAAAAAATGAAAATGACAGAAAGGCATGCAGAAGGCATACAAAAAGGGGGTGAGAGGAAGAATCCCGCTGTGAGGAGTGAAAGCAACCAAAAGGCTATAGAAAATAGGGCAGAAAGCAAGAAAAAGTAGTGAGGAGGAAAAGTCAAGGAACAGAGAAGCACAAAACAAGGTTTCTGAAGGACTGGAAAGCAGTGAGAAGAGGGAAAGGAACGCAGTAAGCATGAATAAAACATGACTAAGAGTGATGACAGGTTGTGAGAATGAGGGAAAAGCAAGTCCTTGTGAATTTAGTAACATATATTATCATGGTAAATGTGTTGGAATGTGATTCATGCCAGATATATAAATCAGGTTGGTTTGCGAGGACACTTTAGTGTTGTGAATTATTAGTATATCATATATTGTTGTGAAATGTTTAAGGATAAATAATATTCTATTGAGGATTTTATTTAGTGGCATGCTCAGTGTATTTGTTTTGTAATTTTTTTAACTTGCGAATTCACAAATTTTATGTGTTTTTTAAAAAGTGTATAATACATGTGTACACATGTAGTTAATATTTGAGATTAGTAATTTACTAATACAATGTATAAACTTGTATTTCTGTAAGAAATCTTATTGTTGAACACTTTTTTTATTCAGTTTTCAGTATTCATGATAACGCCGTAATTCGGGACTGTGTCGGAGTTTGTGAAAATCACTTGACTATATAACATAGAGTTTTGATTGGACAAGACAGTCATCTTTAAAAGAAGTCCACACCCAGTCTTCTCTTTAACACAGTACCCGTTCTGATATAGGAAGTTTATTGATACATCTCCTGAATTTTGTACTGCTACTCCTCCCTTTTTTGTTTAATTTCTTGCATAAAATGGCATCTGGAGGATGTCAGGACCAGGAGCCACGCCCTGAAGATGGAAGCTCTTCTGAAGAAGAACCTGCTCCCAAGAGGCAGTTCATAATTTGGGATTTTTCACTATTCCCTCTGAGGAAAAGATGTCAGTTGCAAAATACATAAAGTGCTCTTTATGTGATAAAACCCTTTCCTGGGGCACCTCCAAAAGCATGTTGTCCCATTTGAAAACCTATCATGAAAGGCAAGCCCAAAGCACAGAGGGAAAGAAGTGCTTGTGAAGCATCAACATTTACTGCAACAAGACCTACTGCAGGAGAAGAAATCCCTAGTGAAGTGGAGAGATGTCTGCCTGAAACATCTCCAGAACTCAGAAGAGTAGGTTCTTTTTGTTTGGACTGCAAGAAGGTACTCACTGTAGGTGAACAGTTTGTTGCTGTGCTGTTGGAAGCAGCAACAATCATAAATGTTTGTTTTTTATTCAGACCTCTTGTTGCCCTGTTTTGAGTTTTTCCTCAGAATGTATTGTTTCTATTTGCCATTTTATTTAAGAATAATAACACAAAAATGCAAAAGTTTAAAAGAGTAAAAAAAAACTGTTCCGGAAAAAGAAGAAAATAAACAGTTCTTGGTAGAACCACCTTTTTTGGTGGTTAGTGAGATAGTGGGTGTGTGAGTGCCTGAATGAGTGAGGGACTGGGTGTGTGTCTGGCTGTATGGGTGAATGACTGAGTGTGTGAGTGGCTGGGTAAGTGGGTGTATAAGTAGCTGTACCTGTGACTCACTGGCTATGCTTGTGTGCATTACTGAGTGAGAGAATGGCTGTATAAGTGAGTGCTGGTGTGAGTGGCTGCATGGGTGGCTGACTTCATGTGTGACTGCATGACTGAGTTACATGGAATATGAGTAGATGTATGGGTGAGTGAGAAGAAGTGTATGTAGCTGTACGGGTAATCGAGTGGGATTGTGAGTGGGTATATCGATGAGTAAGTGTAAGTGGCTGTGCGAGTGAGTGGGTGTGTAAGCTGTTGTATAAGTGAGTGACTGCAGTTGTGACCAGCTATATAAGTGACTGAGTGGGAGTATAAATGACTGTATGAGTGAGTAGAAGTATTAGTGGCTATATGGGTGAGTGACTGGGTTTGTGAGTTCCTGCATGACTGAGTGATTGGGTTGTGAGTTGCCGCATGTGTGAGTAATGTGGAGAGAGACCAGCTGTATCAATATCATTCAAATACCTGAACATTGAGTTCATTGGTCAAATATTAGAATTTTCTGCTCTTGGTAGATACAACCAACTGTCTCAGAAAATGTGTAAAACTCAGCATTGGAATGGCACACGACTCCCATATAATGCAACCATTAATGGCAACAGCTTCAACTTTATACTCTAATACTGCTAAAGGCAGAAAATCGAAACATGCCTTTCATATTTTAGTTTTCTTACTCCACTTGCCAATGGTTGTTGTGTGTTAACCCTTTCTTCGCTATTGTGAACAAGCCCAATATGTAGTTTTTGCGAATATTTACGAGAATTCAAACACATACTTAGCTTACTATTTTTTAAACTTTACAACTACATTACAGTTCAGTAAGAATTCCTCATTAGTAAAACACTTCTTTATTATTCAATAAGAACTCTAGTTTAAGTAAAGGCAGTTCTACCTTTTGAATACCCTTCCCCCGATGTTCCTTTACCAGAGTTTCCATAGCAACTCAATAGAACCAGTAGGTCAGACGTTCACAATAAATTTTGCAAACTCCACATTACTGTCCAACTCAACTGTAACAAGTGGAGTTGACTCCTTTCAAATGTACGCAAATCCAGGAGTACATGATATTTTTGTACTTTACCACAGCCAATCACAGACGTACTTATTTATTGTTGAAAATCACAACCTAATTTTAACTATCTGCATATTACCACCATCCACTAAAATACATCCTTTTTTTAACAATTACTGCCCTCCATTGTAACTGCCTTTCACTTTTAAAATATATCATTCTCCTCTAGGCTTCTTCTGTGAGCTATTCCTGCTTGCCTTCAAAATGCTAAAAGTGTGAGTCACAGCTTTGTGTTTTGAGCCAGCGAGTGTGCTAGAAAGAGTGGCATTGATAGGGACCTGGGTTTGCCAAATGTGGACATAACATAGATTGGCCAGAGAAGATTAAAGTGGCATCAATTGCTGGCTTTGGTAAAATGCAGTAGAGATTGCCAACCCCCTCAGCTCATGTTTGTGAACTGTGGTGGTAATGACCTAGGCATACTTACTGCGGAAGGACTGAAAATCCTAATGAAGTATGCCTTTGCTCAATTAATGGTACTTTTCCCTCACACTGCCTTCGTATTCTGCAACATATGCCAAAAGGTAAATGGAAATGGTCAAGCAAATTCTCTCCACAGATAGACAAAGCCAGAAAAAATGCTAATAAAAATGTCTCTGCATTCCTCAGAGACCATAACATGGGCTCTATCTACAACAACCCACGCTTTGACTTGGATGGAATCTATAGACGTGACAGAGATCACTTCACAGAAAAAAGGCAACAGGGTTTTTCTCACCAACCTGAAACACTTTATCCTGTAATATGTGTAGTTATCATCCACTGCACAATAAACACAAAGCCTCTTCTCAGAGTCATCTTATTTCCCAAACTGTAGTTAATTTTTTTTGTAACTTTTCAAAACTTGTGAATACGTTGCAAATACGCAAAACAAAAGCACAGATTCAATGCACACCACCACATTTAAAATTTACAAGTGCTTAAATAATTCTGTATACCACAATGAGTGCATGAATGTGAGTGGTTGTCTGAGTGCCTCTGTCAGTGGATCTGTGAGTTTGTGTGGGTGTGTCAGTAGTGGGTCTGTGAGGGTGTTTGTGAGGGTCTGAGTATGTCTGTGAGTGAGTGAGTGAGTCTGAGTGGATCTGTCAGTGAGTGCCTGAGTGTCTGAGTGGGTTTGTGAGTAGGTAAATGAGTGTCTGGGTCAGTTTGTGAGTGGGTGCATGAGTGTCTGAGTGAGCCTGTGAGTGGGTGTGTGAGGGTCTCAGTGGGTCTATGTAGGGCGATTGTGAGGGTCTGAGTGGGTCTGTGAGTGGGTGTGTGAGCATTTGTATGAGTATTTAAGTGGGTCTGTGAATGGGTGCTTGAATGTCTCAGTGAGTCTGTGAATGGGTGCATGAGGGTCTGAGTGGGTCTATGAGTGGATTTATGAGTGTCTAAGTGCTTCTGTGAGTGGGTGCGTGAGTATCTGAGGGCTGTGAGTGGGTACATGAATCTGAGTGCATCGGTGAGTGAGTGCCTGAGTCTCTGAGTGGGTCTGTGAATGGGTGTGTGAGTCTGAGTGGTTATGTGAGTGGGTGCATCAGTGTCTGGGTGTGTCTGTGAGTGGGTGTGTCAGTAGCTGCGTGAGTAATGTGGCCACAAAGGAACCATCACCTGCCCTTTTAGCCAACAAGAGTCCACAGTTTTGCCCAAAATATCTACCCTAGTTGAGTTTTTTCTGCCTTCTTGTGTAGTTGACCACGAGGAAATGTCTCCAGTAACCTTGTGTGCATTTGGTAATGTGCTTTTTTTGTCTTGTGGTGATGTCCTCATATCCCTTGCAATCAATAATGTGCCAAAACAAGCGGTGGCAAATGAACTAGGGTGCCCTTTGGTAAGCTGTCCATCATCCTGGCAAAATGCTGGAAGACCTGTCCATAATAATACAAATGGGAGAGGGGGACTTCCCGGCCCCCCTCTTTTGGCTGATTTTCAACCTGGTGACCCCATCCCCCGGGTCCATGGGGGTCCCCTCACATTAATTTCATATTTACTCCCAGGGAGGTGGTGTTCCCCGGGGCTGTGGGGGAAGCTCTTCGGGCCTCCCCCATTGCACATTACTGTTTTGCCCCAGGGAGCTGGTGCTCCCTGGGTTGGGAGGGCCACGTGTGCCCCCCACCCCGCACACTTATTTTACAGTGCCCAAGGATGGTGTTCCCCGGGGCTGTGGGGGAAGCTGTTTGGGCCTCCCCATTACAAATTACTGTTTTGCCCCAGGGAGCTGGTACTCCACGGGTTGGGTGGGCCACATGTGCCACCCGCACACTTATTTTACAGTGCCCAAGGGTGGTGGCAGTCCCCGCAGCTTTGGAAAGCCCTTGGAGGAGGAGCACCTTGC